>NC_134095.1:0-2400000 GCF_000715075.1 Nicotiana tabacum | reverse complement strand
TATCGTTCAATGAGTTAGTGGCTATGTGGGAGAAAATGATTGGTAAAACTCTGGAGAAAATCTATATTCCAGAGGAGCAAATTCTCAAAGACATCAATAGTCAGTAATCTTATTCTTTAATCAAGATTTTTTTCTCAATTAAGATTTGGTAATTAATTATGACGTTGTATATTGTATACTATTGCAGCATCTCCTTTTCCAAACAATGTCGCTTTGGCGCTTAACCACTTAACATTTGTAAAGGGTGATCTAACTAATTTTGTGATTGAGCCAGCGTTTGGGGTTGAGGCTTCGGAACTTTATCCAAATGTCAAGTACACCACTGCGGAGGAGTACCTTGTTCAATTTGTCTAATATTCACACGTTTGATGTCTCCGATCACTCAAAATCAATAATTATAAGTGTCTGTCACCTATGTTAATAAAGACATGTATTAACTGAGCCATGTAGAATGGTTTTTATCATCCATTGTGAGTACTATAATGAAATTACAGAAAATGATAAAACATTTTTGTCTTTTATGTGATGCTCGCTTATTCAAATTCCTATACTAGTTTGTAAGATCCTGCAATCAGATAAAATATGTGAGTAACGTGTGTTTCCTGTGCTTCATTGACGACCCTAATCTCCACTTTATTTATTTTTTTCTCGTGAAAGATGATATGGTTAGAAAAAAGTGACAAAATAAGATTTATATATTAGTCGTTAAATTTATTTATTTTTAGAATCGAATTTTAATCATTAGGATTCAAATATCTTAATCTATTAACACATTCTAATATTCAGATGTGTATTCCGCTTATATTAATCATAGAGTCGTCAATATGGGCTTGGTTTGATGGGTCATCCCAGCCCGTGATTTAATAAGGTTGGACTAAGATTTTTTGAGCCCATTTAAAAATGAGGCTTTTAAGCCCGGCCCAAGTATGCCCGTGGCCCATGAGGCTTGACCGAGGCTGAGCTGGGGTGCCCCGTGGCTTAATAAACATATTTAATTAAAAATATAAAAATACAGGAAACTAAAAATAACAAGATGAGTAGTCCAGTCTTAAACTTATAATATCTTTTATGTGAATTTAAATATTTTTTGTTCTTAAAATTTTGTTTATTTCTTAATATTTAACTAATTAATTTTGCATATAATTATAGAGTTAGATGAAAATAAAGATGTTAAGACATCTCTGTTTTAGAAGAGGATTCCAATGTACTTGATAAAGATGATTTGTTGGTGTTGGATATGTCATGAGCACCTTGAAAATATTTTTGAGTAGTTAGTTTTAAGAATTGACTTTTAATGAATGAAATATTGTCCTCTTATTTTGTGTTTTATAGTAATCCATTATAACAATATCAAAAGTGATTAAGTTTTGCAAAAGCTTTCTATCCAACAAGCATGTTTATAGAATTGTATGTATATGTGCATGTGTATATATATAGAGTTAAAACTTAAATTAAAAAAATAGAAAATAAATTTAAAAATGGTGGGCTGGCCGAGGAGGTCAGTAGCCCATATAGGGTTGGGTTGGACTGATCATTTTAAAGCCCGCCAAAATAATAGGTCAGGCCAGCCCGTCTAACGTCAAAGCCCGCATGAACTGGGTTGGGCTAGCCCATATTGACAATTCTAATTAATTAGATAGAAATGAACTAGTATTGTCTTTAACAAAATGTTTCCATTTTAGACTTCAATCACATTAATCCCATTCTTTAGATTTTTTCACACTGCCCCTTCAACTTAATGATACTAGCATGACGACCTCGATTTTGGAAGTTTGCCTAATAGCCACAGCATTTTGCCATGTATTACAAATATAGATTATATGTGAATAACACAAAATTCCGATTAAAAAGCATGTTATTAAAGCACAATGTCATCAAATAGCACATGAGGATTACCGTAGTTATTTTCACACTAATTCTATGACTTCACGGGAATCTAGAAGTTAATAAATTAGTGTAATATGTAATAATTTAGATACTATACACACACACATATATCTTATATCGAATCTAGCTTATATATACTATACTATACTATACTATATATAGTGTAATATGTAATAATTTAGAAATCAGTTCCGACCGAATTTGGTCGGTGATGTCCAGTCAAACGGTCAAATTATAATTAATAGTACCGACCAAAAAATTTCGATCGACTTCGATCGGAAATTTCTAATTAAGAACAGCTGCAGCGTGGTTCTTCCCCATATTTCTCTTTACTCTTTCTCTCTTCCTTCTTCCACATCCGAAAATCCTCCCCCAAATCACCTCACCACTCTCTTCTCACCCAAAATCAAATCCCCCACTTCGTCTCTCCTGCGCCACCACTATTTTTCCGCTGCCATTGCACCTCCGCCATAGAAGGCTGCCCCACCACTGCTCCAAAATCATACTCCTCTCCTCTCTTTCAAGGTTAGTTATCTATATTTGTTAATTTTAGTTATTTAAGTTCTTTCAATTGTATAAACTAGGATTTACAATTTTGGATTTTGCGATTATTTCAATTGTATGATTACATGGTCATGATTTTTGGAGTAGTACTATATGAAAGTCCAAAATTTTATTAGATTCTTTCTTACATATTTTCAAATGAGTTTAATTTTTATATTCTAACAATGTGAAAAAAATTACAATTCAATGTCACTTTAAATGTAATTCAAAAAGGTAACTTCACATAATCAGTGAAGTTGCTAATGTTAAGTAATTTTTTTTATTAGTGTATATATATGTCACGACTCGGATTTCCCACCATCGGGTGTCGTGATGGCGCCTACTATCAGAGCTAGGCAAGCCAAATGTTTAAAACACCTTTCCTGCTTTCTTTCAACAATATAATAAGCGAGACAAAATCTAAGCGGAACACTTTAAATTTAAAACAACTGCAAACCAAAAGTGCGGAAGTTTGAACCAAAATGCTACCCAGAGTTTGGTGTCACTAGCTCACGGACTACTACAGAATGCTACAAACAATGTCTGAAAGGAAAATACATCATGTTTGTCTGATACAAGATGTCACGACCCGGATTTCCCACCATCGGGTGTCGTGATGGCGCCTATTATCGGAGCTAGGCAAGCCAAATATATAAAACATTTTTCCTGCTTTTTTCCAAACAATATAATAAACGAGACAAAATTTGAGTGGAAGATTTTAAATCTAAAGCAACTGAGAACCAAAAGTGCGGAAGTTTGAACCAAAATGCTACTCAGAATCTGGTGTCACTAGCTCACGGACTACTATAGAATACTACAATCAATGTCTGAAAGGAAAATACATCATGTTTGTCTGATACAAGATAAACAAACGAAAAATATGGAAAGGGACTTCGGCCTGCGAACGCCAGCTAGGCTACCTCGAGAGTCCCTGGACTGAAGATAGCTCCCAGAAGTCCTACTGCTGCGGTCCGTAAGCTGCTCCCTGATCTGTGCACAAAAATGCACAGAGTGTAGCATCAGCACAACCGACCCCATGTGCTGGTAAGTGCCTGGCCTAACCCCGGCGAAGTAGTGACGAGGCTAGACAGTACCTACCACAATTAACCTGTACAGATATATATATACAACAAGTGCAAGAAAAATAATAACAAGATAATACAAAGTAAAACTGGGAGGAGACATGCTATCGGGGAGTAACAGATAAAAATAAAATATCGGAAATAAACAGAAGAAACTCCGGTTTCCATGATGTGCCACACGATCCCATAATATCACATATAAATGGACGGCGTGCCACACGATCCCATAATATTATATATAAGTGGACGGCGTGCCACACGATCCCATAATATCATATATAAGTGGACGGCGTGCCACACGATCCCATAATATCATATATAAGTGGACGGCGTGCCACACGATCCCATAATATCATATATAAGTGGACGGCATGCCACACGATCCCATAATATCATATATAAGTGGACGGCATGCCACACGATCCCATAATATCATATATAAGTGGACGGCGTGCCACACGATCCCATAATATCATATATAAGTGGACGGCATGCCACACGATCCCATAATATCATATATAAGTGGACGGCGTGCCACACGATCCCATAATATCATATATAAGTGGACGGCGTGCCACACGATCCCATAATATAGTTCATAATATCTGACTTCTGATAGTAGACCCTTTCAGGGGAGAATAACAACTCAATACCTTTAACCCGGCAAGGGTACAGCTAACAGCCCAAAATATTCCGACAAGGCAGAATATATATATCAGTCTACACATCCCGGCAAGGGAGTATTCACAACACATTCTCCTGTTAAATCATTCTTCCTCAACCGTTCACAGTATATGAAACTTATCAAATAAACAAGGAGCTTGTGTCACATTATTCGAATTAAAAGCAATCAAGACTCACGGTCATGCTAGACTCCGGTGCATAGACAACCGTCACCATGCCTATACACCGTACTCCACATTAGCAAGTAGCAAATATCATCCTAATCCTATTCCCTCAAGCCAAAGTTAGATCAAACACTTACCTCGAATGCTCCAAACTCAACTCACGCTTCTAGTATAGCTTTACCTCTTGATTCCACCACCAATCCGCTCGAATCTAGTCATAAGTTAGTTAATCACATTAATAATTACTAAATGAATCATCCCCAATGCATGAAAATAGATTTTTCAAGGTTTTTCCCAAAAAGGTCAAAAATACCCCCGGACCCACGTGGTCGAAACTCGAGATTCGGACCGAAACCTGGTTACCCATTCCCCCATGAATCCAAATATATGATTTGTTTTTAAATCGGACCCCAAATTGAGGTCCAGCTTCTCAATTTGTAGAAAACCTAGGTTCTACCCAAAATACCCAATTTTCCCCATGAAAATCTTTGATTTGAAGTTGAAATTATGTTAAAAGATGTTAAGGAATAAAGAAATTAAGTTAGAAATCACTTACCAATCGTTTTGGAGAAGAAAGGTTGTTTGGAAAATCGCCTCTTAGGTTTTGGGTTTTTGAAAAGTGAAAAATGACTGAGATTTTACGAACTTGTATACCTTTCTGAGGACCTGGCGCGGACCGCACAAAAATGTGTTGCGGCCGCGCCGAGTGGGAGAAAAATTGGGGCTTCTCTGAACCCTTCCAGCCCGGACCGCACTGTTTTGGTGCGTGGCCGCGCTGGTTAACCTGAAACCCTAGCCCTCAGACTCAGCCACGCGGACCGCACAGAAAGGCATCGCGGCCGTGCGGCTCCACCGCGGACCGCGCTGAAATGACCGCGGCCGCGCTGGTGTCTGCAACACCTGAACCTGCATTTTCTTAAGTCCAAGACCTCCCGGGCCCCATTCAAAACTCACCCGAGCCCTCGGGGCTCCAAACCAAACATGCACACAACCTTAAAAACATCTTACGAACTTACTCGTGCGATCAAATCGCCAAAATAACATCATATACATAGGATCAAGCCTCAAACACATGATTTTCTTTCTTCAACTTTCATAACTCAAATTCTTCATTTTTAGTCCGAAACACGTCATATGACGTCCGTTTTTAGCCAAACTTTACAGATAGTGCTTAACACATATTTAAGACTTGTACCGGGCGTCGGAACCAAAATACGAGCCCGATACCTATATTTTCTAACTCCTTTTCATTTCAAATTTCAGAAAAACAATTTCTTTCAAAAATTCATTTCTCGGACTTTGGACCTCAGAATTTGATTTCGGGCACACGCCCAAGTCCCATATTTTTCCTACGGACCCTCCGGGACCGTCGAATCACAGGTCCGGGTCCGTTTACCCAAAATGTTGACCGAAGTCATCATTATGCATATTAATACCAAAATTCATCAAATTTTTCACAAAATCCACATATTCTAACATAAAAACTTTCCGGCTACCCGCCCGAACTGCGCATGCAAATCGAGGCGATTAAAAGCGAGGTTTTCAAGGCCTCGGGAGCACGGAACAAGGAAGAATTACTGTGATTACCCCTTGGGTCGTCACATTCTCCACCTCTAAAACAACCGTTCGTCCTCGAACGGACAAAAGAAAGAAGTACCTGAGTCGGGAAACAAATGAGGATAACGGCTCTGCATATCGGACTCGGACTCCCAGGTCGATGCCTTAGGAGGCTGACCTCTCCACTGAACACACACCGAAGGAAAACTCTTCAACCTCAACTGTCGAACCTGCCGGTCTAGAATAGCCACCGGCTCCTCCTCATATGACAGATCCTTGTCCAATTGGACAGTGCTGAAATCTAACACGTGCGATGGATCTCCGCGATACTTCCGGAGCATAGATACATGAAACACGGGATGCACAGCTGACAAGCTAGGTGGCAAGGCAAGTCTATAAGCCACCTCTCCCACACGATCAAGAATCTCAAATGGACCGATGAACCTAGGGCTGAGCTTGCCCTTCTTCCCAAATCTCATCACGCCCTTCATAGGCGATACACGGAGCAATATCCGCTCACCAACCATGAAAGCAACATCTCTGACCTTGCGGTCTGCATAACTCTTCTGTCTAGACTGAGCTGTACGAAGTCTATCCTGAATAATCCTGACCTTGTCCAAGGCCTCCTGAACCAGATCCGTACCCAATAATCGAGCCTCTCCCGGCTCAAACCATCCAACTAGAGACCGACATCGCCTACCATACAACGCCTCATACGGAGCCATCTTAATGCTGGACTGGTAGCTGTTGTTGTAGGCGAACTCTGCTAAATGCAAAAGCTGGTCCCACGAGCCTCCAAAATCAATGACACAGGCTCGGAGCATGTCCTCAAGAATCTGAATAGTCCTCTCGGACAGACTGTCCGTCTAGGGATGAAATGTTGTACTCAACTCAACCTGGGTGCCCAATTCTCACTGAACCGCTCTCCAGAAATGCGAGGTAAACTGTGTACCCCGATCCGAAATGATAGATAGCGACACCCCATGAAGGCGAACAATCTCCCTGATATAGATCTCGGCTAACCTTTCGGACGAATAGGTGGCTGCAACAGGAACAAAATGCGCTGACTTGGTCAGCCTATCAACAATGACCCAAACTGCATCAAACGTTTTCCGAGTCATCGGAAGTCCAGTAACGAAATCCATCGTAATCCTCTCCCACTTCCTCTCGGGAAGTGCAATCCTCTGAAATAGACCATCGGGTCTTTGATGCTCGTACTTAACCTACTGACAATTCAAACACCGAGCCACATGCGCAACGATGTATTTCTTCATCTTACGCCACCAATAGTGCTGCCTCAGATCCTGATACATCTTCGCGGCGCCCGGGTGAATAGAATACCGAGAACTGTGGGCCTCCGCTAAGATCAACTCTCGAATCCCATCAACATTGGGCACACAAACTCGCCCCTACAATCTCAATACACCATCATCATCTAAGGTTACTTTCTTGGCACCTCCACGCTGCACCGTGTCTCTCAAGACACACAAATGGGGATCCTCAAACTGCCGCTCGCGGATACGCTCTAATAGTGAGGAACGAGCAACCGTGCAAGCTAACACTCTGCTAGGCTCAGAAATATCCAACCTCACAAGACGATTGGCCAAGGCCTGAACATCCAAAGCAAGCGATCTCTGGCTGACTGGAATATAAGCAAGACTGCCCATGCTGGCGGACTTCCTGCTCAATGCATCGGCCACCACATTGGCCTTCCCCGGGTGGTATAAGATAGTAACATCATAATCCTTTAACAACTCTAACCACCTCCTCTGCCTCAAATTCAACTCTTTCTGCTTGAACAGATACTAAAGACTCTTGTGATCAGTGTAAACCTCACACGTCATGCCATATAAGTAATGCCTCCAGATCTTCAGGGCATGAATAATGGCTGCCAACTCGAGATCATGAACCGGATAATTCTTCTCGTGGATCTTCAACTGCCTCGAAGCATAAGCAATGACTTTGCCTTCCTGCATCAACACTGCACCAAGCCCAATACGAGACGCATCACAATAGACCGTATATGGCCCTGAACCTGTGGGCAAAACCAATACCGGTGTCGTAGTCAGAGCCGTCTTGAGCTTCTGAAAGCTCGCCTCACACTCGTCTGACCACCTGAATTGGGCACCCTTCTAGGTCAATCTGGTCATAGGGGCTGCAATGGATGAAAACCCCTCCACGAACCGACGGTAGTAACCTGCTAACGCCAGGAAACTCCGAATATCCGTAGCTGAAGCTGGTCGAGGCCAGTTCTTGACTGCCTCTATCTTCTTCGGGTCTACCTGAATACCTGCTGCTGATACGACATGACCCAGGAATGCGACCGAACTCAACCAAAACTCGCACTTTGAGAACTTAGCATACAACTGACTATCCTTTAGGGTCTGAAGGACCACTCTGAGGTGTTGCTCATGCTCCTCCTGACTGCGGGAGTATATAAGAATATCGTCAATGAAGACTATCACGAACAAGTCCAAATAAGGTCTGAACACTCGGTTCATCAATTCCATGAACGTTGCTGGGGCATTAGTCAATCCAAATGACATGACCAAAAACTCATAGTGCCCATACCGAGTGCGAAATGTTGTCTTAGGGACATCAGACGCCCTAATCCTCAGCTGGCGGTAGCCAGATCTCAAATCTATCTTTGGAAACACCCTCGCACCCTGAAGTTGGTCGAATAAATCGTCTATCCTCGATATTGGATACTTATTCTTAATTGTAACCTTGTTCAATTGCCGGTAATCGATGCACATTCTCATCGAACCATCCTTTTTCTTAACAAACAACACCGGCGCACCCCAAGGCGAAACACTGGGTCTAATGAAACCTTTCTCAAGCAAATCCTGCAGTTGTTCCTTTAACTCTTTCAACTCCGGCGGGGCCATACGATATGGCGGGATAGAAACGGGCTGAGTGCCCGGGGCCAAATCAATACAAAAGTCGATATCTCTGCCGGGCGGCATACCTGGCAAGTCTGAAGGGAAAACCTCAGGAAACTCCCGAACAACGGGCACAGAATCAATAGAAGGGGCCTCCGCGCTAGAATCCTGAACATACGCCAAGTAGGCCAAACATCCCTTCTCGACCATACGCCGAGCTTTCACATACGAGATAACATTGTGGGTACAATGACCAGAAGTCCCCATCCACTCTAAACGGGGTAAATCCGGTAAGGCTAATATCACGGTCTTGGCATGGCAATCCAAGATAGCATGGTACGGGGATAACCAATCCATCCCCAATATAACATAGAAGTCGACCATGTCCAAAAGCAACAAATCAACACGGGTCTCATAACCCCCAAACACTACGATACAAGAACGATGAACTTGGTCGACCACAATAGAATCACCCACCGGTGTTGACACATAAACAGGAATACTCAACGAGTCACCAGGCATAACCAAATAGGGTGCAAAATAGGACGACACATATGAATACGTAGATCTGGGATCAAATAGAACAGAAGCATCCCTATCACAGACCAGAATAGTACCTGTAATCACAGCATCTGACGACTCAGCCTCTGGCCTGGCTGGCAAAGCATAACAACGGGGCTGGGCCCCACCTCCCTGAATCATATCCCTGGGACGATCTGCTGATGGCTGACCCCTACCTCTAGCGGTTTGAGCTCCACCTCTAATAACTCTACCTCCACCTCCTTGAGCAAGTGCCATCTCTATCCGGCGGGCACCATCTGCCGCCTCCTGAAATGGAATCTCACTACCGGCACTCATAGCCATCTGAACACGGATCGGCTGGGCCAACCCATCAATAAATCTCTGCACCATCTCTCTATCGGTGGGGAGTATCACAATGGCATGACGAGCAAGATCAATGAATCGGGTCTCATACTGGGTGACCGTCATAGGACCCTGCTGGAGACGCTCAAACTGCCTGCGAAGAGCATCTCGCTGAGTAACTGGAAGAAACTTCCCCAGAAATAACTCTGAAAACTGATCCCAGGTCAATGATGGCGACCCTGCTGGCCTGGCTAAACATAAATCCCTCCACTAAGTCTCGGGAGTCTGAACTCCTCCCCCAGCCTGAGATGTGGCTAGAGCTACGGGAAGCAACCCGCCCTAGAAATGCCCTCCATAAGGCCTACCAGTCGGACCAAAGCATCCTGAAGCACTGGAGTGGCTATGAAACCCTCTAGGACCTGAGCTGGGCCCACTGGAACATCTGGGGCCGGAACATCCTCCTCAAAATCGACCTGAGGCTTCGTTGCTGGAAATACTGCTCGGGGCTGAGCTCTGCCCCGGCCTCGGCCTCTGGCACGGCCTCGGCCTTGCCCTCTGCCCCAAATAGGGGCTGCTGCTGGGGGCTCAGGCTGTTGCGCGGTAGAAGAGGAAGCACGTGACCTCTCCATCTCCGAAATAACAGAGTAGAAAGACAATCAGTACTTGAGAAACAGATCGCACGATAAGAATGAACAAGGTGAAGTTTTCCTAACTCAGTAGCCTCTGCGGGATAAATACAGATGTCTCCGTACCGATCCCTCAGACTCTACTGCACTTGTCCGTGAGTTGTGAGACCTAAGTAACCTAGGGCTCTGATACCAACTTGTCACGACCCGGATTTCCCACCATCGGGTGTCGTGATGGCGCCTACTATCGGAGCTAGGCAAGCCAAATATATAAAACATTTTTCCTGCTTTCTTCCAAACAATATAATAAACGAGACAAAATTTAAGCGGAAGACTTTAAATCTAAAGCAACTGAGAACCAAAAGTGCGGAAGTTTGAACCAAAATGCTACCCAGAACCTGGTGTCACTAGCTCACGGACTACTAAAGAATACTACAATCAACGTCTGAAAGGAAAATATATCATGTTTGTCTCATACACGATAAACAAACGAAAAACATGGAAAGGGACTTCGGCCTGCGAATGCCAGCTAGGCTACCTCGAGAGTCCCTGGACTGAAGATAGCTCCCAGAAGTCCTACTGTTGCGGTCCGTAAGCTGCTCCCTGATCTGTGCACAAAAATGCACAGAGTGTAGCATCAGCACAACCGACCCCATGTGCTGGTAAGTGCCTGGCCTAACCCCGGCGAAGTAGTGACGAGGCTAGACAGTACCTACCACAATTAACCTGTACAGATATATATACAACAAGTGCAAGAAAAACAATAACAAGATAATACAAAGTAAAACTGGGAGGGGACATGCAATCGGGGAGTAATAGATAAAAATGAAATATCGGAAATAAACAGAAGAAACTCCGGTTTCCATGATATATATATATATAGTGGCCGGCGTGCCACACGATCCCATAATATCATATATAAGTGGACGGCGTGCCACACGATCCTATAATATCATATATAAGTGGACGGTGTGCCACACGATCCCATAATATCATATATAAGTGGAGGGCGTGGCACACGTTCCCATGATATATATATATATAAGTGGACGGCGTGCCACACGATCCCATAATATCATATATAAGTGGACGGCGTGCCACACGATCCCATAATATCATATATAAGTGGACGGCGTGCCACACGATCCCATAATATCATATATAAGTGGACGGCGTGCCACACGATCCCATAATATCATATATAAGTGGACGGCATGCCACACGATCCCATAATATCATATATAAGTGGACGGCGTGCCACACGATCCCATAATATCATATATAAGTGGACGGCGTGCCACACGATCCCATAATATCATATATAAGTGGACGGCGTGCCACACGATCCCATAATATCATATATAAGTGGACGGCGTGCCACACGATCCCATAATATCATATATAAGTGGACGGCGTGCCACACGATCCCATAATATCATATATAAGTGGACGACGTGCCACACGATCCCATAATATCATATATAAGTGGACGGCGTGCCACACGATCCCATAATATCATATATAAGTGGACGGCGTGCCACACGATCCCATAATATCATATATAAGTGGACGGCGTGCCACATGATCCCATAATATCATATATAAGTGGACGACGTGCCACACGATCCCACAATATCATATATAAGTGGACGGCGTGCCATACGATCCCAATTCACCTTTATCACAGTGCACAATATGTCACCGGCAACGGAGGCCAATAACCAAGTGGACGGCGTGCCACACAATCCCTTATAACAATATATAGGTGGACGGCGTGCCACACGATCCCATATTATCATATATAAGTGGACGGCGTGCCACACGATCCCATAATATAGTATATTATATCTGACTTCATATAGTAGACCCCTTCAGGGGAGGATAACATCTCAATACCTTTAACCCAACAAGGGTACAGCTAACAGCCCAAAATATCCCGACAAGGGAGAGAATATATCAGTCTACACATCCCGGCAAGGGAGTACTCACAACACATTCTCTTTTTAAATCACTTCTTCCTCAACTAACACATTCATGTTCGAGCTAATGCTCCAAAGTACACCAATCACAATTATACCTCAATCGTTCACATTATATGAAACTCATCCAGTAAACCAGGAGATTGTGTCACATTTTTCGAATTAAAAGCAATTAAGACGCACGGTCATGCTAGAATCTGGTGCATAGATAACTGTCACCATGCCTATACACCGTACTCCACATTAGCAAGTAGCAAATAACATCCTAATCATATTCCCTCAAGCCAAAGTTAGAACAAACACTTACCTCGATGCCTTGAACACCACTCAAGTCTCAATTATAGCTTTACCTCTTGATTCCACCACCAATCCGCTCGAATCTAGTCATAAGTAACTTAATCACATTAATAATTACTAAATAGATCAATCCCAATGCATGAAAATAATTTTTACAAGGTTATTCCCAAAAAGGTCAAAAATACCCCCGGACCCACGTGGTCGAAACTCGAGGATCGGACCAAAATCCGGTTACACATTCTCCCACGAATCCAAATATATGTTTTGTTTTGAATCGGACCCCAAATTGAGGTCCAACTCCTCAATTTGTAGAAAACCTAGGTGGTTCTACCCAAAACACCCAATTTCCCTCATGAAAATCTTTGTTTTGAAGTTGAAATCATGTTAAAAGATGTTAAGAAGTGAAGAAAATGACTTAGAAATCACTTACCAATCGTTTTGAAGAAGAAAGGTTGTTTGGAAAATCGCCTCTTAGGTTTTGGGTTTTTGAAAAGTGGAAAAATGACTAAAAATCCCGGATATATATATTTTTGCTGGGGGATGGCGCGGACCGCGAAGAAATGCACCGCGGCCGCGTGACTGCCAGCGCGGACCGCACGGAAATGTACCGCGGCCGTGCCGAGGGAGGGAAGAAGTGGGTTCTGTCTGAACCCGCCCAGCGCGGACCTTACTGATTTGGTGTGCGGCCGCGCTGGTCGACCTGGCTACCCCCTCTGAAACCCACCATGCGGACCGCACAGAGAAGTGTCGCGACCGCGTGGCTGCCAGCGCGGACCGAGCGGAAATGGCCGCGGCCGCGCCGGACCTGCAACACCTGAACCTGCATATTTTTAAGTTTAAGACCCTCCCGGGCCCCACTCGAAACTCACCCGAGCCCTCGGGGCTCCAAACCAAACATGCACACAACCTTAAAATATCTTACGGACTTACTCGTGCGATCAAATCGCCAAGATAACATTATATACATAGAATCAAGCCTCAAAACACATGATTTTCTCTCAACTTTCATAAAACTCAAATTCCCCATTTTAAGTCTGAAACACGTCATATGACGTCCGTTTTTAGCCAACCTTTACAGATAGTGCTAAAAACATATTAAGACTCGTACCGGGCGTCAGAACCAAAATACGAGCCCGATACCACAGTTCTCCGATCAATTTTCTTCTTCATTTTCCTTAATAAATTTCAGAAAACAATTTCACACAAAAATTCATTTCTCGGGCTTGGGACGTCGGAATTTAATTCCGGGCACACGCCCAAATCCCATATTTTCCTACGGACCCTCCGGGACTGTCGAATCACAAGTCCGTGTCCGTTTACCCAACATGTTGATCGAAGTCAATATTATGCATATTAATATCAAAATCCATCAAATTTTTCACATAATTCACATATTCTAACATAAAAACTATCCGACTACACGCCCGAACTGCACACGTAAAACGAGGCAACTAAAAGCCAGGTTTTCAAGGCCTCAGAAGCGCGGAACAAGGAAGAACTACGGTGATGACCCTTTGGGTCGTCACATTTTCCACCTCTAAAACAACCGTTCGTCCTCGAACGGACAAAAGAAAGAAGTACCTGAGTATGGAAATAAATGAGGATAACGGCTCCGCATATTGGACTCGGACTCCCAGGTCGATGACTCAGGAGGCTGACCTCTCCACTGAACACGCACCGAAGGAAAACTCTTCGACCTCAACTGTCGAACCCACCGGTCTAGAATAGCCACCGGCTCCTCTTCATATGACAGATCTTTGTCCAATTGGACAGTGCTGAAATCTAACACATGCGATGGATCTTCGCGATACTTCCGGAGCATAGATACATGAAACTCGGGATGCACAGCTGACAAGCTAGGTGGCAAGTCAAGTATATAAGCCACCTCTCCTACACGATAAAGAATCTCAAATGGACCGATGAACCTAGGGCTGAGCTTTCCCTTCTTCCCAAATCTCATCACGCCCTTCATAGGCGATACACGGAGCAATACCCACTCACCAACCATGAAAGCAACATCTCTGACCTTGCGGTCTGCATAACTCTTCTTTCTGGACTGAGTTGTCCGAAGTCTATCCTAAATGATCTTGACCTTATCCAAGGCCTCCTGAACCAGATCCGTACCCAATAATCGAGCCTCTCCCGGCTCAAACCATCCAACTGGAGACCGACATCGTCTACCATACAACGCCTCATACGGAGCTATCTGAATGTTGGACTGGTAGCTGTTGTTGTAGGCGAACTCTGCTAAAGGCAAAAACTGGTCCCACGAGCCTCCAAAATCAATGACACAGGCTCAGAGCATATCCTCCAGGATATGAATAGTCCTCTCGGACTGACCGTCCGTCTGGGGATGAAATGTTGTACTCAACTCAACCTGGGTGCCCAACTCTCACTGAACCGCTCTCCAGAAATGCGAGGTAAACTGCGTACCCCGATCCGAAATGATAAATAGCGGCACCCCATGAAGGCGAATAATCTCCCTGATATAAATCTCGGCTAACCTTTCAGACGAATAGGTGGCTGCAATAGGAACAAAATGCGCTGACTTGGTCAGCCTATCAACAATAACCCAAACCGCATCAAACTTCTTCTGAGTCATCAGAAGTTTAGTAACAAAATCCATAATAATCTTCTCCCACTTCCACTCGGGAAGCTCAATCCTCTGAAATAAACCACTGGGCCTCTGATGCTCGTACTTAACCTGCTGACAGTTCAAACAATGATCCACATATGCAACAATGTCTTTCTTAATTTTACGTCACCAATAGTGCTGCCTCAAATCCTGATACATCTTCTCGATGCCCGGGTGAATAGAATACCGAGAACTGTGGGCCTCTACTAAGATCAACTCTCGAATCCCATCAACATTGGGCACACAAACTCGCCCCTGCAATCTCAATACACCATCATCATCTAAGGTCACTTTCTTGGCACCTCCACGCTGCACTGTGTCCCTCAAGACACACAAATGGGGATCATCGAACTATCGATCACGGATATGCTCCAATAACGAAGAACCCCATGCAAGCTAATACTCGACTAGGCTCAGAAATGTCCAACCTCACATACTGATTGGCCAAAGCCTGCACGTCCAAAGCAAGCGGTCTCTCACCAATCGGAATATAAGCAAGACTGTCCATACTGGCTGACTTCCTACTCAAGGCATCGGCCACCACATTGGCCTTTCCCGGGTGATATAAGATAGTGATGTCATAATCTTTCAACAATTCCAACCACCTCCTCTGCCTCAAATTCAACTCCTTTTGCTTGAACAAATACTGAAGACTCTTATGATCCGTGAACACCTCACACGCCACACCATACAGATAGTGTCTCCAAATCTTCAATGCGTGAACAATGGTTGCCAACTCCAAATCATGCACTGGATAGTTCTTCTCATGAACCTTCAACTACCTCGAAGCATAGGCAATGACCTTACCATCCTGCATCAACATTGTGCCAAGTCCAATACGAGATGCATCACAATAGACTGTACAGGGCCCTGAACCTGTGGGCAAAACCAACACTGGTGTTGTGGTCAGAGCTATCTTGAGCCTCTGAAAGCTCGCATCACACTCGTCTGACCATTTAAACTAAGCACCTTTCTGGGTCAATCTGGCCATAGAGGCTGCAATGGATGAAAACCCTTCCACGAACCGACGGTAGTAACCTGCTAACCCCAAGAAACTCCAAATCTCCGTAGCTGAAGCTGGTCGAGCCCAATTCTTGACTGCCTCTATCTTCTTCGGGTCTACCTGAATACCTGCTTCTTATACAATATGACCCAGGAAGGCGACCGAACTCAACCAAAACTCGCACTTCGAGAATTTAGCATACAACTGACTATCCTTCAGGGTCTAAAGAACCGCTCTGAGGTGCTTCTCATGCTCCTCCTGACTGCAAGAGTATATAAGAATATTGTCAATGAAGACTATCACGAACAAGTCCAAATAAGGTCTGAACACTCGGTTCATCAACTCCATGAATGCTGCTGGGGCATTAGTCAATCCGAATGACATGACCAAAAACTCATAGTGCCCATACCGAGTACGAAATACTGTCTTAGGGACATCAGACGCCCTAATCCTCAGCTAGTAGTAGCTAGATCTCAAATCTATCTTTAAAAACACCCTCGCACCCTGAAGCTGGTCGAATAAGTCGTCGATCCTCGGCAGTGGGTACTTGTTCTTAATCGTCACCTTGTTTAATTGCTGGTAATCAATGCACATCCTCATCGAACCATCTTTTTTCTTCACAAATAGCACTGGTACGCCCCAAGGCGAAACACTGGGTCTAATGAAACCCTTCTCAAGTAAATCCTGAAGCTGATCCTTTAACTCTTTTAATTCTGGCGGCGTCATACGATATGGCGGAATGGAAATGGGTTGAGTGCCCGGAGCCAGATTAATACAAAAATCAATATCCCTGTCAGGCGGCATGCCCGGCAGGTCCGAAGGGAAGACCTCAGGAAACTCCCGAACAATAGGAACAGAATCAATAGACGGGACCTCAGCGCTGGAGTCGCAAACATAGGCCAGATAAGCTAGGCACCCCTTCTCGACCATGCGTCGAGCCTTCACATAAGAAATAATGCTGCGAGTAGAATGACTTGGAGTCCCTCTCCACTCTAGTCGGGGCAAATCTGGCAACGCCAAGGTCACGGTCTTGGCATGGCAATCCAAGATCGCATGATACGGGGACAACCAATCCATCCCTAATATGACGTCGAAATCCACCATATCCAAGAGCAACAAGTCAACACGGGTCTCAAGACCCCTGAATACCACAACACAGGAACGATGAACCCGGTCCACCACTATAGAATCCCCCACTGGTGCAGACACGTATACAGTAATACTCAAGGCCTCACTAGGCATAACCAAATAGGGTGCAAAATAGGACGACACATATGAATACGTAGATCCGAGATCAAATAGAATAGAAGCATCCATATCACAAACCAGAATAGTACTTGTAATCACAGCATCTGATGACTCAGCCTCTGGCCTAGCTGGCAAGGCATAACAACGGGGCTGGGCCCCACCTCCCTGAATCATATCCCTGGGACGATCTGCTTTTGGCTGACCCCTACCTCTAGCGGTCTGAGCTCCACCTCTAAGGCCTCTACCTCCACCTCTATGTCCTCTACCCCCGCCTCTAGCTATCTGGGCAGGCTGTGGGGCAACTGGTGCCTGAATCATCGGGTGAGGACCCTGCTGCTGCGAGCTGATAGAAGCTCGAGGGCAATATCTGGAAATGTAACTCACATCGCCGCATGTATAACAAGCCCTCAGCTGCTGAGAATAACGAAGTGGTGGTGCACTGATAGATGCTGATGGTGAGCTGAAGAGCTGCTGGTCAGAATACTATAGCTGAGAACCACGACCACCTGGTGTACCATGAGAAGCCTGGAGAGCTGACTGAAAGGGCCTCGAAGGATGGCCTGTACCATAAGAATCCCTACCTCCAGACGAGGTACCACTGAATCTACCCGAATGATGGGGCCTCTTATCAGACCCATGACTACCTCCCTGAGAAAGTGCCAGCTCTATCCGACGGGCACCATCTACCGCCTCCTAAAATGTAATCTCACTCCCGGCACTCATGGCCATCTGAACACGGATCGGCTGAACCAACCCATCGACAAACCTCCGCACCCTCTCTCTCTCTCAGTGGGGAGTATCACAATGGCATGACGAGCGAGATCAATGAACCGGGTCTCATACTGGGTAACCGTCATAGGACCCTACTGGAGACGCTCAAACTGCCTGCGAAGAGCATCTCGCTGAGTAACTAGAAGAAACTTCCCAAAAATAACTTTGAAAACTGATCCCAAGTCAATGATGGTGACCCTGCTGGCCTGGCTAAACAAAAATCCCTCCACCAAGTCTTGGCGAATCCTGCCAGGAGAAAAGTGGCGAAGTCGACCCCATTGGTCTCTACAATGCCCATAGTCCATAAAACCTCATGACAGCTGGAGATGAAATCCTGAGCATCATCTGAGGGAGTGCCACTATATGTAGTAGTGAAGAGCTTGGTGAAACGATCAAGCCTCCATAAAGCATCCATGACATAGTCGCACCATCACTGGACAGAGCCGCAATACCTGGCTGGGCTGCCACAGCTGGCTGAACTGCCACGGCTGGCTGAACTGCTGGAACCTGAGCCTGAGGAGCTACCGGCTCTAGAGTACGAGTATCGGGAGTTTGAACTCCTCCTCCAGCCTGAGATGTGGCTGGAGCTACGGGAAGCAAACCCGCTCTAGAAATGCCCTCCATAAAGCCTACCAGTCGGACGAAAGCGTCCTGAAGCACTGGAGTGGCTATGAAACCCTCTGGGACCTGATCTGGGCCCACTGGAATAGCTGGAGCTGGACCCCTTCGTCGTAGTCAACATGAGGCTCCACCTCTAGGACTGCCGCTCGGGGCTGAGCTCTATCCTTGGCCTCGCCCCCTGCCCCTGATAGGAGCTGCTGCTGGGGGCTCGGGCTGCTGCGCGGTAGAAGAGGAAGCACGTGTCCTCACCATCTGCGAAAGAACAGAGTGGAAAGACAATCAGTACTTGAGAAACAGAATCGCACGACAAGAATGAACAAAGTGAAGTTTTCCTAACTCAGTAGTCTCTGCGGGATAAATACAGACGTCTCCGTATCGATCCCTCAGACTCTACTGAGCTTGTCCGTGAGTTGTGAGACCTAAGTAACCTAGTGCTCTGATACCAACTTGTCACGACCCGGATTTCCCACCATCGGGTGTCGTGATGGCGCCTACTATCGGAGCTAGGCAAGCCAAATGTTTAAAACACCTTTCCTGCTTTCTTTCAACAATATAATAAGCGAGACAAAATCTAAGCGGAAGACTTTAAATTTAAAACAACTGTAAACCAAAAGTGCGGAAGTTTGAACCAAAATGCTACCCAGAGTTTGGTGTCACTAGCTCACGGACTACTACAGAATGCTACAAACAATGTCTGAAAGGAAAATACATCATGTTTGTTTGATACAAGATAAACAAACGAAAAACATGGAAAGGGACTTCGGCCTGCGAATGCCAGCTAGGCTACCTCGAGAGTCCCTGGGCTGAAGATAGCTCCCAAAAGTCCTACTGCTGCGGTCGAAAAGCCGCTCCCTGATCTGTGCACAAAAAATGCACAGAGTGTAGCATCAGCACAACCGACCCCATGTGCTGGTAAGTGCCTGGCCTAACCCCGGCAAAGTAGTGACGAGGCTAGACAGGACCTACCACAATTAACCTGTACAGATATATATAACGAATGCAAGAAAACAATAACAAGATAATACAAAGTAAAGCTGGAAGGGGACATGCTATCGGGGAGTAACAGATAAAAATGAAATATCGGAAATAAATAGAAGAAACTCCGGTATCCATAATATATGTATATATTTATATATATAGTGGACGGTGTGCCACACGATCCCATAATATCATATATAAGTGGACGGCGTGCCACACGATCCCATAATATCATATATAAGTGGACGGCGTGTCACACGATCCCATAATATCATATATAAGTGGACGGCATGCCACACGATCTCATAATATCATATATAAGTGGATGTTGTGCCACACGATCCCAATTCACCTTTATCACAGTGCACAATATGTCACCGGCAACGGAGGCCAATAACCAAGTGGACGGTGTGCCACACGATCCCATAATATCATATATAAGTGGACGGTGTGCCACACGATCCCATATTATCATATATAAGTGGACGGCGTGCCACACGATCTCATAATATAGTATGTAATATCTGACTTCATATAGTAGACCCCTTCAGGGGAGGATAACATCTCAATACCTTTAACCCGGCAAGGGTACAGCTAACAGCCCAAAATATCCCGACAAGGGAGAGTATATATCAGTCTACACATCCCGGCAAGGGAGTACTCACAACACATTCTCTTTTTAAATCACTTCTTCCTCAACTAACACATTCATGTTCGAGCTAACGCTCCAAAGTACACCAATCACAATTATACCTCAATCGTTCACATTATATGAAACTCATCCAGTAAACCAGGAGATTGTGTCACATTATTCGAATTAAAAGCAATTAAGTCTCACGGTCATGCTAGACTCTAGTGCATAGATAACCGTCACCATGTCTATACACCGTACTCCACATTAGCAAGTAGCAAATAACATCCTAATCCTATTCCCTCAAGCCAAAGTTAGAACAAGCACTTACCTCGATGCCTTGAACACCACTCAAGTCTCAATTATAGTTTTACCTCTTGATTCCACCACCAATCCGCTCGAATCTAGTCATAAGTTACTTAATCACATTAATAATTACTAAATGAATCACTCCCAATGCATGAAAATAATTTTTACAAGGTTTTTCCCAAAAAGATCAAAAACACCCCCGGACCCACGTGGTCGAAACTCGAGGATCAGACCAAAACTCGGTTACCCATTTTCCCACGAATCCAAATATATGCTTTGTTTTGAATCGGACCCCAAATTGAGGTCCAACTCCTCAATTTGTAAAAACCTAGGTTTTACGCAAAACACCCAATTTCCCCCATGAAAATCTTTGTTTTGAAGTTGAAATCATGTTAAAAGATGTTAAGAAGTGAAGAAAATGACTTAGAAATCACTTACCAATCGTTTTGAAGAAGAAAAGTTGTTTGGAAAATCGCCTCTTAGGTTTTGGGTTTTTGAAAAGTGGAAAAATAACTGAAAATCCCGGATATATATATTTTTGTTGGGGGCTGGCACGGATCGCACAGAAATGCACCGCGGCCGCGTGACTGCCAGCGCAGACCGCGCGAAAATGTACCGCGGCCGTGCCGAGGGAGGGAAGAAGTGGGCTCTCTCTGAACCCACCTAGCGCGGACCGCACTGATTTGGTGCGCGGTCGCGTTGGTCGACCTGGCTACCCCCTCTGAACCCCACCACGCACAGAAAAGTGTCGCGGCCGCATGGCTGCCAGAGTGGACCGTGCGGAAATGGCCGCGGCCGCGCCGGACCTGCAACACTTGAACCTGTATTTTTTTAAGTTTAAGACCTCCTGGGCCCCACTCGAAACTCACCCTTGCCCTCGGGGCTCCAAACCAAACATGCACACAACCTTAAAACATCTTACAGACTTACTCGTGCGATCAAATCGCCAAGATAACATCATATACATAGAATCAAGCCTCAAAACACATGATTTTCTCTCAACTTTCATAAAACTCAAATTCCCCATTTTAAGTCCGAAACACGTCATATGACGTCCGTTTTTAGGCAAACTTTACAGATAGTGCTTAAAACATATTTAAGACTCGTACCGAGCGTCGGAACCAAAATACGAGCCCGATACCACAGCTTTCCGATCAATTTTCTTCTTCATTTTCCTTAATAAATTTCAGAAAACAATTTCACACAAAAATTCATTTCTCAGGCTTGGGACCTCGAATTTAATTCCGGGCACACGCCCAAGTCCCATATTTTCCTACGGACTCTCCGGGACCATCGAATCACAGGTCCATGTCCGTTTACCCAACATGTTGACCAAAGTCAATATTATGCATATTAATATCAAAATCCATCAAAATTTTCACATAATTCACATATTCTAACATAAAAACTTTCCGACTACGCGCCCGAACTATGCACGCAAAACGAAGCAACTAAAAGCGAGGTTTTCAAGGCCTCGGAAGCGCGGAACAAAGAAGAACTACGGTTATGACCCTTTGGGTCGTCACAATATTGTAGTTGGATGTATAATAGGGTTTTTGTCTAATTTATTATTTTAGATTTTAATTTATTATTATATTAGTGTTTATTGCTTTAGAAAATTAGGCTTAACTAATTATGCTAGATTAATTGAGTGTGCTAATAAATTATAACTTATTATGTAACTTAATTCTATAAATTAATTTGAATTATGATTAATAAGACATGTAATATATTTGTTCTTTTTGTAGATGGAATATCGTAGTTTGATGTATAATAGGAATTATCCTAATCGTCAGTTTTTTAGGGAGGAATTTATAGAAGGGGTTAAGGAATTTATTAGGAATTTAAAGAGAGACGAACAATTTGGTACCCTTCAAGTTCAGCTAGAAAAGAGGGACGAATAATTTAATCTCCTTCAAGGTCTGTGAGCACGTGATTTTTGCCCTATATATGAATAATTCCCAAAAATTCCAACAGAATAATTTTTCTTTATCTTTACAATTCCTGTGAATTTCGGTGTCATTTCGTTTTAATTATCGGCATCTTATTTGTGAATGTTAATTCATATAAAACACAAGGAGTATGCATTTGCATTTAGGTTTGAATTTTTATATTTAGTACCAATTAAGGGATAATTGGTTTAGAACAAAGCATGAAAATCACAAAAAAATAGTTCACTTTTGCATTTTAATGATTTTATTGTGGATTTGTCACGAATAGTTTTTGAACAATTTTAGGAATTAATTAGTCTTTGTTTTAAAACAATCAGGATTTCATGTTAGTTTTACATCTTTATAAAAATTATAAAAAAAATTATTATAAAAATTGTAAAAGCAAGAAAAGAAAATAAAAAGAAAATAAGAGTATAAAAAAGTGGTCTTATTTAAGACGCAAAATTTGGGCCAAATGCATTGAAACATCTCAGGCTCAAACGCCTCAAAATTGCCCAACCCAAATCCATGCCCGGTTTGCCCCCACCTTCAAAACGAAATGGTGTCGTTTCGGGGTCCCTGAATTAGGACCGCTGGATCTCATCAATCCAACGGTCCGGAACTAACGAGGTTCTTAATATAAAAGGGTCTGAACCTTCCCCCCTACCCCCATTTGCCTCGTCTTCCTCACCCCACCCCTTCTCCTCAAACCCTAATCCGCGTCGTCCCTAACTCCCTCGCCGGCGGTGAACACAACCTACACCGTTCACCCCGAGATTAACACCACAGATCCCCCTCACTCTCCTCTTTCCATTGCACCCACTGGTTTACCTCGAACAAGGTCGGAACTCCTCGAATCTTAATTTGAAGTTTTCCGGCCAAGTGACAAGTTCGTCCAAATCAGTCCAAAATCATACCCCACAACCCCTGGCCCTTCCTCAACACTAATCCATGGTTGTTTTCTTTCAAATCACTGTGAAACGGCCCGAATCTTAGATCTAAAAATTTCTGGCCAAACCCTAAAACCAAATCCTTTTGATTTCGAACCGTAGTATCCTTAACCATGTGTTCTCTTGTAAGAACACATGGTTAGGGATGTTACGCGTCAAAAATCTGAAAGGATTCAGATGTTTCTGACTAGCCGGAGTTCCCTCATGCCTTTGTGAGTTTTTACTGCTTCTTTTTTGCTCGCACGTTTGAAGTGTTATTTGCAGTTGTTGTTTCGTTAATTGTTCTGTTAATTTTATGATTTAATTGTATTAGTTTAAGTTTTGTTAATTACTGTTGAGTCTGAGTTTGATATTTGGTTGAATGATTGTAAGTTCATGGTTTAAGAATTAGTTTAAAGTTCACTTAATATTAATCATGGTAGCTTAAGCTCAGTTTAATTTTGTTTAGCCTGTTTGAGTGGGTATAATTGAACAGAATTGGTTTGGGTCAGTCTAATCAGTTAGTTTCTGAATGTTAATTAATTAATTTCAGTTAGTTTTAGATTGGGTTAGGGTATTGGATATAGTTGTTAAGGATGAGGTTAGGTTCAGTGATTTTGAAAGGCTTTCAGGGGTAATCTGGGTATGGAAAAGGGTAGTTTTGATGAGAATATTAATATCAAGATATAGGGAAGGGCAGTATAGGTATTGTATGAGTAGAGGAATACCTTAGGGCCTTCTAGAATGGGGTGCAAGTGTAGATTTTAATAATTGTAATGCAGTTACTTGTTTAGCAAGATAAAAATAGAGGGACCAAACTGAAAATAGGGAGTTACTGATTGGAAAATCAGAATCCAATCTATTCTCTTTAGGGTTGCCTATAAAAGGGCATGAAATGCCTTGGGAAAGGGGTCTTGGCTGGGATTTCTGCCTTCAGCTTTGAGTTTCAATTTGAGCTTTCATCAGTTAGCATTTTAATTCTAAAATTATTCAGAAAACAAAAATATCAAAAATGGAGAAATCTAAAACAACTGCACAGTTCCATCACTAGTTTTGGGATTTCAGCTTTGGGTTCTAGGTTTAGCATTGTTACAGAGGTGCTTAGGTGCAGTTGTAAGGGTCAGGGGTATATTTGAAGCATGTTAAACTGATCTGTGGGAGTCTGCTTGTATATCTGGTTTTCAAGGCAATCTGCCTGTATTTCTGTGGTGTAACATTGCTGAGTTTGTTGTTGTTGCTGTTGAAAGTAGCTGATTCCTCTCCTTTTCTCTATTTTCATTTCAATTTCCAGGTACTGGTTCTATAACTCTCAAGTTTATGGAATTGAAGTAAACCTGTTGTCTGAAGTTGATCTCTGAAATTTTTATGTTGTTTTTGTCTAATTTAATGTATGAAACAATTAGCTTACCCATGTCATTTAGGTTCTGTACTAATCGTGGTTTGTATGAATTGGACTGATAAACTGTCGAGTATGAGTTAGTTAATTTCGATTAGCAAGTGGATATTTGGGTATTTAGATTAATGTATGTAATCCAGGTTGTGGACTGTTTAAATTGTGCATTCCATGTTTATGCAATTGTCATTTTCAATTTGTTTAAGTTCCATAGTATGCTGAAGTTAAATCTGCAAAGTTGTATTTGATTTGGAGTTCCATACGCATGGTTGCTTTTAAGTTTGGTCTAGTATGAATTGCATATTTAACAGCTTCATATTGGGCCAGTTTTGGGCCTGGCGTATTAACAGTTGGCCCAGACTTTGGCTAGGTGATAATCGAATTAGGGCCTAGGTGCATCAAGGCTTAAAAGTTAGTTAAATTAAAAGTGCCCAAGGACTCGATCCCTGGGCTGTACGACTGCAAAATTAAAATTTTGGGCCTGCCTTATACCTGACGCCTAGCGCTTTAAAGGCCTGTGCCTGCAGCTGTGCAATGGCATGATTTTGGGCCTTAGGGGCTCAAAGCCCACTTGCTCAGCATTTCTTTCTGGGTGTTCAAATTCCGATCTAACAAAGTGTTGGCCTTAATCAATTAGAATCCTTAAGTGCTTAATAACATAATTATCTCACCGTCTAAAGTTGGAAAGGTTGTGTTAGTGAATTTCACCCCCCCTAAATAATAATGCGTTAGAATCTTTAAGCGCGATTTTAATTAAAATACTCTCTTAAACCCGGGTGCGCATTGATGTGACCCAAATCTGGATCTCGACAAAGTCAAAATGTGTTGACAATCACGGGTGCATTGATTGTGACGTGGTTCGAAACGCGTTTTCACGACGTCGTAATTCTGATAAAATAAATAATGATAGAAAAGAGGTTTACAAATCGAGACGGGTCTTACCGCACAAAATAAACAAATGTGAGCCCCTTAGTAAATAATTATCGAAATAATTAGAATTTGGGATGGCCGTTTAGCGAACTTCATGGCTTTTCCCCAAAATAACACTACGTTAATATCTTCAGGCACGATTTAATAAAATAACCTTCTTGAAATTAGGGTGCGCATTGATGCGACTCAAATCCAAATCTCGACGAAGTCGAAATGGGTTGATAACTACGGGTGCATTGATTGCGACGTGGTTCGAAACGCGTTTTCATGACGCCGCAATTCTTAAAAAATAATTATAATAAAAGCGGTTCAAAATTAAATAAAAGGCACATAAGCTAGCATGTATTAAAATCAGATAAAATCAAATACAACAGTTAAGCGACCGTGCTAGAACCACGGAGCCCGGGAATGCCTAACACCTTCTCCCGGGTTAACAGAATTCCTTACTCGGATTTCTGGTTCGCGGACTGTTAAAATAGTCATAAATTTCCTCAGTTCGGGATTCAACCGGTGACTTGGGACACCATTAATATCCCAAGTGGCGACTCTGAATAATTAATAATTAAGTCTCGCTCCGATTGTCCTTTAAATGGAAAAACTCCTTTACGCCCTCACAGGTGTAGGTGTAAAAAGGAGGTGTGACAGCTCTGGCGACTCTGCTGGGGACCGAACCCAGAATCTCTGGTTCAGGGTTCAGAATTCGAGCTTAGATAAATTGCTGTATTTAATTGTATCTGATTTTCCTACATGTTTTGTGTTGAATGTGCTAAATGTTACTGCTTTGATATTATCTGAACTGTATATAAACTGTGCCGACACCTTTCTCTCTTCACCTCCGAGGATGTGCTTACTGGTTGAGACTCCCTATTCTGTTAGTGTCATACCTTGAAGTAGGAAAGAGGCCGGACAAGTTACGAAACCGGATGGCCTTTTGGTTCCCGGTAAGTTGCCCCCTCCTCGACTTGAGTTGTCCGCTCGGGTACACAGTCTAGAACACTGACCTAGGTTTTGAACATAGAATAACATGACTTCATGCCGAATCCCTAGTAGGAACGCTTATTTGCATCACGTTGCATTTGACTTAGGGGACTCAACACAGGGGTTGGGTCCGTTTAGGACTAGCAACCTGAAATGAAAAGACCATCCTGATACATCCTACTTGCTCTGTACATATATTTATTTCGAACCTGCATGTTGACCGGTTTCTGAATCTCGGGAATGTTGGAAAATTGAGGAAAAAAGAGAAAAGAGGAAAAAAGAAATATCAATTAGGGAGTTAATTGATTATTTTCAATTACTGGCGAAACTCTGCCGAAATTTTGAGAAAAAAAAAAGGAAAATGTTTTATTTTGTTTTACTAAAAAAAAGCAAAGAAAAATAGAAAAAAAAAGTCTTTTATTTTTGGAAAGTTGGTTGTCGAAAAAGAAAAGGATAAGAAAAGTTTTGTTTTAGTTTGAAAAACATAAGTTGTTTCATTATTTGTTGAAAAAGGAAAGGAAAAAAAGAGTCTTTTATTTTTAGTTTGGAAAATAGGTTGTTTTCTTGCCTGTGGAAAATGAAAAAAAAAAAAAGAGTCTGTTACTTTTAGCTCGGAAAAATAGGTTGTTTTATTTATTGAAAAGAAAAGATAAAAAGAGAGTCTTGTTTCTAAAAATAGTTTTTATTCGCTTATGAAATACCAAAAATAAAAATGGAAAAGAGTCATGTTTTAAAATAGTTCGGTTAATTTACCCGTACTACGCATGGCTTGATTCTCACAGGGCGTGAGATACGTAGGCAACCCTCATCGGGTCCAACCTCCCCTTTGCAAAAATAACCAAAAAATATCAAAATTTTAATTTTTGTCATAAATAAACCAGGTGATGCCGTTTTTGTCAAAAATAGCCAAATGTTCCCAAACGGGGCGCCGGAAGGCTGACCTTACGTAAATAGCCACCTTTGGTCATGTGTTTTCGTTTTTATTTTTATGTTGAAATATAAAAAATAAAAAAAAGAAGCTAAGTAGGGCCATGTTTGAAAGGCAAGTTCTCCGCTTGAAAAATATATAGGTAATTTTTGAGTCGCAAATATAGACATTTGTTTTTGAGTCGAACAAGAGTTTTCTTTTTCTTAAAAACGCTTTAATAAATGTGCAGGATGAGCACGTTGGTGAATGAGCCCTTTTCAATAATGACCAAAATCCCTTTCGAGCTGCAATTATGGTGGAATGATTTAGGCAAAGAAGGGCAAGACGAAGTGAAAAAATATTTGAAAGACCTTCCGGATTTATTAAACATCCAGCCTCGGGGGGATATTATCAGGGCATTGGTCGCCTATTGGGACTCGGCACATAACGTATTTCATTTCTCAGACTTTGAGCTCACCTCAACATTGGAAGAAATAGCGGGGTATATTGGAAGTGATCAAGCTCCATTGAGGTTCAAATACTTGATTGCTCCTAGGGCCATTACCATACACCGATTCTTGGATTCCTTGAAAATACCCCGAACGGTTCATCATCCAAATTTTGCAAAGGGTTTCTGCAGTTTCCACTTCATATATGATAGGTATGGCCACGTGGGCGGGTTCAACAATCCAGACATTAAGCTATGCAGTAGAAGTAACCGACAAAAATGGGAGGAGCACAGGCGGGTGGCTTTTATGATAGCCTTCTTGGGCATCATAATATTCCCAAGGAAAGATGGTAATATTGATTTGAAGATAGTGGGGGTCGTCAGTACCTTGCAAACCATGGGGAAAAGCACTTTAGCACCTATGATCGTGGCCGATATTTTCCGAGCTCTCACTGCGTGCAAAGCTGGGGGCAAATTTTTTGAGGGATGTAACGTGTTGTTACAAATGTGGATGACTGAGCATTTGTGCCCACGCTCTCAGTTATTGAGTTATGGTTCGGTTGAGAAAACTTGTATAGGGGAATTTTATACGAGAATCAAAGGGGCTAGTCTACCTGAAGGAGTCACGGCCTGGACATCATTATTTCGGGACCTCAGTGCCAGCCAGATACAGTGGGTGCTTGGATAGTTGCCTATCAAAGAAGTCATATACATGCCAGCAGCCCGACCGCATTTTTTGCTGATGGGACTCAAAAGCATACAGCCCTATGCACCATATTGGGTTCTGAGGCAACTCGGGAGATATCAAGTAGTACCAAGATATGAAGATCTGAGTACCCAGGTGGTCGAGATTAGTCCTGACGATTGGTTCCCCGAGGAAGAGGTTCGCCAAATCTGGAGTAAGTGTCAATATCTGATGGCAAACACTTGTGCGTCTGATAGGGTCAAAGGGGAAGTTGCCCCAGGGTATCACAAGTGGTTCAGAGGTGACGTAGCCTGTGGGAGACCGGCTAAAAGACCTCATCTCGAAGATTTCGCCAAGTCGTCCCAAGAGCAGTGGGATTGGTTAGCAAAGGAAGAAAGCTATCGAGTTGAGATTGGTAAACTAAAGCAGCAAGTTGAGAGTCTGAAATTCGAGAATAGTGTACAGGTTGCCGCGGATCAGGGTGAAAAGAATAGGCTGGCTCGAGAAAATGAAGCACTTAGGATCCAAATCTGACAGTTGAAGACGACCATCGACAAGAAACCAAGGAGCCGATCCGATGAACAATTGGTAAAAAGATTGGAGAACGAAGTCCGGGAATGGCGAGATGAGTTGGAAAAATCTGAAAATGTCATGGCAGAACTCAAAGCACAGTGGGCGACAAGAACCGAAGAGCGCCGCCAATATTTGAATCAGTTGAAAAGGGACCATGAGAAAATTGTTGCCAATTTAAAGAGAAGAGTGGTTGCCCTTGAGGGTAAAGCGGTTAGGCAGGCTAGAGATTTTGAAACTGAAAGTGGACATTGTTACAAATTGTTGGCTCAAATGGAGGCAGAAGTGCAGCAGCTGCAAGACCAGCACTTGCAAGATTCCCGAGCTTTAAAGACGTGCAGCAATCAGATAAGACGCTTGCTCATAGAAAAGAAGCAAACAAAAGACAGGATTAGAGCCATTGCTCATGCTATTGTCAAGAGATGTCGGGTTTGTGAAGACATGACCCGTACTACTTTTATCTCAGCATTGATGATCTATGTGAAGCGAACCATGAATGAGTTAGAGCAGCTTGAAAGGGATTTGGATCCTAGATCCGTGGCGAGGCCGAACGACGCCCCACGGACCCCTAAGTTTGAAGCACTAGAATATGTATAGTTCGTGTCTGTAAGTTTCTACCATTTCGAGTCAGTCTTTTGTACGTCCGTTATCTTTCTGGATTGAGTATGTTTGCAGGCTTAGAGTTTTTGGTTTGCTTTCAGGTTGCGTTTGTTAGTTTCTTTCCAAAACAAAAGATGTAGAGTTTGTAAGAGTTTGTTTTATTAATGAAAGTTGAGCATTTTATTTCCCCCTTATTTTTGCATTTATCTGCACGAACTACGCTTGGTCTGATTTGTGCGGGGTCACGATACGTAGGTAGTCTCCATAGGATTCGACCATAATCGTAAGAAAAATAGAGGTAAAAAAAGGAAAATAGAAGGAAAACCGAGAAAGAAAGAAAGAAAGAAAAGAGCGGAAAACCAGAGAGAGAAAAGAAAAAGCACAAGAGAGGGATAAGGTGAAAGAATGGTAAAAAGAAACAAGGAACGAAATGCCGGGATGACGCATGCAATCGAGCAAACGCATAATAGAAATGAATAACTGTATAAGTGCATTCATGCCAACGTGCGGTTATTAAATCTGATAAGACCTAATCGCTAACAAAGTGGTTGTCTAAATGTGTGAGTCCAAGCAGGTGGTTAGTTGCTTGGCAATTCTGGCAACTCACCCGTACAACACCCGGTCGAAAGATCAAGTAAAAATGACAGGGCAGGATTCGGAAGTCAGCATCGTAGACCCTTCGAATGAGGTTGAGGTAACAGATATAGGGGCTATGAAAGAAGAGATGAGGAAATTAAAAGCGCAAATGGCTGAAATACATCGGGCATGGTCGCAGGGACATCCGGCACCACTATATCCTGCTAACCCATCTTACATCCCACCCCTGGCTCAAGCTCAGGAGCCTGCCACTCCCCACGCATCTTCAGCTTTCCCTTATCAGGCCCAGGGTTATGGCACCACTTCATACGCTCCAGAACCCTCCACCACCCATGGTTCCCATCTTTGTGGCACCTCCCCCAGCCCCACTACATAGATCATCCAGTGAACCACTATTCCAAGCTCACGACACCCAATATTACCCTCCCGAACCTACTTTCAAAGCGCCTGAGCCATATACCTATTCTCCCCATTTTGAAATCCCGGGAGAAGTTGAGAAACCGGTTAAGAATGCAGAACAGGAGGAAGTGATTCGTAAAGTCAAAAGCCTGGAGCAATCCTTAAGGAACATGCATGGTTTAGGTAACCAAGTTAGCATCGCATACAAAGATTTGTGCCCTTTTCCTGACGTCCAGTTGCCTGCGGGGTTTAAAATGCCGAAGTTTGACTTATATGAGGGGCACGGTGACCCAGTAGCCCATCTGCGTGGTTTCTGTAGCAAAATGAGAGGTGCTGGGGGAAAGGATGAATTGTTGATAGCATATTTCGGTCAAAGCCTGAGCGGGTCAGCGCTAGAATGGTACACGAGACAAGACCCCGGCCGATGGTATACATGGGATGATTTGGCACAAGCATTCATTGGCCATTTTCAATATAACCTCGAGATAGTCCCCGATCGTCTGTCATTGTTGAAACTGGAAAAGAAACCTGGGGAAAGTTTTAGAGAGTTTGGTTTCCGCTGGAGGGAACAAGCTGCAAGGGTTGATCCTCCCATGAGGGAGAGTGAGATGGTAGATTACTTTTTGCAAACATTGGAACCTACCTATTTTGGTCATCTAGTGACATCTGTCAGAAAATCGTTTAATGAAGTGGTAAATATGGGAGCCATGATTGAAGAAGGATTGAAATCTAACAAGATATTGAGTTACTCGGCGTTGAAAGCAACCACCCAAGCCATCCAAAGCGGTACTAATGGTGTGCTTGGGAAGAAGAAGAAAGAAGAAGTTGTTGAAGTTGAAGCTAGTGCTTGGTCCAGGCCCAATAACCCTCCACTCTACTACAACCAACCCAGACCCCACCACCCAAACTACCAATATACCTCATATGGCCCACCGCAACACTATTATCCACTACCAGAACCACATTTTTCTATCCACCACGCCCAGACCTACACTCAACCCCCAGTGCACTCGCAATGGCGTACACCAAGTCCCCAAAATACACAGCCACACCCACAAAACACCTATCCACCCCCCAGGGCTAATAGACCAGGAACCAACTTCCGCCCGAACCAAGCTTTTAGAAGTGAGAAGGCCCCAAACAGAAAAACATTTACTCCGCTGGGAGAATCTTACACTACTTTTTTCCACAGATTGAAACAGTTGGGAATGCTAACCCCAGTTGAATCCAAAGCACCAAACCCTCTTCCCAGAAACCTGGACCACTCTGTTAGCTGTGAGTATTGCTCAGGGATGCCTGGGCATGATACTGGAAAATGCTGGAAGTTGAAAAACGTGATACAAGAGCTCATTGATAATCGCCATATTGAAGTACAAGCTCCAGAATCCCCGAACATCAATCAAAATCCGTTACCAGTGCATTACGAGGCCAACATGATCGAACTGATACATAAGGGGGCAGAGCTTAAGAAACCATCGCAGGTGGTTATGGTGATTCGTTCTACGGAATCCAAAGAAGAGACAGTGAGTGCAAGGCCAGCGGTTCAGTTAAAAGCAATAAAAGACAAGCCAGTGGTGGTAATGGGAAAGGGATCATTTGCGGTTGCAAAAAAGCCTGAGCCAGTCAAGTTAATGGTACCAGGGTCATCATCTGCACCTGTGGTGGTGGTGAAAGGAGCTTATGTAGAACCGGTTGTCATAAAACCGGTAGTCCAGTTACCCATGGTTGACAGCAAAGCCGTACCGTGGAGATATGACAAGGTAGTGGTGACATACAAAGGAAAGGAAATTGAGGAAGAAAGTTGTGAAGCACAAGGACTAACCCGGTCGGGACGTTGTTTCGCTCCCGAAGAGTTAATAAAGGCTAAGGGAGCTAAAGACAATCCAGTGCCAGTCAAAAAAACTGTGACGGAAGAAGAGGCAGAAGAGTTTCTGAAAAAGATGAAAGTACAAGATTATTCCATTGTTGAACAACTGAGAAAAACACCGGCTCAAATCTCGTTGTTATCATCTGATTCACTCTGATGAGCATTGCCGAGCTTTGATGAAGATATTGAATGAGGCTCATGTGCCCAAAAAAATTTCAGTGAACCATCTAGAGACAATTGCCAACAAGATCTTTGAAGTGAACAGGGTAGCATTTTCTGATGATGAATTGCCTATGGAAGGCACAGAACACAACAAGGCTCTCTATTTGACGGTCAAATGTGAAGGTTCAATGGTTACTCGGGCACTAATCGATAACGGGTCGAGCGCTAATATTTGCACGTTATCCACATTGAACAAGTTAAAGATCGATGAGGATAGAATCCGCAAAAATAGCATTTGTGTTCGAGAGTTCGACGAAGGGGGAACAAACACAGTAGGGGATATTGTACTCGAATTGACTATTGGCCCAGTCAAGTTCACGATGGAATTTCAGGTGTTGGATGCTGCAGTATCCTATAATCTTTTGTTGGGTCGACCATGGATTCATGCGGCCAAAGTCGTGCCCTCCACGCTGCACCAAATGGTCAAATTCGAGTGGGACAGACAAGAAATTGTGTTACATGGGGAAGATCCCACATGCGCCATGAATGATGCCATTGTACCCTTTATAGAGACTGAAGATGATAGGGGACCATGGGTTTATCAGGTCTTTGACACGGTTCCGCTGAACAGGGTGCCCGAGGGTAAGAGCATGCCATGTCCCAAGGTGCCAGCTGCGACCGTCATGGTAGTGTCGGAATGCTAAATAACGGGTTCGTGCCCGGGAAAGGTTTGGGGGTAGAACTTCAGGGCATTACTCAACCTGTATCTTTGCCCAAAAATCTGGACACCTTCGGGTTAGGGTTCAAACCAACAGCGGCAGATGTCAGAAGGGCCCGTAAATTGAAGAAGAAAGCTTGGGTGCTTCCTAAACCAATTCCTCGATTGTCCAGGTCCTTCGTCAGGCCGGGTATCAAAAAACAGTCATTGGCAAAGATGTCAGGTTCGTTAATTGGGGCAGAGGGGAATTTGGATAAGGTGTTTGAGAAAGTATTTGCTGAAGTAAACATGGTTGAGGCCGAGGAAGGGTCAAGTAGAGCAGACATACAGCACATTGGACCACATGCTAACATCAACAATTGGGAAGCTACTCCTTTTCCAGTTCAGAGGGAGTCGTGGTAGTGGGTTTTGTTTTCCTTTTTGTCACCTGGATTATTCCAGGGTTTGTAATCCAGTTGCTATGTTTCGTCCGTTTGGATGAGTTAAAACCTTGTTGTCTATACATTTAATGAAATGCAATTTTCTTCGTCCCTAATTCTCTTTCCATTTTCTTTTCTTTTCTTTCTTTGTACAGTTCTTTTTATGCTGATATCAATGATATGACATGCATGAGGAACCTTCGGCCCAGTTTTAAAAGCCAATCTAGCTCAGAAGTAGTAATACAAGAGATCGAGTGTGATGATGGGGTGGATTGTAACGATGATGAAGCTTATGAGGAAATTAGTAAAGAATTAAGTCATTTTGAAGAAAAACCCAAACCTAACCTAAATGACACAGAAGCGGTTAATCTAGGGGATCAAGACAATGTGCGGGAAACTAAAATAAGTGTTCATCTGGAGCCACAACTCAAGGAGGAGATAATTAAAGTATTGCATGAGTACAAAGATGTTTTCGCATGGTCATATGATGATATGCCAGGTCTAAGCACCGATTTGGTGGTTCATAAATTACCCACTGATCCGACACTCCTTCCTATCAAGCAGAAGTTGAGAAAGTTCAAAACGGACATAAATGTGAAGATCAAAGAAGAGATTACCAAGCAGTTTGAGGCGAAAGTCATTCAGGTTACACGGTACCCCACTTGGTTAGCTAATTTTGTGTCTGTGCCAAAGAAAGATGGCAAGACCAGGGTGTGCATCGATTATCGAGACCTTAACAAGGCAAGCCCAAAAGATAATTTCTCGTTGCCCAACATCCATATATTGATCGACAATTGTGTCAAACATGATATTGGCTCTTTTGTGGATTGTTATGCGGGTTATCATCAGATTCTAATGGACAAGGAGGATGCAGAAAAGACGGCATTCATCACGCCGTGGGGAACATATTGTTATCGGGTCATGCCGTTCGGTTTGAAAAATGTTGGGGCAACCTATATGAGGGCCATGACAACCATCTTCCATGATATGATACATAAGGAAATCGAGGTATACGTGGATGATGTGATCGTGAAGTCTAGACAGCAATCCGACCATGTTAGAGATTTGAGAAAGTTCTTTCGAAGACTTCGCAGGTACAATCTTAAGCTCAATCCTGCAAAGTGTGCTTTCGGGTGCCATCCGGGAAGTTGTTGGGGTTTATAGTCAGCCGGCAGGGTATTGAATTAGACCCGTCAAAGATCAAAGCTATTCAGGAGTTGCCACCTCCAAGAAATAAAACCGAGGTGATGAGTTTGTTGGGAAGATTGAACTATATCAGCAGGTTTATTGCTCAGCTCACGGCGACATGTGAACCAATTTTCAAGTTGTTGAAGAAAGATGTCGCGGTCAATTGGACTGATGAATATCAAGAGGCTTTTGATAAGATAAAGGGGTATTTGTCAAACCCACCCGTGTTGGTTCCGCCAGAACCAGGGAGGCCTTTGATTTTATATCTGACAGTTGTGGACAGTTCATTCGGCTGTGTACTGGGGCAGCACGATGTTACGGGAAGAAAGGAGCAAGCTATCTACTATCTCAGCAAGAAGTTCACATCTTACGATGTTAAGTATACTCATCTGGAAAGGACATGTTGCGCCCTAACTTGGGTGGCACACAAGTTGAAACATTATTTGTCATCTTACACTACTTACCTTATATCTCGCTTGGACCCGTTGAAGTATATTTTTCAGAAACCCATGCCCACAGGAAGGCTTGCAAAGTGGCAGATCTTGCTTACAGAATTTGACATTATATACGTGACGCGGACTGCCATGAAAGCACAGGCATTAGCCGATCATTTGGCTGAGAACCCCGTCGATGAAGATTATGAGCCTTTGAAAACCTATTTCCCTGATGAAGAGGTGATACACATTGATGAATTGGAACAAGCAGAGAAGTCGGGATGGAAACTCTTCTTTGATGGGGCTGCAAATATGAAAGGCGTGGGAATAGGAGCAGTACTTATTTCGGAAACAGGTCAGCATTACCCTGTGACGGCTCGGCTTCGTTTCTACTGTACAAACAATATGGCAGAATATGAGGCATGCATATTGGGATTGAGATTGGTTGTGGAGATGGGTGTACGGGAAATCTTGGTCATGGGTGACTCGGACTTACTGGTACACCAGATTCAAGGAGAATGGGAAACACGGGATTTGAAGCTTATACCGTATCGGCAGTGTCTGCATGAGCTTTGCCAGCATTTTCAGGCCATAGAATTCAGGCACATTCCAAGGATTCATAATGAGGTTGTTGACGCTTTGGCGACTTTGGCGTCAATGTTGCACCATCCAGATAAGGCTTATGTCGATCCATTGCAGATTCAGGTCTGTGATCAGCATGCTTACTGTAATATGATAGAAGAGGAAATTGATGGTGAACCATGGTTCCATGATATCAAAGAGTACATTAGAACAGGAGTATATCTGATACATGCCACCGGTGATCAGAAAAGAACGATTCGGCGATTGGCAAGCGGGTTTTTCCTTGGTGGAGAAGTGATGTACAAAAGAACTCCAGATCTCGGGTTGTTGAGATGTATAGATGCAAGGCAGGCCACAACTATCATGACTGAGGTACATTCCGGAGTTTGTGGACCGCATATCAGTGGGTATGTTCTAGCAAAAAAGATTCTCCGAGCGGGTTATTATTGGCTCACGATGGAGCGGGACTGTATCAGTTTTGTGCGTAAGTGTCATCAATGCCAAGTACATGGAGATTTGATTCATTCTCCACCATCAGAATTACATACGATGTCCGCACCATGTCCTTTTGTTGCGTGGGGCATGGATGTTATTGGGCCAATTGATCCAGCAGCATCAAATGGGCACAGGTTTATCTTGGTAGCTATAGATTATTCTACAAAATGGGTGGAAGCTAAGATGTTCAAGTCTGTGACTAAGAAAGCCGTAGTCGATTTCATGCATTCAAATATCATCTGTCGGTTTGGGATCCCAAAGGTAATCATCACAGATAATGGGGCTAATCTTAATAGTCATTTGATGAAGGAGACATGTGAGCAGTTTAAGATTGCTCACAGGCACTCTACTCCGTACCGTCCCAAGGCAAATGGTGCGGTTGAAGCGGCCAATAAGAACATAAAGAAAATACTCCGGAAGATGGTTGAAGGATCTAGACAATGGCACGAGAAATTGCCTTTTGCATTGTTAGGATATCGCACCACCGTGCGTACCTCGGTAGGGGCGACTCCTTACTCATTGGTATACGGTACCGAGGCAGTAATACCCGCAGAAGTGGAAGTCCCATCTCTGCGAATCATTGCAGAGGCTGAGATCGATGATGATGAATGGGTGAAAAGCCGTCTTGAGCAGTTGAGTTTGATCGACGAGAAGAGATTGGCATCAGTGTGTCATGGCCAACTGTACCAACGAAGAATGGCAAGAGCTTATAACAAGAAAGTACGTCCAAGGAAATTTGAAGTCGGGCAATTAGTACTGAGGCGGATCTTGCCTCATTGGGCTGAAGCAAAAGGAAAGTTTGCCCCAAACTGGCAGGGACCATTTGTAATAACCAGAGTATTGTCTAATGGAGCATTGTATTTGACAGATGTGGAAGGAAAATGTATAGAAATGGCCATCAATTCTGATGCGGTCAAGAGATACTATGTATGAATTCTTTATTTTCTAGATGTACCTGTTTGTATTTGGCATATCTTAAAGATTGAAATGATGAAGGCGTTTTGTCCTACTATCCAAACACTCTTATCCCTTGTTATCCCCTTCGAGCCTTACTTATTTTTCATACCCTTCTTTCGGAATCAACGGCATTATCAGGGAACACAGGTGCCGAACATAAAGGAAAGAAGAGAAAAACAAAAGGAAAAGAAAGAAGAGAAAAACAAAAAGAAAAGAAAGAAAAGAAAGATAGAAGAAGAAAAAGAAAAAAAAAAGAAAAAAAAAAGAAGAAAAGGAAAAGGAAGAAAAGCGAAAGAAAAGGAAAGAAAGAAAATCACAACAACAAAAGTTAAATATAGTAAACTACGTTTGACTTGATCCCGAAAGGGTACGTAGGCAGCCTTACTCCGAGGTTCAGTCATACCAAAATAGAAATCCGAAAATCCCCAAGAAAGAAACTGGGGCAGAAGGTGTGATTTTTGTGAAAATTGGATTCCGAAAATTATAATTTAAACTCATTCGAATTGTTTTGAGCCTTTTATACCTTTCTTTCTAACCCAATCCAAAAGCCTACATTACGGTCCAAAGAAAGACCTTTTGATCAATTTCTAAGAAATACCAGGTCGAGCAGGTGACGGTAATTCGTATCAGTGGCGACACTCTGGTTCAAGCAAGAAAAAACGAAAGTAAAATGAGAGAGTCTTATTGGTGAAAACCTTCACGGGCACCGTAAGGCGACGGGAGCTGAGAGAAAATAAATGAGAGAGTCTTATTGGTGAAAACCCTCGTGGGCACCTTGAGGCGAGAGTGAGTTGGAAAACGTTTGAATGGCAAAAGGTATGTGGGTGGAAAATGTTTCGAGGTACCGTGGTAAAGCAAAGTTAAGATCTGGGTAATCCAAACAAGTTCGGAAGTTTTGGGCAACAAAGTATGGCGATTGAAAGCCGGTTATTTGGACAGATTGGGCCGATCAATTCAAAATGCATGTCATAACCATTGGTACCAGCTGTCTCGCTCAGATAAGTTTCTTTTCCTTCTCTTTTTGAAATAACCATCTGGATTTGGATTCTCCTTATCCTTGACTCAAAAATCATCGCATTTCATTTTCTGTTGAGGGTTTTATCTAGCTGAGATATTCCAGTGCTAGTTTTGGTCAAAGCAAGCAGAAGGGACTTCAAAGCTCACTACCAGCTTCCGGAATTGTAAAGCACAACGTGGTCAGAGCATGTCAAAAACAACATGATGTAAAGTGGAATACAGGGAATTAACGGAAGTTTCATCGGGGAAATGATTGGGGAATGTCGTGGGAAAGGCAAAAGCTCAAACAAAAAGGTCAGAAAAGTAAAACAATAGCATGGGTGTAAAACATTTAGGTCGCCAGATGTTGGGAAATTTAAAAGTTGGTCAGGAAGTGAAGAGGTTCAGGGTCAGTATATGGAAATAAGTCAACACAAAGCAATGCATGGGAAGGATTTTTCAGCAAGAATGCCATCAACTAACCACCATTTTAAACTGACGAAATTTTCTTTGATTGTAACAGGGGCAGAAAGTTAGCCGTTGAAAAGGAATTCTCCAAGAAGGAAAACAAGCAGTAATCAGGTTTGATCGCAAAGTGTGGTTTGATTAAATACGAGATAATCTTGAAGTGCATAAGGGGAATGGAATTTGATTGCAAAGATGGCATTATTAGAATAAGTGCAAGTTGTCAGGACCTTCCTGGATAATAGGACGTAGTTCATATACCTGAAAGTCAGGAGTCCGCCTGGAAAATAGAGACATATCATTCAGATTTTTAAGCAGTCAGGGGCCCGCCTGAAGAACGGAGGTGATACAATTCAAGTTTTTAGCTTCCCTTCAATCTCTTTGTTCATCTAGTAATCAGGAGTCCGCCTGAAGAATAGAGACATACAATTTAATTCTAGTAATCAGGAGTCCGCCTGAAGAATAGAGACATACAATTTAATTCTAGTAATCAGGAGTCCGCCTGAAGAATAGAGACATACAATTTAATTCTAGTAATCAGGAGTCCGCCTGAAGAATAGAGACATACAATTTAATTTTAGCAATCAGGAGTCCGCCTGGAGAATAGAGACATACAATTTAATTTTAGCAATCAGGAGTTCGCCTGGATAATGGAGGAGTAGTGTCAATTTTAGGTTCAAAAGTCAGTAGCCCGCCTGGAAAATTGAGGTGTTAAATATTTTAGCAGTCAAAATCAGGAGCCCACCTGGAGAACAGAGGTGATATAGTTCAGTTTTAGTTTTCAATCAATCTCTTTGTTTATTTTGAAGACAGGAGCCCGCCTGAAGAATAGAGGCATGCGATTCAAGTTTCGAAAGTCAGGAGCCAGCCTGTATAACAGAGGAATACATACAGTTCAAATTTCAGAAGTCAGGAGTCCGCCTGTATAACAGAGGAATACATACAGTTCAAATTTCAGAAGTCAGGAGCCCGCCTGTATAACAGAGGAATACATACAGTTCAAGTTTCAGAAGTTAGGAGCCCGCCTGTATAACAGAGGAATACATACAGTTCAAGGTTCGGAAGTTGGGAGTCCGCCTAAGGGAATGGAAATATGGATTTTTATCGAGAAAGCACAAGACAATGAGGCAACAAGGAAACACAAGACAACAAGGCAACAAGGAAGTACAAGAGCAAGTTTGAAGAATTTAGATAGGATTTTTGGTAATTCATAGAGCATAGTTGGTTTAGTTTCTTTTATCTCTAACATGATGTAATAGGGGAGGTCAGCAAGCAGTAACAGCAGCAAGCGCAGTGCAATCACAGTTCCTGGTAGTCCCAGCTACCAGACACTCCCGAACTACACTGACTTGATTCCTGTTTAGCCCAGGATATGTAGGCAACCCCCGAAGCAGGACGCGGTCAAACTTTTCAAAAAATGCTTCGCACGGAATTTTTAAACGGGCAAAAATCGCTCGTATTTGCTCACTTGTCTTTGCCCGAAAACCTTTCGCATTTCCGAGCAAAGAGGGGCAGCTGTGAGCACGTGATTTTTGCTCTATATATGAATAATTCCCAAAAATTCCAACAGAATAATTTTTCTTTATCTTTACAATTCCTGTGAATTTCGGTGTCATTTTGTTTTAATTATCGGCATCTTATTTGTGCATGTTAATTCATATAAAACACAAGGAGTATGCATTTGCATTTAGGTTTGAATTTTTATATTTAGTACCAATTAAGGGATAATTGGTTTAGAACAAAGCATGAAAATCACAAAAAAATAGTTCACTTTTGCATTTTAATGATTTTATTGTGGATTTGTCATGAATAGTTTATGAACAATTTTAGGAATTAATTAGTCTTTGTTTTAAAACAATCAGGATTTCATGTTAGTTTTACATCTTTATAAAAATTATTAAAAAAAATTATTATAAAAATTGTAAAAGCAAGAAAAGAAAATAAAAAGAAAATAAGAGTATAAAAAAGTGGTCTTATTTAAGACCCAAAATTTGGGCCAAATGCATTGAAACATCTCAAGCCCAAACGCCTCAAAATTGCCCAACCCAAATCCATGCCCGGTCTGCCCCCACCTTCTAAACGAAATGGTGTCGTTTCGGGGTCCCTGAATTAGGACCGCTGGATATCATCAATCCAACGGTCCGGAACTAACGAGGTTCTTAATATAAAAGGGTCCGAACCTTCCCCCTACCCCCATTCGCCTCGTCTTTCTCACCCCACCCCTTCTCCTCAAACCCTAATCTGTGTCGCCCCTAAATCCCTCGCCGGCGGTGAACACAGCCTACACCGTTCACCCCGAGATTAACACCATAGATCCCCCTCACTCTCCTCTTTCCATTGCACCCACTGGTTTACCTCGAACAAGGCCGGAACTCCTCGAATCTTAATTTGAAGTTTTCCGGCCAAGTGACAAGTTCATTCAAATCAGTCCAAAATCATACCCCACAACCCCCGGCCCTTCCTCAACACTAATCCATGGTTGTTTTCTTTCAAATCACTGTGAAACGGCCCGAATCTTAGATCTAAGAATTTCTCGCCAAACCCTAAAACCAAATCCTTTTGATTTCGAACCGTAGTATCCTTAACCATGTGTTCTCTTGTAAGAATATATGGTTAGGGATGTTACGCGTCAAAAATCTGAAAGGATTCAGATGTTTCTGACTAGCCAGAGTTCCCTCATGCCTTTGTGAGTTTTTACTGCTTCTTTTTTGCTCGCACGTTTGAAGTGTTATTTGCAGTTGTTGTTTCGTTAATTGTTCTGTTAATTTTATGATTTAATTGTATTAGTTTAAGTTCTGTTAATTACTGTTGAGTCTGAATTTGATATTTGGTTGAATGATTGTAAGTTCATGGTTTAAGAATTAGTTTAAAGTTCACTTAATATTAATCATGGTAGCTTAAGCTCAGTTTAATTTCGTTTAGCCTGTTTGAGTGGGTATAATTGAACAGAATTGGTTTGGGTCAGTCTAATCAGTTAGTTTCTGAATGTTAATTAATTAATTTCAGTTAGTTTTAGATTGGGTTAGGGTATTGGATATAGCTGTTAAGGATGAGGTTAGGTTCAATGATTTTGAAAGGCTTTCAGGGGTAATCTGGGTATGGAAAAGGGTAGTTTTGATGAGAATAGTAATATCAAGATATAGGGAAGGGCAGTATAGGTATTGTATGAGTAGAGGAATACCTTAGGGCCTTCTAGAATGGGGTGCAAGTGTAGATTTTAATAATTATAATGCAGTTACTTGTTTAGCAAGATAAAAATAGAGGGACCAAACTGAAAATAGGGAGGGACTGATTGGCAAATCAGAATCCAATCTATTCTCTTTGGGGTTGCCTATAAAAGGGCATGAAATGCCTTGGGAAAGGGGTCTTGGCTGGGATTTCTGCCTTCAGCTTTGAGTTTCAATTTGAGCTTTCATCAGTTAGCATTTTAATTCTAAAATTATTCAGAAAACAAAAATATCAAAAATGGAGAAATCCGAAATAACTGCACAGTTCCATCACTAGTTTTGGGATTTCAGCTTTGGGTTCTAGGTTTAGCATTGTTACAGAGGTGCTTAGGTGTAGTTGTAAGGGTCAGGGGTATATTTGAAGGATGTTAAACTGATCTGTGGGAGTCTGCTTGTATATCTGGTTTTCAAGGCAATCTGCCTGTATTTCTGTGGTGTAACATTGCTGAGTTTGTTGTTGTTGCTGTTGAAAGTAGCTGATTCCTCTCCTTTTCTCTATTTTCATTTCAATTTCCAGGTACTGGTTCTATAACTCTCAAGTTTATGGAATTGAAGTAAACCTGCTGTCTGAAGTTGATCTCTGAAATTTTTATGTTGTTTTTGTCTAATTTAATGTATGAAACAATTAGCTTACCCATGTCATTTAGGTTCTGTACTAATCGTGGTTTGTATGAATTGGACTGATAAACTGTCGAGTATGAGTTAGTTCATTTCGATTAGCAAGTGGATATTTGGGTATTTAGATTCATGTATGTAATCCAGGTTGTGGACTGTTGTAATTGTGCATTCCATGTTTATGCAATTGTCATTTTCAATTTGTTTAAGTTCCATAGTATGCTGAAGTTAAATCTGCAAAGTTGTATTTGATTTGGAGTTTCATACGCATGGCTGCTTTTAAGTTTGGTCTAGTATGAATTGCATATTTAACAGCTTCATATTGGGCCAGTTTTGGGCCTGGTGTATTAACAGTTGGCCCAGACTTTGGCTAGGTGATAATCGAATTAGGGCCTAGGTGCATCAAGGCTTAAAAGTTAGTTAAATTAAAAGTGCCCAAGGACTCGATCCCTGGGCTGTACGACTGCAAAATTAAAATTTTGGGCCTGCCTTATACCTGACGCCTAGCGCTTTAAAGGCCTGTGCCTGCAGCTGTGCAATGGCATGATTTTGGGCCTTAGGGGCTCAGAGCCCACTTGCTCAGCATTTCTTTCTGGGTGTTCAAATTCCGATCCAACAAAGTGTTGGCCTTAATCAATTAGAATCCTTAAGTGCTTAATAACATAATTATCTCACCGTCTAAAGTTGGAAAGGTTGTGTTAGTGAATTTCACCCCCCCCCCTTAAATAACAATGCGTTAGAATCTTTAAGCGCGATTTTAATTAAAATACTCTCTTAAACCCGGGTGCGCATTGATGTGACCCAAATCTGGATCTCGACAAAGTCAAAATGTGTTGACAATCACGGGTGCATTGATTGTGACGTGGTTCGAAACGCGTTTTCACGACGTCGTAATTCTGATAAAATAAATAATGATAGAAAAGAGGTTTACAAATCGAGACGGGTCTTACCGCACAAAATAAACAAATGTGAGCCCCTTAGTAAATAATTATCGAAATAATTAGAATTTGGGATGGCCGTTTAACGAACTTCATGGCTTTTCCCCAAAATAACACTACATTAATATATTCAGGCATGATTTAATTAAATAACCTTCTTGAAATTAGGGTGCGCATTGATGCGACTCAAATCCAAATCTCGACGAAGTCGAAATGGGTTGATAACTACGGGTGCATTGATTGCGACGTGGTTCGAAACGCGTTTTCATGACGTCGCAATTCTTAAAAAATAATTATAATAAAAGTGGTTCAAAATTAAATAAAAGGCACATAAGCTAGCATGTAGTAAAATCAGATAAAATCAAATACAACAGTTAAGCGACCGTGCTAGAACCACGGAGCCCGGGAATGCCTAACACCTTCTCCCGGGTTAACAGAATTCCTTACTCGGATTTCTGGTTCGCGGACTGTTAACAGAGTCATAAATTTCCTCGGTTCGGGATTCAACCGGTGACTTGGGACACCATTAATATCCCAAGTGGCGACTTTGAATAATTAATAATTAAGTCTCGCTCCGATTGTCCTTTAAATGGAAAAACTCTTTTACGCCCTCACAGGTATAGGTGTAAAAAGGAGGTGTGACAAGGTCAGCTGGCCAATCTTCTTGCTAGTGGTGCTTTCCCCATTATCCGGTCTCGTAAGCCTTCCCCATGTGCTAATCCTTCTCATCGTGATCATTCGAACCATGCCGACGATGAAAGTTCTAGTAGTGAAGATGGAGATGATGCAATAAAAAACACTCATTGAATGGTGTGTATTGCTAAAAGCAATATTGAACTTGTCAATATTTAGTTGGGACTAGTTTTGAATGATGATTGTATTGTTGATATTATTTTGTTATTGAACATTTGTATAGTTATTGTTGTTGTTGTTGTTATTAGCATTGTTGTTGTGGTTGTTATTAGCGTTGTTGGTTAATTTTTGTTGTTGTTAGTTAGTTAATTGTTGTTGTTGTCGTTAGTTAATTGTTGTTGGAGTTAGTTAATTGTTGTTATTGTTGTTAGATAATTGTTGTTGTTGTTAGTTAATTGTTATTGTTATTATTAGTTAATTGTTGTTAGCAATGTAATGCTGTGTCACGATCCAAAATATGACCCATCGTGATGGCGCCTATCGATGATATTAGGCCAGCCGATATTACCAAAACGCTTTCAACAATGACCAGAAATAAAATAAGACTTTCAAAATAAATGAAATCTTTGACAAAAACGGGGTGAACCCCAAAACATAAGCGCGGAAATAAAGTCCGACATCGGGGTATCACTAGTCATGAGCATCTAACATAACCGATTCAAAAGTAACAAGACTAACATAGTCTAGAATCCAAATACAATAAATAAGGAAAGATAGGGAAGAAGAAAGCAGGGCTACGAATGCCGGCAGCTACGTCGCAATCTCCAATGACCAGCTACGGGTACTATCAACAATCACCGCGTCCCACAACTCCTAGATTTGCACACGAGGTGCATGGAGTAACGTGAGTACGCCAACTCAGTAAGTAACAATAATAAATAAGGAACTGAAGATAGTGACGAGTTACACAGTTTTAGTTCATTTCAATAATTTTAGAAAGGAAAATAGTCATGCTTCCCAAGTTCCGATAAATTAAATCAAATCAGTTTATTTCAGTCAAGTTCAAGTAAAATCAGATAAAAGTATCTTTCAATAGTTTTCAAAAATAAAGTTAAAACTTAAATTTAAAAAATAGAAAATAAATTTAAAAATGGTGGGCTGGCCGAGGAGGTCAGTAGCCCATATAGGGATGGGTTGGACTGATCATTTTAAAGCCCACCAAAATAGTGGGCCAGGCCAACTCGTCCAACGTCAAAGCCCGCATGGGTTGGGCTAGCCCATATTGATAGCTCTAATTAATTAGATAGAAATGAACTAGTATTGTCTTTAACAAAATGTTTCCATTTTAGACTTCAATCACATTAATCCCATTAATCCCATTCTTTAGAGTTTTTCACACTGCCCCTTCAACTTAATGATACTAGCATGACGACCTCGATTTTGGAAGTTTGCCTAATAGCCACAGCATTTTGCCATGTATTACAAATATAGATTATATGTGAGTAACACAAAATTCCGATTAAAAAACATGTTATTAAAGCCAATGTCATCAAATAGCACATGAGGATTACCGTAGTTATTTTCACACTAATTCTATGATTTCACGGGAATCTAGAAGTTAATAAATTGTTAACGGTAAAAATTTACCCATATTGGAGTAAAAAGAGGGTTTTCTACTAAAGCTTTACGAAGCATTAGGCGAAAGCGGATGGCAACCCTAAAACTTTATAATGTTAGTTATTATAACTATAATATCTTTATATATTTTTTATTTAATAAAAATAAGATTCTTAATTAGTAGATTTTAGTTTGTCATGTCTCTGCTTGAAAACTAGAAAAATTCTTCCAAACAATACCGACCGAAGTCGATCGATTTTTGTAAACCTTTATATAAATAGTTTTTAAATAAAAATATTTAATACTTAATTTATATATATACATACACACACGCACACATGTGTGTGTGTGTGAGTGTGTGTGTGTGTTTTTTTAAATTATTTTTATATGGACACTATATCCTATCTATGTATGTATATATAATATTTAATTTATTTAACATTCAAAATTTTAATATTCAATATTTAATATCGAATATAGCTTGCTTATATATATATATATATATATATATATATATATATATAGAGAGAGAGAGAGAGAGAGAGAGAGACACATATATCTTATATCGAATGTAGCTTATATATACTATACTATACTATACTATACTATATATAGTGTAATATGTAATAAATTAGAAATCAGTTCCGACTGATTTCGGTAGGTGACGTCCAGTCAAACGGTCAAATTATAATTAATAGTACCGACCAAAAAATTTTGACCGACTTCGATCGGAAATTTCTAATTAACAACAGCCGAAGCGGAGTTCTTCCCCATTTTTCTCTTTACTCTTTCTCTCTTCCTTCTTCCACATCTGAAAATCCTACCCTAATTAACTTCACCACTCTCTTCTCACCCAAAATCAAATCCCCCACTTTGTCTCTCCCGCGCCACCACTATTTTTCCGCTGCCATTGCACCTCCGCCATAGAAGGCCGCCCCACAACTGCTCCAAAATCATACTCCTCTCTCTCTCTTTCAAGGTTAGTTATCTATATTTGTTAATTTTAATTATTTAAGTTCTTTCAATTGTATAAATTAGGATTTACAATTTTGGATTTTGGGATTATTTCAATTGTATGATTACATGGTCATGATTTTTGGAGTAGTACTATATGAAAGTCAAAAAATTTATTAGATTCTTTCTTACATATTTTCAATGAGTTTAATTTTTATATTCTAACAATGTGAAAGAAATTACAATTCAATGTCACTTTAAATATAATTCAAAAAGGTAACTTCACATAATCAGTGAAGTTGCTAATGTTAAGTAATGTTTTTTATTAGTGTGTATATCGTAGTTGGATGTATAATAGGTTTTTTGTCTAATTTATTATTTTAGATTTTAATTTATTATTATATTAGTGTTTATTGCTTTAGAAAATTAGGCTTAACTAAATATGCTAGATTAATTGAGTGTGCTAATAAATTATAATTTATTATGTAACTTAATTCTATAAATTAATTTGAATTATGATTAATAAGACTGTAATTTATTTGTTCTTTATGTAGATGGAATATCGTAGTCGGATGTATAATAGGAATTATCCTAATCGTCAGTTTTTTAGGGAGGAATTTATAGAAGGGGTTAAGAAATTTATTAGGAATTTAAAGAGAGATGAACAATTTGGTACTCTTCAAGTTCAGCTAGAAAAGAGGGACGAACAATTTAATCTCCTTCAAGGTCAGCTGGTCAATCTTCTTGCTAGTGGTGCTTTCCCCATTCTCCGGTCTCGTAAGCCTTCCCCATGTGCTAATCCTTCTCGTCGTGATCCTTCGAACCATGCCGACGATGAAAGTTCTAGTAGTGAAGATGGAGATGATGCAATAAAAAACACTCATTGATGGTGTGTATTGCTAAACATAATATTGAACTTGTCAATATTTAGTTGGGACTAGTTTTGAATGATGATTGTATTGTTGATATTATTTTGTTATTGAACATTTGTATAGTTGTTGTTGTGGTTGGCGTTGTTGTTGTTGTTATTAGTGTTATTGTTGTGGTTGTTATTAGCGTTGTTGGTTAATTGTTGTTGTTGTTGTTAGTTAATTGTTGTTATTGGTGTTAGTTAATTGTTGTTGTTAGTTAATTGTTGTTATTGGTGTTAGTTAATTGTTGTTGTTGTTAGTTAATTGCTATTTTTATTATTAGTTAATTATTTTTAGCAATGTAATGTTGTGTCACGACCCAAAATACGACCCGTCGTGATGGCGCCTATCGATGATACTAGGCCAGCCGACATTACCAAAACGCTTTAACAATGACCAGAAATAAAATAAGACTTTCAAAATAAATGAAATCTTTGACATAAAACGGGATGAACCCCAAAACATAAGCGCGGAAATAAAGCCCGACATTGGGGTATCACTAGTCATGAACATCTAATATAACCGATTCGAAAGTAACAAGACTAGCATAGTCTAGAATCCAAATACAGTAAATAAGGAAAGATAGGGAGGAAGAAAGCAGGGTTGCGAACGCCGGCAGCTACGTCGCAATCTCCAATGACCAGCTACGGGTACTATCAACAATCACCGTGTCCAACAACTCTTAGATTTGCACACGAGGTGCATGGAGTAACGTGAGTACGCCAACTCAGTAAATAACAATAATAAATAAGGAACTGAAGATAGTGACGAGTTACACAGTTTTAGTTCATTTCAATAATTTTAGAAAGGAAAATAGTCATGCTTCCCAAGTTCCGATAAATTAAATCAAATCAGTTTATTTCAGGCAAGTTCAAGTAAAATCAGATAAAAATATCTTTCAATAGTTTTCAAAATAAAGTTAAAACTTAATTAAAAAAATAGAAAATAAATTTAAAAATGGTGGGCTGGCCGAGAAGGCCCGTAGCCCGCTGGGTTGGACTGACCATTTTAAAGCCCACCAAAATAGTGGGTCAGGCCAACTCGTCCAACGTCAAAGCCCGCATGGGTTGGGCTAGGCTGGGTTGGGCTAGCCCATATTGACAATTCTAATTAATTAGATAGAAATGAACTAGTATTGTCTTTAACAAAATGTTTCCATTTTAGACTTCAATCACATTAATCCCATTCTTTAGATTTTTTCACACTGCCCCTTCAACTTAATGATACTAGCATGACGACCTCGATTTTGGAAGTTTGCCTGATAGCCACAGCATTTTTCCATGTATTACAAATATAGATTATATGTGAGTAACACAAAATTCCGATTAAAAAGCATGTTATTAAAGCACAATGTCATCAAATAGCACATGAGGATTACCGTTGTTATTTTCACACTAATTCTATGACTTCACGGGAATCTAGAAGTTAATAAATTGCTAACGGTAAAAATTTACCCATATTGGAGTAAAAAGAGGGTTTTCTACTAAAGCTTTAGTAAGCATTAGGCGAAAGCGGATGGAAACCCTAAAACTTTATAATGTTAGTTATTATAACTATAATATCTTTATATATTTTTTATTTATTAAAAATAAGATTCTTAATTAGTAGACTTTAGTTTGTCATGTCACTACTTGAAAACTGGCAAAATTCTTCCAAACAATACCGACCGAATTCGATCGATTTTTGTAAACCTTTATATAAATAGTTTTTAAATAAATAATATTTAATACTTAATTGATATATATACATACACACACGCACACATATGTGTGTGTGCATGTGTGAGTGTGTGCGTGCATGTGTGAGTGTGTGTGTGTGTTTTTTTAAATTATTTTTATATGGACACTACATCCTATCTATGTATGTATATATAATATTTAATTTATTTAACATTCAAAATTTTAATATTCAATATTTAATATCGAATATAGCTTGCTTATATATATATATATAGACACACACATATATCTGATATCGAATGTAGCTTATATATACTATACTATATTATACTATATTATATATAGTGTAATATGTAATAATTTAGAAATCAGTTCCGACTGATTTCGGTCGGTGATGTCCAGTCAAACGGTCAAATTATAATTAATAGTACCGACCAAAAATTTTTGACCGACTTCGATCGGAAATTTCTAATTAAGAACAGCCGCAGCGGAGTTCTTCCCCATTTTTCTCTTTACTCTTTCTTCCTTCTTCCACATCTGAAAATCCTCCCCTAAATCACTTCACCACTCTCTTCTCACCCAAAATCAAATCCCCCACTTCGTCTCTCCCGCGCCACCACTATTTTTCCGCTGCCATTGCACCTCCGCCGTAGAAGGCCGCCCCACAACTGCTCCAAAATCATACTCCTCTCCTCTCTTTCAAGGTTAGTTATCTGTATTTGTTAATTTTAATTATTTAAGTTCTTTCAATTGTATAAATTAGGATTTACAATTTTGGATTTTGGGATTATTTCAATTGTATGATTATATGGTCATGATTTTTGGAGTAGCACTATATGAAAGTCCAAAAATTTATCAGATTCTTTCTTACATATTTTCAAATGAGTTTAATTTTTATATTCTAACAATGTGAAAAAAATTACAATTCAATGTCACTTTAAATGTAATTCAAAAAGGTAACTTCACATAATCAGTGAAGTTGCTATTGTTAAGTAATGTTTTTTATTAGTGTGTATATCGTAGTTGGATGTATAATAGGTTTTTTGTCTAATTTATTATTTTAGATTTTAATTTATTATTATATTATTGTTTATTGCTTTAGAAAATTAGGCTTAACTAATTATGCTAGATTAATTAAGTGTGCTGATAAATTATAATTTATTATGTAACTTAATTCTTAAATTAATTTGAATTATGATTAATAAGACATGTAATTTATTTGTTCTTTATGTAGATGGAATATCGTAGTTGGATGTATAATAGGAATTATCCTAATCGTCAGTTTTTAAGGGATGAATTTATAGAAGGGGTTAAGAAATTTATTAGGAATTTAAAGAGAGATGAACAATTTGGTACTCTTCAAGTTCAGCTAGAAAAGAGGAACGAACAATTTAATCTCCTTCAAGGTCAGCTGGTCAATCTTCTTGCTAGTGGTGCTTTCCTCATTCTCCGGTCTCGTAAGCCTTCCCCATGTGCTAATCCTTCTCGTCGTGATCCTTCGAACCATGCCGACGATGAAAGTTCTAGTAGTGAAGATGGAGATGATGCAATAAAAAACACTCATTGAATGGTGTGTATCGCTAAACATAATATTGAACTAGTCAATATTTAGTTGGGACTAGTTTTGAATGATGATTGTATTGTTGATATTATTTTGTTATTGAACATTTGCATAGTTGTTGTTGTGGTTGGCGTTGTTGTTGTTGTTATTAGTGTTATTGTTGTGGTTGTTATTAGCGTTGTTGGTTAATTGTTGTTGTTGTTAGTTAGTTAATTGTTGTTGTTGTTGTTAGTTAATTGTTGTTATTGGTGTTAGTTAATTGTTGTTGTTAGTTAATTGTTGTTATTGGTGTTAGTTAATTGTTGTTGTTGTTAGTTAATTGTTATTGTTATTATTAGTTAATTATTGTTAGCAATGTAATGCTGTGTCACGACCCAAAATACGACCCGTCGTGATGGCGCCTATCGATGATACTAGGACAGCCGACATTACCAAAATGCTTTCAACAATGACCAGAAAATAAAACAAGACTTTCAAAATAAATGAAATCTTTGACATAAAACGGGGTGAACCCCAAAACATAAGCGCGGAAATAAAGCCCGACATTGGGGTATCACTAGTCATGAACATCTAACATAACCGATTCAAAAGTAACAAGACTAGCATAGTCTAGAATCCAAATACAGTAAATAAGGAAAGATAGGGAAGAAGAAAGCAGGGTTGCGAACGCCGGCAGCTACGTCGCAATCTCCAATGACCAGCTACGAGTACTATCAACAATCACCGCGTCCAACAACTCCTAGATTTGCACACGAGGTGCATGGAGTAACGTGAGTACGCCAACTCAGTAAGTAACAATAATAAATAAGGAACTGAAGATAGTGACGAGTTACACAGTTTTAGTTCATTTCAATAATTTTAGAAAGGAAAATAGTCATGCTTCCCAAGTTCCGATAAATTAAATCAAATAAGTTTATTTCAGGCAAGTTCAAGTAAAATCAGATAAAAATATCTTTCAATAGTTTTCAAAATATGGATATAAGGCAATTGTGTACATCAATAATATAATTATATCTCAGTCCTCCCAATCACTCCAACCTCACAATCACTCATTCCTCACAATCACTCGGCACTAGCACTTAGTAGGTACCTGCGCTCACTGGGGGTGTGCAGACTCCGAAGGGACTCCTTCAGCCCAAGCGCTATAACAAACCAATCATGGCATAAATCAATCAGGCCCACAGCCTCACTCAGTCATAAATCAATAAAACATGTTGCGGTGTTCAGACCGATCCCATAAATATCCTCACAATCAGGCCCTCGGCCTCACTCAGTCATTAATCTCTCCATCCGCTCGGTCTCTCAGAAATCAGAAAAATCAGCCCAAACAACAATAACATGAAGTATTAGATAGAATATAGAGACTGAGAAATGATATACGAGTAAAAACTATGATTGAGTACAAATAGCATTTAATAGACAATTCAACATGTAACGCGGCCCCTACGGGACCCAACAGTGCCAACATATAGCCTAAACATAGTTTCTAACATGATTTACAGTCAATCTTTCATAACACATAGGCAGCATAGAGCTAACAGCATGTTGTTCAACTTTACAGTTTCTACGGGACGTACCAAGTGACAATCCCTTCGGTGCACACCCACACGCCCGTCACCTAGAATGTGTGTCACCTCCAAAAATAGTCACACAATGTTCGGGGTTTCATACCCTCAAGACCAGATTTACAACTATTACTTACCTCAATTTGAACAAAATCCTATTTCGCAATGCCTTTGCCTCTCGAATCAGCCTCCAAACGTCCTGAATCTAGCCAAAAGTAATACAATACAAGTAATATACGCTAAGGAACCAATTTCACAAGAAAAATTACTTAATTGGACACAAATCCCGAAATCGATTCAAACCCGGCCTCCGTACCCACGTCTTGAAATCCGACAAAAATTACAAAACTAGAAAGCTCATTCACTCACGAGTTTACCCATACCAATTTCATCAAAATCCGACATTATTTGGTCCTTCAATTCTCCAAATTACTCTCTCCAAAATTCCAAGTCTTAACCCCTTATTTCACTTCAAAAATCCTACTAATTAAGGGGGAAATCAATGGAAAAATACTGTAGCTAATGATAATAGAGCTCAAGCAACTTACCTTAGTGAAAACTCTTTAATCCACTTCAAAAATCACCCCAAAAGCTCCAAGATCCGACTTGAAAATGGTGGAAATGAGCAACAATTCGCGAGGCCTCCTTTTTATACTTTCTACCCAGTGAACCCGCACCTGCGTCCAGATCCCTGCTTTTGCGACGCCGCACCTGTAGAATTCCCATCACGGGTGCGAAAGTCACTTAAAAATCCAGACTCCGCATCTGCGGCAAAATCTCGCACTTGCGATTGCGCACCTGCGCATCTTCGTCCTCTTCTGCGGAACCAACCAACTTCCTTACTTCCGCATCTGCACCCCAGGTCTCGCAGATGCGCCTGCCTTCTCGCACCTGCGGTTCCAGCTAAAGTCCCATATGGCCGCATCTGCAACTCCTATGTCGCTCATGTGGTCTCGCACCTGTGTCTCCTACTTCGCAGGTGCGGACGACACCAGAAGCAGCAGTTGATCAGCTGTATTTCCAAGTTCCAAACTCCCCGTTACCCATTCGGAATCACCCCGAGCCCCTTGGGACCTCAACGAAACATACCAACAAGTCATATAACCCCATACGAACCTAGTCGAACCTTCGAATCACTCAAAACAAAATCAAAACACCAAATTACCCTCAGATTCAAGCCTAAGAACTTATATATTTAAAATTCCGACCGATTTCGGTCGGCATTTGAAAATTAAATAAAAAAATTTAATTAATAATGACTGATTTCGTTCGGTAAATGCTGTTTGGTGTCAGTCAACACATTGAATAAACCGACAGTTTTTGGTCGGAAATTTTCGACTAATTTCGGTCGCAACACGTTAGCGACCATCATTTTTCCTACTAATTAAAAGTGGTCAAAAATCGGTCGTTTTTTTTCAATTTCCAACCGATTTCGGTCGGTTCTCCTGAACGAATTTAGCCAGTTTTTTAGTAGTGTATATGGTCAACTTAATTAAGTGGATATATATATTTGGTGCGGATAAATTTTTATCATCGCGGATAAGTGACTTACTATCACATGTTAAACAATATTGATAATATAAAAATAAAATTACACACTCAATATATATGACTTAAATCCTTGATAAAATTCCGTAAAAAAAATGCAAGATTCCAATTTTATTCATCTTTATTTTTCCGTCCTTCCTTCCCTAGCCACTCACAACTCAAGAAAAAAAAAGGTCGAGACTCGAGATCATGGTTTAGTGGGATTTCTAAAAATATAGTGTAGATGTAATCATCATCACATATTTCCATTTCTCGCAACATCACTCAATATCAACTTAACACCCAAACTTAAACTACTTTACAGGTAATGCCATAACCTGCATCGAATAATTATCATCCTTATCTCGCCTTCATTCATTTCTACGTTACCCTCTACTGTTTGGTCATACATTACCAAGTTGGGAATTCCATATATGACCCTTTACGTAACCTATAGAGAGAAACATACCCAAAGATTTTTTTATTTTTTTGGGGGGTTGGGGGGTGGGGGTGGATTTCATTTCCAATCAAACTAAATTAATTTGCGTGCATTTTATTTGCTTAAGAAACCATGTATATCTAATCTTTCTAGAAGTCCATCTTATGGTCTTTGTTTGGAGCTCACTCAAGCTATAATCGTGCTATGATTTGAACAGCCTCCAAAAATTAAACAAATTCCAGTGTTGTTGGTAATCTAATTCTCTCTCGATCTTATATAAGCCACTATCTCCATTTCACGGCTCTAACTATTTAAAATGGTTTTATAAAATTATTAATCAAATTCTTAGTTGATGAAAATCAAATGAAAGGAATTAACTATGTTAATCCTGTTAGAATATACTATAAGCCATGCGTATTGTTATAGTATTCTTTATGAACAATTATTTATTTACTTGTTTAAATTCAATAAAGTTTCATTTTAAATAGATCATGTGTTGGTTTGTGCGTCCATTGCTTACATAGTAGATGATTTAGTGTATAGAGTTTAGCTTATACACGGAAGATTAAATCATCGGTTCTTGTAAGACATAATTAATGTTCACAATCTAATGATGGAATTGGACAAATCATCGGAATGATTGTAGCACAAGATTAAATATAATTTATCTTGATTATGGGAATGGTTTAATTCCAACTTCTTGTGCTAGTACATTTTGTATGTATTGAACGGATCAAGTAGAGATGAGTATTTTATACTGACTTTATAAAATAATTTCTCTAGTCCATTTAATGTACTTATACTCTTAATCCTGATATAATTATTATTAGCTGTGTATGTCACTTGTTGTTTTGATTTATTAAAAGGCGAAATTCTTTCGCAAGTCAATAAGCCTGGTAAATTGAATAACAATGATATACATTGGCGAAGTAATAATTAGTTGATGGAATCCATGTCTCGATTTTGAGATTGATGATACTCCTTTATGAAAGCTTATAAGTTTTCATGTGTAAACCCGGCCGGTGGATTTTGTATCCGACGCATGAAATAAGTTTAGTGTAAGTCTAAAGGAAGTAATCAATAAATTAAATAGTCAGTAATTTAATTTGATTGATTAGTATCTGAATCTTAACATGGGGAGTTAAATAAGGTTTTATGGAAGAATTTCGAAATTGAACTAAGGAGTGCAATTACGAATTTTTAGTGGAATAATTCGTAATTTATTATGATGGAAATTAGTTTCAGAATTTCGAAATTAATATCATAATAGGAAGCCTTGTTAATTAAATTCAGTGGTCCCTATTGTGCCTAAATAAAAGAAAATAGTGGAAACTGTTACTTAGTGGGAAAGAAAACGTGGAAATCGTCCCTTAGTGGGAGAAGGAAACCTAACAGGTTTTGAAAACGGTTTTGACCTAAAAAACGCAGCTATATATATGGATATAAGGGCTGGACGTTTTTTTACATGATTCTGACTGCGGTTTCTACTAGAATTTTGCCCACCCAAAATTCTCTATTTTCGGTTATTGTTTGGGTAACACAGTAGAAGACTGTGGAAATCTGCTAGTGTGTTTTCAACTGAGGAACTGGAGAACGACATAGATTTGTTGTGTTTACGCTTCAAGAGATAATCCTAAAATCTCCATACGTGCTAGTTGTTTAGATTACACGTGAATAAGATTCTGTTATTGCTTCCGCTGTGGTATATATTCCAACAAATCCGAGTGCCATCTATTAATGATATGTAATAGTACTCCGTTCATTTCAGTTTATGTAGGACTATTTCTCTTTTAATCCGTTTTAAAAGTATAGCAATATTTTTCTTCACTCTTAATGACAAGTTTTTATTGTCATGTAAATGTTATGACATATACAAGTTTCAAAAGTCCAAATATTATGCCACATATGTTGAAACAGAGAGAATAGAATTATACGCATACTTTAAAATTTTGAATGCGATTTTCTAGTGGAAATTACATTTTTTTATATCACATGTTACCTAAAAATAACTATAAATAACTTTTACAAAGAGTGAAATTAATAACCTAAGTCGTGAATAATCCACTTACATATAAAAAAAACTTTACACTATCTAAATCGTGAATAATTGCCCCTCAAAGAAAGCAAGACAATTAGTTAGAGGGTTAGTTGGAACACCGAGGTCATTTTGGTACTTACACACACCTAGCTCGGTGCATAAAATGATGTTGCCTCAGCATGCTTTGATGCCACAACCAAATTCTTGAGAAGGCTCATTCAACTTCACTTTTACACCCACTGAAATTAATCTCTACTTTCCAAATGGCTGAGAAAAGCAAAGTTCTGATCATTGGAGGAACTGGATATATTGGAAAATTTGTAGTAGAAGCAAGTGCAAAATCTGGACACCCCACCTTTGCTTTGGTTAGAGAGAGCACACTTTCTGACCCTGTTAAGAGTAAAATTGTTGAGAATTTCAAGAATTTGGGTGTCACTATTCTTCATGTATGTATATATAGTGCATTAATTCTTTCTTTTTATGCAAAACAAAATGTGGAAAACGAATATTTCTAATACAAGGTAGGGGTAAGATTTGCGTATATTCCATCCTCCCCAAACTCCACACATGGGATCACACTGGACTTGTTGTTGTTTGTTGTAAAATGAGGAAAAATAATTGAAATAAAATTTTACATGCAAGTAATTGTAAATTTCTTGTTTTGAACAGGGTGATTTATATGATCATGAGAGTTTGGTGAAGGCTATAAAGCAGGTGGACGTGGTAATATCAACAATGGGGATGATGCAATTGGGTGATCAAGTTAAGCTCATTGCTGCTATCAAAGAAGCTGGAAATATTAAGGTACTAAATGGTTCTTATTTTTAAATATTTTAGGATACATTTAGCATAAGTACTCCGTCATTTCTATCTGTTAATGCTCATTCATAGTACTTTGATACCAAAAAAAAAGGGCAGCCGCTATGCGTGGGGTGCGGAAAAGGGTCCGACATTGTACGCAACCTTACTCTATATTTCTGCAAGATTTCTGCAAGAGGTTGTTTTTACGAACTGGTGACCTTTTGGTCTAATGGCAGCAACTTTACCACTACTTTGATACAATTAGCCTGTATAACATTTGAACAAATATAACACAAGAAGTAATGTAGGTCAAAGGATAATAAGGGAATCTTGATAACTAAGTTGATAAAAATTCTTAAATTTATAGATTGCATTTGAATTAGAGAATCTAAACTTGATCGATATGCCCCATCACATGATACCTCAAATTAAGGGTGTTAGCCTCCTTGAATTAACACATCAAATGAGTTAATTTCCTAAAATGGTCCGAATTTTCAGTCTGATTTTTCAGGCAACACCAGTTTTACATAATGTTTATGGAAATAAATTATCTCATACTTAAATTTTTCAGAGATTCTTCCCTTCGGAGTTTGGTATGGATGTTGATAAGACCAATGCTGTGGAACCAGCAAAGTCTGCATTTGCTGTGAAAGTTCAAATCCGCAGAGCTATTGAAGCTGAAGGAATTCCTTATACTTATGTCTCATGCAACTGTTTTGCTGGTTATTTCTTACCAACTATGGTCCAGCCTGGTGCCACTGTTCCCCCTAGAGACAAAGTCATCATTCCTGGGGATGGAAATGTTAAGGGTACGCGCAAAAAAGTTCTTATCCCCGCGACACTAGTGTTGGTTGGCGACTCCATTGATTTGTATGTCTCATTTTTGTATACTGTCTGTTTGTTTGTTTGCAGCTGTATTCAATGAAGAACATGATATTGGCACTTATACTATTAAAGCTGTTGATGATCCGAGAACGTTAAACAAGACCCTCTACATTAAGCCTCCCAAAAACACGTTATCGTTCAATGAGCTAGTGGCTATGTGGGAGAAAATGATTGGAAAAACTCTGGAGAAAATCTACATTCCAGAGGAGCAAATTCTCAAAGACATCGAAAGTTAGTTATCTTATCATCTCTCTTTAATTTAAGATTGTTCATTCAATTTAGCATTGGTGATCCTGATGTTGTGTATATTGTATACTGTTGCAGCATCTCCAATGCCATTGCCTGTTATACTAGCAATCAACCACGCAACATTCGTGAAGGGTGATCAAACCAATTTTAAGATCGAGCCATCATTTGGGGTTGAGGCCTCGGAACTTTATCCAGATGTCAAGTACACCACTGTGGAGGATTACCTTGGTCACTTTGTCTAAAGTTTACACGTTTAATGTCTCCGATCACTCGAATAAATTGTTATACGATGGGTGTTGTCAAAACATTTTGTCTTGATTTGTGAGTGTATGTAACCTACGTGACCGGAGACTTGGTGAATGGTCTGTTTTAAGCTTATATCTGTTTTCAATATCATCTAAGTATATTATGAAACTACAAAAAATGGAAAACATTGGTGGATTTTTGCTTTTGCATTATTGTCTACCTTCTTGTACCGACTCTTCATTCAGAGCGATGCGTGCCACCTATCCCCGTCATTAATTCAATTAAGAACCTATGCAATAGTATCGCGATCAAAGAGCTGACTAAGGGAATGGGCGAATACATAGGAGCGGAAAATGTTGTCAATTTGGTATGATGAAATAATGAGGTCTTACCCTACCATTATCATGCTTTAGTAATACTCCAGGAAGTTCTTCTCTGCTTTTGCCAACTAGTTATTAGGTAAACCCTCCAACTTTAGGTGCAACAGTGTATGCTTCATTCTAGACTGGATCATGATCCTTTCATAATTAGAGTAATTTTTTGTCTGAGGGTGACAAGACTTTTCAGCAGCAACAGTGTTAGGATGATTAGACATGAAGTAAACTTGAAGATTAATAAAGAAGTCACAAATAAAGGAAAATAGGATTCAGAATATTTAGCTAAAAATTAAAACCAGCCAAAATTTCTTTGAGGCATAGAGTCCCTTTAAACAAACTTCTTTGGCGTTGCTTTTGTTAATTATTCTGCTGCCTCAAAGGCTAAAACCTTTAACTTCTTTTTACTCAAAGTTCATCAGTCCCCATATATTGCCATTATTGTTATGTGGTAGAGAAAAATTAAATGGAAAAAGAGGGAGAAATAACAAATTATGTACTTTAATTAATGGAATTGTTGCTGTACCTTCTTTAGATATATTTACGAATCATAGCGTCCACTCTAACCCCTCCAATAATGCAAACACGACCCTATCTCAATATCAAAGTGAAGCTGCCTTAACAATTTGGAAAATGGCACTAAATTTCTGCAACCCGAAAAGGAGTCCTCACTCATCAATGACTACATGCTCGGATCCGCCAAAAATATCGCCACATCGGTGTCAGATCCTCCGAACATGCACTACTTCAGACACAGGTATGAAAGATATTTTTGAGGGCCTGAACTACATAACTTATAAATAATAACTCTCCCATAACCTCCCTCATCCACGTGTCGGGGCCGGAAATGGCCCCAACACTGGTGTTAATAGTGGCATCGACTCTTCCCGTGGCGGTGCCGCCGCAACTAGCGCCCTCCTTGGCAACAACTCCATCACTTTGCCATCCTTTATTCTCTCCTTTAAGTCACCTGCAAAAGAGAGATTAATAACTCCAAACTTTATATGACCGGAAGTGATGAAACATTTTAATAATATCCTTACTTGTGTGTTTGATAACAAAAAACTCCCCATTGGCTTTAGCAGAAGCTGACAAACGGACAAGAACAGGTGTAACAATGGTGAGAACAGCCCAAAAGAATAAAATCAAAATAAAAGTTCTCCCACTCATTTGATAGAGAATTTTCAGAAAGACATTAAAATGAAGGATTTTATGTAGTAAGCAAAACTGTATGTAGTTTGGCTTAGGTACTACAAGAAGACTTTTAATTACTTAGCTGGCCATGTTTTAGGAACAATTGCATTGATGACTATTCCAAACTACTACGAATAATGCCCAATTGGACGTCTATGATTTGTATAAATAAAACCCCATTTTGTAATAAAAGTCACACACTATGATGATAATCTTGTTAATTTCTCTGTTTCGGTTGTTAGGAAGTTGTTACACCGTACCACTTGTGTGTTTATAATTAAGTATTCACATGGCATATCATATCCTTACTCATACAGCGCAGTTTATCAACTCATTTTAGCCCAAAATCATCTTATCTTCGAAATTTCCCCTTCAAATTAGGCACATACTGTTATGTTAGTTAAAGAGTCAATGAGAATTGAACAGACACCTTTGACACTAAGCACAGGGTGTAGTGGACTTCTATATGCACTTTCAAGGAGTCCGAAACCTAAATGTGGTTTTTTTTTTACTCAAAATACGTTTTTAAGTGTTAAAAAAGTTACCTTTCTGAAGCAATAAACAAAATGAAAACAACGTTTTAGGTCAAAAACGTATTTTTTTAATATTTAAAAACGTATTTTAAGTCAAAAAGAACCACATTTAGGTTCCGGACTCTTCCAAGAAGCAACTTCTTCTCAAAAGCAAATTGAAAAGACAACTCGGTGCACAAACTCCCACTGTGAGCAATCCCGAGGATGGCTGGACCACATAGAGTCGGTTGTATGTAGTCCCAACTCATGCCTAATATTTTTGCAATAGACTATTTTTAGGGTTTAAACCCAGTTTCCTGGTCACAAAGTGACAACTTTTATCCTTGCGCCTATCTCCTTTTGCAAGAACAAATACATGGGTGAAATTTAAATGACTGAGTTCTCTTCCTAGTTTGGGTTCTAAATGTTTCCAAACTGCTGACAACAATAACAACGGCCAGTGAAATTCTACTAGTGGGATCTGAGGAGGATCGTGTGTACGCAGACCTTACCCCTACCGCTGACCTTGAAACAAAATATTGAAGGAGAAAGAAAACAGTTTTGCTAGTTAAAACGCAGCAATCTACTGCTAAAAATAATTGACAAGGGAATCCTACGAGGGACACCTTCCCCGAAAATTACAGTGTATATATAAGATCACCCACTGCATAATGCATACAAGGGACAAAAGAAACAGAGTCGTCCAATTATATCAAATCAATGACATTTAGCAAATTCATAATTGAGGAAGATGCTAGTAATTTTCTACGCTCTTATCTCCTGAGTAGTGAGTAGTGGAGGATCATCTGGAAACAAGAAAACTCTGCATAGTTTGTCATGGCAATTACAAGATGCAGAAAACCATACATTTTCTATTAAAACATGGCGCTAGAGTAAATAGCAAATTAGTATAACAAGGGTTATTGAGATAGTATTACACTCTCTAATCTTTGGATGGTTAAGAATGAGAAGGGAGAGTAATCATAAACTTGACATAGTACTAAAATTAATTTAATAAATAAGCAATTACTTATTTGGACATAAATGCTGAAAATGATGTTTGCTGAAAAAGTAATGATAAATATCCTTAATAAAAAGCTTATTAGAAATAACTTTACTTTTAGTTCCAAAGTAAAGCCCTCAGTGGGGAGATACCAAGTACAATTATTTTCAATAATCAAATACTCCTTTTGGATTTGGGAGGATAATTCAACTGGAAATAAATCCAAGTTATTCTAAGTGGTCGTTTGGTACACGAGATAAGATGAGATAAAGTGTGGTATTAAACTTTGGACCACATATTTGGTTATCTATCCTGAATATTCCATCTTATTTCATTTAATCCTGGGATTATAATCCGGAATAATTTAGTCGCCATACCAAATTATTATATTCCTAAAAGTAAGAAAAATCTTAAAAATTGCTAAACATGCCCCCCTTAGAAAAAGAAGAAAAAAAGTCAATCAATCTCTTAACGGAAAGGAAAAAAGGAAAAGCCAAATTGCCAAATTTGCCCTTTGGAGGCCCAAGGCAAATTGGTACCCTTCATTCTGCCCTACCAATACTTCCTGAATCCGTCATTTCTCACTCTCTCTTGTGTAGGCTGTAGCTAAGCCACAACACAAACAGCTTGACTGCATAACCCACTGATCAAATAGAGGGCAAAACGAAGACGAAGGAGAGTCGAAGTTGAAAAATGGGAACCCTTGGGAAAGCAATTTACTCCCTAGGATCCATCGTTCGAGCGACCGGCCAAGCCCTTGATCGCGTCGGCAATCGACTTCAAGGCAGCTCCTACTTAGAGGAACACCGTAATTATCCCTTCTTCTTAACCCTAGATCTCATTTCTTCTTTACCGTTGTTTTTACTTGCATATCGTGTCACTACATCATCTATGTTTGTTTATGTTAATTGCATTTCATCCAGTTGCGCTTAATTAGTATTCCTCAATCTAAAAAAATGGTTAACACATCTGGCTTTCGGAGTGAGGACATTTAGGAAGTTGTATATAATTTTAATAAAATTTGCATATTCAGAGGTTATACGAACAATCAAACAGGAAAAAAAAAGACTATAAATCTCAGCCTTTTAGATGAAGATAAAATCTAGTCAAACGAATATTGTTTGACTCCTCATATAGTGCAAGTACTCTTCTTCTTGAGACAGTTTGAATCCTCATCGGAGTTCCTACCAAAAAAGAATTAGAATAGGGCGGAAAAGCCTTTTGGAATGGGTTTTATAATGGAAGTTCTAATGTGTATTTGAATGTTATATTCAGTAGTTTTAGTTAACGGATGATATGTGCAGACAAAGAACAAGTGGATGAAAGATGTAATATGTAAGAATGCAGGTGTAATGAGCTGTAAATGTTTGAGATGTTTCAGACTATATGATAGCAAAAGTACTTGCACGATATTTGAAGCGTAAGTGGTGTTATCTATTGTCAATGCAAACCTGTTTTGCTGGTAGAATTAGCTACTTTCTTAGAACTTGTTTGTTCATAGACATTAGTTCACCCTATTCTAGCTGCATATTAAAGCAGATTTTCAAGGACAACTGGTGCTTACAAGAAATAGACTTTAGGCAGTTTATATCCCGCCAATAATTTATCAGAATCATATATTTCTGCCTAGAAATGGAGCAAGGATCACGAAGTTGGTTTCAGAAGGACTTGAAGTTGAGATTTCGGTGCCCATTCTTGCTAGCCTCCATTCTGACTTGAGAACTTGATTGCTATCCTAGTTGCTGCATTCCCCCTTCTAGTATACATAATGTGCCTACTTAGGAGCAGGATGTGCTATGCAACATGAAAAAATATCCATTTCATTGTGACTAACTATTAGTCTACGGCAACTCCTACCTCTCTCTCCTTTATCTTATAGTCCTCCAGTAGTTTAGAGTCCTATATTCTTTTAACCTAGTTATATTTGAAGGGGCCAAAAAAGACATATCTTTTCATCTTCTATATCTCCCAAGCTGGCCCCTCTCACCCCCACCCCCCCACCCCCAAAAGGAATTATAAATGAGTGCGTAGAAATCAATTTAGCTAATGAAGCAGGAAACTGGATTTGGATTTTGTGCAAACCAGGTAACTTTAAACAGATTGCATTATATTGACAAATGCATGTTGAACATAGACTAACTGATAGTCACGTCATGTTGGCTAACCTCTCACCAACCATATGCCTACCAGAGAAGTTACTTGGCACTTTTTGCTAAACAGATCAACCTATAGACTGCTGAATTTTGTTGAGTACTGATGACAGGCAGTTGTATGCACTTTTCTCTCACTGTATGTGTGTCTATTCAGTATCAGATGCTAGTGTGTATGAACTCCTAGGTCATAGTTGAGTATAACCAATGCATTATTGTCAAATTATTTATTTTACATCTGAAGTGCTCCAGTTACGCCTCACTCGTCCTCCATGAAACAATTTTCCTTTACCTTTCCAAACCCCCTCCCCTCTTCCTAATTGAAGAAGAAAAAAGAGGATCCATGATTTGGCCTTCTAGTATTTAAACTCCTTTTGCGTGGTTATGGTCTTATGTTGTTGTCATTACTTCTATTGTTTTATGTCGATGGTACTGATATATTATCGCTCTTTTTGCCTTCTTGAGCCGAGGGTCTTCCGAAAACAGCCTCTCTACCCCCTTGGGGTAGGGGTAAGGTTTGCGCACACTCTACCCTCCCCAGACCCCACTTGTGGGATTTTACTAAGTTGTTGTTGTTTCGTGGTTAAATTTTGGTCTTATGCTCGGTTATTTACACCTTCTATGTTTCAGTGTCTAGGCATCGAACTCTTATGAACATACTCGATAAAGCTCCGGTGGTGGATAAGGATGTGTTTGTGGCTCCAGGTGCCTCAGTCATCGGAGACGTACACGTGGGACGGAATTCATCTATTTGGTATGGATGTGTGTTAAGAGGTAGGTTATCCCAACATTGTTGTTGGATGGTGCACTTGACCGTTGATTCTTCCTGTTCATTTTTTTGGTTTTTTTTTTTTTTTTTGGGGGGGGGGGGGGTATAGTAGCATCCTTTTGATTTTTGTCATTTTTCCATGACTCCCCTTTGTTATATTCGTAAAAATCTTGAAGTTGGTTATGCCTGTTATTTTTTAAAAATTAAGATATCATCTTTTGTGCTTTACTCTATGAATTGTGTAGCTCTTAATTTAAGGCAAACTTTTGAAAATTGATCAATAAATCAATGCTCATGACTATTTTGGGGGCTTGTTGGAAGTTGAACAATTTCACTCCTGAGTCACTAGTGGAACCTAGTATTTTCTGTGGATGGGCATATCCTGTAGGTATTCCTTATAAAAAAAAAGGAGCATATCCTGTTGGTATTCCTTATCAAAAAAAAAAAAAAAAAAGGAGCATATCCTGTTGGTATTCCTTATCAAAAAAAAAAAAAAAAAAAGAGCATATCCTGCTGGTATTTCTTTTGGTTTGTCTCAGGTCCAAGATGCACACTGAGATGGTCCTGACAATTCTAAACCTGCATGCTAGAATTTGGCGAAGAGCCCTTTGCTGGAATCTTGAATTATTTATTTGGAGCACATCTCTTCTCCTACTTCCCCTTCTCCTTGATATATTGCTCTTTTTACTCCCTACAAGTCAATTCAGACAGTAAAAGGAACCATGAATAATGATGAAGTAGCATTTATATATTATCATTTCAAATTGCACATAAGGACCTCAAAACCTGACTTACATGTATATGTACAGTGTGTTAGTACATATCTCATTTCTCCGATCACCTAAGCAATCAGTGAAAAATGTGAGGTGTGGAAGGGGTGTTCACGTCCCAACCCAACCTTTTGAGGAAAATTTAAATTCTCATAGATGACCCATTTTTATCATATGGGCCTCCCCTCCCCTTCTCCGGCCTTTTGTCTTTTCAAGTATCATGAGTATGATTGTCTGTGGGTGGGATTGGAGGTGTGTTTTCTTAATCATTCCCAAGACTTGATGATAACCACAAGCACTTCAGCATCATTTTGTGTACAGTGATTATAAGTCGGCAAGAAATATTCCTTTCCATGCTATATTGTCAGTATTTTCAATTTTTATGTACCTTATATTTGACAGGTGATGTTAACAGCATCAGTGTTGGATCTGGTTCCAATATACAGGATAACTCCCTTGTTCATGTGGCCAAATCAAATATAAGTCAAAAGGTGCTACCCACCATTATAGGGAACAATGTCACTGTTGGTAAGCATTCAAGTCAACCTTAGCATCACTTGTCTTGGTTTTATGGATAGTGACTTAAACTATCTGTAGGTCATAGTGCTGTTGTACATGGCTGCACCATTGAGGATGAGGCCTTCATTGGTATGGGAGCCACGCTGCTTGATGGTGTCCATGTAGAGAAACATGCCATGGTTGCTGCAGGAGCCCTTGTGAGACAGAACACAAGGATCCCCTCTGGAGAGGTATGGTATCCGCTTGTCCCCTCATCATCACCAATGGTCACCTTACAGTAACTTCACTGTTTAATAGAGATGATGGAGGCATTGCTAAAATGACTTGGGTTGGTTTAATTCCACTGAGGTGTTATACCCACTCCGTGAGGCATACACCTACATTTGCTGCTACTTGCGAGCAATAATACCTCACCTTTTAAATTTGTATGGACTATGGAGTTTTTCTTTCTTTTGTGGGATTCAAACTCTGTCCACCTATGTTGGATACATGAAGGAAACAAAGATTCTGAAAGACAAGATTGGATCATGACTTTAATTAGATACTGCAATTGGCAATACGTTATTCTTATATAGGAACTTGCCCTTATCTATCTGATCTTGATTGCAATTTGGACTTCAAATTTCCTAGTTCATTACTGCTGCACAGCAAAAATCAGTGGCTTGAATTGTTTGCTTTTCTTCCTATTTGGTCCTTGAGGAAAGTGGCTTCTTGTGTATTGCACTTGAGAATTGTTTGATTGCCTGGATTTCTGCACAATCTGCTTGCTATGAATTCTGACATTTTGCTTGCAATGCTATTCTGAATAGGTCATATACAACATTGTTGCTTATATATTGCAAAGTCATAAGTAATTTGAATATGAATTGGAAACTTTGATAGTATGCCAATTGCCCAACTTATTTGGCTTACTTTTCTGGTCCACATTTTCCTATAAATTTGACTTATCTGACTGTCTTAACTTTGTACTATGATTGGTGGCAAGGGAGGTTTAGGACTGTCCAATGTTTCAAAAGTCTACCATTTGTTTTCCTTATTCCATTCTGAATAGTTATGGTGATGAGTTGGATTCAGCGTAAAGCCACATTATGATTGGCTTCTTCTGCAAATAGTGATGATTCAGGAGACTTAAATCTGCTCTCACCATCTAATTGTGAATTTCTATATGACACAGGTATGGGCAGGCAATCCAGCTAAGTTTCTGAGGAAGCTAACTGATGAAGAGATAGCCTTCATTGCCCAGTCGGCAACCAATTACTGTAACCTCGCTCGTGTTCATGCAGCTGAGAATTCCAAGTCCTTTGACGAAATTGAATTTGAAAAGATGCTTCGTAAGAAGTATGCCAAACGCGATGAGGAATATGATTCTATGATTGGTGTTGTACGTGAAACACCTCCCGAGCTTGTACTTCCTGATAATATTCTCCCTGAAAAAGCTGCAAAGAGTATCATCCAATGAGATCCCTGCCCAAGCAACTCTCTCTTTTTTGCTTTTCTGAGATTGATTTTACCCTGTGAGCATTGTATGGGATAGTCATGGATATTGGTTGTTGCGCCTCCAAATAATACCAAACTTATTGGATAGCATCGATATGTCAGTGCTTGTAGTTAAGACTTTTGCCCCTAGGTTCCCAGGCACTTGTTCATCTTGGGAGAGGACTTACACCCAAAAGCCATATACATTTGGTGCTTGTAACTTGGAAATTGTTTTCATAGATGCTAAATTGTACTTGGAATAACATGAAACATTGATAGCGCGTTCCAAAAGTAGTTCTGTCTCAGATGAAGCATTTGTGTTGGCAATGCCCTTGTTGTGGAGTTCTCCTAAATTCAGCTTAATGGTCTTAAAATTCAAACCACTTTAGTCGTGCTTGATCGTTGACTTATGGTGAACAATCAATTTGGGATGCCAAAGTTTTTATTCACCAAATTTTCTTCATCCAGAAAATGTTTTCCCTGTTTTCAATGGGGAATGAAATTATCACCTGCAATGTCAAATTTCTCATTGTCAACTATTGTGCTTATGCTTACCTGAGCCAAGGGTCTATCGGAAACAGTCTCTCTACTTCTTTGCTTGTATTGGGTACGTCGTTATTGTCGTTGTACACTTCCTAAATCCAGTAAACTCTTCTACTGGTAGAGATTCCTCCTAATGGCTATGCTAATATACTATTGACGACTCTACGGCTAAGTAGCACAGTCCATGTCGGAAGGGAAAATCCTTGACCTAATCCTTAGGCATGTTATTAGCTGTAGAAATCCCAAGATGAATGAAGCATGCTGTTTCTTTTTGTACAATAATGCGTAGTAGAATATTAGAAAGCTAAAGATGATTGGCTGATTGGGATCTGAAGAGCCAAAAGATGAGCCAATCCCCGTAAATTCAGCTTGTCTTTTTGTGTTTTAAAATGACAGAAGGGACTCTGTTCTTCAATCATTTCATTTCTATTTGAGTGAAAGGAATCTGTTGAATTGTTTGGTTTTAAATGGAGTCATCTCGTTCGTGAATCTCTCTTTACCCTTCGGCGGATACTTGATTTTCATTATCTATTGGGAGTGGGGCATTTAGAAAATATGGGGATATTTACACTTTTGGTCCCTCAACTAGTGGCAACTTTTTATTTTGGTTCTGGTAATATTTTACTAAACATATATATTAACCTTTACTTAATCAAATTGTACAATTTTGTCTTTTTTACATAGGAAATATATTATACGGAAAAGGGCTAGAATTGTCCCTAAAGTATTGAAATTGATACAAAAATGCCCCACCCCCCCTCCCCCATACACACACACATCCCTCTGCCTCTTTCGCCATTTCGTTTTAGTGAGCATTTTTTCATGAGTTTATGTCTACGATTATTCATGAGGCAAATGCAAAATTGAGTTCTCTATTAGAATATTTTTTTATGGAAGGAATTGTCATATCCTTCTTAATGCAAAAGGTTTAGATTCTTTTTGTTTATGTAATGAGTATTTTTTATTATATAATTTCTTTTATTTGAAATTTCTGGGGGGTTTCTTCACTATTTTTTGTTATTCCCCTGTGAAAACCTCTAGGGTTTTTTCAATTGTTTCTAGTGTCATATGTAATGTGTATTACAAATTTTAATTTATTTCACTATTTGTTCTATTAATATATAAGGTTTTCTGCTCTGTGTAACGGGTATTGCGCTATTGTCACATTTCATACCCCCTTGGAATAGTTGGAAATTTTTTAGATAATTCACTAGTATTTGTTTTCCTCTTTTAAATTCATTCTTGTTATCATGGATTCAATTTTCTCGATTAGATTATTGTGTTGAGTCTAGTAAAAAAATTCTATTTATAACTTGCTAGTATGATGGGTTGTTGTGTTTGTTGCAATTTCCGGTGGACTCCGCCCAAGTAGCAACGAGGAGAAGAACACATACATATTATATATATATATATATATATATATATATATATATATATAGAGAGAGAGAGAGAGAGAGAGAGAGAAAGAGAGATTAAATCGGAGCGGGTCAATATTCGGATGGATTACGGATGAGTTTAATTATATTTTTGTTGAAGTTTAAATTAGGCCAATGGAACGGTGACACGTGAATACTAATTAATTTTTTTTCAGAATTTTTTGTTAGTAATAAGAGTAATATTGAGTAAAAAAAATAACACTAGGAGTATTTTTATTCAAATATGTGAATAGAGGGCATTTTTGTACCAATTTCGATACTTCAAAGGTAAGTTTGGCCATTTTCCGTATATTATATTTTGATCATTTTTAGAAGTATGCTACTCTAGAATATGGAAAAATAGCTCAAATTCATTAAATTTGTGAAGATTCACAAGTAGAAGGATTAAAGTGTACATTTTAATTAATTATTTAAAGACTAATACTTCGATGTTAATTAGATATCACAAGGATCAAATTCAGATTTTTCAGTATCAGAGATTTAAGGGGCCCATAGAAGATTCCTTTTTGATTACTTTTGGTTCTTTTAGAGAGGTGGTCCACTGAATCGAGAAATGTTTTCTCTAGCCAAAACCCTAGACTAGTGGGAAAACTAATTAATTGTGAAAACCCTAGGCTTCAATAGCTATTGCAAAATTAATTAATTGTCTAAATTAGGGGGTTTATGGTTCGGTTTTGGTCGGTTTTTTCCTAAAAAGAAATCAAGCTAAGTAAGTCGATTTTCCAAATATTGGAACCAAGCCAAACCAATTAAGTCAGTTTTTTGTCGATTCGGTTTTTCGGTTTTTTCGGTTATTTATCGATTTTTCTTAAATATGAAACATATACTACCAAACACATTTCGACGGCTACATTTTCAACGTAACTTTATCAAATCAATTGTTGTTTGAGAAATCTATCATTTACCAAAATATATTGATGATAATTGAATCAAATAGTGATGAATTATTTAAGTACTCAATTAAAAATCGATTATTTTTAACATGAAATAAAATTCTTGTATTTAGCAAAAAAAAAAAACTAACAATCAAACTAGAATGTAAAGGCAAATAATTAGATTATTATAATAGCAAAGAACTAGACTAAAAATACAAATGACTAATATGTACTACAAAAGTTTAGAAACTTTATATAAAAATATACATATATATAGGTGTAATAATAAATTTAAATAGCTACTTTTATAGTTGGTTTGGTTTTTTCGGTTATTTTTTCATTAAAACCAAAACCAGACCAAATTTGATCGATTTTTAAAATTCAAAACCAAAACAAAACCAAACCTAAAAAGTATCAGTTTTTTTGATCGATTTGGTTCGATTTTTCAAATTTTTATGAACACCCCTAATCTAAACCATTGATAGTGGGAATGCCTAGAGTTTTAAAAACATTAAAATTAAAAATGCTTAAGTGCTTCAATTAATATGAGGCAAGTTATATATTTGATCGTTCAGCCAAAAATAATTATTTCTGCTAGTTAAATATACAAAAAAATATTGATTATGTATAATATTATACATTAATATATAAATTATATATATATATTGCTACTACTTATTTTTGAAGGGACTATACAATATAATTTTCTCTTTTATTTACCTACCTAGGCCATCTATAATCTTCCAAACTTTTTCTCATTATCTTCACTCCCATTGACGTGGATTTACGTGGATCGTGGAAGTTAGCTATAGTCTTCTAGCCTGTTTGGCCAAGCTTCTCAAGAGAAAAAAAATGCTTTTTTTACCAAAAGCACTTTTTTTTTCCTAATTTGAGGTGTTTGGCCAAGTTTATTTGGGAAAAAAAAGTACTTTTGGGAAGAAGTAGAAGCAGTTTTAGAGAAGTAGAAAAAAATAGTTTCTTTTCAAGAGCAGAAGCAGAAGCAATTTTGGCTTTTCTTCTTACCTAAAATACCCTTAACAAAATATAGTATATACCAAAATAACCCTTAAACCTAATACTTAGGATATTAATTTATAAATATTTCTTCTTATTTGTAGGAAAACTTTCTAATATATAGTGACTTTAGGGGTGAATGCTTTTATATTTGTTAAAGGAATTTTAATATATTTAACTTATATTAAAAGAATTAAGTACTTTTTTTAATTTTATTTTCATATTTACTTAAATAAAATGATTTTTTTTAATTATTGCATGTAATAACAAAATTTTGATATTATTTATTTACTTATAATATTAATTATTAAGTAAATCTATTTATGTCCTTATTCGTAATTTGACACTTAAAAGCACTTTCTAAACAGCTTGGCCAAACACAAATTATTTCTCAAAAGTGTTTTTCAGACTGATTAGCCAAACACAAACTACTTCTCTCCAAAAGTACTTTTTTCAAAAGCACTTTTGAAAAAAGTGCTTCTCAAAATAAGCTGATTTCTCCGGCTTGGCCAAATAGGCTATTCATATGGTGAACTTTGCATTGCATCACGTGTGAGATGAACTTTTTTATACTTTTTTTTTCTACCATTCTCCCATGTATTCACTCTAAAGTTTACCTTTTTCTATAAAGTAGATATAAAGTTGCGTACTTACTATCCTTCCCGAATTTCACTTATAAAATTATATTGAGTTTGTTATTATTATTATTGTCGATCGAGTTTAGATAGATTCAATCAATTCATTATCAGACAGGAAAAAGGCAGAGGGAGAGACCGCAACGTTCCTCAGTATGAAAAGTGAGTGTAAAATCAGATTTATCCATTTGGACAAAAATATCAATCAAATGGGATTTTTTAAATTGATAGAAAAGAAAGATTGTACAAATATAGAGGCATTATTGAAAGGCAGACAAAATGTGATGGAAGTGCACGAGTTTAGATACGTTTCAGTTGAAAGGCAAGAGCTAGTATGTGAAATTAAAGGAAAGAGACAAACCAGCTACAGCAAAGTATCTTCAAACTTCAGTTCTGCTCTTTTTCAACAAAGAAAAAGTTAACACCAACCCTAAATTTGGTTGAAACTTAAAAAAATATTTTTGAAATTGTATTTAAAAAAAAGTAAAGTTTTGTGAAAAAATTTCACTCAAAAATTGCCCTAAATTTTCCGGAACTTGAAATCTTTTTTGTAATTTTCAAAAACTAATCATATTTCATGAACAAACATTGTTTTCCTCGTCCAAACAATTTTGAATTATGTGGCTAACAATTTAGGAGGTACAAAATTTGTGATTTGTCATTTGAAAAGAAAAAAAATACTGGAAAGATAAAAAGTTTCCGTTTCTCCTTGTTTAGTACTTAAGTAAGTAATTAAGAGTGGATTAAGTAAAAGTTGAATTATGTACATCTTCACATACATTTTTTAACCTGTTCAAAACTACATGGGAATGAGTAAATATATCATTTTTACTATAATTCTAAAATTCTTGTAATTCTTACCAAGCAAATAACTACAAGTAAATCATCATTACTTCACTTAGAAAAAAACTCTCTAGTGTCTCTCTGATTCACTCTCCACACCCACTTTATTAAATTCATATGTGGATTTAATTTTTTAATATGTTATATTCTAATCCAGTTAATTATAAAAGATAGGCTATATTAGTGCTGACAGCTTAAACATGATTTCCAAATTCTGATATTTCGCAGGGGGGGGGGGGGTGCAATCCAAAAACAATATTCACAAAAAAGATAACAAATGTTAACTTTTTAGAAATTATAGTCTGTTATTGAGGACTGATAATATTTTGTTTCTAATCAATGAGTTGTGTAATCTTTTAAATTCATAATGATCAATGTATGAATGGTTTTGCTGCTAAATTAATACTACTTAGTAGTTTTTGGCATGATTGCTGGCCAAAATATCACGACAATACTAATTAATTTTGTAATGAAATTTAGAAAGATGTTAACTCCTAATTATTCATTATGAGAATCATTATCTCCATCTCCTTATGCAACTAGAATTCATGTTTGCAGTATAATTTTGATATCACTTATTGGATTTTACTTTTTTCTTTATTTTTCTTTTTGAGTCTCACAATTTTATCCATGTTTCACAAATTAAGTAAGTTTTTACTTTTTTAAAAATACTTCATGAGCTTCTTGACGTGGGAAACTATTGGTCTTAAATCTTAATTCTCAAATGGGAGTCATGTTTGTAATTAGCTTTCAAGATCTAACTAGTCAAACATTGACTAAAGTCGATCGACTATACTTAGGGTGTTCAAACCGAACTGGAAAAGCGTACCAAATCGAAAAGTCAAATTAAATCGATTAAAAAACCCAAGTAGGTTTGATTTGGTATTGAATAAAAAAACGAACCAAACCGACATATAAATATATAATTTTTATATATACTTTTAAGACTTTATATAGAATTTTCTTTAAAAAATATCTAGAAATATTTGGGATACTCTCATGGAATGTGATATATAATATATCTATGAAGTGCACCATTTTTATTTACTTTAAATAATGAGTTGTATCATCAATTTCTTATCAAGTATTATTGAAATGCGTCAATCTCTTATTCGTTCATATCATGTATCAAGATCCGTTAAATTCTTACTATCTTTTTCGAATTTGAAATGGTATTTCGATAATTTTAAAATTAAATAAAATATGTCATTATTTAGATTTCATATTGATGTTTATGTTTAATTATTAAATTTGCTACCTTGCTAGCGTATATCAACGAAAAATTACTATTAGACAACTAAGAAAATAATTATCACGTGTTGCTAAAAAAATTATCCCATAAGAATATTTTAATAGATCATATGTTTGTCATTTTTTAAAAATTTTACTAAACATATATTCGTTTATTAAAATTTTATCTATAACTTTAACAAATTAATATTGAAATAAAAAAAAACTCGAAAAACCGATAAAACCGAACCAATCCAATCCAATATAGTTGGTTTGGTTTGATTTTGATAAAAATCGAACCAACCCGGTTCATGTACACACCTAACTATATTGATACAAGAATCCCGTATAGAAGGAATATCAGGAAGGGCCAGACCACAATGGGCTATTGTACGCAGTTTCTGCACCATATTGTTTCCACGACTCGAATCAGTAACATTCTGGTCACATGGCAGCAACTTTATCAGTTACGTCAAGACTCTCTTTTGTTATATATAAGAAATATATAAATAATTTTACGGTTACTGAATATAAATAATTTTCATCGCGAGCTAAAAGTGATATTTGACTACAAATAAACCTAGATGACAGTTGATGGCTTAATTTTGGGATAAAAAACTTATTTTTAAGAAAATAATTGAGAAAAAAAAAAGTGTACTCGGACAGTATGCAGTAAGGAGAGAGCGGCTATAAATTGGATACAGAGAGAAAAAGCTAACACAGGGGAAGGTTGGGAAGGAACAAATCCCATTTGGGGAAAAAGCAAACTTAATTCCCTCAAATTTAGAAAAGGGGAATTATGGGAATTGAAATTCGACCCGCCAACAGTGACAGTGAAATTGGTAGTGCGCCGGTGGTAGTTGGACTTCAACCATTTGCGCTAGTTGACCATATAGCTAAGGTTGATTGGTCTCTTCTCTCCCAAATTCCCGGCGAACGTGGTGGCTCCTTCCCTGTACTTCTCCTTTCTCTCTGTCTTCTCGTTTTTTTTTTAATTATTCTCAATTTTTCCTGTCTCTTGATTCTAAATCTTTCTTAATTGCTTGTGATTTCTAAGTTTTGAGGATTCCATGATTTCATAATAAGAAATGTTTATTGCCAATTGCTGCAAATTGGATCTTTAATTCCACTGTCTCTCTAACTAAGAAATGTGCATATTTTCAGCTAGCACTGTGTGTATGTGTGTGTTTGATTGTCATTTTTTAGATGGGGGTGGGACTAGGGGCGGATTTATAGGGATTATTATGGGGCACGTGAATCCATGCTCTTTCTGCAACATTAAATATTTTATGTACATTTTTTCTAAAATTGATATATTATTAAATGTTGGCACCCATGTTTTAGGAAGGTTGAATGGTGCAGTTGGTTGAAAGTTGAATTATTTTCTAAGAATAATAGGGATCAATTCCCACATAACACATTTTTTTCTTCTTTTTTTAATTAATAGTGCACCAATTCACTAGAAATACTAGATCCGCCTCTGGGTGGGACAGGGAATTTGGCAGCTGGATTTGATTGTTGTTGATTGAAGCTATCTAGTGCTTTAAAATTCAATTGGGATTGCATGCAGATGATGCTCTTCAAATTTAGAGTGATGTATTGCTATAATAAAATCAGTGAGTAACAGGACAGGTAAAAACGGTATGAGACAAACAAGAGTCAACTTTTTTCCGATGAGGTTTTGATGTATCGCAGAATCCGAATAGTGTCTTCTTAAGTGAGTGAGATGATCTCGGTTGTTCGTATATCATAAAGTTTATACCTTTCATATGTGATTCTAGAATTCAACATTATAAGTTGTTGATTGATTAAGTAACCTTTCCGGATTTTACTTCTACAGTCAATCTGAGACTGAAAACAGGGTTATATGGCATTCGGGATTGGACCGACAGAGAGTTGAAAAAATGCATTTTCCATTCTGTCGAAAATTCTCCCTTTTATCTAATCCATGTGGGTTTCATTTGTTCAAAAATTATATTGTTGTATAGTTTACTGTTAACTCTGCTTATTTGCAAACAGTTCCAAATTCAGAGATCATACTGTTAACTCTGGATACTGCTGTGAACACTTATTGGATACAGAAGATTCTTATAGCAGATAGTTGTGGCGTAGTTGTTTGGCTTATCTTACCCTTAACAACTAAGTGAGGCATAATAGTTACCTAAAAATGTGTGTAAACTACAGGCCATGAAATATTATGTTTGCTAGGAATGTCCTTAATTGTTTTAAAGAGGAGTCTGATTAACTAGTTCTAAGAGTTTTGCTTCTTTTTTCATTTGTTTTCCTTTGATAACTGAAGGTTGCAGTTGATGAGTTGAAGCATATACTCAACGAGCTTAATTCCCATATCCTTCCTTCTACTGATGATGAATCTCCATTGAAGACCATAGCTGGGGGCAGTGTTGCAAATACAATTAGAGGGTTGGCTGCTGGCTTTGGGATTAGTTGTGGAATCATTGGGGCTTGTGGCAATGATGAAGAAGGTAAATTATTCATGAGCAACATGGGCTTTTACAAAGTGGATATCTCAAGATTGAGATTAAAGAATGGAACTACAGCTCAGGTGAACACACTTGTTGGATACTAGGATTATGTATATAGATAATTCCCGGGTATTCAAAACTGTGTATTTCTGATGTACAGTGTGTTTGTCTGGTTGATGAAATTGGCAATCGTACAATGCGTCCCTGTCTCTCTAGCTCTGTGAAAGTTCAGGTGCTTGCCACTTTTATCTCGTCGAATTTAGTGGTGACTAATGATTCTAAATGGCGTGCAAAATATTAAGCAAAGTGATCTTAAGCATATCTTATTATTTCCTTGCTTATCAGGCAGATGAACTGAAAAGAGAGGACTTCAAAGGTTCCAAGGTGAGGATTCCCTTATTTGATATGCTGAACTCTTGTTTGCTTCTTGAACTTCTTGTCTCCATCATTTCTTATAAATTAGTTATTACGATATTGTATTTGTACCCAGTAATTTGAGTTCTTGTATCCATTTATGAAATCTTTTTAGTATCTACCACAAACTTGCTTTTCCTGTTATTACTTGCTGGAGGACAACTCTGGGAAATTTGTAGCATTTAGTATTTCTTACTTATTTGCCTTTGTTTTGTAACAGTGGTTGGTGCTGAGATATGCCATACTGAATATAGAAGTTATTAAGGCAGCCATCAAAATTGCAAAGGAAGAAGGCCTTTTTGTATCGCTTGATCTAGCCAGCTTTGAGGTAATTGTTCACATAGGCTACATGGTGTTATCAGAAGCTTGGCATTTCATTATTTGCTTTGAGTTTTTGAAGCGGAATGATTATCTGTCTTCTCAAATGATACGGAGATCTTATTTCGTACTCTGCATTTGAGCTGTCTGTAGAAAACAAAATTTCATGAGATAACAATTGGAGACGCTTAAAAATAACTCAAAGTTTGAATGGAACTCATATTTCTTCGTTTCTGTTGAAATGTGTCTGATTTTTCCTGTTACTCAGCAAAAGGATTTGTGATCTTCTCCATTTTTGGTTTTGGTGCCTTTCTGATATTCGTAATATATGGCAGATGGTGAGGAAGTTTAAATTACCTCTAATTGAATTACTGGAGTCAGGGAACATAGACCTTTGCTTTGCAAATGAGGATGAAGCAACTGAGCTGCTAAGGTGATTACCTGTCCTTGGATTGAAACTGAGATATTATATTGAGATATAACGTTCATGCAGTTCATGCAAATGAAGCTCCATGTCTTTTCAACATTTGGTGCAGAGGTGAAGACAATGCAGATCCTGAGGCAGCACTTGAATTTCTGGCTAAACATTGCAAGTGGGCTGTTGTAACCTTAGCACAAAATGGGTGCATGGCAAAACATGGGAAAGAGGTATCTCTTATCCTTCCCACTAGCAGCAAAAAATGCTTTAGGAAAGGACCTTTTTTCTGGATATGCATCCAATTACCGAAAGATGAAGTCCTTTTTTTCTTCTTTCAAATGCCTCAACTTAGTGATTCTTTGTCATTCATAGAGTAGGTTTGCTAGCAAACTTAGTAGCATTTTGTCGCTGTTGATTTTACCATTGTAACTTAGTGTTGGTTTGGTTAACAAAGATGAAGTATTTTGGTTTTCAGTTAGTCCGTGTTCCAGCAATTGGCGAGGCAAAAGTAACAGATGCTACAGGTGCAGGAGATCTGTTTGCAAGTGGGTTTTTGTATGGATTGGTACGAGGGCTGCCACTGGAGGAATGTTGCCGGGTTGGTTCTTGCAGCGGTGGGTCTGTGATTCGATCTCTTGGGGGTGAGGTGACTCCTGAAAACTGGCAATGGATGTACAAACAAATGCAGACAAAGGGAATCTCCATTCCAGAGCCAAGCAAATGCTTGTTGTGAGTCTTGTGATATATAAGAGTGATTTTGTTCTATCGTTACGAGGTTTCTTCTCCCTCCAGCCGAAACCTCTCCTCCCTTCCCCCCTCCCACTCAAAAGAAAAAGGACAAAGGAAAAAAGAGCAGCACTGTGTTTTTTAAGTGCCTACTCCTGCTATTTGACTTTTCAAGAAGAAATGTTGAACGAGGTTCCTATTATTGAATCCAGATGTCCAATTTAATTCAAATATCGTGATGCAGTTTTATGTACACTGCATTCAAATGCCATAGAGCAGAGAATCAAAGCTTCTATCCCTTCGTCCTGCTTCTCTGAGTTGTAGCTCGATGAACTTGATTGAACCTAGTTTGTACAATCCACGACCAGAACATGCATCTTCCTTTTTATAACGAGCTATTAGAAATGATATTCAAGTAGAACGGTGGTTCTCTGACTCGAACGGATGCATTTTTCTTTCTTTTTTAACTTTTTTGGCAGTGAGGAATGGCCCATGGTGCGATTAGAATCCTGCACTTAAGTACTATAAGATGAAGTTTTGATCACTAAACTAAAGCTCATTCAGCAATTTGCTTAACAAGAAATTCGCCCAAGTATAGTAATATAAGATGAAGTTGAAATCTCTAAACAAAAGCCCGTATGGAGATTTGCAAAACAAGAAATTTATCCGTCCGTTGGTACCACTAGAAATAATATGGAATAATAATTGAAATCCATTTAAGCAACAATGGAAAGAACAAATAGAAAAAAGCAAATGAAGATGGTCTGTATCGAAGACCCACGCAGAAGCACTCGCTTAATAATTATAGAAGAGCTCACAAACCCCACCAAGTAAGGTGACGATGATGATTGATGGCATTGCATCTGGAGTTGATGAGAAATCATAACCATTCATAGAACTAGCCCAGATTTACAACGATGAAAGTCCAAATACGTTGTACAGCTCTGAACTGAAGATAAGGAATTCAAATATAGAGCTAGTCGACACATATATTTTTTTAAGGCACTATGGAAATTTTACAATATATCCCATTAACTTTACCTATTGGAAGAGACACTTGTAATTATTGCATTAGCTTCGGATATCATGACAACAAATTGCAATTATACTGCACAAGTGGATGTGAATAGAATATGTAATACCTCAAGGTGTTTAGTTTTATTATATATGAGGTTCTCCGGCGACAGTTCTAATCTGAAATTTGATCAGAAACCAATTAGTGGAGGTAAAATACTTGGCTTTTAAAACTACAAAGGGGTCTGTCAGCTTGTTTCTGTACACCACATGGAGGTAACATGCACGTCTAACAAATACACACATTCTTTTCCTTTCATATATAACCTACTCAAACTTGTGAATTAAACATAACGATAAGCTCTCATTCAACCATAGTCATAAGTTTCCCTCATCTCCAAACTTAACAAACTAATACACCACCCCTACCTCAAAATCTCTACAGTTTAGGCGAACCATTACTACAAGCAGCTGTCCTCCCAATTCTTGACCAGACAAGGACAAGAAAGAGTAACCTAAAGATTTGGTCAGTTGCTTATGGAGTTATAGTGAAGTAGGAAGGTCATGTTGTCATTTCATCGACAGTTACTGACAGAAGAAAATGAATTGTGCATAACAAAGAAAAACACGGAGAGAGAGAGCTCTAACCCAACAAAGTCATATATAACTGTTTATAGTTCAACTTCAGAAGCATGATTGGACCAAAGTAAAGCAAGATTGCGTAATAAAACATCCAAGCAGAAAATATTACCCATTGTGCCACACAAAATCTCAATATTCTAACAAGAAATCTCTGAATATGAAAGAAGAGAGGCCTAAAGGAGGACATAACATCATCAAATATCCATCGGGGCAGCTCCCTGATCAGCAGGCGCACCCTCTTCAGGTGCTGCTGCCGGTTCATCACTACCAGCTTCATCTGGGGCTGCAGCAGGAGCTTCTTCACCAGCTATCTCAAATTCATTGATCAATGCTTGTATAGTTTCCTTGTCCAACATATGGAAAGCCTCTCCTACTCCTACCACTGCGACCGTGCAATTGGTGCTTGTTAGTTTTTCTCCTTGCAAAGTTTCTCTCAGTGCAAAGAGTGCGTCCTTAAGCAGGCTTTCCCATGAAGAATCCATGAAAGTCTCAAACCTACGTTCCAAGTAGGTTTTGGCAGCTTGTGATCGAGATCCAATGGCAAAAGCTTGATACTCGAAGTAGTTACCACTAGGGCAATTGTAATAAAGGTGAGCACCAGACTCATCCAGCCCACCAACAAGCAGGCCAACACCATAAGGCCGTTTCCAAGATCGTTGAGTGCAGACCTGCCACACAAGTGAATGTTAAGATGATATTGATCAAGAAAGAGGCATCAACTTTCAAATCAGACAGTTAGCCTCGCATACCAATAACAAAAATCCGTTCCATCAATATATCATCCTGACAAATTGAGGGAAACAACAACATATAGCTCAATATCCACCAGGACATGACAAAGGACTAAAAAGAATTTTAGTTTTTCTTCAGCTCTCCTCCATGAACTAGGGCTTTGCACATGTGCCATTTGCAGGTGCACTGATTCTCCGTAGTGAAGAGCTAAAGAACCTTGTTGACTTTTCTGTTTCATTACTGGAACAGAACTGTTCGAACATCAAGAATACCAGCTATCATCTAAGAGCTGAGCTCCACTTTTTCCTTCTGTAAGACATTTCGGGACAAATTATAGAAATCCTATATCAGGCACCACAGTTGGTTGCAACCTATCATCGTAACACCCGAAAAACTGTGCATAAATAAGATGTTCAGAGCTTCCCAAGACCATATGCTTTCTTGAGAAGAGCTAGAGTCTTTTTTTTAATAAGGAAGCTAGAGGAGTCCTCTTATTACTATTTGACATGAGCTAGTAAAAGAAAAGGGCAGCCCGGTGCACTAAGCTCCCGCTATGCGCGGGGTCCGAGGAAGGGCCGGACCATAAGGGTCTATTGTAACTATTAACTAACTAAAATATTATATTAAGAACTCAGATTGGTAAACTTGATGTAACCTTACTCTGAATTGTTAAAGCAGAAAGAATATGACAATTGTCTACACATCAAGGCTTGTAAAAATGACTCAAGAAATTAATGCCACTCAATTTTCTTTGCAGCCCTCTAGTTTTAACAGTTGCCGGAACACAACTTATTCCACAAGTCTAAGAAGGTATCATTGCAAATTGGTCAATTAAGCCATACACTACTTCGTTCATTTTTTATCCCGTGCATGTCTATATTTCTTTTGCCTCTATGGGAGATTTCTAGAGTTCGCGGAATTAAGTGCAAATTTCAGAATCCTCAGAATTTAGACGTGTGTGAAAGTGTTTAGAAGTAAAACCTCAGGACCTACTTGAATTGCAGAATTACCAACAGTTAGCAATAAGAAAAATTTCAAGGAGTGTCTGCAATAATAAAATCATGGAACTCAAAAAATCACAACGTAAGGCTAAAGTGAAGTTTTAGACTGCAAAACCCATTCCATATTTTCTAAACACGAAAAGTAGAAGTTTCTAGCGGGTGAGTTCTAAAATGTACAATACTTTTCCATAAAGACAGAATAGGCAGCATATAGTAGGTACCTAATTCAAATAGTCTGAATTACACTGTACTTCCTTACGAGAAGATTAAGAATGATCGCTTATGATAACAGCTTGAACAACACTAGCTATTACGACTAGGCCACACATTGCAGCAACTCATTTATTACCATGTTCCCTCATTTGGCAAAGTATCTAATTTACTCAAGAACATATATTGATATCTGACAGGAAAATCCAACGATCTTATACCCAGTTTTAAGGCACATTTAATTACTCTAGAGGTAGCACTTCATATTATGGCACCTCATTTGCAAAGTGGAAGTGGGAAAAAGTTTGGACAAGCCGGGCTATAATGTGACTATGATGCAGCTCCAGGAATGACAAATGCATGTGCAAACAATTAAAGTGCATCAGCTTTAACAGAAGTTGTTAACAGTAAAATAGAATGGTAACTAGCTCCAAATAGATCGCCCAAGAAAAAGCATAGCACCTATAAGCTTCAAATATGCAGCAATTGGTAAGTAATTTTCTTCCATTCCAAGTTTCGAACTGAATATGGATATTTGACAAGTGAAAAACAAACATAAATTAATTCTAGGACCACGCAAGAGTATTTACAACAAACCTACTTTAGTCAATGGAGCAATAAAAGCGTTCAAGCTATATTACCAATCTGTTGAATGGTCACTCGCTAAAGCTCATGTCTACCGTTTCAATAACTATATCAGATAAGTAGTTCTTATGCATTTTAAGAATCTAGGGAGCCGGACCTAAATCTTTTACGGTGCAATCTTCCTATAGTTGCATAGTTGAGAAAACTGCTCTATTACTGAATATATCAAGAGAGCAGCACACAAGTCGACAAAGGGAATACGAAATAGGAACACGGACATCGATAACCTTCATGCTAAACCAAATTAAGCTACGTCTCATTGCATTGAAGTTGTGACTCAATATCACTGGCAATGGGAGGAAAGCAAGGAAGAAATGAAATTTTTTGAACAGATTCCTCCTCCGCCTCCCACCCTTTTTCTTAGAACTATTGCTTATTTACTCACTTTGTAAGTAAAAGAGAGGCGCAGCTAGAGATAATGAACGAGAAACTACTAGCCAAAAGGAACACAAACACTTCAATTCAACAAATGATACTAATACTATACAACAAGAGCTTGAGAAAAATCCAACTTGTAATGAATGAGAAACTACTAGCCAAAAGCAACATAAACACTTCAATTCAACAAATGATAATAATACTACACGACAAGAGTTTGAGGGAAAATCCAACTTGCTTTCCCCAGAAGGGAAATTCTGAAACCAGAACACTAGTTCCCCCTTCGAACCAAGCTAAAATCAGAGGTGGATCCAGGAGTTTAAGGCAGTGGATATAGAGTACCACTGCACCAACTACTCCTTTGTGACAGTAAATGCAAAAAAAATCATAAATTTCCAATCCAAAGTTGTTTCCTTAGATATCTATAGCTTGCACCCGCTGCCAAAACCTTGCATTCTGCGCATGACTAAAACCCTAGCCCCTCAATTTCAACAGCGCAACAGACGAATTCAGCTCATCAGCAAATAACAAACCGCAAAAAAGCAATCATTTAAGCAGATATCAGATACAAAACAACTTAGGGTTTTGAGAAAGAGCGAACCTGAGCTTTATCAGCGAGCTGAACAACAAGGCGGCCTACAGGCAACGGCGACTCATAAGCGTAACTATAATTAATGCACTCATTACGCATATAACGAGAAAGTACACGGCCGTCGGCAGTAAGTCCGGCGATTGCAACTCCGATGTGGTCATCAACTTTGAAGATCTTCTTCTGGTGAGAGGATAACTCAGAATTCGCCTTATTAACGCACGCGAGAATCACGTGCGTCTTCGATCTCAAACCTATTGCCGCTGAACCTTGCTTCACTGCCTCCATTGCGTACTCTACCTGAAATAGCCTCCCCGCCGGTGACCATGTCGTCACGTCGGTATCGTACTGGTTTCTGAACATTCTGTTTGTCAAATGTTAGGGATTATAAAACGATGTCGTTTTTTGGAGTTTGGAATCACACACTTTGTGCAATGCGAAGCCTTTCTGTTTCTCTCCCTTTAATGGAGTTGGGAGAGTGAAAGCTTTGAGTTGTCTTTTCTTTTTCTTCAAGGCAAGAGTGAAGAATTGGGTTTTTTCTTCAAAACCCAACAAGTAACTAGGGCCGTCATCATCATGGGCCATCTGCTAACTGGATGGCCCAATTACGGTTATTATGAATGGGCTGGAGATGGAAAGTATGGGTCCAGTATCTCGAAATTGATTGGATCCAAATCCAAGTCCTTTATTCTTCATGGAAGAATTAAAAGGAATTTTCATAAACCACTATAGTTTAGAGCCTAATAACTACAATTTGCCTAATTACCATTGGTAGCTACTATTCAATTGTTATTAACTTGTATCAAATGCATAACAAATACAATATGTGTCAACTATATTCATTCGCGCAACGAATACAACATGTATCAATTGTATTCGTTCGCGCCAATTGTATTTATTCGTGCAATGAATACAATATGTATCAATTGTAACCAAAGCGAAATATAAGTGTGTATACAAAGGATACAACTTGTATCAACTGTATACAAAGGTATATATAAATGATACAACATGTATCGACTATATTTGTTCGCGCAACAAATACAACTAACGCGAAATACAAAAATACAGAAAAATAAAATAATTCTTGTTGAGATTCGAACTCAAGACCTTCGCTAGCTAAGTAGACTCTCTAACCAACTAAGTTATGAGAGCTTATTGCTCTCATATTCAGTTCAAACCAATTAATTTCTTATTTCATGGATTTGCTATAAATTTAAATATAGCTACAAATAGTAAATTTGCTAAAAGTATAGCTGCGAATAATAATTGCAGTGTAAATATTTGATGTGTCACGTAATTTTTTCAAGAATTAACCTAAATAGTCTTTCACCCAACTGCTTATAAAAATACTCTGCGGATATAATTCATATGTACCCGCTAGGAAAAGTAACACGTGAATAGGACTGACTATGTGTGTAAAGATTCTGTAATGACTCGATCGGACATTTTGTGTAATTGCGCCCTGTTTTTCCTTTTTATATTTCACACGTGTGTGTATAATTTTATGACTTATGGGGTTGGTTATTTTTGTTTTTTGGAGGCTTTCGTTTTGAATTGGAACCTTTGATTATTGACTTAGAAGTTTAAATTAGAAATATTGACCAAACTTTATTTTTTGTGAAAACAATCTCGAAACAATATTTTGATGGCTTTAATAGCTTCGTATTGTGATTTTGGACTTAGGTGTATGCCCGAAATTGATTCCGAAAGTCCGTAGATTGATTTATGTTGTTTTGTTGAAATTTGGCAATTTGAAGTTGAAAAATTTGACTTTAGGTTAACTTTTAGCTATCGAGCTCGAATTTTGAATTTTGGACTTGGAATAGGTCTGTTATGATACTTAGAATTTGTCAGCAAAAATTGGTAACATTTGGAGTTGATTTAATAGGATTCACACATTTAGTTGAAATTCTATAAGTTTTTGAAATTTACTTTGCAACTTATGCGTTTTAGTGTTCGATTCATAGTTATAGATGTTATTTTTGTATTTTGATCGCGCGAGTGAGTTCATATGATATTTTTAGACTTGTATAGATGTTTGCTATGGAGGCTCAAGGGCTCGGATGAGTTTCAGACATGTTTCGGAATGGATTGCATTACAATTAAACTATTTGGTGTTGTTGGTGCCCAGATATCGCAATTGCGAGAACCAGATATCGGAATTGCGCGCACCAGCCTTGCAAAATTGCGAAGGTGACTTTCGGGGGCTCAGCTGTTGCAATTGCGACTTTCTCTTCGCATTTGCGAAGTCAGCAGGTTTTTAACTTTGTTCGCTTTTGCGAGGATCACAACTTCGCAATTGCGAAGCCTCTTGTCGCAATTGCGATGATGAAGAAGGTTGTCAGGGTTTGCAAATGTGAGCCCTGATCCGCAATTGTGAGGGTACGCATTTGTTGCAAATGCAACAACTGTAGCTGGTACAAAGGGCTGGGAGTCGGGATTCCTTCTCTCATTCTCTCATTTTAGAACTCTAGACTCGGTAGGAGGCAATTTGGAGAGGAGATTTGCATCTACAAACTTGGGGTAAGTGATTCTAATCTACTTCAAATCATATTCCATCAGTATATCTTAGATTTTAACATCAAAATCATGTGAATCAAAGTGAAAATTTGTGAAACTTTGTCAAGTTTTGAAAAATAAGAATTTTAGTTTTGAGAGTCGATTTGGACTCGAATTTTGAAACTAATCACGTATACAAACTCGTGGGGTCATGGGTAGTTGAAATCTACCATTGGAGCCGGTTTTGACTGGGCGGGCCCCGAGTTGACTTTTATTGGCTTGGAAAAAGTATAAAGATCTTAACTTTATCTATTCGTAGTTGATTTTTCTTGCATTGTTTGATGATATTAAGTCGATTTTAGTTAGACTTAAGCCGTGTGGAGGCAAATTTTAGGGGAAAAGCTATTTTTGAGGGTTGAATTGGCCTAGTTGAGGTAAGCAGAGCATAATTTTGTGTGGGAGAACTACCCGTTAGGATTTGGGATTGACTGTGTCTTTTGTGCTATGTGAAAGCTGTATACGCAAGGTGACGAGTGGGTACACGGATTGTACATGGTATTTGACCGGTTTAGGTTATTTAGACTTTTTCCATGCTTTAATTGAATTATCGTATCATGTACTAAATTCCCATAGTCAATCTATTCTTACTTGTGTTAGTCTATCCTTACATGCCTTATATGATTTCGTTAACACTTGTTCTACATCCTAATTAATAAATTGCTCTCATGTTTTAGTTGAACTTGTTGCCTCTATAATCGTTACATGTTATCTCTTTCACTGTTGATTATCATTATTTGAAGTTATTGTTCATGTTATATCTTTCATTATTGATTATCATTACTTGAAGTTATTATTCATGTTATCTCTTTCAATGTGGATTTCCATTATTTGAAGTTATTGTTACACGTTATCTCTTCTATTGTGAGTCATTCTTATTTAATATCGTGGTTATAAATTATCTCTCTCATTGTTGAGTTGTTGGTGTTGAAGTTGTGAAAGTCGTTATCATGTTGCAACGAAATTGTTATTATTGAGACATCTTGAGCATTTTGCATTCATTGGTGTTGTTAATATTCTTGTACACGTTGCGGTGAAGCCATGGGCTATTGTTATGGAAACATTGATATTATTGATTGTTGGCAAGTTGTGATATATGGGCACTTGTTGTGCGAGTTGTTATTATGATGTGATATTGACGCTCATGCATCGGGGCGGTACAAAGCTTGGGATTAATATGCATGCGACGACATAAGGTAGAACTTATGTGTGTGTTGTTTGTAGGGGAACTATGCGAAGCCACACAGCATCATAAGATGGGCTAAAATGCGTGTAGCTATCTAGGGCAAAAACGTTTTCAAAACTGTTTAAATGTAAGGCTCACGCGGCGGTATAAGAAAAGATTGTGATTAAAATTGAGAAAAGTGAATACGAGGCGGTACCTCGGTTGGGATTTTTATTGTACACGAGGTGGTACCTCTTTGTGATTCTGGTTGCTTATCTCGTGTTGCATGTAGTTTTAGTGGGAGTGACAGACATTTCTTGTTGTTTTGGTTCGTCCTTGTTCTAGCAGATGTTGTCCATGTATTATCTTTGTGGTTCTCTTTAATTGCTTCCTTTATGTTATTTTCATGCTCAAATTCCGGTATTAGTTCATGATATTAATTTGTTTTGCATCAGTTATTTCTCCGCCTCCCATTATGATTCGTTCTTATATTTCCATATTGTTTATTTATATCATAGTAGGTGTCTTGATCTGAACTCGTCACTATTCTACCGAGGTTAGACTTGATACTTACTGGGTACGGTTGTGGTGTACTCATACTACGATTATGCACATTTTTTATGCAGATCCAGGTACGTCTGCCTGTGTCGGACACTAGAGTTGATTTGAGTAGCTGCTCTTGAAGACTTCAAGGTATACCTGCTCTACGTTCGCAGCCTTCGGAGTCACCTTCCCCTATCTTTACTTTCTATTGTATTTTCAATCAGATATTGATGTAGTAAACGCTTTAGTATTGCTCTGTAGAGCTTATGACTCAGTTCTACTGATTTTGAAAAAGTATTTGTTGAGATTCTATTTCAAGAGTTTATATTAGTTTATCAGACTTGTTTTAGTATTTTGTTGATTATTTCTGTCAAGTATTATCAAATGTTAGGCTTATCTAGTCGTAGAGACTAGGCGTCATCACGACATCTTACGGGGGAAATTGGGGTCGTGACAGATTCCTTATTCATGATTGGGAGGGAAAGTGCACAAATAGCCATATTTTGGTCCTCTATTTAAATAATAGCCTAAATTTACAACATTAGAATATCGGGCTTTTAATCGTAGGTATGGAATTTGAGTGCGATTCTAGTCTAAAATTTAAGATTTGGCATAGCCTAACTTCAGACCTGAAGGTTTGATTTAAAGTTTTGGTTTAAGTAATTTAAACTTTAGACCTTCAAGTATGAAATTAGGCTGTGAAAATTAAAAACTTTAGACTCAAATACCGAAAAAGAAAAAGAAACAGTACAACAGTTTTAAATTCGTCAAAATTGGCTAAATTTTAAATAATTTTTAAAAAATTGGATATATTTTAATAGGATGTCAAAAGCAGTACGTGGTGTCACTTCTATTGAGATTTGAGTGCATAGGTTGCGCCAGCTAGAATTGTTTAGTCAGAGGAAAAAGAGTGTAAATTTTGTACGGATCAATGAGTTGTTGTCTTACAATATTTATGCAACCACCAAATGATATCTCATGTCGTCGTACTTCGATAACTTGTGCGACTTGAAAACTTGAAGTAATGGAATGAAATTCCGACCTGATTGAATTGAATAAATATTGCCACCACATTCTAAAAAAAAAAAACTTCGGCTAGATTATAATAAAGATGTATTCAGAATTTAAATTTGATGCATTTTTTTTCTTGAAATTTTAGTAATAAACTAATTATTATAATTTTGACATTATAAGTTCAAATTTAATATTTTTTTAAATTTTAATAATTTTCGAGTCCATTACTCAAATTGTCACTCAACTATTCGAAATTATTTACTGAAGTTATTTTTCTTTTGTTTGTAACAAAAAAGTCACTTACATATGCCTATTGCACTCAGAAGGTCACTCAACTAGATTTTTCAAACTGTTGATTGCCAAATATCTATTTTACCCTCTATCAACTTTTGTCCTTTTCTTTTTACTTTTTAAAATTATAGTTTTGTTTCTCTTTTAAATTTATATTATGGACTTACCTAAAGAATGAATAAATTTTATTTATAAATTAAAAAAATAAAATATATCTAATTATATAAAATGTTGGAATAATAAAATATTGAGCATAATAAATTTTTTAATTAGAACAGTTTGTTCGAGTAATAATTTTGATATTAACAACAAAACTAAAAAAAATATTTACACAATTAAGAATGAAAGAGAATAAAAGTTTTTAAAATACATATCACATGCACGTAATATAAAAATAATTATTTAAAATAGAGGTATACTTTATAATATACATCACATATTCTTGAAAATTATGATTAATTATTTTATTATTCCGATATTATATATATCATTTATTTATTTTATAAATAAATTTATTTGTTCTATAGATAAGTCCATAATGTAGATTAGAAAGAGAAAAATCATAATAATAAAAAAATTAAATAAAAAGAAGATAAAAGTTGATAATTTAGAGGGTAAAATAGGTATTTGACAATTAAAAGTTTGAGAAATATAGTTGAGTGGTCTTCTGAGTGCTGTATGCATAGTTAGTGATTTTTCTGTTACAAATGAAAGAAAGATGACTTTACTAGATAATTTCGGATAGGTTGAGAGACCATTTAAGTAATGAACTCAATGATTTTCACACACACATTTAAAATATGCGCAAAAAATATTAAGTTCGGTTGAATCCACAACATAAATCCTGCATCAGCAACTGAATTTGTTTAAGAATGTAATCTCCATCAGGATATGAATTGAGAGTAGAATACGGCTTCTGGTTGTAACTTAATTTAGAACTAAGTGGGGCAAGGTTGAATTCTCATTTCACCTATTCTATTCATGGCATAAAACAACCAGGAAAAACAAGTTAAAAACGAAAAAAGATAAAGGAAAAGGAAAAGTCCTAGGACAGGAAAAACAAAACGAGGTCAAGAAACTCATTTGCTGTTATTTATGTAACATTATCACCTTTCTTTAGGTACAATAAACATTGTTAGATTTGGTAGTAGAAAGGCGGAATTGGAGCACCCGTTTCTTCGATAACCTATATTACACAGATTTCTTTATGGGACTCGTAAACACGTCAAGTTTTTTTGCTACTAATTTTTAGTGTATTTTGAAGGATTGACAGAGAATATTCACGCCTTTATCAATTCAACACCGTTCAATACGAACAACAACAACAACATATATAGTGTGATCCTACAAATAGGGTCAGGATAGGGTGGGGTGAACATAACCCTACGTACCTTGCGTGACGAAGTTAGAAATTTTACTAAGAATATTTAAATTTGAAATAAATAAAAAAACATTTCCGACAAAAGGTGTTCAATATGTGTTATATACCTCTAAAACGTAATATTTTACCTATATACACAGTGCAACTTTTTGATGAAGGGTGGTCAACTGACCTTGACCACCCTTGTAACCATGTGGCTTCGCCACTACTTGTGTAAGATAGAAAAATTATTTCCGATAAACTATTGGCTCAAGACAAATAAAGGTCCTATTTATTAAAGGATCCAGTAACATAACAGGAAGTCTACAACAACTAGGTATATGGTTGTTCAAATGCTACATCAGATAATACAGTATATTGAATCACATAGTTCTTTAAAAAAGAGGGTTAAAAGAATACATATGGTCAGAAAGTGCGATGTGACTGATAAAAGCCGAAAATGGAAGACAACACTTGTTGTAGAATAGCATGTGCATATTCTTGGTTTCTTAAAATTAGAGTAATTTATTTTTGGCGTGTCCATTAAAAAAATACTAAATTTTATATAAAAATATATAGTATGATTAAATTATCCTTAATTAAATATTTAATGTGAGGATTAAGAAATTTTTTAGGGATACATACGTAAAGGTAATTTTATATAAATAAATTGAATTCTTTTTTAATTATATAAATAAACACTTATTTTGGATCAAAATAAAAGGCAAATTAATCACTTATCGTTGAACCGTGGGTGTAATAAAGAAAGAAAAAGAGAAGTGGAAGTAAAAGTAGGCTGTTATGAGGATCTACTTTATCCTTTAGATCTTTTTCATTCTTTCATATCATAATTGCTTCACCTTTTCATAAAGATTCTCTTCATAAGCCAATTAGCACTTTAATCATTTTCATACAAACGAATCTTCAAAAAGAAAAATTACTGCGAGTAATTAAAGTTAACTAGACCCACTATCTCTCGTCTTGGTCCCTTAATGGCAATTTAACTTAGTACAGGAAACTACTAAAGGTAAAGAAAATTGTACTATTCCCCTTAACATATGGACTGAGGCGGATCTAACATGTAATTAACATATGAGTTCCCATAAAATCAATAACTACATATATGTCTTTGCCCCCATAGTTCATACAAGCTTATATGAATAAGTTTACTTTTCTTGAACATTAGAGAAACTCGAGTATATAATCTATAAATGATATATATATCTTGTTTTTTAGACATGGGTATATGAGGATGTAATAAATCCAGAAAGAAAGGCATGAGAATATTCATATTGAACAAATATGTGAAAAAAGAAGAAAAGGAAAAAGTGAAAAAAATTTATAGTGACCAGTAAAGTTAATTTGGATGTATATTAAATGTAATGATAACAGGGTGAGCGACATGGTCCAAGGGGATTTCTCCTTTTGATGTATTAATATCCCAATAATGCCATAGGAAAAGACACTGTTGTGTTTTGCCTGTTTTAAACTATAGGCTTTGAACCTTTTGGTGACCAGTGGCCACTTCTTTATGTGGGACATTTCAAAAAAGAAAAGAAAGAAAGCAGTCTGAATACTGAAATGTAGCATTTATTAAAAGTTTAAAACTTTGAAAAAGAGTACAATCACCAATGCAACAAACTACAGTACATATTTTTAAAAGAAAGGTATATGCTGCCATTACTTTTGTGGGTCCTTATTGTTGAGAAGAACTATAGTCTATAATCATAAGTTCATAACGATAAAGCAAAATATGTTCTTAATCATGTGACGGAGAAACATGCTTAGTGAATATCTTATGAATCAGACGACCAGCAGCAAGCAGATTCAAGATTTAAACTTTATGAGTTTAGTATTTAAAGGTTTTTATTATTGAACCTATTGTATTTTTAAAATTAATTATGAGTTCATATCTACTATGAATTTTTACACATATATTCGCGTCTAAAATTATGAGTTCAATTAAACCCAAAATGTTTTAATTTATGCTCTTACCTATTATCTGGATATACCAAGAAAGATGTATGGTCTAATTAGGATACTATATATGAAATTTTTATTCATGGGTGGGGCACGTTCGTTTATTATGGTTCCTGATTTCTCTTGGCTATTATCGTTCTCTGAGCCGAGGGTCTATTGGTAACAACCTCTCTATCTTCATAAAGTAAGGTTAAGGTTGCGTACACACTACCCTCTCCAGTATAGTGGGATTATACTCGGTTTTTTGTTGTTGTTGGTTTCTCTTGATTATATGGTTTATCCGGGGAGAGAATGAGCTTCAAGGAATAGTAAACGGTAGCACCTTTTCATCAATGGAATCATGACGTACAGGAAGGAGTGCGGTTCTTTCGAGAAATCCCTACCTCTATATCGATCTTTGAGATGTTTGAATTTTTCAAAACTCCATAGACATGCAGAGGAGAAATGTTATCTCTACTCGAACCAAGACAATACCTTTACTTGTTTAACTAACAACTAGTCTCAAGGCACGCATGATTTTGGACTTAGGAGCATATCCGAATTGTGATTTGGAGGTCCGTAGCTGAATTAGGCTTGAAATGGCGAAAGCTGAATTTTTGGAAAGTTTGACCGGGAGTGGACTTTTTGATATCAGGATCAGATTCTGATTCTGAAAGTTGGAGTAAGTCAGTAATGTCAATTATGACTTTTGTGCAAAATTTGAGGTCAATCAGACGTGATTTGATAGGTTTTGGCATCGGTTGTAGAAGTTTGATGTTTCAAAGTTCATTAAGTTTGAATTGAAGTGTGATTCATATTTTTAGCATTGTTTGATGTGATTTGATGGCTCGACTAAGTTCATATGATATTTTACGACTTATTGGTAGGTTTGGTTGCTGTACCGGGGGCCTCGGGTGGATTCCGGGTGGTTAATAGACTAGATTTGGACTTGTTAGAATTGCAAAAAATATGGTGTTTCAGTTGCTAGTTTCCTTCTTCGCGTTCGCGAAGGGAGTTGATGGCAGGTGAGGGTTTGTGCTTTGTATTTACGAAGTGGGAGCCACGTTCGCGAAGGTCTGAGTAGTGGTGCATCGCGAAAGCGTGACGTGTATCGCATTCGCGTAGAGGAAGTAGAGGCAACTGGGACCCCAAAACATTTGTTCTACGCGTTCGCGTAGTAATGATCGCGTTCGCGAAGAGGTAGGTCAGTCATGGATCGTGTTCGCAAGAGGGTCCTCGCGTCTGCGTAGAAGATTTTTTTTGTCAGTAGCTAATTGTGCTACGCGAACGCCAGAGTGAGGTCGCGTTTGCAAAGAAGGATTTACCTGGGCAAAAATAAACATTTCAAATCGAAGGTTTGCCATTTTCATCATAACTTGAGATAGAGAGCTCGTATTTGAGCGAGGTTGGAGGGATTTTCAGAGGCATCGATTGAGTAATGATTCTTGACTAGTTTTTGGTTATATCCCACTAATCTATCGTTAATTTCATCTTCTAATTTAATATTTGGGCTGAGAAATTTGGGGGAAAAGTTGAAAAGTTTTTCAACCAATTTTTTGGGTTTTGATTGTGATTTTCATATCGGATTTGAGTAATTTTGGTACCAGTAAACTCGTGGTTGAATCTATTTATATTTTTTGACTTTTATCTGATTTCGAGATGTGGGCCCGGGTCGACTTTTGGGGGTGAATTTCTAATTTCTTGTTGAAGTCTTGATTTCATTAATTAAATTAGTTTCTTATAGTTATATTTATGGTATGTAATTGCTTTTGGCTAGATTTGGACCATTCGGAGTTGGAAAGTCGAGGAAAAGGCATTTTTACCGATTGATTAAGTTTGGTTCGAGGCAAGTTGCATGTCTAACCTTGTGTGGGGGAAATCCTTTAGGATTTGGTACTATTGCGATACTTCTATGATATGTGAGCGCCGTATACGCGAGGTGACGAGTGCGTATACGGGCTAATTATTGTAAAATCTAGTTTTTACTGAATAATAACCTATTACATCTTAATTGAGTTATACCAGTATGTGTAGTTATCCTGTTTATCCTAATATCACAAGTCTACGTGTCTTAAATACATATTTGAAATATGTGCAACATACTTAGTTGAATTCCTGTTTTCCCTTGATTTGTATCAGTCTTAAAATGTATAGTTCTTGTCGTTAATTATTGTTTCCATCGATTTCGAGTTGTGTGTTTAATTTTGGGACTATGAGGCGGTACCTCGAGAGATACCCCTACACATTTACTTTTGGAACTACGAGGCGGTAACTCGGGAGATCCCCCTGCACATTTACTTTTGGGACTACGAGGCGGTACTTAGGGAAATTCCTTTGCATATTTACTTTTGAGACTATGAGATGGTATCTCGGGAGATCCCTTGTTGAGCATTTACTTTTGGGACTACGAGACGGTATCTCGGGAGCGCCCCTGTTGTTTATCCATATGTTCTGTGTTATCATCTTTCTATGGTTTCTCCTTGTTAAATTTTCAGTCTCTTATTACATTGCTATATTTTCCTTCCTTAAATTATTATATTCCAGTAGGGCCCTGACCTGACCTCGTCACTACTCTACCGAGGTTAGGCTTGCCACCTACTCGGTACCATTGTGGTGTACTCATGCTACTCTTCTGCACATGTTTTGTGTGCAAACCCAGGTACCTCCTACCAGCCCCTTTATTAGCTGAGAGTATTTGCTGCGGCTTTTCGGAGACATCAAGATACATATGCCAGTATCCGCAGAACTCGGAGCCCCCTCTATTCCCTCTTACGTTGTTTTTCTTTTTCATATTTTCCTTAGACTCTGATGTATAAAGATACTTAGTTATCTTTCAGAAGCTTGTGACTTATGACTACCGGATTTTGGGAATATTGTTTATACTCGAGTGTTGGTTTACTTATATATGCCGAGCGATATTTTATCAGTATATAGTTATCTGTTGAAGTTTAGTTGTTAAATTCTGCTTTTATTTTTGTTATTCCGCAAATATTAGGCTCACCTAGTCGTAGGTGCCGTCACAATACCTTACGGTGGGAGATTTGGGTCGTGATAAATTGGTATCAGAGCTCTAGGTTCATAGGCGTTATGAGTCACAAGTAGGTTTAGTAGAGTCTCATGGATCGGTACAGAGACATCTGTATTTATCTTCGAGAGGCTATGGAACTGTTAGGAAAATTTCACTACTTTGATTCCTTGTCGTGCGAAATTGTTGACTTTTGGATTCTAGACTTCTGTCTTGTATTCTCTCACAAGTGGTGAGGACACTTACGACCGGATCAAATGACCAAGCACCCGTGCCCTTGTTGGATCCACGAGAGGTCAGGGCCGGAGTAGAGGCCGAGAACGTCCACATAGTACAGCCAGAGCACCCGCACGAGCTACTACAGAGGAGCCACCGGTAGCTCTAGTCGTAGCACATGCACTTAAGACGCGTGTTACTGCACCAGCTCTTCAGGAGACCCTTGCACAGTTTCTAAGCATGTTTGGCACTTCATCTTAGGCAGGGTTGATCCCATTTGCTTCTGCCACATCTAAGGCCGGTGGAGGAGCACAGACTCCCACCGCCCATACCCTAGAGCAACGGGTACAGGTCGACCAGGTTCCATAGGTCATACTCGCACCCGGTAACCCCAGTTCAGCCCGAGGGTAGGGCATCAGTTTCTGAGGAGGAGGCGCTCAGGCTCGAGAGGTACAAGAAGTACCACCCTCCTACTTTCAGTGGCTTGGCGTCAGAGGATGCTCAGGGTTTTCTTGAGGAATTCCACCGTATCCTCCGTACTATGGGGATAGCGGAGTCGAGTGGGGTTTCTTTCACTACGTTCCAGCTTAGAGAAGCGACCTATCAGTGGTGGTGCGCTTATGAGTTTGGGTAGTTCGACTGAGGCATCTTCACTTACTTGGACTCAGTTCTCAGATTTGTTCTTGAGGGAGTATGTTCGCCAGAGTATCAGGGATGCATGGGCCATGGCACACATTTTTAGTAGTTGCGCCAGGGTTCTATGACTGTCTCAAAGCATGCAGTTCATTTCAGTGATTTGGCTAGACATGTACCAGCCTTAGTTATTACAGTTTGAGAGAGGGTCTGTCGGTTTATCGAGTGGCTCAACCCTAGTATCAGGCTTAGAATGGCTGGGAGTTGGAGATAGATATTGCATACCAACAGGTTGTGGGGATTGCTAGGATATTGGAGGGTATGCTTGCTCGAGAAAGGAGAGGGAGGCCAAGGGGTCTCGAGAGTTTGGCACCTATAGTGGTACTCATGCCCCAGCTGCAGATCGTCATGGTAAGGGCTATGTGAGTCACCCTGTTCATTCATCACTTCTAGCCGCTAGTGGTATTCTGGCCACTCCTTGGCTTCAAGAGCCTTATTATGCATCACTAGTGTCTAGTGAACCCCTTACATGGGGTGCTTTCAATGGTCAGTCCAACCGACCTGGCCCGAGCCAGCCATAGCAGCCACGTCGTTTGAGATCTTGTTTTGAGTGTGGTGACACTCACCATATGGTAAAGGATTGCCCTAGACTTAAGAGGGGTGCACCTACATAGACTTTTCAGGCACCAAGACCTGTATGGATTGAAGCAATCCCCGAGGGCGTGGTTTGAGAAGTTCAGTAAAGCCATAGTTTATTTTGGCTACAAAATGTGTGCTTCTGATCACGCACATTTCGTAATAAAGGGTGAGAAAGTGAGTCGGGTCCTCAGGCTATGATTACAGCACCAGCTACCACTCCACCTGCTCAACTAGCTCGAGGTGGAGGTCAGGCAGGTAGAGGTTGCCCTAGAGGGGGAGGCCAGGCCAGATATTATGCCCTTTTTGCTCGTACAGATGCAATTGCATCCGACTTTGTCATTATAGGTATTGTTCTAGTCTATCATAGAGATGCGTCAGTCTTATTTGATCTAGGCTCCATTTATTCCTACGTGTCATCTTATTTTGCTTCATATTTGGGTGTATCATGTGATTCTTTGAGTTCTCCTATTTATGTGTCTACACCTGTGGGAAATTCTATTATTGTTGACCGTGTGTATCAGTCGTGTCTGATTGTTCTTAGTGGTTTTGAGACCAGATCCAATTTATTATTACTCAGTATGGTAGACTTCAATATTATTTTGGGCATGGACTGGTTGTCGCCCATTATGCAATTCTTGATTTTCATGCCAAGACTGTGACACTGGCTATGCTAGGATCACCGCGGTTATAGTGCAGAGGTACTTTAGAGTATACTCCTAGCAGAGTTATTTCATTTCTAAAGGCTCAACGAATGGTTGAGAAAGGGTGTGATGTGTATCAAGCTTGTGTGAGAGATGTTAGTACTGATACCCCTACAGTTAAGTTAGTCCCAGTAGTGGGAGATTATCCAGATGTATTTCTAGTTGATCTTCCGGGTATGCCGCCCAACAAAGATATCGACTTTGGTATTAATTTGCTGTCGGATCCTCCATATAGTATGGCTCCTCCTGGGTTGAGGGAACATTTACAAGAATTGCTTGATAAGGGCTTCATTCGGCCCAGTATGTCATACTGGGGCTGCCCCAGTCTTGTTTGTGAAGAAGAAGGATGGTTCTATGCGTATGTGCATTGATTATCGCCAGTTGAATAAAGTTATAGTAAAGAACGGGTATCCATTCCCTCGTATTGATGATCTATTTGATCAGTTACAGGGTGCCATGTATTTTCCAAGATTGATTTACATTCAAGCTATCATCAGTTGAAGATTCGGGAGCCAGATATCCCGAAGATGACTTTCAGGACTCGGTATGGTAACTACGAGTTCCTTGTGATGTGATTTGGGCTGACCAATGCCCCAGCAACATTCGTGCATTTGATGCACGGTCTATTTCGGCCCTATCTTGAATCTTTCATCATTGTATTTATTAACAACATTTTGGTGTACTCCCCGAGTCGGGGGGATCATGAGCAGCACCTGAGGACTGTGCTTCAGACCTTGAGAGAAAAAAAGTTATATGCAAAATTCTCAAAGTGTGAGTTCTGGCTAGATTCAGTGGCATTTCTGGGTCACTTAATGTTGAGTGAGGGGATCAAGGTAGATCCAAAGAAGGTTGAAGCAGTGTAGAGTTGGCCTAGACCATCCTCAGCTATGGAGATCCGGAGTTTTCTTGGTTTGGCAGGATATTACCGTTGATTTGTAGAGGATTTCTCATCTATTGCAGCGCCTATGACCAAGATGACCCAGAGGGGTGCTCTATTCTGGTGGATAGAGGAGTGTGGGCAGAACTTTCAAAATCTCAAGACAACATTGACTACGGCCCTAGTATTGGTATTGCCTACAGTTTGGGGTCTTATACTGTATATTATGATGCGTCGCAGATTAGTCTCGGTGCAGTGTTGATGCAGGACGGTAGGGTGATTGCCTACGCATCCATACAACTGAAGGTGCGTGAAAAGAACTATCATGTCCACGACCTGGAGTTAGCAGCTATTGTTCATGCCTTGAAGACTTGGCGGCACTATTTGTATGATGTCCCTTGTGAGATCTACATCGTTCACTAGAGTTTGCAGCATATATTCAAACAAAAAGATATTAACTTGCATCAGCGGAGGTGGTTAAAGTTGCTTAAGGATTATGATATCACTATTTTATACCATCACGGGAAGGCCAATGTGGTGGTCGATGCCTTGAGTCACAGGGCGGAGAGTTTGGGGAGCTTAGCATACCTACCAGTAGTAGAGAGGCCATTAGCATTGGATGTTCAGGCCTTGGCCAACCATTTTCTTAGATTCGATATTTCTGAGCCGAGTCGAGTTTCGGCTTGTGTGATCTCCCAATCTTCTCTTTATGATCGTATCAGGGAACGTCAGTATGATGACCATCATCTGCTTGTCCTTAAGGACAAGGTTCAACACAATGATGCTAAGGAGGTCACTATTGGAGATGATGGTGCATTGAGGATGCAGGGCACGCTATGTGTGCCCAATGTAGATGGATTGCGTGAGTTGATTCTTTAGGAGGTTCACAGTTTACGGTACTCCATTCATCTGGGTGCCGCGAAGATATATCAGGACTTGAGGCAATATTATTAGTGGAGGAAAATAAAGAAGGACATAGTAGAGTATGTAGCACGGTGTCTAAATTTCCTGCAGGTGAAGTATGAGCATCAACGACAAGGTGGATTGCTTTAGAAGCTAGAGATTCCAGAGTGAAAATGGGAGCGGATCACTATGGATTTCGTTGTTGGGCTTCCACGGACTCGGCGGAAGTTTGATGCAGTTTGGATGATTGTGGATAGGCTGACCAAGTCAGCTCATTTCATTCCTGTGATGACTACTTATTCTTCCGAGCAATTGGCTCGAGTTTATATCCGCGAGATTGTCAAGCTGCATCGCATGCCGATATCTATCATCTCTGACCGGGGTACAATTTACATCGCGGTTCTGGAGGGTCGTACAACATGAGTTAGGTACTCGGGTTGAGTTGAGCACAACATTTCACCCTTAAACGGATGGGTAGTCCGAGCTTACTATTTAGATACTAAAGGATATGCTCCGTGCTTGTGTGATGGAGTTTGGGGGTTCTTGGGATCAGTTCTTGCCCACTTGTGGAGTTTTCCTATAACAACAGTTATCAATCGCGCATTCAGATGGCACCGTATGAGGCTTTGTATGATAGGCGGTGTCGGTCTCCAGTGGGTTAGTTTGATCGGGGAGAGGTTAGACCATTGGGTACAGACTTGGTTCATGATGCTTTGGAGAAGGTTAAGGTGATTCAGGATCGACTTCGCACAACCTAGTCCAAAAAGAAGAGTTATGCGGATCGGAAGGTTCGCGATGTAGCATTCATGGTTGGGGAGCGGGTCTTGCTCCGGGTTTCGCCCATGAAAGGTGTTGTGAGGTTCAGGAAGAAGGTCAAGTTGAGCCTAAGGTTTATTGGCCCATTCGAGGTATTGCGGCGAGTTAGGGAGGTTGCTTATGAGCTTGCCTTGCCTCCCAATCTAGCAGAGTTCATCTAATATTCCATGTTTCTATTCTCCAAAAGTGTCACGATGATTCGTCTTATGTGTTGGATTTCAGCTCCGTCCAGTTGGACAAGGATTTATCTTATGTTGAGGAGTCGTTCACTATTTTGGACAGGCAGCTTTGAAAGCTGAGGTCAAAGAACATTGGTTCGGTGAAGGTTTAGTGGAGGGGTCAGCCGGTTGAGGAGGCAACTTGGGAGACCGAGCATGATATACGCAGCCGTTATCCTCATCTTTTCACCACTCCAAGTATGTCTCTATACCTGTTCGAGGACAAATAATTATTTTAAGAGCGGAGGATGTAATGACCCAGCCGGTCATTTTGAGATTATTAGACCCGATCCCCAATTTAATGCTTCCTCTGTCTCATTTTATGCTTGCGTAACTTACCGGGAGGATTTGTTTTGGTTTTTGGAGTGAAATGGGACACTTAGTCCCTAAAATGGAAGCTTAAGTTTTGGGAAATTGACCGTAGTTGGAACTGTGTGAAGACGACTCCAGAATAGAGTTTCGCCAGTTCTGTTAGCTCTATTGGGTAATTTTGGACTGAGGAGCGTGTCCGGATTGTGATTTGGAGGTCCGTAGCTTAATTAGGCTTGAAATGGTGAAAGTTAAATTTTTAAAAAGTTTTATCGGGAGTGGACTTTTTGATATCAGGGTTGACTTTTAATTTCGGAAGTTGGAGTAGGTCCGTAATGTCAATTATGACTTATGCGCAAAAGTTTAGGTCAATCGGACGTGATTTGATAGGTTTCGGCATCGGTTGTAAAAGTTTGAAGTTTCAAAGTTCATTAAGCTTAAATTGGAGTGTGATTCGTGTTTTTAGCATTGTTTGATGTGATTTGAAGGATCAACTAAGTTTGTATGATGTTTTAGGACTTGTTAGCAGGTTTGGTTGGGGTCCCGGGGGCCTCAGGTGGATTCCGGGTGGTTCACGGACTAGATTTGGACTTGTTGGAATTGCAGAAAATCTGGTGTTTCAATTGATGGTTTTCTTCTTTGCATTCGTGAGGGGAGTTCCGCATTCGTGAAGGGGAGTTGATGGCAGGTGAGGTTTTGTACTTCGCATTTACAAAGTGGGAGCCGCGTCCGCGAAGGTCTAAGCAGTAGTGCATCGCGAACGCATGAGGGGTATCTCATTCGCATAGAGGAAGTAGGGGCAGCTGGGACGCCAAAGCGTTTGTTCTACGCGTTCGCGTAGTAATGGTCGCGTTCGCGAAGAGGTAGGTCAGTCATGCATTGTAATCGCGAGAGGATCCTCGCGTCCGCATAGAAGGATTTTTTGGTCAGTAGCTAATTGTGCTACGCGAATGCGAGAGTAAGGCCGCGTTCACAAAGAAGGATTTATCTGGGCAAATATATATATTTCAAATCGAGGGTTTGCCATTTTCATCATAACTTGAGATAGAGAGCTCAAATTTGGGCGATATTTGGAGGGATTTTCAGAGGCATCGATTGAGTAATGATTCTTGACTCGTTTTTGGTTATATCCCACTAATCTATCGTTAATTTCATCTTCTAATTTAAGGTTTGGGTTGAGAAATTTGGAGGAAAAGTTGAAAAGTTTTTCAACCAAATTTTTGGGGTTTGATTGTGATTTTGGTATTGGATTTGAGTAATTTTGGTACCAGTGAACTCGTGGTTGAATGAGTGTTCATATTTTGTGACTTTTACCCGATTCTTAGACGTGGGCCCATGTAGACTTTTTGGGGCGAATTTCTTATTTCTTGTTAAAGTCATGATTTCATTTATTAAATTAGTTTCTTATAGTCATATTTATGGTAAATAATCTGTTTTGGCTAGATTTGGGCCATTCGAAATCGGAAAGTCGAGAAAAAGGCATTCTTACAGATTGATTGAGTTTGGTTCGAGGTAGGTAGTTTGCCTAACCTTGTGTGGGGAAAATCCCGTTAGTATTTGGTACTGTTGTGATACTTTTGTGATATGTGAGTGTCGTATATGCGAGGTGATGAGTGCGTATACGGGCTAATTGTTGTAAAATCCGATTTTTATTGAATAGTAACCTGTTACATCTTAATTGAGTTATACCAACATGTATAATTATCCTGTTTAGCCTAATATCGCATGCCTACATGTCTTAAATGCTTATTTGAAATATGTTCAACATACTTAGTTGAATTCCTATTTTTCCTTGATTTGTATCAATCTTAAACTGTAAAGTTCTTGCTATTAATTGTTGTTTCCATCGGTTTCGAGTTATGTATTTACTTTTGGGACTACGAGGCGGTATCTCAGTTGATCCCCCTACACATTTACTTTTGGGACTACGAGGCAGTACCTCGAGAGATCCCCATATACATTTACTTTTGGGACTACGAGGCGGTACCTCGGGAGATCTCTTTTCATATTTACTTTTGGGACTACGAGATAGTATCTCGGAAGATTCCCTATTGAGCATTTATTTTTGGGACTACGCGACAGTATCTTGGGAGCGCACCTGTTGTTTATCCCTATGTGTTGTGTTGTTATCTTTCTGTAGTTTCTCTTTATTAAATTTTCAGTCTCTTATTACATTGCTATATTTTTCTGCCTTATTATATTCTAGTAGGGCCTTGACCTGACCTGACCTAACCTTGTCACTACTCTACCGAGGTTAGGTTTGGCACTTACTGGGTACCGTTGTGGTGTAATCATGTTACTCTTCTACACATGTTTTGTGTCCAGACCCAAGTACCTCCTATCAACCCCGCTATTAGCTGAAAGTATTTGTTGCGGCTTTTCGGAGACTTCAAGGTACATCTCCCAGTGTCCGCAAATCTCGGTGTCCCCCTCTATTCCCTCTTATGTTGTTTTTCTTTTTCGTATTTTCCTTAAACTCTGATGTATATAGACACTTAATTATCTCCTAGAAGCTTGTGACTTTTGGTTACCGAGTTTTGGGAATATTGTTTATTCCCGAGCGTTTGTTTACTTGTACATGCCGAGTGGTATTTTATCAGTTATATAGTTATTTGTTAAAGTTTAGTTGTTAAATTATGTTTTTATTTCTGTTATTCTGCAAAATGTTAGGCTTACCTAGTCGTAGAGACTAGGTACCGTCACGACATCTTACAGAGAGAGATTTGGGCCGTGACAAGGGCCTTCTTAGTAATTGTATTGGTAGTAGACCAGATATAGGTCATGCAATATGCGTCATGAATCTTCAGCACCTTAAAAGGTAATGGCAGCAGCTAAGCCCAATAGGCTTGGATGTGATGAGATCACTTTATTAGGCCCAAGATGTCATTTTCCTGGAGGCCCAGTTTTGTGCTACGTGTCAAATGACATGGCACGCCAAATCAAATAGAAGAGCAATAGGATTATGCCATATGTCAAAATGACAAGGCATGGCAAGTCAAATTAAAAGGCCAATGAAGCTATGCTACATGTGTAAATATCATGTTCTGTCCAATCAAATGCGACCTTGTCACACTTCACTCCGATTGGTGGGAAAGAGTTTATTCTCATCACAATTCTTCTCATCCACAAATATAAATAGAGGTCTTCATAACTCAGAAAATGGATCAGAATTATAACAAGAAGACACAAGGGAGTTTGTGGATCAAAGGCCACGATTATCTGCAAACTGCAAGTGTTTAAGAATTCAAGCACTTCAACACAAATTTCAAGTATTCAAGATCGAGAACAAAGTCAAATAAAATACAAGGAGTTCAGGATCAAGGCTACTTGTTCGTGATAAAATTTGTGGCAACAATCAAAGCGTTCACGACGGATTAATTAAATTCAAATTTAAGATCAAGCTCAAAGACCCTTGAATTTATATTGAAAAGAAGAATCAGAGGAATCATAGAGATTGTAACAATCAAACTATTTGAAATCTAATACTACAATTGTTGTAATATTTTCGTTCTCGATTATTTTTCTTGACGCAAATTTATTGTCTACAATGTTAATTCATTAACAATATTTTATTATATATTCTAGAGTTAAAGATATAATAGTCATATATCTCTTATTAATAAAAGGAATGGGAAAACAAATACGGTAAAAGTATGTTTGTGATTTTTTCTTTCTTTTAATGATTCTTTAAGGTAAAATTTCAGTAATTGATGTTGAAGTCCTAAAAATTAGGATTACCTATTTTAAATATGGAATTATTTAATATTAAAAAAAATTAATTTTGAATTCCTAAAACTTAAAAAAATAACTTAAATTATTATTTTATCCAATATATAATATATTTTTAAAGGATAAAAAGGGCAAAAAATATTACACATTAATAATAACAAATGATAGTTTAAATATTTATTTATATGAAGAAAGAAAAAAATTTAATTAATGAGAGAAATTTTATATATAATAATACAACAATCATCTAAATGCTGGAAATTATTATTACATTAGCATAATATGTGAATCAAAATAAAAGGATATCACCAAAACTTTCACAATTAGTTATGTTAATTAGATAATTTTGTATTGTAGTTTAACGATATCTAATATGATGGTATTTACTAAACACTTCTTCGTAAGGGATATTATTTTGTGTATGTGTAATGATCCGGCCGGTTGTTTCGAGAGTTATAGCCCTATTCCCCCATTTTCTGCTTCTTTTGTGTTCTTCAGCTATATTATGATCTACCGGGTTAGTTGGTTCGGGTCCAGAGTGGTTTCGGAGGGAATTGAGACACACAGTTTCTTATTTGAAAGCTTAAGTTGGAAAAGTTGACCGAATATTGATTTATGTGTAAACGACCTTGGATTTTAAATATGATGGTTCTGTTAGCTCCGTTATGTGATTTTGGACTAGGAGCGCGTCCGAAATGTGATTTGGAGGTCCGTGGTAGAATTAGGCATGAATTGGCGAAAGTTAAAATTTTGGCGATTTTGGCCGCCAGAGGAAATTTAGATATCGGGGTCGGATTGGACTTTCGGAAGTTGGATTAGGTTCGTGGTGTCATTTATGACTATTGTGCAAAATTCGAGTTCATTCGAACGTGGTTCAATAGGTTTCAGCATCGTTTGTGAAATTCGAGAGTTTAGAAGTTCTTAGGCTTGAATTCAGGTGTAATTTAGTATTTTGATGTTGTTTTGAGTGATTCGAAGGTTCGAGTAAGTTCGTATGATATTTTGGGGCGTGTTGGTATGTTTGGTTGAGGTCCCGAGGGTCTCAGAATGTTTTCGGGTGGTTAACGGACTTGAAGTTGGATGTTGAAGGATGGCTGAAGTTGTGCTGCTTCTGGTGTAATCGCATCTGCGGAGTAGAGTCCGCAGGTGCAAGCCCGCAGAAGCGGGCACTTGGGCGCAGAAGCGAAAGAGAGAAGGATAGGCGGAGTTTGCAGGTGTGACGGATTTGTCACACCTATGATGGCCGTAGAAGCGAGGAGTTTTAGCGTATGTGCGTGTTTTGTCCGCAGGTTCGATGATAATTCCGCACCTGCGATGAGCGCAGATGCGGTACATTGGTCATAGGAGCGAGGGGTTGTGTTTAAGTGATTCTCCACAGAAGCAGACCTTGGTCCGCAGAGGCGGCTCCGTGGATGCAAAAATTCAGCCACATGTGCGAAAAAGTCTGGGTAGAACATATTAAAACGGGACTTCAAGATTTTTCACTATTTTTAACATTTTGGACTCAGGCTTAGGCAATTTTAAAGAGCATTTTCGAGGAGAATTCTGAGGTAAGCTTTTTGTGCTTGATTTTGATCATAAATCTTTTTCCCATTGATTTTCCCACCTAGATTGTGTAGTGTTGAGGTGAAGTTTGGGAATTAGGGCTTGAGAATTGGAGAGCTGATTTTAGGAATTTGGGGGACCAAATGAAGTCAAATTTTGATAAATTTAGTATGGTTAGACTCGTGAGTGAATGGGCTTTCGGGTTTTGTGACTTTTGTCGGATTTCGAGACGTGGGATCGGGGGGCATGTTTGAGTCGAATTCGTATTTTGACTTTATTTTGGTAGATTTCTTGTGGAATAGATCCTTTTAGCCTATATTGATTGTATTGTATTACTTGTGGCTAGATTCAGGACGTTTGGAGAGCGACTCGCGAGGCAAGGGCATTTTGGAGTAGAGATTCGCTCGGGTTGAGGTAAGTAATAGTTATAAATCTAGTCTTGAGAGTATGAAACCCCAGATATTGTGTCGTATGACTATTTTTGAGGTGACGCACACGCTAGGTGACGGGAGTGTGGGAGTGCATCGAAAGGAATTGTGACTTGGTCTATCCCGTGAGACTATTGAATCGAATAGTTTACAGTTTGCTACATGCCCTATCTATTTCATGGAAATTGACTGTATTTCATGTTAGAAATCATGTTTTAGGCCCTATGATATCACTGTTGGGACCAGTAGAGGTCCTGTACTTGCTGAATTAGCTGCTAATTGCTGTTTTGTACTCAGTCATAGCTTTTCTTGCTTATTATGCCTCCGTCTCTTACTGTTCATTGTTGATACATGTTATTATCTCTGTTTGGGCTATTTTATATGATTTCTGAGAGCCCGAGAGACTAGGGAGGTTGATGACTGAGTGAGGCCTAGGGCCGAGCGGTAAGATATTGATGTGATGTTATAGCACGTGAGTTGTCCGTGCATGTCTTGTTTTGATATTGTAGCACGTGAGTTGTCCGTACAACATGTGAGTTGTCCGTGCAGATTATAGCGCTTGGGCTGAAGGAGGCCCTCCGGAGTATGCACACCCCCAATGAGCGCAGGTACCTATTGAGCGTGAGTACTGAGGGCTGAGAGCCGAGTGATTGAGCTGTCAAGATGAGCCGAGTGACTATTGTCTTGAGAGATTGTACTTGCTTTCAATTATTGTTGCACTTAGTTGTTATCTATCCTTGTTGTGAAACTCTCTAGAAGACCTGATATCTGATTTACTTGAGCACGAATTGATTTGAATTAAACTACTAGATTTGAAAGCAAGCCTATTCTTTATTGAAATTTACTGAAATAAACTGTATTTGCATAACTCGTCACTGCTTCTCAGTTTCTTATTTGTTTCTGTTACTTATTGAGTTGGAAGTACTCACATTACTTCCTGCACCTTGTGTGTAGATTCAGGTGAGACCGATCGCGGAGGTCATTGAGTTCGTGCACGGTCGTCTAATGGAGACATACGAGGTAGCTGTTGGCATCCGCAGTCCTTGTCTCTCCATCCTTTGTTATCTTTCTTTCTATTTTTGGAACTTGGCAGACTATTGTAAACTTTAAATTCTAGACTGGTTGTAGATGCTCATGACTTAGTGACACCCCGATTTCGAGCTAACTTTTCCGCATTCTATTTTGAGTTTAACTCTTTTATGAAATCTTTGTACAAAAAAAACTTTGACTTATCTTTTAATGAAATACTAGAGTATTTTTGAAAGGTATCTGTTTGCCTAGTACCACGATAGGCGCCATCACGGCAGGGTAGAGTTTTGGGTCGTGACAGTATGTTTCTTTCTAATTCTTTGTTGTTCTGCCATAACCAAAACTCTTGTTGTCGATATTGATATCCCTCTTGAAAATGCAACATATAGTTATTTATGCAAGAAAAATAAACTATTGTAAACGTAGTCTAATATTTAGGATATTTGTCCTTGTACTTTATTTATTATAATTACCAAACATAAACACACTGAAAATAATCTGTACACAAATTTAAAAGGATATTCTTTAGTTTCGGAAGACGAAAGTTGATTCTAAGATAAACACATATTTAGAAGGACATTGACCAGTAGATCAACAATTCGGTAGATCTAAATTTTTCAGTAGTATGACTAACATATTTTTCTTCAAAATCAACCTATATGCAATGGAAGATTAACTTTGGTGACACTAACATACGTAAGAAATAATGAACTTGACAACAAACCTGGATGGTAGATGGATATTTGATATTAAAGTATTTAAGTATTCTTCTTAATAGTAATTGTTGGTATCATCTTCTGATGAGTCAAAACTGAAAAATATTTTATTTTTACCATAAAACTTAGCAATCAACCTTTTATTTTGTTATCACTATATTAATTTCTGCTAGCTAAGATAGTTCTTTAATTTCTATAATGTAATTTGCACAAATGGCGTTTTAATCTAACGTGAAAATATTTTCATAATTAAGTGCACTACTTTTACCATTGAGATTGATAACCAAGTGTTCTAGAAGAAGTAAATCATCTTTTATTGGATGTATTTTTTTCATTTTCGACTGAAAGCAAGAAGTCACTGAATATTGGATCTGTTATTATTTTTATATTTCTTGTTATTTGAATCCTTTTCATTTGAGGCCATAAGTATAACTTTGGTAATCTAGCTTTGACAGTCTCTACTTTCGTTGATTTTGGAACTACTGATATTACTTGAATCACCTCTCAAACTATTACTTTTCCACCAAACGGTTCATTGATATCCAATATATCTCTAAAATTTTAGGCATTTTTTCGATCCTTTAACGCTTAGCCATAAGCGCTGCATCCCATGTTATCAATTTGGCTTCCCGTATAAATTTAGCACTATTACTCTGCTTTGATATATTTGTGATAGTTATTCCAGTTTTTTGAAGAGGTATATCAAATCTAAAGTGAGTTGTACGTCCTCATAATAAAATCATTGTCGGTACACCACTGTTATTATTGCTAACAGTATCGTGCCTCTTGATCTGACATTTGCAAGTAATGCATGACATACGAATATTATTTTGATTTCGCTGGAGGCATCTATAAAGGCTAATCCTGCTATCATAGTCAACTCTTTATAACATAATCTTAAAAGCTTGTTCTTGTTCAGGATTTAACTTTGATTGTGCGTTCTCAAACACTTGTATGACTTTCTTAATACTATATTAATATTTTTTACTTTGTGATATAATTTTTTTTAATCTCTAACGCTATTTTTATGGAATAAATTTATGTAACCTAAGATATTTTTTAATTTGAATAATAATTTTACTCACATTATGAATCTAAAAAATAATTGAAGTGAATTCTCTTGCTAAATAATTAATTGGAAGATTTGATTATTTAGTCTTAACATAAAAAAATAATTTATTTCTGTTGATTCAGATTCTTAATATTAGTTCATCTCTTGTTTTGAATATTTAATGGTAATTATAATTTTATCAACCATAAATTTTATTTTCAAAGAGTAAAAGATCGATCTGACATTCCACTTTTAGATCTTTATATTTGCAAAATCATTGGTGGTGTTGACTCTTACTAACCCTTTTATTTTTCTTTCTCATACATTTATATTCTTAAAAAATTTCTTAGTCGTTCTTTAATAATTGGGTAGACAAGAGAGAGCTGTTCAAATGGGCAACACTCTCCATCTACAAAACCCCAGGTTTGTGGGTTCGAGTCACAAAAGGAGCCATAGCTCTAACAAAGGAGATCAAAAGAAAAAAGGGAATGAGAATCAATAATAATAATAATAATAATAATAATAGTAATAGTAATAGTAACATTAATAATAAAAAAATATTATTTGAGTAGGAAATGTGACGACCCGGCCAGTCGTCTCATGAGTTACCGCTCCGTTTTCCCCATTTCTGCTTCTTATTGCTTTGTTTATTGGTTCTATGTGTGATCGGATTGGTTGGCTCGGGTTCAGAAAGGTTTCGGTAAGGTTTAAGGCACTTAGTCTCTTTTGAGGAAAGCTTAAGTTGGAAAAGTCAACCGGATATTGACTTATGTATTAGAGGGCTCAGATGTGAGTTTCGGTAGTTTGGATAGCTTCGGGAGGAAATTTGAGACTTACGAGCGTGATCAGAATGTATTTTGGAGGTCCGGAGTAGATTTAGGCTTGAATTGGCGAAATCGAAATTTTGGCGTTTCCCGGTTGATAGGTGAGATTTTGATATAGGGGTCGGAATGGAATTTCAGAAGTTGCAATAGTTCTGTTGTGTCATTTAGGATGTGTGTGCAAAATTTCAGGTCATTCGGACGTGGTTTGGTAGACTTTTGATCAAAAGTGGAAATTCAGAAGATTTTGGAAACTTAGGCTTAAATTCGATGTGTTTTGGTCGATTCGATGTTGTTTGAGGTGTTTTGAAGATTGGTATAAGTTTGGATGGTGGTATTGACTTGTTTGTGTATTTGGTTGAGGTCCCGGGGGCCTCGGGGTGATTTCGTGTAGTTGATGGAAAGAATGAAAATTTTAAATGGCAGCTGAAGTGTTGGGGCTGTTGTCATAACCGCATCTACGGTTGAGAGGCCGCAGGTGCAACCCCTGAAGATGCGGAAAGGAGTCGCAGAAGCGGAAAGAGCCTAGGAAGGTAGGAACCGCAAAAGTGGTTGAGGAACTGCACCTACGATGGCGCAGGTGTGGAATGTGCATCGCAGATGCGGAAGTTGAGGATTAAGCGATAATCGCTCATGAACCGCAAAAGCGGTACCGTAGGAGCGGGATTTTGACCGCAGGTGCGAAATCCCTGGGCCAGAAGGTATAAAAGCATTCCTTCGCGATTTTTGGGTTATTCCACCATTTCTAAGTCGGTTTTGGAGCTTTTTGGGAGATTTTGAAGAGGGAATTCAAGGGAGCTTCGATGAGGTAAGATTCTTGAACCTAAAACTCGTTTCTATGGTATTATTTCACGGATTAGAGCTGTAATTATGGAAATTAAGGGTTAAAAATTGGGAAACTAGGGTTTGGTATTGAAGACCTTAATTTGAGGATTTGAGGGGCCATTTATGGTTGGATTTTGAGACTTTTGATATGTATGAACTCGTGGGGAGATAAGGAATCTATGGATGTAAATTTTTTCGAATTCCGAGACGTTGGCCCGGGGGTCGGGTTTTTGGATTCGGGATTTATGTTGTAAATTGATTATTTTCACATGGGCTTCGTTCCCATAGCATATATTGACGTCGTGATTCTGATTTTGGATAGATTCAACGCGAGTGGAGGCCGATTCGAAGGGCAAAGGCGTCGTGGGCTAGAGTTTGGACCAGATTGAGGTGAGTAATGATTTTAAATATTGTCGTGAGTATATGAAACCCCAGATTACACATCATTGTACTATATTAAGGTGACACACATGCTAGATGACGAGCATGAGATCGTGCACCGTTGGGGATTGTGACTTAGTCAATCCCAAATGACTATTTTACCGCGCATTTGATTGAAAATTGTTTGTTATCATTATGTTTTGGGCTGAATGCCATATTTGGGTCTCGTGCCAACTATTTGAACCCTTAGGAGATTTTTACTGATATTTTCTCACTGTTTTGACTTTATACTTGCACTCAGTCATGCTATATTCTATCGTTTTCATAACTCAGTCATGTTTACTCTGTTTTAATACATTAAATGATTTTCTAAATGGTAATTTGGGCCGAGCATCATGTTTTACTGTTTCCCGAGTGGCTTATAAGATTTTGATTGAGTAAGGTCGAGGGCCTATATTGTGAGGATATACTGATTTATGATTATGAGGCCGAGGGCCTAAGATGGTACGCCACGAGGTGGCTTGTTGATATGAGGCCGAGAGCCTGTTTGATTACGCCACGAGATAACTTGTTATTGCGCTTGGGCCATAAGGGGGCCCTCCCGGAGTCTGCATACCCCCAACGAGCGCGTGTACCCATTGTGATATGAGATATAGCCCGAGGAGCTGAGTCTGTTGGTATTGTGCCCGAGGGGCGGATTTTTATGTGCTTATCTAATCTAGATGCTTTTCATTTAATTGTTTAACTGTTAAAAAAATATTTTAAAGAAGCTTAAACTGGACTAATGTGACTTTATATGTTTTCACTGTATCATTCCTTTTACTGGCTTTATACTGCTTCTTTATAGCATGTTAATGTGCCTTTTTACGTGATTTCTTATCGCTTAGTCTTCATTTATTATTATTACTCACTGAGTTGGAGTACTCACTTTACTCCCTACACCCTATGTGCAGATTCAGGCGCTTCGAGTCCCGCTAGCGGGTGTTGACTTCCTCCAGCTCAGGCGGATTCAGAGATTCACTAGGTAGTTGCTCGGCGTCCGCAGCCCAGTGCTTCTCCCCCTATCTTATTTACTCTATTTTAGTTCTGTAATAGACTATGTAGACTTTTCTTGTCTTTATTCGGATTGTAGATGCTCATGACTGGTGACCCCCCAATGTCGGGCTATGTTTATTCCGCAATTGTACAGTTTCACCTTCTTTTGGGATTATTATTATGTTAAAGACTTAAATTGGTGTTATTTTAATTGCTTAAAATGAATTGGGAGTGTGTCGGTTGACCTTATCTTCACGAGAGACGCCATTACGACCGAGTTCGGGTTTAGGGTCGTGACAGGAAAACAGTTCAAATATAATAAAAAATATATTATTGTGAGAATTTTTTCTCTTAGTTACAACGCTTTATGTTGTACATTTAACATTACTTTTATTTTTTCTTGGTATTGGATATTATGGAGTGATAATGTATTACCAATACAAAGGGTTCTTATGAAATTGATTTTATTAAACTTTCCATATACCTTTAATAAGAATTCGACCAGTTGACAAAATAACGTGTTGCTTAAGCCTTAAGGTATTAGGTTTACATGCTAACATGTAGCATTATATGTTTATGACTGAAATCAATTATACTAATAGAATTCCTAAAGATAATCATGGAAGATTCCTAACGTGTAGTATTATGTTCTAAAACTAATAGGATTACAAAGTCAATGTCAGAATTCCGGTTATATTCTTTTATTGTGAGTTATTATGCTTAATGTTAAAAGATTATTTTTGTAAACTAACATTATATTCATAATTTTATGATAATACAGATAGATATAGATAGATCGATAGATAGATTAAGATCAAGCAGGCGAGGAACGACAAATCTCTAATGTTAGAAAGCTAGTTCTGCCTCTGGCCACTAATGCAATAACTTCAAGGATTTCAACCATGAAATGAACGAGCATCTTTTAAGGTTTATTCACGAGACTACTGATTTATAATCACAGAATTGACTCGAATTCATTGCTTCTACGCTTTAATATATGACAAAAAGCAACAAAAATAAAATAAAAAAATAGATGGAGATTCATGGATAAACATCATCTCTATAGTCTATAGAAATGAATTATGTGATAATATAACTAGAGATATCGTGTTTCTTACAATTGTGAAACTTTAATATAGTATTAAAGTTTTAAATTGTGGTCTCATCGTCACATGTAACAAATATAGTGGTTAGATCATGAATGAAATGAAAGTTAATAATTAGAGCAAATATGACTTTTCCCAGTTCGGTGCTCCAAATTATGTCTCCATAATGGCAGCTTCTTCCATATATAGCATCCTCAGATTCATAATACCATGTGAGTTGAGGGGCCATACTTTGTATATATGATTAAGTGCATGAATATAGGAATAATTGTCATGAGAATCTCTATGAGGAAACGGCTATGCTTTTTCCTTTCATTTTTTATTAGTACTTATTATTAATTAATGTAATTTTCCAACAACTTGAAGTTAAAAATTCAAAAAAACATGGTTGTAACTTGTAAGTAGTATTTGAGCTTGAAAATCGAGGACTGAACATAGGCTTTCATAATTTAAGTGAATATAGCAGATTTCTCTTCTGTCGTTCTAAAAAGAAAAAAAAAAAACAAAAAGAAAAAAACAATTTTTCAAACTTTTTGAAGAGGAAAAATAAATTAAAGAGTAAAATTCACTTTATCCCTTTAACCTCTAATAGTTGAGAAACAATACCCCCTCTAATAGTTGAGAACCCCCTTATGTATTATTTTTCCAGTGAGATTTTTTTTCTCTCACGATCTATCCTTTCAAAGGTGAGTATAATATTTTTTATCAAAACCAATACTTGAGTTTCATCTTTTTTGCTTGAAAAAGTTAAGATATTTTTTTATTATATTGAGTTTATGTTGAGGTCATTATTAAATTTTTTGCAATAAAACAAAATTGTATACAAAATTCAAGAAATATGTTGAACGCACATCCATCATGGATGCTTTAGCATTTTTTTTATAGGGCTTAACCCCTAATTAGAAGGGGGAAAATACACAGAATTGGTAAATTTCTCTGAAATATATATTAGATGAAATAATTGTTGCATGAGTATTAATTTATTTATGTATTTTCTTTGTATATTAAAATTATTATACTAAAATAATTATTGAAATTATCTTTATTGAACATAAATTATAGTTGACAAGGTTACATTTGAAATATGTAGGAAGAAGGCTAAAGTGAGATTCGTCTTTGTTAGGGAGCGCTTTATCCCCAAATGTGGGACTTTCCGGTTCGAATTCGGATTTAGTCGGAGCCAATGTGGGCAGCAGACACAGAGTGAGAAATAAAAAAAAATATTCCGTAAATTATATAGATCCTAATTATTTTTTATATGTAGAGTTTTTGGCTATAATAAAAGAACTTGATTATTGTAAAAATTATTCATGTAAAAAAAACAATTTTTATTCAAAAAGAAAATATTTCACGAGAAAGGGAGTATTACATAAAGAGGTTCTCTTTCCCATTCAAAAATGGGGTATCATTTCCCAACCACTAAAAATTAAGGGAGTAAAATAAATTTTATTCTAAAATTAAATGTCGATACTGTCTCTGGTTTTACGCGTACACGTGCTATAATTAATCATTTTTCCATAATGGGAAAAGAGAGGCCCCCTTTTAATTCCTACTACCAATCTGAGAAACTAATAAATTCATATCCGTATGGTCAACTTAAAAATAAAAACAGCACAAGTCAAAATTTACAGTGTAATGCCAAATTTAAATTTGAAAGTTTATTTGAAAATTCAGCAAAAGAAAACATAGACACGGTTAGGCTTGCTTTTGTTATGTTAGCTTCACTGGAATAATTTATTCTGTAAGTGAAAATATATATTAAAAAAATGTAATTTCCAAGTAAATCAATCACTCATGTTTGGCAAGTAGTAGTTAAGATATTCTTCTTGTTTCAAATTGTTGGTCACTTTTGGTTTTTTTATAGTACAAAAACATCGTTGACTAATATTTTTTTCTAATTAATTTTTTTAATATGGGATGGAAAAAACTTTAGCTTCTACCTCCTTTTTTTGTTGTTGGTAGTTTTCCAAATCAAAAATTTGCACATGTGGTTTCTTACAACATGTCAAGTTGTTTTTGTAAAAAAATATGAAATATAATTCAAGTAATTAAGAGAAAGTTAGTTCCAATTAGAGATAGGAGAAAGAAAATTACTAGTTGAAACGACAAACTGAAATCTTTCACATTAGACTGTCGAATTTAGTAAGATATTTAATAAATTAAAATAAAAGCATCATACATGAACTTGTAACTCTTTTATCTTATTGATGCATGAATAAGAGATTGTGTTGTTTTCATGGAAAAAAATAATTTTTTTTGCTTACTAGCAGATTTTCATAAAAGTGATATTCTCTAAAGTTAATAAAATAATATCTACAGTAAACAAAACGTTAAAAGATGTACGTCGTTCTGTGTTTTTTGGTCTCGCAGTTATGAATTTGAAAGCTGGCTTTCTTGAAAAATAGAAAAATAAAGCTGGCCATTTGAAGGATGCAACTATTTAAAAACATAAAAGAAACCTAATAAATAAAATATGTAAAAAAAAAAACCAAAATAATCGCCGAACGAGTTGATCAATCCAAGTTGGAGACTTGGAAACAAGAATACCGTACAGCACAAAACACTAAAATTACAAATCGACCCCTTCAAAAAACACATTTTGTAATTATTCTGTCACACAAAAACATTTTCTTCCATTTTTCTCTTCTTCTCTTTGTCTTTCTGATTCTGCAGACAAACATCACCGAATAACAAATAAAAAAAACCCCAAAAAATTACATAAAAAAAATCCTCCTGAAAATAGCAACCCTAGTTCATTCTCCTTCCATTTCTACTTCAATGGAGTCACTTTCACGGCCTTTACACAGAAGAAAGCTTTCGAGTGCTAATGGCTTTTCATTTTCAGCTAAACAACATCCGTACGACGACGTTTTTGCACAGAAAAAGTTCGGAGCTCCGGTTTTTTCTTCCGGAGCTCCGGATTACTCTGAGATTTTTGGAGGTTCTCGTGGTTCGTCGATTCCGGTACTTGATCTTTCTGGTTTAGATGATGCTAAAATTTCCGATGATTGTCGAAGTTCCTCCTCTAAACTTGATTATTCCAACATTTTTGGTGGTTTTTGTGAAGAAGATATTGCTGTGCCTTATGATGAGTTGTTTTCTGGTGCTAAACGTTCTTCTGGTAAAACTCGGTGAGTTCATTTCCATTTATTTTTTTAAAAACTTTTTGACGTTTTACTCTTTTTGTTTTAAGAATGAAGACGATTTTTCTTAGTGTTGGAGGCGATTTTGATGTGTCGAGGTGTACAGTTAATTTTGTGAATGTTACTCTTTTTTTTGTGTGTGGTTGAAATGCGGAAAAGAAAATAATAGAAAAAAATATGAAAAGGAAAAAGCAAAGGCACAATGATTTCAAATTATATGGCGCTGTTTCATCTCTGTTCCTAATTTCTGTCTTTTTGCTTCAGTTTGTATATTTTTAATATGCTTAACACGAGTCCTTTTTCTGTTTTTCTATTTGGTTTATTGGGTATATGGATTTTGTTACTGTCAATGTTACTTTGGGTGATAAATATATGATGTTTGTTAGCTGGAAAATGGATCTTCTTTATAAGAACAGATATCCGCTGAAGCATTCATATATTTTTGGTACGAAATATTCATAAGCAAACCTTTTTAGTGAAAATAGATAAAATCTACAGTTAGTACCTGATCGGTTAATATGGAAAGAATGTAAGGATGGCCTTTTTTCAGTAAAGTCTGCATATAACTTGTTGTCTCAAAGTAGACAGCAGGAACAAGAATGGCCATTGAAACTGATATGGAGAAAGGAAGCACCTTTATACGAAGAAGATGCATGACTATCAACAGATGTGTAAGGTATGAAGAAGATTATGAAGATGCGAAGCACTTATTCATCCACTGCAGAAACACAAATCAGATTTAGGATACTTTCTTGAATTTGCTTGAATTTAAATGGTGCATGCCAGAATCTCCTGAAGACCTATTACTTCGTTGGAGTAGAAGAGGACTACAAAAAGGCGACACAAAGTTGAGCAGCTATATAGTGGACTGTGTGGAAGGAGAGAAATAAAAGATACTTTGAAGGCAAAAAGGAAAATATTTGTACCTGAAAACATAGATGTAGCTCTCTTAGCCTTTTGTTGCAAAATTGAAAATGTTCAAGAAGTAGATAGGATGGAAAATTTCCCCAGTTCTCTTGTAGCTAGTTTGCTAAGATGCATTTTGTTGGGTTTGTACCACTTTTTCATTGCACTTTCTGCGCGCTATTCTTTAATAAAATTTTCAACAAAAAAAGAAGAATATACATAATTCTCATTTGTTGCTTATTCTGAAATGTGCCTGTCTGTAGGTTATTTTGTAGCACGATAGCTGATGTCCTTTTGTTATTTTAATTGGTTGAGTTACATGTTTTATAGAATGTTAGCCATGCTCACTCGTCTTCTTAGAGGAAGGTTTTAGACCAAATTCATCCTGATTTGATATTTATTTACTTGTCTATAGCCTTTCTAAGTATACACACTTAATGATGCTATGTGCTCTGAAAGTTATGGCCATTTACTATGTGCTATGCCATTACTGGTGTTTCCATGAGTGAGAAAAGATAGTCTTTCATCAACTAGCAATTCCCGTGATTGCTTACATTTTCTGTAGCATTTCCCAATTTTTCTCACAGTTTCTTTAAAAGACTTCATGTGTATTGGTTGCTTTTGGTACAACATGAGTTATGATACTTCCCTTAATTTCCTGTATTTGTTGCATGTAGGACTGCTTCCGAAGGATCAGATCAATTTAGTCCAAGTGGAAGGCACAAAGAGTCCTCATGTGAAGCGACTAATCAATCTATTGATGGGCCAAAGCACTTCAACTTATCTTATCATAAGACCGGCCAAAGAAACAGAAATGGTTCAAATGGGATGACGCAGATAGCTCAACTGCATGCTGTCCCTGGTTTTATGTATTTTATAGATGAAAGTTCTCATTTACCAAAGACTGAAGCCTTTCAGCGAGCACCCTTTGTAAAAAGTGATGTACAGCGCAACAAGAGTTTTAGTGGGGAAATATTTAAAGAAGGACGTGATAAGGTGGGGGAGTTGCATGTCCCAAAGATACAACGTTCAGATGAAATACATCGGAACAGGAGTTTTAGTGGGGAAATATTTAAAGAAGGGCGTGGTAGGATGGGGGATTTGCATGTCCCAAAGGCACAAAGTTCAGATGAAATACGTCGCAATAGGAGCTTTAGTGGGGAAACAGGTAAAGAAGGGCATGCTAGGACTGGGGATTTGCATGTCCCCAAGAAACAAAGTTCAGATGGACATCGCAACAGGCGCTTAAGTGGGGAAATATTTAAAGAAGGTCATGATAAGAATGGGGATTTGCATGTCCCCAAGAAACAAAGCTCAGGTGAAGCACATCATGACGGGAGCTTTAGCGGGGAATTATTTAATGGGGGTGATAGAAAGGAGAATTTGCATATCCCCAAGAAACAAAGTTCAGATGGCGTAATGAAGGTTATAAGTGGATCTAGCTGGGATGCATTCCATTTTAATGATAAGTTTTATAGTGCACATGATGAATTTGAGAGAAGATCAAGTTCCACTGAAGGGGCATCAACTTCAAGCCCCATGGCTAATGACATCAAGGGCCAGCCTAATCAATCAAAAATTTCAGGTCTTGATCCCAAATATGGAGCATCTGGAAGCGGTATTCGTCCCACTAATACTTCACCTACTTCTTCTGATGAGGAACTTGATGCAAATTCAGCAGCTGCTGTTTCTGCTGCCACATTGAAAAAAGCCATAGAGAAGGCTCAAGAAAGTATTAGACTAGCAAAAGAGCTAATGGAGAGAAAAAAAGAAGGTGTTCCAGCTTCTCAGAAACCAAGGTCTAAAGGTAGCTTAAAATCTAAGGATAATAGGGTTGAGTGCAACACAAGAAGTAACAGGGAAAATGCTATGGAATTGCATAGAAAAATAGGTATTGGATTGCCACCATTCGCTGAGGTGTGCAGAGGAATCCCATCAAGTAATGGTGATTTTGCTTCATTCATCAATCTTAAAGAACAGCAATGGGTTGCTGGAATGGTTAAGCAGAATACCCAGACTGAAAATGCTGAAGCATCTCAAGGAGATGTAGCAGGAGCTTGGTTTCCGGAAGTGGTAAGCAGTAGAAAAGAGAATATAGAAACCATGGTATCTCAGCAGGTTGAGAGCAACAATCACTCTCAACCATCTGTGGAGAATAATAGACATGTATACAAGCTTAAGGAGATGAATACAAGTAACAAGACCATAGAGCTTGGTGAAGAACCTGATTACGTCAAACCAATGGGGGAAATGCCAACACTAAACCTTCTTGGGAAGGCAGAAGCTCCAGAGCAATTCAAGGATACTTCTAATTCAGCTTTGATGCATGATTCTGAAGAATATGTAAATTCAGAAGTCATCAATGAGTATGGCTTTTCTAAGGGGAACGGAAATTGTTCTGCTGAGTTGAAGAAGTCTGAATACATGAAGAACAATCTAGAGTCAATATTTCATAAGATGTGGAGTTTCAAGAACTTGCAGAACTCTCAGGAGACACTTACTGAGGAAAAAGTTGGGTTCCAAGAAACTGAGAATGATAATCTACATAACAACAGAGAGACACCTCCAGAAGACGAGGCAGTGAAGCATGAAGACTTGGAATGCAGAATAGTGCCAAATAAGTTAGAAAATGTTTATGAGGTGGAAGAAAACAAAAGCAGATTGAGGAGGAGCTCCAACGAAGAAGAAACTGAGATTATGCACAAGGAAGCCTTCCTATGGGTGGAAAATGATGAGAAGCCCCAACATGACTGCGGGAGAGTAGGCATTGAGAGTAGACAGGAAGATTTCCAACGTGGCGAACACGCTGAGAAGTGGTCATATGGGGTTCATGAGCTTGAACCGAGTGAAAAGAAAACCCCTTACTGTCATGAAGGGGAAGAAAGTGAGAGAAAACGAGAAGGATCTGAGATGGAAGGACATCAGAAGATATCATTAGAGCCTTGTCAGTATGAAGCAACTGAAGAAATAGAGAACCAAGCAGATAAATTCACAGAGAGTAAAAAGACTGAAGCGAGTCAGGAGGCTGAAGAAGCTGATAGTAGGCTGGAAGCATCTGATAAGAGTGAGGATGATCAGGAGACAAGTGTGGCTCCGGGTGTTGCTGATAAACAAAATTCAAAGAGTGCTGTTAATGAGCCTGATCTCAATGGCAGTCCTCGTTCAAGTGAGATACAAGAAGCTTGTGAAGATCAACTAGAGAATAATGATGTTGAAATAAGTCAGCAGGCAGTTAATTTTGAAGGGGTACAAGGAATTTCTGAAGCCATCTATGAACGTGAGTGTGAGAAGGATGGAGTGACTGAAGAGTCCTCCAATTCTTGGGAAAAGGAGATATTGGAAACTGCGAGTGATCTCCAAAATTCTAGTGAAGAGGATACCTCTGAGGGCGTAGTGCAAGGCACTTGTGCGGCCTCATCTGAGGATGTCAAGGAAGTGAATTGTGGTTCCACTTGCATGAACGGCAGGGACAATCTTCCCTGTGAACGAGTTATTTTTGAGACAGAGAGCTTCCGCAATGTGATTCAGGAGAATGCCAGTGATACTGAATCACATTTTGTATCTGAGGTCCACGCTTCTGAAGAATCAGAGAATACCACTTTTACTGACATAAACCTTGAGCAGAAATGCATGGATGAGACAGGTAGGGACCGAGAATTATACTCAAATCTTGATGAGGGGGATGACTTGTGTGTCCCTGGACATGTAGGAAATGAGGAAACGATCAAGGAGGATGGTATTGCTGCTGACCAGGTCGAGAAAAACAAAGATATTAAAGCAGCTCAGGGAGACCAAAAGTCTGTTGAGAACTCAGAAGAACTAGAATGCTCTTCCTCAGCTGGTGACTGCAAAGACAATGAGCCACTGGACAATGATGAAAAGATAAAAGCCGAAATGCACGAGGAAGAGAGCAATCAAAAAACTGTTGTAGAAGAGGAGACCAAAAAGTCTTTGCAAAAAGAAGTGGAGGATGAAAATAATAGTAAAAGAGCCCAGGTAGACGAGAGACAAAAAGAAAGGGAAAAAGACAGAATAGCTGTGGAAAGAGCAATTCGTGAGGCTCGTGAGAGGGCATTTGCTGAAGCCCGAGAAAGGGCTGAACGAGCTGCTGTGGAGAGAGCAGCTGCTGAAGTTCGACAAAGAGTAATGGCTGAGGCACGGGATAAGCGTGAGAAGGCTTCTGCAAGTAGCAAGGTATCAACAGACAAAGCTTCCATTGAAGCCAAGCTTAAAGCAGAGCGAGCTGCTGTGGAGAGAGCAACTGCAGAAGCCCGTGAACGTGCTTTGGAAAAAGCTTTATCACAAAAGGGCACGACAGCTGAATTAAGGTCTCAAGCAGATAGACACGGTGATGAACGAATTGCTAGTGCAACCCGAGAGAACGGATTGAAGCATAGCCTTTCCTCTTCTGTGAGTATCATTCTTAATTTTTTCTGTCTCTCTAATGTATACTTTGTGGCATACAGAAGGATGACCTACTGAATCAATGCAGGATTTGGACAAATTTGATGGAAGTAATAGTGAATCAGCTCAAAGACGCAAAGCAAGGTTGGAGAGGCACCAGAGGATAATGGAAAGAGCAGTATGTGTATCTTAACTCTATTATTTGGACACTGGCTCCTGGACTTTGTCCAAGCATATTCACTTTTATGTTTCTACTGGTCTTTTCAGGCAAAAGCCCTTGCGGAGAAGAATAAGCGTGATCTTCTGGCTCAGAAAGAGCAAACTGAGAGAAATGTAAATTTTCTTGATATGAATTGTGTGCTTATGGAGTTCAGGATGCGCACATGTTATGCTTGCTTATATGTATATTTTTTATTTCAGAGATTAGCTGAAGCTCTTGACGCTGATATTAAAAGATGGGCCAGCGGGAAGGAAGGGAACCTACGTGCGCTGCTTTCTACTCTGCAATATGTATGTATCCGACTTGCCCAAGTATTTTCTTTTCCTTCTCCTTTATTATGAACATTGGGTAGAAAGGGAAGTTGCAAGGCTAGAGTACAACAACAACAACAACAACGACGACCCAGTATAATCCCACAAGTGGGGTCTGGGGAGGGTAATATGTACGCATACCTTACCCCTACCCCGAAGGGTAGAGAGGCAAAGGCTAGAGTGTTCTGAAATATCTTAAGATACTACCTTAAAAAGTCTCATCAGAACTTGTTTATTACTTAATGTGGAAGAAACTAAAAATTGGAGTGATTTTTAAATCACATGGGCAATTGCAGTGACCAGATTTTAGAATATGTGAATGAGTCCCTTCAAGACGTTTTGTTTTTGAAGTTCATTGCACTGATCTTCATTTAATTTCTGTCCTGTTCAAAATATAGTTTCCATTGTCACTAGATGCTCATTGTTTTTTGCAAATGCAGATCCTTGGATCCGATAGTGGTTGGCAACCCATCTCGCTGACTGAAATTATTACAACTGCTGCGGTGAAGAAGGCTTACAGGAAAGCAACTCTTTATGTTCACCCTGATAAGTTGCAGCAAAGAGGAGCGAGTATTCAGCAAAAATATATCTGTGAAAAGGTTTTTGATCTTCTCAAGGTAACTAATAAGTTTCTTTATCTGCATGTGTCTGTTTGATTGCGCTGTCACATACTTATGACTTGACGCAATGCATGAATCGGTCTCTTTTTTTCTTTTTCTATTATGGACTTGAATCTCATTATTTTCCTTTTTGTGAACCAAAGGCGGCATGGAACAGGTTCAACTCAGAAGAGAGGTGAACAGCGTCAGTGGAAATTCTGTGGTATGAGCAGGTGCTCCGTGCTGTCCTTATACTGGCAATCAACTTTTCAAGATGGAAGACGAGGAATGAATTAATGGTGCCTTAATTTTGTCTTGTATATGCATTGAATTATCGGCAATCTAATTAAAAGACGGAATAGAACAATAGCTCCTCAATTTGGAAATTCAGGCTGAAATGATTAATTTACACAATGTGCAAATGCAAGGTAAATTTAGGTGTAAAGAGGTGATTGTCCTAAGCTCGGGTATGAAGGGTTCAGGTGAAATAGTATTTTTTACTGCAAGATGCCACAAAGGGTTGTATAAGATATCCCTTGAGAGATCTTATTGAGATGTGATCAACTAGTGGCGATTGTAATTAATCCCTTGAGTTATATGAACAGACATATCCACCAAGCTCTTTAATGCTCCAAGCAAAATACAATTTAGGAAGAAAACAAGTTTAACTATAAGGTTAAACAATGCAATTACAAGCCCATACGATTGTATAAGATATCCCTTGAGAGATCTTATTGAGATGTGATCAACTAGTGGCGATTGTAATTAATCCCTTGAGTTATATGAACAGACATATCCACCAAGCTCTTTAATGCTCCAAGCAAAATACAATTTAGGAAGAAAACAAGTTTAACTATAAGGTTAAACAATGCAATTACAAGCCCATACGATTGTAATTAATCCCTTGAGTTATATGAACAGACATATCCACCAAGCTCTTTAATGCTCCAAGTAAAGTACAATTTAGGAAGAAAACAAGTTTAACTATAAGGTTAAACAATGCAATTACAAGCCCATTACATGAAGCATAATCGCATTTTGTGCATGCATGCGGTTCTCTGCTTGGGGAAATACGATTGAGTTTGGCGCTTCAATTACTCCATCAGTGACTTCCACTCCCCTTTCTGCAGGCAAACAGTGCATGAAATAAGCCTTATGTCCAGCTAATTTCATGATTTCTTCGTTCACCTATCAACAAATAATAAGACGTCAGAGAAAGACATGCATACATTAATAGCAAGCTTCAGAAACTGGGTAAAACTGCAGAACAACTTGTAAAGTAGGTTACATACATTTTTTCTTTTCTTTTGAGAATGTAACATGTGAAGTAGGTTACATACATTCAACTCAAGTATCACAATGTGATGCTATCTACTTACTACATAGTTATCAGTCACTAGTAAACCCCAAGTTAGTTCACAAGACTTTGTTGCAACCTTGATTTGGGATACCACTATAGTAAAGATTCAGATCTGTTCCATCCACTAATAGCCTAACACAAAAGATTGTAAACACAGGTTGACGTGCAAGAAGTATCCAAGAAATAAGTATTTTTACCCATTACAGTTCCAGTTCACAAAGATTTAGATAGTCACTAGCATACTGTTCTTTTTCTTAGTTAAAAATATATAGATGTCTTATCCATTTAACTTCCATCCTTTCCTGTTTAAGATCGTAAGTTGTGTTTCTAACACCTAGGTCCCATTATCTAGAAAATTAAAAGTTATTCTGAAAATGATAGTTTCATGAGCCCTTGTTGTAGCCAACCAGCTACAATACCTTAGTTCCACATCAAGGGACATTTCTGGGCTAAGCCTCCTATACTACTAGTTTTGTCGTCATTTCTGGCAAGCAATTTTACGTAAGGTCGAAGAGGTTTCTTGCTCTACATGCACAAGTTGAACAGACTATAGCAATTTATCACTCCTACCTGGAATCCGTGAAACACCTGATGGCGCTGTGCAGCTTCTTCCTTTTGTCCCATGCTAGCCCAGACATCTGAGTACACGACATCAGCTCCTCTAACAGCTTCCTTTGGATCATTAGTTATCTCAATTTTGCTTACTCCAGCCTGTTGTGCTTTCTTAACTGTTTCCTCATCAGGTTCAAAACCTTTTGGACAGGCACAAACAAAGTGGAAGGGAATTACTGATGCCAGCAGCAACCAAGAATGCACTATGTTATTTCCATCTCCAATGTAGACAACCTGGAATCGGCAGCCAGCATTAAATTATAAAAAAACATATCGCCAGAAACAGAAACTGGGAGATGATAAAATTTTTGGCCTGGAAGAGCTAAACCTTTGTTCCTTCCAGCTGACCAACATGTTCAATTATTGTAAGGGCATCGGCCATAATTTGGCAAGGATGGTTGTAGTCTGTCAGGCCGTTAATCACTGGTACAGTTGCGTATTTAGCAAGATCTAGAATGTCCTGCACCAGCAGCAAAAAACAAATAGATAAAACTTTTCTTTTACAGTTGGTGTGAAAGCAACAGACTAAGAAATGTCCAACCCTGGCATCTCAATTACTCAATTCAACATCTCAGCATTTACAAACCCTGAAGAACATTTAGGCCTGAAGGATCATATGCTCAATTAACTTGCAGGGAAGGCAACATCATTAAACTGTTATTCGTCTGTAAGATATTAAGTACAAGATGGACCAGAATTCAGCTCCAACGGAAAAGATCAAGAAACTTTTCATTCAACTAATATTTAGAAAGGGGCAAATAAATATTTAATAGAATGGAACAATGCTGCTAAGAGAGGCATTGCCAGAGGATACTGAAACAAATAAGAGTTTTAGCAGCAAGAAGTCAAAACAGGAAATTCACCATGCACCAGGAAGAAGTCAAAACAGAAAACTCACCAGCATACCTGATGGGCAAAAACTCGGGCCATAATGATATCATTGTAGCGAGACAGAACACGAGCAATATCACGAGTTTCTTCCCGCTTACCCATCTGTATGTCATTTGGTCCCAAGTATATAGCGTGGCCCCCAAGCAAGTAAAACCCTGTCTCGAAGGAAACGCGTGTCCTCATGGATGGCTTAGCAAATATCATTGCCATTGTTTTACCTTGAAATGGGAGATATGTCCTCTCTCCTGATTTTATCAGTGCTTTGACCTCTTTGGCTCGATCCAAGATGTTCAAAATAGTTGACTTGTCGAAATCGCTAATATGTAAAAAGTCCTTCTGATTGGCATTTGCTGGAATAGAAAATTTAAACAGACACCAGAAAAAATCTTCTTAAATACCAATCCATGTCTCACAAAAGGTTGTAACTTAGACATGACAGACAGGACATATTCTCACTTCTCCACCCATCTTTTGAATAAAATATGGTTTTGATCCATTACCAAACATTCTATATCTAACGTTCTCTTGAGCTTAATTACGAGAAACTCTATGACAAAGTACATCAAATTTCATGTTTTGAAAACCTATAGGCCAGAGTATTTTAGTTCTTCAACTTATTTTTTGGTAAATCAGGAATACCTCATTAATATTACACCAAGAAGATGTGAAAAAATAAACACTAAGGATTATTATTTCAGCAACAATCACTTATCAGGTCTTCTCAACTATCTATAAACAATGTCTTTACAACTTACACAATAAAAGAGTTTTTTAGACCTAAAACAGCACATGCAGACATGGCAGACCAAAAAAGCAGGGATAAGATTAAAAAAAGGAACATTTTTAGAGTAATCAGAAACGTACAACAAGATTAGGTAGTAAAATGCAGCAGAACTAAACAAAATTTCTAGGTTTTACTAGTATTACATTACATACTATTTAAAATGCCATATCAAAATTAGATGCATAGAAAAGGAAACTTGGAGAAAAAATAAGCGAACCATTTCCATTGACGGACGACGAAGGAGAGGATGCCGGAGAGCTGATCTGGCATGAGATGCGTCGACGAATGGCCGGAAATGTGACCGGAGAAGGAACGAATGCGCCGGAAGGGCGCGATGACTGAATGCCGTAGTGGGAGAGGGAAGAGAATGACGGCGCCTCGGATGATCGGAGGGAGGATAAGTGAGAGAAAATGACGGCCATTGTTAAAAGAGGTTCTGATAGTAAAGCTCAGGTGGATTTGTTTTAGTTTGCGGAAAGTTTTTTTTTTTTTTTTTTTAAAGATTTATAAACCCTACTCTGTCAGCTTTAATTGTTTCCATTTATTTAACTGAAGAAATTAGAATCATTTTTTCTTTTGCAATTAGATTGCAAAGAATAACCAGTTAACTTCAAAGATTCATACCCTCTTTGGCCAAGTTTTTTTGGGCAAAAAATTGAGGTATTTGGCCAAACTTTTAAATGGGAAAAAAATATTTTTGAGGAGAAGTAGAAGCAGTTTTTGAAGAAAAAAATAACTTCTCTCCAAAAATACTTTTCTGGGAAGTACTTTTGAGAAAAATACATTTAGAAGCAGTTTTCAAAAGCCTGGCCAGACACTAATTACTGCTCAAAAGTGCTTTTCTAATTAATTAGCCAAATTCAAACTGCTTCTCACCAAAAGTACTTTTGAGAAAAACACTTCTCAAAATAAGGTGATTTTAGAAGTTTGGCTAAATATGCTATCATCAATAAATGCAAAAGAATATAAGTGATATGGCAAATATGCAGTGAAATAGTCAAAGCGCGTGCAAAAATACTTGTAAAAATCTAATTTTAAACTTTTATATGTGAGATTTATTAGTTTGCCGGTTCGCCCAAAAAAATATCCAAATCTCAAATGTGTTGTAAACTATGTAGAATCAAGACTTAACTGATTGATTGACAAATGATGTTTTTTTCTAGATATGTCACAACAAATGGAAAACACAATGCTAACTCTAATTGATTTTGGACAATCATCTTGTTGACTCGCAAATATGGTCGATCTGGATATCGTAGTCCAGTCGGAGAAACAACGTGAAACTCAAAACTAGTCTGTCAATAATCAAATGACTAAAGGAAAAGATGGTGGCAATTTAAGCAAATTGAGAACTAAAAAATAAGGATTGTTATACAAATAGTCACTCAAATAGTTGTTTACTTTTTTTTAGCAGGTATACGTAGAGTATATATTGATAATATACAATTATACGTATATTATATATGAATTAGATAGTTATACATATATTATATATGAAATAGATAAGCAATTATTTGAGTAAACTCTTCAAAAATTAATATGAATCATCATTTATTGGGCCAAATCCTGTGAGCTGTTAACCATCTTGTGTTAAAAGGGGGATTTGCAGCGGTACCTTATATTTGTGTCACTTTTAACATGTACCCTATTTTTAAAAATTATTAATTTGGTAGCCAGTTGACAAAAAATCCGTAGTAATATGACACTTACGTCCCTGATAAATCGTGTGATCTGCAACCTCATTCATGAAAAAGATCTCATCCTCTCCTCTCATAAGCTTTATCAAAAAACCAGAAACTTCATGCTAAAACTTCAGATTAAAACATGCTTATGTTTTTGTCTTGCAATATGTAACTTTCTAATGAGTTTTTGCTAATGCATGCTGAAGTTATTTAGTTCATTTGCTAAAACTTCAGACTAAACATACTTAAGTTATTTAGTTCATTATGCTTATGTTATTTAGTTCATTTGCTAAAACTTCGGACTAAACATGCTTAAGTTATTTAGTTCATTTGCTAAAACTTCAGACTAAACGTGCTTAAGTTATTTAGTTCATTTGCTAAAACTTTATGCCAAAACATGTTGAAGTTTTGTCATGCAGTCTATAATTTTGTCAATAGTCATGAAGGGCAAAATCGTCTTTTTAAAATGCTTTTAACAAAAAAATAGTTATGTATGCAAATGGAAAAATAAAACGGGTATAAGTTAAAAGGGGGCGATCAAATAGGGCGCCCCATGCAATTTTACTGTGTTAAACAACAAGTGGACTCTTGGGCTCTTAGTATCTTTTATAGGCCAAATTAGTTAAAATAGCACGGTCTAGCCAGTTTTCGGACTGGTCATTCAAAAATAGCCAGCGTTTACCAAGTCAATGAAAAATAGCCACTATTTTGCTGCAACAAAGACCAGTCCAGCATAATATACTGGAGTTCAGTGCACCTATTTATGAACTTCCAGCATATTATGTTGGACTGATATATTTTGCTGGCTCCAGTTTAATATATTGGAGACTGGAGCACCGGTGCTCCAAACTCCAGTATATTATGCTGGACCGATATATTATACAGAACTCCAGTATATTATGCTGGAGTATGTTTCCAGATTGTGAACAATGTTTTCGTTCAAATTTATCTTTATATGAAAAGAGGCTAAATTTCGATTACCTTTGAAACTGTGACTATTTTTGAATGATCCTTATAAATCTGGCTATTTTTGAATTTCTCCCAACAAAATATCCCTTTGAAAGGCCCATTTCAATTCAGAATCGAACCTCATTTCGTATGATTTGGGCCCAAAGAGTAAGAACTGTGAAACTCATTACTCCATAGCTTTTATACGAGGATTTGGCATGACATGACAACTAAGTCCCACAATTGGTATAAAAAAGCCTAACGTTTTAGGATTTGATATATGGTAGCCTAAAGTTATTTTCTCTCTTTTAGTTGTTCAACCATCATCCTAAAAATAAGCCCCATCAAAATTATTTTACTTAAAAATAACAAAAAAAATCCTCTCTCTCTTCTCTCATAGCAACCTTCATCCTAGAAATTAGGTTCCATTTCCTTCAGTAGTATCCAAAAAAACTCTCAAATATTTTTTTTAATTATTTTTCTAGTTTATATATATATATATATATATATATATATATATATATATATATATATAACACAATAATAATATTCTCAATTTAGTTCAAGTAGAAAACATGGTACAAACATCTCTCGGGACGAACCAAGTCACAATCCCCAATGGTGCTCTACCCCACGCACATTATCTGGCGTGCAAGTCACCTCAATATAGCGTTACGATGTGAAATTTCGGGGTTTCAAACCCTCATGACATCATTTACATCAATTACTCACCTCAAAACGGTCAAAGTCTAGCTCGCTATACCCTTGCCTCTCAAATTACCCTCCTCGTGCGACGAATCTGCCCAAAATCACAACGAATATGTCGCATTATGCTAAAGAGACAATACCCAATCGAAAGCAATCGAAAATATCAAAATTCACGAATTTGACAAAACCCGAGCCCCGGGCCCACGTCTCAAAAAATCAGAAAATTAACATCACCAGATTCCTTGTCTCGCTACGAGTCTATACATACCACCCAAATCCGAGTTCAAATGACCCATCAAATCCTAATTGTTTGGTTTCAAAATTCAAGCCCTAGTTCTTGATTTGTAGGCTTATATTTCATGAATCTCTAGGTGGAATTCACAATAAAAACGAGTTCTAAGTCCAAGAAACTTACCTCAAGTCGTTCCCCCTTGAATCCCTCTTTAATTTCCACCAAGAAACTCTCAAAATGATCAACCACGGAGGAAAAATGACCCAAAATCGCGGATGAAGTGTTTTATAAACTCAGTGCCCAAAAATTTTCGGAAGTACTGTTCACGCGTGCGGTTTCTGTTCACACGTGTGGTCACTATTCACCCGCGCTGTTACTGTTCACGCTGCTAAAAAAAAATACAGCAGCAACCAAAGAAATTTCAGCACTTTTCTTTTTACTAAAATGGCTCTAACTCCATCATATGAACTCGAAACTCGATGATTCGTGTTCCTATGAGTCAAAAATAATGATACGAACATAGTCCTTCAATCGAAACTCAATTTGGAGCTCGTTTGCTCAGTGCGATATCCATTTCGCTCGTTAAACAATTAACTCATGTTTCGTGTCAAAAACCCAATCGCGACTTGATGAAATTAGACCAAACTTTCCATATCACTCCTATAATTCATTATTTAAATTCTGGAAATCTCGAAATAAAATTTCGATCTCTAGAATTAAAAATGGACCTTTGGATCATTACATGCTTATGCTCAAACGACAAAAACCTTCCAAAACTCTTCCAAAACTTATCCGAGCCTCATGGGACCCCGACCAAACATGCCAACATAATTCATAACATTATTCAAACCTCTTCCAATCATCAAAACACCTCAAACAACATTAAATTACCCAAAACGCATCGAATTCAAGCCTAATTTCTTAAAAACTTCCGAAATACGCATTTGATCAAAAACCCAACCAAAACACCTCAGAATGATCTGAAATTTTGTACAAACATCCAAAATCACCTAACGAAGCTACTGCAACTCTCGGAATTCCATTTCGACCCCCGTATCAAAATTTCACCTGCCAACCGGAATTCGCCAAAATACTAACTTCGCCAATTCAAGCCTAATTCTACTCCGAACCTCCAAAATAAATTCCGATCACACTACTAAGGCACATATCATCCCCCGAAGCTAACCGAATCACCGAAAATCACATCCGAGCCCTCTAACTCAATAGTCAACATTCGGTTGACTTTTTCCAAAATAAGCCTTCCTTAAAGAGACTAAGTGTCTCATTTCCTATCAAAGCCAATCCGATTTAACTCTAACACCGAATATCGATAACGAAACATGAAGAAGCATAAAAATGGGGGAAACGGGGCGGTAACTCATGAGACGATGGGCCGGATCGTCACATCCTCCCCAATTTAAACAAACGCTCGTCCTCGAGCGAGTCAAGAAACATACCTGAAGCCTCAAACATGTGAGGATATCTACTCCGCATCTCCCGCTCGGTCTCCCAGGTAGTTTCCTCTACGGGCCGAGCTATCCACTGCAGTTTTACAGAAGATATATCCTTTGACCTCAATTTCCGAACCTGACGACCAAAAATAGCCACTGGCTCCACATTAAAGGTCCAATTACCATCCAACTGAACCGTGCTGAAATCCAAAACATGGGACGGGTCCCCAACATACTTCCGGAGCATAGAAACATGAAATACCGGATGCACACTCGACAAGCTGGGTGGCAAAGCAAGCATATAGGCCACCTCCCCAATCCTCCTAAGTACCTCAAAAGGTCCAATGAATCGTGGACTCAACTTTCCTTTCTTTCCAAATCTCATAACACCCTTCATGGGCGAAACCTTCAGCAAGACCTTCTCACCAACCATGTAGGACACATCTCGAACTTTCCGGTCCGCATAACTCTTCTGACGCGACTGCGCTGTACGAAGCCTCTCCTGAATCACCTTCACCTTCTCTAAGGCATCATGAACCAAATCTGTCCCCAATAGCCTAGCCTCGCCGAGCTCGAACCAACCAACTGGAGATCTACACCTCCTCTCATACAAAGCCTCATACGGTGCCATCTGAATGCTGGACTGATAGCTGTTGTTGTAGGCAAACTCTGCAAGCGGCATAAACTCATCCCAAGAACCTCCGAAGTCAATCATACAGGCACGCAACATATCTTCCAATATCTGAATAGTACGCTCGGACTGTCCGTCTGTCTGAGGATGAAATGCTGTGCTCAACTCCACCTGGGTACCTAACTCTCGCTGAAAAGTCCTCCAAAACTGGGAAGTAAACTAAGTACCTCTATCTGAGATAATGGAAACTAGAACACCGTGCAATCGCACAATCTCTCGGATAAATATCCCTGCCAACCGCTCCGAAGAATAAGTAGCACACACCAGAATGAAGTGCGCGGACTTGGTCAGCCGATCCACAATCACCCAAATAGAATCAAATTTCTTCAAAGTCCGAGGAAGACCACTCACAAAATCCATGGTAACTCTCTCCCACTTCCATTTTGGGATAATCATCCGCTGAAGCAAACCACCCGGTCTCTGATGCTCATATTTCACCTTCTGACAGTTGAGACACCAAGCTACATAACTTACAATATCTTTCTTCATTCTTCTCCACCAATAGTGCTGTCTCAAGTCCTAATACATCTTCACGGCACCCAGATGAATAGAATACTGCGAGCTGTGGGCCTCCTCCAGAATTAACTCTCTAAGCCCATCTACATTGGGCACACATATACGGCCCTGCATCCTCAATACACCATCATCATCTATAGTCACATCCCTGGCATCATCATGCTGAACTCTGTCCTTAAGGACAAGCAAATGCGGATCATTATACTGGCGTTCTCTGATGCAATCATATAAGGAAGACCGAGAAACCACACAAACCAACACCCAACTGGGCTCAAAAATGTCCAGTCTCACAAACCGATTACCCAAGGTTTGAACATCAACTGCAAAGGGCCTCTCCCCAACTGGAATGTACGCCAAACTCCCCATACTGACTGCCTTTCGGCTCAAGGCATCTGCCACTACATTGGCCTTTCCCGGATGATACAGAATAGTGATATCCTAATCTTTTAGCAACTCAAGCCACCTCCGCGGCCTCAAATTAAGGTCTTTCTACTTAAACAAATGCTGAAGACTGCGATGATCAGTGAATACCTCGCAAGATACGCCATATAAATAGTGCCTCCAAATCTTCAAGGCATGAACTATAGTAGCCAACTCTAGGTCATGAATATGGTAGTTCTTCTCATGGGGCTTTAACTGATGAGAAGCATAAGCAATAACTCTACCCTCCTGCATCAACATACAGCCAATCCCAACTCTCGAAGCATCACAATATACAGTATATGAACCTGTAGCTGATGGTAAAACCAATACTGGAGCTGTGGTCAAAACTGTCTTGAGCTTCTGAAAGCTCTCCTCACACTCGTCTGACCATACAAATGGAGCACCTTTCTGAGTCAACTTGGTCAAGGGCGACGCAATGGATGAAAACCCCTGAACAAACCGGTGATAATAGCCTGCTAATCCGAGAAAACTATAGATCTCTATGGCTGAGGACGGTCGAGACCAACTCTGCACTGCTTCTACCTTCTTTGGATCAACCTGAATACCCTCGCTGGACACAATATGTCCCAAGAATGCCACAAAACTTAGCTAAAATTCACACTTGGAGAATTTTGCATAAAGCTTCTCCTCCCTCAATCTCTGCAACACTACACGCAAATGCTTGGCGTGCTCCTCCTGGCTACGCGAGTACACCAGAATGTCATCAATAAATACAATAACAAAAGAATCCAGATAAGGCCGAAATACACTGTTCATCAAATGCATGAACGCTGCTGGGGCATTGGTCAGCCCGAAAGACATGATTAGAAACTCATAGTGACCATATCTAGTCCTGAAAGTTGTCTTAAGAATATCCGAGTCCCTGATTTTTAACTAGTGATAGCCCGAACGGAGATCAATTTTTGAAAACACCCTCGCTCCCTGAAGTTGATCAAATAAGTCATCAATGCGAGGCAAAGGATACTTGTTCTTCACTGTTACCTTATTTAACTACCTGTAGTTAATGCACATTTTCATTGTGCCATCTTTCTTCTTCACAAACAGAACTGGCGCACCTCACAGTGACACACTAGGCCGAATGAACCCCTTGTCTAGGAGCTCCTGAAGCTGCTCCTTCAATTCTTTCAACTCTACTGATGCCATACGATATGGCGGAATAGAAATGGGCTGGGTGCCCGACACCAAGTCAATGCCAAAATCGATATCCCTGTCCGGCGGCATGCCCGACAGGTCTGCAGGAAATACATCAGGAAAATCCCTCACAACTGGGACATAATCAATACTAGGAGTCTCAGCTCCAACATCTCGCACAAAAGCTAGATATGATAGACAACCCTTCCCAACCATACGTTGGGATTTCAAGAAGGAAATTACTCTGCTAGGAACATAATCAGTCATACCATGCCACTCGATCCTCAGAACACCCAGAATAGCCAAAGTAACTGTCTTAGCATGACAGTCTAGAATAGCATGACATGGAGATAACCAATCCATGCCCATAATAACATCAAAATCTACCACGCTCAATAGCAATAAATCAACTCGGGTCTGCAGACCCCCAATAGTCACAATACAAGACCGATACACATGGTCTACAATAATAGTATCGCCCACCGGGGTAGATACATGCACAGGTAAAGCAAGACACCCTCGGGTTGTACCCAAATGATGAGCAAAATATGAGGACACATAAGAATAGGTGGATGCGGGATCGAATAATATAGAGGCATCTCTGTGGCAGACTAAAACATTACCTGTAATGAGAGCATCTGAAGCAATAGCATCTGTCCTGCCTGGAATAGCATAGAAACGAGCCTGGCCACTGCCTGATCGACCTCCCCCTCTGGGGCGACCCCTGGATGCCTAACCTCCACCCCTAGCTGATTGGGCGGGTGCTGAAGAAACTAGAGCAGAAGACGAAGGTTGGCCCCTCTACTGAAACTGACCACCACGAAGTCGAGGACACTGCCTCTTTATATGACCAAACTCTTCGCACTCATAGCAACTACCAGGTACTGGAGAAGGGAACTAGAGGGAACCCCTCGCACCTGAATGACCAGCCGATGCACTCGGCACAGATGAACCCTGAACTGAAGGGGTATAGGATGAGCTCTGAGCTGGGAGAGCGTTAAGTAAAGACTGGCCCTGCTGAAATCCCTGATGACCACGGTCTGAAGATGTCCTACTATACTTTGGACGGGCCGGCTGAGGGGGTCTGAAGGAACGACCTCTACCACGCTGGAACTGGCCCCTAGACGGAGCACCACTGAAACTGCCTGAACCTCTGGGCCTCCCTCTCCTCTGTCTCTCTCTGCGACGAACTGTCTCAATATCACGAGCAATGTCAACCACACCCTCGAACAAAATACCCAATACTCTCTCTCTAATCATCAAAATGCGGAGAGAGTAGTTAAGACCATCCACGAATCTCCGGATACTCTCACGATCCGTCGGAATCATCCAAGTATCATGATGAGCCAATTGTGAAAATCTCATCTCGTACCGGGTCACGGACATATCTCCCTGAGTCAACCACTCAAACTGCCTACACAGCTCCTCTCTGCGGGACTAAGGTACATACTTCTCTAGAAATAGAGTGGAGAACTGCTGCCAAGTAAGGGGCGCTGCACCAACAAGTCTACGCCTCTCAAAATTTTCCCACCAGGTAAATGCAGCTCCCTGGAACTGAAATGTAGTAAAAGATACACCACTCGACACCAAAATCCCTGCGGTGCAAAGCATACGCTGACACTTGTCGAGAAAACCCTGGGCATACTCGCCCTCTGCACCACTGAATGTCGGAGGCTGGAGCCTACCAAATCTCTCGAGATGACGCTGCTCATTGTCTGGCATAGCTGGGACCACAAGGTTCTGAACTGGTGCAACCGGCTGAGCTGGAACAGCTTCCAGTGTCTGCAATCCCTGCACAACCTGCTCAGTTGTGCGATTAACAGGAGTTTGGGGGCCTTCCCTGGCCTGTGAAGTAGCTGCGGCTGTAGTGGCTGAGACTGCCTGAGCTAGGCTAGTGCAAACTATCAAAATCTGAGCCAAGGTCTCCTGAAGACCCGAAATCACAATAGGCATAGCTGGTGCTTGAACTAGTACAACTGCTGGAGCCTGATCTGGAACTGGGGCAGTTGGTGGATTAACAGGTGCTGCCCGCGCTACTCTACTCTCTGTCACACCCACGACCGCGTCCACGGCCTCTGGTGGCACAGTGGGTGGCACTGGTGGTCGTCCGCCTCGTCCAGTAGCACGAGTCCTCGCCATCTGCGAGAGAATAGAATGATAGAAATTTTTAGTGTTCGAATCAACAAAGTCGCACGACAAGAATTTCAAGAATATGAAGTTTTGCTAAAGGTTCTGCAGCCTCTCGAGGATAAATACAGACGTCTCTGTACCGATCCGCGAGACTCTACTAAATCGGCTCATAACTCGCGAGACCAATTAACCTAGGCTCTGATACCAACTTGTCACGACCCCAACCCCGGTCATGATGGCGCCCAACACACTGCTAGGCAAGCCCGACCATTCGACAACATTAACCCAAATTCTTATTCAGATTATAGATAAATATCACAGAGAATTTACTAAGTCATTACATTCAAGTGTATAATTAATAATAAAATCTGCGGAAATTAAATTAAAATACCACACCATAGCCCAATAGAATCTGGTGTCACGAATATGAGCCTCTAATACAGAATATCCACCTATTACAAGTCTGTCTAGGAAAAATACAGAATAAAAGATAGAGATAGAGGGGAGAGATCAAGGCTGCGAATGCCATGCAGCTACCTCAATACTCCCGGATACTGTTGTTCAGCTAAACAAATCCTCACTCAGCATGTGGTGTACCTGGATCTGCACGCAAGGTGCATGGAGTAATGTGAGTACTCCGACCCAGTGAGTAATAAACATAAATAAAGGCTGAGAATAAGAAATCATGGAAAAATACAAAGTACACTATAACTGGCAGTTTAGAACAACAAATAGTGAAGCAACAAGTCAATTAAATCAGAGTACCAAATACTGAGACAAGTATAATCGATAAAAGCAAATGCATGAGTCCAATGCAATGCATATGATGGTACACTCTAGTACCCACTACGGCATGCAGCCCGAGCCATCCATTTATTTATCGTCGACGGCGCTCACTGGGTGTGTGTGCAGACTCCGGAGGGGATCCTACAGCCCAAGCGCAATATCAAGCCATATCGTGGCATCAAATCTAGGCCCTCGGCCTCATATCAATCTCAGTATAATCAACCAGGTTCTCGGCCTCAATATCAATGTACTCAACCAGGCTCTCGGCCTCAATATCAATATAACACCGCTGCGGTGCGCAGCCCGATCCATGCTAAGTCCAGAAATCATCATAAGCCCCTTGGGCATTTGAAAAGCAGTAGTTCTCAACCCGAAATATCATTTAGAAATATCATTTAAGTTTTCAAATCTTTAAAGATGGCTGAGTTTGCAAAACAGTATTTAAAACCTTGGACTGAGGTCAAATGATATGCAAAATATGCGAAAGCAGTGATATCAATCCCTGAAGGATTCAAATAATTGGCAAGAAGCCTACAATTGGAAACATGACTGAGGATATAAATTCTTTAACAAAATAAGTGAGGAAAACCAGTCAAAAATCCCCTAAGGGTTCTACAGGTCGGCACAAGGCCCCAAGCATGGCAACAAGCCCAATTCACAATAATAAAGTATACGTCTCAATAAAAAATGTAGTATGAAATTCCGGGGTTTCAAACCCTCAGGACATCATTTACATCAATTACTCACCTCAAAACGGTCAAAGTCTAGCTCGCTATGCCCTTGCCTCTCAAATTACCCTCCTCGTGCGACAAATCTGCCCAAAATCACAACGAATATGTCGCATTATGCTAAAGAGACAATACCCAATCGAAAGCAATCGAAAAATATCAAAATTCACGAATTTGACAAAACCCGATCCCCGGGCCCACATCTTGAAAAATCAAAAAATTAACATCACCGGATTCCTCGTCTCGCCACGAGTCTATAGATACCACCAAAATCCGAGTTCAAATGACCCATCAAATCCTAATTGTTTGGTCTCAAAATTCAAGCCCTAGTTCTTGATTTGTAGGCTTATATTTCATGAATCTCTAGGTGGAATTCACAATAAAAATGAGTTCTAAGTCCAAGAAACATACCTCAAGTCGTTCCCCCTTGAATCCCTCTTTAATCTCCACCAAGAAGCTCTCAAAATGATCAATCATGGAGGAAAAATGACCCAAAATCGCGGATGAAGTGTTTTATAAACTCACTGCCCAAAATTTTTCGGAAGTACTGTTCACGCGTGCGGTTACTGTTCACGCGCGTGGTCACTGTTCACCCGCGCGGTTACTGTTCACGCTACTAAAAAAATACAGCAACAGCCAAAGAAATTGCAGCACTTTTCTTTTTACTAAAATGGCTCTAACTCCATCATACGAACTTGGAATTCGATGATTCTTGTTCCTATGAGTCAAAAATAATGATACGAACATAGTCCTTCAATCGAAACTCAATTCGGAGCTTGTTTGCTCAGTGCGATATCCATTTCGCTCGTTAAGCAATTAACTCATGTTTCGTGTCAAAAACCCAATCGCGACTTGATGAAATTAGACCAAACTTTCCAGATCACTCCTATAATTCATTATTTAAATTTTGGAAATCTCAAAATAAAATTTCGATCTCTAGAATTAAAAATGGACCTTTGGATTATTACATGCTTATGCTCAAACGACAAAACTCTTCCAATACTCTTCCAAAACTTATCCGAGCCTCATGGGACCCCGACTAAACATGCCAACATAATTAATAACATTATTCAAACCTCTTCCAATCATCAAAATACCTCAAACAATATTAAATTACCCAAAACTCATCGAATTCAAGCCTAATTTCTTAAAAACTTCCGAAATACGCATTTGATCAAAAACCCGACCAAAACACCTCAGAATGATCTGAAATTTTGCACAAACATCCAAAATCACCTAACGAAGCTACTGCAACTCTCGAAATTCCATTCCGACCCCCGTATTAAAATCTCACCTGCCAACCGGAATTCGCCAAAATACTAACTTCGCCAATTCAAGCCTAATTCTACTCCGGACCTCCAAAATAAATTCCGATCACACTCCTAAGCCACATATCATCCCCCGAAGCTAAACGAATCACCGAAAATCACATCCGATCCCTCTAACTCAATAGTCAACATTCGGTTGACGTTTTCCAAAACAAGCCTTCCTTAAAGAGACTAAGTGTCTCATTTCCTATCAAAGCCAATCCGATTTAACTCTATCACCGAATACCGAAAATGAAATATGAAGAAGCATAAAAATGGGGGAAACGGGGTGGTAACTCATGAGACGACGGGCCGGGTCATCACAATTTTCTCCTAAGATCAAAATCTTAGTCTGATGAATCTTTCTCCTAAGATAATAACAAAAAAAGAAGACCTAGTCTGATGAATTTTCTCCTAGGATAAAAATCTTAGTCTGATTAATCTTTCTCCTAAGATAACAAAAGACCTAGTCTGATGAATTTTTCTCCTAGGATCGAAATCTTAGTCTGACGAATATTTCACCTAAGATAAGAAAACCTAGTCTGATGAATTTTCTACTAGGATCGAAACCTTAGTCTGATGAATTTTTCTCCTAAGATAGAAGACCTAGTTTGATGAACTTTCTCCTAGGATATAATTCTTAGTCTGATGACTTTTTCTCCTAAGATAACAAAAGGGACCTAGTGTGATGAATTTTCTCCTAGTATCGAAATCTTAGTCTGATGAATTTTTCTCCTAAGATAGAATACCTAGTCAGATGAATTTTCTCCTAGGATAGAATCTTAGTCTGATGGATTGTTCTCCTAAGATAGAAAACCTTATCTCTTGAACTTTCTCCTAAGATAATAACAAAAAAAAAGAAAACCTAGTCTAATGAATTTGCTAGTCAAATTTTCTTAGTTTTACTCACAGGAGATGCACATCCCAGTCGAGTCTTTAATTTTGCTCTCATCATTGCATCAATAACATAAGTGATTTACAGTTTTGCTTACAACTCACAAATCTTCCTAGTGCAAACTGAGGCAGAAAATTTTGTTTGTTTTGTTGTTTTGATTGCAGGCCCCTACCTGGAGAATGAGGGAATTCGTTTCGGAATTATTTCAAGTTTCAAGTCAGTAGTAGGCGCCCACCTGTAGAATAAGAGAAGTCATTTCAGAATCCAATTCAAGTTAGAAGTAGCAGAAGCTCGCGACAAGAATGCGAGCCAACAGTTCGAGATGATCAATAGAGGTAATCTCAATCCAGAATAAAAAAGAAAAAGAAAAAGAAAAGGGAAGTGAATCCAAAATACAGAAGCTGAGATAAGAGGTGGATTGCTCAAGATATGACTAAATTCACAAGCATGGTGTGTCCGGTTTTGATTCGAAAAGCCGAAAAAGAATGAACTAACACCTGCAACTAGCAAGCGTCAAGGTTCAAATCTAAAGTCTGCATGAAGAACCATTCAAGACTTAAGATCAAGCTTCAGAAGACTTATAGATAAGAATCTTGTAACTCATAGTTGACAGGCTTAGTTAGTCTTTTTCATTCTTTTTTTTTATTTTGATGTAAAAACAGGACCGCAGACCGGAACATCGACAGAACGGCACCTTGATCAGCTCTCCACCTCGGTACACTCCATCACTGTTCCTACTTCTGAACAACACGTGGCCATATTCTTTTATAGCTAAAGATATGTAGGCATCTCAAATACCAGGGCTTGGTCACATTCTCCTCTTTTCTCTTAGTTTTTGGTCTTCCTAAATAAGGGTCGGGTCAAAAAATCTGTCTAGTCGTTCTTTGTCTGAAAATACTTTGTATTTCCAGTCAAAGAGGGGCAACTGTATACATGTAATTTTTGACTCACCCCAAGATTTTTTATATCTTAGCATGTAAATATTTAATTTAGGCCTAATATAGCTATTTCAACTAATTTTGACTCTTTTACTTTATTTTATTACAAGAAAATAAAAGTTACAAAAAATATTTTCATTAATGTTTTGTAGTCATTTTTAACCTCGAAAAATACCTAAAAGAAAACAGTTTCAATTATGGTTTATCTTTAATAGTTTATTTTAATTAATTGGGAGTAGTCTTACATTTTTTTAAATGCTTTATACTATTTTAAATAAGGAAAACTTAGGCCCTTAGTTAACGAAATCCAGATCTTCTAAGAAGTCCAATTGTTAGTTAATTCAAGACAATTTTAGCTCAATTTTGGACAAGAAAATGGCACAATTTCGGACTAGCCCTTGAGCCCAAATCCCCATTGCCCCAAAATTAACCCTTAGCCCAACACCCCTACCCTTTAATTAAACCCTAGAGCTAAGACTAGGGATCAGCCGCAAAAAGAGAACCCCCCAGCGTATCTCCTTCATCTTCTTCATGAAGATTGAACCTACACCCTAGCTGAATCTCTTCAGCCGTGAACACTACTAAGACCTCCCAAAGGCGATCTTGCAAGATAAGTGAGAAAAGAAGTTGAAGAAAATCTAAGAACTTTAGGTCTTCTTTCTCCCCTTCTGGAATTCCAAGACAAATTACGCAAACAGAAAAGATTTTAATTCTTGTTCTAGTTTTCTTCCTCAAAATACAAGAAGTAGTAAAAAGATTATTCCCATTTTGCTTCAGTTTTCTTATTCGGATCCAAAAGAAAAACCATCAGAATATGTTGGTTCCTTACTGCCTTTGATTTCGAAAAAAGAAGCTAAGAATCATTCAAATAGAGTTGAGTTGAAATATTTTGGGTCTGTTCGGGTTTTCTAATTTGAGCTCAGATTTGTTCGCGACTCCATCGAGGTGCGTCCAAGGTTTCTGATCATAAACATTATATTCAAAGAGCTTTCACTCCTGAGGTCCATTCTTATCCACACTCTTTTAATTTTAGTGTTCTTACATGTTTGTCCACGGCTTAGCTGAAATAAATTGATTTTGCCTAGCATATCTTGTTCTACGTCTCTCATTTTTTTTCTTCTAATTTATTATCTCATTAGATGATATGATTATGAAATTATATGTGGTGAATGCAATATTTATCGTTGAGTATTGGCTCTGTTTGTAATCAAGTTCTTGTTTGTGGTTGATAACAAGTTACAACTTGACAAAACTTAATGATATATAACTTAAAAGTTGTCCCTCTCTTTGGTGTCGGTTAGGTGAAGTCGTTCTTTTAACGAGTCTGCTGTAATTTATAATAATGTTTGAGTACTACAATTTTGTTCTAACCTAAAAGTATTAATTTAATCAATATAATGTTCGTGTAAAGCTAATAGTCATATTTTTACCATGAAGAGCTGATTTTATTTACCTTCTTCATCATTAATTAAAGATTCAAAAAAATGAATTCTCATTCATGTAGAAGTCAGTTTTGAATTGAATATAAAGATAAGATGGCCAGTACCATATATTAATTCACCTTTTTAATTCTGTTATTGTTGTTCCCATTTCTTATGCTTGGATGTCTGTATGTTGAGGTGTCTCATTTTGTCATGTTTGGTATATGAAGTATTTTATTTTTTGGGATGGAATTAGACCGTGGGAAAAGGGAAAAGACTTAGCCCGTTAGTGTTTACTTTATTCACATGCTTTAGGATTGAGCTCGGTCTGAATATATGAAAAATGAAAAATGAAAAGTTAAAAAAGGAGAATGAGCATGAAATGAATCTTATTTACTTTAGTTTATTTATTTTTACTCTTCTTATTTAATTGTTAGAATGTATGTCTAGGCCGACCACACTTAGGTAGGCAAGCCTTAGGATTTTTGTTAGTTTCGAGGCGAGAGGTCGTTCCCTTAGTTAAATTTATCTAGGGAATGCCCCGAAGGATTTGTATATATTTTATTCCGGGGTATGCCCCGAAGTATTTGTATTCGAAGGTCGATAGTAGAACTCGTAGTATTTTTATTTTTCTTTTATTAGGTGGGGACGACCTCGAGCCTCACATGTGTTTATTTTGCTTTTATGTGTTTATTTTTACCTCAATTCGAATATTCTTAAACCAACTAGATCGAGTACGCAACCGTACTAGTTACGGGACTCGGGGAATGCCTAATACCTTCTCCCTGAGTCAAATGAACCACTTACCCGAATCTCTGGTGCAGACTTAGTTTTGAAGTCCATGTGTTTTGAAAGGAGAAATTGCTTTTGAACGGTGACCTGGCACACCGAAACCCAATGCTAGGTGGCGACTCTGAGTTAATCCTTTTGAACACAAATTTTTGTCACTTTCTAATTGAAAACCCTTTTGAGCTTTACTAAATCATTTTATTTATTTAAAAGAGTTAGTGAAGTTGTAAAAAAAATGGTGTGACACTTAGGTATGTCCGGCGTACGGAACTTCTTAGGAATGGGTTTCAGAGCCGCACTTTGAGGAAAAGGCTTCCGCATGAACTTGTTCGAATTCAAACCCTTTAGGATCGGGGGTGCACCCGGTATCTGATCAACTTGAGAGTTGTATTTTTCCACTTTTTTATCATTAGCTTCAATTTTCTTCTCTCCTGACTCAATTCTTTTGGTGAGCTCCTCGAGCAGTTTCATTATTGCAGGATCATTCCCCGATTCATTATCATTCGACCTTTTTGGCACTGGCTCGGTACGGCGAGTGATTTCTGGCTCGACCCCACTTGGGGTCTCATGTTGATTTTGCAACTGAGCAATAACGGCCTGTTGAGCCTGTAGCATTCCGAATATCACCTGGAGACTAACTCCTCTGTCTCATCTGCCCTGTATACCTTGACCACCATATCGGCCTTCCCTACGCACACTTCCTTCGGGGTCCGTGCCTAGGTCTGCATTTAGAGCAATGTACAAACTGACATCGATCAGCAACCGGTGCTTGCTCAAGATTAGCCGGTGGTACCCCACCCCCTGGAGCAATTACATTGTCGTTTTCCCGTGAAACCTGTGACCATCATCACCATATGTGAGTGCGTTTTGTGAGTTTGACATATTTTAACCTGAGAGCAAAAACACTTGACAAGAACAAGCGTGAAATAATGTGTGTTATCAGAATCAGCATCGAACAATCATTATTATCCTTAGTCCCACGGTGTGCGCCAAACTGTTTACCGTAAAATTCGAGTAACAATTAAACTTATATTATGGTTTTAAGGATATGTGATTCAATCCAATACCAATTGATAAACGAGGAATTAAATAGATAAATCCGAGAATAAAATAAATTAAACCAATATGCAAGCCAATTTCCGACCTCAACTTGTGGTAGTCTCGAGGTGTGATAATAGGAATAACAGCTGATAAAGCAACTCTGATGAACAGTAAGCGAAATAGCAAGAAAGTAATGAATGTATATATTCTTTTCAGTGAACAATGATGTTTACAAATGAATGAGATCCCTCTTTATATAATAGGGGAGTCCTAAATAAGGTACACTTCTAATTATAGTAGGAAATCATACATGACAACTGATTAACCACCGAAGATCAATCCGTTCCGAGATTCGTGCCACGATTCTCGATCAACTGCAGATATCTCGCATGTTCCGTTATCGAGCTGCCGATATCACTTGAAGTGTGCCTCTCTCCGGTCCGTAATCGAGGTCAACCTCGGCATCGTGGCTCTTCGACGTGACCTTCCTATCTTGACCAAAGAATGAAATTGGGTAGCCCCGATTTCTACCGTATACAATACTTTCAGTAAATTTACTATTTGTATCTAATATTTGCATTTTATAGCAAATCCATGAAATAAAAGATTAATTATTATAATTTGAACCGGTTAGAACGCCTATTTAGTTAGAGAAGATCTTGAGTTAGACTCTCAATAGGAGCAATTATTTCTCTGTATATATGTATTTCACCTTAATATTCTGAACTACAACTATAGTGCTTTATACTTTTTGAAGGCGGAAATATGTATAGACCCGCTGCAGACGGAAGGGAGAGAGACTTGGTGCGCTTATCACGCCTCAACCATGGCAATGTGCTCTTTAAAGGGATTGTCCACCTTCTTTTTGAATTGGCAATCATCCCAATGAATTTTTAAACATTATCTTCACTCTTCACCGCTCAAGAAAAAAATAATGAATTCAGCGAAGGTTACAAAATACTATGCCAAATTACAACAGAGAGACGAAATGTGAGCTAAAGGAAAAAAAGAAAAAGATATCATTTTGCTTTTGGAACATTATATATTTTCGTTCTTCTGCTTCCATTTCTTGCCAAAGGAAAATTGAGGATGAAAAGAGTGCAAATAGTCTGATCAGATTCAGAGTTCAATTCCTTTGTCAATAAGAAATTCTTTTTTAATGATTATTCACTTTTATACTCTAAGTAAGTATATATGAATATATATATATATACACGCACACACTCTACAAGTCTATTAAAACTTTCTGAGTAATTAAAAAAAACATAATGGCTTCCTGGTGACTTAAACTAGTATCAAATTTTAAAGCCGTTACACGAACTTACATTGTTCCCATTTGAACACTTCAACTTGACGGAATGAATACTAATAGACACTTTTTGTTGAACATGTTCGCCAATGGCTCTGACATGAATATCATGTCACATGTTTGGTCTTTATTATATGACATGTGGATTTGTGGATCCTATATTATTAAAAAAATTAGTCTTTAAAAATTTTAAATGGAATTTTAAAAATTAATCTTCCTTCTTTTCCGTTCACCCACCCCCATTCCTTTTCTTATTTTTATTCTTCTTCTTTTTCTTTGATGTTCTTTCTCTCTTATTTCTAAGTCAAATTTCACTACTAGAATTCAGGAAAAAAACGACCAAACTTTAGCGACCAAAGTTGGTCTGTCAAGAAAAGCGACCAAAGTTGATCGCTAAATTGGCGAAAATAATAAAATAATTATTTGATATACATTAGCGATCAAGGTTGATCGCTAATTTTGTCAAAATATTGACCGGACTGGTCACACTTGCTTGGTCAAAGGTATACTGAGATTAGCGACCAACGTTGGTCGCTACAGGGGACCCACTTATATAATTATAATATTATTTTAAAAAAATTATAAAATATAAATAAATACAATTTAAAATTAGCGACCAAAGTTGGTCGCTAATTAAGGGGTAAGCAGATAGCGACCAACTTTGGTCGCTAAAATGAGACCCAATTATAAAATTTTAATAATTATATTTTTATTTAAAAAAATTATAAAATATAAAAAAATATAATTCAAATTTAGCGACCAAAGTTGGTCGCTTACGAAAATAGAGACCAATTTTGGTCGCTAATCTGGGACCAAGTTCTAACGTTTAATAATTATATTATTATTTTAAATATTATATAAAATATAAATAAATCTGATTTAAATTTAGCGACCATAGTTTAAATTTATGTATATTTAGCGACCAAAGTTGGTCTCTTTTCAGGTCAACAATGGTCAAAATTAAAAATCAATTTTGTATTGACTATCTAAATAATATAAATGTAACCCGCTAACACTTTTGTAATACAAAGGATGAATAGACTAAAATATACTCTAACATGCTATATATGCAATTAAGCAGTACTACGAAGCGTGCGTGTGTTTATATATATATATATATATATATATATATATATATATATATATATATATATATATATATATATATATAAAAGAACATGAAGCGCTCGGAACACAGGGACAGATTCTTTTAGATATTCGATACAGTATTACTTAATACACTTATACTTAGTGCATAGTATAGCGTAAGTATATATATGTAACGACCCGACTTGTCGTTTTAAGAATTAACGCCTCGTTCAACGACTTAAGATCTCGACCAGCTTCGTAATATGTATTATGACTCGCATGTGAGGTCGAGTTTGGTTTTCGGAAGATTCAGAGTTAAATATAAAGAATATTTTGAGGCTTAAAGTTGGAAAAAGTCAACCGGATGTTGACTTATGTGTTAGAGGGTTCGGATGTGAGTTCTGATGGTTCGGTTAGCTTCGGGAGGTGATTTGTGACTTAGGAGAGTGATCGGAAGTGGTTTTGGAGGTACGGTATAGAATTAGGCTTGAATTGGCGAAGTTAGTATTTTGGCGAATTCCGGTTGATAGGTGAGATTTTGATCCGAGGGTCGGAATGGAATTCCAAGAGTTTCTGTAGCTTTGTTATGTCATTTTGGACTTGGCTGCAAAACTTGAGGTCATTCGGACTAATTTTCATGTGTTTCGGCATCGGCTGTGAAATTTAAAAACTAAATAAGTTCTTAGGCTTGAATTCATGCATAATTGGTGATTTTGATGATATGTGATGTGATTTGAGGCCTCGACTAAGTCCGCGATGTGTTTTCAGACTTGTTGGTGCTTTTGGTTGAGGTCCCGGGGGCCTCGGGTATGTTTCGGGTGAGTTTTGAGCGAGTACAGACACCCCGGAACTTAGAAAAATGGAGAGGGCAGCAGTGGCGGCGAGGACCGCGCAGGGGAAGAATCTGCAGGTCACTGGTCCTACTTCGGAAGCTCATATCTTTTGATCCACAAGTAATTTTGAGGTGATTCAAAAATGAAAGTTGTATCCCTTCGTGTCTAGTTTCCAGAAAGGTTAAGATATCGAATTTGGATATATGTAGAGAAAGTTATAGCCAAAACACTAAAGCCTGTCCCTGCAGAGCAAGGCCTGTGCGATCGCGGACGTTTCTGCGCGGACCGCGGTCATTTTTGTGCGGTCAGCGGTGTCGGAATCCGAGGGGTACTCTATAAATACGAGGTTTTGGGTTTTTATTTGATATTTTGACCTAGAGAGCTCGGATTTTGACGATTTTTCGAAGGTTTTTCAAGAAATTGGTCGGGGTAAGTGATTCTAACTCAGATTTGGTTAGAGTACATGAATCTATCACTGAATTCATTATTTAATTCGTGATTTGAGATGGAATTTGGGAAGAAAATTGTGGAACCTTTCAAAAATGTAAAATGATGATTTGAAGGACCAAATGGTATCGAAATTGGATAATTTTGGAATGGTTGGACTCGTGGTTGAATGGGTGTTCATATTTTGCTACTTTCGTCGGATTCTGAGACGTGGGCCCCACGATCAATTTTGAGTTAAATTTTGGATTTTAATGGAAAATGTAGAAATTCATATGTAATTAATTCTTATAATTTTTATTGACTGAATCGAATTGTTTATGACTAGATTTGAGAATTTCGGACACGAATTCGCGAGGCAAAGGCTTGAGTTGGCCGTGGAAGTTCGAGGTAAGTGTTTGGTCTACCCTAGCTTGAGGGAATAGGAGTTGAGTATATTTGCTACTTGTTATGTGATGTGTCCGACGTATAGGCATGGTGACGAGTATCTATACGTTGGGGGTCGAACATGCCCGTGAGTCTTGTATTATAATTGTTGTGACTCCGTTGTAGTTTATTGCGCTTCATGTGTTATTATTATTATTGTTCCCTTGTTGGAATGTTTGTTTTGATAGTATTGTTCCCTTGTTGGGATGGTTGTTTTGATAGCATTGTTCCCTTGCCGTGATTCCTATTTTAGCCTTGTCTATTCCCTCGCCCCATTGTTTGTGATTGTTGCTTGGGTGAGGAAGAGTGATAAAGCATGAAGGGTGATGCCGTGTATTGTTGTTTGTGAGGAAAGAGTGTAAAGCACGAAGGGTCATTCCGTGCCATGATATAAATGTTAATGCACGAAGGGTCATTCCGTGCCATGATATAAATGTTAATGCACGAAGGGTCATTCCGTACCATGATATAAATGTTAATGCACGAAGGATCATTCTATGCCATCATTATGTGAGGTAAAGCACGAAGGAAAATGCCGTGTACTTTATATGATTGATTTGGTGAGAACGAGAGTAAAAGCACGAAGGATGATGCCGTGCAACTGTTGTTTTCCTACTCACTGTTGATGTATTTACTTGTTATTAACAATTCAAGTGTATTAACTAGTAAGGTCCCTTTACTGTTGTGACCCATTGTGTTCGAATCCATAGTGTTTACGATACCTCGCCTTATTTATTTGTTTGTGTTCAAAACTCCAAATTTCAAAAAAATTGTCACATTTTTAACTCAATTGATTTCTCGTATTAAAGGTACTAATTCATTCGATATTGTACAGTAATTAAAAAGGGTATTTTCTTTATCAAATAATTTCAAAAATAAATAAATAATAACGTCATCTTTTCTTGTTGATTTCCTAATTGCGTTGGGAGATGTACTCTACTTTATGTTAAGTGAATGAGGCTCCTTGAATATTCTTAATTGTATTGGGTTATGGAACCTATGAGCTGAGTAACATGAGAATATTGTTGTGCAATGTGAAACAGAAATATGTGGGCACAAGGTGCCGGGGAAAATATTATAGTTTTATTTAATGGCACGTGAGTTGTCCGTGCGGTTGTGACATAAATGTGGGCACGAGGTGCTGTGAAATTTCGAAAGTGGGCTAAGACCTATATTATTTATGATTATGATATGAGGTGTCACAAGGTGACCTTTACTCGAAAGAATTATATTCGAAAGATGCTTATATGAAAGATATCTATTTGAAGGAAATATATTCAAAATATATTTATTGAAAAACATATTATCTTAGAGATTATTACTTGAAGGATTTATAAGCGAAAGATTTATATTTGAAAGGCTTGATTAATTGATTGCACTTGTATTTGTTATTTGTTGAGAAGCAATTTTGGTGTTCTTGTTGCCAGCTATTTATATCATTGGTTGATCATCGTTTCCATTATTATTATTTGCTTCATATTATTTTGTACGCTATAAACTGCACAGGTTTATGTGATTGTCTAGTCCTAGCCTTGTCACTACTTCGCCGGAGTAGGCCAGACACTTACCAGCACATGGGGTCGGTTGTACTTATACTACACTTCTGTACATTTTTGTGTACAGATCCATGCCTTTTATCGACGGTAGCTATTCGTTGCGGTGGAGACTCAAGGTAAACCTGCTATAGCATTCGCAGTCCTCAGAGTCACCTTCAATTGTACTTATTTCCATTTGTTCCCTTTGCTTCGGAACAGTGATGTAATCATATTGTATAACTACTCTTAGAAAGGCTTGTGACTTGTATTACCGGTTTTGGGAATTGTATTTTGTTCAGAGTAATTTAATTTAAAGTTAGTGAATACCCATATTATTACAGTAAATGTTAGGCTTACCTAGTTTAGAAACTAGGTGCCATCACGACTTCTTTGGAGGGATTTTGGGTCGTGACAAGTTGCTATCAGAGCTCTAGGTTAATAGGTGCTACAAGTCATAAGCGAGTTTAGTAGAGTCTTGCGGATTGGTACGGAGACGTCTGTACTTATCTTCGAGAGACTACAGAACTAGTAGGAAAAATTTCCACTTCATTCATCCCTTATCGTGCAACATTTATTCAGCTTGAAGCATATATCTTATGTTCTTTTGCATCCACTCATGTATGGAATTGCGCACTACGCCAATGGTTTGTGATACCGTAAAAGGTTATAAGAGAGCCAGGGCTACTCAACCATTATTACCACGTGTCGTTCAGAATTGAAGATATGGAAGCGCAAAAAGATCTTTCAGTTGCGCGCATGGGGGTGCATCAGATTCTGACATTTGGTTGATAAGTAATATCTCAAGAGGGCTTAATTAGTTGCCTAATCATCACAATCGTGGCATGGTCACGGGGTGGATGTAGATCCGAAGATAGTTGGTGGTATTAGAGATAATGTGGTTTGTATGGGATTTCTATTTGGCGGAGGGTACATATTAGCAAGCCAAGACACTGGAGGAAGCAAGTTTAATTGTCACGAGGATGACATGCGCCAAATAAATAGCTTGAGGTGTCTCATGACCGGTGTCGTACGAGCGATAAATGTTAATATTGTGAATCATCGGAATGTTTCATATGGCTTCGTGCTAAGTGAAGGGAGTCCACTATCAACGATCAAATTGTGGGGTCATGTGTCATATCAGTTTTGGCCTGAGATGTATTTATGTGGTATTCAAAGGTTCTCTGAAACTTGTATATGAGTAAGAGCTGAGATTTGTATAGGAAGATGCTGGGACTTTCGATATTCCTGTGTCCATAATAATTCTACATTTCGGTATTAGCAGGGACATGGAAACAATTTCAAAATACTCGTAGTGCTCCAATTAATCAGGGCACTCTCATGGGATAGTCATCTTTTAATGCACCACTGGCATATGATTCCTTCAATGGTTATTCTAGTTATCCGGCACAGACTCAGAATGAGCAGCCGAACTGTAGATGAGTTGTTATGAATGTGGTGATACTAGGAACATCATGAGAAATTGTCCCAGACTTGGGAGAAACCTACTTTATCAGAACAGTTAATCCACACACTCAATTATAGTTACTAATCTACATACACTACAAGTTAGAGATAGAGGACGAGCGGGTAGATGGCGCCTAAGATGTGGAGGCCCGACCCATTGATATAATTGCTATGATGTGGCTGAGGCCACTACACCAGATGGTGTCGTTACAGGTACGATTCCGATTGTTATAAAAAGAATATTTTTCCTTAATTTGATTTGGTTCTAAAAATTGAGGCGAGTCCTCCTATTATGCTCCACTTATGGGTGAGCTTCGTAATTTTGTGACCCACTTTGAAGTTTATCCCTGTTGGGAGATTTGATGATGTTGGCCCGTGTATATCATTTTATTTTGTACACTATTAAGGGCTATAAGTCCAAAAGAAAAAAAAAATTACTTTCTATTACTCACTACAGTGGATTTGATGTGATTTCGGAATAATTGATTTCAATTTTTATGAATTGTACACCCTATTGGTATGGGGGTTCATTCTGTGTTGTGATGTTTATCGGAATTTATGAGAAGAAAGAAAAGAAATGGAAAGAATTTAGTTGGCACAATGTGCAATTACTCGTGATGCAGAGTTGAGGACGAGATCCTCACAATTTTTTTTTATGATGTGAAATATTTAAAACGGGCTACAAGCCACGGTGGAAGTTATATAAAGACGAGGTCCTTGTGGTGAACAATTTATATGTTTAAATTCTCCCTTTGTGAAATTTAAATTTGTACTATAGTATTAACAGGTAGTAATGCCTGTTAGGCTTATTTGATAAATTTTTCTTATGTGATTCTGTGCATATTTAGCCATATTTGTGTTGTAACTATTGCGTTTTGACCTACGAGGTGAGTGCCCAAGTGGCGTTAAATGTGATTCGTTGATTTGGGTAAATAATGATGAGGTTTTCATGCCTCGCGATTGGTTGTCAGTGTTGTGGAAAAAAAAGGGAATTGAAATGAGATTTTGGTTAACATGAGGTTAATTGACGATTTTGTAATTGATTGTGAACAACTAATGAGATCAGAGATGTGGTTAAGGTCATACATATGATGCGTTTTATGTCAAGATATCATTGTGATAATGTCATGTTTGTAATGCTGAGATTAGTGTTATTGATATATACATTGTGGTGCCTTGTTGGGTTGTAGATGTGTTGTTAGGAGTTGTTTTGGTGTTACTCTGACAGGTGGATAGGCTCAATTACAGGGGAGGCTCTGCCGAAATTTCTGAAAATTTTGGGAGTTAGAAACATTTGGGACATTAAGATATGCGAAGAAAGGGATAAGTTACATTATGTGTTTGAGAGCAGACTCTACTTCTTATTTGAGGGTGAATGACTCGAAGTGGGGGAGTGTGGAACAACCGTTAAGCGCTATTAAAAGGTTGATGCGTGCGTAGGCACGAGTTGCTATAGCCAGGTGAGACTAAGATCGTGTGATAATGTGAAAAAAATCGGACCCTTTTGGAAATGTTCGGAGGATAAGAAATTTGCTCTTAAAGTTTACAAATACGGGTAAGAGAAATAGCCTCAATTGAAATGGTATTGTCAAACTTATTTGAATGTAGTAATGTGGTATCAACAACGAGCATATGTGTAAAAGTAGAAACATCAATTTAATGTCCTCAGAATAATTCTTGGCACGTTCGAGGACGAACGTATGTTTTAAGAGGGGGAGAATGTAACAACCCGACTTATAGTTTTAAGAATTAATGCCTCGTTCAACGAATTAAGATCTCGACCAGCTTCGTAATATGTATTATGACTTGCATGTGAGGTCGAGTTTGGTTTTCAGAAGATTCAGAGTTAAATATAAAGAATATTTTGAGGCTTAAGTTGGAAAAAGTCAACCGGATGTTGACTTATGTGTTAGAGGGTTCGGATGTGAGTTCTGATGGTTCGGTTAGCTTCGGGAGGTGATTTGTGACTTAGAAGAGTGATCGGAAGTGGTTTTGGAGGTACGGTATAGAATTAGGCTTGAATTGGCGAAGTTAGTATTTTGGCGAATTCCGGTTGATAGGTGAGATTTTGATCCGAGGGTCGGAATGGAATTCCGAGAGTTTCTGTAGCTTCGTTATGTTATTTTGGACTTGTCTGCAAAACTTGAGGTCATTCGGACTAGTTTTCATGTGTTTCGGCATCGGTTGTGAAATTTAAAAATTAAATAAGTTCTTAGGCTTGAATCCATGCATAATTGGTGATTTTGATGATATGTGATGTGATTTGAGGCCTCGACTAAGTCTGTGATGTGTTTTCAGACTTGTTGGTGCTTTTGGTTGAGGTCCGGGGGGCCTCGGGTGTGTTTCGGGTGAGTTTTGAGCGAGTACAGACACCCCGGAACTTAGAAAAATGGAGAGGGCAGCAGTGGCGGCGCGGACCGCGCAGGGGAAGAATCTGCAGGTCACTGGTCCTACGTCGGAAGCTCATATCTTTTGATCCACAAGGAATTTTGAGGTAATTCAAAAATGAATGTTATATCACTTCGTGTCTAGTTTCCAGAAAGGTCAAGATATCGCAATTTGGATATATGTAGAGAAAGTTATAGCCAAAACACTAAAGCCTGTCCCTGCAGAGCAAGGCCTGTGCGATCGCGGACGTTTCTGCGCGGACCGCGGTCATTTTTGTGCGGTCAGCGGTGTCGGAATCCGAGGGGTACTCTATAAATACGAGGTTTTGGGTTTTTATTTGATATTTTGACCTAGAGAGCTCGGATTTTGACGATTTTTCGAAGGTTTTTCAAGAAATTGGTCGGGGTAAGTGATTTTAACTCAGATTTGGTTAGAGTACATGAATCTATCACTGAATTCATTATTTAATTCGTGATTTGAGATGGAATTTGGGAAGAAAATTGTGGAACCTTTCAAAAATGTAAAATGATGATTTGAAGGACCAAATGGTATCGAAATTGGATAATTTTGGAATGGTTGGACTCGTGGTTGAATGGGTGTTCATATTTTGCTACTTTCGTCGGATTCTGAGACGTGGGCCCCACGATCAATTTTGAGTTAAATTTTGGATTTTAATGGAAAATGTAGAAATTCATATGTAATTAATTCTTATAATTTTTATTGACTGAATCGAATTGTTTATGACTAGATTTGAGAATTTCGGACACGAATTCGCGAGGCAAAGGCTTGAGTTGGCCGTGGAAGTTCGAGGTAAGTGTTTGGTCTACCCTAGCTTGAGGGAATAGGAGTTGAGTATATTTGCTACTTGTTATGTGATGTGTCCGACGTATAGGCATGGTGACGAGTATCTATACGTTGGGGGTCGAACATGCCCGTGAGTCTTGTATTATAATTGTTGTGACTCCGTTGTAGTTTATTGCGCTTCATGTGTTATTATTATTATTGTTCCCTTGTTGGAATGTTTGTTTTTATTAATGTTGTCCCCTTGCCGGGATCTAAATTGTTTACTTATTGTTCCCTTGCCGGGATTCCTATTTTAGCCTTGTCTATTCCCTCGCCCCATTGTTTGTGATTGTTGCTTGGGTGAGGAAGAGTGATAAAGCACGAAGGGTGATGCCGTGTATTGTTGTTTGTGAGGAAAGAGTGTAAAGCACGAAGGGTCATTCCGTGCCATGATATAAATGTTAATGCACGAAGGGTCATTCCGTGCCATGATATAAATGTTAATGCACGAAGGGTCATTCCGTACCATGATATAAATGTTAATGCACGAAGGATCATTCTGTGCCATCATTATGTGAGGTAAAGCACGAAGGAAAATGCCGTGTACTTTATATGATTGATTTGGTGAGAACGAGAGTAAAAGCACGAAGGATGATGCCGTGCAACTGTTGTTTTCCTACTCACTGTTGATGTATTTACTTGTTATTAACAATTCAAGTGTATTAACTAGTAAGGTCCCTTTACTGTTGTGACCCATTGTGTTCGAATCCATAGTGTTTACGATACCTCGCCTTATTTATTTGTTTGTGTTCAAAACTCCAAATTTCAAAAAAATTGTCACATTTTTAACTCAATTGATTTCTCGTATTAAAGGTACTAATTCATTCGATATTGTACAGTAATTAAAAAGGGTATTTTCTTTATCAAATAATTTCAAAAATAAATAAATAATAACGTCATCTTTTCTTGTTGATTTCCTAATTGCGTTGGGAGATGTACTCTACTTTATGTTAAGTGAATGAGGCTCCTTGAACATTCTTAATTGTATTGGGTTATGGAACCTATGAGCTGAGTAACATGAGAATATTGTTGTGCAATGTGAGACAGAAATATGTGGGCACAAGGTGCCAGGGAAAATATTATAGTTTTATTTAATGACACGTGAGTTGTCCGTGCGGTTGTGACATAAATGTGGGCACGAGGTGCTGTGAAATTTCGAAAGTGGGCTAAGACCTATATTATTTATGATTATGATATGAGGTGTCACAAGGTGACCTTTACTCGAAAGAATTATATTCGAAAGATGCTTATATGAAAGATATCTATTTGAAGGAAATATATTCAAAATATATTTATTGAAAAACATATTATCTTAGAGATTATTACTTGAAGGATTTATAAGCGAAAGATTTATATTTGAAAGGCTTGATTAATTGATTGCACTTGTATTTGTTATTTGTTGAGAAGCAATTTTGGTGTTCTTGTTGCCAGCTATTTATATCATTGGTTGATCATCGTTTCCATTATTATTATTTGCTTCATATTATTTTGTACGCTATAAACTGCACAGGTTTATGTGAGTGTCTGGTCCTAGCCTTGTCACTACTTCGCCGGGGTAGGCTAGACACTTACCAGCACATGGGGTCGGTTGTGCTGATACTACACTTCTGTACATTTTTGTGTACAGATCCATGCCTTTGATCGACGGTAGCTATTCGTTGCGGTGGAGACTCAAGGTAAACCTGCTATAGCATTCGCAGTCCTCAGAGTCACCTTCAATTGTACTTATTTCCATTTGTTCCCTTTGCTTCGGAACAGTGATGTAATCATATTGTATAACTACTCTTAGAAAGGCTTGTGACTTGTACTACCGGTTTTGGGAATTGTATTTTGTTCAGAGTAATTTAATTTAAAGTTAGTGAATACCCATATTATTACAGTAAATGTTAGGCTTACCTAGTTTAGAAACTAGGTGCCATCACGACTTCTTTGGAGGGATTTTTGGGTCGTGACAATACCAACTCGTTCTAATCAAATTTCATTTCAATTTTCCTTAACAATTTCAGAAAAACAATTTCCTTTAAAAATTCACTTCTCGGGCTCGGGACCTCGAAATTCGATTCATATGTATATATATATATATAAGCTATATTCGATATAATATTAGCTAATGCACTAATACTTAGTGCATAGTATAGTATAGTATAGTATAGTATAGTATAGTATAGTATAGTATAGTATAGTATAGTATAGTATAGTATAGTATAGTATAGTATAGTATAGTATAGTATATATACTAAGTGTATTATATATCAAGGTATATTCGATATATATAGTATAATATAGTATATAGTGTATATATATATATATATATATATATATATGCATATGAGTAGGTTATAAGTCGATGAATCAATTTACAAGTGTATCAATACCTAAAAGAACCCGTCCCTGTGTTCCGAACGCTTCATGTTCTTATATATATACTATATTATACTATATATATCGAATATACCTTGATATATAATACACTTAGTATATATACTATACTATACTATGCACTAAGTATTAGTGCATTAGCTAATATTATATCGAATATAGCTTATATATATATATATATATATATATATATATATATATATTAATTGATATAAGTCGAGACGTTTTAATTTATTGTTAATATATATACATGCATATGAGTAGGTTATAAGTCGATGAATCAATTTACAAGTGTATCAATACCTAAAAGAACCCGTCCCTGTGTTCCGAGCGCTTCATGTTCTTATATATACATACCTAATATTATATCGAATATAGCTTTTATATATATATATATATATTAATTGATACAAGTCGAAACGTTTTAATACCTAAAAGAACCCGTTCCTGTATATATTGGAGTATATAGTATATATATATATATATATATATATATATATATATATATATATATATATATATATATATATAGTGTTATATATATATATATACTATATTATACTATATATATCGAATATACCTTGATATATAATACACTATACTATATATATAGTATAGTGTATTATATAATACACTATACTATACACTTAGTATATATATACTATACTATACTATGCACTAAGTATTAGTGCATTAGCTAATATTATATCGAATATAGCTTATATATATATATATATATTATAAGTCGAAACGTTTTAATACCTAAAAGAACCCGTCCCTGTATATATTGGAGTATATAGTGTATATATATATATATATATATATATATATATATATATATACTATATACTATATTATACTATATATATCGAATATACCTTGATATATAATACACTATACTATACACTTAGTATATATAATACACTTAGTATATATATATACTATACTATGCACTAAGTATTAGTGCATTAGCTAATATTATATCGAATATATATATATATATATATATATATATATATATACATATATTAATTGATATAAGTCGAGACGTTTTAATTAATTGTTAATATATATATATATATATATATATATATATATATATATATATATATATATATATATATATATATATATATAAATTAAAATTTTAGGATATGACTTGAACTTTTGTGGATATGAGTTGAACCTTTAGGATATGAATTGAACCTTTAGGATATGAGTTGGACTTTTAGTTTATGTATTGAAATTTTAGTTTATAAATTGAAATTTTAGGATATGACTTGAACTTTTGTGGATATGAGTTGATCCTTTAGGATATGAATTGGACTTTTAGTTGATGTATTGGAATTTTAGTTTATAAATTAAAATTTTAGGATATGACTTGAACTTTTGTGGATATGAGTTGAACCTTTAGGATATGAATTGGATTTTTAGTTTATGTATTGGAATTTTAGTTCATAAATTGAAATTTTAGGATATGACTTGAACTTTTATGGATATGAGTTGAACCTTTAGGATATGAATTGAACCTTTAGGATATGAATTGGACTTTTAGTTTATGTATTGGAATTTTAGTTTATAAATTGAAATTTTAGGATATGACTTGAACTTTTGTGGATATGAGTTGAACCTTTAGGATATGAATTGAACCTTTAGGATATTAGTTTATGTATTTGAATTTTAGTTTATAAATTGAAATTTTAGGATATGACTTGAACTTTTGTTGATATGAGTTGAACCTTTAGGATATGAGTTGGACTTTTAGTTTATGTATTGAAATTTTAGTTTATAAATTGAAATTTTAGGATATGACTTGAACTTTTGTGGATATGAGTTGAACCTTTAGGATATGAATTGAACATTTAGGATATGAATTGGACTTTTAGTTTATGTATTGGAGTTTTAGTTTATAAATTGAAATTTTAAGATATGACTTGAACTTTTGTGGATATGAGTTGAACCTTTAGGATATGAATTGGATTTTTAGTTTATGTATTAGAATTTTTGTTTATAAATTGAAATTTTAGGGTATGACTTGAACTTTTGTGGATATGAGTTGAACCTTTAGGATATGAATTGAACCTTTAGGATATGAATTGGATTTTTAGTTTATGTATTGGAATTTTAGTTTATAAATTGAAATTTTAGGATATGACTTGAACTTTTGTGGATATGAGTTGAACCTTTAGGATATTAGTTTATGTATTGGAATTTTAGTTTATAAATTGAAATTTTAGGATATGACTTGAACTTTTGTGGATATGAGTTGAAACTTTAAGATATGAATTGAACCTTTAGGATATGAGTTGGACTTTTAGTTTATGTATTGAAATTTTAGTTTATAAATTGAAATTTTAGGATATGACTTAAACTTTTGTGGATATGAGTTGAACCTTTAGGACATTGTCGCGACCCGGATTTCCCACCAACGGGTGTCGTGATGGCACCTACTATCGGAGCTAGGCAAGCCAAATATATAAAATATTTTTCTTGCTTTCTTCCAAACAATATAATAAACGAGACAAAATTTAAGCGGAAGACTTTAAATCTAAAGCAACTGAGAACCAAAAGTGCGTAAGTTTGAACCAAAATGCTACCTAGAGTCTGGTGTCACTAGCTCACGGACTACTACAAAATACTACAATCAATGTCTGAAAGGAAAATACATCATGTTTGTCTGATACAAGATAAACAAACGAAAAATATGGAAAGAGACTTCGGCTTGCGAATGCCAGCTAGGCTACCTCGAGAGTCCTTGCACTAAAGATAGCTCCCAGAAGTTCTACTGCTACGGTCCGTAAGCTGCTCCCTGATCTGTGCACAAAAATGTACAGAGTGTAGCATCAGCACAACCGACCCCATGTGCTGGTAAGTGCCTGGCCTAACCCCGGCGAAGTAGTGACGAGGCTAGACAGTACCTACCACAATTAACATGTACAGATATATATACAACAAGTGCAAGAAAACAATAACAAGATAATACAAAGTAAAACTGGGAGGGGACATGCTATCGGGGAGTAACAGATAAAAATGAAATATCGGAAATAACAGAAGAAACTCCGGTTTCCATGATATATATAGTGCACGGCGTGCCACACGATCCCATAATATCATATATAAGTGGACGGCGTGCCACACGATCCCATAATATAGTATATAAGTGGACGGCGTGCCACACGATCCCTTTTAACAATATATAGGTGGACGGCGTGCCACACGATCCCTTTTAACAATATATAGGTGGACGGCGTGCCACACGATCCCTATTTCCATATACCACGTGGTAGGCGTACCACCCGTTCCCATTTCATCTTTATCACAGTGCACAATATGTCACCGGCAACGGAGGCCAATAACCAAGTGGACGGCGTGCCACACGATCCCAATTCATATCATATATAAGTGGACGGCGTGCCACACGATCCCATAATATCATATATAAGTGGACGGCGTGCCACACGATCCCATTCAGGGGAGAATAACAACTCAGTACCTTTAACCCGGTAAGGGTACAACTAACAGCCCAAAATATCCCGATGAGGGAGAATATATATATCAGTCTACACATCCCGGCACGGGAGTATTCACAACACATTCTCCTTTTAGATCATTCTTCCTCAACCGTTCACATTATATGAAACTTATCAAATAAACAAGGAGCTTGTGTCACATTATTCGAATTAAAAGCAATCAAGACTCACGATCATGCTAGACTCCGGTGCATAGATAACCGTCACCATGCCTATACATCGTGCTCCACATTAGCAAGTAGAAAATATCATCCTAATCCTATTCCCTCAAGCCAAAGTTAGAACAGACACTTACCTCGAATGCTCCAAACTCAACTCACGCTTCTAGTATAGCTTTACCTCTTGATTCCACCACCAATCCGCTCGAATCTAGTCATAAGTTACTTAATCACATTAATAATTACTAAGTGAATCATCCCCAATGCATGAAAATAGATTTTTCAAGGTTTTTCCCAAAAAGGTCAAAAATACCCCCGGACCCACGTGGTCGAAACTCGAGGTTCGGACCAAAATCCGGTTACCCATTCCCCCATGAATCCAAATATATGATTTGTTTTTAAATCGGACCCCAAATTGAGGTTCAACTTCTCAATTTGTAGAAAACCTAGGTTCTACCCAAACACCCAATTTCCCCCATGAAAATATTTGTTTTGAAGTTGAAATTATGTTAAAAGATGTTAAGGAATAAAGAAATTAAGTTAGAAATCACTTACCAATCGTTTTGGAGAAGAAACGTTGTTTGGAAAATCGCCTCTTAGGTTTTGGGTTTTTGAAAAGTGAAAAATGACTGAGATTTTCCGAATTTGTATACCTTTCTGAGGACCTGGCGCGGACCGCACAAAAATGTGTTGCGGCCGCGCCGAATGGGAGAAAAAATTGGGGCTTCTCTGAACCCTTCCAGCGCGGACCGCACTGTTTTGGTGCGCGGCCGCGCTGGTTAACCTGAAACCCTAGCCCTCAGACTCAGCCACGCGGACCGCACAGAAAGGCATCGCGGCCGCGCGGCTCCAGCGCGGACCGCGCGGAAATGACCGCGGCCGCGCTGGTGTCTGCAACACCTGAACCTGCATTTTCTTAAGTCCAAGACCTCTCGGGCCCCATTCAAAACTCACCCGAGCCCTCGGGGCTCCAAACCAAACATGCACACAACCTTGAAAACATCTTACGGACTTACTCGTGCGATCAAATCGCCAAAATAACATCATATACATAGGATTAAGCCTCAAACACATGATTTTCTTTCCTCAACTTTCATAAACTTCAAATTTTCCTTTTTTGTCCGAAACACGTCAAACGACGTCCGTTTTCGACCAAACTTTACAGATAGTGCTTAACACATATTTAAGACTTGTATCGGGCGTCGGAACCAAAATACGAGCCCGATACCTATATTTTCTAACTCCTTTTCATTTCAAATTTTCATATCAAATTTCAGAAAATAATTTCTTTCAAAAATTCATTTCTCGGGCTTGGGACCTCGGAATTTGATTCCGGGCACACGCCTAAGTCCCATATTTTCCTATGGACCCTCCAGGACCGTCGAATCACAGGTCCGAATATGTTTACCCAAAATGTTGACCGAAGTCAACATTATGCATATTAATACCAAAATTCATCAATTTTTTTTTTACAAAATCCCCATATTCTAACCTAAAAACTTTCCGGCTACGCGCCTGAACTGCGCATGCAAATCGAGGCGACTAAAAGCGAGTTTTCAAGGCCTCGGGAGCACGGAACAAGGAAGAATTACGGTGATGACCCCTTGGGTCGTCACATTCTCCACCTCTAAAACAACCGTTCCTCCTCGAACGGACAAAAGAAAGTAGTACCTGAGTCGGGAAATAAATGAGGATAACGGCTCCGCATATCGGACTCGGACTCCCAGGTCGATGCCTCAAGAGGCTGACCTCTCCACTGAACACGCACTGAAGGAAAACTCTTCGACCTCAACTGTCGAACCTGCCGGTCTAGAAAAGCCACCGGCTCCTCCTCATATGACAGATCCTTTTCCAATTGGACAGTGCTAAAATCTAACACGTGCGATGGATCTCCGCGATACTTCCGGAGCATAGATACATGAAACACGGGATGCACAACTGACAAGCTAGGTGGCAAGGCAAGTCTATAAGCCACCTCTCCCACACAATCAAGAATCTCAAATGGACCGATGAACCTAGGGCTGAGCTTGCCCTTCTTCCCAAATCTCATCACGCCCTTCATAGGCGATACACGGAGCAATACCCGCTCACCGACCATGAAAGCAACATCTCTGACCTTGCGGTCTGCATAACTCTTCTGTCTGGACTGAGCTGTACGAAGTCTATCCTGAATAATCCTGACCTTGTCCAAGGCCTCCTGAACCAGATCCGTACCCAATAATCGAGCCTCTCCCGGCTCAAACCATCCAACTGGAGACCGACATCGCCTACCATACAATGCCTCATACGGAGCCATCTGAATGCTGGACTGGTAGCTGTTGTTGTAGGCGAACTCTGCTAAAGGCAAAAACTGGTCCCACGAGCCTCCAAAATCAATGACACAGGCTCGGAGCATGTCCTCAAGAATCTGAATAGTCCTCTCGGACTGACCATCCGTCTGGGGATGAAATGTTGTACTCAACTCAACCTGGGTGCCCAACTCTCGCTGAACCGCTCTCCAGAAATGCGAGGTAAACTGCGTACCCCGATCCGAAATGATAGATAGCGGCACCCCATTAAGGCGAACAATCTCCCTGATATAAATCTCGGCTAACCTTTCGGACGAATAGGTGGCTGCAACAGGAACAAAATGCACTGACTTGGTCAGCCTATCAACAATGACCCAAACTGCATCAAACTTTTTCTGAGTCATCGGAAGTCCAGTAACGAAATCCATCGTAATCCTCTCCCACTTCCACTTGGGAAGTGCAATCCTCTGAAATAGACCACCAGGTCTTTGATGCTCGTACCTAAACTGCTGACAATTCAAACACCGAGCCACATGCACAACAATGTCTTTCTTCATCTTACGCCACCAATAGTGCTGCCTCATATCCTGATACATCTTCGCGGCGCCCGGGTGAATAGAATACCGAGAACTGTGGGCCTCCGCTAAGATCAACTCTCGAATCCCATCAACATTGGGCACACAAACTTGCCCCTGCAATATCAATACACCATCATCATCTAAGGTTACTTTCTTGGCACCTCCACGCTGCACCGTGTCTCTCAAGACACACAAATGGAGATCCTCAAACTGCCGCTCGCGGATACGCTCTAATAGTAAGGAACGAGCAATCGTGCAAGCTAACACTCTGCTAGGCTCAGAAATATCCAACCTTACAAGATGATTGGCCAAGGCCTGAACGTCCAAAGCAAGCGATCTCTGGCTGACTGGAATATAAGCAAGACTACCCATGCTGGCGGACTTCCTGCTCAATGCATCGGCCACCACATTGGCCTTCCCCGGGTGGTATAAGATAGTAACATCATAATCCTTTAGCAACTCTAACCACCTCCTCTGCCTCAAATTCAACTCTTTCTGCTTGAACAGATACTGAAGACTCTTGTGATCAGTGTAAACCTCACACGTCACGCCATATAAGTAATGCCTCCAGATCTTCAAGGCATGAACAATGGCTGCCAACTCGAGATCATGAACCGGATAATTCTTCTCGTGGATCTTCAACTGCCTCGAAGCATAAGCAATGACTTTGCCTTCCTGCATCAACACTGCACCAAGCCCAATACGAGACGCATCACAATAAACCGTATATGGCCCTGAACCTGTGGGCAAAACCAATACCGGTGCCGTAGTCAGAGCCGTCTTGAGCTTCTGAAAGCTCGCCTCACACTCGTCCGACCACCTGAACTGGGCACCCTTCTGGGTCAATCTGGTCATAGGGGCTGCAATGGATGAAAACCCCTCCACGAACCGACGGTAGTAACCTGCTAACCCCAGGAAACTCCGAATATCCGTAGCTGAAGCTGGTCGAGGCCAGTTCTTGACTGCCTCTATCTTCTTCGGGTCTACCTGAATACCTGCTGCTGATACGACATGACCCAGGAATGCGACCGAACTCAACCAAAACTCGCACTTTGAGAACTTAGCATACAACTGACTATCCTTTAGGGTCTGAAGGACCACTCTGAGGTGCTGCTCATGCTCCTCCTGACTGCGGGAGTATATAAGAATATCGTCAATGAAGACTATCACGAACAAGTCCAAATAAGGTCTGAACACTCGGTTCATCAACTCCATGAACTCTGCTGGGGCATTAGTCAATCCAAATGACATGACCAAAAACTCATAGTGCCCATATTGAGTGCGAAATGCTGTCTTAGGGACATCAGACGCCCTAATCCTCAGTTGGTGGTAGCCAGATCTCAAATCTATCTTTGAAAACACCCTCGCACCCTGAAGCTGGTCGAATAAGTCGTCGATCCTCGGCAGTGGATACTTATTCTTAATTGTAACCTTGTTCAATTGCCGGTAATCGATGCACATTCTCATCGAACCATCCTTTTTCTTAACAAACAACACCGGCGCACCCCAAGGCGAAACACTGGGCCTAATGAAACCTTTCTCAAGCAAATCCTGCAACTGTTCCTTTAACTCTTCAACTCCGGCGGGGCCATATGATATGGCGAGATAGAAATGGGCTGAGTGCCCGGGGCCAAATCAATACAAAAGTCGATATCCCTGTCGGGCGGCATACCCAGCAAGTCTGAAGGGAAAACCTCAGGAAACTCCCGAACAATGGGCACAGAATCAATAGAGGGGACCTCCGCGCTAGAATCGTGAACATACGCCAAATAGGCCAAATATCCCTTCTCGACCATACACCGAGCCTTCACATACGAGATAACACAGCGGGTACAATGACCAGAAGTCCCTCTCCACTCTAAGCGGGGTAAACTCGGTAAGGCTAAGGTCACGGTTTTGGCATGGCAATCCAAGATAGCATGGTACGGGGATAACCAATCCATCCCCAATATAACATCGAAGTCGACCATGTCCAAAAGCAACAAATCAACACGGGTCTCAAGACCCCCAAACACTACGATACAAGAATGATGAACTTGGTCGACCACAATAAAATCACCCACCGGTGTTGACACATAAACCGGAATACTCAATGAGTCACAAGGCATAACCGAATAAGGTGCAAAATAGGACGACACATATGAATACGTAGACCCGGGATCAAATAGCATAGAAGCATCCCTATCACAGACCAGAATGGTACCTGTAATCACAACATTTGATGACTCAGCCTCTGGCTTGGCTGGCAAAGCATAACAACGGGGCTGGGACCCACCTCCCTGAATCATATCCCTGGGACGATCTGCTGCTGGCTGACCCCTACCTCTAACGGTCTGAGCTCCACCTATAAGACCTCTACCTCCACCTCTATGTCCTCTACCCCCGCCTCTAGCTGGCTGGGCAGGCTGTGGGGCAACTGGTGCCTGGATCATTGGGCGAGGACCCTGCTGTTGTGAGCTTCTGGAAGCTCGAGGGCAATATCTGGCAATGTGACTCACATCACCGCAAGTATAACAAGCCCTCGACTGCTGAGAATAACGGAGTGGTGGTGCACTGATAGGTGCTGATGGTGAACTGAAGAGCTGTTGGTCAGAATACTGCGGCTGAGAACCACGACCACTTGGTGTACCATGAGAAGCCTGGAGAGCTGACTGAAAGGGCCTCGAAGGATGGCCTCTACCATAAGAATCCCTACCTCCAGACGAGGTACCACTGAATCTACCAGAATGACGAGACCTCTTATCAGACCCAGGACCACCTCCCTGAGCAAGTGCCATCTCTATCCGGCGGGCACTATCTGCCGCCTCCTGAAATGAAATCTCACTACTGGCACTCATGGCCATCTGAACACGGATTGGTTGGGCCAACCCATCAATAAACCTCCGCACCCTCTCTCTTTCGGTGGGGAGTATCACAATGGCATGACGAGCAAGATCAATGAACCGGGTCTCATACTGGGTGACCGTCATAGGACCCTGCTGGAGACGCTCAAACTGCCTGCGAAGAGCATCTCGCTGAGTAACTGGGAGAAACTTCCCCAGAAATAACTCTGAAAACTGATCCCAGGTCAATGATGGCGACCCTGTTGGCATGGCTAAACAAAAATCCCTCCACCAAGTCTTGGCGGATCCTGCCAGGCGAAAAGTGGCAAAGTCGACCCCATTGGTCTCTACAATGACCATAGTCCGTAGAACCTCATGACAGCTGAATATGAAATCCTAAGCATCCTCTGAGGGAGTGCTACTATATGTAGTAGTGAAGAGTTTGGTGAAACGATCAAGCCTCCACAAAGCATCCGTGGACATAGCCGCACCATCACTGGACTGAGCCGCAATACCTGGCTGGGCTGCCACAGCTGGCTGATCTGCCACGACTGGCTGAACTGCTGGAACCTGAGCCTGAGGAGCTACCGGCTCTGGAGTACGAGTATCGGGAGTCTGAACTCCTCCCTCACCCTGAGATGTGGCTGGAGCTACGAGAAGTAAACCCGCTCTAGAAATGCCCTCCATAAAGTCTACCAGTCGGACCAAAACGTCCTGAAGCACTGGAGTGGCTATGAACCTCTCTGGGACCTGAGCTGGGCCCACTGGAACAGCTGGGGTTGGAACCTTCTCCTCCAAATCGACCTGAGGCTCCGCCGCTGGAAATGCTATTCGGGGCTGAGCTCTGCCCCGGCCTCGGCCTCTAGCACGGCCTCGGCCTCGCTCTCTAGCACGGCCTCACCCTTGCCCTCTAGCACGGCCTCGCCCTCGCCCTCTGCCCCTAATAGGGGCTGCTGCTGGGGGCTCAGGCTGTTGCACGGTAGAAGAGGAAGCACGTGTCCTCGCCATCTGTGAAAGAACAGAGTGGAAAGACAATCAGTACTTGAGAATCAGAATCGCACGACACGAATGAACAAGGTGAAGTTTTCCTAACTCAGTAGCCTCTACGGGATAAATACAGACGTCTCCGCACCGATCCCTCAGACTCTACTGAGCTTGTCCGTGAGTTGTGAGACCTAAGTAACCTAGTGCTCTGATACCAACTTGTCACGACCCGGATTTCCCACCATCGGGTGTCGTGATGGCACCTACTATCGGAGCTAGGCAAGCCAAATATATAAAACATTTTTCATGCTTTCTTCCAAACAATATAATAAACGAGACAAAATTTAAGCGGAAGACTTTAAATCTAAAGCAACTGAGAACCAAAAGTGCGGAAGTTTGAACCAAAATGCTACCCAGAGTCTGGTGTCACTAGCTCACAAACTACTACAGAATACTACAATCAATGTCTGAAAGGAAAATACATCATGTTTGTCTGATACAAGATAAACAAACGAAAAACATGGAAAGGGACTTCGGCCTGCGAACGCCAGCTAGGCTACCTCGAGAGTCCCTGGACTAAAGATAGCTCCCAGAAGTTCTACTGCTGCGGTCCGTCAGCTGCTCCCTGATCTGTGCACAAAAATGCACAGAGTGTAGCATCAGCACAACCAACCCCATGTGCTGGTAAGTGCCTGGCCTAACCCCGTCGAAGTAGTGACGAGGCTAGACAGTACCTACCACAATTAACCTATACAGATATATATACAACAAGTGCAAGAAAACAATAACAAGATAATACAAAGTAAAACTGGGAGGGGACATGCTATCGGGGAGTAACAGATAAAAATGAAATATCGGAAATAACAGAAGAAACTCCGGTTTCCATGATATATATAGTGCACGGCGTGCCACACGATCCCATAATATCATATATAAGTGGACGGCGTGCCACACGATCCCATAATATAGTATATAAGTGGACGGCGTGCCACACGATCCCTTTTAACAATATATAGGTGGACGGCGTGCCACACGATCCCTTTTAACAATATATAGGTGGACGGCGTGCCACACGATCCCTATTTCCATATACCACGTGGTAGGCGTACCACCCGTTCCCATTTCATCTTTATCACAGTGCACAATATGTCACCGGCAACGGAGGCCAATAACCAAGTGGACGGCGTGCCACACGATCCCAATTCATATCATATATAAGTGGACGGCGTGCCACACAATCCCAATTCATATCATATATAAGTGGACGGCGTGCCACACGATCCCATAATATCGTTCATAATATCTGACTTCATATAGTAGACCCCTTCAGAGGAGAATAACAACTCAGTACCTTTAACCCGGCAAGGGTATAGCTAACAGCCCAAAATATCCCGACGAGGGAGAATATATATATCAGTCTACACATCCCGGCACAGGAGTATTCACAACACATTCTCCTTTTAGATCATTCTTCCTCAACCGTTCACATTATATGAAACTTATCAAATAAAAAAGGAGCTTGTGTCACATTATTCGAATTAAAAGAAATCAAGACTCACGGTCATGCTAGACTCCGGTGCATAGATAACCGTCACCATGCCTATACATCGTACTCCACATTAGCAAGTAGCAAATATCATCCTAATCCTATTTCCCAAGCCAAAGTTAGAACAGACACTTACCTCGAATGCTCCAAACTCAACTCACGCTTCTAGTATAGCTTTACCTCTTGATTCCACCACCAATCCGCTCGAATCTAGTTATAAACTTCAAATTTCCCATTTTTTATCCGAAACACGTCAAACGACGTCCGTTTTCGACCAAACTTTACAGATAATGCTTAACACATATTTAAGACTTGTACCGGGCGTCGGAACCAAAATACGAGCCCGATACCTATATTTTCTAACTCCTTTTCATTTCAAATTTTCATATCAAATTTCAGAAAATAATTTCTTTTAAAAATTCATTTCTCAGGCTTGGGACCTCGGAATTTGATTTCGGGCACACGCCCAAGTCCCATATTTTCCTACGGACCCTCCGGGACCATCGAATCACAGGTCCGGGTCAGTTTACTCAAAATGTTGACCGAAGTCAACATTATGCATATTAATACCAAAATTCATCATATTTTTTTTTTTACAAAATCCACATATTCTAACCTAAAAACTTTCCGGCTACGCGCCCGAACTGCGCATGCAAATTGAGGCGACTAAAAGCGAGGTTTTCAAGGCCTCGGGAGCACGGAACAAGGAAGAGTTACGGTGATGACCCCTTGGGTCGTCACAAATATGAATTAAATCTTTAGGATATGAATTGGAATTTTAGTTTATGTATTGGAATTTTAGTTTATAAATTGAAATTTTAGGATATGACTTGAACTTTTGTGTATATGAGTTGAACTTTTAGGATATGAATTGAACCTTTAGGATATGAATTGGACTTTTAGTTTATGTATTGGAATTTTAGTTTATAAATTGAAATTTTAGGATATGACTTGAACTTTTGTGGATATGAGTTGAATCTTTTAGGAATTGAATTAAACCTTTAGGATATTAGTTTATGTATTGAAATTTTAGTTTATAAATTAAAATTTTAGGATATGAGTTGAACTTTTGTGGATATAAGTTGAACCTTTAGGATATTAGTTTATGTATTGGAATTTTAGTTTATAAATTGAAATTTTAGGATATGACTTGAACTTTTGTGGATATGAGTTGAACCTTTAGGATATGAATTGAACCTTTAGGATATTAGTTTATGTATTGGAATTTTAGTTTATAAATTAAAATTTTAGGATATGACTTGAATTTTTGTGGATATGAGTTGAACCTTTAGGATATGAATTGAACCTTTAGGATATGAATTGGACTTTTAGTTTATGTATTGGAATTTTAGTTTATAAATTGAAATTTTAGGATATGACTTGAACTTTTGTGGATATGAGTTGAACCTTTAGGATATGAATTGAACCTTTAGGATATGAATTGGACTTTTAGTTTATGTATTGGAATTTTAGTTTATAAATTGAAATTTTAGGATATGACTTGAACTTTTGTGGATATAAGTTGAACCTTTAGGATATGAATTAAAAATTTTGTGTATGAATTGAACTTTTAGGATATGAATTGAGCCTTTAGGATATGAATTGAACTTTTATGGATATGAATTGAAATTTAGGATTGCGGGAGGATTTTGTAGAAGGGTTTGATGACTTTATTAGACATGCAATGGAACTTCCACCAAGAATAACTTAGACACAGTATCTGGCATAGGGTGCCTTTAATTGTTGTTCTCATTAGCGACAATGATGATGAGAAGGCAATGGCATGTGTTTCAAACAGTGATGGTGTAGGTAGGAATTTAACATTTCCTAAATTGATAAAAGAAAAGGTTATAGAGGAATTCTCTACTTCATTTTCCAAGAGGAAGTAGAGAATTCCTCTATAACCTCTTCTTTTATCTGCTTAGGAAATGTTAAATTCTTACCTACACCATCACTGTTTGAAACACATGTCATTGCCTTCTCATCATCATTGTCGCTAATGAGAACAATAATTGATCAAAGACACACCTTGTCGGGTACTGTATCCAAGTTATTCTCTGTATCTAAGTTCATCCCGAGTAATAGTACCACGAGGATAATCACCAAAGCCACCAGACAACTTTATGATGTCAATGAAGTAAGATGAGCTATTCAATGAGACTCGTATTGTAAAGAAGAGGAAAGAGACTGATCTAGAAAGGTGGGTCGAGGGTCGAGCCTCGACTATACATGTAAGTTTTTTACTTTTCATTAAGTATTTGATTTACTTTTATATAAATTTTGAAATACTAATTCAATATAATTTTTCTTATAGGTTCGCTTCACAGCTGATGTGGGGGAATTCATACGCAGTCAGCCACCTAATGAGTCGGGCGAGGCAATCCAACCTTCGGACGAGGATGCTGAAAGAACACTCCTTGAATACTTTATATACTTTGAACTAGACAATAGAACCAGTTTTCGAATGGGCTTGTAATAAGTGTTAACTTAGTTTTGCTAGCTTAATGTGTTAGTTCTATTGAACTTTATACTTTGTTGCTTTTTATTGTTGTTGTTGTTGGCATAAAATGCCTGTTTAGGATTTTTGGTAAGCTGGCAGGTGGTGTAGCTGCCAAAACATGCAGTTTCTGCCAAAAATATACCAAGAAAAGCGACCAACTTTGATCGCTAGTTGGTCGCTTTTCCCTTAAAAAAAACAATTTTCTGGGCAATAACGACCAACCTTGGTCGCTATTTAACCCAGATTTCTCAAAAGCGACCAAATTTGGTCGCTATTCTATTTAAAAAAAAATTAAAAAATTAATAAAAAAGCGACCAATCCTGGTCTCTATTTTCCAGATTTTAAAATATAATATTTGGATTAGAGACCAAAGTTGGTCGCTTTTTTATGATTAATAATTAATAAATAAATAACATATTTTACATTTAGAGACCAACTTTGGTCGTCAAAATTATATTATTAAAATAATAAAGCGACCAAAGTTGTTCGCTATAGTCCTTACCCGGAATGTTTGGTCCTTTTACCTTAGAGACCAAAGTTGGTCGCTAATTGTGAGCACGTAATTTTTGCCTCACAAGAACTACTCCAAAAGAAATCATAAATAATTTTTCTTTGTATACGATTTTGAATTTTTCGTGGCATTTTATCTGTGCATGTTTATTTTATTCTAATTAAAGAAAAATACAGAAAAATAGTAATATAGGTACATGTGCATTTAGGAATTAATGTGGCATTTTCATAATTAATTAATCATTGGTTTATATAAAAGGATAAAATAAAAATATATTTAGGAATTAAATAAACCATAGTTTGGTTTTAAAAGAGGGAAAATCACAAAAATATGTAATTGTTGTAATTTTGTCATTTAAATATGCCTTTGTGTGATTTTATTAACTTGTGTGATATTTATTGTCAAGTGTTAATTAATATTTGGTTAGTTGTATTTTTGATTTTACAATTTAATTAGGAATTGTGTAAAATTAGGAATTAAAAAAGAAAAAGGAAAAGAGTTCAAAATTAGAATATCCGAATTTGGGCCAAAAGCTTCAAGGCCTAAACGAATATACCCTAAACCAGCCTAAAAAACCAGCCCATACCCGCCCCAAATCCAGTCCACCTGCAACTAATCCAAACGACGTCGTTTCATCACTCTCAATCTGGATCGTTGATCTCACTTGATCAAACGGTCCAGATCATTCAACCTTTACCCATTATAAACTTAATCTTCTACCCCAGCCCCCCAAACTAAGCACCCCCCTTTTCCTGTTCATCGTATCCTTCAGAGACCAAACATATCCCCACCATCAACCACCGTGCACCGCCCACCAGAAATCGTCTCACAGCGGTTCCGGTGGTCCAAATGACCCCATCTTAACACCATAGCTTCCCCATGACATCCTCTTTCCAGATCTGATGTTAGTTTCCCTCGAATCAGGCCCCAACACCTCGAATCTTCGATCAAAGTTTGGTCTGAAAACCCAACTTTCTCTGATGGCTTCCAAATCAACACCATGGTTTCTCCTGACCATCCTCGTTATGGATCCGGTAGTAGTTTAGGTCGAATCTTCCTGGAACTGCTCGAATCTTCATTTGAAGATTCGAGCAAAACCTAAAACTACCCTAATGTACCCTAAAATCACACCAGTCACTATCCTGACCTCACTTATAACCAAACCAAACTTGGTTTGGTTCGAATCTGACCAGAAATGATCAAGCCCCAAATTAGACCTTCAAGAACCCTAAAATTCCAAATCATGGAATCTGCCCAAATTTAATAAAAGGTTGGGGTCTAATCGACCTTAATCGAAGTATTTTCAGTTGAGAATACTTCGACTAAGGTCTGTTCGATCTCAAAGTGTTCGAATCAGAGTTTCGAAGACTGGGTCCGTATAATTCTGGTATTATGAGGTATTTCCTTTTCTTTCCTTCGTATTTGCTTCTTTACATATCAGTTTATCTGCTGTATTGATTTTAAAATTTCTTTTGGTCAATTGACCCTGTTCATATTCAATAGGATCAATTCTGTCATTTGTTTAGGTTCGATATGATTGTTATGTGTTATAATTTGTGTAATCGATTAATGAGTTGCGTCGATTAATTAGTTTCCAGTTAATCTATGTTTCTGTCAATACCACTGAAATTGCCTGTGAATTGCCTAATTGTCTGGGGTCTGATTGTTTAGTATCAGTTGTTGTAAGCAGTCCATTAATTAGTTTCGTCAATTAATTCACTCTTGTTTGTTAAAACAGAAAGATTGTCAAACGTTGTTGTGTATATTTGATCCGTGGCCATTTGGTTTCAGGGCATTGTCATTAGGATGACAATGAACTTGCATTCCTGATGTTTGCATTCATGTGCATATTGATTAAATATTTCAGTTTCAGTTTTAAGGATTGTGTTAAGTTCTATGTTGTGTTAAGTCTAGATTGATTTAATTCCAAGTTCATTTGTTCCAATTAATTTCTAACCTTAGTCCTTCAATAATCAGAAATAAGTTTGGGTACAGTTGAAAGTCAGGTTTAATTTTCAAATCTTTGTTAAAGTTGAAAACAGATTTCAGATTTAAAAAGTGGTAATGCAATAGTGTTTGTGTTAGGAGGGCAGTAATATTAAGGGTTTTTAGGGGGAAATTTGGGATTGAAACAATTGAGTTTATATTTTAGTGTAGTGCTTTGTTAATGGGGGTATTAACTAATTCATTAATGGGGAACAAAAGGTAATGGGGGGCTGTTTAAGTGGAAAAGGTAGTCTTAGTGGCAGATAGTGGAAAAATTCTAATTTTTCAAAGAAGAGAGGGGTCGGGCAGCACCTAGGGAAAAAAAGAATACTTGTATAAAGAGAGGGAAGGTCAGGACAAAGAGGAGGAGACTGAAAGAGAGAAGGAATCTGAAAAACTGGAAAAAAGGAGAGGAAACAAATTCCGAAAAAAAATCAGAACTTTTACATTAAGAGTGAGAGTGTTGAGTTTAAACTTTTGCACTAAGAGTTGTCAGGTTGATTTTCTTGAGTATTTGAAAATCAGAAACTATTGTTTCCTTGCATCTGTCTGTGTTTCATTTTGGTACTGCTGGGTTTTCAGTTTCGTTTGAGCTGGGTTTACTGGTTGTTGTTGTACTGCTTGGTGCTGATTGTCGCTGTTGTTAGCTACTGGTCTACTGATCTTCACTCTCTTCTTCTGTTTTCTACTATCAGGTACACTTTCGAATCATTGTGATGCGGCTGTTGTAGTGAAAAGAAATACTCAAGTAGTCAAATATTTAATTTGCATTTGCATGTTTAATAGCCAAATGATAGGCAACTGTATAATCTATCTTTGTAATTCAAATTAAGAATATGGACGGTGGAATTTATATTTGGCTAGAACTATTTTCTGTTGATTATAAACTGTAATTTGTAAATTATTAATAGTTTTCCAGTGTATGTTAGTTAGAATTCTATTTCATTTCGAATTAAGTATTGAGTTGTTGGAATTAAACAAGTTTAGGTAATCCTAATTGGAGCCGACATCAGTCTGAAATAACAAGATAATCATGAACCTGTTGATAAACTTAGTTAGGCATAAATTTGGACTAATATTGTGAATTAGGTATTAAGGTTTGGTTCAGGCAGCTCGTTTGTTTAAAAAGGGGATTTGTTTGGTTTTAAAGGGTAATTGTTTGAATAGGTTTAGTTCTGCCAGTTTTAAGCAGAAATAAAAAGGCCATTAATTATATAGAATCCGTAGGCTTGACATATTTGAAGCGCGATTCAATGTAGAAAGGATAAGAGCCTTAATCCAATAGGTTATTCAAGTTAACGAGTTAGCTTCAACAAACTTTTGTAAGCATCAGTAATTAAGGTGGGTTTAGTTTCAAATAATTGAAAAGCATTTAGTCCCAATGAATCAATTCGTCTAACCATGCGAGTTTAATTTAGCTATAGGTTAATTAGTTTTTTTTTTGAATATGTCCTTTGTCGATGTTGTATTTTATTTATCATTTCAATTTTAGTAATCTTCTCTTCCAATAACGTTTTGTCTTAATCTAGCAATTAATATGTTACGTTTTTTTAGCATGTAATTAACTAGGATTATTTTCTTTTATTTTTAGAGAACAACCTAAATAGAAATGCAGTCACTCTAGGACCGTTTTTTTAAAAAAGGAATGAGATGAGCCTCGCCGAATAAAAATACAAAAATTGTGGGGCCCTCAGTAAATATTTACTGTAAAAATTGCTTAGACTTTGGAATGGACCGTTTAGCAAACTTTCACGGCCCTACCCAAAGTAAGTGATACGCTAGTCTCTTTAGGTGCGCCTTTAATAATTTAATTTTCTTAAAACTCGGGTGCACATTTATGTGACCCAAATCAAAATCTCAACAGAGTCGAAATATGTCGATAACCACAGGTACATTGATGTGACGTGGTTTGAGATATATTTTCACGATGTTGCAATTCTCTATAAAATAATAATAACAATAAAGCGGTTAAAAGTTGAAATTGCACTATAATTTTTGAACATGTATTAAAATCAGATATTTTAGCCATTACAACAGTTTAAGCGACCGTGCTAGAACCACGGGATTCGGGGGTGCCTAACACCTTCCCTCGGGTCAACAGAATGACTTACTTAGAATTTCTGGTTTGCAGACTTCATTTGGAAAGTCGAATATTTTCCTCGATTCGGGATTAAATTGGTGACTTGGGACACCCTAAATCTTCCAAGTGGCGACTCTGAATAAATAAATAAATCCCGTTTCGATTGTCCTTTAAGTGGAAAAAACTCCCTTTCGCGCCCTTTTTAAGGTGGCGCGGGTGAAAAAGGAGGTGTGACAGCTCTGGCGACTCTGCTGGGGATCGAACCCAGAATCTCTGGTTCAGGGTTCAGAATTCGAGCTTAGATGAATTGTTATATTTGGCTTTATTTATTATTTGATCTTATTACATGATTTGGCCTAAATGTGCAAAATGATATTTTTTTTACTGCTTTGATATTATTTGAACTGTACATATAAACTGTGCCGAAACCTTCTCTTCTTACCTCCGGGGATGTGCTTACTGGTTAAGACTCCCCATTCTGTTAGTGTCATACCCTAAATAAAAGAGGCTCGGAAAGTTTCTAAACCGGCTGGCCTTTTGGTTCCCGGAAAGGAGCTCCTTCCTCAACTCGAGTTGTCCGCTCGGGTGCACTGCCTAGAACAAAGACCCAGGTTTTGAACATAGAATAACGTGACTTCATGCCGGATCCCTAGTAGGAACGCTTATTTGCATCATGTTGCATTCGACTTAGGGGACTCAACATAGGGGTTGGGTCCGTCTAGGACTAGCAACCTGAAATGGAAAAAGACCATCCTGTTGCATCCTGTGTGTTTTGCGCATTTATTTGCTTCAGATCTGCATGCTGACCGGTTTCTGAAATCAAGATTTTTTGAAAAAAAAAATTTGTGAAAAAAAAGAGAAAAATAGTAGTGTAGGGAGATAACTACTTTTTAGAAAAATAAAACCAATGTACAAGTAGTATCAAAACCCTGCCGAAATTTTGAAAAAAAAATGAAAATGTTTTTTTTAGTTTAATGTATTTGAAAAAAAAAAAACAAAAGAAAGGAGTCTTGTTTACAAGTTTAGTTTATGTTGGGCGAACTACGCCAGTTTGATTCTCACAGGACGTGAGATACGTAGGCAACCCTCGTCGGGTCCAACCTCCCATTTTGTAAAAAAAAAAAATAATAAATAAAAAATGTCAAAATTTTAATTTTTCAATCATAGAGTCAGGTGATGCCGTTTTTATCAAAAATAGCCGAATGTTCCCAAAAGGAACGCCGGAAGACTGACTTTGTATAAACGGCCACTTCTGTCATTCTTTATTTTTTATTATTTGTTGGTTAAATCGCACAACCTTAAAATCTTCGTCTCTGAAGTGCTGAAAGGTCGTGTCCGGAAGATCTGTTTTTTTTTTTGAAAAAAGGATCAAATTGTTTTTTTTTTAAATAAATTTTCGCTTGTTTAATCTTATTAATAAATGTGCAAAATGAGCACGACTCAAAATGAACCCTTTTCAATCATGAATAAAATTCTCCTCCAGTTGCGGCTATGGTGGAATGATTTAGGCAAAGAAGGGCATGACGAAATCAAGAAACATCTTAAAAGTCTCACGAGTTTGTTGGATATCAAGCCTCGAGGAGATATTATAAGGGCACTGGTCCCTCACTGGGACCCTGCACACAATGTCTTCCACTTCTCGGACTTTGAACTCACCCCAACTTTAGAGGAAATAGCAGGGTACATCGGCAGTACTGAGGTTCCATTGAGGCATAAATACCTGGTTGCTCCAAGAGTCGTAGCGGTGCACCGGTTTTTGGACTCATTAAAGATAGTCAGAACAATCCATAACCCAGACTTGGAAAAAGTTTTTTGCACTGTGAGTTTTATATACCAAAGATATGGTCACATAGGAGGATTCGACAAGCCAGAAAACAAGTTGTGCAGCAAAAGTAACCGTCGAAAGTGGGATGAACATAGACGGGTTGCTTTTATGATAACCTTCTTAGGGATTTTAGTGTTCCCAAGAAAAGACGGGAATATTGACATAAAGATAGCTGGGGTCGTCAGTACTTTGCTCACTCAAAAAGATAGCACGTTGGCACCCATGATTGTATCTGATATGTTCCGAGCTCTCACGGCCTGCAAAGCCGGGGGAAACTTTTTCGAAGGTTGTAACTTGTTGTTGCAAATGTGGATGACCGAACACCTATGTCACCGAGCCCAGTTCTTGAGCCATGGATCTTCTGAAAAGACCTGCATAGAGGAGTTATACACCAGAATTAATGAGGCCCGCCTACCTGAAGGAGTCTCGGCATGGACCTCATATTTCCGGACCCTCAACGCCAGTCAAATACAGTGGACGCTGGGATGGTTACCGATCGACGAAGTCATATACATGCCAGCAGCTAGGCCCCATTTTCTCTTAATGGGACTTAAGAGCATTCAACCTTATGCGCCATATCGTGTTTTGAGGCAACTTGGGAGGTGTCAGATAGCGCCCAAAGATGAGGATCTAAGCACCCAGGTGATTGAGATCAGTTCCGATGGTCAATTTCCTGAAGCCAGGGTCCGCCAGATTTGGAGCCAATGTCAATACTTAGAGCCGAATACTTGTGTGCTGAATCAAGCAAGAGGGGAAATTTCACCTGGATATCAGGCTTGGTACAAAGGGGAAATGTCGTCTGGAAGGCCGGCTAAAAAACCTCACCTTCAAGAATTTTCCAAGTCCTCACAAGAACATTGGGACCGGTTGGCCAAAGAGCGGGAATATCTTGCCGAAATAGGCAAACTGAAACAACAGATTAAGGGTATGAAATTTGAGAACAAAGTGCAGGTTGCTGCCAACAAGGGAGAAAAGAACAGAGTAGCCAGAGAAAGCGAGATCCTCAAAGCTCAGATCCAGAAGATGAAAATGGATGCCGACAACCAACTGAGAAGTCGGGCTGATAAAAGGTTGATATCAGGGTTAAGAAATCAGGTCGCTGAAGGCCAGAAAGACTTGGAAAGATCCAAGGCTAGTATAGCAAGATTACGGACCAGGTGGGCAAAAGTTACAGCAGCACGGAGAAAGCACCTATGACAAGTGAAAAGGGATTACGAAATGAGTGTTACAACATTGAGAGAAATAAATTACACTCTCAGTGATCGGGTCCTTAAACAAGCCCGGGATGCTAGAACAGATAGGGAACGCTGCTATGAGTCAATAGCCCGAATGGAAGAACAAATGGAGAGGTTCCAAGATCAGCTCATTGACAATACTCGAATATTGGGACTAAAAAAATCAACAAATAGAATAGTTGTGCATAGAAAGGGATAGAATCAGGGGTAGGATCAATGAGATTGGGCGCTGCATCACCACGAAATGCCTAACATGTGAAGAAATGCCCCGTGATATCCTTTTTGCCTCAGTCATGGGTTATGTCCACCAGATCATGGAGGAATTAAAAAGCTTGCAAAGAGGCCTAACACCAAAGCCCGCGGAAAGGCCGAATGATGCCTCGCGGGCACTAAAATTCAAGGCTTTAATGTATCCCTAGTTCAATCCTGCACTTGTTTGTTTTTCAGAGTTTGTTGTCTACCCTTATGTTCTCTTCAAACATTGGTAATAGTATGGAGTCTGTATTTCGTTTGCTTTTCTTTCAAATAATAGCATGTAATAGCATATTTGGGTAATAAAAGGTAAAATTGGGTCTTTATTTTACTTATGGCAGAACTACGCCCGGTCTGATTCATGCAGGGACATGATACGTAGGCAATCTACATAAGATTCGACCACCACCACAAAGATAAAAAGAAAGGGCAAAGTGAATAAATAAAGGACATAAGCCGGAATGACGCATGCAATCGAAGCAAAAACATGTTAGAAATGGTTAAACTGCCTAGGAACATTGCATTCCCTGATGTGAAATTGCACTATGTGTTAAACTCTAACGCTAACAAGTTTGTTGTTCCATATCAGAGAAAGAGATTTCAAAACAGTTAGCTCGTTAGAACGTTTTGGCAGATTACTGTTACCACACAAGATCAAAAGGGCCCATTCCGGAAAGTATGTCTGGATCGGACAAAAGTGTTGAGGAGGAAAAGACAGAGATGCAAATGATGAAGGAGGAAATGGACAAGTTGAGACAAGAGATTGCTGGAATGCACTTAGCCTGGGCTAAGGGACAAACACCACCAATACTTCCCCCTACTCCTACCCTTTCACCAACTCGGACTTCGGAACACCCTTCCATTGGTCCATCAGCGAGCTTCCCCATTGCTCAATACTATCAGGGAGAAACTTCCTATAATCCCCAAGCTTCACAACCTAAACAAAACCCTCCTCCACCAACAGTTCCTATTTTTGTGGCACCTCCACCCCCCACGTTGCAAAAATCCCCTGATGAACCAGTGTTTCAGGCTCAAGACAATCAATACTATCCTCCTGAACTCACCTTCAAACCTCCCGAGCCATACACTTACACCCCTCACCTTCAGTTCCCTACAGAAACTGAAAGGCCAGCTAAAAATCCGGAGCAGGATGAAGTGCTCCGTAAAGTGAAAAGCCTAGAGCAATCCTTCAGGAATATGCATGGATTGGGCAGCCAAGTTAGTGTGGCCTACAAAGATCTGTGTCCCTTCCCCGATGTTCAATTGCCGACAGGTTTTAAGATGCCAAAGTTTGACTTATATGAGGGACATGGTGATCCCATGGCACATCTATGAGGTTTCTGCAGTAAGATGAGAGGGGCAGGTGGAAAGGATGAGTTGCTGATTGCCTATTTCGGTCAAAGTTTAAGCGGGTCCGCATTAGAATGGTACACGAGGCAAGATCCTAGCAGGTGGTATACCTGGGATGATCTGGCACAAGCATTTGCAGGTCATTTCCAATATAACCTTGAGATCGTCCCCGACCGTCTCACATTGTTAAAACTTGAGAAAAAGCCCGGAGAAAGCTTCAGGGAATTCAGATTCCGCTGGAGAGAACAAGCAGCAAGAGTCGATCCGCCAATGAGGGAAGGTGAAATGGTGGACTACTTCTTACAAACATTGGAGCCAACCTATTTTGGTCACTTGGTGACGTCGGTTGGTAAATATTTTAATGAAATAGTAAAAATGGGTGGCATGGTTGAAGAGGGACTCAAGTCCAACAAAATAATGAGTTATTCGGCGATCAAGGCCATAACTCAGGCTATGCAAAGCGGCATGGGAGGTGCGCTCGGGAAAAAGAAGAGAGAGGAGGTCGCAACAGTCGAAGCAGGTACTTGATCCAGATCGAGAGGTCCAGGCCCTCACTACCAAACCAGACCCCATTACCCTAACTATCCACACAATCCATACAACCCTCCCCAACCATATTATCCACCACAAGAGCCCCATTTCTCCGTCCATCACGCCCAAGCTTACACCCAGTCTCCGGCTTGTCCGCAATGGCGTGCACCGACTCCCCAACATACATGTATACTTCCAAAAAACACATATACACCTCCACAAAATACATATCCACCACTGAGGGCCTACATGAATCCTTCAGGGCCAAGCTTCCGCGGAAATCAGGCTTTCAGGAATGAAAGGATGCAGAAGCCAAGAACATTCACTCCGTTGGGAAAAACCTATACTACTCTGTTTCACAAGTTGAAGCAGATAGGCCTACTAAGTCCTATTGAAACTAAATTACCAAATCTCCTTCCCAGAAATCTGGACCATTCAGTAAGCTACGAATATTGTTCGGGTGCTCCCGGGCATGATACTAAGAAATGTTGGAAGTTGAAGACTGCCATACAAGATCTTATTGACACAAATAGGATCGAGGTTCAGGCACCAGAGGCACCCAACATCAATGAAAATCTGTTACCAGTGCACCATGAAGCCCACATGATCGAACTAGTGCACGAAGGAGGGAAACTAAAAACACCCTCACAAACGGTAATGATGATTCGAGCCAGTTCTAATGAAGAGTCGACCAGGGGAAAGGTAGTGGTACAGTCGGGAAAGGTATATGACAAGCCATTTGTGGTAGTAGGGAAAGGATCGGGAAAAGGGATCCACGTGGAACCAGTTGTTATCAAACCGGTCATACAGTTGCCGATAACAAGTGAGAAAGCTGTGACGTGGAGCTACAGTCAAGTGACAATGATGCATAAGGGGAAGGAGGTTGTGGAATACGTATGCGAGGCATAGGGGTTAACTCGATCGGGAAGGTGTTTTGCTCCCGCAGAATTGAGAAGGGTCAATCCTGAAACAATAAAGAAGCCAGTGACAGAGGAAGAAGCAGAGGAATTTTTGAAGAAGATGAAGGTGCAGGATTACTCAATTATAGAGCAATTGAGAAAGACCCCAACCCAGATTTCGTTGCTATCCTTGTTGATCCATTCAAGTGATCATCGTTAGGACTTAATGAAGATTCTGAACGAGGCCTATGTCCCGGACAAGCTCTCAGTGAACCATTTGGAGAAAGTAGCGCACAAGATCTTCGAAGTAAACCGAGTGACATTCTCTGACGATGAGTTACCGGTAGAGAGTACTGAACACAACAGAGCACTCTACCTGACGGTAAAATGCGAAGAATCGGTGGTCGCTCGAGCACTAATTGATAATGGGTTAAGTGCCAATATCTGTCCTTTGGCCACTCTGAACAAGCTAAAGGTTGCTGATGATAGGATCCACAAGGACAGTGTCTGCGTCCAAGGTTTTGATGGGGGCGGCACTGACACAGTGGGTGATATCGTACTGGAATTAACCATTGGTCCAGTCGAGTTCACCATGGAATTTCAAGTAATAGATGTGGCGGTGTCGTACAATCTTTTGTTGGGACGACCCTAGATCCATGCAGCTAAAGCAGTGCCATCTACACTGCATCAAGTGGTCAAATTTGAATGGGATAGACAAGAGATTGTGGTACACGGGGATGACGGCACACACGCCGTCAGTGATGCTATTGTGCCCTTCATAGAAACCGACGATGATAAGGGCCCATGGGTTTATCAGGTTTTCGACGCAGTCTCAGTAGACAAAATTCCTGAGGGCGGGGGCCTTCCACTTCCCAGAATCACAGCTGCAACCTTCATGATAGCCTCAGAAATGTTGAATAATGGGTTTGTACCAGGGAAAGGTCTGGGGTTGATCTGCAGGGAATGATCCAGCCAGTTTCTTTGCCCAAGAACCTGGAAACTTTTGGGTTGGGATTCAAGCCTACCACAGCGGATATGAAACAGGCCCGCAAATTGAAGAAAAGAGTCTGGGTCCTTCCTAAGCCAGTCCCATGCCTGTCTAGATCATTTGTCAAAGCAGGGTTCAGAAAGTTGTCGGTCTCGAAAGTTCTTGGACCTCTGATGGGGCCAGATGGAGATTTGAATGAAAGCTTTGAAAGAGTGTTTGCCGATATCAACATGATAGAAGCTGGAGAGGGTTCCAGTAAGGCAGACATACAGTTTGTGGGTCCTAAGGTCAAGGTCAACAATTGGATAGCTACTCCTCTTCCTACTTGGAAGGAGTCTTGGTAGTTGGCTCTGATTTTCCTTTTCTGTTTTCTGGATTATTCTAGGGTTGTAATCCAGATTTCTTTTTATTGTGTTCAATAAAGTGTGAAACCTTGTTATCCCATAATTCAATAAAATGAAAAGTTTCTTCTTTATTTTTTATTTTATAAGTTATTATTTTTAATTTTGTTTCTTTTTCTGAACAGTTCTTTTCATACTGGTTCTAATGACATGGCATGCACAACGGATCTTCAACCTAGTCTAAAAGATCAATCTGATTTCGAGCTAATCATACAAGAGGTTGATTATGATAATGAATCGGAATACGATGAGGATGAAGCATTCGAGGAGATAAACAGGGAGTTAAGACAGTTTGAAGAAAAATGCAAACCCAACTTAAATGACACTGAAGCCATCAATTTAGGGGATGCCGGCGATATCAGAGAAACTAAAATAAGCATCCATATTGCACCAAATATCAGGGAGGAATTGATCAAAACACTTATTGAGTTCAAAGATGTTTTTGTATGGTCGTATGATGACATGCCGGGGTTAAGCACAGATTTAGTGGTTCATAAATTGCCCACTGACCTGGCATGCCCTCCCGTCAAGCAAAAATTGAGGAAGTTCAAAACGGATATGAGTGTGAAGATTAAAGAAGAAGTAACCAAGCAGCTGCAAGCAAAGGTTATTCGTGTCACTCGATATCCTGATTGGTTGGCTAATGTGGTGTCGGTACCAAAGAAAGATGGAAAGATCAGGGTATGTGTCGATTACCGCAACTTGAACAGAGCAAGCCCTAAAGACAACTTTCCATTACCCAACATCCATATCTTGATCGACAATTGTGCCGGACGTGAGATCGGATCTTTTGTGGATTGCTATGCTGGGTATCATCAGATTTTGATGGATGAGGAAGATGCAGAAAAGACAGCCTTCATTATGCCATGGGGAACTTATTGCTACCGGGTAATGCCATTTGGTTTGAAGAATGCTGGGGCAACGTACATGAGAGCAATGACCACTGTGTTTTATGACATGATCCACAAAGAAATTGAAGTGTACGTAGACGATGTGATCATAAAGTCCAAGCATCAGGAAGAACACGTAGCATACCTAAGGAAGTTCTTTCAAAGACTTCGAAGGTATGATATTAAGCTCAACCCGGTCAAATGTGCATTTGGTTTTCCATCTGGGAAGCTTTTGGGATTCATCGTCAGTAGGCGAGGTATTGAACTGGATCCGTCAAAGATCAAATCTATCCAAGATTTGCCACCGCCGAAGAACAAGACAGAAGTAATGAGTCTGTTGGGAAGGTTGAATTACATCAGCAGATTTATTGCTCAACTCACAGCAACCTGTGAACCCATTTTTTGGCTGTTGAAGAAGGATGCTGCAATAGAATGGACGGCGGAATGCCAGGAGGCATTCGACCAGATCAAAGAATATTTATCAAATCCACCTGTATTGGTTCCCCCTGAGCAAGGAAGACCATTAATTCTTTATCTAACGATCTTGGAGAATTCGTTTGGCTGTGTGTTGGGGCAACACGACATTACAGGAAGAAAGGAGCAAGCCATCTATTATCTCAGCAAGAAGTTTACAATATATGAGGTTAAGTACACTCAACTCGAGAAGACATGTTGCGCCCTAACTTGGGTGGCCCAGAAATTGAAACATTATTTATCCTCATATACTACTTATCTCATTTCCCGTTTGGATCCGTTAAAGTATATTTTCCAGAAGCCTATGCCCACAGGAAGGTTAGCAAAATGGCAAATATTACTCACGGAGTTTGACATCGTCTATGTGACGAGGACAACCGTGAAGGCACAAGCGTTGGCAGATCACTTGGCTGAGAATCATGTTGATGAAGAATACGAGCCGTTGAGGACGTATTTTCCTAACGAGGAAGTAATGAATATAGATGAGTTGAACTTACCTGAGGAACTAGGTTGGAAGCTTTTCTTTGATGGAGCCGCAAATGCGAAGGGAGTAGGAATAGGAGCAATGCTTTTTTCTGAAACAGGACATCATTATCATGTTACAGCTCAATTGCGTTTCTATTGTACCAACAACATGGCTGAGTATGAGGCATGAATTTTGGGTTTGCGATTAGCTGCAGACATGGATGTCCAAGACGTCTTGGTCTTGGGGGACTCGGACCTCCTGGTGCATCAGATTCAGGGTGAATGGGAAATACGGGATTTGAAGCACATACCATATCGACAATGTTTGCATGATCTGAGCAAGCAATTTCGATCAGTGGAGTTCAGACACATCCCAAGAGTTCACAATGAGGTTGCCGATGCATTGGCCACTTTAGCATCAATGTTGCACCACCCAGACAAAATTCATGTTGACCCGTTGCACATCCAGGTTCGTGATCAGCATGCCTATTGCAACATGATAGAGGAAGAAGTGGATGGCGAGCCATGGTTTTATGACGTCAAAGAGTACCTCAGGATGGGGATATACCCGGAGCAGGCCACCGGAGATCAAAAAAGTGCTATTCGGCGATTGTCAAGTGGTTTCTTCCTCAATGGAGGAGTGTTGTACAAAAGAACCCCAGATTTGAGATTACTGAGATGTATAGACGCCAGTCAAGCCACGACAGTTATGACAGAGGTACATGCTGGAGTTTGTGGGCCACATATGAGCAGATATGTATTGGCGAAGAAGATTCTTCGAGCAGGGTATTATTGGCTCACTATGGAGCATGATTGTATCAATTTCGTGCGGAAATGCCATCAATGTCAAATACACGGAGATTTGATTCATTCTCTGCCGACAGAATTGCATGCAATGTCAGCACCATGGCCATTTGTTGCATGGGGCATAGATGTCATTGGACCTATTGAGCCGGCAGCTACTAACGGTCATAGGTTCATTCTGGTGGCCATCGATTATTTCACCAAGTGGGTTGAAGCCAAAACTTTCAAGTCAGTAACCAAGAAGGCAGTGGTAGATTTTGTCCATTCCCATATCATCTGTAGATTTGGGATCCCGAAAGTGATAATCACGGACAATGGTGCTAATCTTAATAGCAATTTGATGAGAGAAGTATGTGAACAATTTAAGATTACACACCGTAATTCCACACCATATCGTCCCAAGGTGAATGGAGCTGTTGAAGCAGCCAACAAGAACATCAAGAAGATACTGAGGAAGATGGTAGAAGGATCCAGGCAATGGCATGAAAAATTACCATTTGCATTGTTGGGTTATCGCACTACCGTCCGGACTTCAGTAGGTGGAACCTCTTATTTGTTGGTATATGGAACTGAAGCAGTAATACCGGTGGAAATTGAAATTCCATCCCTTCGGATTGTCGCTGAGGCTGAGATTGATGATGACGAATGGGTCAAAACCCGTTTGGAGCAGTTGAACTTGATTGATGAAAAGAGATTGGCAGCTGTGTGTCATGTCCAGTTATATCAAAGGAGAATGGCAAGAGCCTACAACAAGAGGGTGCGCCCCAGAGAATTTGAAGTGGGGCAGCAAGTGTTGAAACGAATCTTGCCACACCAAGCTGAAGCAAAGGGCAAGTTCGCCCCAAATTGGCAAGGACCATTCATTGTAACCAGAGTGTTGTCCAATGGTGCTTTATGTTTAACAGATATCGAAGGGAAATGCGTCGACATGGCTATCAATTCCGACGCATTTAAGAGATATTATGTATGATCTCTTTTGGTTGTAATTGTCATTTGTTTGTGGTTGGCATTTATCGGAGAATGAAATGACGGAGGCAATTCTTTCTTCTTTCCAAACACTTTAACCTTTGCTTACCTTTTTTGAGCCGTATTTATTCTTTCATATCCCTCTTTTGGAGTCAGTAATTAAAATAAAAGATAAAAAGAGAGAAAAACCATATAAAGACAAAAGAAAAATCACAAGAAAAACAAAGGAATTAAGAACTACGTTTGACCTGATTCCTCAAAGAAGGATACGTAGGCGCCTCACGGCTCGGTCATAGTGTAACCAAAAAATAAAAATCCCCAAGTAAGAAGAACTGGGGCAGAAGTTGTGAAAAGAAAGTTTGATTCCAAGAGTTGTACTGTTTTACCCCTCCAAATTATTTTAAACTTTTGATACCTCTTTTCCTTTTAGCCATACAAGAAAAACCATATTGATGTCCAAAAAAGACCTCCCGATCAGTATCCGAGAAGTGCCAAGTTCATGCAAACGACAGTCGGGAACAACACTTTGATCCCCAGCAGAGAAGAGGATCATAAACTGGAAATTAATGGATAGCCGAAAGAATCCCCAACAAAGAGCGTCATATCAACAACACTCCAATCCCCAGCTAAAAAAAATAAAAAAAATAAAATGAGAGAGTCTTATCGGTGAAAACCTTCACAGGCACCATGAGGCGATGAGAGTTGAGAGAAATGAGAGAGTCTTATTAGTGAAAACCCCTCGAAGGGAACTATGAGGCGACAAAGAGAGATTGGCGGAAAAGGTCCACATTTGGCAAAAGTTGAGTATTTATTTATCCCCAGCGAGATGAGGCCATACGAAAGATTGATTGGTACGAATAGACTGGGTTGATCAATCCGAAATGCACGACATGATCGTTGGGATTGGTTATATCATTCAGATAAGTTCTTTTCTTTCCTTTTTCCCAGCATTTGTTCAAAAAAACTTCTACTTTTTCTATCTTTTAAAATTATCACTTTTTCATTTCTTGGTTTAAAAGACTTTACTTCCCCAGCATTTTATTATTGAAAAGGATTTTCAGAGCTTACTACCAGTTGCCAAAATGGTGTAAAGCAAAATCCAAAGATAAGGCGACAAAGCGAAAAGAAGTTTGTCGCAAGACCAAATGATGAATGGGTTTAGATCCTAAGAGGCCCAAATTTCCAAGGGAAGTTATGGATCAAATTCCAAGATGATCCCCAGCAGATTTGCGAGATACAGGAACAACTCCGACAGATTCTCGACCAAGCTCCACAATGGTCGGACAACACGGAGCGGGGAAGGAAGAGAAATGACAACCATCCCTAGCAGGAATATCAACCCCAGCAATCAATATTCTCCCCAGTAGAGTTGCCAGAGCTGTCACACCAAAAGGGAAAAATCATCCCCAGCAGAAGTGGCACGACCACTCGCCCCGTTTTAAACTAACAAATTTTTCTTTGATTTGAAACAAGGAAAGGAAATATTATTGACCGCAGGAAGACAGGGTCACAAAGAAGATTATCAAGCTGGGGCAGAAAATTTTCTCTCATTACGAAAATTTTCTTAAAATCAGATAGTCATTTGGGAAAGAGAGAAGATAACACAAGTTTTGAAGGAAGAAAAATCCCCAGCAATATACGAGAAGGGAGATACAAGTTTTAAGAGAAAAGCAATCTTGGAAGAAGCAAGATAACCCAAAGTTGTAAAAGCAATGACCTTTGAATCAGTATCATCCCCATCATTATTCCCTGCAGGTTTCAGGGAAGTGAAAGCACCAGCTTTAAAGGAAATAGTCTTTGAAGAAGGAAAATGACACATTGATGAAATAAAATAACAGTGTTATCCCCAGCAATTTTCAGAGGAATAAAACATCAATTTTGAAGGAAGCAGTTGAAGAAGTCAGAAGCCCGCCTGGAGAATGGAGGTGTTAAAATTTGAGAAGTTGAAGAAGTCAGGAGCTCGCCTGGAGAATGGAGATGTTAAAATTTGAGAAGTTGAAGAAGTCAGGAGCCCGCCTGGAGAATGGAGGTGTTAAAATTTAAGAAGTTGAAGAAGTCAGGAGCCCGCCTGGAGAATGGAGGTGTTAAATTTTGAGGAAGTTGAAGAAGTCAGGAGCCCACCTGGAGAATGGAGGTGTTAGAATTTAAGAAGTTATTGAAGTCAGGAGCCCGCCTGGAGAATGGAGGCTGAATTATTTTGAGAAAGTTGTTGAAGTCAGGGCCCGCCTGGAGAATGGAGACTGGATTATTTTGAGAAAGTTGTTGAAGTCAGGAGCCCGCCTAGAGAATGGAGGCTGAATTATTTTGAAAAGTTGTCGAAGTCAGGAGCCCGCTTGTAGAACGGAGGTTGTTATATTTTAAGTTGAAGTCAGGAGCCCGCCTGGAGAATGGAGGTGTTAAAATTTAAGAAGTTGAAGAAGTCAGGAGCCCGCCTGGAGAATGGAGGTGTTAAATTTTGAGGAAGTTGAAGAAGTCAGGAGCCCACCTGGAGAATGGAGGTGTTAGAATTTAAGAAGTTATTGAAGTCAGGAGCCCGCCTGGAGAATGGAGGCTGAATTATTTTGAGAAAGTTGTTGAAGTCAGGGGCCCGCCTGGAGAATGGAGGCTGGTTTATTTTGAGAAAGTTGTTGAAGTCAAGAGCCCGCCTGGAGAATGGAGGCTGAATTATTTTGAAAAGTTGTCGAAGTCAGGAGCCCGCTTGTAGAACGGAGCTTGTTATATTTTAAGTTGAAGTCAGGAGCCCGCCTGGAGAATGGAGGTGTTAAAATTTAAGAAGTTGAAGAAGTCAGGAGCCCGCCTGGAGAATAGAGGTGTTAAATTTTGAGGAAGTTGAAGAAGTCAGGAGCCCACTTGGAGAATGGAGGTGTTAGAATTTAAGAAGTTATTGAAGTCAAGAGCCCGCCTGGAGAATGGAGGCTGAATTATTTTGAGAAAGTTGTTGAAGTCAGGGGCCCGCCTGGAGAATGGAGGCTGGATTATTTTGAGAAATTTGTTGAAGTCAGGAGCCCGCCTGGAGAATGGAGGCTGAATTATTTTGAAAAGTTGTCGAAGTCAGGAGCCCGCTTGTATAACGGAGGTTGTTATATTTTAAGTTGAAGTCAGGAGCCCGCCTGGAGAATGGAGGTGTTAAAATTTAAGAAGTTGAAGAAGTCAGGAGCCCGCCTGGAGAATGGAGGTGTTAAATTTTGAGGAAGTTGAAGAAGTCAGGAGCCCACCTGGAGAATGGAGGTGTTAGAATTTAAGAAGTTATTGAAGTCAGGAGCCCGCCTGGAGAATGGAGGCTGAATTATTTTGAGAAAGTTGTTGAAGTCAGGGGCCCGCCTGGAGAATGGAGGCTGGATTATTTTGAGAAAGTTGTTGAAGTCAGGAGCCCGCCTGGAGAATGGAGGGTGAATTATTTTGAAAAGTTGTCGAAGTCAGGAGCCCGCTTGTAGAACGGAGGTTGTTATATTTTAAGTTGAAGTCAGGAGCCCGCCTGGGGAATGGAGGTGTTAAAATTTAAGAAGTTGAAGAAGTCAAGAGCCCGCCTGGAGAATGGAGGTGTTAAATTTTGAGGAAGTTGAAGAAGTCAGGAGCCCACCTGGAGAATGGAGGTGTTAGAATTTAAGAAGTTATTGAAGTCAGGAGCCCGCCTGGAGAATGGAGGCTGAATTATTTTGAGAAAGTTGTTGAAGTCAGGGGCCCGCCTGGAGAATGGAGGCTGGATTATTTTGAGAAAGTTGTTGAAGTCAGGAGCCCGCCTGGAGAATGGAGGGTGAATTATTTTGAAAAGTTGTCGAAGTCAGGAGCCCGCTTGTAGAACGGAGGTTGTTATATTTTAAGTTGAAGTCAGGAGCCCGCCTGGAGAATGGAGGTGTTAAAATTTAAGAAGTTGAAGAAGTCAGGAGCCCGCCTGGAGAATGGAGGTGTTAAATTTTGAGGAAGTTGAAGAAGTCAGGAGCCCACCTGGAGAATGGAGGTGTTAGAATTTAAGAAGTTATTGAAGTCAGGAGCCCGCCTGGAGAATGGAGGCTGAATTATTTTGAGAAAGTTGTTGAAGTCAGGGGCCCGCCTGGAGAATGGAGGCTGGATTATTTTGAGAAAGTTGTTGAAGTCAGGAGCCCGCCTGGAGAATGGAGGCTGAATTATTTTGAAAAGTTGTCGAAGTCAGGAGCCCGCTTGTATAACGGAGGTTGTTATATTTTAAGTTGAAGTCAGGAGCCCGCCTGGAGAATGGAGGTGTTAAAATTTAAGAAGTTGAAGAAGTCAGGAGCCCGCCTGGAGAATGGAGGTGTTAAATTTTGAGGAAGTTGAAGAAGTCAGGAGCCCACCTGGAGAATGGAGGTGTTAGAATTTAAGAAGTTATTGAAGTCAGGAGCCCGCCTGGAGAATGGAGGCTGAATTATTTTGAGAAAGTTGTTGAAGTCAGGGGCCCGCCTGGAGAATGGAGGCTGGATTTTTTTGAGAAAGTTGTTGAAGTCAGGAGCCCGCCTGGAGAATGGAGGCTGAATTATTTTGAAAAGTTGTCGAAGTCAGGAGCCCGCCTGTAGAACAGAGGTTGTTATATTTTAAGTTGAAGTCAGGAGCCCGCCTGGAGAATGGAGGTGTTAAAATTTTGGGGAAGTTGAAGAAATCAGGAGCCCGCCTGGAGAATGGAGGTATTAAAATTTTGAGGAAGTTGAAGAAGTCAGGAGCCCGCCTGGAGAATGGAGGTGTTAGAATTTAAGAAGTTATTGAAGTCAGGAGCCCGCCTGGAGAATGGAGGCTGGATTATTTTGGGAAGTTGAAGAAGTCAGGAGCCCGCCTGTAAAACGGAGGTTGTTATATCTTTAAGTCAGAGAAGTTGAAGTCAGGAGCCCGCCTGGAGAATGGAGGCTGGATTATTTTGGGAAGTTGAAGAAGTTAGGAGCCCGCCTGGAGAATGGAGGTGTTAAAATTTTGAGGAAGATGTTGAAGTCAGGAGCCCGCCTGCAGAACAGAGGAGTACATTTCAAGATCAAACAGAAGTCAGTAATCAGGAGGAGTACAACAAAGATCCCCAGCATAACAAGCCTTAATGTAGGAAGCAGTGTCCCCAGCAGACATAACGGAATAATAAAACTTATGCTCAAAAAGGCAAAAGGCTAGTGTCATCCTCAGCAGTTTTCGAAAGAAAGGCACCGGAGGAAACACAAGCCGACAAAGCGAGGCAACCAGAGCAAGGGGAAGACAAATAAGATTTTGTAATTCCTAGCTTAGTCTAGTTTCTTATTTTCTTTTGGCACGGTGTAATAAGGAGATCGGGAGGCAGTAGCAACAACAATAACAGCAAAAAGCAGTTCCATGGTAGTCCCAGCTATCAAAACTTCCCGAACTACATTAACCTGATTCCCTTCTAGCCAGGGATATGTAGGAAACCTTTGAAGCAAAAGTTCGGTTAAATCTTTTTCAAAAAAATGCTTCACATGGAGTATTCCAACGGGCAAAAATCGCTCGTATCCGCTCACTTTATCTTTGTACGAAAACTCTTCATGTTTTCGGACAAAGAGGGGCAACTGTGAGTACGTGATTTTTGCCTCACAAGAACTACTCCAAAAGAAATCATAAATAATTTTTCTTTGTATACGATTTTGAATTTTTCGTGGCATTTTATCTGTGCATGTTTATTTTGTTCTAATTAAAGAAAAATACAGAAAAAATAGTAATATAGGTACATGTGCATTTAGGAATTAATGTGGCATTTTCATAATTAATTAATCATTGGTTTATATAAAAGGATAAAATAAAAATATATTTAGGAATTAAATAAACCATAGTTTGGTTTTAAAAGAGGGAAAATCACAAAAATATGTAATTGCTGTAATTTTGTCATTCAAATATGCCTTTGTGTGATTTTATTAACTTGTGTGATATTTATTGTCAAGTGTTAATTAATATTTGGTTAGTTGTATTTTTGATTTTACAATTTAATTAGGAATTGTGTGAAATTAGGAATTAAAGAAGGAAAAGGAAAAGAGTTCAAAAATTAGAATATACGGATTTGGGCCAAAAGCTTCAAGGCCCAAACAAAATATACCTTAAACCAGCCCATACCCGCCCCAAATCCAGTCCACCTGCAACTAATCCAAACGACGTCGTTTCATCACTCTCAATCTGGGTCGTTGATCTCACTTGATCAAACGGTCCAGATCATTCAACCTTTACCCATTCCTTGGCCCGACCCATCACCCCAATACCCGGACAGCCCCAGCACTACCAAAACGACGTCGTTCCCTTAAGTGAGGAGATCTTGGCCATCAATCTCACCTAATCCAACGGCCAGGATCCATCTACCCCTCCCCTATATAAACTTAATCTTCTACCCCAGCCCCCCAAACCAAACACCCCCCCTTTTCCTGTTCATCGTCTCCTTTAGAGACCAAACATGAACCTCCACCGTTAGCCACCGTGCACCGCCCACCGGAAATCGCCTCACGGCGGTTCCGGTGGTCCAAATGACCCCATCTTAACACCATAGCTTCCCCATGACATCCTCTTTCCAGATCTGATGTTAGTTTCCCTCGAATCAGGCCCAACACCTCGAATCTTCGATCAAAGTTTGGTCTGAAAACCCAACTTTCTCCGATGGCTTCCAAATCAACACCATAGTTTTTCCTGACCATCCTCGTTATGGATCCGATAGTAGTTTAGGTTGAATCTTCCTGGAACTGCTTGAATCTTCATTTGAAGATTTGAGCAAAACCTAAAACTACCCTAATGTACCCCAAAATCACACCAGTCACTCTCCTGACCTCACTTGTAACCAAACCAAACTTGGTTTGGTTTGAATCTGACCAGAAATGATCAAGCCCCAAATCAGACCTTCAAGAACCCTAAAATTCCAAATCATGGAATCTGCCCAAATTTAATAAAAGGTTGGGGTCTAATCGACCTTAATCGAAGTATTTTCAGTTGAGAATACTTCGACTAAGGTCTGTTCGATCTCAAAGTGTTCGAATCAGAGTTTCGAAGACTGGGTCCGTATAATTCTGGTATTATGAGGTATTTCCTTTTCTTTCCTTCGTATTTGCTTCTCTACATATCGGTTTATCTGCTGTATTGATTTTAAAATTTCTTTTGGTCAATTGACCCTGTTCATATTCAATAGGATTAATTCTGTTATTTGTTTAGGTTCGATATGATTGTTATGTGTTATAATTTGTGTAATCGATTAATGAGTTGCGTCGATTAATTAGTTTCCAGATAATCTATGTTTCTGTCAATACCACTGAAATTGCCTGTGAATTGCCTAATTGTCTGGGATCTGATTGTTTAGTATCAGTTGTTGTAAGCAGTCCATTAATTAGTTTCGTCAATTAATTCACTCCTGTTTGTTAAAACAGAAAGTTTGTCAAACGTTGTTGTGTATATTTGATCTGTGGCCATTTGGTTTCAGAGCATTGTCATTAGGATGACAATGAACTTGCATCCTGATGTTTGCATTCATGTGCATATTGATTAAATATTTCAGTTTCAGTTTTAAGGATTGTGTTAAGTTCTATGTTGTGTTAAGTCTAGATTGATTTAATTCCAAGTTCATTTGTTTCAATTAATTTCTAACCTTAGTCCTTCAATAATCAGAAATAAGTTTGGGTACAGTTGAAAGTCAGGTTTAATTTTCAAATCTTTGTTAAAGTTGAAAACAGATTTCAGATTTAAAAAGTGGTAATGCAGTAGTGTTTGTGTTAGGAGGGCAGTAATATTAAGGGTTTTTAGGGGGCAATTTGGGATTGAAACAGTTGAGTTTATATTTTAGTGTTAGTGCTTTGTTAATGGGGGTATTAACTAATACATTAATGGGGAACAAAAGGTAATGGGGGGTTGTTTAAGTGGAAAAGGTAGTCTTAGTGGCAGATAGTGGAAAAATTCTAATTTTTCAAAGAAGAGAGGGGTCGGGCAGCACCTAGGGAAAAAAAGAATACTTGTATAAAGAGAGGGAAGGTCAGGACAAAGAGGAGGAGACTGAAAGAGAGAAGGAATCTGAAAAACTGGAAAAAAGGAGAGGAAACAAATTCCGAAAAAAAATCAGAACTTTTACATTAAGAGTGAGAGTGTTGAGTTTAAACTTTTGCACTAAGAGTTGTCAGGTTGATTTTCTTGAGTATTTGAAAATCAGAAACTATTGTTTCCTTGCATCTGTCTGTGTTTCATTTTGGTACTGCTGGGTTTTCAGTTTCGTTTCAGCTGGGTTTACTGGTTGTTGTTGTACTGCTTGGTGCTGATTGTCGCTGTTGTTAGCTACTGGTCTACTGATCTTCACTCTCTTCTTCTGTTTTCTACTATCAGGTACACTTTCGAATCATTGTGATGCGGCTGTTGTAGTAAAAAGAAATACTCAAGTAGTCAAATATTTAATTTGTATTTGCATATTTAATAGCCAAAAGATAGGCAGCTGTATAATCTATCTTTGTAATTCAAATTAAGAATATGGACGGTGGAATTTATATTTGGCTAGAACTATTTTCTGTTGATTATAAACTGTAATTTGTAAACTATTAATAGTTTTCCAGTGTATGTTAGTTAGAATTCTATTTCATTTCGAATTAAGTATTGAGTTGTTTGAATTAAACAAGTTTAGGTAATCCTAATTGGAGCCGGCATCAGTCTGAAATAACAAGATAATCATGAACCTGCTGATAAACTTAGTTAAGGCATAAATTTGGACTAATTGTGTGAATTAGGTATTAAGGTTTAGTTCAGGCAGCTCGTTTGTTTAAAAAGGGGATTTGTTTGGTTTGAAAGGGTAATTGTTTGAATAGGTTTAGTTCTGCCAGTTTTAAGCAGAAATAAAAAGGCCATTAATTATATAGAATCCGTAGGCTTGACATATTTGAAGCGCGATTCAATGTAGAAAGGATAAGAGCCTTAATCCAATAGGTTATTCAAGTTAACGAGTTAGCTTCAACAAACTTTTGTAAGCATCAGTAATTAAGGTGGGTTTAGTTTCAAATAATTGAAAAGCATTTAGTCCCAATGAATCAATTCGTCTAACCATGCGAGTTTAATTTAGCTATAGGTTAATTAGTTTTTTTTTTGAATATGTCCTTTGTCGATGTTGTATTTTATTTATCATTTCAATTTTAGTAATCTTCTCTTCCAATAACGTTTTGTCTTAATCTAGCAATTAATATGTTACGTTTTTTTAGCATGTAATTAACTAGGATTATTTTCTTTTATTTTTAGAGAACAACCTAAATAGAAATGCAGTCACTCTAGGACCGTTTTTTTAAAAAAGGAATGAGATGAGCCTCGCCGAATAAAAATACAAAAATTGTGGGGCCCTCAGTAAATATTTACTGTAAAAATTGCTTAGACTTTGGAATGGACCGTTTAGCAAACTTTCACGGCCCTACCCAAAGTAAGTGATACGCTAGTCGCTTTAGGCGCGCCTTTAATAATTTAATTTTCTTAAAACTCGGGTGCACATTTATGTGACCCAAATCAAAATCTCAACAGAGTCGAAATATGTCGATAACCACGGGTACATTGATGTGACGTGGTTCGAGATATATTTTCACGATGTTGCAATTCTCTATAAAATAATAATAACAATAAAGCGGTTAAAAGTTGAAATTGCACTATAATTTTTGAACATGTATTAAAATCAGATATTTTAGCCATTACAACAGTTTAAGCGACCGTGCTAGAACCACGGGATTCGGGGGTGCCTAACACCTTCCCTCGGGTCAACATAATGGCTTACTTAGAATTTCTGGTTTGCAGACTTCATTTGGAAAGTCGAATATTTTCCTCGATTCGGGATTAAATTGGTGACTTGGGACACCCTAAATCTTCCAAGTGGAGACTCTGAATAAATAAATAAATCTCGTTTCGATTGTCCTTTAAGTGGAAAAAACTCCCTTCCGCGCCCTTTTTAAGGTGGCGCGGGTGAAAAAGGAGGTGTGACACTAATTAGCGACTAAATTTCGTCCTTAAAATAAATGGACCAGCAATATTGCGACCAGGTATGTTTGGTCGCTTTTAGGCCTATAAGCGACCAATTTTGATCGCTTTTTGTGGTCGCTTTTTATCGAATTTCTAGTAGTGTTCACAATACCACGCTATGCTCTTGGCTAGACTAAAAAAATAAATTTAATTTTGAAATTTCAGAAAAAATCAATAGGAATCCATGGTTTTGAAACAATGGAGGCCGTCCAATACTATGGTGAACCGGCTAGGCTATGTCAAAGAAGGACATAAATGGTGAAATCAGAAAGAGGGAAAAGTCGGCTTCCGTAAATGGAGTTTTCTACCCAAAACTTAATAATTTTCCGCTAATATTTATGTTTTCTCTATTTGTCTTCTAGTATGAGATTGGATACAAAAAGGGGAGAGGGAGTTAATGTAAGACAAAGGATTGAAATAATTTTTTTGGAGAAAATTTATTGTTTTTCTTTGTTTTTCACTATGTCTGCCTGGGTTTGGAACAAAAAGAGGAGGAGGGGGTAGATTAGAGAGGGGGAGAAAGAAAAGAATGGGGAGGTGGGGGCGGACGACAATGGGGAAAAAGAACACATGGGGTGAAGGAAATTTCTGGGGTATTGGAGAAGTGAGCCTGGTTTATTTTCTTTCTTTTTAATTTGTATTTTTTTTTAGTTTTAGATTTTTTTAAATCAAAACTATTATAGTCACGCGCGTAATTTTTGTGACTTGCACATACCTTGTCCACATCATCTCTGTTACTGTCACATGTGCATAGTCAACGGTCAAATAGGTTTATTAGTTATCGGATATGTGAATTTGAGTGTTCAAATGGGAAAAATGTAAGTTCGTATATCAGCTTTAAAATTCGGTGCAAATTTAAGTGGCCAGAAAATAATTGCGCCATTAAAAAATATAAACCAAAACGTAGGTAATTTAATTGTCTAATTATTGCACTTGGTGCATGTACTATGCACATAAAAAAGTTTAGGCTCTGGCCTTTTGTGCATGCATAAAGATGATAATGGATACTACTGGAAATAGTGGACAGAAAAAAAAAAAAAACAATTTCAACACACTTGCCGTCCTGAACATCATTTGTTCAGAGGTTGTGTTGCTTCTCTCAGGTGCCAGATGGAGCTGGTTACTGGTTATAATCCTGCTATTTTCCTTTTACTTTTTAGGCTGTCAATTATGTTCTGTAACATCGTAAATCACAAAAGTTTTGTGGACAAAGTTCAACCTACGTTTGGTAAAAAAAAGCAATGTCGACCTTAATTTGAAGTTTGGAATTAACCTGCACAAGTTTATTGTCATTATATGGCAACCTTCCTCGGAACTCATAAGCACCCCGTGACCTTTCTTTGACACTCGTGAGAATTCTTCAAATTATTGTCCTTATTCTCTAGTCCGTATTAGTAGTTTCTTTTTAGTTACCACTAAAGGATTGTGGTAATTTGATTAGAAATCTCGAGCTCGAGCAGTCTTTTTTGTGGAGTATACCAAACCTTCGTAATAGACTTTTTGTGGCGCGAGCCCGAATTAGTATGGCCAGTATTGAATGGCTGTAGCCTGTAGCAAAAGGAAAAAAATTGTTGTTCAACTAGCAACTTTGGGTATAAAGCAGAAGTGATTACATACTTAGAGCTCAAGCCCGAGAGCTCTGGTTAAGGATGAAAGAGTACTTATCACTCGACTACGACCCTTGTTGGTTCCTTGCTTGTTATGAAAAAAAATGAGACAATGAAATAAAACATGATAATCAGAAGACACGCAAAAGATAACTTGTTCTTGGACATTGACTTAGTATATCCGTGGTTTGTGCGATAATTTGTCCAGTTAATTTTTAGTTTTTCTTGCCGTGATTTTTGGCCAAGGTTTTGGCGCATGGGATGATTAATTGTTAACCTACCCACTTTTCCATACTTTTCTAGTATCTTGGTTGTGTTAGATTAACTTACCCCAAAATATTTTGATTATTTGGGTAATAAATGAAAGAATCATGACTTCTAGTAATTCTTTTTTCACTACCAAACTTCTACCTAAATTACAAAAATACCTTTAGCAAGATAACTAAAAAGAACGCAACATTTTGATTCCAAAATTGAACCACAATTTTACCATTTCAGAGAGAACAAAGAGTTTGATAAACTAGACTAATGCTCGAGCAGAATTTAAAATAAAAACTTTGGTTTGCCATGACGTCGTAGTCCAATGGTTACAAATCCATTTATAAAAATCTTTTTATTTTTTTCCCTTTCACTTACCCTCTATTTTGCCGGCTTATTCCAAATTAAAATAAGTTTTAAAAGAAAGAAAAGAACAAGAAAAAATAAGAGAAAGATATTAATCTTGATCATCACGATATGGAATTGAGCCAACAACAAGAAGCATTATGAAATGGTACGTTATGCCTTCATTTCAATGAATACGATGAGATATTTTGAAAGCTATTATTATTATTATTATTATTAATGAGAACATGGCTCCATCGTAGGTTTTATAGCACAGCTTACCGTTTCTGGTACGGTGAAAATCTGTTTTACCATTTACAAGAAGAAACTATTCTGTAAAGAACACGGAAGAAAAAGGAAGTCATTTCGTTTTACCAAAAAAGTAGTCCAAAATCATTATTGTCCATAACATTTATGATTGTAACGTGCAGATAGAAGCTCTTCTTTAAAATTTTCCATGCCATTTTTTTTTCCAACTGTTATACCCATTACGCAATTTCTATGGTTTTATTAAGATCCTCATAATTACTTTGTGAAACAAAATAAACTACAATTATAATATTTTAACTTTCACTAATGGTAAAGAAAAGAATATAGAATAAAGATAATTTTAGCGAAGAGTGAAAATTAAGAAAATAAAAAATGGGATCAAATAGTCAAGAAACTGCATACAATCAAACCTCTCCGTAACATCTCCATAATCACATTTGTTCCGATACTTTTTGAATGTTATAGTGAAGTGCTAGAGGACATATATTATAACAAAACATAAAAAATTAATTCCGAGAAAAACTAAATTTTTATAGCGGATGACTGTTATATAGGGTTGTTGTTACGTAGATATGCCGGCATATAGACAAGTATATGAGCAGCCTGAGGTTAACTTTTATGGACTTTCCCTTCCCTGTTTGAAACTGATCATTTTAAGTTCTTTCCTTGAGTCACTAGAGAGAGAGAAAAAGAGAGATATAATCTTAAATTTTCTGACATTAATTTAGGAAGATGAAGATATGGGGTCTTTTTTTCCTGTTCCTCTACTTGTTTTTACATGTTAGAGCAGCTGTGGTAAGGGATGGATTTATAACAACAAAAGATGTGCATTTCATGTTAAATGAGAGTCCATTTTATGCAAATGGATTCAATGCTTATTGGCTTATGTATATTGCCTCTGATTCATCCCAAAGAGATAAAGTTTCTTCTGCTCTTCAAGAAGCTGCAAACCATGGCCTTACTGTTGGAAGAACTTGGGCTTTTAGTGATGGTGGATATTCACCTCTTCAGTACTATCCTGGATCCTACAATGAAAAAATGTTTCAGGTATTTTTTCTTTTATTTTTCTAATATTTTTGTCTGAGAATTTTGCCGGTAGAAACAACCTCTCTACTCCTCCAAGCTTTAGGGGTAAAGTCTGCGTACCGGATTGCAGTTGTTTCTGTTGTTGTTTGTCTGAGAATTTTTTATTTTTTTTGGCATTAAGAATGTTGTGTGAATTCAGGAATTAAATTTTGATGGTTTCAATTCTTAGTACGCAAATTTACATACTTTTGGAATTATGAGTTCAGAATCTAATATTTATTGAAATTTCGTTATTTTTCACATATAAATTTATGATCGAAATATTGAGTTCAGTTGAACCCTTACGATAAAAAAGCTCACTCGCTGTAATTATGTGTTACTCTCTGAGTTAATGAGGTCTGATATTTTTTAAAATTTTTTGGAAGGGTTTGGATTTTGCCATATCTGAAGCTGGGAAAAATGGGATTAAGCTAATCTTGAGCTTGGTTAACAACTATAAGGATTTTGGAGGAAGAAAACAATATGTGGAATGGGCAAAAAGTCAGGGTGAATCCTTTCAATCAGAGGATGATTTCTTTTCAAACAATGTTGTCAAGGGCTACTTCAAAAACCATATTAAGGTACAATATGCAAATTTTGCCTTGTTTTCTTTACCTTTATTCTATGAAAAAAAATGACAGAAGAGCCTTTATATAATTAAATTTAACTCATTCACAACGTAATTTTTTTTCATTACTAATATAATTTTACCTGTTATAACGAGTTGCCTGTTTTATTATTCCGGTAAATTGTGACATGTACATATAAGTAGTTTGAATTTAATTTTGAGACTGTGGTCAGTGAAACTATGCTTTTGGGTTGTCTAAAAGGAATACAAAATATAATATATAGCGACACAAAATGAATTTTGCCCACATATTCCGGTGCTGCTTAAATGTTGTACTTTCCACATGTATTAACAGTCTGTTTTCTGACTAACTAAAGCTAAACATTATGTTAGAAGTAAAAAAAATATGGTTTGTTTTTCCATCAATAATATTGGTTGATAAAATAGGCAGTTTTAACAAGAAGAAACAGCATAACTGGAGTTGCATACAAAGATGATCCTACAATAATGGCTTGGGAGCTTATGAATGAGCCCAGATGTCCTTCAGATCCATCAGGAATTACTATGCAGGTAATAACACTTTTTTCTTCTTTTTTGTCTTAGAAAATTAACAATTTTAAATCCCCAGTTTCTTCATTTTGCCTTAAAAAAGAAATTCACATATCTATGTTAGAGATAATTTACAGATAAGTCTTTTATTAGTAAGGTGAAGGAGAGAAATGGTGAATGCTCTGAGTTTACTGAAAGATTCAACTATTACTGCTATTATTATGTGTATATTGTCCATCCACATAATTATAAATTGTGGATTATAAAGATAACTTCATGCCAAAATCAAGTGTTATTTTCAGCCTCTCATTGTGGCAGTTAGAAGTTGGTAAACTTTAGTGGAAAGTCCTGTTTTTCTTGTGATAGCTTAGTAGGATTAGGCACTGAATCCTTACCTATTTAGCCCCTATCTGAATTAGGTAGTGAATCAGTTTTCACATAATGGTAGTACCATCTTTTGTGACAATGTGCTTGACTTGGGGTAAATTTTAAAGACTTTTAACTACATATATAATTGAATTAGTTAACATAAATAGTCTTCCAACCAACTGCTTAAACTAAAAATCAGTGTAATCTAATCCATATATGAGTATAACAGCATATAATTAGTGTAATCTGTATATACCGGCTAGAAAAATTCAAATAATGAATCTGGCCGGCTATTTATGTAAACATCCCTAGTTCCGAGAATGGTCAGTGAGTGCACCCCTACTATTGCATATTATGTGGAGATCTACCTCAGGGCGGATATTACAATTTAGTTGTGACTTTGTTAGTTGTAATGTAGGATGCAATATTTGGTACTAATTTCCATGATTAAGACTGAAAGTAATTTAATCAGTTGTACTTGTTTTACAGACTTGGATTACAGAAATGGCTTCATATGTTAAATCCATCGACAACAATCACCTAGTAGAAGCTGGACTAGAAGGATTTTATGGACATTCAGATGCTCAGAAGCAGCAAAATAATCCAAACTTCCTAGTTGGAACAGATTTCATTGCCAATAATCAAATTCCAGAGATTGATTTTGCCACTGTTCACTCATACCCTGATCAATGGTATTTATCCAAATAGCCTCTCTCTTAGCTTTCGTTTTTAGCATGTTTAGTACGACGAAAGTCATTTTTCGTAAAAAATGAGGAAGGACGGGACCATTACGGTCAATTGTGCGCAGCCTTACTCTGTATTTCTGCAAGAGACTGTTTTCACAGTTCAAACTCGTGACCTAACGGTCATATGACAACAACTTTACCAATTACGTCAAGTTTGATCCAGAGGTGTTCGTCGGTCGATATGGTACTGTATTTAGACATTTCGGTTCGGTATTCGGTTTCTTAAAATCCTACACCAATACCATACCTAATTAAATTCGGTATGGTTCGGTTTTTCTCCTTTGAGTTTCGGTTTATTCGGTTCGCCAACTTCGGTTTATTCGGTTTGAATACTAACTAGTGCATAAAGCCATACACTCTAATATTCTTAATTAAAGTACTCAAAAATACAAAACTGAAAATGTTTGTTGACAAAAATTTTGTCCAAAACTAGCAAATATTGACCCAAATAGAGAAAATTGTACATAAAAGAATATTTGATCATTAAAAATGTCTTGTTACTTGTTTAGAGTTAATTGATGAACTTTGAAAATAAAGGAAAGTAAAATTTTAGATTTTTTATATTTATGTTATAATTGATAATATGTGTTTTGTGTAATATAATATATATTTCAGTACGGTATCGGAATTTCGGCATTTTATCATAAAATACCAAATACCATACCTAATACCATTTTTTTTTCTTAAAACTTAAATACATTTCTGTCATGAAATTTTACAATTCACATGGTATTTTCATGTAGGTTGACTGGGCAAGATGATGAAGCCCAACTTAATTTCCTAAACGATTGGCTCAACGTTCACATTCAAGATGCTCAATCAATTCTCAAGAAACCTCTTATATTTGCTGAGTTTGGTAAAACATACAAAGGTGCTGGTTTCACACCTGAACAGAGAGACATAGTCTTCAACACAGTTTATTCCAGTATATATTGGTCAGCTAAAGGTGGTGGCGCGGCGGCCGGCGGCTTATTCTGGCAACTATTATCTGAAGGAATGGATTCATATAGAGATGGATATGAGATTATTTTCAGTGAGAGTCCCTCTGTTTCTGAAATAATACTGCAGCAGTCCCAAAGACTTAACAAGATTAGAAAAATGTATGCAAGGCTAGTGAATGTAGAGAAGTGGAAGAGGGCAAGGGACAAGATTAATCATGGAAATTAAAGAGAGTAGAATCACTATTATCAAAATGCTAACACTTGAGAAAGATTGGAGTGGACTCTTAATTATCTTAGAGGTGGTTAATATCAGTCCAAGAAGTAGATTTTAGCTTTAAGTTATACGTGAAAAAAAAAAAAGTTACAACATGTTTTTTTAGCAAACTGTTTAACATCTTATTTATCAGAGACAGCATTGTAGTGCTTTGTTAGTTTGTTATGGCTTAAAATACTATTTATATTGCCGTTTGTACATAATAGGTTAAAATATACTGATAGTATAAATTCTTTTTTACACAATCAATATAGTTAACTTAAAGAAGAATTATAACCGCTCACCCGTTCTCTTAAACTAAAAATATTCGGCAGATATATAATTTATATATAATTAATGTATAATCTATGATATACCATCTACAAAAACTAAACATTAAATCTCATCGGCTATTTGTACAACAATCAGGGGCGGACCCACATGGAGTCAAGTGGGTTCATATGAACCCGCTTCATCGAAAAATAACACTGTATATATAGGTATATTTTTGCTGTTTTCAGACAAGTAAAGGTATAAATATAATTTTGAATCCACTTAAAACAAGTAAAATGCCTAACTTGTTGGTAAAGAGGGTTCAAATTTTCCACATGGTCCTGAGTTCGAAATCAGCTAGTCACATATGACCTCTATAATGTTTTTTTTGAACCCGCTTAATAAAAATCCTGGGTCCGCCACTGACAACAATCCCTACCTTGAATCCTTATTAGGCCGTAAGCTTACACTTTATTTTATTTTCATTTCTTGGGAAAATGTGACCCACAAGTCACAACCAAGCATACCTCGTCAATTTTTTAAGCGGAAAAGAAAAAAAATAAGTGTTGACCTTGCTCCATGAGTAATATTTTTAGCTTTTGACCTTCAAAGTTGTGCCCATGGGACAAATGGGGGTCAAAAATTAAAGATCAGATTTTTGTACAAATAGCTAGCTGTATTTACTGTTTACTTTTTCTAGCCACTATACATAAATTATACACGATTATATATATATATATATATATGTGCCAGCTATTTTTAATTTAAGTGGTTGGGTGGACGGCTATTTAGGTTAATTTTTCTTTTATATTTCTGCAATTTTTGCAGGCTAGTCCTGTAAGTGATCTGTTTTACAGAAACGTGGATCCATTGACGGCCCAGGTAAGTAAACATCTGGCCCGTAACATTAGCCAGCCCAGTAATCTCAGATAAGCATTCTAATCCATTGCTCTTTTCTCCATCTCTCATTCATTTTCTGGAAAATACCCAACAATGGCGCTCACTCTCTCCAACAGTTTCCTCCAAAAAAATGCCTCTCCTCCTCCACTTTCCCTCAAAAAGGTATTCTCCTATTAAAATTTTATATTAGCAACTAATAATCAAATTAAACTAGTTTACAATTGAAATTATGATAATTGAAAATTGAATTTTGCAGGTAGGAATTGGGAGCAATGAGATGAGGTGGAGCTGCAGGAAGAAGGACATACACCCACAGTTCTACGACAATGCTAAGGTTTATTGTAACGGAGAGCAGGTGATGACAACAGGTGGGACTAAGAATGAGTACACAGTTGATGTTTGGTCAGGTAATCATCCTTTTTACTTAGGTAGTCGTTCGGCGCTACTTGTGGATGCTGACCAGGTTGAGAAATTCAGGAAGAAGTTTAGTGGGTTATCACAGATTATGCAAATTCCTACCCTCAAAGGAGAGATTGTGCTTCCTCCTAAGAAGAAGAAAGCTACTAAGAAGAAGTAGACAATATTCGGCTTATATAATTTTCCCTCTGTTTGTATGAAATTGTTGAAAAAAGTAGAGGGTTTTCTGTGTATTTGTTTGTATTTTGATGGATTAACGTCTGAACTCAATCTATGATATGAAAAGAAGTATAAAAATTGACTCTTTGTTCTTCTTGTTATTGTTGGGTTTTGGTAGTAATTGTTGTAGTTGTATAAAGGATAGACCGGTGCACTAAGCTACCTTTATGAGCGGGATCGGGGGAAGGGCCGGACCACATGGGTCTATTGTACGTAACCTTATCATGCATTTTTGCAAGAGGCTGTTTCCACGGCTCGAACCCGTGACCTCCTGGTCACATGGCAATAACTTTACTGGTTACGCCAAGGCTCCCCTCAAATTGCTGTAGTTGTATGATTGATCTTGTTAGGTTTGTCACAGCATTTTATTTGAATGCAAAGTGTAATCTGTTGGTTGGCATCATTGTTGCAATTATTGGAGTGAAATGTGCCTAAATAGAGCAGAATGAACACAAAAAATAATTTTGTATTTTGATAGTTTAACTTCTAAACTAATTCTATGATTGAAAAAGAAAGTATAAAGATTGAATCTTTGTTCTACATATTGTTATTTTTGTGTTTTAGTGGTAACTATGATTCAAATTGTTACAGTATTTCATTTAAATGCAAAGAATATCTGTATTTTCTTAATTGGTATCATTACTCCCAACTATTGGAATGAAATGAGCATAAATAGAACAGAATGAATACCGAGAATTTATGTGGCTTATCAGTTTGGATTTACACGTAGTTCATTGATCATACTTTTCACTGACAATTTTATCAAATGAGCTGCCTTCTATGGTTTAATCCCTTCCCCCCCCCCCCCCCCACAAATAAACTGAACAAAACTTGTTTTGGAAATCTTGCTGTAACGTGATTTCTCTGATGGGAAAGGCCGATCCTTTCAGCCATTGCTTGATAAGCTAAAGATGAACCTAAGGGTGTTATAAGTGCCGAAAGTTGTTGGCGTATGTTCTTCTGTTTGGTTGGATTAGCCAGGTGCTCTAAATTCTAAGCTGTTATGCTGGTGCACTTCTGTTTTAGAAGTTTACTATAGAAAGTACTATTTGGAGGATTGCATGTTAAACTGTGTTTTCGACTGATAGGTTTATGTCTATCTTCATTTCCCCTGCTATAGATTGCCCCTATTAAACACTGCTTTCTTGTTGGTATACTCTAAAAGAAAATTTGAAATAAGAATCTTATAAGTTCATGTCTTTGTTCCTTTCCCCTGCTATAGGTTCTCAGTTGCATTTATTTTGTCATTTGCATCTCGTAGAACATTATATGAAGCCCTCACATCTATTTGACTCCTCTGGTGCTATCGGTATCAGTATGTCTTTGTGAATACACTCCTAGGTGAACTATTATCTTTCGAGGAGTTTGGAATGATTATATTGTAGACTTATGATTTTTGGGCTGATTATAGATGGTTGAACCAGTTTTTCACTTCATACTTAAGCTTAGATTAAAGTATCTTGGCATCCTCATATCCTCGTTTCGGAAAGAACCATTAGAAGATTTATCTAGATTGATTAGCATGGTAATAGTATATAACTATTCATACTATACTGATTGTTTGGTTTCTTTAAGACTTATTTCAAAGACTCATAAAGCCTGTTCAAAAGGGATTTAACATTTGGTTGATAAGAATTCATACCAACATCTGGATTCAATATTAGGGTCTAGTTACTGAAACTGGAAATGCTAAGCTTTAAATCAGCATCTCCTAATTCCTATACCAATGACCAAAAGGTCATAGCTTCGATATTAATCTTTGGCATGCCTCATTTCTTTTCACTATTCTAGCTTCTGTCTCGATACCTTTTGATTCTACATCATCTATAGTTGTTTTCTAGTTCTGGTTTTAGCTTATGCCCTTTATTAGAGTTCTTCTTTTCACTGTCAGAAGGGGATCCTTGGCGTAATTGGTAAAGTTGTTGCCATGTGATCAGGAGGTCACATGTTCAAGCCGTGGAAACAGCCTCTAGTAGAAATTCAGGGTAAGGCTGGGTACAATAGACCCTTGTGTCCAGCCCTTCCCCGGACCTGTGTATAGCGGGGGCTTAGTGCACCGGACTGCCCTTTTTCTTTTCACTGTCACACGACTGAATTAGACATGGCAACCTGGATATGGTTTTTACTCGACAGTAAGACATTAATACCCAAACCACCTATATCTTTGATTCTTTTTCTTTTTTATACGCTTAAAACCACTTGATTATGAGTCAAAACGATCTCATGAATGCATTTTGATTTCTTCCCTATGCTCAAATCTTTTCTCATGGCACACTGTGAACCATATTCCTTACTTTCTGAGTTAACTATGATGTTTTTCACTGGAATATTAACCAAACAGAAATTTTAGCATTTGCTAAAGTAGCTTCCACATCATTGTCTGTTTTGTGTTTCCGGATTTACCAATAGGCAGATAATTATAGTTGCCACCTTTCTTTTGCCCTGAAACTGATGCAATATGTTTAGCAGTAATCCTTTTGGTAGGAACATTCTGCACATGGTGCACTATGAATCTGTAGAAATATATGCTATTCCCCGCATGTTTTGTTTTTGGTTTAATGAATCGAACATCTACCGATAAGTATATCTACAAAATAATTTCATCATTATTTAATTCTCGTATTATGATTCTCATATTATCATCCCGGTAAAACTTATTTGCGAACCAAATGATTTCTGAAAGTTAAGCTCCCCCTCCCCCCCCCCTCATTTTTTGGGGGTGGGGGTGGGGTTCACATTATAAGTTATGTCTTCTACTATATGTGGAAAGTAATAAACAATCAGGGCCGACATTGGTTTTAGTCAATTTTTTTGGAGGATATTAAGCTTTTGATATGAAAGAATCCACCCACTTTCTTGACGTGAATTGGCAAATTCCATACACATTCTGAACATTCCGTACGTGAATTAGCATAAAACATTTTGTTTTCTTTTATGCTATAGTGCTTTTTTCTTATTCTTTTTCTTCCACTGATACTTTAAGGAAGTGAAATACAAGTTTTCAAGTACCATACAAAGGTCAATATTTATTCACAAAGTATGATTGCTTCCACATTGATGATAAACGTTCAGGCATCCAGCTGAAATTCGTTATTGCATTCCTAGAAAATACCCAAATCTTAGTATTATAAAGTCATATTCAAACTTTACGTCCAGATTTTAAGTATCCCAGGGAATGCACTTTATACCGACTAATTTATTGGGAAAATGATACTGCATAGCCGCTATCAAAATAATAGCCGAAAAATATATGTATATTTCTGTATATATATACACATACATTTCTGTATGTTATATGCAAAAAATATATATTTTACTATATATTTTTACGCCTACCGGATATAAACAGTTTTGGCCGCGAATTAAAAGTGATCTTTGCCTAATTCATTTCATGTTTTTTTTTAAAACTTATTTTATCTGTAGCTATGATTATGACGAAACTATATTAATCAAATGACTATTAAGTTGTTGAAACAGGATATATTTCAACGCAGATCTTTCATGTTATGAGACCATTTTCATTACCGAATACTTGATAGGGACGCCAATTCGACTTTTATCATGTCCTGATTCCTTTTCTTGATTTTCTGAACAGTTCACTTTTAACTTTTTTGTTTTTCCGGTTCTTTTTCTTACAACAAAAATATACTATTAGAGTATTAATTAGGGGTGTTATCACTTTTAACCCGCTCCAGAAATTATTTACATTTGGTAGCCGAAAAAGTGTAAAAAATTTGTATAATTTTTGTATATAACATACAGAATATATATATATATATTTTATAGTGTGTATATATATATATATATATATATATATATAATTTTTGTATAATTGGCTATTATTTCTAGCTATACAGTGTAGTATTTCCTATTACTTATCGGCTAATGTTTAATTATACTTTCAATTAGATATCCATCTAAAATATACTGTACTGAAGAAGTCTCACTAACATGAGAATTATCTGACTATAACAGACTGCTCTAATACTCTGTGCAAATATAAGTGTTTCATAGTACCTTTTTCTCTAATACTTTGGCAAAATTAAGTATTGCACAGCACCTTGTATCAAGTTAGTAATTGCGAAGATAGGGAATTGTTTTCTTAAAAACCTGATTCTATTACATGAGAGGAGAAAGTAAGAAAAGGGAAGTGTTTGGCAAATTCAGCCGCAAAATATTCTTAACATAGTTTGATATTTGTTATGTCGAGGAAGAGGCAAACCCGAAAATAAAGAAGATAAAGAACATCAAATTTTAACGTGGAAAATCCTTCAAATCGAAGGTAAAAATCACGGGATCACAAAGATCCAAAAAAGCTCTACTATAACAATAAGAGAGTTACAAAGTTCTCTAAATTGGCTACACAACAAGTGCCAAATATGGAGAAACTATAGTAACAAGAGCAACAACTAATCAATTGAAGAAAGAGCATAATCCACAAAAATGAAGCTGCTGTTCGAGGCTCGAAATCAGATGCTACGAGCCTCCAAATCCGATCTCCATCGTTCAAATCCAAGACCAAGATGTTACGAAAACTCAATCAAAATTTCAGCCCGCTCCCACGGTTAACGAATTAGAAAACGTGATTTGAAGTTGGCTAGTCGGAATAAAAATCTGCAGCAAAACAAATACTTTTCTTTTCTCTTCTCTCTTGATGAAAGCTCTCTCAAAACCCTCTCTTCTATGCTTAAGTCTTTGAAAGACTTGTATCAATGAGTATAGAATAATTCTCCAAGGTTGTCCTATTTATAGATCATGAGTGGTGCTTTCTCTTAAAGCCAAAACCAACTCTAAATAGGAACAAAAATCGAATCCAATTCCGAATAGGAATGGAAACCAAAAGAGAATAGGATTAGGCCATTAGGCCTTTGGCTGGACAACATGGGCATGTGCCCAACAAACTCCCCCTCCAGCCAAAGGGCCAAATGTGTCTTCAAGTAGAGGAACTCTTGACAGGCTTCATGCATGCCAATTTTCTACAAAATTCATGTTTATCTGCAACCACTGCCTTTGTCAGCATATCCGAAGAATTTTCATCAGTGTGTATCTTCTCAACCTCAAATAATTTCTCTTTGACGGCCATTCTTAACCAATGATACTTTCTATTTATATGTTTGGTCTTAGAATGAAAAGTGGAGTGCTTGGTGAGACAGATAGCATTCTGATTATCATAAAATAATATGTACCTTGGCTTCTCAAAGCCAAGATCATTAATAAACTCCTTCATCCATAATAGTTCTTTGGAATCTTCTGTGACAACAATATATTCGACTTCTGTGGTGGACAGAGCTATGCACTTCTGTAGTCTAGATTGCCAAGAAACAACTCCCCCTACAAAGTGATCAAATAACCGAAAGTGGATCTTGAATTATCAAGATTGCCTCCTAAATTAGAGTCGGTGTAACAAACAAGTTCAGGCTTGTCATTGCCAAAGCACAACTTCAAATCTACAGTACCTTTCAAATACCTTAATATCCATTTTACTGCATCCCAATGTTCTTTTTCAGGATTAGAATGGAATCTACTAACAGTACCAATGACATGTGCAATATCTGGTCTAGTGCAAACCATAACATACATCAAGCTATCAACGACAGAAGAGTAAGGAATACAAGACATCTCCTTTTTATCTTCATCAGTAGATGGACTCTGACTAATACAATTTGAAGTGTTTAGCAAGAGGAGTATTAACCACTCTTGCATCTGTCATATTGAACCTCTTGAGTACCTTCTCAATGTATTACTTTTGGGACAGAAATAACTCCTTTCTATCTCTGTGTTGGTGGATTTGAATGCCCAAGATTTTCTTTGTTAATCCCAAGTCCTTCATTCCAAACGATTTGCTCAGTTGCTTCTTAAGGACTGCAATTCTGGATTTATTCTTGCCAACAATAAGCACGTCATCCACATAGAGCAGTAAAATAATAAAATCATCATCAGAGAACTTCTGGAAGAATGCACAGTGGTCTGAAGAAGTTTTTTTGTACCCTTGTTCTTCTATGACAGATTCAAACTTCAGATACCATTCCTTGGAGCTTGTTTCAATCCATACAGGATCTTTTTCAATTTGCAGACATTATTTTCTCTTCCCTTAGTTACAAAACTCTCAGGTTGCTCCATATAAATCTCCTCATCTAAATCACCATGAAGAAAAGCAGTCTTGACATCCATCTGCTCAACCTCTAAATCTAGACTTGCATCTAAGCCTAGAACCACACGAATAGAAGATATCTTCACAACAGGGAAGAAAATTTCATCAAAGTCAACTCCCTTCTTCTGGCCAAAACCTTTAACAACTAACCTTGCCTTGTATCTAGACACAGAGGTATAGTTATCTTGCTGTATTCTGAATATCCATTTGTTAGATAAAACTCTCTTACCTTTCGGCATTTCACTAACTCATATGTGTCATTCTCATGGAGTGACTTTATCTCATCTTCCATCGCTTCGATCAACTGATATTTGTGAGTATCTTGTATGGCTTCATCATAATTCTGAGGTTCTCCTATGTCAGTCAAAAGTACATACTCATCAGGAGGATAGCACATGGATTTTTGCTTCTCTCTTGTAGATCTTCTAAGAGAGGTTTCAGGAGCATTCGAAGTAGTTACCTGTGCAGGAATTGGTTGTTGATCAACCACAACTTCATCAACTGGAGCATCCATAACATCTACACCATGATGATCATTTTGATCTTGATCACTATCTCCATCATTGTCTTGGGTTCCTTCATGTGCAATAGGTGCCTTAGTAATTGAAACTGGATCAATATCAACTAAGCTCTCATTACTCTAAGAATCTATCTTCTCAACTTTGTCAATATCTTTAATAGTTTGGTCTTCAAAGAATATTGCATCACGACTTCTAATAAGTTTATTGTCAATTGGATCATAAAAACAATACCCAAACTCATCTTAACCATAACCGATAAAGATGCACTGCTTAGTTTTGACATCCAGTTTCGATCTCTCATCTTAGGAACATGCACACAAGCTTTACACCAAAAAACTCTCATGAAATCATAAGAAACATCTTTGGCAAACCAGACTCTGTGTGGTACATCACCATCCAAAGCAACTGCAAGCGACAAATTGATAACATAAGCAACAGTGTTAAGTGCTTCCGTCCAAAATGTATTTGGAAATTTAGCCTCTGAAAGTAAGCATCTAACTCTCTCAACTAGAGTTCTATTTATCCTTTCTGCCAAACTATTCAATTGAGGTGTCTTGGGCGGAGTTTTCTGATGACGAATTCCTTTTTCCTTGCAATAGTTATCAAAGGGACCACAATATTTACCACCATTGTCAGTGCAAATACATTTTAATTTCTTCCCCGTCTGTCTCTCAGCTAAGGCCTGAAATTCTTTAAATACGCTAAGTGCTTGATCTTTAGATTTCAAAGGATACAACCAGAGCTTACGAGAATGATCATCATTGAAGGTCACAAAGTAAAGTGCACCACCTTTTGAATTTACTTTAAAAGTACCACATAAATCAGAGTGTACTAGATCCAATAAATCGGGCTTTCTTGAGGGAGGATGACTTTGAAAGGAGACCCTTTTCTGTTTGCCAGCTAAACAATGGATACACCTTTTCAGCTTTGCTTGTTTCACTCCAGAAAGCAAACTTTTCTTAGCCAAACATGTAATCGCCCTCTCGCTCATATGACTCAGCCTTCGGTGCCACAATTCTGATAAAATATTACTTTCCACCAGATTTATGGAGTCATTAAGAATAGAGCCTTGTGTCACATATAATTGACCAGACTTGACTCCTCGAGCCACTACTAATGATCCCTTGGTGAGCTTCCATTGGCCATTAAAGAGAGCATTATGGTAACCTTCATCGTCTAATCTTCCTGTGGATATCAAATTGAAAGGAAAGTCTGGAGCATGCTTGACATCTTGAAGAACTAACGTAGAACCATTATTAGTTTTCAAACAAACTGTGCCAACACCAAACACCTTAATTTCACTAGCATTGCCCATCTTTAGCACTCTAGAATCAACATGAGTATAAGATGAGAAAAAATCTTTTCTTGGTGTGACATGTGAGGTAGCTCCAGAATTTACTATCCAGCTCGTCTCATAGGATACCAAATTGATAACGTTTTCATCATAAACAAAAAGAAGGTCATCTCGAACAATAGCAGCAACATTGTTCTCATTATTTTTAGCTTTCTTTCCTTCTCTAGTGTCTTGATTCAACTTGCGGAAAAACCTTTTGATGTGTCCTTTCTTGCCACAGTGGTTGCATGTAATATTATAGTATTTGGACCTTGACTTACTTCTATTTTACCTCTATTCCTTGAGCCTCTTGTTCTATCTCTCCCCCGGTCTTCTGTAACCAAGATATCTGCTTGTGAGGACGAACCCTGAGATTTTCTCCTTACTTTCTCGTTCAACACACCACTCTTGGCATATTGCATGGTCAACTTACCTCCAGGAGCTGAATTTGTCAAAGAAACACGAAGAGTTTCCCAAGAGTCTGGCAGAGTTTTAGGAAGCCAAAATCCTTGTATCTCATCATCAAAATTAACTCCCATTCTAGATAGCTGATCAAGGACGCCCTGAAAATCATTTATGTGATCAAGGATATGGCTGCCTTCCTTGTATTTAAAGGTCATCAATTGCTTTAGCAGAAATAATGTGTTGTTCCACGTTTTTGAAGCATAAAGAGTCTCTAGCTTTTCCTACAATGATCTTGCATGTATCTAGTTCACAATATGGTTGCGAACATTATCTTCAACCCATTGTCGTATATATCCACATACTTGTTGGTGCTCGAAATTCCAATTTTCATCGAATATACTCTCGGATTTATGAGCTGAAAAAACGGGTAGATGCATCTTCTTCACGAACAACAAGTCTTTCATCTTGCTTCTCCAAACATTATAATATCTCCCATTTAAATATACCATCTTGCTCATATTTTCCTCCATTATGTAATAACCCGGATAAATAACTACGGCTCTGATACCACTGTTATGTCGAGGAAGAGGCAAATCCGAAAATAAAGAAGATAAAGAACACCAAATTTTAACGTGGAAAACCCTTCAAATCGAAGGTAAAAACCACAGGATCACAAAGATCCAAAAAAGCTCCACTATAACAATAAGAGGGTTACAATAGTTTTCTAAATTGGCTACACAACAAGTACCAAACATGGAGCAATAATATTAACAAGAGCAACAACTAATCAATTGAAAAAAGAAGATAATCCATAAAAATGAAGCTGATTTTTGAGGCTCGAAATCAGATGCTAAGAGCCCCCAAATCCGATCTTCACCGTTCAAATCCAAGACCAAGATGTTACGAACAATCAGTCAAAATTTTAGCCCGATCCAACGGTTAACGAATCAAAAACATAATTTGAAGTTGGCTGGTCTGAATAAAAATCTGCAGCAAAACAAATATTTTTCTTCTCTCTTCTCTCTTTATGAAAGCTCTCTCAAAACCCACTCTTATGTGCTTAAGTCTTTGAAAGACTTGTATCAATGGGCATAGAATAATTTTCCAAGGTTATCCTATTTATAGATAATGAGTGGTGCTTTCTCTTAAAGCCAAAACCAACTCTAAATAGGAACAAAAACCGAATCCAATTTCGAATAGGAATGGAAACCAAAAGAGAATAGAATTAGATCATTGGCCTTTGGCTGGACAACATGGGCATGTGCCCAACAATATTATCCGCTTTAATCAACATTCATATGTTCTTCTCCAAAAAGATTTTATACCATTAAGGATATCCTACATCTTATATGTATTTCCCGCTCTTTAAACTACTTATGCATGACTTTATTCGCAGACGTAACAGGAATACAGCAAAAACCAAACTCACACCTACTCCATAGAAAACTACTACAATTACCACGAAACTATAAGGGGTCGTTCGGTAGCATGTATTCGGGAAATAATACATGTATTAACTTTGATATTATTAATCCTTGTTTGATAATATTTTTTAACCTATGTATAACTAATACTTGTATTAGTGACACTCTATTCAATATCTTATAGCAAACTATGACATTAGCAATACCTTTAATACATGAATAAGCATGTAAAGATAGAACTTCCACTTACAATCTTTTCCAACAATACCATGGGGTGTATTGTTATTAACAAATAATTTTTTTAAAAATAACGCAATGCATATTATTTTTAATGCACCATAAAAAATAATCGATAAAAAATAATCTCAGCATTATTAATACACCATTCTCAATACTATTCTTATATACCCTACTAAACTATCCCTAAGTCTTCATTTATCATATTCAATTGGTCACTTCTTTAACTTTTAGTTATTTCCAATTTCTCTTTTGGTTGGAATTATTAGAGTCGGCGAGGTAGGGGTCCTCTTTGGACTCTCATCATCCATTGCTTCAAAATTTTGTTTTGTAACTGCTCTTTTGACAAGTCGCACCTCAATTACTCACTGAAAACTAAAAAGCCATTGCTTTGTTAAGGTCAAATAGGATGGGACTACTAATAAAATTTGGGGGAATCAATAATATCAAATCAGTGAACAAAACGTATTGTCAGAGAAGTCCAATGATTAATAACGTGGCACTTTCTCAAAAAATCTTAACCTGCATTATTCGTTTGGAATATCAACAAGTCTTTTCACCATCATTTATCAAGAAGCTAAGCACACGCCGAATATTGGAATAACTTTGTTTTTCAAACTAGAAAAAGTAAGAAAAAAACGAAAGGAAAATTTTCAACATATTACTGTTACTTAGCCTGCAAGAATTCAGAAATATATATATATATATATATATATATATATAGACTAATTGTAAATTACTAATAATTCTTGGTTAATGGTTCAGATAAACATTTCTTTCCTAAAATTGTTCAAAGATTAATTGGAATCTTGATTGAATAATAGGTAATAGACATTACTCCTAATATAAATAAATCGGCTCGTACAGTAAATTTGTTGCCTTTTATTGATGATATTTTTTCTGTTTCTCCGTAGTGTAAATAATTGCCAACTTCCTGCTGTTTGTTAAGTATGTAAATAAACGACGGTAAAGCTGTTAAGATATCGAAATATTTTTGAACAAATCAATCAAAGAAAACGAAGGGATAAATCTTAGTTAAACATAATAAACTCCAGATCAAAGAGCTAGCAATATGGATCATATGTAGGATGAAGGAAATGTAAATGATCTTATTGAGATTCAATATTGCGTCTTCCATCAATCGATGAGGAGACAACTTTACATATTTTCCTAGAGATTAATTCTTCTCTATCAAGAATACTAGAAGAGAGCTTTTTAGCTTTAGAGAGAGATAGGAGGAGCAGTCCCCTCCATTGAAAGCTTTCCCTTGCTATATATAGTTGTGGCACCCTTGCCCTTTGCTTGGCCCGACGTCCTCTTGCCTCCAATGTATCTTAGTCGTGCTTTTCGGCGCCGCTCTTTTCCGACACGTCGGATGTCGGGAAAGGAATATGGAGCGGATACTATCTTTCGCTACCCGGTCACTTAGGCGGAACGTTGGTCAGCTCGGTCGTGACGGTCAGATTTTAACCAATACAGTTAGTCCCTCCGTCTGTCGGGGCCGTCTTCTGTTGGGCTCAGCAGACGGATCATAATTGTTACGAATTCGAGCGAAATATGACTTCTGACTCTTCGTTCCTTAGTTACATTTCTTGGGTTTTTGGCGGGGTGGCGGCGTTCTTTCGATTCCCATGGACCGTTGCGGCGGTTTCAGAACCGAAACGTCGTTTGGTATCAAAGAGTTGTTTCGCGGTTACCGCCATTATTACATACATTCCTGGGGAACTGGAACGTTTCGTGCCCTATCAGATTCGATTGGCGACTCTTGGGTTTCGCGCTCGGGGGATTTATGTCTCTTATAAATAGAGGGAGCTTATCATTCGATTGACACACTTCTTCACCTTTTACTTGAGAGAATTCTACAGATATACTTTCTTTCTAATACCCCAAATTTCTGCTTGCCCTCTTGTTCACTGAAAATTTTCATCTCTTCTTTTCATTATTTCTTTGGCGTGTCTTCTAATCAAAATGGCTGGTGATTCGTCTCGCGCCGATCTCTCTGTCACTAGTCCGGTACCGAAAAATATTTCTCAGGCCACAGGAGGTGTAGATGTGGTGGAAGATGCGGAGGTACCATCAGTGAATGAGATCCTGCCTCGCCCTGGGAGAGAGTCGACCGACTTCAGTACTCCCGCTGGGGTTGAACCGGAATCTGTCCACTCCATTATGAGAGAAAGGACATCACAAAGTTGAAATAAAGGTAGGGAATCCCTAATTACGTTGATATGCGGTCGGTAGTGGGGAACGACATAGTTCATTTCGACCGCCCCGGATACTGCGTGTCCTACGCCTACCCTTTTCTTGTAGGGTATACACTTCCTCTTCCTTTGTTGGTGGTGGATTTTTGCCGTTTTTACGAGGTATGCCCCGCACAACTTTTGGCTTATTTGTACAAGTTATTCCTTATGCTGCTTAAGTATGTGGAACTCGCTGGTCGTGAGGTCACTTTTGACCATATGCTCAGCATCTTCGCCCTTCAACTTATAAGCGGTGCGATGATTCACATGCGTCCTCAGGGGTCGAGGAGTCTGGTGGTGAAGATGGACGACAGGACCAACCGTCGTTTTTACGAGAATTATTTTGACGTACGGACTGAACACATTGTGGCGGAGCCAACGAGATTCCCTGAGAAGTGGATATTTGCACATAAGTTTTTGTATCTTTAGTCGGTGAGATGCCCGACCGTTTTCTGTTATGGTACTAAACTTTATCATGTCTTTGCAGCTGAGAGATTGCCCCCTCTGCCTGTCGAAGGTATTCATGACTAGGTGGGTGTCATCCTTCCCCATACAATGGGGATTCACACATGGTCGACCTTTAATGAAAGGTTCGGACGCAGGCCTCTTACAGGTGAGATGACATTTCTGTCTGCTATTCTTCCTCTCTTTTTACTTGGCTTCTTATGTATCGTTTGTCGATGTCAGGGAGAGTTCGGAGAGCAAGGGCTCCTCTATTAGCTTTTCGTCAGCCGACCTCATCTGCTCACCCTGCTATGGTACCCATCGCCCGACCTTCATCGAGGGCTGCTTCAGTTGAGTCTGCGGCTTTGGTTACTCTTGCGAGGGCCACTTCTCAGGACGAGGCCTCGACCGGTGTTGTTCGCCCGACAGGTGAATCACCGTCTACTGGGGAATAGGAGGGGCCGTTGAAGAGATGGAGAGTGGAGTTTGAGACGGTGCCCCCAACAATGATTCATCTGGACGACTCTCCCATGACAGGCTCTGGAGAGGGTGTTGTCATGGCTCCCCCCGTAGGGACAGAACCGGCCATTGCCTCAGTTCAATAAGAAATTCCTGCCGTTATCGGTGATCAGCAACCTGTCGTGGAGGAGAATCAGATCTCTAGGGCCGCCGTTATAATTTTGGACGTACCCTTATCTTCTGTAGTTGGTCGTGTTCCCCCTTCGACTGCCGAAAGAGGGAAAGGCGTGGTGGTCGACGATTACGAATCCGAGTCGGACCTCGACCCTGATAATGTCACTATGTTTGAAGATGGCCTTACTCACTCGGTGGTTCATGCGAGAGGCTCGGCTCATATTCTTGAGAGCCCTTCGGATACCAATCTCTTTGAGGACACGGAGGATCAGGTGCCGCAGTTCAGCATGTTGTGCTCCGAAGCCGAGAATGCGGCCCTTCAATCCGTTCTTGATGTTGATTTGATGAACGAGGTAGACGCTATGGGCTTGAGGGTACATTATGCTTACTTTTGCTTTTCCCTCATCTTTTTTGATGATACGATTTTAACCTGTCTTTGCCTTTTTCAGACATATATGGTGGAAGTGGAAAGCATACGCAGGGCCAACATTCGAGCCAAGATTTTCTTGAAGATGTTGGAGAAATATCGTCGCTACCGTAACAAGTGCCGCGAGATGCATGAGCAGCTGTAGGCAAACCCGGTAATCGGGCTTTTGGTGCGGAGTTGGAGAAAAGGGACCAGGAGTTGATGCAAGCTATCCGCAACAAGAGTGTGCTCGAGGAGTAACTTCGAATTAAGGATGAGGAGCTCGAGTTGGTCAAGGGAGTCGCCGCAGAATGTGAGCATCTGTTGGTGAGATTGAGGTCTATGCGGGCGGAGATGGATCAGAACTTGATCAAGGTCGAGGCGATGAGCGTGGAATGGATGGGGAAATTGATCATGCTGGAGAACAAGGTCACTGGGTTGGAGAACATCGAGAGTGCTTCGTCCAAGGCTTCGGCGAGGGCGGCGGCCTTGGAGAACACCATTCGCGTCCTCTAATTCGAACAGGAGTCGGAAAGAGCGATGGCTACCCTCATGGAGGCAAGGCTCGAGGAGGCGGATACTGTGACTGAGGTCGAAGCCCAGTAGGATATGTACAAGAGTTTGTGGGAGGCGGGTACTATGACTGAGGCTGCCTATGAAGAAGTGCGAGTGAAGCGCGGGAGTCTCGCATCAATTGTGGGTATGATGCAGCGACTCCTGAAGCTAATGGGGGTACGGATGATGGTAATGAAGGGCTTCTTGGAGATGGTGATGGTGATGGTGATGGCGATGATGAAGCCGAATGAAGAATGTTGTCCTTGCCTATACTTACTTTCAGTTGTTTGTTTTTTTTATAGTTGTTCGTCGTGTGTTGTAGTTGTTTCTTTCCCCTTTCCTTTTCATTCTTCTTTCTTCCTCCCCTTTTTTAATCGTTGTCTTGGGCCATATGTAAGCTGCGATAGTCTGCATAATGACTTTGTATAAAGGAGAGTTTTTTCTTCATTATTTTCCTTGTACTTCACCTTTATTTCAACTGTTTATGGCTTTGGTGCGAGATAGATGTCTGTATGGCAAGTCCCGATTTTTCTTTCCTTCTATTCTTCCTGATATCCTTTGGCCTTATTAATTCGAACTAATCGAAATAGTGGCTTGTCATTATTCGATCAAGGTCGAAACCTTCTCTTTTTGGCGGAGGCCCTTGGTCTTAAAGGGTGTTATTTCGAACTTATCGAAATAGTAACCCGTCGTCGTTCGATCGAGGTCGAACTATTCTCTTTTTGGCGAAGGCTCTTGGCTTTAAAGGGTGTTATTTCGAATTTATCAAAGTAGTAACACGTCGTCGTTCGATCGAGGTCGAACTCTTCTCTTTTTGGCGAAGGCCCTTGGCCTTAAGGGGTGTTATTTTGAACTTATCGAAATAGTAACTCGTCGTCGTTCGATAGAGGTCGAACTATTCTCTTTTTGGTGAAGGACCTTGGCCTTAAAAGGTGTTATTTCAAACTTATCGAAATAGAAACCTGTCAGCGTTCGATCAAGGTCGAACTCTTCTCTTTTTGGCGAAGGCCCTTGGCCTTAAGGGGTGTTATTTCGAACTTATCAAAATAGTAACCCGTCGTCGTTCGATCGAGGTCGAACTCTTATCTTTTTGGCGAAGGCCCTTGGTATTAAAAGAGAGTTTTTTCTTCGTTATTTGCCTTGTACTTCACCTTTATTTCAAATATTTATGGCTTTGGTGCGAGATAGACATCTGTATGGCGAGTCCCGATTTTTCTTTCCTTCTATTCTTCCTAATGGCCTTTGGCCTTAGTACTTCGAACTAATCAAAATAGTGGCTCGTCATTATTCGATCAAGGTCGAAACCTTCTCTTTTTGGCGAAGGCCCTTGGCCTTAACGGGTGTTATTTCGAACTTATCGAAGTAGTAACCTGTCGTCATTAGATTGACGTCGAACTCTTCTCTTTTTCGCGAAGGCCCTTGGCCTTAAGGGGTATTATTTCGAACTTATCGAAATAGTAACCCATCGTCGTTCGATCGAGGTCGAACTCTTCTCTTTTTGGAAAGGCCCTTGGCCTTAAAGGGTGTTATTTCGAACTTATCGAAATAGTAACCTGTCGTCATTCGATCAAGGTCGAACTCTTCTTTTTTGGCAAAGGCCCTTGGCCTTAAGGGGTGTTATTTCGAACTTATCGAAATTGTAACCCATCGTCGTTCGATCGAGGTCGAACTCTTCTCTTTTTGGCGAAGTCCCTACGCCTTAAAGGGTGTTATTTCGAACTTATCGAATTAGTAACCCGTCGTCGTTCGATCGAGGTCGAACTCTTCTCTTTTTGGGGAAGGCCCTTGGCCTTAAAGGGTGTTATTTCTAACTTATCAAAATAGTAACCCGTCCTCGATCGATCGAGGTTGAACTCTTCTCTTTTTTGCGAAGGCCATTGGCCTTAAATGGTGTTATTTCACAATTATCGAAATAGTAACCCGTCGTCGTTCGATCGAGGTCGAACTATTCTCGTTATGGCGAATGCCCTTGGCCTTAAAGGGTGTTATTTCGAACTTATTGAAATAGTAATCCGTCGTCATTTGATCGAGGTCGAACTCTTCTCTTTTTGGCGAAGGCTCTTGGCTTTAAGGGGTGTTCTTTCGAACTTATCGAAATAGTAACCCGTCGTCGTTCGATCAAGGTCGAACTCTTCTCTTTTTGGCGAAGGCCGTTGGCCTTAAGGGGTGTTATTTCGAACTTATCGAAATAGTAACCCGTCATCGTTCGATCGAGGTCGAACTCTTCTCTTTTTGGTGAAGGCCCTTAGCCGTAAAAGGGTGTCATTTCGAACTTATCAAAATAGTAACCCGTCGTCGTTCGATCGAGGTAGAAATCTTCTCTTTTTTTACGAAGGCCCTTGGCCTTAAAGGGTGTTACTTCAAACTTATCGAAATAGTACCCCATCGTCATTCGATCGAGGTCAAACTCTTTTCTTTTTTGGTGAAGGCCCTTGGCCTTAAAGGGTGTTATTTTGAACTTATCCAAATAGTAACCCGTCGTCGGTCGATCGAGGTCGAACTCTTCTCTTTTATCGAAGGCCCTTGGCCTTAAGGGGTGCTATTTCGAACTTATCCAAATAGTAATTCGTCGTCATTCGATCGAGGTCGAACTCTTCTCTTTTTGGCGAATGCCTTTGGTCTTAACGGGTGTTATTTCAAACTTATCGAAATAGTAACCCGTTGTCGTTCGATCGAGGTCGAACTCTTCTCTTTTTGGTGAAGGCCCTTGTCCTTAAGGGGTGTTATTTCGAACTTATTAAAATAGTAACCTGTCGTCGTTCGATCGAGGTCGAACTCTTCTCTTTTTGGCAAAGGTCCTTGGCCTTAAAGGGTGTTATTTCGAACTTATCGAAATAGTAACCCATCGTCATTCAATCGAGGTCGAACTCTTATCTTTTTGGCGAAGGCCCTTGGACTTAATGGGTGCTATTTCGAACTTATCAAAATAGTAACCCGTCGTCGTTTGATCGAGGTCGAACTCTTCTCTTTTTGGCGAAGGTCCTTGGCCTTAAAGGATGTTATTTCGAACTTATCGAAATCGTAACCCATCGTCGTTCGATCGAGGTCGAACTCTTCTCTTTTTGGCGAAGGCCCATGGCCTTAAGGGGTGTTATTTCGAACTTATCGAAATAGTAACCCGTCGTCGTTCGATCGAGGTCGAACTTTTCTCTTTTTGGCGAAGGCCCTTGGCCTTAAGGGGTATTATTTCGAACTTATTGAAATAGTAACCCGTTGCCGTTCGATCGAGGTCGAACTCTTCTTTTTTTGGCGAAGTCCCTAGGCCTTAAGGAGTGTTATTTCGAACTTATCGAAATAATAACCCGTCGTCAGTCCCAGTTTTTGGAGAGCCAGATATCTTCTGAGGGAGTCCTATTCCATTTGGCATTGCTCGCAAAGGGTACAACATCGAAGAATGTGAAACTTTGCGACTTTGCTTAAGTTCACTTTGCACACAAATTGTAGTTTCCTTGTCCGACTCCTGTCTTCTGGCTCGGAGGTATCGCCGACGGGCGGTATCACAGTTGTTTGCAGTAGTTTTTCGTCCTTTAACTAAGATGTTTCTTTATTCGTTCGCATGTGCGGCCATTGTATTCCTACTTGAGCAGAGATTAGAAGGCGAGTTAGAATGAAACTTTCCTTTCCCCCGTCTGGTGGTCCGATGGGGGAGAACTGATTGGTAACGTCGTTCGCCTTGTTTAGCGTATCAATGGTTAATGGGGCGAAGGTTTGTAAGCTTGTTAATTTTGTTCGGCTCTCCTCCCCCTACTGCACTGCTCCTTTGTCTCACGTGGGTTGGATTTTTCCTTCGCGCCCCTTTTGGTGAGTAATCATATTTCTTGTCTTTGATCTGGGAGAGACTAGGAAATTTCACTAAGAAATCCCCACAGACGGCATCAAATTGTTTGAATCAAAAGATATCGAAACCTTTTTGAACAAATCAATAAAAGAAAACGAAGGGGTAAATCTTAGTCAGACATAATAAATTCCAGATCAAAGAGCTAGCAATATGGATCATATGTAGGATGAAGGAAATGTAAATGATCTTATTGAGATTCAATATTGCGTCTTCCATCAATCGATGAGGAGACAACTTTACATATTTTCCTAGAGATTAATTCTTCTCTATCAAGAATACTAGAAGAGAGCTTTTTAGCTTTAGAGAGAGATAGGAGGAGCAGTCCCCTCCATTGAAAGCTTTCCCTTGCTATATATAGTCGTGGAACTCTTGCCCTTTGCTTGGCCCGACGTCCTCTTGCCTCCAATGTGTCTTAGTCGTGCTTTTAGGCGCCGCTCTTTCTGACACATCAGATGTCGGGAAAGGGATATGGAGTGGGCTATACTATCTTTTGCTGCCCGGTCACTTAGGCGGGATGTTGGTCAGCTCGATCGTGATGGTCAGATTTTGACCAATACAAAAGCAAAATAATTATTTCCCCAAATGCTCATTGGCTCATTTCCGCATAACAAAATCCATCGAAATTTAAAAATTATTCATATTTATGATGCACTACAGGGATTAACTAAATGCACCATTTGCATACTCTTTTTTCTCTTTTCTAAAATTTACATTCAGATTTGCGTCAGATAGGTTCAATGAGTCTAGCAGATCTACTGAGGTTTTTAGTTCCCGAAATAATTTTTATTTTTGAAGTTCAAATTCGAAACTGTTGAGGAATGTGGGTCCATAAAGTGTAGAGTTAGTTAGTTGTTAATTGGTTATAACTAATTAGTGGAGTAATATAGCAAATAGTAGTTAATCCCTATAAGTAGTGGAAAGTACTCTGTAAATAGGTAGACTGTACATTTCAATATTCAGAAAACGGAATAATGTTCTTCTCCTCCACTTCTATCTTATCTCTATCTTCTCTGTATACCATCATAGCTAGAGTTCTTCAACATGGTATCAGACCTCAGTTGATCGAGTGATGATGGCTCAGCTGTGACGGAATACTTAATCCCAACCTCAATTTCTTGCTTTATGCAACTGGTTGGTTCGATTTTCATCCTAATTTCACCTACTCAAGGCTAGGGTTTGAAATTTGTGTGTGATCTGCTAGATTGGATCGATATATGAGGAGATCAATCTGTGCATGTGTCTATAGCTTCATTTCTGTTCTTCGATTCAAAACTCTCGAAGTTTCTCAATTCATAACCATGTCGGTTCATGAAGATGTTACTGATCCTCAGCTTGCAACGATGAATGCAACTCAATCGGTAGATCATCATCATCCTCTGTATATTCGCCCATCTGATATGCAAGGTTCAGTCCTTATTTCTATTCAATTGCAAGGATCTGAAAATTACTTGATCTGGAGTAGGTCATTGAAAACTATATTGCATGGCAAAAACAAGTTAGGATTTGTTATAGGCACCCGCAAAAAGAGCAACTATGATGTTAGTCTTCAGGAACTATGGGATAGATGTAATGCAATAATGCTTGCATGGAGTATGAATATTGTGTCTCCTAATATGCTTAGTACTGTAATCTATTCATCAGATGCCTATACTGTTTGGGAAGATCTTAGGGAGAGATTTGACAAAGTTAATGCTTCTAGGGCAGCTTACTTGCATAAGGAAATAGCTACACTAACACAAGGAGTATCCTCTATATCTATTTACTTTTCTCGACTTAGAGAACTGTGGGATGAGTATGAAACATTGACTCCTCTTCCTACTTGTGGTTGTCCTGAGTCAAAGAAGCATGTTGAGCATTATCAACTTCAAAAACTCTATCAATTTCTCACTGGGCTTAATGACTTATATGAAAATGTTAAGAATCAGGTGTTGATAACTAGGCCTCTACCTAATTTGAATCAAGCTTATGCTATGATTATTAATGTTGAAAGCCAAAGGATCAATATAAAGGGTGTGTATAGTTCTAATGATGTCAATGAAGTTGCAGCTATGATGAGTAATAGACACTACAACAACAATGGAGGTCCTACAAACACTGGAGGTTATAAAACTAAAAATTCATTCAACAAGTCACCAGTTTAGTGTGAGTACTGCAGGTGCAAAGGACATACGAATGAGAATTGATTCAAACTACATGGATATCCAAGTGATTTCAAAAATAAGAAGAGAGGAGGAAATTTCACTTCTCAATACAACAATGTAAGCAACTATGGCAGTCAATTTTCAGAATCTCAAAGTGATTCCTTACTCTACTCTCAGTCTCCAGCTCAGTTCTTTACTCCAGAACAGTACCAGCAGATATTGCAGATGTTGAACAAAGGCAAGGATGCTGAACCTGTAGCTAATTCAGCAACTACATGAACAACAGGTAACATACATGCTTTTATGTCTTCCTTGGAGAATCATAAGTGGATAATAGATATATGGGCTTCTAATCACATGGTGCATAGTTTATATCTATTAGATTCTTATAAAGAATTATCAGAAATAGATAAAAACAAAGTATATCTCCCTACTGGTGAGAAGGTTGTTATTACACACACTGGGATTTGTTCCCTTTTTAAAGATAAGAAGGTTCAGAACATATTGCATATTTCAGAATTCAAGTATAATCTATTCTCAATCTATAAGATCACAAAAGAACTAAGGTATATGGTGGCATTCTTCCCTGATTTCTGTGTCTTTCAGAAACTCTTCATTGGGAAGGTCCTGTGGATTGGTAAAGAAAAACTTGGTCTCTACATTCTCAAGACTGAAAACAGGCAATTTTCTGAGCAACATTTACCACCAACTATAAATACCATTGTTAGTAGTACAAATAAGTGTGTTAGTAAGACTAGTGAGAGCACCACACGATCTTGCAATAAGTTTGAACTGTGGCATAAAAAGTTAGGACATGCTCCTCTAAATATAGTACAGAAAATACATAGCTTAAGTGATTTGCACCTGATTGGTGATCATTGTACTGTATGTCCCTTTGCAAAACAGTCCAGACTTCCTTTTCATCTTAGCTCTTCATGTTCTACTTCTATCTTTGATTTTGTGCATGCAGAAGTTTGGGGTCCTTATAGGATTTCTACCCATGATAACAAAAGATATTTCTTGACCTTAGTTGATGATTACTCAAAGTATATTTGGATGTTTCTTCTAACCACTAAAGATGATACTATTGTGGCACTAAAAAACTTCCTGGCAATGGCTAAATCAGTTCAGGACCTCTGTTAAATGTCTTAGAACATATAATGACACTGAATTTTGAATGATCAAGCGACCTCCTTATTGCAAAATCTTAGAATTCTTCGTCAAAGTTCCTGTGTGTACACTCCTTAACAGAATAGAGCTGTTGAGAGAAGACGCAGATCAATTCTAGATATGTCTAGAGCACTAAGATTTCAGGCCTATATACCTTTGCATTTCTGGGGTGAATGTGTGTCCACTGTAGTTTACCTAATGAATAGGCTACCTACTATTTTTCTTCAGGGAAAGACTCCCTTTGAGGCACTTTATCAGAAAGGTCCATCCATTCAACATCTTAGAGTATTTGGGAGCTTATGTTATGCCACCAAAATACAGGAAGTAGACAAGTTCAGTCCTAGAGCAGTCCCAGCAGTTTTCATGGGGTATTCCTATTCTCAAAAGGGCTATGTGCTATATGATCTTCACTCCAAAGGTTTCTTTGTGAGCAAAGATGTTGTGTTCAATGAAGATATCTTTCCTTTTAAGAATGTGAGGCCTGTTGTTCCTTATCTATTTCCTATTCTTGAGTTCACAGACTCATCACCCATTTATAAGAATGCTCAACAATTATCTTCTGGCAACATTTCTCTTATCACTCAGTCATTTCCTCCTACACCTGTTAGTGATGATCCTTCATCATCTTTGCCTACAGAGATTTCCACTGATCATTTAACTCCTCCTGCAGCACTTAGGGGATCCTCAAGACCTTCTAAACCTCTTGTGTGACTCACTGATTATGTGGTTCAGCCTCAGAAGTCTACATGCTCATATCTTGTCTCACAGTATGTGTCTTATGGTCAGCTCTCTCCTGCTTATCAAGCCTCTTTAGCTGCTTATTCTGCCATTGTTGAACCTAATTCCTTAGTGAAGCTAGTGTTGATCTTAAGTGGGTAGAAGCTATGCAAGCTAAGATCTTAGCTTTGGAAGAAAACAACACATGTTCTATAGTAGACCTGCCACCAGGCAAAGTTCCTATTGGATGTAAATGGATTTTCAAAGTCAAGTATAGATCTAATGGTGAGGTGGAAAGATATAAGGCCAAATTAGTTGCCAAATGCTACGGCCAACAGGAAGGCCTAGACTATACAGAAATATTCTCACTAGTAGCCAAAATGGTTACTGTGATAGCTGTAGTTACCATAGATGCTGCCTCCAGTTGGTATGCCTTCCATATGGATATGCATAATGCATTCTTGCAGGGTGACTTGGTAGTAGAGATTGAGAATGTGATGACCCAAAAGGTCATCTCGTATTTTAGAAACCAATTCGGGGTTTCGAGGCCTTCAAGACCTCATTTTATTTCTCCTCGATTTTCATGCGCTGTCTGCGGGCATTTTCGGAAAGCCTTTATGTGAAAATTTGAGAAAATACTAGGTTTTTGCCTTTAAAATTGATTTAAGTTGACTTCGGTCAATATTTTGAGTAAACGGACCCGGACTCGTATTTTGACGGTCCTGGAGGGTCCGTAGTAAATATGGGACTTGGGCGTATACCCGGAATTAAATTTCGAGGTCCCTAGCCCGAGAAATGAATTTTTGAAGAAAATTATTAAAACTGGAAATATAATAGTTTTTAGATATTGAATAATGTTTAAACTTGCTGGTATCGGGCCTGTATTTTGGTTCTGAGCCCGGTAGAGGTCCATTATAATATTTAAACCTTATATGTGAAATTTGGTGAAAAACGGAAGTGATTTGACGTGATTCGGACCTTTGGTTGAGAAAATAGAAAGTTTGAAACTATCTTGAAAATTTCATGTGTTTTGGTATTGAATTCATAGTTCTAAGTGATATTTTGGCGATTCGATCACACGAGCAAGTTCGTATGATATTTTAATACATGTGTACATGTTTAGTTTGGAGTACCGAAAGCTTGGGTGAATTTTGGATAGGCTACAAAGTGATTTGAAACATAAAAAAAATTCTGGTATGTTGCAGGCCTGCAGACTTCGCATTTGCAAAGTCTGGCTCGCAAATGCGAGCATTGCATTTGTGAAGAAGGTTCGCATTTGCGATCAGTAGGCTAGGAAGGGACCTTCGCATTTGCTAAGCTCATAGTCGCAATTGTGACTGGAACAGGGGCCGCATTTGCAAACATTTGTTCGCATTTGCGATGCCAGCAGACCAGGCCAACCTTCCCATTTGCGAAGTAATGTCTGCATTTGCGAACCCGTGATTGCAAATGCGATACCTGCAACTGTTCAAAAGGAGTTTAGATGGGATTTTTGATTCATTTCTCAAATTTTCAAACCCTAAACTTCAAGAGGCGATTTTCCAAAGACCATTTTCCCCCAAATCATAGTTAAATGATTCTTAACTTACTTCTTTCGATCTATTTACAGGATTTCATCACAAAATCTAGGGTTTTTCATGGTGGAATTGGTGTTTTTGGGTAGAATTTAGAAATTTAAAAATTTGGGGATTTAGACCTCAAATTGAGGTCGAATTCCAAAATCAATTGTATATTCGGGCTTGTGGGTGAATGAGTAATCGAGTTTTGGTCCGAACTTCGAGTTTTGACCAAGCGACCCTAGGGTTAGTTTTCTGACTTTTTTGGGAAAATGTTGGGAAACTTGTAATTTTGCATTGTAATTGATTTTTTAGCGATAATTGATATTATTAAGTTAATTATGACTAGATACGAGTGTATTGTAGGTGGAATCGAGAGGTAAAACGATAATTGGGGCTTGATTTTGGCCGTGGAATCAAGGTAAGTGTTGTGGCTAACCTTAGCTTGTGGGATTAGGTATTGTTGCCTTATTTGTGACATGTTTAGTTATTGAGTACAACGTATATGTGAGGTGACGAGTATCCATACGTTATTGTCGGGTCATAGCATGCAAGTGAGTCTCATACTTGTGACCGTTGTGTTTTTTTATACGTACTGTTCATGCTTAACTGGTTATTCCTTCTTGTTAAACAAGTCTTATTATGTTTTTTTGGTATTGGATAATTGTTGAGTGTTGACTCAAGTTGAGATTCATATTGTGAAGTGAAATGTTGAACGAGGTTGTTTATTGATGATTCCCTTCTTAGATTGTTATTGTTTCTACTGTTTAGGTGAGGAAGAGTATAAAACACGAAGGGTGATACCGTGCAATGTTTTGTGAGTGAGTGATGAAGCACGAAGGGTGATGTTGTGCCATATTCTGAGAGTGTTAATGCACGAAGGGTGATGTCGTGCGTATTTTGATATTGATAATACATGAAGGGTGATGTCGTGCCATGATTATGAGAGAGTTAATACACGAAGGATGATGTCATGCTGTTTCTGTTGTTTCTTATGTTAAGGACGAGAGTAAAAGTACAAAGGGTGATGTCGTGTTCATGATTGCTGTGTTATTATTTTTGTTGGTTCAAAGCATGATATTTACTGTGTTCCTGTACCGTACTATCTTTCAGAATATTCATAGTCCCCTCAGCATGTTTTCCCTTTCCCATTATTGTCTGTTACATTTCTGTTATTGTTATTTTCTGTTATTACATTTTCGTTATTAGAGTTGGGTTGCTGCCTTCAGTCCACAGGAGACCCAAGGTAGATCTACCGGCGTTCGCAGACCCTGGAGTCCCCTTCCTTCTATCTTAGATTTCCTGTCTCTTTTCATTTTGAGAATAGATGTATTTCTTTTAAACCAGTGTTTGTAGAAAATTCTTAGAAATTTGTAGATTGTGACACCAGATCTTTGGGGTAGTCATGTATTAGTATTTTAAACTGTTATAAAAGTTTCGCACTTCATATCTATTTAGTTTTAATTATTGTTTATCACTGTTTTGGTTAAGGATTAATATGTTAGAACTGTATCTGTTGGCTTGCGTAGCATTCTAAGAGTTAGGCGCCATCACGATCCCGACGGTAGAAAATCCGGGTCGTGACATTTACATACACATTCTAGATGGCTTTTCAAGTTAGGGAGAGTATCAGAAAGTGTGCAAATTACACAAGTCCATATATGGGATGAAGCAAGCACCCAGACAATAAAATCTCAAACTGACAAAAGCACTCCTAGATATGAAGTTTGTGCAAAGCCATTATGATTACTCTCTTTTCACTAAAAAGATAGGAACAGAACTGGTGATAGTGCTAGTATATGTGGATGACTTGCTGATCACAGGCAATAGTCTACTTATTATCATACAAGATAGAAAAGAATTACAGGAAAGATTCAAGATGAAGGATTTGAGAGAATTGAAGTACTTTCTTGGGATTGAATTCTCAAGGTCTCAAAAGGGTGTCTTGATGTGTCAAAGAAAGTATGCCTTGGAACTGGTTTCTGAACTTGGCCTAGCAGGTGGAAAACCAGTCTGTACACTTCTTGAGTTCAATCATAAATTCACTTTTGTTAAGTTTGATCAGGAAGTAAGAAATAATGCATCTGAAGATATATTGCTTGAAGATAAAGGCATTTATTAGAGATTGATAGCTAGATTATTGTACCTAACTATGACAAGGTCAACCATAGCATTTGTAGTACAATTGCTCAGTCAATATATGCATGCACCTAAAGTTTCCCATATGGAAGCTGCAAAGAGAGTGGTAAGGTACATTAAGTCTACACCAGGACTTGGACTCTTTATGCCTATTGGTAGCTGCAATCAACTTGTGGCCTATTATGATTCTAATTAGGGAGCATGTGTGGAGTCTAAAGATCAATTTCTGGATATGTGGTAAAGTTTGGTGGTGCACTAATCTCCTGGAAATAACAAAAATAAGGAATAATGTCCAGAAGCTCAACTGAAGCAGAATTTCAAAGTATGGCAACCACAGTTGCTGAGATTGTATGGCTAGTTGGGCTACTCAGAGAGCTGTGCATGGATATCAAATTAGTTGTGTCATTGCACTGTGATAGCAAAGCAGCTATTCAAATTGCTGCACATCCTATCTTTCACGAGAGGACTAAGCATATAGATATTAACTGTCATTTTGTAAGGGAGAAATTGGTGCAAGGACTAATTCAAACGTAGCATGTTGAAACAACAGAGCAAATCGCAGACTTACTAACTAAGGCACTGTGCAAACCACAACATGAGTACTTACTGAGCAAGCTAGGAATGAAGAATGTATTTCATCCCCCAACTTGAGGGGGAGTGTTGAGGAATGTGGATCCTATATATTTAAAGTGTTGAATTAGTTAATGGTTAGTTAGTTATAACTAATTAGTGGAGTAATATAGTGGTTAGTAGTTAATCCCTATAAGTAGTGAAAAGTACTATGTAAATAGGTAGACTGTACATTTCAATATTCAGAAAATGGAGTAAAGTTCTTCTCCTCCACTTCCACCTTCTCTCTATCTTCTCTATATATCGCTATAGAGTGCTCTTTACCAGAAACCTTTAATTCAGAATCAAAAAGTTTAATTATCCTATCACAAACTCGTCGATACGGAGGTGGATGGGGTACATAATTACCGGATTTAGCTAAACTCGATATTTTTTACACATAAAATAAAATATATGTAAGGAAATTACTAATATTTTATAGTATTAAAACCCTAAAGAGTGAACCCATTAAATTTTAGGGAGATGCTAAACGGTCCAACTGGTGTGACCAACTTTGGCCACACCAGTGAAAAGACATAAAAACCCTCTAACTAATTAGCCTACATTTTCCCTCCAAAATACAAAATTAAATTCCAAGTCTTGAAGTATGCGAAAATTAAATGTTGGGAGATGAAGAGTCTTGTGTATTATATTTGTATTTATGTGTATTTTATACAAATTATACGTTTTTTAATTTTTAAGAAATTATTGTATTTTCTTCCTTTCTTAAAAACAAATACGGTATACGATTTTGTATACTTCCTCCTTACCAAACCCTAAACCAGCGGACACTTTTTATGAAGAGTCTTGTGTATTATATTTGTATTTATGTGTATTTTATACAAATTATACGTTTTTTAATTTTTAAGAAATTATTGTATTTTCTTCCTTTCTTAAAAACAAAAACGGTATACGATTTTGTATACTTCCTCTTACCAAACCCTAAACCAGTGGACACTTTCCTCCTTGCCAAGCCCTAAACCAGCGGACACTTTCTCCTTCTCTAAAATGGGATTCAAACCAAGAAAATTTGGCGGTGCAACAAAATATGAATCCAAATGAACATAACACAAATACAACAACTATGAATATCAACCAAGATAATAGGTTTGATCGAGTTAGGGACGAGTTGTACAGATCTTTAGGGATGGCATCAGACGATAGTTTGTTGAATGAATACGAATGGGTCGATGTTGATTCTCACGAAAGTTTCAACAATGTTGTGCACTTAGATGATAATGATGATGAAGAAGCCGATGGAGAATATCATGGAGAAGCTAATGATGATGAGGAGGAAGTTTTAGGAAATGAGTTAGAATTATGTGATGTTGATCGGGAAATGGAGAATGAATTCACTGAAAAGGATGTAGTTGTAGGTCCAATCTCTGGAATGTGATTTAGAGATAAAGATACTTTGTTTGCATTCTACAAAGAACATGCACGACTGAGAGGATTCTCCGTCGTCAAAAGAAATTCCAACAAGAAGGGTAGTGACACTTTTAGATATATAACCCACTATTGTGATAGGGCTAGGATTCACAAAATCAAGTTTACCACCAAGAGTAACAATTGTAAAGATAGGCTAGTTGCTGTTTTGGATGATTCTGATTATTGGCGCATCTCTAAGGTCGTTCACGATCACAATCATGATTTTCTCCCATCCGTATTACGCCTGATGGCTGGACATAGGTCTGTTTGTGATTCTTTGAAGAGGGATCTTGTAGCTCACGATCGATCTGGCAATAGACCCTCCAAGAATATTAGACTTGCTGAGGTTCAACGTGGTGGACCGCAAAATTTGGGTTGTACTCCAAAGGATTGTAGAAATTATATTTTGAAAAGTAGGAATTTTGAAATGCAAGAAGGGGACGCACAGTCGCTACTCAACTTTTTTCGTGAAATCCAGATAAAGGATAATGAGTTTTTCTATTCAATAGATGTTGATAATATTGGTAGGCTGCGAAATGTGGTATGGGTGCATTCACACTTTAAGGCAGTGTATGAGCAAATCCAAGATGCAATATGCTTTGGTACGACGTACCTTGTGAATCGATATAATATGCTATGTGCTACATTTTTTGGCATCAATCACCATAGACAGTCCATCTTACTAGGATGTGCTCTCATGTCTCATGAAGACATCGATAGTTACAAATTAGTTTTTAGAACTTGGATTGATGCCATGGGAAAAGTTCATCCAGATGCGGTCATAGCTGATCAGTGTCAGAGCATTAAGGTAGTCATTGCTGAAGTGATGCCAAATACAATACATAGGTATTGTATTTGGCATATATTCTCAAAGTTGCCTCTTTACTTAAGTGGTGTTCGTTCTTCTAAAATTGCACATGGAGAATTTAAATCCATGGTCCTTGATAGCATTACTGTTGAAGTTTTTGAGAGAAAATGGACAGAATATATTGCAAGGTATAATTTACATACAAGGAATTGGTTCAACAAGCTTTACTCTGAGAAGGAAAAATGGGATCATGTGTACCTTGATGTGTATTTTTGGGCTGGTATGCTATCTATGCAAAGAAGTGAGGGGATGCATGCGTTCTTTGATGGATATATTACCCGTCAAAGCACTCTTAGGATGTTTGTTTACCAGTATGAGTGAGCTATAAGAGCTAAGCATGAGAAAGAGTTGGAAGCAGAATACAGGTCAAATGGCTTTCAAATTGTGTACGAGTAAATGTTCAAGTGGGAGGAGCAGGCAATTCAATGTTATACACGTATAGTATATGAATTTTTCAAGACACAACTAAGAAAATTGTATCATTGTGAAGTTAGCAGCTCCGACGATCATCAAGTTGTCCCCGGTGTTGAGAAATTCATGCAATACACCCTTTTTGATCAGGAGGTTGTTTGATATATATTTTTGGACTGGCTTGGCCCCTATATATATGGTCACATACTCAAACCCTAAAGACCTAAAAAAACTCACATACTCAAACCCTAAACTATGGATGCCTCTCCGTCAATCAAACGAGCCCTAGTTTACTCTTCTACTAGCAGTGATGACATATCTTACTCTTCTACTAGCAGTGATACTGAAGAAGAGATTCCTCCAACTTTTAAAGTGATTATGATTGATTCATGCATTGACTACGACGATCTGGTTATGCATAATTATTTTATATATATTTTTTGTGTTTAAGCTTTATATTTTCCAAAAACTTAATAGTATTGTTTTTTTTTCCTTTTTTCAGTATATTCCAAGAAAAATCTACAAGAATCTTCCTTCAAGATTAGAACATGCGTATTTTCACCATCGTGGCAAAGAGTGGTATGTAATTATGAGCGTTGGTGATCAAAAAAGGTTCAAGGTAGGCTGGCGACTTTTTGTATTAGAGAATTTTATCAGGCGAGGTTTCTTCGTCAAATTTACGTTGGTTGATGTTTCACCACTGCGTGCTATCTTCAATGTGGACATGAAGGGAGACAGATATCCTGTTTGTACTAATTCATTTTTTACTTGGTACTAGGATGTGTTTGTGTTAAATTCAAAGCTTTAGTTATGGTTGTTGTACTTTTTTCTGTTCAAATGTTATGCATAAAATTTCAATCTTCATATTACTAGATTTTTTTTAAAAAATTATTTATCATTAAAAAACTCCGAAATTTATTGATTAGTAATCATGTATTGGAAGAGTAAATGTACCATGGGGAAGTTAAATGGGTTGGTGTGTTATTAATATATAATCTCATACTCTCATGTACTCAAACACTAAAGATCTAAAAACACATTCTCCTACAAACACTAACTATGGACGCCTCTCACTCTACCAAATGATCCCTAACTTACTCTTCTACTAGTGAGGATGAAGAAGAGAATCCTCCAACTTTTGAAGTGGTTATGACTGATTCATACATCAACTACGACGATCTGGTTATGCATCAGTGTTGTATATATATTTTTTGTGTTTAAGCTTTATCTTTTCCGAAAACTTAATAAAATTATTTTTTTCCCCAGTATATTCCAAGAAAAATCTACAAACATCTTCCTCCAACAGTTGAAACTACACTTCTTCATTATCATGTCAAAAAGTGGTTTGTATCTATGAGCGTTGGTGATCGAAGAAGGTTCAAAGAAGGCTGAAAACTTTTTATTTTGGATAATTATGTCAAGCGAGGTTTCGTCGTCAAATTTATGTTGGTGGATGTTTCATCACTATATGTTGACTTCAATATTGAAGTGAAGGGCGAAGGAACTCATGATCATAATCCGGTTGAAATTGATTCGTTTTTAGGATGTGTTTTGTATTTTTCTATCCCTTTATGATCTCTAACCTTTTATTGTTGATTTAGTTATGCTACTTGTGCTTTTGATTTGCTATAACAGTTTTCATTTCTTACGCATGAAATCAATTTCAACGACTATTTTTTATTTTTATTTTTTTAAATTAATTCTTCAAGAATGCTTGGTTTCAGAAATTCATGTACAGCCATTTGAAGGTTGTACCTTAAGTTCTTCTTCTATAATTTTATGGATTTGTTCATTCGGCTTATTTGTTTTTTTCCATATTAATCAGAGACATTATGATGTTGTAACAACATATTTCCAACCGGTTGAGAATAAAATCGTAGACTTCAAATTCAACCTAATTCTACCTACACACTACTAAAACGGTTGAGAATAATAAATGCTTCATTGAGAAGCTAAATAGTTGGCATGAGAAGCTAAATGGTAACCTACCAATCGAATTTTTTTGAAATGGAGAAGAGAATTTTTTTTGTGATTTTACTGAAAATTTTCATTAGAATATTTTACATGTATAATTTATAAATTAAATATTTTCTTAATTTTTGTATCAGATAAGCAAATATTGTCATATAAAATGAAGAAAATTAAAAGTGGAAGAACCAGGGATTCATAAAAAGGGATTCAAAAAATATATATATTAGGATGTCACACCTAATGTAATATCGGATAATTTTATTTTGAAAAACTTAGCAAATGAAAAAAAAGAATCATTTGATAATTTTTTATTTCTACAAATCTAAATCCTGCTCTCCAATATTTTATTTTTCTTTATTGATTGTAGTACCTTAATGCACCATACTTCAAATATTATGTGTTTAAGTTATTATTCTTAAGAACTAATCTATCTTTATATAAGTCCTCATTAAATATTAGTTGGATCTTAAAGCAAATTTCGAATGTTAATAAGTTCGATAAGAGAAAATTAAGAAAAATATTTACTAGAAAAAAATAGTCTAATAGAAATTTAGTAAAAAAATTTACAAAAAGAAGGTACTAGAAAACATTATCCAACCAGATATTTTTACGGTTGGATGAAGAGCTCATGAAAAGAATTTTGGGTAAACTAAATGGATGCATTGAAGAATGTAAAGTCTTTTTTTGAGGAGTATAAAGGGTTCATTGAAGATTGTGATTCAAATTTTAAGATACAAACCCTAACCCTAATCCTAGAAATATTCAAAAATTATACTATAAATACAACTCTATACATTATTAATCTCATTCATCCAAATTATCTTTTCTAATTCAAATTTCTCTGAGAACCCTATTAAGAAAATTGTCGATGAACCTCTACATGGTTCAACCATCAACCATAACATCATGTACCAGGATGTTAGGAACAAGTTGAAGAACTTGAAGACGGAGACAAACCTGTTGATGCTACGTCTGACAAGGGAAATCAGAGCAGACTATGTTAAACGTCTTCTCCTTGATTCTTACCCTCTCACTTACTGCTTCGACATGCTTGAGGAACTTCTAACGGAGCAAGATGAAGAACCATGATTGTTATAAGTAGTGATACTAAAGCAGCTTCCAAGGCTTCAAAGTTTGTTAACCAAAAGAGTAAAGAGTAATAGTTTGTGTTTTTTGTTGTTGTTTTGTGATGCATTCCATGTTATTAGCATGGTATGCTAAAAGTATTTTCCAAATATTATTTGGAATATGTTAAAAATTATCAATTAATCAATGAAAATGCTTATTTAGTATTTCTTCTTCTTCCTATACTTTTGGTTATTATTTTTTGTTACATGTTTTAAAATATTTTTGTTTCCTTTAATCCCTGGTTCCAAATATTATGGAACCAAAAGAAATACCCTTTTTGAGGTAAAAATATGGTCACTTTGCCTATCTATAACAATATAAAAATTATCACTCTAATATTAAAAGAATAAATTAAGGAAGAATAGCCATAACAATAATGCTAACATAGTGTAGGTGAAATTTCTATTTCACTAAATTAATTAAAAAATTGAGGCATATCTCAGAAAATTAAAACGAAAGAAGATGCATAATTAAGCTTCACCGTGAATTATGTAGATCTTAACATATGTAGGTCTCAAATAATTTAACCAATTTCAAAAGCTTTAATTCAGAAAATTGAACCAGCACAAAATTTCTACAAGTAACAAGTTGGAAATATTTGCATGTAATTAAATAGTATTTGGTTTTACTTAATCAATACAGAGTTTATTTACAAAAATCAGACCAAAATATATCAGAAAATTAAATAACACAATGTCTGATTTTAATTCTAGTGAAACTAAAATAATGTTATCCAAAAGTGTCACCTAAGCTGATTGCTTCAAATATTTAATACTTAAACATTTATTATTACATTTTTGAAATCTACATAATTCATAAACCACATATTAACCGGATAAAGATCACACCAAAGGTTAAACATGATCGAAATGTTAAAGAAGTCACAAAATTCGAACTTCATAGATAATGAACTAATGAAGAAATTAAACATAAAATAATCATACCCACCTTCATTACAATACTAGATATTCAAAAGTAAAAACAAAGTCATCAACTCTTGCACACCAAAGAGAAATAACAAACACTTTTCAAATACAAGATAACATATGAGCTAAATTTGACATAATTACTTTCCAACATTTTCAGATAGCTTCAACCCAATAAATATGCCGCTAACATAGTAGATAAAATAGCACTTGTTGCACTTTCATTTGTTACCACTTCTTCACTTTCTTCAACGGCCAAGCTTGAAGATGACTTTTCCTGTGAAAACTTGTTTTTTTAAATTTGTTGAAGGCTTCTAAGGCTTCATCATAATATTGGAAAGCATGAAAGTAGCTACCCTCGACTCCAACAAGCACTTTAACATACTCAGACCAACTTTTGTATATTCCCGACTTCTTACCATAAAAAACAACAAACACCATAGATTTGAGTTTTTGTTTACCTTCCGCAGATTTTTCAAATTCATCGAATGCCGATATGGCCGCATCGTGAGACTTGAAAGACTGGAAGATGCTACGCTTAACCCCGATAACCATAGGAGAACATTCACTCCATGAGTAGTATATTCCTGGACTTTTACTAGAAAATACAACATATACTTTGGAAGCATTATTCTACTTCGAATATATCCTTAATCTATTAACTAAAACTTAGAAGAACATAGGATTTTAAATGAAGGTTTGTTTAAATATGGGTTTTGGCCATCTAGGGTTTATTTAAGCAGGGTATTATGTGTTTAACTAGTAGGGCTTTGAAGAGAAGAACATAGGGGTTTAAATGAAGGTTTGTTTAAGTATGGGTTTCAGCTATCTAGGGTTTGTTTAAGTAGGGTATCATGTGTTTAAATAGTAGGGCTTTGAAGACCTACTAAAAAAAAATATACGAAGTACACACTCAAATACTAAACATATACGAAATGCACAATTAAATACATGTATATAGATGAATTATTTCGAATTATATGGGTGTATACTACAAAAAGAAAAGAATGGAAATAAGTAAAAAAAATAAAAGAAAAGAAAAGCTTTATGGAAAATAGGGTTTGAATCTTTGAGATCTTCCATGTATTGAGAAGATAAATATTAAATGGTGGGAGAGAAATATTCAAAAGGGTACTGAAAGGGCATTTTGGGTATAGAAATACACCTGAAACCCTAATTGGGGGGTAAAATTACCTAAATGAAGCCATTTGGGTCAATCTGACCAAAAACGGTGTGGCCAAAAGGATTTTTCCTAAATTTAAATCTTGAATTCAAGTTTACATCGATAATTGTATATCCGTTTCACGGTTAAGTGTTAGTAAACCTATTACCACACTACTTCATGTCTTCATCGCTTTTTGTTGCTTCAGCTACTCACTAATGAGGTGTCCAAAAGAATAACTCCTCGACGTCCTTGTTATCCTTTAAATAATGTAAATAATGTACTTATCTTTCTTATATCTTTCAGCTTAGTCATGGCTAAGCAGTTTTATTGTCTATTCATAATTCAATTCCCTAGCTTTAACATATGCTTGTCATTGACCCACAACTTACTTCTTAATACACTTTAAGTGTTTTTTTGCAGTCATCATCGATCCCATGGATATATCAAAGATTAGGTAATTTGAAACCAATTAGAGACCAGAGTTTAGCTAATACCAGGTACTCAAGTGGCCATAGTTCAAACAGTATTGTATAACTCCACGGCCTCATGCATGGTCAAAAAAAAAAACTTGGCATTACTGAGTAAGAGATTATGAAACTGTTTGTCAAATCACTACTCGATATTATAATTTAAATTTCTTCTTACGTAGGTCAAAGGTTCGAGCCATGGAAACAGTCATTAACGCTTGCATTGAGGTATGATGTCCACAGTACTACACCCTCCGTACGGGTACGGTCCTTCCTCATACGCGACATAAACGCGGGATATTTTTTGCACCGAATTACCTTTTATTTTTCTTTATAAAAGATTATTTTCCCTGATAATATCCTTGCCAAGGACAGCTTTATGAGATCTATGGATTTGGAAAACCAGGAGCAAATATGGTCATTTTGAAATTATTATCCTCTCAATGTTGCAAGAAGATTGGGTTAACTGGCAACCAAAATATAAAAGATTTAAGCATAAATTAAGGAATGGGATTGAGTCCGGTGGAGTTGTCAAGGGGAAGATAAAAGAAATAAAGAAAAAAGTGAAGTGGGAAACGAAATGATTACAAGAAGCATGATTGAGTAATAAAAACACAAAAGAGGGAGTGGATAAAAAGGATTAATAATGGCAATCTGTTAAAATGTTGGCCAAAATTAATCCCTAGAGATACATTATCGACTTTTTAATCTTGTGCCCACCATTGAGTTAGTTGGGTGAATGGTCCACGTGGAAGACATGTGATCGATTTCTCTCGCTAGAGTCTTCTTAATCAAAGTTCGTTGCATCGGACTTATTTAATATATTTTAATTTCTTATGTAATTTGTGAGCTATTGCACAATAAATAGATTATTCATTACTCCTGAAAGATAGCGACGGCAGATTTCCTTGAAATTTTCCAAAAAAAAACTTTTTAATCTCGTAGGACCCTTCTGTTTTCGATTAGTGAAGGTCATCCTTTCGAGGCAAACAACAGTATATAATTTCTTCTAACTAAATTAAACGGCACAATTTTTTTTACAACTTTACCTACTATTCGCAATCAGTCTCTTATCATTGCAGCCGAAAGGCTTGACCAAATTGCTCAAAGTGCTGCTCATTTATCTAGCATTTTGGGATACGGTTAGCTTAAATTCAGGGTAATTATGATCTCTACCTTTTGCTTTTCAAGTATTCTTTTCGTTATGTGTTTGATGAGTCAGTTATATTTTAAGAAACATTTTACGTGAAAAATATTATAAAATAAAGATAAGTATAGAAAGAAATTAATATATTATTCGAATTTGTTATGAAACAATAAAAGAAGAAGAGTATTGCAGAGAAAAAGAAAGAGGAAATTCTTATTGAATTTTGGGATGATTTATAATGGAATAGAACCCTCTATTTATAGGGAGAGGTGACTTAGCCACCAAGTAATAAACCCTAGAATCTCTCTAAATATGAACATTCACCATAAATAGAATTCTATTTATAACACTCCTCCTTGAATGTCTACTCGATAAGTAATGTGTCTCGTTAAAACCTTAACTAAAATAAAATCCAATTGGAAAAAAAATTCTAGAAAAGAAAAAAGAGTACACATCTCTAATAATACGCCTTTTGGTTGTCTCGTTAAAAACTTTTCAAGGAAAACCCAGTGGGATAAAACCTTGTAAGGGAAAAAGAGTGCAACACGCATTAACTCCCCTGATGAGAGCATCAATTTACATCCTTGAGTCTTCACATTCCAATCTTGTGCACCATCTTCAAGAGATCGTTGGTAGGGATTTGATAAATAAATCAACCATATTAACTTGAATGAATATTTTGCACCTTGAAATCATCATTCGTGATACATATATAATGTCTTCATAAATATCGTGGAATGACTCTTCAATATCTCCATAGAGGTATTCTCGCTATCACATTATCATGCTTATAGTTATAGCAAGATACATTTGTGCACAAATTGCACTGAAGAAGTAGTACTTCAAGATCAAGAATTGTATATGCTTTAAGTAGTTTAAATCCTTTGGGGATTGTCATATAAGTATAGTCAAATAAGCCATTTAAAGAGACTTTAGATGCATATCAAGTTTTCATGTCATGCTAGACATATAAGATATCGAAAACTGATTGCACATACCATTGACTTTATACTTTCAAGTGTTTGAACTGCAGGTCCAAATACTTGTCTTTCATATAAAACCAATTCTATTTGAATTGCGTCTCTTCTATTTGGCCAAAATTTTTGTGTCTATATTCGATAGATTTAAGATCCTCATCTATACTTAGCGCTATAATAGATGTCATCGACGAATATTTTATATCGATTCCAACATTTTTTTCATAAAGACATAACATAAAGATCTCTTCATTCATATTTTCAGGTACCTGAATCTCTCATGAGATTTTATGAAGTGTTATGTCATGTGATCTTCCAGATCACTTGCCTCCTTATTATGATCAGTTTGATCATTTGCTCATCTTCTTTATCAAGAAGTTTTATTTGAAACCGATTTGTCTATATGGTTTAAGCGTACCATAGACTTTGTCCTTCTAGGACTTAATAGGAGCATTTGCAATGAGAATATAGTTACTTTCTTTGGGTCAGCAAATGCGTCTAGCATACTTTGCAATATATTGCAGATGAATTATCTTTTATGAATTTCAAGTTCATATTATCGTATTTGAGGATCTAGATATACAAATGATAATCAATTCCAAGTAACTTTTTCTCAAATGTTTATCATGTCTCCCCCTCATGTTAGAAAAACTAACTTGCTTCCTCAATTTTGAAAGCCCATCTTTGTGTGTCATGATGTTAATCTAAATATATATCGCACATCAATAATAATAAGATAGAATTATTTGGTTCCTGACCCCGAACCACTTATGAGGGGTTTCTGACCCTGAACCACTTGTAAGGGGAGAATGTAATATACTTTCGTATATAATATATATCAAACCGATATAGATAACTTTGTTCTCATAAGCAATAGTTTACCTATTAAGTGGAGGCACTCAATAAATTATTTTGCTAAACCAATTGTGATGTAAACCAACCTATCAAGATGAATGTTCTTAATCAAATTATTGAGCAAGTTACTTCGCAAACACCATGTTGCGGGTTAATAATAATCGCACATGTAACCATCTCATAGATGTATCTTATGTGGTATACATGGCAGATGAATGGGCCCATATTCACCTTTTATATTTCTAGCATTCATGGGATTCAATCCCAGTTTTAGTTGGTCTATTAATTAGTGAGAACAAACAATATAAGAGAATTCGTAAAGAACTTTCTAGTTCTTTAATATTTACCCATGTAGATTCTATTTTATTTTTGCACATCATACTTAAATTAATATGGCTAAACCAATTATGCCAACTGAATAAATTATAAATATTGATAAACTTCAGATTTACACATGACATGTGCATTATCAATAAACTCCTAGTTTATTATGATATGAGTTTTTATATCAATAACATCCACTTTATTGTGACATTCTTTTATTTATGTAGTACAAATTGGAGAATAAAGCGGGTAGCTTTTCACATACATATTATCCCGCTACAAGTTGTAGTAATAGAAGATATTAAATCTTTCCTTTATTTATAGTCTCAATATAATTAACCGCTTTCGCGTATACTTTAGAAACTGAATAAGTTTTTTTGAGACTTACTACAAAACAATACCTTATTGGTAATCAATTGTATTGTTCCAAAATAGTATAGTTGGCTCTTGCAGAGTTCTCAATTAATTTTGTAGTACCACATATTCATAAACATCCATATGGTAAATATTTCTTTGAAGAAGGAAGTTATACCATTATGGTAATTGTCAAAATTATATGCAAGATCTATTCCTTGCATCCCTGTTGTCCTTTAATAATCACATTACCAAATTATTTTGCGTACAATAGGTACATGACCAGTGATCATTCATGCCTTAATGATGACATTATTTTCTTATTTCATCTCAAACCTTCCTCTAGAGGTGAATGTGGTATATTCACTACCACTAGCACGTTCATATTCTTCCAATAATGAATATGTATTCATAAATCACATGTTGTCACATTCACATCATGAATGGACCATAATCATTTATATGTGCTTTACAAAATCTCATGTCAAATCGATGACAAATATTATTTTCACAAAGTGAAGGATTATTTTGAGAATCCTTATTGTTCTCATTACCACAATGATGACGATTATAATTTCGTCTATTGCCATGTCCACATCCATTGATACATTCATAGTAATAATTTTATCTTCTTTCATACTTATCACATATTGCTATCACATTCTTTAAAGGGAATGAGAATGGAGCAAATTCAATGGGACAGGTTTTCAATTCTTTGCACACAATCATACATGAATTTGATCATGGCAAGGCATAGAAATTTTACCACTTTGGGTGGTTATAATTCTTTCAAATTCCATTAGAGTTGCAATCAAAATTTATCGTCTTTGCTTGTATTTAAAATCAAATTATAGAATATCAAGAATTTGAAAGAGAAAAGTAAAATACTTACCTTAAATTCAGAATTTAATCATGAAGGAAGTTCATAGAACAATTGACAATCATTATGCTCAATCCCAAAGCTTCTACTCAATTGGTTAGAGTCCCGTGCTGATAACGTGTTATGAAACAATAAAAGAAGAAGAGTATTGCAGAGAAAAAGAGAGAGGAAATTCTTATTGAGTTTTGGGATGATTTACAATGGAATAGAACCCTTTATTTATAGGGAGAGGTTGACTTAGCCACCAAGTAATAAACCCTAGAATCTCTCTAAATATGGACATTCGCCATAAATAGAATTCTATTTATAACATAATTCAAATTGATGTAGATAATGAATTGAAATCTCTTCTATTTATAGAAGAAAGTAAGTTGTTGTGTAAGCTGCTACTGCAAGCTGTTGTGTAGGCTGCAACTATACCAGATATGGATAATCTTCTACTGAGAATAATGTTTATCCATAACGGAGTACTAAAAGGATAAGCTCATTGTACTAGGTATAGATAATCTTTTACTGGGGGTAATGTTTATCCATAATGGAGTACTGAAAGAATAAGCTCATTGTACCCGGTATGGATAATCTTCTACCGGGGGTAATATTTATATATAACTTGAGTATCGAAATGATAAGCTTATTATACCCGGTATTGATAATCTTCTACCAGGAGTAATATTTATCCATATTGGAGTATCGAAAGGATAAGCTTATTATACCCGGTATGGATAATCTTCTATCGGGGATAATATTTATCCATAATCGGGTACCGAAGTGATAAGCTTCTTCAGAAGGCTTATTTCCAATAGAGTACTAAATAGATAAACATATTTACGGCGGGGTCCCATATGGATAAACTTCTTCAGGAAGCTTATTTACAACGGGGTACTAAATGAACATCCATAATATAATATATTTATAACACTCTCTCTTGGATGTTCATTAAAAGATAATGTGCCTCATTAAACCTTACTAGGAAAAATCATGTGGGAAAAAAATCCTAGTGAAGGAAAAAGAGTACACATATTTAGTAATACGCATTGCTAGGTGCCACATTAAAAACCCTTGTAAGGAAAACCACATGGGAAAAAACCTTAGTAAGGAAAAAAGAGTGCATCGCGTATTTTACTCGCCCTGATGAAAATCTTGTTTCAAATATTTGAGTTTCCGCATTCTAATCTTGTATCTGCATAACCAATACGATCTGCACCACATTTATTAGCATTAGCAAGATACATAAATGCATAACAATTGCACTGAAATAGAGTATTTCAGGACTAAGGAGTTCCTCATCCTCTTTTGAAGGTCGGAACGGATCCTTATTCACTTCAAGTGATCGAACACCCATTGGTGTACTTAATGGGTTCTCTTTGTCCATGTAAAAGCGTTTAATGACCCTTTCTGCATAGGCAAATTGATGGATAAAGATCTCGCCTGTTAATATTCAACTTGCAGACCAATGATAATTTTTTATTTTTTCAAGATCTTTCATCTCAAATTCTTTCTTAAGATATTCAATTGCCTTTGTGGAGATCTTCTGGAGTTCCAACAAGATTTATGTTATCAACATAAACAGTAAGTATAACAAATTATGATGACATTTTCTTTATAAAAATACATGGACAAATAACATTATTTATGTAATCTTCTTTCAACAAATATTTACTGAGGCGATTATACCACACGTGCCCAGGTTGCTTTAAATCGTACAAAGATCTTTATAATTTGATGGAGTACATTTTTTCAAGATTTTGAATTATATGCTTTAGGCATTTTAAATCTTTCAAGGATCTTCATATAGATTTAATAAGTCATATAGGTTATGATTTTATCTAAATGGTATGACATCTTCAAGTGTCTGGACTGCTGGTTCGATCCTCACAATCTTTTACAATATTGTGCACTATATCGTATCAAATATATCGTCAACGATCATTCTGTATCAGTTCCTAAGCGGCATAACTTGTTGAGATCTCATCACTTTTTTTATTTCCAGGTACTAGAACATCTTCTGGAGTTTCATGAAATGTTATGTTGTGGGCTCTTCTAGAGCTCATTTCCTCCTCATTATGATCATTTTGATCATTAGCTCCTATCATTTTTCAAGGATTATTACCTTTGGAACCGATTAGTCTAAAACACTTCATGCGTATAGTACACTCTATCCTTCAGGGACTTTAATTTTAATAGAAGCATTTGCAGCTGAAATATGATATTTAATTTTGGATCAGCAAATGCTTCTGGCATTTGATATGAATTATCTTCTGAATGAGGATCATAGTAATGATAGATTGATTCATATAATATATTTTTCAACTGTTTATTCCATCCCCCAAATGTTAGAAAAACTAACATATATCCCCAATGTTCTTTGAGAAACATATCTTTGTGTATTGTGGTAGAGAAATTAATCATATACCACACATCAAAAGATAGTAAAAATATTTGATTTCTGATCCTAAACCAATTGTTAGGGGAAGACTTTATCATATATTGTTGGTCTGATGCATACAAGTGATGTTGTATGCTATTTAGAATATCTTAGACCAACACATGAAGTTTTGTTCTCATAAGCAATAGTTTAGCCATTAGTAAGAGGTATTAAATGTTAAATCAGCTTGGATATAAACCAGCATTATCAAGATGAACTGTCTTGATTTCATAATCTGAAAGTTGTACTCTTAATTGAGAAAAGCAATCTCAAATGCCAAACTGCAGGTTGACAATAAACATACATGTAACCATATTATATATGCATCTATAAGTGGTTCACATGATAGGTGAATGGGCCCATATTCACCTTTTATATATTCCAGAATTCAGGGGTCTTAGTCCCAACTTTAGCCGGTATAATATTATGAGAACAAGCAGCACAAGAGAATTCTTGAAGAATCTTCTGGTTCTTCAATATATGCTTATCAGAATTCTCAAATAGCTCATTTAAAAATGACAAATGAAAACTTCAAGTTTATCATGGCATGTGCTATCTCTTAGTAAACTTCTAGTTTACTATGACATAAACTTTTGCATTAGTAAACTTCTGATTTACTATGATATATGATGTAGTACAAATTGAAGAATAAGGTAGGTAACTTTTTACATATGTATTATCTTATCCCCTATGATTGTGGAAACATAAAGATATTCAATCTTCCAATCATTTGTAGTATCAATATGATAGTCACTTGTATTAGTAAACTTCAGGTTTACTACAACATATATTTTGATCATAATCAAATAATATGAATGACATATTTTTATATAAACTCTTCAAGAGCCTTCATTTATTATCCACAATCTAATATTTATCGGACACTACTGGTGTCATGTGTCTTCTAGGCAGACAGTTAGCTCTTCAGGAGTTGTTGATACATTTTGTACTATTAAATATTTCTCATACACTTCTGGTATCATGAGAAAAAATCACAATCAATAAACAATGTAAAACAATTTTTTAAGCACAAGAAAACTCTTCTTCATAATATTTTCCTACTTCAGGAGGCAATTTCAATTGTGTTACTTCTTCAGGAGCAAATTTAAAATACAAAATATTGAGTATATATTCTCTCAATTATATTACCTCTTCTGGAGGTGAATTGTAATATATTCACATCAAGAGCGCGTTCATATTTACCAGATTTATTAATATTGTCACATTCACTTCAGGGAATGGATTAATATTATCAAAAGTTCTCATCCTTCAAAAAATCGAACATAATTATCTGAATGCGCATTAATCACATCAAATTGTGATGCCTCAATCTCTTTTGAAATATTTACTACTTCAGGAGCAAATCGAGGCGTGCATTTAATATATAGAATATTTATGTAGCTTATCTTCAATTGTAACCATAAAAGCCTAAATTATCACTTCTGGTGATCATAGGCATATACCACTTTTGGTGGTTAACAAAATATAATTACAATGAGATATACGAAATATAACCACTTCTGGTGGTTGTATATTTCTTGCAAACTCTACTAGAGTTTAAGTTGATCTAATAATGCTATCCATATTCTTCAAAATGACATAAATAAGATATATTATAGTAAACTTCATTATCAAATCATAATTTTTCTTTATGTACAACAATTACATAACCACACTATCTATTACAAACAATAAAAATTAAAATATTTATATTTCTACATATTCACCACCGATTACATGACTGTTTCTCCTTCTGGGAATGCAAGGTAATCAGCTACATCCAAATGCATGAAGTTCAAATTATCTTCAGAAATAAAATTTGCTTCAGCATTTTTCTCTGTCTTCTTTAGGGAGGCTTGATAAAGCTCAACCAGGTGTTTTGGCGTACGACAGGTATGTGACCAGTGCCCTTTTCCTCCACATCTATAGCATGCATTTTCTGCATTTGGTGTTTGCACCGCTTCATGCTTTTGTTCCTTCCTTTTCCATTGCTGGTGGTGAGGAGGGTTATTTAGTGCATTATTATTACCATGATTAAAATTTCTTCGCTAACCACGACCACGACCACGACTTGGGCCATGACCTCTTCCACATCTAGCTTGGTGGAAGTTCGTCTCATTTACTTCAAGGAATGGACAAGAACCAGTAGGTCGACTTTCATGGTTTTTCATTAATAGCCCATTGTGTTGCTTGGCTATAAGAAGATGTGAGATAAGTTCAGAATACTTTTTAAATCCCATCTCTCGATATTGCTGCTGCAGGAGCATATTCGAGGCATGAAAAATGGTGAAAGTTTTCTCCAACATATCATGATCAGTAATATTATCACCACATAATTTCAATTGGGAAATTATTCTGAAGGTAGCAGAATTATATTCACTTATAGATTTAAAATCTTGTAGCCTTAGATGAGTCCAATCATAACGTGTCTGTGGAAGAACGACCATCTTCAGGTGGTCATATCTATCTTTCAAATTATTCCATAGTATGACTGAATCTTTAATAGTGAGATATTCCATTTTTAGGCCCTCATCAAGGTGATGACGTAGGAATATCATTGTTTTGGCACGGTCTTGGTTTGATGCCTGATTTTTATCCTTGATGGTATCTGCCAGACCCATCGCATCAAGATGAATTTCAGCATCAAACACCCAAGGCATGTAGCTTTTGCCCGATATATCCAGGCTACAAATTCAAGTTTAGAAAGATTTGACATTATATTGAAAAAGAAAGTTCGTACCTCAGATACTTTCAAAGTATTTGCTCGAGATAGCAGAGTCTCGTGCTAATAACGTGTTATAAAATAAAGACTGTAAAGTAAAGACAAGTATAAAGAGAAACTGATATATTATTCGAATTCAAACTGATGTACATAATGAACTCAAATCTCTTCTATTTATAGAAGAAATGAAGTTGTTGTGTAAACTACTGCAAGCTGCTGTGCAAGCTGCAACTATACCAGATATGGATAATCTTCTACTGAGAGTAATGTTTATCCATAACGGAGTACTGAAAGGATAAGCTCATTGTACCAGGTATAGATAATCTTATACTGGGGGTAATGTTTATCCATAACGGAGTGTTGAAAGAATAAGCTCATTGTACCCGGTATGGATAATCTTCTACTGGGGGTAATATTTATCCATAACGGAGTATCGAAAGGATAAGCTTATTATACCAGGTATGGATAATCTTCTACCGAGAGTAATGTTTATCCATAACGGAGTATTGAAAGGATAAACGTATTATACCCGGGTATGGATAATCTTCTATCGGGGATAATGTTTATCCATAACCGGGTACCGAAGTGATAAGCTTCTTCAGGAGGCTTATTTCCAATAGAGTACTAAATAGATAAACATATTTACGACGGAGTTCCATATGGATAAACTTCCTCAGGAAACTTATTTACAACGGGATACTAAATGAACATCCATAATATTATATATTTATAACAAAAAAAGTTATTTTCAGGTATTTTTGTTTAGTGATGTCTCTCACTAGTGGACATAAGTCATTTTTTAGACAATAACTTTAATTAAAAAAAAATTGTCATCTTCAACACTTGAACATTATTATTAATCCATAATACTCAAGACTTTCATAAAAAAAAACTTTCCAATTTTCTAATATTATATTAAATCTTTACTATATATTTTCGAAAAATACTTTTCATTCAGCAATCAATTACTAAAAAAATTGATAAAAAAGTACTCCATCTGTTCACTTTTCTGTTGTCAAGTAGTCTAAAAATAAATTTTTATTTTTACTTGTCATTTTGACATATCAAGAGAAAAATAATTTATTTTTTCTGTTTTGTCCTTAGCATTAATTATTCATGTCAAATCATTTCTTAAATCCATTAAGACTATATACTAATTAATATTATGATAAATTATGTACTTTATTTATTATTTCTTACGAAACGTAAAAAGTTCAAAGTAGACAAGTAAAAGTAAGTCGAGAATAACTTCAATCTTACCAAATACACTTGACATTATTTTTCAGTATTCTTGGAAGAGGGTAGCAATCCCGAAAGATCCATCTTACATTTCCATAGGCTACTTTCCAAGCCGCCTAGATCAATACTTAGTAGTAGTACCATTTGTTTCTAATTTTTTTTTTCATCGGACGTTCAATATTCGCATTGAAGTCCGATTATATTTAAATTTGTGTTATGCAGGTCCCATTCGGGAGAAGCACTCTCTACCAATGTTTCTAACTTTTCAAGAAAATGGTTCAAGTTTATTTGTTTCTTCCCTAGATTTAGGATTTTAAATTTTTTGCACCTACTATTAAATTGTACTATTGCACGTGAACTCATCATCAATAAATATCTCATAAGATCATTCAATTATATAATTCGAGTTAAAGACAGTGGACATCTCTACAATTTTGCAACCCCTAAAATCTTAATCCGCCAAGTACTGTCCCTTCAAACTCTTCACCAATTTAGAAAGAGGATAATATAAATAACATGAAAATCTACTCGTAAGAGCTAGCTAGAACATCTAACTGCAATCACATTTTGCTCTTGAACATTGTAAATTAAAAGCAAAACATGAAAAAGCAGGGGGGTAATTGAACAAGATAAAAGGCAAAAAGTTGTAATAATCACATTAAGCTTGGCCGAGATTCTTTTGGTACCTAAAAGAAGAATCTCATTAATGGTGGGTTACGTACTTTCCAACAGTTTCACATATGATATGAGTAACATACAAAGTTTTATCTCCATGAAACTTATCCTTTTTCTATCCTTTTAACTAGACCAAGAGAAGTTGTGTAGAAATATGATTAGTTTCACCAGAAAGACAAAAGATCATAATGAAAAGCAAAAACTAGATGGTGACAAACTATTCTTTGAAAATTCAATTGGAAAGACAACAAGAATCGTGTGCAACCCCACCCCTTCTGCTTTTCCTAAAGTTGGATATAGTGGGACTATTATAATTAGTTAATTACTACTACTATACTCCATCCGTTCTAATTTATATGAACCTGGGCACGAAATTTAAGAAAAAATGAAGATTTTTGGAATTTGTGGTCTTAAACAAGTCAAAAAGGCCCCCAGAGTATTTGTGTGGTTATAAAAGCTTCTCATTAAGGGTAGAATTGTAAGTTTAAGTTATATTATTACCAAATTTAAAAACGGACCAACAAGGAAATAGGTTCACGAATTGAGGGAGTACTATTCTTCCCTTGCGTTTCTATACAAAATTAGCCTTGTGTCACGGTATAGCTCTATCGTTTTAGGTAATAAAAAAAGAAAAGGTTTAGTTTGAAATGTGTGGATTTTATTCATTATAAAAGTACTACACTTAGATAAGAAAAAGGATGTGGTTCAAGTTTACTATTCTTATTGTCAAACTGTTACTATATTACAACACATAATTTTTCTCACTCAAAAAGTTTTAGGATTATTAAAAAAAATAGCATAAGCTTACACAAGAATTAACGAATAGTTGATTTCTTTATGATGTTTTATATGCGTATAGGCGGAGTTAGAGGTGAGCAATGAGCTCAAATTATAGTTTGATCGACAGAAGAACATTATCTGCGATATTTCAAATTCATTAATTTAAAATATTTAATCTATCTACGATTTTGTTGTGATTTTTCACCAGTGAGATTTAACTATTTTTTGTTGGATCCTAATTAATTTAGAGATTGAGTCACCATTTGAAATTTATGCGTTCTACAATTTATCATAGAATTTGTAGCTAGTTTTAATTAATCGAGTTTGTAATTAAATATCTAACTTGGTCAAAACACTAGGAACGAGTGAATAGTGGTGGTGTCAGGTAGTTTTTGTACGGTGAAAGGAGGGCAGTCACGCGATAGCAAAAATCTATAATGGTTGCAGAAATTAGACATAAAAGAGTACAGAATCTTGAGCGTGAAACGCACGTGATTAGAGTAGTTATGAAATTTAGGCAGAAAGAAATCCACACGAGTTTGCAGTCTTGTCTCTGTCCTTTTTTGTTTCAAAATGAAGCTTTTTTCTTCTTCTTTTCAACAAAAAATCATGAGTTACCCATGCACCACGTTCACGTTAAAGTTTCTTCTCACACATCAAATCTCAATTAATACTTCCTACTTTTAGATCGTCACATTTCCAAGTTTCATTTTACCATGCAATTTTGATCATTTTATATTAATTCAGATTTGAAAAACAAATAGCTCGGTGCGTGAAATGAAGTATCTCACATTCCCGTAGGATGTGGAGAAGGAGATCGTACGCCTAGAGTCTAGAGATGTAATGTAGATAACTTACCATAATGCAAGTATTATTGATTGCTTTTACCGTACGAATTTGTGGCTTATAGATTACAGACAAACAACTTTACCCTTGCTCTAAAGCTGATCAAATTAATTTTGATTAGAATTGAAAAAAAATTCTTATCTTTAATCATTATTACCAATTGGCATTTTTATTTACCATTTCAGTTTGTGATCGGTAAATGATATTTCTCACTAATAGATATTGAAATGTTAGTAGTAGTATTTACTTTTGACTTGGTCAAAATACCTTGTTCAAATTAAAATGTCACGGATTTGAATAGCATGCCGACTATACTAACTCAATTGAGTCTCTCTCATTTTTTTTTTGCAGTGAAAAAGGTACTCCCTCCGTTTTAATTTACGTGAACCTGTTTGACTGGACATGAAATTTAAGAAAAAAATGAAGATTTTTGAAATTTATGGTTTTAAACAAGTCAAAAAGAAGCCCATATTATTTGTATGGTTCTAAAAGTTTCTCATTAAGGATATAATTGTAAGTTTAAACTAAATTATTTCTAAATTAATAAAAGAATCATTCTTTTTGGAACGGAACAAAAAGGAAATAGGTTCATATAAACTGAAACGGGAAGTATTATATATGCTTGATGTATGAAAAAGAAGGCCTATTGGACAAAAGAATATCATACGGTGATAGAAACTATTTATTCCTAAACCAAAAGATCCTATAGTTTCTTCCATGTCAATTAGTACTGTAGTAAGTTATTCTTTTCATATTTTATAACAAGTAGTCTGTCTGTTCCAATTTCATTGGTTCACATTTGCTTTGCCCGCTATTTAAATAAAAGAGGAGTAGTAAATATGAATTATTTAACGTTTATTGGAAAACATATGGGCCCACTAATTTCTTTGTTAAAAATAATATTAAGTAGAACATAAACTCATTTTTAAGCTTTGCACTTTAAATATCGAGAAATATTTTTAGGATAAGTAATTTGCACCTGAGAGTATACATGTAAAATCAGAAACACAAATTCTTAGTCTTACCTCTTAAGTATGAAAATTTCCTTGCAAAAATATTAACATTATAGTTGCCACCCAAGGCTCTTAATCAGAGGCGGATCTAGAATTTTAAGTTTATGGGTTCCTACAACAATCTCAAGTTAATCTGCATGATAACTCGACCAACGAACTGGGTTCCAAGCTAAATATTCTTATACCTTTACTAATTTTTTTAGTAGAAAAATAAGGTTTATGCAAAAGTTACTGGATTCACGGGAACCCGTATCCTTTTCTCTGCATCCGCCCTGCTCTTAATTAATAACAATCGGAAAAGAAGGAAATTGGATAATAAGCCAACAATTTCTACAATAAAACTACGTGTAGAGCCGCCAATTTCTAAAAACCAAATTTACTATACAGACAACATTATCACATGCAACATGTTATTTTACATGTAATAATACAAGTAAAAGATATATCAATAATTGTAATTAAGCAAACTGAGTTCCTAGTAATCAACATAAAACATCAGTTGCTTTACTAACTTGGAATTATTATACTCTGCACCTATGCTAATTAATTAAAATGAAACAAATTTTACAAGGGCTAATTGCAAAGACTTGCTCTCACATTTCGTTCCATCACACTGACCTCTCGTGATTACGATATTACGCTTACTTGTGTTATTTTAATTTTTTTATAACAATTTTTTTTACTATTTTTCATTAATATAAATATAATAAAGTTTGACGAATTTTTCCTACTAATTTTTAATTATTTTAGTTAATTACTTCTATCAAAATACCATATCTAACAAATTCTTTAAAAATAAAAATAAAAAATGCAATTCTTTTCATCGAATTTTTTTTCCTCGTTCTTCTTCCTCTCCCGTCTTCTCTGAATAATAATTTTTGGTTGTTTGAATATTTTTGGGTTCAATCTTTTTTTTCCTCATGAACAAAGAATCTTAACTTAAAAGGAAAGCAGCACGAAGCAATGGGAAGGAGAAACTTAGCAAAAAATAGAACCTTTTGGGGGACCATGCACCTCAAATTAAATTAATCCATTTTTTCGTCTTAATCTCCCAACAAAACTATTACAATTCCTACCACCTTTATCCATATTTACAAAATTTAAATAGTTCATTCATTATTGCTATAACAAATTTTCAACACTCACTTTTTTTAAAAAAAAAAACAAAAAGAAAAAGTCGACCCTACGGGGGGCTACGCCTATAAAATGAGGCTCCTTTCCTATATCCATTCCATTCATTGAGTATTCATTTCACTATACCAATTCAAACTTCAATTCAGAAATTCTAAAGAAACCGTCAATTATTATCTCCGGCGGAGTGTGTGTGTGTTCCCAGTGGTGTATCAGTGCGTGTTTCTATGTACATGAATTCTGAATCTACTTCCTTATGCGTATTTTTGCATACGTATACAATCTTCTTCCATTTACATTTTCTTTTCAAATTCCCTTCTTTATTATTTTCCATTTTCCCTCCCAATTCTGTTACTGTTCACTGGAAGCCTAGTGGATTTTTCGTTTTCCCAGAAAAATTATTCAGACCGTTAGTTTTTCTCTTGCATTTCTCGTGAATTTTGAAAACTGTTTTAATTAAAAGAGTTCCGGAGTATTAAAATGGACAACGAACTAGTGTTTGATAACGTGAAATTTGAGAAAGCGAAAGCAATTGCTAGGTACAATCGGTTTCAAAATATGATGAAGATGCTGCAAATTTTCGAAGTGGTTGTGGCGGTTGTGTTGATTTCCTGGTCCTGGACTCGTGTTCCGGTGGCCGTTAAACTCTCCGGCGAGGTTTTGGTTCAAGTCTCGGCTTTTCTGTTTAAGCCTCACGTCGTTTTTCTCATCGGCAACGGTATTATCGTTGCAATCGTGGTACTCTGCCGTCAAACTGACGCCGGAAGCAACGACTCCGTTACGGATGATATCCTCAGCGAAGAAATTCTCCATAACGAAGTTCAACAGCCGATCGTCACCGCTACATGCGGCGGCGATGTGCCGATTCTATCCTGTGATTCTTCGCCGGTGACGGCGGAGCCTAGTGTTGCAACTACCGAAGATAAACAGGTCGTTTCCTCGGAGTTGAAGGTTCCGGAGATTCAAAGCAATGACGTGGCAACGGCGATAGATACAGCGACGAAGCAGATACAGAAGTTTAAAAGGAGTCAATCGGAGAAATTGAAGCGAGAAATAGCGACGGCGAGTTCACACCGAGAGCTCCGGCGTTCGGAAACAGATATGCGGCGGTTAGTCGTCCGTCCCGGCGATAGGAAATCAACGGTACCAGTGGAAGCCGTGGACACACTGAGCAACGAAGAATTTCGGCATACAATTGAAGCTTTTATTAAGAAGAATCAAATATTCTTTGAAAAACAGAGGTTAGCTGAAGCAGAGCCTGAAAAGTATGAACGAATCGGTATCAAAGCCTTTTGAATTGTCTTACATTTTATTGAATAGTAAGAAATCGGAGTTTAAGGAGTAATAGTTACTGGATTACTACTACTTAATTACCACATCGCAAAGGTGAATGGGTTTTAGTGTTAATTACGGCCTACCTATTACTGAGATGTATGAATGTACAGAGCTACTCTGCCTATTCCCTGTTTTATCTGGAATTAGGAAGCCAAGTTTACTTAAATGTACTATGTTCATTTTGGAGTATATGCAATTGTTCTTATGAATAATAGTAATCTCTTGTTATTAAGCTTAAATTGATGGAAGAAAATTCATGATTTCAAGATTTATAGTTTTTCTTTGTAGTAATATTTAGTGCACAACTAAGACAACTCAACAGCATTGAGTTCTAGATAAATCATTCTCTTAATCTCTTTTAATGAATTTCATTAATGCTTTTTGATTACAATTCTTTTGTACTTTTTTCTTTTTCTTTTTATAAAGCGATAATTCAGTGAAGCCTGAGCGTAAATTACAAATCTTACTAGAACTATTCGTTTTAATAAGATTGTGATTAGGGTTTTGACACAGCAAGTAGGGAAGGATTATGTTGGACCTATGAGATAGCGTTACAACATTCTTTTTTTTTTTTTTTTTTTTTTTTACATAGATTTCTGATGAAAGCTACAATCTTGAAGTGCAATAAGAGTACATGACCAAGTACTTATTAGGTTGTACTAATTACAAGTATCTTATTAGGTTAGAATTTCTTGGAATATATTTTTGAATTCTCGGAAGGGTTGTGCTAGTTTTATTTAGTTTAATTTTTCTTTAAGTGGGAGAAGGAGAATGTCTTGGAGAGAAGAAAGGAAAGATTTGAACTAATCTGTCCTTTTTTTTTTCCTAGTGGATTTTTTTGTTCGAGTGATCGCTGAAAGTCGAATCTTTGGCTTAAGGTACAAACAACATACTTATAGAGATAGTTTCCTTGTTTTGTTTTTCTGTGCATTTTGTTTCTGCTTTCCTAGAGAATGCCTAGTCGTTGCATATTAGTAATATACTATTTTTATTTTTTCTGATTAGTTATTTTGGTATGCGTTGTGCCAAGTTAAGGAAATTGTCCTTCTATTTCCTTTGCCGGTGCATTATGTGTGTCTTGAATCTGTAGGTATGAGACTAGATTCAAGGAATTTTAATTTAGTTGTTTGGAGATGTATTATAGCTAGAAAAAATGGATTTTTTTTTTTATATATTAGGAGGTCAAGTATTTTTAAGGACCTGCTGTTTTACAACATATGAATTATCATGCACCATGATACTATACTATTTCTTTATTATCCCCACAACTAATGGCTTTAATGTTTGCCAAAGAAACTAAATTTATGACCCCTTGATGTTTGAATGTATTAATGTAATCATATCACATTCAAGTTTATATTTTCAATATCAACTATCTATTGGAATGATGCAACTTATTTCACAGATCGCAAGTCTAAAAATTTATCGTTAAATATACAGTAACATTTTTCCTATGAATTAAGATGATTAACAATCTAAAAAATGAAATACCTAAGAGCAGCTCGGTGCATAAAGCATTTTGCATTTATGCAGGATTCGGGAAAGTGTAATATAGACAACTTACCTTGATACAAGCATTAATGACTATTTTTACGGCTCAAATCCGTAACCTATAAATTACACAAAGACAACTTTATTGTTATTCCAAGAGTTCTCTTAAAAAAAATTGAAACACCTCCGTTGCTAAAATGAAATATACATGAAATATTTTCTATTTGCTAAGTCCTTTCGTCAAATCAAATATGCATTTGAATCTTGTCTGATAGGAAGTTTATTATTCCAAGGGGAAAAAAAAGATAAAAATCCATAGATGTTTCTTCACTTATTACGCTATCATTGCAATATTTTGTAATGATGAGTATATCAAGTTAGGGTTTTAATTGAATACAAAAGTGACTGGAAAACAATCACAATATCCGAAATCAGTGGCTTTCAACAACCCACCAAAGCATTACTCCAACCTCCAAAGTAAGAAGTAATAATTACCTTCAAAAAGCAGGTAATTTTCTATTGGAAAAGTCATCTTTTTCTCTACTTTAGGCTAATTAGTTACTAATAATTTGCAATTAGTGACATTATCTCTGCTATAAACTCACGTCCATCATAATTACCTAGCTATAGGATGAAGCATTAGTAGGCATTTTGTGGAAAATTTATCCTCGATCTTTTCTGACATTTTAGCCTGAGAATGACTTTTAAGCTCAAGCAGTCTAACGTGTCTTCACCCTATCAATCTCTTAAGAATATATACTGCAACATTTAACTAAATTATTTGATCTAAGATAAAATCTTTTTTCCTAAATTAGAACTAACAAAGTAACAATAGTACTACTTCATGGTGCATCGCCATTCATTGTTTTTACGTCAATTAAATGAATACAAGATACATATTTTCACATATCGTTTTTATCAATAAATCATAAATAATTAATATATATATTATTACATTAATATGAAAAAGAAAATTAATGAACATGACTTTAAATGTAAGATCAACTTCTAAATTGTTGAGAATTAAGTAAAATTTACGTCATTTGCTGAAGTTCACCAAAAGAGCTTGTATGGAGCCATTCTTGTAGTGGAAGGACTACGTAAGTCTAAAATAATCACAGAGTTTAAGTAAGATTTTGTGAAATATTTAAGGGCTACAAAATTATTATATTTTCTTTTCTCGCATGTTTAACAAATAACAAATGTATAATTAAGTTGGAAATCTAGGAGGTATACATATATATAATGGTCACAATCAATGGTTCACGTCAAGAAGATTTAGTAAACATGTAGAATTCAAAATATATACAGTATTTATTTTCTGAAAAGAAAAGGAGATATAAAACAAAAATAAAGATGAACAAACTCGTATTATGTGTTTTCCTTTTTTCTGATTAAAAAAAAAAACTATATTTCCGTTTTGGTTTATTCTTCTTCTTTTTTGGTGCACTGAACAATTAAATAAGAAAAGAAAGAATTATAATTTGGTAGTGGCAACAAAAATAAGTTCCTTTGGCTTAGAGGTTGTGAGACTTGTAGTGAAGTTTATTTAATTTGTATTATTGCAAGTATTGGGGCCTAACCACAATACAGCGGCTTCCTCTTATCCACTCTTGTTGGAAGCTTTGTAACATTAAAATTTAAAAAAAAAAAAAAAAGGCATCAATCTTGACTCATATTTTATATTTCCTCTTCTTTTTAGGAAGAAAAGACAGCTAAATAAGTCCTATTTAGTTGTAACAATGTTTCCTTCTTTTCTTTTTCTTTCAATTTCTAGGTCAGATTTTTTAACTATTTCAATAGTTTTTAAAGTGATAAAATTACAACTATTATCTACTGGGGCAGGGGATATGATTTTGTCCATACACTTCCTCACACATTGTTTCAATCTAAGGGTCCAAATTATTCGCCACTCATCCAAAATTAATGATACTTTAATCTAATAACCATTTTGATAATCAAAGATGTTGACTTTATCCACTATTTTTCCTAATTTTTTCCTTTTTTTGAGTGGTATTTTTGGTTGCAATCTTAAAGTGCGTGCTGCTTATTTTGTTTTCCAGTCAAATAATTGTGGCTAGCTAACAATCATCATTCTTATGTTCCAATTAAATATAAAGATGTTTGTCTGTAATATGCTACAATAATTTTCTTTGGTTATTCATTTAGTTTCAACAGTTTTCTTTGCTAATAATCCATTCAAAAAATCTATTTACTTTTTCATTTATGGCAGGGAGGACTGAGGAGAGGTTTAAGGGATACGATCTCTCGTATACTTTCGAAAACAATTCAGGAAAAAAGTGATTAACTTTATAAGGCCAAAAACAAAAAATAAAAAATAATTCCAAGGCTTTATATTTTTATGCCTCACTCAATTTTAGAGTTCATTACACAAATGGTCACTCAATTATCCCAATTTATCTTCTAAAGTCACTTTACTTTCGTTTGTAACAACAAAATCACTGAACTATGCCTATTGCACTCAGAAGGTCACTCAACTAGATTTTCCAAATTTTGGATTGTCAAATACCTATTTTACCCTTTAAATTATAAATATTTATCTTCTTTTTATTTTTTTTAAACTTTATAATATTATGGATTTTTCCTTTTTAATTTATATTATGGACTTACCTATAGAATAAATAAATATTATTTATAAATTAAAAAATAAAAAGTATTTAAGCATCTATAATGCTGGAATAACAAAATAATGAGTATAGTAAAAAAATCAATTAGAATAATTTGTTAATAATAATAATTTTAGTATTAACAACAAAAAATTCAAAAAATTATTTACACAATTCAGAATGAAAGAAAATAAAGGTGGTAAAATATATATTTCATGCACGTAATATGAAAATAATTATTTCAATAAATATATTTTTATAATATACATTATATATTCTTGAAGATTATGTTCAATTATATTACTATTTTGTTTCTACCAACTTTCCGACGACACAAAATTATGTCACTCGAAAGCATGGGGACTATCTGTATAGAGTAAAATATGCTATGTTAAGTCGTGCATGGAATATATATAATATACTTGAGCATAATTTTCAAGAATATAATGTATATTATAAAAATACTTTTATTTAAATAATTAGTTTCATATTACGTGCATGAAATATATATTTTACAACTTTTATTTTTTTTCATTCTGAATTGTGTAAATAAATTTTTGAATTTTTGTTGTTAATACTAAAATTATTATTACTAACAAATTATTCTAATTAATTTTTTTACTATGCTCATTATTTTGTTATTCCGGCATTATAGATGCTTAAATACTTTTTATTTTTTAATTTATAAATAATATTTATTTATTCTATAGGTAAGTCCATAATATAAATTAAAAAGGAAAAATCATAATATTATAAAGTTTAAAAAAATAAAAAAAAGATAAATATTTATAATTTAAAGGGTAAAATAGGTATTTGGTAATCTAAAATTTGGAAAATCTAGTTGAGTGATCTTCTGAGTGCAATAAGCATAGTTCAGTGATTTTGTTTTTATAAACGAAAGTAAAGTGACTTTAGAAGATAATTTGGGATAGTTGAGTGACCATTTGTGTAATGGACTCCTCAATTTTATATGCTTTACATAACCTAAAACATATTCGATGAAGTAAAATTGACTGAAATTTATGGGTTTTGAATTCGTCAACAAACTCATAACATATTTTAGTTACTGGATTCCCAAATAAATATTTATACAAATTTTTATAATTTTTCTAATACAAATACAGGTTTAATCAAAAGTTATCGGATTCGTCCGAACTCATAACTAATTAATCCTCTCCCTCCACCCCTGAAACTGATCAATATGTTAGAGAGAAAAAAAATGCATATGTTAATTTTTTTTGAGAATTTCGTCAATTGATATGGTCAAGACCAGAAGAAATTCCTTTAGATAACAGAAAAGAAATAAAATAAAAAATATAGAAAACGAAGATTTAAAAAAGAAAGCAGCCAACACTTGAAAAACAAAGAAAGAAAGTTAGCATTGATCAGTATAATAATCTACAGTATGAAAATGAATTAACGATCAGAATTTAACAAATGTCACTATCTATAAACATAAGTAATCCCCTTTTGATTTGTTATTTCATTTCACTCAACTGCTAGCTGGCTATAATCGTCGTTTAATGTTTGTCTCATAAAAGAAATCTAATACAAACTTAGTTTAGATTTTCTCTCTCTTTTGTTTTTGTTGTTTCAGATAAGCAGGGGCTGGTCAATATATTTTAGTCTTGATAATTAAATACTAAACTCATAAATAATTAGAAACCATTAGATTATGCTGTATCTAATCTAAAGTGAATATTTTGAAAAAGGCAGTTTATATAATGGAAAAAGGGCAAGGTTTAGGAGCTTAGTCAACATCATGACCATAATAAAATGAGATTATTAATCCATGTTGTTACCTAAATTGCAACAAAAGTTCATAATTAGGAAATGAAAAAATCATCCCCACTTTCGTTTCCACCTGCCGACTGCCGAGTTTTGTGTACTTTTTAATTTTAAATAAGAGATTTAGTTTTTTTTTTTAAAATTAGCTTGAACGTATAATTTAATGCAGTGTGTTAGATGGTAACGCTTTAGTTTTTTGTTCATTTTCGTTCGTTGACGTTACACGTCTTTGAAATAATTAAGAATAAAAACAAGGAAAAAGAAAGAAAATTAACTAGAAGGGCCATTAGGTAGGGGAAATTCTAGGGTGAAGTCATGAGAGATTAATTAATCAGTGTTTATATGTTTATGTGCTAAATTCATAAATTATCAAGAGTATTGGAGGAATAAGTAGATTTCTAATACTCCCTCTGGTTCACAATAAGTGACCAATTTGCTTTTTTATTTTGGTTCAAAATAAGTGTCCAGTTATGTAATCAAGAAAGAATTCAATTTGTTTCTACAAAATAACCTCTATGTACATATTCCTAAAAAGTTTTCTTACTCCTCACATTAAATGTTTAATTATGGGTAGTTTAGTCATAATGTGTATTTTTGTATAGAATTTAGTATATTCTTAATAGGCGTGCTAAAAGCAAATTGGTAACTTATTGTGAACCGGAAGGAGTAAAGAATTGACCACTATTTAGTCTTGAATCAACCATCTCAGCTCAAATAATCTTTGGGTGAATTATTGTCCGACATACCTATCAATTAAGTTCATTTTGACTCGCCCAAGTACAGTTTAGCATGTCCATTTAATACTCTTATTTAGTGGTGACAAAATAAATTTAAAAAATAATTGTCTATTCATATTATCTACTAAAAATGAACATGATAATGAACTTCTTAAAAACAAGTCAAATATGGATAATATTTATATTATTCACTTAAAAATATATACTTATATATAATTAATGGGTTTAACTTTTATATTTGCAAATACTTAAATTGAGGGTTCCTCAAAAATTTAGGAGACGAGAAATTATTCCAAAAGTGATCACATTCAAGAAGTCACCGATTAACCGTATTAAATATGGGCAAATCATATATTTTATTCGTTTTTACATTACTTATTTTCGATTTGCCCATATCCAATCCGACCTGCCCATTTACTACCCTACTCTTTTCTTACCATCCCTACTATTGAAAAAACGGAAGGAGGAAAAGATAACCAAAAAAGGAGGAAAAGAAAAGAAGAAGAAAACAGAGTCTCAGTAAGAGGGGAGAAAAGGAAATAGGACAAAGAAAATGAAAAGAAAGAATCTATATAGTATATATAATAAGTTTAAGTGGAATATATTCCTTTTTTACTTAGATGCACCACATGTACCAAATTGTGCAAAGTCCTTGGTTGAAATTCTGCCACAAATACATACCATAACATGAAAGGGACTGAAACTAGCTACGGCATTATAACTTAGCATCAAAGGAAGAAGGTGATGGTGTTTTCATAATTCCATCACGTTGGAAACTATATCAAGATTAATTAGTATTTTTTTAGTTGTCTAGAATTTGATATTTAGTAGTTTATTTAATTCATGTCTAGGTTTTATTTACTAATTTTATATTGGAATATATTTTTGTTTTTGTAGTATTATAAATAGCGGTGCTACTACTTGTTTTTTCTTGTAGAGAGATTCAAGAGTTTATGAGTTGTGAAAAAGCCTCCTACCAAGTTCTCTCCCTAGTTTAATAAATTTCTTCTATATAGCTTTTGTTGAATTTTTTATTTGTGCCTAAATTGTTCTTCGGAGTATTTCAATCCTTCAAAGGGAAAGTTAAAAATTATAAACATAAAACTTTATGTTTTTTCTTATTTCTCATATGAAAACCTAATTTTTCATATGAAAACCTAACTCCTTAGAATAAATGCAGTTCAACCAATAGACACCTAGCCATATACTCTCTATACATTTCAATATTAAGAAAATCATGTTTAAAAAATGCTGTTATATTGAGGTAGCAGCTTATACGTGTGTCAACTAATAAATAATTCATAGTATTAGTTTGAATTTTGAGAGAAGAAAATATATTATGTTTAAAAAGAAGATAAAAGTTTCTTGGACCAATAAATAATTAAAAAGATCCAATTTTATCCAGATGGATGGACTATATACTTCTAATACGGATGTCCTTAATTGCTGGATTGCTCAATTATAGCATATAATGATTGAACCCATTATGGTTTAAATCCATTCTGGTATGTTGGTGGTTTTGGGGGTACATAGACTCTGTCAATAAGTGAGTTGCTCCCAAATTTAAAAACATATTTTTGAACTTCCCCCTCCGTGCAAATAAGTTGTTACACTTTAGTAAAACTCAAATCATGCACTTGGTTTAGATATAAGTTCAGTAGAGTCAGAAAAATATAGTTAAATTGTATACGGTTAAAATCGGACCTATCCGATTGTGCTATTTGATTGAGACCAGAGAACTGCATCGAGGATTAGCCTCGTAATGGATCAAATCAGAGCACGAAGACGAGGTATCGAGTCAAAGGATCGAGGTGTCTGTCGAGATCGAGACCAGCAGCGATCGAGACCAAATATGACAGACTTCGATCAAAGCCAATAACGGAAAGGCGATATATTTGTGACTGGCCGAAGATTATGGCTTAAATCTCAGAACAGATCAAATCAAGGTCGGTTATCTAGTTAATCATGGGATTTACTTCCGTAATTAGAATTGTACCATAAATAGGATTCCTCTACTATATAAAGGGAGTCATATTCATCTTGTAAACACCTTACATTCATGCAGATCAAAGCAATACAATATTCTCTCTTTAATTTACATTCTCTTGTATATCAGTTTGTTGTATTTTAACTGTTCTAGGCTTCTAGCACAACTAGCTCGAGGGTATTCAAGCTCGAGGGCTAAGCTCTGTTCAGACACTAGTTTGCTTTACATTATTGTCAATTTTCATTACTTATCTTTACGTTTATCAATTGATAGTAGGTGAAATCATGTATCCTTAAAACCACATTATAAGTTTAATTGTTATCCAATTTTTAGGGAAAACATAAATATTTCGGAGCGTCCTCTCTATACATATACAAAAAAAATGCATTTAAGGACGTGCTCTTTTAATTAAGAACCCACTGAATCTAAATTCTGATTTCATCATTGGATATAGTGCATTGCGGAGGGATAAATCAAAAGAACCAATTGAATGGTATCAATTAATCACTGAATTGGCAGGCTATAAAGACGACCCAAAACACAAAGCATCTCGCATTCACGTAGGATCCATAAAAGGATCGCACCCTATGAGTGTAAATTGATGGCTAATTCTAAGAAAATTACGAGAGAGCAAAAGAGAGTGCATTTTTTGTAAAAGATTGGGAGATAGGGGGAGTGGAAAATGAAGGATGAAATTATAATTAGGTGGGCAATCGAACCCTCACCCCATGAGGTGAAAGTTCCGGTAGCCAACCAACTAAGCAACTAAAATTTTCCAAAAAGAGAGTACATTGTATTGTAAATAAAAGTCAATAAATTGTGGTGTTTGTTTGTCCAATTGCCCTTAGAACAGGGGCTTATCCAGTCCATAAATGGGAAGCTAGCTGTGCACAAGTTGTTGGGGTTGGAGCTTTTCTCTTCATGTCTATGCTTATGCATGTAGTATATATACTTAAATTTATTGTATTTGACTATCCGTCATAAGTTACAAAATTTATTTTATTTCTTTTAGGACATATCTAAACAAAAATCAGACATGATTTGGACATCATTTTCTTATCTTCACATTAGTCTTCCTTGAAGCTCATTGGCAAATTGCTACCTTAAATTCTGGTCATGTTTGTTCCAGACAGTTTCTCTTGTGACCTGGGCTTTTGCAAATTGCAGACTCTTGCTTGAATTTACATATATATTATTTTATCAAAAATTAAATGAATGGCTGTTCTTGGATTTCTTCTGTCAACTATGCATTATGCATTATGCTTGTTATTTTATTGTCCATGAAAATGCATTTTTCGTTCGATTTGAACTTTATGTTGATTGATTAAATTCTAAAAGGATATTTACTTGACGTAAATTTTAAATAAAGACTGTTTGACTCAAAAGATATTGGAACCTTTTAGAATAAATCAATTAAAGAAGATGAAGGGATAAATCTTAGCTGAGTATAATAAACTCTAGAAACAAGGGTATAAAAGATGAACACAATGAATAATATTTTCGATCTTGCGAAGACGAGTGCTCGAACACCAAGGATGCCAATCGTTTACGTAGAAAAGTATTACAGTCAGTGTTCTTAGCTGTGAAAGCTAAAAAGCCCCCTTTACAAGGTTGCTTTCCCGCTATATATAAGGGACAAATCCTTTTGAACCCTAAGAGACATAAAAATATTCCTAGTGCCCCCTGTCTAGCCTACACCACTGTAAAAGTCATGTAATCTCTGTTCACTTGTCTGTCGTCTTCCGTAAGACGTTGAGCTGCGAAGATCTCATCGTTTATCGTATTCATCAATGATCGTGGTCGTCCAAATTTGGACCCATACAGTTAGTCCCTCCGCTTGTCGAGATTGCAACTTGGTGCGTCCTTGGTAAGCGGACACCACCCACTCTCATGGAGAAATTTGGGTTTACGAAGCGTTATGGCTTGGCCAATAATGGGGGGGTTAGCATGCTCAACAAGACACCGGATAGTGTATCTTATCGGGAAATAACGTCATCTCCACGTGCGTCATCATTATGCGTGTTTTCGAGACAGGGGTTGAGGGCTTGTCGTTTCGATTTTGGTGCCACTCTGTAGCATGTCGCTTCGATTCTGGAGCCACCCAATCCTATAAATAGGTGGAGGGTTTGTTTTTTCAAAAACTCTTGGCCATTCCATTTCTGTTATCGTTTCTCATCCCCCCCACCCCCACCCCGTGTTTGCTTCAACAATTTTTCTGCTTCTTCTTCTCCCCTTCTTCGTTCATAGCTTTCTCTGTCATTTTAACACCTTTCTGTCGAGAAGATGCCTAGAACACATCGATCTCGTGAAGGGGTTTCTGATGCCACCCTGTTGTCCGTGGCGCTTCCCTCTGGCGGTGGAGGAGGGGGATAGCTTTCCCACTGTGGAGAAGTTGCTGCCTAGACACCCTATGTCTCGAAGCGACTTTCTCAAGGATCCTCCTACTCATATCCCCGTGCTCTCTGAAACGGAACAAGTTCATATCGATTCTCTCCGTACAAAATATAGTATCCCCGCTCATGTTGATATGGTTCCAGCGGGAAGGGACTTCGTGGAAGTCCATAGGCCTAGGTACTGTGCTTTTTATAAGTACCCCTTCGTGATCGGTTATTTTTTCCCCCTTCTTCCGTCAGCGGAAGAGTTCTGTAGATTCTATCTAGTTTGCCCGCCGCAACTTTCCCCATACATGATTAAGATACTTCTGTTGTTGACAAAGTACGCGGAGTTGGCGGGGTGCGAGGTTATCGTTCACCACCTCTTGCACTTGTTCTCACCCAACTTTCATAGGGGCACTATGGTGCATTTGAGGCATCGTGGGACAAAAGGGCTGGTGGTTGGGACCGACGATCGAGGAAGTCGCAAGTTTTGGCATAAATACTTCTTTATCAAAACCGAACACATTGTGTCTGACCCCGCTAGGTTTCCGGAGCGGTGGAACGAGAATCGTAAGTGTCACCACTTGTTTTACTCTTTCTTTTCCTCTTCATTCATTATAGGGTTTGTTTGCTTTTCATTTGCAGCTATGGGGCATCTACCCCACCCTATTGCATGTATAAGGGATTGGGTAGCCCATCTGTTGCCCCATGCAACGGAGACCCGAGATTGGCCCGCTTTCGTGAAACGTTATGGGCCGAGAGTTTCATCTGGTAAATGTCTTCCTCTATATCACTTTGTTGGTTATATATTGTTGTCTATTGATATGACTCTTCGTGATGACAGGTCGAGGAGCTTCTAGGCAGAGGGCCCCAATCCCTACATTTTGACAAGTTGTCGCTGCTGCAGGAATGCAGTTTACTTTGAATGAATCCGTCCGAGGGATTCGTACTCAGCCGATACAAATGGAAGGTCCTTCTCGGGATATGGTCGTGAGGGAAGAGACCTCTTCCGTACCGACCCCTCACCTCATGGACGAATTCTCTAACGGGGACGAGTCGTTGTTGAGAAAAAGGAGGAGAGTGGAGCTTGGGAAGGATATGGCCTTGGATACCGGTAGAAGTAGGGTGGGCGCGTCGCAGACGACACCTGTGCGCATATTTATGGCCGATGCCATCTTGGCGGGGAAGTCTCCCCTAACGGAAGAGGTTTATCTAGGAGGCGACTTCGTACGCTTCGTTGAGGATGGCGCATCATCTAACGTTGGAGGGGGCCTGCGTGTCGAGGGCGAAGGCTCGGGTTCAAATGTCGACTCGGAGGATGTTCATGAGTTTTTAGAACGCCATACTCATGTGGAGGTCAGAGTGGAGGGTTCTGATCGGCATATAGTTGTCCCAGGGGACTATAACTTGTTGTCGAACTGTGATCAGGTGGCTTCTACTTTAGCCCCTTTATGTGCTGCCCCCGAGAGCGAGGCGCTTAGAGCGATGAGTGAAATGGAGTTGTCTCGGAACATCGCCGGCATGGCGTTGTGGGTAGATGTCTTTCTTTTCCTTTACGTCATTGGGTTTGCATTGTTATTGTCGACTTGTCTTTTTATTTTAACTTCTTTCTTGTTGTGCCAGACCCTTATCATGGATACGGAGCGCGAGCGCGGGAAAGGAAGAGGACGGCCATCTACGGGAATATGTCTTCCAAATATCAAGAATATCGCACTAAGCATCGTACGATGGCCGACATCTATAATCAGGACCCTGATTTCCAACTATTCCGCGAGGGGCTTAAATAGAGGGAGGATCAACTGGCGCGCAAGGTCGAGGAGCTGAGGGAGCGAGACGAGGACCTTATGAAGGTCGTCGCCCGCAACAGTGAACTTGAGGCATCCCTTAAGGTGAAGGAAGATGAGCTCGGGTTAAGTAGAGGGGTGATGGCCGAAAATACCGACTTGCAAGCAAAGGTGGCCAGTTTGACTGTCGAATTAGGTACAAAGGCGGCGAAGATTAATGGGCTTAAGGGTGAATTGAGTGTCAGTGCCGATAAGCTGGCGACTACTATTTCTGAAGCGGTGGTCTTGGAAAATACCCTCTGTGTCTGTAGGTCGGAGTTGACCAAGGAAAAGGAGGCATCCACGCTTAAGGTCGCAGGGCTTGAGGGGCGTGTTAGGGAATTGGAGGCGAAGTTATTCGCGTTGACTGGACAAGTGGCATCATTGTGAACGGAGGACGCACGTCGATACTCGTAACCTTTTACGTCTCGTGCCTCGGCCGATTCCATCGTGCCCCGTCCTTTATATGAGTTGTGGGTTCACGCTGAGGCCCAGCTCGATGTGTACAAGGCTCTTCACGTCGACGAAATAGCATCTGAAGTTGAACTTCAGGATATGCGTGCCAAAGCTTGGGCAGCTCGCGAGGCTTGCGGATATGACCCGGTTACGCCTAACGGAGATGATAACAACTTTGATGATGCATACCGTCTTGCCTTTGACTCTTGGTGCGAAGATGTGTAGGGTACTATGGTCGATGTCTAATTTTTGGTTTGTACTTACTTTTTCTTTAGGATTTTTGTAAGGGCATCTTTGCGCCTATCGTAAAGATAGGCGCTGGCAATATTTTGTTGTAATGAAAAAATTATTTTGTCGATTCTGTGGCAGTCTTTGTTATATTTTTGTCAATTTGAGTGATGTCGGACCCTTTTCTTTGATGATGGCCTTAGCCTTTGGGATGTTACCTTAGATCCGATATCGGGGTAATATCTCATCTTAGTTCGAGTGAAGTCAAACTTGTATCTTTGTTGATGACCTTGGCCATTGGGATATTACTTTCGAACTGGTGTCAAAGTATTATCCCGTCGTAGTTCGAGTGAAGTCGAACTCATATTTTTATCGATGGCCTTGGCCATTGGGATGTTACTTTTGAGCTGGCGTCGAAGTAGTATCCCGTCGTAGTTCAAATGAGGTCGAACTCATATTTTTTGTCGATGGCCTTGGCTATTGGGATGTTACTTTCGAGCTGGCGTCGAAGTAGTATCCCATCGTAGTTCGAATAAGGTCGAACTCATATTTTTGTCGATGGCCTTGGCCATTGGGATGTTACTTTCGAGTTAGCATCGAAGTAGTATCACGTCGTAGTTCGAATGAGGCCGAATGCATATTTTTGTCGATGTCCTTGGCCATTGGGATGTTACTTACGAGCTGACGTCGAAGTAGTATCCTGTCGTAGTTCGAATGAAGCCGAACTCATATTTTTGTCGATGGCCTTGGCCATTGGGATGTTACTTCTAGCTGACGCCGAAGTAGTATCCCGTAGTAGTTCGAATAAGGTCGAACTCATATTTTTGTCGATGGACTTGGCAATTGGTATGTTACTTTCGAGCTAGCGTCGAAGTAGTATCCCGTCGTAGTTCGAATGAAGCCGAACTCATATTTTTGTAGATGGCCTTGGCCATTGGGATGTTACTTTTGAGCTGATGTCGAAGTAGTATCCCGTCGTAGTTCGAATGAGGTCGAACTCATAGTTTTGTCGATGGCCTTGGACATTGGGAGTTTCATTTATACATTGGAGATTTGATTATATTCCTGTAGGAAATACATGTTGACTTTGTACATACAATGGAGATTTGGCTATCTATACCTAGTCCCTTCATTACTCGGCCTGGAGATCACGTTGATGGGCAGGCTAATGAACAATAATTTGGACCTTGAGATGTTCCCCTTGCCGCCTCATTAAAAACCTCACCGAGAAAACCCGATTGGGACAAAACCCGGATGAGGGAAAAAGAGTACAACTTAGTGGTGCCTCTTTTCAGAAGTGGAAGTATTTGAGATGGGCGACATTCCAATTGTTTTGGAGTAGTTTTTCTTCCATTGTCTCTAACTTGAATGCACCTTTGTTTGCTGCAACCGTGATTTTGTATGGTCCGTCCCAATTTGTTCCCAGTTTTCCCTCATTAGGGTCTTTCGCTGCTTGTGTTTTAGCTTTGAGTATGTAGTCTCCGACCTTGAGTGGTCGTATTTTAGCCTTCTTGTTATAGTACCTTTTTGCTTGTTGCTTTTGGGCTACCATTTTTATGTGGGCCATATCTCTTCGTTCTTCGACTTCATCCAGGTCTTGTATCCCACTTTCGTCGTTACTTGGTCCACTTTCTTAGGAGTATCTCAGGCTAGGTTCTCTAACTTCGACGGGTATAACCGCGTCAGTCCCGTAGACTAGCGAATATGGCGTCTCGCGTGTGCTAGTTTTTGGCGTGGTGCGGTATGCCCATAGTACTTCTGGCAGCAGTTCAGGCCATAGCCCCTTCGCATCCTCTGGCTTCTTTTTAATTATATTCAATATCGTTTTATTGGAGGATTCGACTTGGCCATTGCCGGCGGGATGGTACAGTGCGGAGAGTATTCGCTTGATATGCCATTTTTCAAAAATCTCGGTTGTCTTCTTTCCGACGAACTGAGGTCCATTGTCACAGCTGATTTCTTTGGGAATTCCGAAGCGGCATATTATATTTTTCCATATGAACGCGATGACTTCTTGCTCACGTATTTGTGTGTATGCACCTGCTTCCACCCATTTAGAAAAATAGTCAGTTAAAACCAAAAGGAAGCATACCTTACCTCGTCCTACTGGGAGGGGTCCGTCAATATCCATCCCCCATTTTATAAATGGCCATGGCGAAGTGATGGAATGCAAGAGTTCTCCTGTTTAGTGTATCATAGGGGCGTATTTTTGGCACTGTTCAAATTTCCTTACGTAATCTGCAGCTTTTTTTTTCATGGTAGGCCAGTAGTATCCTATACAGATGAGGCGTCTGATGAGGACATGATTTCCTGTATGGGCACCACAGTTCCCCTTGTGTATTTCTTCTAGTACCCGCCTTGTTTGATTTGGCCCAAGACATTTGGCTAGGGGGCCGCCGAACGCCTTTTTATAAAGATCATAGTTTACGAGGCTGTATCTGGCCTCCTGTATTCGTAGCTTTTGGCTTCTTTATTATCTTGTGGGAGTGTCCATTCCTGCAAATATGTTATAATAGGGTTGCGCCAGTCCCAAGTAAGATTTACAGAATGTACCTCAACCTGGTCTATTGCGGAATAAAGAAGGGTGACCACGTTTTCCTTGTCGATATTTCTAGTGGCTGCTGCTAGATTGGCGAGACCGTCCGTTTCGATATTCTGCGCCCTAGGTATCTGGTCGAGGTGACATTCGCCGAATTCTGGTAGCAGTTTGTGAATTTCTGATTGGCACTTTTTTAGTCTCTGTTCTTTGATTTGGAAAGTCCCAGTGACTTGGTTCACCACGAGTTGAGAGTCGCAATGGAGGACGATTCATCGAGCGCCATATTTGAGGGCTAATTTCAATCTTGCATTCACAGGTTCATACTCGGCCTCGTTGTTAGTCATCTCGGGGCACCGTATGGACTGGCGAATTACTTCACCCGCAGGGACTTCGAGGATGAATCCCAGTCCCGATCCCGATGCAGTAGATGCGTCGTCGGTGTAGAGGACCCAGAGGTCAGAATGTGCGGAAGTGCGGAGCGCCTCCCGATCCCGATGCACTTGCGACTTTATAGCAGTTCACAGTTGATATGTTATATCGTGCTCACTTAGTTCTATGGCCCATTTGGCCAACCTTCCCGATAGTTCGGGTTTGTGTAGGATGCCCCTGAGGGAGAAGGTTGTCACCACCTTTATGGTGTGACATTGAAAATATGGTCTAAGCTTTCGTGAAGCTACGACTAATGCCAGAGCTAGTTTCTCAAGGTGGGGGTACCTTGTTTCGGCATCAATTAAGGTTTTGCTGATATAATAAATTGAATATTGCATACCTTTTTTTTTCGCAGACCAGAACTACACTTACCGCGACTTCGGAGACTGCTAGGTACACCAGGAGGCATTCGCCCGGGTCTGCCTTGATGAGTAGTGGCGCCAAGGACAGGTACGCTTTCAGATTTCTTAAGGCATCAACGCATTCTGAATTCCACTATAGCCCATGATCCTTCCTTAGTACATTGAAATATTTATGGCATTTGTCTGATGATTGTGAGATGAACCTCGATAGGGCGGCTATTCGTCCTGTCAATTTCTGTACTTGCTTCTTGCTGGTTAAGGTCTCCGGTATTCCTTCGATGGCCCTGATCTAATCTGGGTTGACCTCGATACCCATTTGTGACACCAAAAAACTAAGGAACTTTCCTGAGGTCACACCAAAGGCGCATTTATCGGGATTCGGTTTCATTCTGTATTGCCTCAATATTTCGAAAGCTTCCTTCAGATGACCAATATGATCCTCCTTCCTTTTTAACTTCACTAGAATGTCGTCTATGTAGACCTCTATAGTCTTTTCGAGTTGTTCTTTGAACATCTTGGTAACTAACCTTTGATACGTCGCCCCTGCGTTCTTGAGTCCGAACGGCATGACTCTGTAGCAGTACATTCCTTGGTGAGTGATGAAAATGGTCTTTTCTTGGTTTTCTTCTGTCATTAGAATTTGGTTGTAACCAGAATAGGCGTCTAAAAAACTTAATAGTTCGTGCCTCGCCGTTGCATCGATGAGTTGGTCGATATGCGGTAACGAAAATGAATCTTTTGGGCATGCTTTGTTCAGGTCGATGAAGTCGACACACATTCGCCACTTTCCATTCTTCTTTTATACCATGACCACATTGGCGACCCACTAAGGATACTTTGATTCTCGGACGGAACCATTAGAGAGCAACGTATCAACTTCTTCGCTGACTGCCTCATTGATTGCAACATTGAACTTTCTCCTCACTTGTCGTACTGGCAGGTAAAGAGGGTCGACATTTAGCCTGTGTGTAGTGTTGTCCCTTGGGAGTCCCAGCATATCTGAATGGGAAAAGGCAAATAAGTCGGCATTGTTAGTTAAGAACTCATGGAACTTACCTGGTTCAGAGAGGTTATGTCCGATATACGTTTTTTTGTGTTGTTGGTATTATCCAATTGAACGAGGTCGAGGACTTCTACGGTTGCCTTGTAGGCTTCTACGACATCCGGGTCTTTGTTGGCCTTTATTTGTGTGTCTGGTTTGGTCCCCGATACGACTGATTGTTATGCTTCCGCTCTTTCCCCTGTAATTGTTGGGTGTGTGTGCAATCTTGGGCAATTTAGTAGCATTCTTGGGTGGTGCGTTGCTCGCCCCGGATGCTAAATATTCCCCATGGGGTAGGAAATTTGATTACTTGATAGAAACTTGACGGAATGACTCGCATGACATGTATCCATGGATGCCCTATGATAGCATTGTAGGCTGTTTCCTGGTTCATGACGTGAAACGTCATTTCCAGAGTGACTCCTCCCGCTAGAACGGGTAGCACTATATCTCTAGAGGTTCGTTCCACTGCATTATTAAAACCCGTTAGTATTTTGTAGCGCAATACTATCTTATCCTCGAGTCTCATATGTATGAGGACTCGTGGATGAATAATACATGCGGCGCTTCCGTCATCCACCATTATTCTTTTTACATCGGTATCCGCGATACGTGAAGTTATAACCAAAGCATCATAGTGAGGAAAAGACAAATCGTTGGTATCCGACTTATCGAAGATGATCCTATCTTCGAGGTCGTTGTACCGTTTGTGAGCGACTGTCCGCTTGAGTTTGTGTGTGGTGGTGAATTTCACACAGTTGATTACAGTATCATCGCCGCTGCCAATGATCATTTGTATAGTACGAGCTGGTGAAGGTGGTTTTGGGGGTCTTTGAGGTTGATCGCGTCTATGAGCGAAATTAACCCGCCATCGATCACTTAGCAGTTCTTTCAGGTGTCCCTAGTTTAGCATTCTTACCACTTCCTGTCGCAGACCTATGCAGTTTTCGGTCTTGCGTCCCCTTTCCTAGTGGAATTCACATAGAACGTTCGATCTCCGGGTGCTCGGATCAGACTTCATCTTTTGCGACCACGCACCTTTGTGCCGAGCTTTTCCAGTGCATACACTATTTCTGAAGGAGAAACGCAAAAGTTATGAGCAGATAATAGTGGAGGCGTACCTCTTTCATTTCGGTGTGGCACGGTGTGTCGAGGCATGACGTTTGCATGTCGTGGAGGAGGCAGGATGGATGCCTGGATGTAGGGTTGATGCCTCTCTCAATTGAAGCGGGATAGCTGATCCCTTCGACCATCGTTGCGGCGATCTCTCCTTGTTTCGGTTTGGACAGACGTTAACCGTTGGAGTGGACCATTTATGTCGTCCTCATCGGCCCTTACTTCGGCACAATAGGCATTATGGATTTTTTCCCACGTGGAGGGAGGGTATTTCATGAGTCTACTTAGAAGTTTTTTGGTTGCTTTCGACCCGCTTCTATTTAACCCATTTTGGAAGGATGCTACAGCCGTCCCCTCTGATACGTTCGGTAGGCTCATTCATACCCTGTTGAATCGGGCTAGAAAATCCTGAAGTTCTTCGCCTGTCGTCTGCCTAACGGCGAAGATGTCATTTACACTGGCTTCTAAATTTTTTGCTCCCGCGTGAGCGGTAACGAATTTATCTGCCATTTCTTCGAACATTGATATTGATCGTACCGGTAATTGGGAATACCATGTCAATGCTCCCCCTGTTAGAGTTTCACCGAACTTTTTCAGTAGCACCAACGGCACCTGTTCTTTCGACAGATTATTGCCTTTTACTGCTGTGATGTAGTGGATTATGTGATCTTTCAGGTCTGTGGTGCCATCGTATATTTTCAACTATGGTGGCATTTTGAAGGTTTTTGGAATAGAGTGGGGAGTCTCCCCTTCACTTTATGGTTGCTCGACGAATCGGCCTCCGTCACATTTTGGTAGCAACTTCGGAGCGCCGTGTATTTTATCGACCCTTTCTTGATGCTCCTTCATCTGATCGCGGAGCGTTTTGTTCTCATTTTCTATTTCTTCCATTTTTTTAAGATGGTCGCAAGTGCATCGTTACCTACATCAATGACAGTATGAGTGTTACCCGTGCGTGGAGTTTCTGGCTCATCGGCGACAGTTGCGGTTTTTGCGTGTATTGTGCCTCCAGTATCCCTTTGAACGGGTTTGTCGAGTATACTGTTCAAGGTGTTTGTCAACTACTCTTCTAATAGCCTTTTCACAGGGGTGGTGCTTCTCCTAATGCGGCTGTCGAGATTTCCCTCTCGCGCGAGACAGTCACACTTTCGTGCGGGGGGTTGAGGCATCTCCCTCAAGTGTAACGCTTGGCGTTGCATTTTCATTGTCTTCGTTACCGGCTTCGTTGATGGAATCGAGAAGGTTGTTCGTGACATCTACTATTGCCTTTAATCTTGCTTCCCCCTTTCCTGCCATTGTTGGTCTTTTCGAGGTTAAGAAGAGGTGATTGTCCCTTCCAAGGATCTAGACGAAACTAAAATCTCAACTATAGAAATCCCCACAGACGGCGCCAAATTGTTTGACTCAAAAGATATTGGAACGTTTTTGAGTAAATCAATCAAAGAAGATGAAGGGGTAAATCTTAGCTAAGTATAATAAACTCTAGAAACAAGGGTATAAAAGATAAACACAATGAATAATATTTTTGATCTTGCAAAGATGAGTGCACGAACACCAAGGATGCCAATCGTTTACGTAGAAAAGTATTACAGTCAGTGTTCTTAGCTGTGAAAGCCAAAAAGGCCCATTTACAAGGTTGCTTTCCCACTATATATAAGGGACAAACCCCTTCTAAACCCTAAGAAACATATCACAGGAATATTCCTAGTGCCCCCTGTCGGGCCTACACTATTGTAAAAGTCATGCAATCTCTGTTCACTTGTCTGTCGTCCTCCGTAGGACGTCGAACTGCGAAGATCTCGTCGTTTGTCGTATTCATCAATGGTCGTGGTCGTCCAAATTTGGATTCATACAAAGACAAAGGTTCAAATCCTAATTACTTGGGTAAATAAGTTATAACCTCTTAGTTTTATGTACGTAGAGTCGTAGCTCAACCAGAGCCGGAGCTTGGTGGGCCGAAGATGGTTCAACCGAACCCTCTTCACCAATTATATATATATATTGGATCCCCTTAGTTTTTTTTTTTGAGTCTTTATTATTTTTATTTTTTGAATTCTTTTAGTGAGTATTCTACTTCCGCCACCGAGCTCAACCTTAATTAGATTTCTTTTTCTTCTGGAATTTCTATTAGATTGAAGGATCAGGGAAGAAGAAGTACGGAAAGAATTGAACTCACTCCTATTGTGTTATAAGGTGACTTCTACCGATACTATTAAGCTGTAAGCCTTGATTACAACCTTAGGTCTTTAAGAATTTACTACCGACATCTTTTAATTAAACACTAATGATCTCAGCTCAACTACAGGGGGATGCTTCCAAATAGGTTGATTGAAGTGATTCCATAGGGCAGAGGCAGACAAGCCAAAAAACCCTGCAAAATTGCATGCATGGATAGAATTCGTTGAAACAATTATGGATTTAGCTAGCTTGCATCATTTTACATTACATCGTTTGTATTATACTACTCTACTTTTTGATATTACATCCTGTAACATGATGCCATTTGATGTTAAGGTTAGCGGAAGCCAAAAATGTTCATGGAATCCAGCTTTTTCTTAGTTTTCTTTGATGTCACAGACTAATTATTAAAAAAATTGGTAGACGATCTCAGATTTGATTACGGAAACAGTTGATAAATAAGTGCCCTAGCCCATGTACCTAGTTCAAGCTCAATCTGTAGGAACTATTTAAACAATTAATTTTCATTCCACTAGAACTCAGTCGGGAGTTGATGATCAATATCACTGATTATCTTCTTTCTTGTCATTGAACCCTGATCTTGGGGAATTTTTTTTTAAAAAAACTAATATGTTTTTTAAAAGAGTTTAAGTTATATATATTTTCAATATAAGGAATTATAATAGTTTGCTTCCTAATTTAATTGGTAAAAGAAACATACTCGTTGATATCCAGTGACGTTAGAACAATGAATAGTACAACATAAGTATCTTCTATGCAGCGGTGGGGGAATCTTAGAGTAACGATAAAGTTATTTTTATGAGATCTATAAGTCACGGTTTCGATAGCTATAGATACTTGCATCAATGTAAGTTGTCTATATCAATATCCCGTAGGGTGCGACTCTTCCTCTTACCTTATGTAAACCTTACCTTACGTAAATAGGGGATGCGAAATGCTTTATGCACCGGACGACCCTTTTAACTATTTTCAATGCATCAGGTAAATCCCTGCCTGACTTTTATCTACATCTTGGTGGACCCCAGTGTTCTGCAAATATTTCATAATTACTAATCTAAATAATACTAATAACAATTTGGCTTCATGTTGTTGATGCATTAGGGAACTTCCTCTCCTCCTCTAAACACGTAACACGTATGGGACAACCACTTTTTAGTCTTGAGAAAAGTGTCCATTTCTCAATGCTTTCATCTGAATCTATTACCATCCACCTGATACCCACAAAAAACATAAAAATTAAACACATTTGTTAATTGTAATTGAATCTAACATAAGATAAAGATGATTAGTTTATGGTTTTAAATTTGATAAAGATAGGCCAAACCTGTAGGATGTGGTCAAACGATGGACAAAAACAAGCATCATTGCTCGAGCCAAATGCAGTCCAAGGCATGTTCTTCCTCCCATTCCAAATGCTAAAAAACTATATGGTTTTGAATCATCCTTGAATAATTTACACCATACCATATTAGACCATAGTTAATGATAAAAATGAGGTCAGTATATGTCTTAAATTTATTTGTTTGTTGAATGTGTGTACGATATATTTAGTGGGTTAGTATAAATACTGAGTATATATAACTATTTTCCCAATTTCATTGTGTTTCCTTTCTTTGGTAAACTCATGTTTGATTGTAGAGAATTACTTACATCAAATCTCGAAGGAATGAATTTATTCGGATCATGGAATATCATTGAATCAAAATGTATTGATTTAGCATCCACGTTAATGGTCCAACCTTTCTTGATCGTAAATCCTAAATTCACATAAAAATTAGAGGGATGTTAATATAATTTGCAGTTAAAATATTTCTCATAATTTTGTGTATAGAAGTCAAACCTTCAATTTCACAATCATGGAGTGCCATTCTTGGAAACCAAGGCACAATTGAAGCCATTCGAAGTGATTCCTTAATAACCTGTTGGCACAAAGCTTTAATTATTTCGAAGTGTATTGATTGCACTGTAAAATTAAACAAAAAATAAGGGGCTAATTCAAGATAAGTATAAATAAAAAAGTGAAATAAAATAAACAAATAATACCTTAGATGCATATGGCATACAATTCAGGTCTTCTAGCGTGAGGTGTGCTTTGCCAGAAACCTTTTGCTGAAGGGCTTGTTGTTCAGCCTATTCCAATCAACTTTCTAATATTAGAATTTTGGCTGTGAATTACTTTTAAAACAATCAAAGATATTATTTCATTTAAGTTGTCCTATATATTAGGTCCCACTTGCTAATTAAGGAAGGGATCATTAAAATCCTTCACTGTCAGAATTGAAACGAGTCTGAGTCTGAGTCTGATAAAAAGAAATATTTTTTTCTAACAAAGAAAAAAAGAAGAGAAATTAAAGATGTGGTGAGAACCGAACCTTACATTTAAATCTTAGAATTATACCATTAAGTATTAGTGAATTCCATACTTAAAAAGTTAGTTGTTTTTGTTACCCTAAGTTGGTTAAGGGCATCAGGATTTTCATCCAAATACTTGATCATCCACGTAATCGCGCTAGCCGTGGTGTCTTGACCTGTCCAAAAGAAAAGAAAAAATATTGCTAATTAAAATATGAGGGTTTAACGAGTAAAATAACAAAGCACTTATGTATAATCCAAGTAGATTAAATTAAAACAAACCTGCAATAATCATGGTTAGTATATTATCTTTAATCTCCTGATTTGTTAACTGTGTGGCATTTTCTTGTTCACTCTCCTCACCATCCTTACTCAAAAGATGAGCTAGAAAATCATCAAACTTTTCTTTGGACTTTCTTCTTTTCTCTATTATCTTATCCAGTAACCTCATAATTCTTTTTCTGGCCTGCAATTAAAACTTTATGGGCTTAGATGTTGAATACGAACTTTAATGAAGAATTAATTAAATACCCATATATCCAAGCGCTTAAATTTAAAATAATCGGCGGATGCATAATATATGTATAATTCATGTATAATATGTGTATAATCATATACAGTCGTTGTATATGTATACTGGCTAGAAAAAATAAATTCTGAATTTGACCGGCTATTTATGTAAAGATTTCAACTTAATGGGCTTACATATTGTGCCTGTCAAGTAAAAATAGCACGGTATAGCCAGTTCTCGGACTGATCATTCAAAAATAGCCGGCGTTTACGAAGTCAATGAAAAATAGTCAATATTTTGCTGCAACAAAGACCGGCCCAACATAATATACTGGAGTTCGGTGCACCTGTGTATGAACTCCAGCATATTATGCTGGACCGGTATACTTTGCAGACTCCAGTATAATATACTGGAGACTGGAGCACCGGTGCTCCAAACTCCAGTATATTATACTTGTTGGAACTCCAGTATATTATGCTGGAGTTTTAGTGTACTTATGTTGGAACTCTATCATATTATGCTGGAGTTCCAGCATACTTATCTTGGAACTCCAATATAATATGCTAGAGTTCAAGCATACTTATGCTGGAACTCCAGTATAATATACTGGCGTATTTTTCGGGTTTTGAACAGTATTTTCGCTCAGATTTATCTTTACATGAAAAGTGGCTAAATTTCGATTACTTTTGAAACTGTGTTATTTTTGAACGACCAATTATAAATCTGGCTATTTTTGAATTTGTCCCGCCTGTCAATTACCTGTAGGCCTTTGTAGAATCTGGTCCATGGTAGTATTGATGGAAATGCTAGCATTGCTTCATAAATCAGCCCAACATCCTTGTGCAATGTCTCTAGTTCCTCTTCTCCTTCCAAATTCATTAACATTTTGCAGATTGCTTTAAGGGTTATCTATAACACAAGAAAAAAATGCAATTATGTTGAAACAAGCGAGCTATGTGAACCAATCAGCTATCCTTAATCTAATGTAGGAGTGTCAAATGGATAGGTTGGGCAAAATTTAAGTGGATTAAATGGTTGAATTAATAAATGAGTTGAATCATAATCCCTCCCTCAATTTGCTTGGTTCAAGGAGGGTGGGTCATTTGGAATTAATAAAGGGCCATAACTTGACCTTCCCAACTCAAAATCATTTTTCATGTGTTCATTTTATTCTTTTATAATTTCTTTAATTACCAAATCGGATTGCCATAGAAATGTCCTTTTTATTTTTTATTTTTTTAAATTTATCATGACTTTACTTAACTAACCAGAATCGACTTTTTCCCCCATAAATTTTGGGAAACTTACACAAATATCCCAAATAAGTCTCAACTTACCAACCTCTAGCCATTAATCATAGACTTACCAAAACTAGCCAAGCACATATAAAATTGAAAAACCAAATACATAAGGTTCTTTCTCTCAAAGAATCACATGCAAAAATCTCCTTCCATATTTTTAAGCGTGATTAACAACATTAGATGCAAGACGGAAATGAATTTCATGGATTAGATAGCAAATAAGGTGATGAAATACAAAAAAAATATACAATATTCAAAAAATCTAAGCAAAAAAGAAACTTTTTCAACGGGTATAGTTGAAATTCATTGAAAACATATAGATAAGTCAATATACAAAATTTGAGGAAGATTAGAGGTGATTTGAACTGGTTTTGTATCAAAATTCATAACTAAATCGAGTTCAAAAAATTCTTCTACGACCTTGTATCAAACATGTATTACGTATGTATCTCACACACAGATATACATGGATATACATGTGATACACAATTGATACAACTATGATACACAGTATGATACACATATCTTTTTTTTCATGTTCAGTTTTTACTTCGAATTGTCAATTCAAACCACCTCAAAACTTCACCAAATCATCCAAAACTGAGATTCAAGCTTCTTAAGATGTACCCAATCTATTCTAATAACACTCACTCAAAAGGAAGCAAAAAATTGACCTTTTTTTGTTACAAATATCTAATTGGCTAATATTAGTAATAGTTGGCTAATATTAGTAATATTTACAAGTGGTCATTCAAAAATAGCCAGATTTACAAGTGGTCATTCAAAAATAGCCACAGTTTCAAAAGTAATCGAAATTTAGCCACATTTCATATAAAGATAAATTTGAACGAAAACATTGTTCAAAATCCGAAAAATACTCCAGCATAATATACCGGAGTTCTAGCATAAGTATATTGGAACTCCAGCATATTATAATGAAGTTCCAGCATAAGTATATTGGAACTCCAAGCATAATATACTGGAGTTCCAGTATAATATACCGGTCCAGTATAATATGCTGGAAGTTCATACATAGGTGCTCCAATTTCCAGTATATTATGCTGGAACTTTCCGCGTGTTGGAGTTCCAGCATAATATGCTGGAAGTTCATAATCTCCAGTATATTATGCTGGACTGGTCCCTATTATAGCAAAATAGTAGCTATTTTTCAATGACTTTACAAACGCTGGCTATTTTTCAATGACCAATCCAAAAACTGGCTAGCCCATACTATTTTAACAAACGTGTCATTGGGGCTGTAACGATTGCTCAAATTGGCCCAAACCCTTAGATAGGCTAAATGGGTTATGTTCAAATTTTTACCTAGCAATGAAGGGGAAGTGCACAGGCAGTCATTTTTAGGGTTAGTATTTATGAATTAGCTTGTATTTATTTTATTCTAAAAATTTGAACTAAAATTTTAATTTCAGGATAATTCAAGATATTTTTTCCCGAAAAAGTGAACTGAAAATAAATTTAAGGCATATTGACTAATTTCTAAATAACAACCATTTAGAATGGGTACTTGGCGTCTTTTGTAGAGCAATAAATATATGTGCAGTCTAATCCACCTGAATTTGGATGGGTTGGAAGAGCTACATTTGTAGAATTAAACTAAATGTGCATCCAATCGCTTAATATATGTATAATCCATATATAATATATGTATATTCGTGTATGATTAATGCATAGTTTATTTATACATGCTAGAAAAATAAACAGCGAATCTGACGGGCTATTTGTTAAAACATTCCATAAAAAAGGACTAAAAGCACTTGGAATAGACTAATAGGAAAACCAACCTTTAGAACTTCATGGAGTATAGTAACGTTGGATCTTTGGTGCCAGGTGCTAAGATTATTAACAGTCAATTCATCAAATTGTTTAACCATTGACGATAGAGACGCAGTTGTAAACAAAGTAGTAAGATGGCTACGAATAAGTTTGTGCTGCTCATGTGAAGCACAAAGAAGGCTTTGATCTCCAACAAGCTTTGCAATTGACTTTATGTATCTCTTTGTGAAATTCTCGGTCTCGTTACTTAGAATTTTCTTTGCTGCCTTTGTGCTTGAGATAAATACATGTGTCTGCCCAAATATATTTGTTTTGAAGCAATTCCCATACCTACAAATAAAATAACAGTCATGATCCTCTATAACAATACTTCCCTATATCGGTCATGATCCTCTATAACACTACTTCCCTATATCGGTCATGTTTTCTTTGGAATCTATTTCTCTTGCTATGTTATAATATATTTTTTTATAACATTATTTCACGAACAGTCAAAAAAATCAGAACAAACAAGTATGTTATAAAAAAGTTTGACTGTATACCTGAGATGTCAAATGTTGTCACACACTAATAATCTAGAGAGCATATAAATTCTCTAACCATACACAGAGTCCGGCCTACTCCTACTATTCTTTGATTGTTAACCGGAACTCTTTCCAGAAATAAGCCATATTTTTATTGTTTAATTGCCAGAAAATATTTTTCCAAGAAAAAATATTCAAACAAAAAGGTAAAATGATATTGCTCACTTTTCGGCGGAAGTCATTTGTCTTCAAAATTATCTTAACTTTTAACATCAACTGCTTTAACCAATAATTGAAAATTATTATCAATGTTTAATACTCAAAAACTTCACCAAAAATAGTATCCGGTTTGATAAAATATACTAATCAATATTTGATGCATGTTCTTTCAGAAAATATATTTCACTTTCTAATCAAATATTAGAAAACTTTTTACAGAAAGTATTTTTCCTAAAAATAAGTCATTCTTTTAGAAACATTTTCGAAAAATGACTTTCATCGTCTCAAATATAACTTTAATTGATTAAAATCAATACTATCGACGAAATTTCATTATTGCTAGAAAAAATTAAATTACAAAATTTTACGACACATATATTCTATCAGAACAGTCAAAACACATCAATACTGTATCCTATTCTAGTAATGACCTAATAATAAATTGTTCTTACTTGAGTCGTCGAACTTTGACAAAATCATAGAAACCTTTGTTGCTATTAATGGCAGCCATGAAATGGATGGTTTCTCCGATGAACGGTAATCCCCGGTTGCCCTGCGGAACTTTCGCCGGAGTTTTTGCAGTAGTATTATGCCTTAACATCTTTAAAGATCGCACAAATAAATATAGCAATCCCAAGTAGAGAACTATGTACCAAAACCAATAAAGTAAACGAGACGTGTGATTGAGTAGTAGCTGCATTTTTTCTCCTAGAATTCTAAGTCCTAAACTTGTGCCTCAGCTAAAAATGAAAGATTGTTGAAAAGTGAGTCTTGAAAATTTGAATGATAAAGCTAAATGAACGGTTGGAATGTTCAATTTTTAATTTAGGGGACAAGAAATTATGGAATGTTTAAATGGATGTTTCCACTTAGGGAATTAAGTGCTCTTTGACAGGACAAATTTTGGGTATTCAAATTACAGTCACGCCTCTCTAACAACATTTCTATATAATAACACTTCACTATATAGGTCAAGCTTTTTCGGACCAATTTTTATATTATGTTATAATATATATTCTCTATAACAGCCAAAAATATTTGGAACAAACAAGACTGTTATAGAGAGGTTTGACTATATATATCCCTGTATAGCCAACTACCTCCACTAATTGCTTCTTGTTTAGCCAAGTTGTACGATGCTTCTTCTTTTTCTTTTTTGTTTTTTCGTTTTAATTTTGTTGGGTCCATATTTGAGAGTGCACTAGTTAATTTACTACATCATTCGACATTCATACAGATTTAATTTGATCTTGCCCTACAGCTGGTCTCCTCTCGATGTTGTAGTGTTAGATAAAAGAAAGAGAACATGCATCTACTCCCTCTGTCTAAAATTATGTAGAGTTATTTCTAAAAACAACTATCTTATTATAAAGAGAATTCTATTTATGGTGAATGTCCATATTTAGAGAGATTCTAGGGTTTATTGCTTGGTGGTTAAGCCAATCTCTCCCTATAAATAGAGGATTCTATTCCATTATAATTCATTCCAAAATTCAATAAGAATTCCCTCTTTCTCTGCAATATTGCTCTTATTCTTTTATTGTTTTATAACACGTTATCAGCACGAGACTCTAACCAATTGAGTAGAAGATTTGGGATTGAGCATAATTGTCAATTGTTCTTTGAACTTCCTTCATGATTAAATTCTGGATTTAAGGTAAGTATTTTACTTTTCTCTTTCAAATTTTTGACATTCTATACTTTGATTTTAAATACAAGCAAAGACGATAAATTTTGATTGCAACTCTAATGGAGTTTGAAAGAAATTATAACCACCAAAAGTGGTAAAATTTCTATGCCTTGTCATGATCAAATTCATGTATGATTGTGGGCAAAGAATTGAAAACCCGTCCCACTGAATTTGCTCCATTCTCATTTCCTTTAGAGAATGTGATAGCAATATGTGATAAGTCTGAAAGAAGACAAAATTACTACTATGAAAGTATCAATGGATGTGGACGTGGCAATAGACGAAATTATAATCGTCATCATTGTGGTAATGAGAACAATAAGGATTATCAAAATAATCCTTCACTTCGTGAAAGTAATATTTGTCATCAATTTGACATGAGATTTTGTAAAGCACATATAGATGATTATTGTCCATTCATGATGTGAGTGTGATAACATGTGATTTATTAATGCATATTCATTTTTGGAAGAATATGAACGTGCTAGTGGTAGTGAATATACCACACTCACTTCTAGAAGGAGGTTTGAGATGATATAAGAAAATAATGTCATTATTATGGCATGAATGGTCATTGGTCACATACTTATTGTACGCCAAAATATCTTTGCATTGTGATTAATAAAAGATAACAGTAATGCAAGAAACAGATCTTGCATATAATTTTGACCATAACCATAATGATATAATTTTCTCTTTAAAAGAGATATTCACCATATGGATGTTGATGAATATGTGGTACTACAAAATTAATTGAGAACTCTGCAAGAGCCAATTATACTATTTTGGAGAAACACAATTGATTACCAATAAGGTATTGTGTTGTAGTAAGTCTCAAAGAAACTTATTCAGTTTCCAAAGTACACGCGAAAGCGGTTGATTATATTGAGACTATAAATAAAGGAAAGATTTAATATCTTCTATTACTACAACTTGTAGCGGGGTAATATGTATGTGAAAAGTTACCTGCTTTATTTTTCAGTTTGTACTACACAAATAAAAGAATGCCACAATAAAGTAGAACTTTATTGATATAAAACTCATATCATAATAAACTTGGAGTTTATTGATATCCAGTTGACATAGCTGGTTTAGTCATATCAATTTAAGTATGATGTGCAAAAATAAAAGAGAATTCAAATGAGTAAACATTAAAGAACTAGAAAGTACTTTACGAATTCTCCTAGGTTGCTTGTTCTTATTAATTAGTAGACCAACTAAAATTAGGATTGAATCTCATAAACGCTGGAATTATCAAAAGTGAATATGGGCCCATTCACTTGCCATGTATACCACATAAGATGCATCTATGAGATGGTTACATGTGCGATTATTATTAACTCGCAATATGATGTTTTGCGAGGTAACTTGCTCAATAATTTAATTTCGAGCATAATTTCCAGATTTTCTACTCAAGAAAGTTTATCTTGATAAGTTGGTTTACATCACAGTTGGTTTAGCAAAATAATTTATTGAGTGTCTCCACTTTATAGCTAAACTATTGCTTTTGAGAACAAAGTTACCTATATCAGTTTGTATATTACATTCTCCCCTCACAAGTGGTTCGGGTTTCGGAACCAAATAATTCCATCTTATTATTATTGATGTGCGGTGTATATTTTCATTAACACCATAATGCACAAAGATGGATTTCCAAAGTTGAGGAAGCAAGTTAGTTTTTCTAACATGAGGGGGAGACAAGATACAACGTTTTATCGTAGATGCGGGACCGCATCTGCGGAGGAGAGGACGCAGAAGCGGAATGGGCTGGGAGCCCTGGACCGCAGAAGCGGAGTTTGGTTCGCACCTGCAAGACCGCAGAAGCGGTTAAGAGACCGCAGGTGCGGAAAGGGCTGGAGGCAGTGGGTTGTTTTAAAGTCGGGATTTGGCCATTTTCTTTCATCTTTCTCATGGCTTGGGCGATTCTTGGAGGGTTTCAAGAGGGGGTTTTCATCATCAATGACAAGGTAAGCTAACCCCACCTATCTTGAGTTAAATACATTAATTATGTGCGGATTTGAGCATGAAAATTTGGTAAAAACATGGGGTTTGAGGGGAAACCTAGAAAATTCGTATTATTGGAATTTGACCACAATTTTGGGTATGAAATTAAGATAAAATCATATATTTGAGTTCGTGAGTTCATGGATAAACTTTATCTTTGAAAAATTTCGGAATCCGGGCTCGTGAGCCTGAGGGCAATTTTGTTAACTTTTCGATCGGGGTTAGGAATTGTTATAAATTGGATTGTAATGAGTAATTGAACATATATTAATGGATTTACATAATTATTGGCTAGTTTGGGGAGCATTGTGCATCGATTCGAGTGTTCGGAAGAGCGTTGAATGCCGGTTATGGATCTTTGGAGCGAGGTGAGTCTCCTTTCTAACCTTGTAGAGGGAATTATCCCCATAGGTGAAATAATTGGTTATGTGCTCCTATTTGTAGGGGCTACGTACACACGAGGTGACGAGAGTCCTTGCGTAGCTGCTATTATGTATAAGTCTGGGTAGTTTAGGACCCAAAAGCATGCCATACTTGGAATACTTGTAACCTTGATGACCATTTGAATTGCTTAAACCATATTGGATTAGTAAATGAATTTCTAAAAAGATTTAAACTTCATTTTCAAAAATCTTTAAAAGAGAATTGGCATTCCTTTGGATAATTGTTCCCTGTTGACTTCTTGATTGACTGTCTGTATGTGCTTAATTTCGGAGCGGGCCGAACACCTCGGCAGATTAAATAGATGCATCTATGGTTCGCGTCATTAGACCCTTTGGTAGTGCACGGTTTAAATATTGTTGGATCGGGCCGTACGTCCTCGGCATGATTTGCGCATGCTTGTATTGCTTGCCTTGAGATTTATTGATATTGATATTTGCTCTCCCTGACTTGAGATAATTGTTAATTAATGGATTATGAATCCGAAAACTTTTGATAAAAAAGGGGCTTTTACCTGATTCGTGACTTATTTGAATTTACTGTTGTTCTTAATAAATCCGTGTTTCATTGCATTAATAATACTACTATGGACCACTAGTAAGTGTCGAAGTCGACCTCTCGTCTCTACTTCTTCGAGATTAGACGGGATACTCATTGGTACACGTTGTTTTCGTACTCATACTACACTTGCTGTGCATTTTGTTGCACAGGTTCATATGTGGCTAGTGACTTAGTGGCATAACGGCAAGGTTGATACGGAAACTTAGGTGAGCTGCATTTATCGAGACGGCCCACAGCCAACAGAGTCTCTTTCAGAGTATTATATTTCATTTCTATCCTCTTGTATTCCGGACAGTCACTGTATTTTATTTCATTCGCTGGTAGATGCTCATGCACTTGTGACACCGGGTTCTGGGAGGATCACGGGGTATCTTGTATTAACTTCTTAAAAATTATATTAGACTTGAAGCGATTATCTTTTACTGGTAAAATTGAAGGAAAATTATAGTTTTCAAAATTATTAAAACGAGAATTTAATTAAGTAGCTTGGTTGGCTTGCCTGACAGCGGTGTCCGACACCATCACGACCCTCAGTGGATTTTGGGTCGTGACACAAAGAAGGTTATCTTTTTGCCATTTAAGAATTAAGCGTACGAAAATTTGTACTCTTTATATGAGATTTGGAAAATAAGAAGTTGATAAAATATATGTATTTTTACATTGATATTTTAATGAAATAATAGTGTATGTATTGATTTTATATAGTACCACGTGAACATGATAGTAAGGTGTATAAAGTGTATTAAAAGTGAATAGTATTTTAAGTAATTTGAGATAATTCTTAACCATATAAGTAATTAATTAATTATTAGTTAATGGGAGATTAACTAATTAATTAAGAATTAGTAAATAATTAATTAAGAACCTTGGATAAGCCTAAGGAACTTTTTAGCGTGGCAGCAAATCAAGGCATATTTGGTGACTATTAAATCATTAAACAAGGTGGCATAATTAGGAGAATTGGCCAAAAAAACTCATTCTTATCAAGCGGGGCCCACACTACCTTAATAAGGAATATTTCTAATCTATTCATTTATTTTAGGAAAGATATCACACAAGATTATGATCAACTACACAAAAACAAAATAGAGAAGCTTACCTCCCATCACTAAGTAACGACCTTCAACAAGAATACATACGAGACTTCTTAGCATAATAGCAACGAGAATTTTCGATTCTAAGGGAGTACAGTAGTGCTGTATTCTGGGCCGGGCCCAGGCCTAAATGGGCCAAACGGGCAGGGCTTAACGGGTCTGGGCTTAGCGGTCCCGGGCTCTGGCGGTCCTGGGCCTCATGGTCCCGGGCTTTGTGGGCTCAACGGGTGGAACCAGCCCGTGACGGGCCTAAGCCCATATGGTCCTGGGCTAAATGGGCCGGGCTCGTGGGCTTAGCGAGCCTAACGGGCTTTTTTATTTCCGGGTTTTTTTTAAGACAATTTCTTGTAAACCATATCATGGCTATATAAATAATATATATGTAATATATATGTAGAAATCAAATTATTAAAGTGTTTGACGAAAAAATAAAATAACAAAACAATATTAAAACTAAATTGCCATGCATAATAAATTAATAAGAAAGTACAACATGAAGCATAAATACGTCTAATAATTTTAAAATAACACAAATTGTTGAAATATCTTAAAGACGAATTTGCCGATAAATATCATCAACACAATACGTTATATGCCTCCTTAAAATTCCTGTGGTACACCCTGAACGAAAATTTAAGACTCTTCCATAGTTCTTGCATTTTAATATTTGGCCTTCTTCATTTTCTTCAAGCACTTCATAGTAGTACGAAACAAATAAGCGCACTCTTTCCGAACGAGGCATGATGTAACTTGAAAATTAAGATTGAGACTTGAAGTCTTGAAAATTGGAGATTGAGAGAAATTTAGATTGAGAAATGAGTATTGAGTATTGAAATGAAGAAGAGGGAGGGAGGTATTTATAGTGTTAGAGAAGGTTAGTTTTGTAAATTAAAAAAAACGGCTATTTGTGCAATATGGCCGTTGGTGGTCATTGGGGGTGGGGCCCTCATTTTGAATTTTGAAAAATCTTGTTTTGTAGTATATATAGTATACTAGTATAGTATATAATATATATATATATATATATAGTATACTAGTATAGTATACTATATATAGTATGTTATGTATATATATTTCCAAATATAATTTCTTATAATGTTTTGTAGTATATATAGAGAGAGAGAGAGAGAGAGAGAGAGAGAGAGAGATTTTCTTGTAGTATATATTGTATGTTATGTATATATATTACCTTATATATTTTCTTGTAGTATATATTGTATGTTATGTATATATATTATCTTATAAATTTTCTTGTAGTATATATTGTATGTTATGTATATTTTCTAATAGTATATATTGTATGTTATGTATATATATTCCCTTATATATTTTCTTGTAGTATATATATATATTACCTTATATATTTTCTTGTAGTATATATTGTATGTTATGTATATATATTCCCTTATATATTTTCTTGTAGTATATATTGTATGTTATGTATATATATTCCCTTATATATTTTCTTGTAGTATATATTGTATGTTATGTATATATATTATAGCTTATAAATAATTGCAAGTTAAAGACAAAAAAATATTGCAAAAAGATATTTAAGGGCATGTCTTATAATTTTTATTACCAAAAATGGCATATCTTTCTTAGTCTTCCTCCCCCCAATGGAATGAGCACAACAAGGTACTAATACCACCATTAAAAGGGAAAAAAACTAAAAGAAGATATGCCAAAGTACAAGGTACACCATAATCTACATTGTATCTCTAACAAATTTCATAAATCCTTCAAGGTTCGGAGGAGGTTGCGTTGGTGGTGGTGGAAAAGAAGCTTGTTCATCACCACTTCCGGACGAAGCAGCATTCTCCGCGAGTTCCGCCATCATTTCTTCATAAGCTTCATCTATCGCCGGTTGTGATTCCGCAATTCCAAAGTTTCTTCTTTCCGAGCGGATCCAATCTCTGAACAGTACAGATTTTTTCAAGCTCTCCCTCATTGACGCTCTATGATCACCTATTTGAAGTCTTTCTTGACTGAAAGCTCTCTTTGATGCAACAGTTGAAGCTTGAATAGATAAAATATCCCGAGCCATCCTTGCAAGAACCGGGAAATATTTTTCCCTTGCCTTCCACCATTCCAAAAGATCAAAAGTGCCGTCTGGATTTTCCTTTTCAAGTCCCTACGACAAATAAACTTGAAGCTCATTTAGATGTGAAGTTTCATCATAATTATCACCTTGAGAACCCCTGAACTCCGTCCAAGATTTAAGTGCTTTTAAGCCCACAGCTCTTTTAGACGATTGTGAACTAGATGAAGTAGGGATTGGAACATTTGGCCTAGCATGCTCTAAGGCAAGTTGATAATCATTATAAATTGTTTGAGCATTGATTTTAATTGAGGCTTTTGCATCTGCAAGTATAGCAAATTCCTCATTTGAAAAATCTAAAGCCTTATAAATATTTGAGTACCAAAAATGAGGACCTCCTAATTTCATTGTAGAATTTAACATTGCAGCAACACCATAAATAGGAGGGATAGGGAAAAAATATTTTTTAAACTTTTCTTTCATTGCATTTATAGCAAGTTAATAAATTTCTCCACCCTCCGAAAATTCAACAAACAAATCACATAGTGCTGCAATATAAACTAAACAGTTTGAAATAGTAGGATAATATTGCTCAGAAAATGCATTTGTAGCAATTTGAAAATGTTCTAAAAAATCTATAAGAATTTTAACATTCATCCAATCTTGAGTAGTAAGCATTTCATCATCATCCTCACCACCTACCCGAGCATTAAACGTTGCATTAATTGGGTTCTATATTCATATGCAACTACTAAACTTTCGTACATATAATTCCATCTAGTCGGGCAAGGTTTATGAACTTTTCTTTCTCTAAGGCCATATTCATCACATTTTTAAAAATATTCTCTTAGTCTACTTCTACGGTTTGAATAAAAAAATCAATTAAGAGCCATTCTAACCTTTTCAATTTCTAAATTTAAAATTCGCATACCATCACCGACAATTAAATGATAAATATGACAAATACATCTAACATGGAATATATTTCTAAATGCGGGATTTAGTGTTGTTGTAAGTATGCCTATAGCACTAGTGTTACTAGAAGCATTATCCATAGAAATTGACATTATTTTATCTCTAAAGCAAAAATATCTACAAATATTTGCAACAGTGTTAGCTGTAAACTTACCTGTGTGACATGAATTAATTATTCTATACGCAATAATGCGTTTTTGCATTGTTCGCTCTCATCTATCCAATGATTTGTAACAGTTAGATAATCACAATCATTACCACTTCTACCAATATCAGTAGTAATAGAAATCCGATTACTTGAATGAGTAAATAAATACCGCAAATATTGTTCATATTCATGTTTATATTTATAAATATCGCTCTTAACTGTTGCGCGAGGCCAACCTTTATAAGTAGGATTAAAAACTCTTCTAATATAATGCACCCAATTAGGATTAGAGGGAAAAGAATATGGTAAGCACATAACGGTAACCATCTTTGCTAATTCTTCACGATCTCTATTTGGATCGTAATATAAAATACCTCCGGTCACAGTGTTAATTCCTGGTTGAACTAGATTTGAAACTGTACTAGGGTTAACATCAGAATCTACATGTGTTCCCTCTAGTTGCGCTTTCATTTGTAAATATCTAGCTTTATCTCTAGGGTGTTTTTTTATGAGCCTAGTCAAACTACCCGTTGTCACACCTCCTTTTTACATACCCGAGAGGGCGCAAGGGAGTTTTTTCCAATTAAAGGACAATCGAAACGGGATTGGTTTATTTATTTCAGAGTCGCCACTTGGGAGATTTAGGGTGTCCCAAGTCACCAATTTTAATCCCGAATCGAGGAAATGAATGACTCCATATTACAGTGTGCGTACCAGAAATCCGGATAAGGAATTCTGTTAACCCGGGAGAAGGTGTTAGGCATTCCCGAGTTTCGTGGTTCTAGCACGGTCGCTCAACTGTTATATTTGGCTTGATTATCTGATTTTATACGAATATGAACTTATGTGCAAATTTTAACTTTTAACCGCTTTATTATTATTGTTTTTACAAGAATGTGAACATCGCTTAAAACACGTCTTTGGACTGCGTCACATGAAATGCACCCACAATCCGGAACGCATTTTATTTGATGTTTTGAGATTTGGATTTCGGTCGCATGAAATGCACACCCGAGCTTAAGAAAGTAAATTATTAAACACGCGCCTAAAGAGACTATCGCGTTATTATTTTGCGGAGGCCGTGAAATTCGCTAAACGACCCTCCTGAATTCTAAGTAATTTTAAACAAGTATTTACTGAGGGCCCCGCAATTTGTGTTTTTATTCGGCGAGGCTCATCTCATTCTTATTTTTTAAAAGGAATTTGCAACGTCATGGACATGCATCTCGAACCACGTTACAATCAATGTACCCGCGATTTAGAGACACATTTCAACTCCGCTGAGATTCGGATTTGGGTCACATAAATGTGCACCCGAGTTAGGGAGGATAAATTATTAAAGGCGCGCCTAAAGCAACTAGCGCATTATTATTTTGGGTAGGGCCGTGAATTTTGCTAAATGGCCCGTCCCGGAATCTAAGTATTTAATACATATATTTTTGTGAGGGCTCCGCAATCTGTACATTTTTTATTTTGGCGAAGCTTGTCTCGCTTTTTTTTTATTATTATTATTTATTTTTATTTTTATATTCTTTAAAAGGATGCCATTTCTACGCCTTTTAACAATACTAAACCTTACGGCTTCTTTACAACTAAAGTCTCATAGCTTGTCAAAATTTTATAAAATGAGTCTAGTGAATGGGTGTTTCGGAAGTGGTAACAACAAGTACTAATGCTAATTTTTGTCTGAACGAACTAAGCAAAAGACCACGAATAAATTAACGTCAAACTTGTGTCATAGAACAACTAGACGAACTTAATTAAATGACATCAAATAAACAAGAATAACACAACGCAAAATGAACAAAATGCATACGATGAAAACATAAGCAGAAAATTATCATACCAATTTCTATATTGCATCTTCGAACATTTAACGTAAAGTTTATTTATCTAATACATCGAGGTTTACTGACCTTTGCACCTCGACAACCTCAGAACGACAAACACGACTCCGACGGAACTCAAGTCGGACCTCACTGAATCGAGGAACAACGACGAAACCTCGGAACAACCTCGACGTACCAGACCTCGACGAACGGCGACGACCTCGATGGAGACTGAAAGCTTGGCCAAAACTGTCAACGCACCAGATGTTGGCTGCTGCTGGATTTTCCGACGCAACAGGTCGGTTCGAGAAACGCGACAGAAGGGGTCGTTTGGACGTGAGGAGGGAAGAGGCTATGGAGCTGGTAGCGGGTAACAATGGTGGTGGGTTGTTGATGCGAGGTGATGAGCCTGCAATGGCGAGAAAGTTGGGCTGTGTTTTTCGTGGGACAATAGGGTTTTTTCTTTGCTTCTTCTTTCAAAGAGAAAGAAGAAGATGCACAGTAACCCCAAAATTCAAAAGTCCCCCCCTTCAAAAATGTTTGTCCGTGTATTTGACATGGCTTTGCCCAGGGAAATGAGCCCACGCGTGGTGGGGTTCGAGATTTGTGTCCCCCCCGCTTGGTGGGGTTCCCCATGTGTCCTGGACTCGGTTTATTATGGGCTAGGTCCGAAAATTAGGCCTAAAACCGGGTATTTTGAACCCGAATATTATTCTTTTTCTCGGACCCGATTAAGGACATGACGTTGCTTAACTAGTCCTATGCAAACAACATAATTACCAAAAATAAGACTAATATTTAAACAAAACTATATCTTTTTAAATATTTTTCAAGATTTAAAATAGCTACAAAAATATTAATAAAACTATTTTTTTTTGTAATTTTCGTTTTTATATATAAAGATAAAATATGAAGTAATATTTTTTGTATTTTTCAAAATTATAATGACTACAAAACTTTAATAGAATTATATTTTTTGTAATTTTCGAATTTATATAAAATACCAAAATAAAGTACAATTTTTGTATTTTTTTCAAATTTACGAGAAATACATAAACTAAAATTTATATATGTATTTTTGTGATTTTTTCTTTTTTTTTGCAACGAAATAAAGTAAAATAGTTAAAATGGCTATATTAGACCTAATTACATATTTATGCTAAAAAAAAAGTGTGAAAATCCTCGGGAAGGGTCAAAAATCACGTGCTTACAGCTGCCCCTCTTTGACTGGAAACACGAAGGGTTTTCCGACAAAGAACGACTAGACGTGTTTTGACCCGACCATTATTTGGAGGGGACTACACTACGGAAAGGGGATGGAATGTGACCGAGCCCTGGTATTTGAGCTGCCTACATATCCTTGGTTATACAGGAATCAGGCCACGTGTAGTTCAGAAATGGGAGAGATGGTAGAGTGTACCGAGGTGAAGAGCCGATCGAGGTGCCATTCCGTTGAGGTTCCGGTCCGCGGTCCTGTCATTACAACAAAAATGAAAACTGAAAAAGACTAACTAAGCCTATCAGCTACTAGTTACAAGGATTCCTATCTTTAAGTCTTCTGAAACTTGGTCTTGAGTCTTGAATGGTGCTTCATACAAACTTTGGATTTGAACCTTGATACTTGCTAGTTGTAGGTGCTAGTTCTTGAGCAGACCACATTTGTTCTCCACTTCCGTATTTTGGGTTTTTTTTCTTTTTTCTCTTTTTCTCTTTTTTTTTCCTTTTTTTTCTATGCTTGCCTTTTTCTCTTCTTGTTTTTGTTTTTGTGACCAGCTTCTGTTGATCATCCCAGACTATTGACTCGCATTCTTGAGGCGATCTTCTACTATTTCTAACTTGGATTGAATGCTGGGGATTTTTGTTGTAACCTTCTGCTTTTCAGTGGGTCACTGCTTGATCCTGAAAAATGTTCCTCTGTTCTACAGGCGGACTCCTGACTTCTTCGATCTTCGACATACAACAAACTCCGTTCTACAGGCGGGTCCCTGACAACCAAAACAAACAAACAAACAAACTTTCCTAACCCAGTTTGTACTGGGAAGATTTGTGAGTCGTTAGCAAAATTGTAACCCACTTACCCTACTGATGCAATGATGAGAGTAAACTAAAGACTAGGCTAGGATGTGCGTCTCCTACGAGTAAAACCAAAACTCTTGCTAGCAAATGCGTCTGCTAAAGCCTCAATGACTCAAACTTGAAAGTGCTTCTTCTATGGTTGAATCGGAATGAGCTAAACTAGGAAGTGCGTCTCCTAAGGGTGCAACTGACTTAGGAAGTGCATCTCCTTAGGTGAAACTGACTTAGGAAGTGCGTCTCCTATTGGGTAAAATGGACTTAGGAAGTGCGTCTCCTATTGGGTAAAACGAATTTAGGAAGTGCGTCTCCTGGTAAGAACTGTTCTTAGGAAGTGCGTCTCCTATTGGTGAAACTTCTTAGGAAGTGCGTCTCCTATTGGTACAATGGATCTAGGAAGTGCGTCTCCTATTGGTAAAACTTAACTTAGGAAGTGCGTCTCCTATCGGTGAAACTTTTTAGGAAGTGCGTCTCCTATCGGTGAACTTAACTTAGGATGTGCGTCTCCTATTGGTGAAACTTATCTTAGGATGTGCGTCTCCTATCGGTGAACTTAACTTAGGATGTGTGTCTCCTATCGGTGAACTTAACTTAGGATGTGCGTCTCCTATTGATGAAACTATTCTTAGGATGTGCGTCTCCTATTGGTGAAATAAACTTAGGAAGTGCGTCTCCTATTGGTACAATGGATCTAGGAAGTGCGTTTCCTATTGGTAAAACTTAACTTAGGAAGTGCGTCTCCTATCGGTGAAACTTAACTTAGGAAGTGCGTCTCCTATTGGTACAACTGAACTTAGGAAGTGCGTCTCCTATTTGGGTGAAATAAGCTTAGGAAGTGCGTCTCCTATTGGTAAAACTTATTTAGGAAGTGCGTCTCCTATTGGTGAAACTTATCTTAGCAAACTTAGGAGGAAATGCATCTCCTATGGGTGAAACTAAAACAAACTTAGGAGGAAATGCATCTCCTATGGGTGGACTAAAACAAACTTAGGAGGAAATGCATCTCCTATGGGTGAAACTAAAACAAACTTAGGAGGAAATGCATCTCCTATGGGTGGACTAAAACAAACTTAGGAGGAAATGCATCTCCTATGGGTGAAACTAAAACAAACTTAGGAGGAAATGCATCTCCTATGGGTGGACTAAAACAAACTTAGGAGGAAATGCATCTCCTATGGGTGGACTAAAACAAACTTAGGAGGAAATGCATCTCCTATGGGTGAAACTAAAACAAACTTAGGAGGAAATGCATCTCCTATGGGTAAAAATAAACTTAGGAGGAAATGCATCTCCTATGGGTAAAGACGTGGAATGGATGCCTTTGTTATCTGGGCGGGCTCCCAACTTCAATACTTGAAACGTAAAGACTGAATGTATGCCTCTGTTATCTGGGCGGGCTCCCAATTTCAACACTTGAAAGTAAAGACTGAATGTATTCCTCTGTTATTATGGGCGGGCTCCCAACTTCAACACTTAAAAGTAAAGACTGAATGTATTCCTCTGTTATTATGGGCGGGCTCCCAATTTCAACACTTGAAATAAAAAGACTAAATGTATGCCTCTGTTATCTGGGCGGGCTCCCAACTTCAACTCTGGAAATATAAAGACTGAACCCAACATATCCTATTTGAGGGCGGATGAACCCAACATATCCTATTTGAGGGCGGATGAACCCAACATATCCTATTTGAGGGCGGATGAACCCGACATATCCTGTTTGAGGGCGGATGAACCCAACATATCCTATTTGAGGGCGGATGAAACTAACATATCCTATTTGAGGGCGGATGAACCCAAAATATCCTATTTAAGGGCGGATTAACCAACATATCCTATTTGAGGGCGGATGAACCCAAAATATCCTATTCGAGGGCGGATTAACCCAAAATATCCTATTCGAGGGCGGATGAACCCAAAATATCCTATTCGAGGGCGGATGAACCCAAAATATCCTATTCGAGGGCGGATGAACCCAAAATATCCTATTCGAGGGCGGATGAACCCAAAATATCCTACTCGAGGGTGGATGAACCCGAAATATCCTGTTTGAGGGCGGATTAACCCAACATATCCTGTTTGAGGGCGGATGAACCCGATATATCCTATTCGAGGGCGGATGAACCCGACATATCCTGTTTGAGGGCGGATGAACCCAAAATATCCTATTTGAGGGCGGATGAACCCAAAATATCCATAAGACTTGAAAATGTCTTACCTGGAAAACTTGGTGGGGATTATTTACTTACCTGTTGGGGGGTAAAATGTTATCAGCTGGGGGTACCTGACTTCCAGAAAATTTTCTAAATGGAAGGAAAATTTTCTGCCCCAGTTTGATAATATCCCTTGTGGCATGCGTTTCTGCATCAATGCCATTTCCTTTACCTGTTTCAAATCAAACAAAATTGTTAGTTTAAAACATGGTGGTTGGTTGTGATACTCCTAACGGGATGGCTTTTCCTTTTTTCCTTCCTTGCTTTGCGTTGCACAACTTGTTGGGGACGATTTTATTTGCTGGGTACAATCCCTTTCTGCTGGATATCCCTCTTCTTTTGTGGTATAGCTCGGAAACTGGCATTTCCCCGACCTTTTAGTCTAGCATGAATTTTCCCAAATCATGCACACTGCTTTCCTTGCTTTGTTCATGGGCCTTGGCCTTGAGGTTTATAACTTTTGGTAAAGGCAATGGTATCCCTCTTGACACTTGTCAATCTTTTTGTCAACTCCCTTTTGGGGATATCTTTTTGACACTGGCCTCGCGCTTGTTCCTTGACGATTATACCATTTGGATGCACTAGTCAGATCTCATCTGGCATAATTGGAAAGCTGATGGCATATTTTGAAGTCAATTCACACTTGTTCTGACCAGACAGACTCTATTAGGGATTTTTCTATGAAAGGAAAAAGATAAAAAAAAGGAACAGAATAAAAAGACCAAGGGAAAGACGACTCTTTAACAAAAGAAACTATAAATAAAACCTATCAAATGCTGATACCGACTCTAATGGCCATGACATGCGTATGTGGCCTATCCTTTACCGTCAATCATCTTTCAAGATCTTCAATTGGCGATTCCCCATCGGATTCTTAATCTTATTCGACTTGTAGTGCCCGAAGGGTTTCCACTATCAAGTCTCTCTCATTTTTTGTTCTTCTCTCAACTTTCATCGCCTTATGGTGCCTGTGAAGGTTTTCACCGATAAGACTCTCTCATTTGTATCACTTTCCAGCTTGGGGATTTGGAGTGCTGCCGATATGACTCTTTCTGTTGGGGATTAGAGTCCTTTCTGCTGTGGAACATAGTGTTATGTTCGCCGGTAAGACTCTTCATTTGTCTGACTTGACATCTTTTGAAGACTGATCAGAAGGTCTTTCTTTGGATCGTAATGTGGGTTTTGGATAGGCTAGAAAGAAAGGGTATAAAAGGCTCAAAAATACATTAATTATGGGTTATTAGTTACAACCTTCGGAATTAGATTTATTTACAACAAACGCAACCTTTGCCCCAGTTTCTTGCTTGGGGATATTTTAATTGATTATTTTTCATTTTTCAAAACTATGACCGAGCCGTGAAGCGCCTACGTATCCTCTTTGAAGAATCAGGTCAAACGTAGTTCCCAATTCCTCTGTTTCATTTGACTTTTTTTTCTTTGTTATCATTTTCCTTTCTTTTCTTTTTCTCTTTTTTTCTCTTTTTTTTCGTTTTGTTGTTTTCTTTCTTTCCCTCTTTCTTTTCTTTTTTTTTTCTTTTTTTTCGTTGCTACTGATTCCGAACGAGGGGTATGAAAGAAAATAAATAAGGCTCAAAAGGGGTAACGAAGAATAAAGTGTTTAGGTAGCAGAACAAAATGCCTTCGTCATTCCAGTCTTTAAAAACATGCCAAGTGCAAACAACACAATTAAACAATAGATTTATAGTCTCTTCCGATGGTGCTAGACTTGATAATTATGTTAAACATTTTATTTTTCCTTGTCATTTCCAAAAGCACAGTTGGGTGACACTCTCACCCTCATTATCTTGAACGGCCCTCTTGCCAATTTGGCGAATCTTGCTTTTAACGGTTTTTTTTTGTGTTTCACTTGCCCCTAGTTCCACATGACTCGGGCTCAGAATAATCTCAAACCGTTCTTATATACTTTAAATGGTCTGATCACCTTTTCGGGGTTTTATGATTAACTTTAAATGCTAGGCCCAAACTGTGCACGCATGTCATGTCACTAGAATCGGCGTTGAATAAAAATGATAAAATGACTAAACAGAAAGATGACTGGGAATAATCCAAGACTGAATTTTTTGCATTGGACTGAACAAATGGTTTTAAAAACAAAGCAAACCGGAATAAAATCCTAAACAACTTGGACAAAACTTAAACAAACCGCTATGACAAAACGGAAAGATAAGCGGAAAGATATTGACACAAAACAAATCCGAATTACAATCCTAATAATCCGAACAACGGAAATGACAACAAAATAGACCATCAAAGATCCTCTCCGGTTGACCCAAAATGGAGTGTCTTTCCAACTATCCAAGCACGGCATCTCCGGCTGACCCAAAATGGAGTATCTTCCAACTGCAAAGCATGACATTTTAGCCATTGAGCTATATATCAACATTGCCAAGACCATCCCCAACTTCAGTATTATCAACATCAATCAACAAGTTCTCAAGATGATTCGCCTGCTCCCTGTCACTGTCGTCGATCACAATTGCCCCTTCCTGAATCATTCTTTCGATTTCCTTTTTCAAAGAACGACAGTCTTCAATGCTATGTCCTTGGACATTAGAGTGGTACATGCATCGTTCAGCAGGATTGAACCCTTTTGCATATGGATCTGGAGTATAGCCAAGGAGTGGCTCAATCAGTCCTGAAAGCTTTAGCTTTTCAAACAAACTTGCGTAGGACTCCCCAATTGGCGTGAAATTGTTTCCTTGCCTTTGTTTTCCCCCATGCCCCTGTTTTCTAGGGTCGTTGGGTGCTTGAAAACGTTGTGAAGGCAAGAATGCATTACATGGTGCTTGCTCTCGCCAGCGGGGGTGACCTGATGGTTGACCCCGCGACCGGACCTTGTTCGGAGGATAATACTGAGGCGGATTATATGGAGCTCGGGGGCAGGCTTGGGCATGATGGTCTGAAAAGAGTGGCTCTGATGGTGGGTAGTAGGGTTGTGGAAGGTTGTATGGAGTGTGTGGATAATTTGGATGACTGGGCCTAGGCTGGTAGTGAGGGGAAGGACCTCTGAATTTGGACCCAGTAGCTGCTTCGACTGATGCGACCTCGAGCGCACCTCCCGCGCCGCTCTGAATAGCCTGGGTCGTCGCCTTGAGCGCTGAGTAATTTAGGATTTTGTCAGACCTTAGGCCCTCCTCTATAATGACCCGCTATCTTTACCACTTCATTAAAGGATTTCCCAACCGTTGTCACCAAGTGACCAAAGTAAGTTGGATCAAGTGTTTGCAAGAAGTAGTCCACCATTTCTCCCTCTTTCATGGGAGGATCAACTCTGGCCGCTTGTTCTCTCCAGCGGAAACCAAACTCACGAAAACTTTCCCCAGGCTTCTTTCCAGTCCTCAACAATGTGAGATGGTCCGGGACTATCTCGAGATTGTACTGGAAATGACCTGCGAAAGCCTGCGCCAGATCATCCCAAGTATACCACCTGCTGGAATCCTGCCTGGTATACCATTCTAGTCCCGATCCATTCAGACTTTGGCCGAAATAAGCTATCAGCAGCTCATCTTTGCCACCTGCCCCTCTCATTTTGCTACAGAATCCCCGCAAATGCGCCATGGAATCACCGTGCCCTTCATATAAATCAAACTTAGGCATCTTGAACCCAACCGGGAGTTGGACATCCGGGAAAGGGCATAGATCCTTGTAGGCCACGCTGACCTGGTTGCCCAATCCGTGCAGGTTCCTGAAGGACTGCTCCAGGCTCTTGAACTTCCTCATCACCTCATCTTGTTCAGGGATTTTAACCGGCTTTTCAATCTCTGCCGGTACCTCTAAGTGCGGGTTGTAGGTATGGGGTTCTGGTGCATGAAATGTGGGCTCAAAGGGATAGTATTGCGTATCAGGAGACTGAAACAATGGCTCGCTGGTTGTTCTTTGCAGGGTGGCTGATGTGGGTCCCATAAAAGTGGGAACATTTGGTGTTGGGAGAGGTTGATGGGATGGTGGAGCTTGGGAATCATAGGGGCTTCTCTCCTGAAGAGAACGGTGATTTGGGAGGCTTGTTGAAGGGCCGGAGTGGGGGTATTCGGGCACGTGCCCTAGTGGCTTAGGGCTCTTTTGTGCTTTGGCTAGAGCTAACTGCATTGCATTCATCTCTAGTCCCATCCTTTCTATCTTTTCCATCGCTTCCTTTAACAACTGGCTCATCGGCCTTTCTTCCTCGGTACTATTCTCTGAAGTAGTCATGCTTGTTGTTATCGGTCCTTTGGATCTAGTTTGGTAAGGGTGGGTTGCCAGAATTCTTTAACAACTAACTGTTTGAGATTCGGAAAACAACAAACTTGTTAGCGTTTAGAGTTTAACAAATTTGATAACAACACATTGAGGATGCAATGCTCCTAGGCAGTTAACCGTTTCTAACATGCTTTGCTTCAAACAACATGCGTCATCCCGGCTTGCTTATTTGCCCCTTTGAAGTACTTTGGGAACCCCTGTATTTTATTCTATTTTGTATTTTTTTTTCTTTCGATTTTTCATTTTTTTTTCTTTTCTCTTTTTCGATTTTTTTTTCATTTTTCCTTTTTTGATTTTTTTCATTTTTCCTTTTTTGATTTTTCCATTTTTTTTTGTTGTTGTGGTCGAATCTTATGGAGATTGCCTACGTATCATGACCCCGCATGAATCAGACATTGCGTAGTTCGGACCAATAAAAGATAAACAATAAATAAACATTTTTTTTTTGGAATTTCCAACTTTCAAAGTAAAACAAACTTGATTGCAAAAGTTTTAAAAACTAACCATACTAACAGACTTTTGACAAGAGCCAAACAAACGGCCTCGAAAATCAAACTCAAAACAAATGGCCAGTTCCTTTCCCGGTTTGCCAAATGCAACGAAACGGTTATTTTTTGCAAATGTGGCCCCTTCCAAATTCATATAAATTTTGAGGCCTGGGAGGATTATTTTATGACACTTTACAAACTTGCCCGTTCTTCTACGAAAATAGCCTTTCGACAACTGAAAGATACTCTAAGGCTATTTCGGCAAGAACGGTTTAAGACGCGGCCGAAGCTGGCTCGGCTTATTATGACAAAATTTGAACGGTATTCACCTGACCGCCGACTCTTTTTTTTTTCAAATTATAATAAAAACCTGGTGTTGCAAACACGGCCCTTCAGCGCCTCGGGGACGAAGACTTTTAAGGCTGTGTGGGTCCATATCTCAAAATGACCCAAAGGTGGCTGTTTATGCCAAGTCAGCCTTCCGGCGTCCCTTTCGGGAACATTCGGCTATTTATGACAAAACAGCATCACCTGACTTATTTATAACTCTTTTTTATCGTTTTTCAAATTAGAAAAGTCAATATTGCAAACACGGCCTTTCAACGTCTCGGGGACGAAGATTTTTAGGCTGTGGGGGTCAACTGGACCAAATCTTAAAAAATGACCCAAAGGTGGCTGTTTATGCAAAGTCAGCCTTCCGGCGTCCCTTTCGGGAACATTCGACTATGTTTTGACAAAACAGCGTCACCCGATTTCTTTATGACAGAATTAAAATTAGACATACATATTTTTTGATTATTATTTATTATCTGTTTTTGGCTATTTTAACAAAATGGGGTTGGACCCGATGAGGGTTGCCTACGTATCTCACATCCGGTGAGAATCAAACCCGCGTAGTTCGGGCAAAAGAACTACTTTAAAAGAAGAAAGGAAGCATTTTTTTGATTGATTTCTTTTAAAAGAAACTCTTCTAAGATATATTTTTGAATTTTCATTTGCTCTTTTTTTTTTCTTTATTCTAAAGAAGAAGAAGAAAATATTTTTCGGAATTTTGCTTTTAATAAAAGAAATGCTTCTCAAAATATTTTTTTTTTGAATTTTGAATTTTCTTTTCAATTTTGAAAAAAGAATCAAAATATTTTCGGATTTGTTTTTTTTTATATTATATTATTTTTTTTGAAAACAATTAGAAAGACTTCCTAAAGAAGTCAATAATGGAGAAAATATTTTCGGATTATTTTAATTTTGTCATTTTCATAAACAAATAAATAACACGTATTTTAAAAACAAGACTCTTTTTTTCATTTTTATGGCAAGACAAACTATTTTCTTTTCTATTAATGTTTTTTTTTTAAAAAAGAAAAAAAATAAGACAAAACAATGATTATTTTTTCTACTTTTCCTTTGCTTTAATAAAACAAATTAATAAGACATATATTTTTTTTATTTTATATCTTCAAAATTTCGGCAGAGTTTCGACACTACTTGGACATTTGTTTTTTTGTTTTGTTTTTTCTAACAATAAGTAGTTATATCTCTACACTGTTATTTTCTCCTCTTTTCCACTATTTTCTAATTTGTGGATGATGATGAAAACATACACAATCTTTTGAATTTTCATGCTCTTTTTTTTTATATATATATACATATATATTTTATTTTTTATATTTATTATATTTTCAAAAATGTGGCATGGGGGACATAGGGAATTTTAAGACTTCTTGGATTCCGCAAATGTTCCCCATGTGCTTTTCCCAAAAATGAAGCGTGGGGGACATAGGGAATTCCAAGACTTCTTGGATTCCACAAATGTTCCCCATGTGCTTTTCCCAAAAATGAAGCGTGGGGGACATAGGGAATTCCAAGACTTCTTGGATTCCACAAATGTTCCCCATGTGCTTTTCCAAAAATGCAGCGTGGGGGACATAGGGAGTTCCAAGAATTCTTGGATTCCACAAATGTTCCCTAGGTGTTTTTTCCAAAAATGAAGCGTGGGGGACATAGGGAATTCCAAGGCTTCTTGGATTCCACAAATGTTCCCCATGATTTGATTAAAATAACACCATGCTGGAAATGACCAAATGACCCATTCGCCCTTGACTAAATACAACATGTAGCACATAGGATGCCGAAAGATGGTCTATTATTTTCAGGTTGCTTGTCCTAGACGGACCCAACCCCTGTGTTGAGTCCCCTAAGTCAAATGCACATGATGCAAATAAACGCTCTTACTAGGGATCCGGCATGAAGTTGAGTTATTCTAGGTAAAAACCTGAGGCATATTGTTCTAAACCTGGCTTACCCAAACGGACAGTTTGAGCCGAAGTGGGGGCAACGTACCGGGAGCACGAAAGTCTAACCGGCCTAGTTACTTGTCCCAACTTCGTCTTATTTGGTATGACTTTAACAGAAAGGTGGGTCACGCGCACGTGTACACCATAAATTCAGAAGACTCAGAAAGAAGGGTTTCGTAGCAGTTTTATATACACAATTCAGATAATATTAAAGTGGTAAAAGCATCATTTAGCACATTAAGCATATATCATGTAAAAATCAGATAATAAATAAAGCCAAATAATAACAATTATTCTAAGCTCGAATTCTTAACCCTGAACCAGTGGTTCTAGGTCACTAAATCCCCAGCAGAGTCGCCAGAGCTGTCACACCTCCTTTTTACATACCCGAGAGGGCGCAAGGGAGTTTTTTCCAATTAAAGGACAATCGCAACGGGATTGGTTTATTTATTTCAGAGTCGCCACTTGGGAGATTTAGGGTGTCCCAAGTCACCAATTTTAATCCCGAATCGAGGAAATGAATGACTCCATATTACAGTGTGCGTACCAGAAATCCGGATAAGGAATTCTGTTAACCCGGGAGAAGGTGTTAGGCATTCCCGAGTTCCGTGGTTCTAGCACGGTCGCTCAACTATTATATTTGGCTTGATTATCTGATTTTATACGAATATGAACTTATGTGCAAATTTTAACTTTTAACCGCTTTATTATTATTGTTTTTACAAGAATGTGAACATCGCTTAAAACACGTCTTTGGACTGCATCACATGAAATGCACCCACAATCCGGAACGCATTTTATTTGATGTTTTGAGATTTGGATTTCGGTCGCATGAAATGCACACCCGAGCTTAAGAAAGTAAATTATTAAACACGCGCCTAAAGAGACTATCGCGTTATTATTTTGCGGAGGCCGTGAAATTCGCTAAACGACCCTCCTGAATTCTAAGTAATTTTTAAACAAGTATTTACTGAGGGCCCCTCAATTTGTGTTTTTATTCGGCGAGGCTCATCTCATTCTTATTTTTTAAAAGGAATTTGCAACGTCATGGACATGCATCTCGAACCACGTTACAATCAATGTACCCGCGATTTAGAGACACATTTCAACTCCGCTGAGATTTGGATTTGGGTCACATAAATGTGCACCCGAGTTAGGGAGGATAAATTATTAAAGGCGCGCCTAAAGCAACTAGCGCATTATTATTTTGGGTAGGGCCGTGAATTTTGCTAAACGGCCCGTCCCAGAATCTAAGTATTTAATACATATATTTTTGTGAGGGCTCCGCAATCTGTACATTTTTTATTTTGGCGAAGCTTGTCTCGCTTTTTTTTTATTATTATTATTTATTTTTATTTTTATATTCTTTAAAAGGATGCCATTTCTACGCCTTTTAACAATACTAAACCTTACGGCTTCTTTACAACTAAAGTCTCATAGCTTGTCAAAATTTAATAAAATGAGTCTAGTGAATGGGTGTTTCGGAAGTGGTAACAACAAGTACTAATGCTAATTTTTGTCTGAACGAACTAAGCAAAAGACCACGAATAAATTAACGTCAAACTTGTTTCATAGAACAACTAGACGAACTTAATTAAATGACATCAAATAAACAAGAATAACACAACGCAAAATGAACAAAATGCATACGATGAAAACATAAGCAGAAAATTATCATACCAATTTCTATATTGCATCTTCGAACATTTAACGTAAAGTTTATTTATCTAATACATCGAGGTTTACTGACCTTTGCACCTCGACAACCTCAGAACGACAAACACGACTCCGACGGAACTCAAGTCGGACCTCACTGAATCGAGGAACAACGACGAAACCTCGGAACAACCTCGACGTACCAGACCTCGACGAACGGCGACGACCTCGATGGAGACTGAAAGCTTGGCCAAAACTGTCAACGCACCAGATGTTGGCTGCTGCTGGATTTTCCGACGCAGCAGGTCGGTTCGAGAAATACGACAGAAGGGGTCGTTTGGACGTGAGGAGGGAAGAGGCTATGGAGCTGGTAGCGGGTAACAATGGTGGTGGGTTGTTGATGCAAGGTGATGAGCCTGCAATGGCGGGAAAGCTGACGGGCTGGGGTTGGTGACTGTGTGAGACAGTGTGGGAGCTGGTTGCGACGATGGAGGCAGTGCTTTGGTGGGTCGTTGATGGGTCTGTTAGTGAGGAGGGAGCAGCTGATCGGAGGTGGTCGTGGTTCGTTGCCGGGGTGCGAGGGTGGGTTTGCTTGGACGTGGGGGAGTAGGGTATGGTCGCTGGGTAGTGACGACGATGGCGGTGACGGGTTGACGACGGGAGGAGCTGGTGGGTTTTCGTCGAAGGTTGGTAGTTATGGCGTCGGGGCAGGTGGTCGTCGGTAGGGTCGACGGGCCTGTTTGGTTGACGATGGTGGAGCTGGGAGGTTGCGAACGTAGGGCCGAACGGAGGTGGTTCAAGCGTGGGGGGGGTCGATGGGGAGTTGGGCTGTGTTTTTTGTGGGACAGTAGGGTTTTTTCTTTGCTTCTTCTTTCAAAGAGAAAGAAGAAGATGCACAGTAACCCCAAAATTCAAAAGTCCCCCCCTTCAAAAATGTTTGTCCGTGTATTTGACATGGCTTTGCCCAGGGAAATGAGCCCACGCATGGTGGGGTTCGAGATTTGTGTCCCCCACACGTGGTGGGGTTCCCCATGTGTCCTGGACTCGGTTTATTATGGGCTAGGTCCGAAAATTAGGCCTAAAATCGGGTATTTTGAACCCGAATATTATTCTTTTTCTCGGACCCGATTAAGGACATGACGTTGCTTAACTAGTCCTATGCAAACAACATAATTACCAAAAATAATACTAATATTTAAACAAAACTATATCTTTTTAAATATTTTTCAAGATTTAAAATAGCTACAAAAATATTAATAAAACTATTTTTTTTTGTAATTTTCGTTTTTATATATAAAGATAAAATATGAAGTAATATTTTTTGTATTTTTCAAAATTATAATGACTACAAAACTTTAATAGAATTATATTTTTTGTAATTTTCGAATTTATATAAAATACCAAAATAAAGTACAATTTTTGTATTTTTTTCAAATTTACGAGAAATACATAAACTAAAATTTATATATGTATTTTTGTGATTTTTTCTTTTTTTGCAACGAAATAAAGTAAAAATAGTTAAAATGGCTATATTAGACCTAATTACATATTTATGCTAAAAAAAAAGTGTGAAAGTCCTCGGGGAGGGTCAAAAATCACGTACTTACACCCGTGCCTCTACGGTCTCCAGTATATTTATGCGCTAGTAACTTCCCACATGTTTTACACTTAGCCTTATTTTGTTCTCTTACTTGAGTAAAAAAATTTCAAACTAATGATGTTTCTAGGCGTTTAGAAGGTTGTCTATTAAAACTAGGGGTTTCTACAGGTGGGTCGGACGGTACATCAGTTGGGTTATTAACAAGACTAGTAGGTGTATCATCTAAATCCGGTTGGATTTCATCTTCATCCTCATTTTCCTCATCATTTTCAAAGATAGTTTCATTAGGATAAAGAGCATTCATAGTTTCATCATCTAGATTTTGACCTGCTGCAACATTATGGCAAAATTGACTATCAGAAAATTGAAAACAGGGGTTATCACTATCAAGAATAATAGGAGCAGCAGGACGTCTACCAGGTCTGGGTCGGGGACCCGGGGAAGGGTAGTAGGTTGGCCACTACTTTCACCAATTTTAGCTTTACCCTTACCACCAAAAAAAATTTTCAAAGAAAATGCCATATTAATTATACTAAATAAAACTAACAAAACTATAATATTAAAACTTAAGAGTTGGAACGCGTTTACCGAATTGCCGAACAACTTCTTGAAAATTGAAAATCGTTGAAGACTTGAATACTTCAATTCACCAACTTCACAATTTTTTACGAAATTTCAACAATAAAATAAGCAATTATAGTAGAGAGATTGATGAATTGGTGAGAAAAAATGAAAGAATGAGAGGGTATTTATAGTTGAGAATTGGGGAAAATTGTAATTATATAAAGTTTGGGGGCCAAATGGCTATTTTATAAACATCCAAACGGTCAAAATTGCAGCCCAAACGGCTACTTTTTAAATTTTGTCCGTTGGATTTTTTTTTAATAAAAACTAGCCGTTAGGCCCGGCCCAGGCTCGCCAGCCGGTCCCGGGCTCGTGTGCTTTCTAGGAAGACCGGCCCATTAGGCCCGTTAGGATCACGGGCCCGGTTCGGTCCGGTTCAGGCCCGACCCACAGTACACCATTAAAGTACAGTACAATCTTTCTCAAGAACATCATACATATTTTTTCCTACTTCGATCCTCCGTTACGTATTTTTAGCAAAAGACGTGTATTAGAGGGATCGTTAAGAGAACCGTCTCAGGTATGTTAAGGCTATCCCTTCTTTCTTTTGGCATGATCCAAGCAAAGATACGTAAACATAATGTTATTCCAAAAGTGGTTCTACTCTTAGCAGTTAAGGATGTCTATGTTATTCAATCATGTAAAATAATATTCAAGCATGTCTAAGTATGTTCCTAAATCTCTATTGAGGAATTAGATAAAGATGTTAATGTTCATAATATAATAATACATGCATCTTCATGCATATGCATTTACCACTGAGCTACTGACGGCCGAGCAATCATGCATTTACCATCGAGCTACGGCCGATTGGATAGTTACATATTTACTACCGAGCTACGATCGATCGGGCAGTCATGCATTTATCACCGAGCTACGGCCGGTTGGGCAGTCATGCATATTCATTTACCACCGTGCTACGACCGATTGGGCAGACATGCATTTACCACCGGGCTACGGCTGGTCGGCCAGTTACCACCAGTTGGGAAGTTATGTATTATTATTTACCACCGGCTACGCAGTCATATATTTACCACCGTGCAACGATCAGTCGGGCAGTTACCACTGATCAGTTGGGCAGTCATGCATCATACGATATAAATAATAGTCTCAAAGAGAAGCATTATATATATAAGTATAATAAGTACACATACATAGTGACACTTCAGAGATTCAGGTTGATTCTTATATGTCTTTAATTAATGTTGACTTATTGTTATGTTTCAGTTCTGCCTTACATACTCAGTACATTATTCGTACTGACGTCCTTTTGTTGGGGACACTGCACTCATGCCTACAGGTATAGGTAATTTGTTTGACGAGCCCTCATAGTAGACGAGATTGACATTCAGCGAAGGATCGGTAAGACTCCACCTCATTTGGAGTGCAGCCGAGTCTATGAGCTATCGTGTCAGAGTTTTGCTACAGACTTATGGGTAGGTCGGTACCCTGTCCCATTTGATGTCAAGTAATCTTAGATGCTTTGTAGACAAAGGTTCATTTTATACAGTATGTTAGAGTCCTTGACCGCCCATATGTATTCATGCTTTAAGAAAAATGGTTAAGTGATACAGTATTTTCCTCCTTACAGTTGTACATTATGAGTTGTGACCATGTGGGCCCATGATAGTTACAAAAGAAATGAGTCGAGCTAACTCGAACTATGCATATTCTAGTTTTGGTCGAACGATCATGAGTTACAGAGTGGTTCGCTCGGGCCAGCACGACACTGAGTGCCAGCCACGCCTCCCAAACTTTGCGGCGTGTCAAATCTGGTGATTTTTATTTGGATAATTTTGATTTGATTTTGGGTTAACGGTGCGCCGAGCAGTGATGGATTTTGAGGTTCTTATTTGGTTAAACGGGAATTCTATTTCCATCTCTTTATAATTTGTTCTGCTTCTTCAAGTTTGATGTTGTGTCGATTTGTTTGATAGGTTTTAGCATAGTTCAGAATGAGAAATTGGATATGCTGTGACGATTTTGTTATGCATATGTTGTTTGACTTCTTCAGTAGTATATATTTTGTTTTATATATGCATTGTTATTGCATGCTTTTAGCTTTTTTAATGTGAACATGTCTGACTGTAGGTGATATACCATACTAGTGATAGTTTTCACTTCTTTCAACAAGAGTATGACTATAAAGCGAACACCACTGATAATGAACTTAAGAGTAAATGATTTTTGAAATAACTTACATTTGTCGGCTGGGGTAGTTCATGGGTGGCTTACGAAGGTTTTTGCGGGATCCCTAGAACCAAACAAATTAATTCTGCTTTACAAAATCATACTAATTAGCAAAGCTTTTCCCGTTAACAATAAACTTGGAAGATTTAGTATTGACTGCTTCTACAAGTAGATTGCTAAGCATATATACATATACAATACATATATAAATATGTATGTGTGAGTATGTATGTACGTATATTTGATAGGATATTTGGTTAGGGGAATGAAATACTTTACTTATTTTCTCCTCCGAAAGATTCCTGTTGCTTTAATGGAAATTACAGAAGTTTTTCTTGATTTATGTCGTTAGCTATTGAACCTCTGAACTGACTCATGGATAGATTGGTTAGAAGTTACAAGACCTTTTCTTTCTAAATTGTGACTCTATTTTTACCTAAAGCATCGTTGGAATTCATTTATTCCTCCCAGGCCATGAGGGGGAATAAAAGTACCGCCTAAATATTTGGAGAGCTCAGAACTATGGACTTAAATCTCATCATATGGCTACGACACCAATTTTCTTGCTAAGATATTATTCTTTATTTTGAGTTGATGAATGGTATGTGAAAACTTTATAAGTAATTTTGAGCTTGTATGACAGGAAACGTTTTCTTGATATGCTTATTTGGAATTTACATTTAATAATTGCATTACTTTTACTAATAATGGGACTTACTTGATTTGTGGGCAGATAGATTAAATGGAATTTTTGCGGTTGTTGCAGTATAAATGAAACACTCATCAAGAAAAAAGGTAATGCTCTGATATTTCAATACTAACAATTGATGTGACCATGAAAACGTATAATTGCTTTAGCTATATTTTTAGTAGTGCATGTTACTTCAGATAAGTACATATACTCCTCACACTTGAATACGCATTTCATATCATGTGTTCTGCTCATGAAGACAAGCAGAGCTCTTCTTTTACACTTTATTCTCAATTTGAGTTACCGGAATCTTGCTATGGGCAAAGAACCAGTGCATGATTTTAATTTCTGTAACCAATCGTTCTTATAGTTACTTTTGGAATTCTTTATTAAAATCACTTTAAACTTTAGGTTGGACTATAACAAAGACAGTGAGAGAGACAGTGATTGCGAACAAGAAGTATTTTGGTTATGTTGTATGACAAAAGCTACTGTTACTGCGCAGAATACTCGTGCTCAATTATGTTTTATTTGTATTGTAAGGTTAACGATAAAATTTTCGACAAGCTTTAAATTTTGTTGCTCTGAGTTGCTCAATTCATTAAAGACCTGTTGGGTAATTCAACAGGTCAGTACCATCTTTAGGATAGGCGAGATAATTTATTGATATCTCTACATTGACTCCATTTCAGGTAATAAACAAAGCTGATAATTTTTACGCATCTCACAAGTTTATCCACAACTCGCCCAATTATTAATAATTACTGCATGTAGTTTTTGTGAGTGTTGGATATTAGTGAGTTTATTTGAGCAGATTATACTCTTTAATGTGAATCATTAATATGCCTAATGTATCTTCATAACAGAGAAGAAGATACTCAGCTGACTCACAAACTGCTAGAGGCCATTTAGTGCATGTAACAGTACTAACATGCTTGATAGGTGAAGACAGCGAGCATGTTGCTAAATACTGTTACAATCACATTCTTGTAAGTAACAAAATTCTGTCCTGATAATGTACAGGTATGACTGTTAAATACAGTCTCCCTTTAGCCTGCAGTACTTTGCTTTATAAAGCATCCTAACAAAATCGTTTAAGTGTACAAAAACATATCCATAACATATTTTTTTTCTATGCCACTGGATAAATTTAATTACTTATATAGCTTTATTAACAAAAATACTAAATAGTTGTTGGGCCCAGACTATGCCCGGGCATACCCTCACTAGTATTATAGATAGGCTAAATTGAATTTTTAATTCTTATAAGAATATTTTACTATATCCTTCGCCTAAAAAAGAAATAAGTAGAACAACTGCTGTTAAGTGAATAAATTAAATATTAGGGATGTTCTTAACCTAATAGTGAAATTGGGCTACTTTAGATGTAAAGAAAGTACAATTAATAATTCTTTTATTTAGGGTGGGGGTGGGGTGGAGGGGGTGGGGGTAGGGCAGGGTTTGGGGTTGGGTGGGGTGGGGTTGGGTGGGTGGTGGTGGGGTGTGGGAGTGGGTTGGTGGGGGTTGGTGGGGATGGGGAATAGGGTGGGGAAGGTTGAAAAAGAGTTTTGAAAAATGTTTTCCCTTCTCTTAATAGGGAAAACATTTTCCTACGATTGGAGGAAAATGAGTTCATGAGTAAAATGTTTTCCAAAATATTTAGGCCAACCAATCATGGAAAAATTAAAAAATATTTTCCGGAAGATATTTTTCCTTCGTACCAAACACACCCTAAGAGGAAAAAAATCAGCCTTAGCTCCATGTATTAATATATTATTTTCCCGTATAAGAGAGAGAAATTAAAAGAAGTATGTGGGTGTGTTTGGTATAACGGAAAATGTTTTCCATGAAAAATATTTTTCAAGAAAATATTTTCTTGGAAAACAACTAGTAAGCTTATTCATTTTCCGGTGTTTGGTATGCAAATTAAGGAAAATAACTTCTCAAGAGTATTCATAAATAATTTAGATATAATAAATATAAAGCCATAAACTTTCAAACCAATAACCTTCCGAACCCACAAATTTCATAAACTTTCGAACCGCTAAACTTTCAAAACCATGGAATTTCGAACCCATAAATTTTATAATTTCTAAACCCGTAAACTTCCAAACACATAAACCTCTGAACTCATAATTTTGGAACTTGTAAAATTTTGAACCTTTAAACCGATAAATAAAAAAATTAAAACTGAAAAATATATTTAAAAAATATTTTTTTTCGGGGGAGGAGGGGGGGGGGGTTGGACTCAAACGAAAAAAAAAACATAAATTTAAATTACAAAAAAAAGTTAAAAAAAAAATTGTGCGGGTGGGGGAGGGGCAGGTGAGGGGAGGTTGGGGTGGATGGTGGATAGTGCAGAAAAACGAAAAAATAGAAATGTGAAATTGCAAAATAAAATAAAATATTAAGGTAAAAAAAATATATTTTTTTTGCAGGAGAGGGGGTGTGGGTGGGGTGGAGGGGTAGTAAGGCAGGTGTTAACGGAAAAACTGAAATTTGAGAAGAAAAAAAAAGTCTTTTTTGGAGAAAGGGGGTGGATTGGTGAGGGTGGGGAAGGTTGAGAAGGAGTTTTGGAACATATTTTTCCCTCTATTGATAAGGAAAACATTTTCCTCCAATTGGAGAAAAATGAATTCATAAGGAAAATATTTTCCGAAACATTTAAGCTAACCAAACATTAAAAAATTAGAAAACATTTTCCGAAAAATATTTTCCTCCGTACCAAACACAACCTTTGTCTAATTGCGTTTGGCAGGAATACAAAGGCTATATTGCTCTTAGGGATGTAGTAACACTTTCCTTCAGGGTTTCAGCATGGTAAGTTGCATAATATATTAGGAAATACAAATACAATATCCCTAGAAGACGACTATGGGCACTGTGGTTTAAAGTTTAATAAATGATTGAATCATTTCCCTTTTTCTTTTATTCTTTTCGATTTCATTTCTAGAAGGTGAAGTGGACGACAAACTTAATTGTCTTCTTTAGACATTAATAAGTGGTGGCGGGTCCCGATTGAGAGCCAAGATATTAAAATAATAATAACACTATCTAAGCAAGATATTAAAATAATAATGTATATGGTAAAAATTAAAGATACCTGATTCTACATGTTCGAGGTATGACTCAAGAGTAAGCTTTATGTATTTTACTTCCGAAATTAGAGTCATACTTTATTTAGGACTCTCTCTACTATATAAAAAGGAACTTTATTTCATTTGTAAAGGGAGGAACATCATTATCATCATACATGAGCTCTTGCTTACACTTTTACTGAGAAATACACACACTCTTTATAGTTCTTATTGTTCATACTGATATTGTTGCTCTTATTATTCTTGGCATTTGATCTCAAGTCTAATCCAGACCGTGTTCGATAACTTGCAATTGCACGGGTTTCATCCATTAAATCACTTATTTCCTTTATTTATTTAGCTGTTTATCAATTGACATTGAATAAGATCATGTATCGTTATAACCACATTACAAGTTTAATTATTACTTGTATTTTGAGGTAAACAGTTTGGCGCCCACCGTGGGGCTAAAGATAATATGATTGTTCAGTGTTAGTTCTGATATAACGTACTATTTTACACTCACAAAACACGACTACGCATAGTGACAACGGTCACGTACTCCAAGGAGAGAACGAGAATGTTATCGCTCCAAGAATCAAGGTGCCCCAGGCTGACCTCGGAGGAGCACCGCCCGTAGACCCGGTCGATGTCAGTTCGCATATTGCTTTAAATGCGGATTTAGGTGGGGACCCCGATGGAAGCGTACGAAGAAAGGGTCGAACTGATGGTCGAGGTACTCAGGGTAGAGGAGACGAAGGTATCAGTCTCCAAATTATATTTGAAATGCTGCAAGCCCAACAAAACGCTATTACTTAATTGCAAAATCAGCACAGGACACCAAATAGGGTCGAACAAGAGGCTACTCGCAGTACCGAGCCATTGCTAAAAGGTCAAGCGATAATACTTCGACAACTGACCCTGGTATAATGAAAATGCTCGAGGAGCTTACTAAGAGAATAGAATCAAGAGAAAAAAAATCAAGGCCAATGACAAGAAGGTGAAAACCTACAACTCTCGAGTTGATCAGATTCTGGGGCCACCACCGATCCTAAAGGGAATGGACTCCAAAAAGTTTGTGCAGAAATTATTCCCTCCAAGTGCGGCTCCGAAGCCCATACCAAAGAAGTTCAGGATGCCCGATATACCGAAATACAACGGGACCTCAAACCCCAACGAGCATGTTACCTCTTATACGTGTGCTATCAAAGGAAATGATTTGGAAGACGATGAAATCGAGTCAGTATTGCTGAAGAAATTCGGGGAGACCCTGTCGAAGGGAGCTATTGTTACATCCCGCATTTTCATACGATAAATTTTCGTCGCGAGTTAATCGACGTAAGTTCGAGAATGAGATTATTGTGAGATTATAAGTATTGTACTATTTCAAACAAGTGATAAGTAAATTCGTGGAGGTGAGAGGGTGAGCGAATCAAAGAAAATAAATTTCGTCGAAATTTGACATTTTGGGGTAAAATACAGTCTAAGCTAAAATACCCCGTATTTATAGACTAGTGTGATATAAGGTACCACATGACCATGATAGTAAGGTGTATAAAGTGTATTAAAAGTAAGTAGTATTTTATGTAATTTAAGATAGTTTTTAATTATTTGGATAAGTGATTAATTATTGAACTAGTGGGGATTAATGAATTGATTAAGGGATTAAGTAGGTAACTTTTGGATAATTATTATATTCATACACGTGGCAGCCCATCACTTTAAGTAATGACTCATGAACTATGTTGCAAAATGGGAAGATAAGGTGTAATTTGGATGGCTTAGTCATTATGCAAAATGGGCCTACAAAGCTTAATTATAACTAACTTTTATGTATATTTAAAGAGACCCTTACGGATGCAAAGTTTAAAAACGAGATTCATTAGACTCTTTTACCAAATGAGATAATGTAACATGAGTTCTTCAGTAAAAATAAATTCCTTAAAGATAGTGACAGGATTTTGCAGTTCTAAGGGAGTACGGTGCAACCTTCTCAAAAATAACACACGAATTTTTCCCTACTCCAGGTATGTTAAGGCTAAGCTCTTCTTTTATTTTGACATGATCTTGTAATTACGTGAGTTTAATAACGAGGGATAAAGAAAAATTCATATCCCAAAATTTACGTATATTTTCCTAGTCTTGTAAGTTACAATATTCTCCTTATCGGAACTTCATATTCAATTGAGTATTCCCTTCTTTCAGTCAAGAGAGCAAAGAGTTTATATACAATATTAAGGTATTTTCATTACTATCGATCTATAATCGATGGGCAGGCCCCTATCGGGCAACCTCCGATCATATGGTAAGATATATACCGAGCCTACTGTGGCCGAGCGCCTATGAGCGAGACTAGTTGGTGGAGATAGAGAGGTTAGTGTGGCCGAGCGCCTATGAGCGAGCCTACAATGGCAGAGCATATATATATATATATATATATATATTTATATATATATATATATATATAAGGCCGGACAACTATTTTACTCACTATATTGAGAGAGATGAGTCAGTAACAGTAGGTGAGCATATCTTCAGATTTTCTTTGACTCCCAGTTACTTACATTTATTATATTATCAGTTCAGTTTTAGCTTTCAGTATATTGCCTTACATACTCGGTATATTATTTCATACTAACGCCCCTTTCTGGGGGCGCTGCATTTCATGCGTGCAGGTTCAGCCAGACAGACGGGTAGACCTCATCATTAAGTGTTGCCCGAGTTCAGCTTGATCGGTAAGCTCCATGCCTTTCGGAGTTGCCGGGTCTATAATCTTATGTACATCTTGTGTATATATGTTATGAGTAGTTCAGGGCCCTGTTCCAATCGCAGTATATCCATCAGTAGAGGCTTGTAGACATATCTTGTCAGTTAGTGCAGTATATTGGTCTTGTAGTCATTGTATGTATATTTTGTTGGTTTGTCAGCCATAGTAACTATGACGGCTTTTTCGGCCTAGCTTTGTATTGATATTCAGTCAGCATTCACAGTTGTCTTGCAATGTGGCCCATGGCCAAAGAATGACATTATATGTTCAGAGTCCCTTATTCGCAAGTTGGTACACAAAGTTGAGCAAGGTACCGGGTGCCCGTCGCGTTCCATCGATTTGGGTTTTGACAAAAGTGGTATCAGAGGAGTTCTGTCCTAGGGAGTCTACAAGCTCTGTCTAGTAGAGTCTTGTTTATGGGTGTGTCGTGCACCACACTTATAAGTAGGAGGCTATAGGGCATTTAGGACTGTCACTCTCTCTTCTTACTCTAGATCGTGTGGTAGAGCTCAGTTGTAAGAACTCAATTTCCTAAACTCTATCTTATTCATAATACAACGATGCCTACATTCAAAAAGACGATCGGTAAGAGATATAGTTGTGGAAGAGTTGAGTCAGAGGAACTCAATTTTTTTGCATCATGCTTATGATGAGTAAATGTAAGGTCTCCAGCAGAACATGTGGATATTAAGACGTGAAAGCTTCTTGATAAGGATTCTTAAGGCAAGAATATCTATCCAGTTTTATGGTAAAAAGGAATAATAGAATCAGAAATTAGACATGAGTGGTAGCAAGTAAAAGAAGCAAGGTGAAGAAGGGTACGAGATACCCAGTTAATAAATATTATCATTATTTACCATTCAGGAAGGGAGATATAAGCATTTGGAATTACCTTCAATAGTAATAGATGTACGTACAATCGGCCACACCTATCTCAGTCATACCCTATGGGAGCTAACAAATATGGTTTAAGAGAAGGACAGGATAGCAGGATCCAGCTGGAGTTAGAGTAACCCAAAATGATGAATGGATGGTTTGTGTTAGTTGACATTTCTGAAGGATTTTACAAAGTTACTAATGGACCTCCTTGTGAGATACCCAGATGGTGCACTCTAAAATAGTACAACTAGATATGAGTACTACAAAGACGTGCACTGGAATCCTGGAAAGGGTAAATATTACCTTAGTGTGGCCCCCGTCCCTACTAGAGAAAGAATGCTTGGAATTCAAAGAGCCAATGGATGGAGCAAGGGGAGCTAAAAGAAAAAGAATGTTTTGTTCGAATTTTCAGAATAAAGTGATAGATAGAAGCATTATCAGGAAAGTACGAAGAGTGATAATGAAGCATTATGAGTAAGACGTGATACATGAATGACAACGGTAGATAAAAAAATGACAGTATTACAGAGTCTATATTCAAGTGAAGGAAAATACGAGAGGTGAAAGGCTTAGAGATAATAAAAGAGTTATGGGCCACAAAGTCATATCCTCATTTTGAGAAATAAGTGCATGGCTCCAACGTGACTACCAGAAGGAAAAGTTAGACCTTATAATAATAGAATTGACTGGCTGATTATATAATGGTTGACATCGTGAGAATTTCAGATTGTGTTTCGGCGATAATAGAATGGACAACGAAAGAAGATTCATATGAAATTTAGAAAAAGGTCATTCAAGAAGACGCTTCTCTAAAGCAAGCAATGCGAGCAAAGTTAAGCTTAAGGGACTATGTGTGCCAATTACCCTTGGTGTCACCCTCGTAAATAAGGAATTTTGTTATCCGCCGGTAAAGAAGGATTACTGCAAGGCGAGTAAGGGTCATCGATGATGTGTAAAGATGCCAAAGATGAAGAGGTAAAACATCTATACGTAGATTATTGTAGCACTAAATCTTAGTACTCCCCTAAAGGGGGGATATGGAGTGACATGGAATTAAGTCAGAATTAAGAGGTTCTAATAACTATGGAATGATAAAGTAAGAATGCGATAAAAATGAGAAAGGGATGAGATTGCACTTATTCAAATGTTACAGATATGCGATGACTCCAAAACATTATGTAAGCACGACGTCAAGAAAAGGAAGTAAGGGTTCCTTCTCGGGATATTATTGATAGATAAGGAGCCAGTACGTGAGGTAAGTTAAGACAAAGGAACTAACTCAAGAAAGATTACTCAGAATATTGAAATAAGAATGGGCCAACGAGTAGTTAATAGTTGATTCATGAAAAGCCTACTTATGGCTAGACAAGAGGTTACAGACAGATCAGCAGATCATACAAGATGAATATATTAAAACTCGATATAATGAATTCAACATCGCAGTTATGACATTGTAATACTTGAGAAATATTTAGATAGGAGATGGTGTAGTTAAAGGTATTGTATAAGTATTATGGGAATAAAAGAGAGTGCCACAGGGAAGACAGCCAAAATATCATTTCAGAAGCAACCCTACAAGCATAAGGGCGTGGAAGTAAGTAACTATGGATAATTATAAGCAAGGAAGGACCTCAAAAGGTCTGTCGAATATACAATGTAATAAGCTCACAACTTTACAAGAGTCAGAGGATCCTTCTTCAGTGCTACAACGAAAGACTAGCTGGGGAAGTAATGAAGAAGGCTTCAACCTAAGCTTAGTGACCTAAAAAGGACATAGTCTTATAACAACAATCTCAAAACAACATTGTATGCACTCCATAAGAAAGTAGCACCTACTGTGGATAATATACGAGGAGTAAAATCAGAAGTGATATTCAATATCATATGAGTTGTATGGAATTCCAATATGTGTGGGCACTAAGATAAGATAAGTATGGACGCAACAGGGGGCAGAAAGACCAGGAAAAGTAATAGCTTACGTTTAAAGAAATCTAAGATGGAATGAAGGGAATTATTCGATCAATTATCCAGAGTTAGTTACGATATGAACGTACTTAAGAGTTTGGAGTATTATCCATGCAGCATATATATATTGACAATCATACAGCCGTGGAAGGTTCCGATATAAGTTAAAAGGAAGAATTGAGCTCGGGTCATAAATAAAGGATAGAATTTTTAAAAGAATTGTATCATGGATATTCTATAGCACCATCAAAGGCTAAAAGTAATAACTAATACCATGAGTCGCGGATCGGCAGATAGCTTAAGCCTACATAAAGGTTGATCGGAGGAAAGAGGAAACTAAAGAGTTACATCAACTAAATAAATCAAGAGTTTGATTATTGAACCCAAAAAATTATGGACATAGTGATTAAGAACATGACAGAGTCACTCTTAATATTAGAGGTCCAGTTAGAAGAATACCAGCCTCATAAAAAGTCAGTATAAAGCTCTCATAGAATCATGAAAAAATGTGCAAGTATTATAATAGAAGTTCAAGTTGTGGATGTGAATTATACCTATATGGAAGGGAGGTCATGAAAGAGATAGAAGATGTGACGTGAGACTTTAAAGTAAGTAAGGTAAAGGTGAACGACGTACAAGATACTCAAATACAGAAGGATATGAATAGTCCATACCTCGGATAGAAGTCTAGAAGTACGTGGATTCAATATCCAGGAATGATAGAAGCGTCGTCAGTGGCATACCTTCCAGCCTATGGTTTCTAGGTACCGAGATATCTAGCCAAGAGAGTAAAAAAGAGTTAGAAATAATGTGATGTCTCGCTTGATGTTCTAGAATAACATAAGGAAATCAAGGGTTCAAAAAAGTTGAAGGAAGGTTGTGAATAGTATAAATGGATATGTATAGATTGCAAGCTAAAGTATGATAGATCAACAAGGTTTTATGATAGGAGTAAGGATAAGAAAGGGCGAGTGAGAAGGTGACGAGATTGGATAAGTTCTCGGGATTAAGACCATGAGAACAAGAGAACCGATGGGTTCTCTAAGTTATAGAAAGCTCAATATTGCCTGAATGAACTCAAAGTAGTCTAATACTGGTAGCATTTAGAAGAGATGGAATGCCACGTGGTAATAGAATAAGGGTGTAATTGTGACAAAAAGTGGATTTGAAGAAGAAAAGGAAGGATTTCATGAATTGTACATGATTACAATACCCACGTAAGGTGAATCCCATTGGGATGCTATGAGATACGATTCTGAAAGCTTGGTATCGCCCAGGCAAATCAGTCTAATCATTTTAGATATTTCCCGATGAGACGTGAGCCTAACAACAATGTTACATAAGGGGTTAAGTTATTAATATTAAGGTGAATCCATAATGGATGGGTAAAAGATATAAAGTGCGAGATAAGATTAGACCATCAGTCCTAGAATGAGCAGAAATGAAGAAGTGTTAAAAGACTTAGCTTTATGCATATAGGATAAGCAACGAGAGTAATCTGGAGTGTGGTCGCAGACCTCAGTAACGATAAATCGAGGTAAGAATTATGGTATATTATGACCTACTTAGATATAGTAATGTCATGTGGATAGATAATCGGGCCTATAGCAATATTCGTTAGTTCGACAAAGTACCGAGCGAAGAACTTCAGTATACCTATAGATGCCCAGAGGGACATCTTATTAAGCTCTGTACGTGGTTACAAAATCAGGCCAAGATATTGACTAAAAGATGGAGGAAAAAGGGAATAAGAGTCGCATAGGTGCACTTACAAAGTCAGAGTCGTACATGATGCATGATAAAAAGTAGCAACAGTTACAAGATTAAAAGGATTCCGACAACGAGTTGTGGTGCGAGAAAGAGACCTAAAGGAGGAAATGCCCTGGCGCTTAGAATTATTCACAGAACAGTTGTTTAGATTGCAAGGAAAATACTAAAGTATTTAGAGGACATAAGTTATGAAAATGATAAGTACTTTAGTCAACATTCGAGGGAGAATGTTCCAGGGGGGGGGATGATATTACATCCAGTATTTTCATACGATAAAGTTTCGTCGTAAGTTAATCGACGTAATTTTGGGAATGAGATTATTGTGAGATTATAAGTATTGTACTATTTCAAACAAGTGATAAGTAAATTCTTGGAGGTGAGAGGGTGAGCGAATCAAAGAAAATGAATTTCGTTGAAATTTGACCTTTTGGGGTAAAATACGGTCTAAGCTATAATACCCCGTATTTATGGACTAGTGCCATACAAGGTACCACATGGCTATGATAGTAAGGTGTATAAAGTGTACTAAAAGTAAGTAGCATTTTATGTAATTTAAGATAATTCTTAATTATATGAATACGTGGTTAATTATTGGACTAGTGGGGATTAATGAATTGATTAAGGGATTAAGTGGATAACTTTTAGATAAGTATTATATTCATACACATGGCAACCCGTCACTTTAAATAATGACTCATGAACTATGTTGCAAAATGGCAAGATAAGGTGTAATTTGGATGGCTTAGTCATTATGCAAAATGGGGCCTATAAAGCTTAATTATAAATGACTTTTATTTATCTTTAAAGAGACCTTTACGGATGCAAAGTTTAAAACGAGATTCATTAAAATCTTTTACAAAATGAGATAATGTAACATGAGTTCTTCAATAAAAACAAATTCTTACGAACTATTTAGCAAAATAGCGACGGAATTTTGCGGTTCTAAGGGAGTACAGTGCAACCTTCTCAAAAATATCACACGAATTTTTTCCTACTCCAGGTATATTAAGGCTAAGCCCTTCCTTCATTTTGGCATGATCTTGTAATTACCATGAGTTTGATAATGAGGCATAAAGAAAAATTCATATCCCGGAATTTACGTATATTTTTCTAGTCTTGTAAGTTACAATATTCTCCTTATTGGGACTTCATATTCAATTGAGTATTTCCTTCTTCCAGAGAGTTTATATATACAATATTAAGGTATTTTCATTACCGTCGGGCTATAATCGATAGGCAGGCCCCTATTGGGCAACCTCTGATCAAATGGTAAGATATATACCGATCCTACTATGGCCGAGCGCCTATGAGCGAGCCTAGTTGGTCGAGATACAGAGCCTAGTATGGCCGAGCACCTATGATATATATATATATATATATATATATATATATATATATATATATATATATATATATATATATATATATATATATATATATATATATATATATATATATATATATATATATATATATATATATATATATATATATATATATACACACAAGGTCGGACTGCTATTTTACTCACTATATTGAGAGAGAGGAATCACTAACAGTCGATGAGCATATCTTCAGATTTTCTTTGACTCCAATTACTTGTAGTTATTATATTATCAATTCAGTTTCAGCTTTCAGTATATTGGCTTACATACTCGATACATTATTTCGTATTGACGTCCCTTTTTTAGGACGCTACATTTCATGCGTGCAGGTCCAGCCAGATAGACGGGTAGACCTCCTCATTAAGTGTTGCCCGAGTTCAGCTTGATTGATAAGCTCCATGCCTTTCGGAGTTGTCGGGTCTAGAACCTTATGTACATCTTGTATATATATGTATATATGTTATGAGTAGGTCCTGTCCCTGTTCCGATCACAATATATCCATCCGTAGAGACTTGTAGATATATCTTGTCAGTTAGTGCAGTATGTTGGGCTTGTAGGTCTTGTATGTTTATTTGGTTGGTTTGTCAGCCATATTAATTATGACGTTTTTTTCGGCCCAGCTTTATATTGATATTCAGTCAGCATTCACAGTTGTCTTGTAATGTGGACCATGGACAAAGAATGACATTATATGTTCAGAGTCCCTTATTCACAAGTTAGTACGTAAGGATAGGTAAGGCACCGGGTGCCGGTCTTGCCCCCCAGGTTCGGGGCGTGACAACTATGATTTGGTATCACAACTTTCCACCGAACTCTATCGACTTGTTCGCCATGTTGGTAGATTCATTTGTAAAGGCACACACTGGAGCTATAAAGTTTGCAACGAGAAAATCAGATCTCTTCAAGGTGAATAAGAGGGATAATGAGATGCTTAGAGAGTTCATATCTCGATTCCAAATGGAACATATGGAGTTGCTGCCGGTTACCGGCAATTGGGCTGTTCAGGCTTTCACCCATGGATTAAACGAGTAGAGTTCGATCGCAACACACCAGCTAAAATAAAACTTGATAGAGTATCTGGCTATGACTTGGGCAAATGTTCACAACTGGTATCTATCGAAGATTAGAGTCGAGGACGATCAACTTGGAGCCCCCTCAGGTTCAATGTATCATAATCGGTCGAAAGTCGAAAACCAAAGAGATGTTAATAAAGAATCAAGGTCGAATAAATATCGGTATCAGCCATATGCTTCGGAAAGAAGAAATAACCATCCAGGACGTAATTCTTCCCGGAACGAATAGAGGGGTGACCGAGGACAGAATTCTCGGGGACTCATGAGGAAGACTGGATTCGACAAATATGCGGATCCCATAGAAGCACCCCTATTATCAGAGTACAATTTCAGCGTCAGTGCCTCGGGTATCATATCGGCTATAGGAAGGATTAAATACACTAGGTGGTCCAAACCTATAAAAACTGATCCTTCTCAAAGGAATCCAAACTTGATATGAAAATACCATGGCACGCATGTCCATAGGACGAAAACTGCAGATAGTTGAGAGAGGAAGTAGCTCGATTATTCAACGATGGTCATCTTCGAGAATTCCTCAATGATAGAGCCAAAAATCACTTCAGGGAAAGAGACGTCAACAGAAAAAACGAGCAAGAAGAACCTCAACATGTTATCCACATGATCGTCGGTGGGGTTCACATCCTACAAGGACCTGTCTTCAAACGCACCAAAGTATCGATTATAAGAGAAAAATGAACCCGAGACTATATGCCCGAAGGCACCCTTACATTCAACAGTGAAGAAATGGAAGGCCTCTCTCAACCCCACAACGACGCCCTGGTAATTTCTACTTTGCTAAATAAAATTCAAGTTAAACGTGTTCTCATAGATCCAGGTAGTTCGGCGAACATAATCAGGTCGAGGGTCGTAAAGCAGCTTGGCCTGCTAGATCGGATTGTACCTGCATCTCGAGTTCTAAACGGCTTCAACGTGGCTAGTGAAATAAAAAAAGAGAAGTAATCCTACCAGTGAACGTGGTCGGGACTATCCAAGATACAAAATTTCATGTCATCGAAGGCGACATGAGGTACAATGCACTGCTCGGAAGGCCATGAATCCACAACATGAGGGTAGTACCATCGACCCTTCACCAAATGATGAAGTTCCCAACAGCGGATGTCATGAAAACAATTTATGGAGAATAGCATACCGTGAAGGAGATGTTTGCAGTCGATGAGGTGACATCAATATCAGCACCTTCGACCTTAGAAAAATCACAAATCAAAGATAAGCAAGCAGCCAAATAGCAATCACCATCCCCAGCCTCGACTGAATCGGATAAGCAGGTAATCGAAGATGATGAAGAGGATTTTCTCACTCCTCGAACTTTTATCGTTCCCGAAGAATCGGATGCAACCAAGTCAACAATCGAAGAGCTGGAACAGGTGATACTCATCGACTATCTACCCAAATGTAAGGTAGACCTGAGAACGGGGTTAACCACTGAACTCAGGAAAAAACTCATTTAATTTCTTGTTGATAACATGGATTAATTTGCATGATCCCATTGAGACATGACAGGTATCCCACCTGAGATCACAACTCATAGGTTGAGCCTAGATCCCAAGTTCAGGCCGATAAAGCAAAAGAGAAGTCCTCAGTCCGAGTTGAAGCACATCTTCATAAAGGAAGAGTCAACTAAACTTCTTAAAATAGGTTCCATTCGGGAAGTCAAGTATCCCGAATGGCTAGCCAATGTAATCGTAGTCCCCAAAAAGGGGAACAAACTTAGGATGTGTGTAGATTATAGGACATGAATAAACCATATCCGGAAGACTCTTTTCCTTTGCCTAACATCGATCGAATGATCGATGCTATGGCCAGCCATAAGATACTTACTTTTCTAGATGTCTATTCTGGGTACAACCAAATCCAGATGAATCCAGTGGACCAGGAAAAAACTTCTTTTATTACTAAATACGGAACTTACTGCTATAATGCAATGCCCTTCAGGCTAAAAAATGCGGTAGCTACATATTAACACCTTGTTAATAAGATATTCAAAGAATAGATAGGAAAATCAATGGAAGTTTACATTGACGACATGTTAGTTAAGTCCCTTCGTGTGGAGGACCATTTGACTCATTTGCAGGAGACATTCGAAATCTTGAGGAAATACAACATAAAGCTTAACTCTGAAAAGTGTGGCTTTGGGTCGGCTCGGGTAAATTCACGGCTTCATGGTGTCAAATTGAGGGATCAAGATCAATCCCGACAAGATCGAGGCCATCGAGGACAATACCGTCGTGGATAGTTTAAAAGCCATTCAGAGGCTAACCGGATGGATAGCTGCCCTAGGCCGGTTCATTTCGAGGTCGTCAGATCAGATCCATAGTTTTTTTTTCCTTACTTAAAAAGAAAAATGATTTTACATGGACTCCGGAGTGTCAGCAAGGTTTGGAGGAATTGAAATGGTATCTACCAAGCCCACCTTTGCTCCACACCCTAAAGGCAGATACGAAGTTATACCTATACTTGGCGGTTTTTGAGATAACGGTTAGTGGAGTATTATTCCAAGAATAACAAGGTACATAGTTTCCTGTTTATTACGTGAGTCGAATTTTAGGAGATGTTGAGACCAGGCATCCATACCTAGAAAAATTGGTACTTGTATTAACAAGCGTATCTAGAAAACTAAAGACATTTTTTCAATGTTATCCCATATGTGTTATTACCACATATCCCCTTCGGAATATATTTCACAAACCCGAGTTATCGGGCCGATTGGCCAAATGGGCCGTTGAACTTGGCGGGTACGATATCGAGTATCAACCCCGAACGGCCATCAAGTCTCAAATATTAGCAAACTTTGTGGCAGACGTTTCACCAACCCTCGTACCCGAAGTGGAAAAGGAACTTCTACTAATATCGGGTACAACATCGGCGGTATGGACCCTCTACACGGACGGAGCCTCGAACGTGAAACGGTCAGGGCTTCGTATTGTTTTAAAATTGCCTACGAGCAATGTTATTAGACAATCGATTAAAACTGCCAAACTGACTAACAACGAGGCCGGATATAAAGCTATGATTGCAGGTCTCGAACTAGCTAAAATTTTGGGAGCAGAAGTCATCGAAGCTAAATATGACTCCCTGCTGGTGGTTAACCAGGTGAACGAAACCTTTGAAGTTCGAGAGGACATGATGCAGAGGTACTTGGACAAGTTGCAGGTCACCTTACACTGCTTCAAAGAATGGACTCTTCAACACGTACCTCGGGAACAAAATACTGAGGCCGATGCACTTGCCAACTCGGGATCATCGGTCAACGAAGATGAAATTAGCTCGGGGCGGATTGTCTAACTCTCGAGGTTTGTAATCGAGAAATGACATGCCGAAATCAATTCTACAAGCTTAACCTGGGATTGGAGAAATAAGTATGTCGAATACTTAAAAAATGGGAAACTACCATCGGATCGCAAGGAATCGAGGACCTTACGAATTAAAGCAGCTCGGTTCACATTAGATGAAGACGGAACATTGTACATAAGAGCGTTTGATGGTCCATTGCTTGTATGCTTGGGGCCGGGAGATACTGACTATGTTTTGCGAGAAATCTACAAAGGCACTTGTGGAAACCATTCTCGCGCCGAGTCACTAGTTCGAAAGGTCATCAGAGCAGGATACTATTGGGATAACATGGATAAAGACTTTAAGGAGTTCGCTCGAAGATGCGACAAATGTCAAAGGTATGAACCAACAATTAACCAGCCCGGTGAATAGCTTCACTCGGTCCTATCCCCATGGTCATTCATGAAATGTGGAATGGACATCGTCGGTCCTCTGCCATTGGCCCCAAGTAAAGCCAAATTCATATTATTTATGACTGACTATTTCTCTAAATGGGTTAAAACACAGGGCTTTGAGAAAGTTAGAGAAAAAGAAGTGATCGACTTCATATGGGATCACATTGCATGTCGATTCGAGATACCTACGGAGATAGTGTGTGATAATGGTAAACAATTCATCAGCAGTAAGGTAACGAATTTCCTCGAATGGAAATGGGCAGGCCGAATCAACGAATAAAACTATCACCCAAAGCTTGAAAAAAAGCTAAACGAAGCCAAAGAAAGGTGGAGAGAAAAATTGCCCGAGGTTCTACAGACGTATCGGACAACATCAAAGTCCAGTACCGGAGCAACTCCGTTTTCCTTAGTATGTGGCTCTAAAGCTTTAATGCCAGTCGAAGTTGGAGAGCCCAACGCCATCTTTCGACATGCAATGGAAGAATCAAACCACGAGGCAATGAATACTAGCCTCGAGTTATTAGATGAAAGACGAGAAGCAACACTCGTTCGAATGGCAGAACAGAAGCAACGAATCGAAAGGTATTACAACAGAAGAACCAATCTTCGACACTTCAAAGTCGGGGACTTGGTCTTAAGGAAAATCACCATCAATACTCGAGACCCTAATGAAGGGAAACTCGGTCCTAACTGAGAAGGACCCTATCAAATCCTCGACATAGGCGGAAAAGAGTCTTACAAGCTTGGAACAATGGATGGCGAGCCATTGCCGAATAATTGGAACATATCACTCCTCAAGCGATACTATTTCTAAGGTATGGTTTTCTCCTTTTTCGTTTACTTAAATATTTGAAACTAACTTATTGAAGGTATCTGATCCAAGAAATCGAGACCTCAGGTTTTAAAGTACGCGTTGCACTATTTTTCCCTTAGATCGATTTTTATTCCAAGTGAATTTTTTCGGCAAGGTTTGTAACGAGGCAACAACTATGTGCTACCTGAGTATAATTCAATAGTATCCAAGGCTTTTTTGCAATCAACCTCGAATACTGGGGAGCATCACCCTCGGATGTAATGTAAATGGGTCTCGATAGGAAGAATATATTAATGGGCCAAACGGTCGGATAAACCCTGTCCATATAGATTAGCCGAGTCCCGACAACGAAACATGTACGCATGTATGAATAATACAAAGAAGCACTCTCCTTTTTCTCAAACATCCCGTGGTTGAGGTAAAATTTCTATTATACGAGTCATGTACTTATGAACTATTGTGCAAAACTGACACTTATGAAAAATGGCCCAAGGGCCAAGTACAAGCATACCTCGAACATTCTAGGACTACCTACTCGAGCTATCTAAGTTCGAAATCATAAGACCTCAAAGAGGCACCCCTCGATAAACGGGCCAAGTCCATCACACCCGGGGACTAACATTTCGAACAGGTTCTAAATGTTATCGGGAAACGAGTCCAACAAGCATAACTGAGCCTTACGGCCATATTAAAGACTACGGTCATATAAAGGCTACGGCCAAAATAATGCGGCTCGGAGACGTCCGACTTCCGCCATAAGTTAAAGGCCTTCAAATACTTTGAAAAACCAGTAAAATAAGGCTACCCTCAACAAAGCAAATAAAAAGGGATTTCGATAAATCAGCCCTCGAATAATTTAAAGGCTTCGATAATATCAGCTTTAACAAAGCCTCAAGAGGAGTTAAATTATCTTAACACAAAAGAGTTAAGGAAAAATTGATTTCCGATTGTTGAACCGTCGAATAACCCAACGGGTACAAAAAACACTTGCTAAGGCATAGAAATTTTTTTACTAAGTCTTTTAACCAAAAAAGGGAAAAATTATATCCGTTTTTAGAGGCCGAGTTGGCCCAAAGAGCCTAAGGGCCGATTAAAGAGCCTAAGGGCCAATCTAATTATCCTAAAGGCCGATACAATTAGAGTTCGAGGCCTCACTCTCGCTCAAATCGAATCCAAGGGTTCAGTTATTACGAGCTTAAAATGGACGACTAATTACAGCTCGAAGATTCACATAAAAGGTATAGTAGTTTGCTCGAAAGCTTAACAATCATTGATAAAAACTTAAGGGTCTGCCCTATCCTATTAAAACTATTCAAGCTCGATTATTTGAAATAACCCGCCTGCCAGTTCGAAGCAATCCATCCTCGAGACAAGTTCTCAAATGAGTGGCTTCGGGGACGCGCCTTCAAAACTCGGGGACTTTCCCTCAAAACACAAAAAACCTAAGGGTTTGTTTTGATCACGAGTTGTACTTAAACAATGAGAACTTTTCAGCGAAGGCAGTTAAACATACAAAGGCAAGAAGAAAAAACTTATGAAGGAATCAGGGAAAAATTTCTCATTATATCAAGAAATATATGTACAAAGGGCCAGTCAGGCCTTACAAAAAAATTAAAAAAAAAAGAAAAGAAAAAGAAGTTACGACCTAGTTATGATCGGGGCTAGTCCCCTTGATTCCGGCCTCCTCCAGAGCGGCTTCTTCGGAGGCATCTTCTTTAGCGACTTCACCAACATCTTCTTTGCTACCACCATCATCATCATTATCGGAAGAGACAAGCTGCCTGGCCTCAGTTTTGAGCTCCTTTGCCAAGCAATCTCTTCGAAAAGGTCAACACCTCGAGCATGAATTTCCTCGAGGGTTTCCTCCCGAATTTTCACTTAGACAAGTCACTACGCCACTGCTCTCGATTGGAAGCCTCCCTCAGCTGGGTTTGAACAACTACGGCGTCAGCTCGGTACTTAGACAAGTCATTATTCCTCGAGGGTTTCCTCTTGGATTTGCACTTAGACAAGTCACTATGCCACTGCTCTCGATTGGAATCCTCCCTCAGCTGGGTTTGAACAGCTACGGCGTCAGCTCGGTACTGTGCTATGGATTTGTCCGCCTTGGCCTTGGTCTTTTCGTTCTCAGCCTTGGCCTCGCCAAACCCGATTTTGAGCTCTTCGACCCTTTTGGCCTGAGCAGAACCTTTTTCTCTGAGGTCTTGGAGATGGGCCTCCGCCAAAGATAACTTGGCCAAAGATGCTTCCGTTTCAACAACAAGGAGGTCCATCCTACTTTCCACCAATCATAGTCGGTCTTAACCTGGTCGACCTTCGCCCGAAGAAGACCAATCTTCTTCACCTTCTGCTGCAGCTGAGATTTCAAAGGGTTAGCTTTCACAGTGAAGTCTACCCTATACTGTATCAATGAGGCGGTTACCTGCTTGTCCAACTCTGCTTCGTCTTCACGAGCCTTGGACAGGTCCGCTTGAAGATCCCTTATGACCTCGTCCTTTTGGCCACAAAGAATATTCAAAGCATTCCTCTCTTACGAGGCCCTTCGGAGATCGGCTTTGCGCTGATTAAGGTCAGCCTGGAATTTGGTAGAAGCCTGAACGAGGAAGAAGAACACAAGTTAGAAAGAATAATAATAGAAAAAAGATGAAGAAGAATGACCAAAAAACAACAAACACTTAACTTGGAAAAAGACGCTGAGCTTCCGCCATAAAGACCGAAGCATCAGTAATATCGGAGGCATCGTCGAACCCCACGAAGCAATCCAGAAAAGGATCGCCAGCGCTAGAGCCTCAGCCAATCTCGGGGGTCTTCAGCCTTTGGGCATCCCTTATTATCTCTTCGGAGAAAACCGACATTAGAGGCATTTGACCTATTGTCATGGCCCCAAGTGAATCGCTCGGAGCACTCTGTCCGATCCTCCTGGTTTCGGAACTGGCCCCACCCAGTGTAGAAGTTGATGATCAAGACACCGTCTTAACCTTAGGAGATTTGGGGTTCACCCCCGAACTTTTCTTCAAAGCCTCCTCAATGTGAAGCTCGGTTGTAGCAGGCGGAAGCTCAAAATGTGAAGCAACCTCGATAGCCTTTCTGGGGCGAGCTACTAATGGTGAGGAGCCTTCTCCTTCCTCCTCCTCGTCCTGGTCCCTCAATGTTTGAACCGCATCCGCCGAGAGTCTGATTGTTTTTCTACTCACCCTTCGAGGCTTGGGTTTGGAGACTTCAGATTGAGGGATATTCTTCCTTTTCTTATCCTTTTGTGGCCTCAGAACCAGGGAATCGGCTTCACCACCTTCGCTCGAAGGCCTCATAATGGTATCTTTGGTCAGACCTACATAAATCGAAGATTAATAATGGAGAAAAGGGGTAAATATTTTGGAAAACGTGATAAGGGACCTTACCATGGTTTTTGGCTTCCCACTTGCCTTTAGCCAAATCCCTCCACACTCGTTCAGCACGAGTCGAGGTGGAGGCAAGCTTGTGGATGCAGTCTTCAAAATTAGGCACCGCCTTGGGCATCCAAGGGTTGGCTGCATGATCGGAGAGAAATGTTAGATAAGATTGAAAGAGACATACAACCAAAAGGACAAAAGGCCACTTACGTTTGGCTCTCCACTCCTCGGGAAATGGCATCTTTTGTTCTGGTATTATATCACGGGTCCTCGCGTGTATGAATTGGCTTTTCTAGCCCCGAACTTTATCTTCGTCCATATTCAAGATGGGCTTTGCTCGCTTGGTAGGTAAGTCTGATTAGCCCTCGATAAAGTCGAGGCCTGTATAACCGCATAAGGTGGTCCAATATGAACTCCAGCCCTCCGACCTCATTGGAGTAAAATCGCAGCATGATCACTATGCGCCAAAGTGAGGGATGGAGCTGACCGGGGGTGACCTCATACCTCTTGCAGAAGTCGAAGATCACAGGGTCGATGGGACCCAATGTGAAGGAGTAAGTGTACACACTCAAAACCCCTTTACATATGTGTGATGTTCTCTTCAGGCGTAGGAATTTGCACCACCACCTCTGGACCTCAACTGTAGTCCTTCTTCATAGCCTCGACAGGGCCCTCGGTAATTGAACACATATACATCGACATATGTTCGCATCGGCCGACCACCGATGAAGGGTTATCAACCTTAAAATTAGTTTTGAGGACACATGGGCCAGGTACATATTCATGGACATCCGGTTCTACCTATGTTTTATATTTGGACGGCCGGGAAGAAGAAGATGGAGCTTTCTCCTTCTATGGTACCATTTTAGAGGTCTTCGCCAGTTACGTATGAGTAGGGAGTAAAAAGAAGGTGTAGATCTGGCAGCTCCTGTGGGAACAACAGTGGTTTGGTTAACGAAGATGAGAGGGAAGCAAGAAGGTTTGTGAACTCAAGGGTTTGTGATCAAAGAAAAGTAAAGTTTGAATCTATTAAATAGCTGGTATTTATAGGTTTAAAACGGCGGTTCGGTGCCACTAGTGGTCGATCGATGACTGACATACATTGATGGTTTTTTGGGAACCGAACTTACGGGACTTTTCGGTCACATCCATCGCTTACTTCATGAGGACGACGTCATGGTCTAGGTATCAAAGGATCGAGGCACAAATCTTTTCTTATCATTTCATTCTAAGAAACACGGGGACTATCTTTATACGGTAAAAATTAAAGATACCCGATTACACGGGTTCGAGGGTATGCCTCGAGAGTAAGCTGATATCGGAGTAAATTCGGGGTCAGAGAATATGAAGGCTGAGGGATCGAGATCAGGCTAAATCGATACCGCAGTAACAAAATCACGAGATATCCGCAATCGACCACCAATCCCGGCGAAAATCTCGGAACCAGTAGAACCATTAACGATTAATGATATCAATCATGTATCATACTTCCGAAATTAAAGTCATACCTTATTTAGGACTCCTCTACTATATAAAGAGGAGCCTTATTCATTTGTAAAGGGAGGAACATCATTATCATCATACATGAGCTCTTGCTTACACTTTTACTGAGAAATATGCATACTCTTTTATTCGCTCTTTATAGTTCTTATTGTTCATACTGATATTGCTGCTCTTACTGTTCTTGGCATTTGATCTTAAGTCTAATCCAGATCGTGGTCGATAACTTGCAATTACATGGGTTCCATCCATTAAATCACTTTATTCCTTTATTTATTAAGCTATTTATCAATTGGCGTTGAATTAGATCACGTATCCTTATAATCACATTACAAATTTAGTTGTTACTCATATTTCGAGGTAAACAAATAATAAAAAAGATTTTATTTGTTAATTAGGTTTAAATATAGAAACTTGTGAAATAAATATTATAATGGTGTTATTAGTAATTAGATAATGTTAAATTTAATCTTAATCTTAATATGAAAAAGGAAGTACTAAGTTAATTCGGTAACTTATGAACATAAGGATATCCATAATATTTCTGTCATCCAGCGTGGAGTGGAGTTTAGACCGAACCTGAAGGCTGGCATTGCCTATTATGTTTCACAAAATATAAGTAGCATAAATACTATCAAACCTCTCCTTAATAGTCTCGTTTGTTCCAGATATTTTTGAATATTTTAGTGAAGTGTTGTTATAGAAAACATATATTATAACAGACATGAAATTCGATTCCGAAATTTTTTAGCTTTTATAGTAAAGTGTTATTATGCAAGTTTGCTATTATAGAGAGGTCCAACTGTAAGTACTAGGGCTGTTCAAAACTGAACCGAAACCGTTAACCGAACCGAATTAATGGCTTATTGGTATCGGATTATCGAGGTAATGAATGAGGAACAAATTGAGATTTTATAATTAACGGCTTAACGGTTTGGGGACGAATTACTCAATTTTCTTATCGAGTAAACTATTAATCCGTTAAGAATTTTTATATTTACACTTTTACTCCTATGTTTATAAAGTACTATTGAAACTCTAAATGGCTAAACCCCTAATTTCTATTTCCTAATTCTCAATTGATTACTGAACTAATGTGCTTTGCTGGTTTTACAAATTTGATCAATATGTATATGACAGTGTGTACTCTTGGTATTGATGAAATGAGATGTATGTGTAATTGAGAATGCCCAAAATATGCATGTGTTATGTATCTTGCATGTATTTGGGGTGAGTATGCTGTAAAGTGAAAGTGTGAGAATATAAGGACGAAAGGAATATCTGTTGGTTAATATGTGTATGACAGTATGTGTAGTCTTGGTATTCATTGAATGATTATTCAATTTTTTTTATTTGGTTTAGCTGATAAGCTACCAGATAATTGTTAATTCGATACCAATCCTGGCTGGCGGATTACTACATTTATAATCCGATAACCGTTAAGCCAAACCATTAAGTGTAATTATTCGCTTGATAAGCACCTTTACCTATAGAAACATTGTCACACCCATTTTTTCACTCTTAACCCTTTTAAAAAAGATAAAGTGATTTTAAAGCTCAAAAGGGTCTCAATTTGAAAAGTGACAAAATAATGTGTTTCAAAGGATTTTTAGAGTCGACACTTGATATTTGTTTTCGGTGTACCAAGTCACCATTTTTTTAAGAATGATTTTCCCTTTTAAAATACCTTTAGACTCCAAAACTAGTTTTTACCAGAGATTCGGGTAAGAGGGTTTATTTGACTCGGGAAGAAGGTGTTAGGCACTCCCCAAGTAGGCATTTCCCGAATCCCGTAAATAGTACGATTGCATACTTGATAAAATTGGCTTTTAAGAATATTTTAATTGAGGTAAAACACACAAAGAAAACAAACACAAAAAGATTTGAGGTTGTCCCTGCCTAAATAAAAGATAAACAAACGAAGAAATAAAAATAAAAAACTAAGGTTCCATCCTACGCTTCCTCAATACCATCCCGTCTTTGGCCTCTAGTTACATAATACTACGGGCCATTCCCCCGATTAAATATTTACATGGTCTTCGGGGCATTCCCCAAATAAAACAACAAATGAAGGGCCAACCTCTAACCTCGAAAAAGGAAACTAAATAAAAGACCTAATATTTGCCTACCCAGGTATGGTCGACCTAAATATGCTACTAGTGATTCTTAAGTAAATAAAATAAATTTAAAGGCAGTGAAACAGCAGCACGAGGCCATCAATTGTTCTTTGTCATTCAATTATTTTGGTTCATTTCAGTTAATTCAAAATTATTACTCCAACGACCCGCTGAGTTTCAGCAATGAATAATATCCATTTTTTATTTCAATTATCCACCTAATGACTTAAAGTATTCTTCCAAGTTTATGATGAACTCAAGGCAATGAACTGATCAAGCAAACTAAATTAAATAAACAAAGGATAAAAGAGACACAAACAATTAACACAATTCATCAACTAGTATAATGAGATGAAACAAAATAGGTATAAGAAATGGATCTTAGTGAGCGGATTTCTTTTCGATTAATGAAACTCTGAGTTTAAAGTTCTGTATGTTGAAGAGCAATGGAAATCCGGCTGAAAAAATTGAGCAGCGACCAAAGATGCCAACGGGGATAGGAACACAACGGAGCCTCGAACAGAACCTCACACCGACGACAAAATCGACCCTCTCCACTTAGACCGGAATACTCGATCAACTCAGGAGCGAAAGCTCTTTGAATCAGAAAATGTTTAGGACCAGAAACCTTGGATGCGACAACCTCGATGGATCCGCGAACAAATCTGAGCTCAACGCTCATATCAGAAAACCTGAACAAACCTGAAACAATTAACTTAACTCTATTTGAATGATTCTTAGCTTCTTTTTCGAAATCAAAGGCAATAAGAAACCAATATATTTTAGTGATTTTTATTTTGGATTTGAATAAGAAAACTAAAGGAAAATTGAAAAAACCTTTTTATTACTTCTTGTGTCTTGAGGAAGAAAACTATAACAAGAATCAAAAATTTTTGTGTTTTGGTATTTTGTCTTAGAATTCCAAAAGAGGAAAAAGAAGACATAGAGTTCTTCTTGGATTTTTCTTTAACCCCTTATCGCACTTTCGTTTCAAGAACGCCTTTGGGAGGTCTTTCGTTCTAGTGGTATTCACAGTGAGAAATCAGAGGCGGCGGCAAAGGGTCAGAGAGGAAAGGGTAGACTGCGATTGTTCTTAAGAATTTTTAGCGCTGCATTTAAAAAATTATAATGAGGATTATATTTGGTATGGGCAAATAACAGGGGACGTTGGATCTAAGTGGATGGATGGCCAAGATTTTGCAATTGAAAACGGGGCGGGAGCTACTGGACGCCAGGTCAAAGGTGTTGGATTAAATGTAATTGGGTAAGGGCTGATGGATTGAATGGTGTTGGGCTAAAGAATCCGAAATTGGGCCTATCTTTGGGGTGATTCAATTCATAAAAGGGACTTTTACCTATCTATACCATATATCAAATTTTATTACCAAAAATATTCATAATTTATTATTACCCGTGTAGTCCACACTTTTACTACAAATTATATACCAATCCAAAAATAGGTAGATTTTGCCATAAAAAAAGCCCTAAAATGAGGCACCAGATCTGCGTGTGATTCTGTCAACATCAAATTCGAATTGCTGCGTAATTCTCTCCTTCCTCAACGGAAAGAGATCTCTCTTCTCTCACTCAACTACAATTCTCAAAAAACGCAAGCTACTGAAGCTCCAGTAATCAAACGGAAAGGAGATTTCTGTTCTTCATCTTCATCTTCATCTTCATCTGTTCTTCCATATATTTTCCACCATTGATAGCCATTAAAAAGCTTGAAAGCTTTGAATTCAAATTTGGGTTTTCAAAAATCATTATTTGTTTGGATTGGGTATTGTTATAAATAATTCGGAATATGTTTAGGAGTTTATATCTCAATTTTGAGGGGTTTTGGTGAAGATTAGACTTGGTTTTGACTGAATTTTAGATTGAAACTCGACGAAGAAGAAGAAGAAGAAGAAGAAGAAGAAGAAGAAGAAGAAGAAGAAGAAGAAGAAGAAGAAGAAGAAGAAGAAGAAGAAGAAGAAGAAGAAGAAGAAGAAGAAGAAGAAGACGTATTTCCAGAAATTGTAGTTAAATTGTAGAATTGTAGATATATTGTAGATAAATTATAGATAAATTGTAGATGAATTGTAGATTGGGAAGACTAAAACTTCTACAAATCTTCTACAATTATGTCAAAAATGCCAATTATGCTACAATTGAAATGAGAATTTGGATATTAAAATTCAATGTATCTATTTTGTAGATAAATTGTAGATTATTTGTATTCTGATTGTAGATGCATTATTTTCTGTTTTCACAAATCCAAAACGACTAAAGCTTCTACAAAATCTTCTGCAAAAAACAGTCTACAATATATTTACAATTTTTCTAATTTGACTACAATTTGACTACAAAATATCTACAAATTCTGGAAATATGTCTTCCTCATCTTCTTCTTCGAATTTCAATCGACTGTGTTAATCAGTAACCTTCAACCACTGTCCAAAAAAAAATAGGTCAAAGAATTTCGAACTCTCTGCCATTATTATTTCCAGTGGGAATTCAAGCGGTTGGATCAAAGAATTTAAAATTTTCTTGTGAATCTGAAAATATGATATTCTTCGACGGTGGTGGGCAGTTGGGGATGATCAACGAGAGGAAGCATAGGAGCATCGTGAGTTGTGTGTGTGTGTTGTGAACAGTTGAGATAAAAGGAAAGAGAAAGTGGGAAGATACAGTCCTATAATTATGCCTAATATAAATGAACCCTTAATTATATCCCTAATTTGAATTATGGTATAGAAATGGTAATTTGGTATGCTTAAATGTAATAAACACAAACCTTAAACATTGAGAGTAATAAGGTTTGATATATGGTATAGATAGGTAAAAATCCCTTTTTTAATAGCAAGTCACCTCAACCATTCCATCGAAAATCTATTACTCCCTTCTAATATAATATAAATATAAAATACTTTTTATAAAAATGCAAAATTACTCTTAATTAACCAGGTAAACTACTAAAATAAAATCAACTATCAAAAGTGAAACTATTTTTATGTTTTTAATTTTTAAAATACTAAAACAAAAAAATAAAATACTTTATATATATATAAATCCTAGAAAATAATTTTTAAATACTAAAACAATAAAATAAAATACTATATATTAAAATCCTAGAAAAATTAATATAAACTCAAATAGATATGTATAAAATACTATAGTAGCTTGAAAACACGACAAGTCAAAAATTTTGAAGATGACAAAGGCATAGAAAGATAAACGGAGCACGAAATTCATCGAAGAATAAAGTAAGTGACTTAATTGATTTCTGATCCTACACTTATTCAAAAGGAAATAAAGATGGATAAAAAGATTGTGACCGAGCCTTGGTATTTGAGTTGCCTACATATCCTTGGCTATAAAGGAATCAGGTCACGTGTAGTTCAGAAGTAGGAAAAATGAGAAAGATACCAAGGTGGAGAGTCGAGTGAAGTGTCGTGCCATCGAGATTCCGGTCCGCGGTTCCTGCCATTACATAAAAAGTAAAACAAAAATTACTGCAAAGTAAAAGAAAAATACAAGGTCCTATGTACTTCTTGTCTTGAATCTTCCTCGAATCTCCACTTGATTCTTCAACACGGAATTGAAAATCAACCATATTCTTCAGGTGAGCTCCTGCTAACTTGAACTTGAAGGAAATTGAAAGTCTACCCTGTTCTTCAGGCGAGCATCCTGCTGCTTGGACTTGAAATAAATTTGAACTTGCAGAAGACTTGAGCTTGCAAACCTTGTTCTTCAGGCGGCTCATGCTACTTCTGATTTAAATTGAAAAAACTGGAGGTTTACCCTATTCTTCTGGCGGGATCCTGCTATCTCTGACTTGAACTTGAAAATTTAAACTTGACCTTATTCTTCAGGGGGCTCCTGTTACTTCTAACCTGAACTGGAGATTGAAAGCCAATCATGTTCTTCAGGTAAGCTCTTTCTACTTCTGAATTGAATTGGAAATTGACAGTTGACCATGTTCTTCACGCGGGCTCTTGATTCTTCTGACTTGAACTTGAAATAAGTTTGAATTTGAAGTAGGCTTGCGTTTGTAAACCTGTATTTTCAGGTGAGCTATGCTTCTTAAACTCAAAAATTGAAAGTTAACCCTGCTCTTTAGGAGGGATTCTGCTACTTGAACTTGAAGGAAACTTAAGGTTGACCCTGTTCTTTAGGCGGACTCCTAGTGCTTCCCTGATTTGAACTTAAAACCAATTTCTAAAATATTGACCCTCGTTCTCGAGGTGGATCCCTGCAATTAAAACAACTAAACGAACAAAATTTTCTATCCCAATTTTCACTAGGAAGATTTGTGAATTGTTAGCAAAACTCTAAATCGCCTATGCTATTGATGAAGGATGCAATGATCAGAGTAAAACTAAAGACTCGACTAGGATGTGCATCTCATATGAGTAAAGCTGACAAACTTAGACTAGGAAGTATGTCTCCTAAGAATAAAACTGGCAAACTTAGAGGAGGAAGTGCGTCTCCTAAAAAGTATAACATGAATGACTCAAACTAGAAAGTGTGTCTCCTAAGGGTAAAATTTGAATAACCAAACTAGGAAGTGCATCTCCTAGGGATGAACTTGAAAGACTAAAACTTGGAAGTGTGTCTCCTAGATGTGAGATTGAACTGGACTTGACTAAACTAAAAACTGACCCTATTCTCCAGGCAGGACCCCTAAACCCACTGAAAGCTAAAGGTTAGCAACTTAAAAAAAATTAAAAACTGACATCATTCTATGGGCGGGACACCTGAACTCAAGGAGAGCTAAAGATTAACAACTTAAGGAAAATAAAAACTGACTCTATTCTCCAGGCGGGACTCCTGAACTCATGAAAACTACAGATTAACGATTAACAAAACTAAAAACTAAAGAAAACTAAAAATTGACCCTATTCTCCAAGCGGGAATCCTTAACTCAAAGAAAGCTAACGACTAGCAACTTAAGAAAACTGAAACTGACAACTCAGGAAAACCTAAGATGCGACCCTATTTTCCAAGCAGGAACCTAAACTTAAAGAAAGCTAAAGACTCATCTCAACTAGGGGTATTCCTAGGAGGCACGATTTTTCTTAACTAGGGGGAATAACTAGGAAGTATGGTTCTTCTCAACTAGGAAAAATACCTAGGAGTTAATGGTCTTTTCAAATAGGGAAAATTCTTGGGAAGTAATGATCTTCTCAACTAAGGGAATGTCTAGGAGGTAAAAACCTTCTCAAACAGTCTCTGTGCTGACAAAATTTGGGCATGACACCAGAAAAATTCAAGCTTCCAAGCGTTGATCAGGACATAGTTTTCGTCCCTGTTTCAAACAAAGAAAACTTGTGAGTATAAAACATGATGCTTGGTTTGTGGCCTTGACCTTGAGGGCGATTGCTCCTACACTTGCCATGATAACTTTGATTTCAACTTGGAAGAACTCTCTTGTTATTGACTAACCACTTTTCTGTCAACCCTTATCACAGTAAATACCTCTGATCCATTCAAGCCTAATACTATCTACCTGTTGCACTTTTCTCATGAATTGACATTTATCGAACCTTTGAATTTTACATGAATTCCAAAGCACTTCAATTGCCACCAACTCAGTGCGCATATCACTTTTTCCTGACTTATGCCACTTTGATATGCTAGCTAAACTCCGCTTTGTGCAATTGGAAAGCTGGTAGCAAATTTTGAAGTCATTTCTCACTTGTTCTGATAATACAAACTCAAAAGGAGGACTTAAATAAAGCAAGAGGAATATAGTAAGGGGACAATGGAAAGAGATGATATCTAACAGGAAAATTACAAAGTAGAAACATACCAGATGTGGATACCAACTCTAATGACCATGACATGAATTTTGGATTGAGCGACCTGATCTGTCCAACTATTCCTGTGAAACTGACTTCAATGTTCCAATTGTCCTATTAGAATCACGATCATCATTCGACTTATGGTGCCACACAGGTTTTTACCATTAAGCCTCTTTTTTTGTACTTTCTCTCAACTCACCATCTCCTTATGATGCCCATGAGAGTTTTCACCAATAATACTCTCTTATTTCTTCTTTTCTTTTCATTTCCTTTGGTGGTGCAACTGACAAGGCATTAACCATGGTACAAATATCATATGCTCCTGGCATGTTTAACTCGACACTCTCAAAGATTATCTGAAAGGTCTTTATGGTCTGTAATGTGGCTTTTGAATAGGGTTAGAAAGAAATAAATTCATGAAGGCTCACATTCTAACTAAGACAAAATGAGGTATAACTTTACAACTTTTGGAACTGTCTTTTATAGAAAACAGGACTTCTGCCCCAATTTCTTTTGAAGTGAGAAATTTTAGAATTTTTGACTTGATGTGACCGAACCTTAGAGTAAGGCTGCCTACGTATCTTGTTGACACAAGAATCTGGAACGTAGTTCAAAAGAATACTTTTTGTTGTTGCTATTTTTCTTTTCCTTCTTTTTTTCTTCTTTTTCTATTTTTTTCTTTTTGACTTCTGTTCTTTATTTATCTCTTTTCCTTTTTTTTTTCTCTTTTGGATCAATTTTCTTTTGGGATGAACTTTCTAAAACAAACCTTATGGGGACTTGCTTTTTTTTTAATGACTCTAACTTGATTCCAAAAGAGGGAAAGTCAAAGAAATCAACACAGGCTCAAAAGTGGTACCGAACGGTATAAAGTATTTGGTAGATGAAAGAGGGCCTCCCAATGTCTAAAAATGCCAAATATAACACATGCAACTCGAGGATGAAAAATAAAGATTATGCATAATATTTCTTTAACAGTTTCGGCATTGATATCACTGATATTCCTTTCACTTTCCTTTAGTGCCTTGTCGAGTGTTGAACTCTTGTTGGGTAATTATTTTTCACAATGAATGTCCTCCATTAGTTTGGAGCAGATTTACCTTGGCATTATCTTATCACGAGAGATGCACTTGAATACAAAGTTGCTCGCTTCAAATTGTCTGGGATGCACTCTCTCGTAACAAATTCTTGACATCCTCTTAACTTTCCAAACTATCTGTCACAGTCTCACACAATTCGGGCTTTAAATGATCTTAAAATGTCTAAACCTTTACTTATTTCCTCAAGTGTTTCTCTATCATCTTCAAAACTTATTTCGTTGTTCCATGATTGGGCTAACTTTTAAGACCAGACTAAAGATTCTGCATTCGTGTCATGTCCCTAGAGTCAGCATGAAAAAAATATAAAAGAAAAAGAAAACTAAAGAAAAACGGATGAGAAATAACGGAGAACATGATTGCACTAAACAGATGGTGAAAGGGTTTGAACAAAAAAACAAGCAACATAAAACTTGGGTTACAACCCTAGAGCAACCTAAATAACACTAAACGAGGTAACTAGACTAGTTAAGCTAGGCAAAATAAAAGGATATAAGGGTTTGAGTCATAAGACAATATCCGGATTACAACCCTAAAATGACCAGGACAACAAAAATGATGACAAAATAAACTACCAATACTCCTTCATGGCTAACCAAGTAAGGAGTGTCTTTCCAATTTCCAAGCTCGACATCTTAACCACTAATTCGCGCATCGACGTTACTAGGACCTTCACAAGGCTCCATCACATTGACCTTAACAAATTGCTTTTGGGTCCCTTTTCCAACTTGTTCTTAAGATCAACTTCTGGAACCAAGACTGATAGCGCTGAAAACTTCACGGCAAGCGGCCCGCCAAGGAACTCAGAAGCATTCTTATTTTCCTTTTCAACACAAATCATGCCTACCATATGCCTTTCATTATGAACAAACAATGGACTTTGGCTAGTATCTACTGCATCTGGATTTTGCACGATAGTGTCACATGCATCAATAAGCTTTTGGACTACTCTTTTCAAATTCCAACATCTTTATATGCTATGCCCCGGGGCATTAGATCAATATGCACACCTTTGAGAATAATCTAAATTCTTTGAAAGAGGGTTCTGCATTTTTATCTGAATCGGCTTCAACATGTCCAATTGCATCAACCTTTGGAACAAACTGGCATATGATTCTCCAATAAGAGTGAAAGACTTTTCCCTTTGTTGCTGCCTTTTCATTTTGTACTCCGGCCTCGGTTGGAACCTCTTGCGGGTAAGTGGTTGATATACTTGAAGTGGGGGGCAAGACATTTGTGGCGGTAGTGTAAGCCATTGCAGGTGTTGATAGGATAAGGCATATGACGGTACATTGTGGGCAGGGTGAGGTATGACTTTGGGGATTTTGTGGAGAAAAGTAGCATTGGGGAGGATTATCTGGAGTATGTGGATATTCATGGGGTCAATGTTGAGGCTGAAAGCGCTAAGCAAGAACACCTACTGGATCTTGTCGTTGGCGGGGCTCAACAACATCTTTTTTATTTCCCTTTCTTCCACCCAAACTTATTGAGACATTCTAAATGTCTTTTGTAGTATCTTTCAATGCAGAGTAGCTTATGATTTTTCCTGACTTGATCCTTTTTTATACAATCTCTCCCATTTTTACCACATCATTAAAAGGCTAACCTAAAGCTCAGATCAAATGAATGAAGTAGGTGGGTCCCTGAGCTTGTAGGAAAAGATTAACCATTTTTTCTTTATCAATCGGGGGACTGACCCGAGCAACTTGTTCCCTCCATCTGAGCCCAAACTCCCTAAAACTTTCCTCGGGTTTCTTTTCCATCTTAAACACGGAGGAGCGGTCTGGGATAGTGTCTATATTATCCTGAATGTATCGAACAAAATCTTGAGCTATGTCACCCCATACATACCACTTACTAACATCTTGACTAGTATACCATTCCAAGGCTTCCACACATAAGCTCTCACTGAAATAAATCATCAGCAACTCATCTTTCCCGCCAACACTTCTCATTTCATTGTGATAACCCCTCAGATGGGCTACTGGATCTCCACACCCGTCATAAAAAAAACTTTGGTGTTTTAAATGTTGCGGGGACATGAATATTAGGAAACATGCACAAGTCATTGTAAGACATGCTAATGTGATTTCCCGTCCCTTGTATTTTCTTTAAGAATTGTTTTATACCTTTAATATTTATGGCTATGTCATCTTGCTCTTCTTTCCTTGTGAATTTTTCATTTTCAACATGAGTCTTATTTTGAGAGCTATGATTATATGAGTCCGGGACCTGGTGGGTCAATTCTAGGGGGTAGTATTGGGTATCAAAAGGTTTGAACTGGTGTTCACTATTGGACCTATGAGGGTGTGATGACCCGATAAGTCATATTATGTTTTAGAATCCAATATTGACACCATGCTCCTCAATTTGCGTGCTCAATCCAGGTGCTTTTCTGAAAAGCTTTTATGTTAAAAACTGAAAAAATTTGAAATTTTTGCTTTGAAATTTATTTGAGTTGACTTGGGTCAACATTTTGAGCAACGGACCTAGATTCGTATTTCAATATCCCCACTGGGTCTGTATCATGATTTGAGACTTGGATATATGCCCGAAATCAAATTCAAAAGTCCCTAGCTTGAGTTATCGCGTTTTGGCAAAATTTGGATGTTTAAAAGCTTAATGACTTTGAAAGTTTGACCAATGCTTGACTTTATGGGTATCAGGTCTGTATTTTGATTTCGGAACCCGGTATAGGTCCAATACTATATGGATGCCTTGTCTGTCAAATTTGGTGAGAAAGGGAGTTGGTTTGATGTGATTCGAACGTCTAGTTGTGAAATTAGAAGTTTATGAGTTTTCTTGAAAATTTCCTTTGATTTGATGCTCAATTTGTAGTTCTAGGTGTTATTTTTGCAATTTGATCATACAAGCAAGTTTGTATGATGTTTTTAGACTTGTGTACTTATTTTGTTTAGAGCCCCGAGGGCTTGGGTGAGTTTCGGATATGCTACGGAGTGAATTGAACTTAGAAAACATAGTTGGTGCATCAGGTCTGTAGATCTTGCATTTGTGAGGACTTGATCGCAAATGCGAGCCTCGAAAAGGCAAAGTTAGGCTCGCATTTGCAAAGATGAAGGGGGTTAGGTCAGTGTCGCTTATGCGAAGAGAAGCATACAAATGCGATGGGGGCAGGGTTCGCATTTGCGGGAAAATTGTCGCATTTGCGACTGGGATCAGATCAAGGCAGACTCGAATTTGCGAGTCAAAAGTTCGCTTTTGCAAAAAACCTTGTGTCACACCTCCTTTTTTACCTACACCCCCGTAAAGGGTGTATAAGGGAGTTTTTCCAATTAAAGGACAATCGAAACGGGATTATTTTATTTAAATTTTTAGAGTCGCCACTTGGGATAATTTATGATGTCCCAAGTCACTGGTTCAAATCCCGAATCAAGGAAAAGATTGACTTTGTATTACAGTCCGCGAACCAGAAATCCGGGTAAGGAATTTTGTTAACCCGGGAAAAGGTGTTAGGCACTCTCGAGTTTCGTGGTTCTAGCACGGTCGCTCAACTGTTATATTTGGCTTAATTATCTGATTTTAGTACATGTTTTAGCATATGGTGTAATTTTAACTTTTAACCGTTTTTGTTCAATTAATTTTAAGAAAAATTCAATGTTATCAAAAATACGTCTTGAGCCACGTCACATAACTGCACCCATGGTCCGTAACATATTTTATCTAACATTGTTGAGATTTGAATTTGGGTCACATAAATGCGCACCCGAATTTAGGAAGGTAATATTATTAAAATAACATGCCTAAAGCAACTACGCGCTTTCAACTTTGCGAGGGCCATGAAAATTCGACTAAATGGAACGCCTCGATTTCTAAAGATTTAGATATTTAGGATCGATTAAATGAGGGCCATGCATTTTGAGATTTAATTTGGCACGGCACACCTCGATTTATCCTTAAATAATCGTAATTATGTCAAGCGAACGTGTACATAATCACAAGTGTTCATTATTCTTGCTAGTTATTCTTAGGAAGGCCGAGTTCTGAACATCAATTATACAACAAATAGGTGTAGTTAACAGTTCCTATTAGGAGCCGTTTGTGACTGGTTGCATATTTCCTTAAAAAGTGCGAGAAAGATGAACACATGTAGTTAATGCTAATAGATTACTTGTCAACTACATTTTTAGGATTCCCCTCCAAGATGTGAGACATAAATCAAAAGGCACAAATGGTCAAAGTAATTGTTCTACCACTGTTTTGATGCATACTAAATCATAAAATGAATGCTTGAGTTTGGATATTCTAACTTTTGAGTCGTGCCATCAAATGCAGATCAAATTTCGGAGAGGCACGAAAGCAAGAGCCTCAGATTAGAGGAGAAAGTCTGTTGTTAAAGTTATTAATCTAATTTCTCGCAAATTTCAGCAAAACCAAACCTTATTCTCACTTAAAACCCCAAACAATCCACTCATTAACAACTGTAATTTCCAGATTCACAAACTCTTTGAACTTTTATGAACAAAATAAGACAACAACAAACCCAAACCATAATCTTGGGAAATAGATAAATTATCAGATTCAAAGATCTAAGCTCCATAAAATGTACTAGAATTTCATGCCATCGAATAATTACACAAATTACGAAATAATCAGTCAACAGCTATTATGAATGTCCTTGAAGGTTCCCTTTTACATATACACCAATTCAAACCCCATGACATCCAAGTAACTAAGCCATAACTTATTCTATGTTTCAAACCAAAGATAATTCTAGAATAAAGAACTTAGCAAGTGCACCCAACAATAAGGTGAATACAAACCTATTCATACTCTATTCAACCATAAATATACCTCGAACAAGTTATCTCCGAACTAAATAATATACATTATGCATGAAATGGAAAGAAACATAAGTGAGAATTCAATAGCAACCATCATCCAATTTGTTCACATTTCAGAACCAAGCTTCAAGCTACCTTTAAGTGGTGTCCATGGAATTGATAAATACCTGGAAGTAAAGATGAAATGAAAGGGTGAGGATTTCAGCAGTAACAACAGCAGAATTGATCTCATATCCAAGGAAAGAGTGCCACAGATCAGTTCAAATCGAGAAATGCAACCAAGGATCCAATTTCGGATTCACAGTAAAACCAACAAACTCGACATCCAAGATAAATGACTCAAACTCAAACTATTTCTAAATCCAAACAGTTAAGAAATTGATTCAAGGAGAGAAAAATTTTAGATTAGCAAATTCAAACTCAATGGAATAGTGCTAAAATTTTCAGCTATTTTCAGATTTTTTCTTTTTCTTTTTTCGGATTTTTCTCTTAGTCTCCCTCTTTTTGGTCTATCTGTTCTCCCTATTTCCCTTTCAGAATGTTCTCCTTTCAATTTTTTTCGCTCTCCAACTCTCTTCTCCCTTTATATATCAGTGAGTGTCCCCCTCTTAAGGTGTATTCAGTCCTTTCTTAATTCTGTTCCTCCCCCCTTTCCAGACTGTATACCCTTTTACACCTGTATCTTTTAGCCTTTTAATTATATCCCCCATGTTCTCTGATTTCCAGCTCCTAAAGGGGCATTAAGCTAGCCATTACCAGTCCCCTTTTCCTTTTTAATTTATTCCACTACTTAGTGCGTATAATTAATTCAGTAGTGTATTTTCTAGACCCTACCACTATTGAGAATCCCTCTAATTAATTATTGACAGGTTTCCTTGCCCAAATTACCCTCAAGGCTTCTGTTATTCATCCCCCCTAAGTTCCGAAGTACCACAATTATAGTAAACAAAAGACTAAAACCTTTAACTAGATTGAAAATTCAAAATCGCTATTAAATTAATTAACGACATACATGAATATGCACCAAAGACAATCGAATGGACAATACACAATTTTAAACCTAATTCAAACCTAAGAAGAGAAGAAGACGGGGCAGAAGTGGAATTATAACAAGAGAAGAAAAGAAGTAGTACTAGATACTCACCAACTCAACGGGTTCATTTGGCCCTCGAATTTTTTCCGACTTCATCGCCAAATGATGCTAGTCATTTGTTCTTTGTTAGAACAAATGATTAACACCATTTTGCGACGAAATCGGCCCTGAAATCATCAACAATTCTTGTCTTTAACTCTGACTTTTAGAATCGCAACTCAAGATTTGAAATTTGACCTATTTTAGACAAATTCTAGGGAAACCAGATATGTATTGGGTATGAGGAGGTCAAGGAGGTTATGGGGTGTCAGTTTGGGGTCGATTGGGTAAACTAGGGTTCGGGGTTCAAATTTCGATCGAAGATTCGACGATTTCGGCCGTGATTCGAAAGGAACGGTTTGAGGATTTGAGATAATGAGGTGAAGGAGAATCACTGGTGTTAATTTGGGGTTGTTTGGGCCACCGGAACTGCTGTGAGGCGATTTCCAGTGGGCGGAAGAGGGCGGCGTGCGGTGGTGCATGTTCTTGGTCTCTGAAGAGACGAGTGGGGGGGGGGGGGGGGGGACCGTTGGATTAGAGGGGATCGACGATCCAGATTGATCAAGGGGAAAAACGGGGTCGTTTGGTGGCTAAGAGGGTAGTCTGGGTATGGGAATGGGTCGGGTTGTGGGAAAGGTTTGGGACCGTTCGATCAGGCTTATTCAACGGCCCAGATTAGAGCATGTCCAAACGACGTCGTTTTGGTTGAGGCTGGAGACGGACCGGGTTGGGGGAGACGGGTCTGGGTTGGTTTGGGGTGTATTTGATTTGGGCTTTGGTGGTTAAATTGAGTTTGGCCCAATTTGATTTCCTTTTCTTTTATTAATTCTTTTTCTTCCTAAATTGTCTTCAAAATTAATACGTTATTTTTTGATTCTTTCATTTTTGTAAAAATAAGTAATTTACTACTCAACTAAGAAAATTATAAAATTAAATCCTAAATGCAAATGCAATCTATTTTTTTGTATCTTTCATTTGTTTAAACATACAAACATGCACGAACTCATGCAAATAATGACAAAACATACTATAAAAATCCACAAAATTGCAAACAACGGAAAAAATTATTTTATTTTGAATTTTTTGGGAGTAATTCTCATAGGGCAAAAATCACGTGCTCACATCTTCCCCTCTTTGCCCAAAAACACAAAGAGTTTTTGTGCAAAGATAAAGTGAGCGGATACGAGTGATTTTTGCCCGTTTTGAATACTCTGTGGGAAGAATTTTTTGAAAGATTTGACCGAACCTCTGCTTCAAAGGTTTCCTACATATCCTTAGTTAAAAAGGAATCAGGTCAATGTTGTTCGGGAAGTTTCGGTAGCTGGGACTACCATAAAGCTGTGGTTTCACTGTTACTATTGCTACTTTTGATACTGCTTACTGACCTTCTTATTACATCATGACAAAAATGAAGAAGCTAGACTAAGCTACAATCTATGCTTTACAATGATTTATTTTCAAACTTGGTCTTGTGACTGTTGTTGCCTTGTTGATTTGTATTTCCCTCATTAGTTCCTTTGCTGCTGACTCGAATTGCATTCTTGAGATGCTTTCCCTCTGTTTTTCAAGTGGGCTCCTGATTGTTGTCTTCCTTTGAACCTTGCTGCTTCCCTTCGTTCTCCAGGTGGGATCCTAATTACCAACACTTGCGCTGCTTTTCCTCGAAACTTGAACTGTTTCCCTTCGTTTTTCAGGTGATTTCCTGATTGCTGAACTCCTTTGAACCTTGTTGCTTCCCTTCGTTTTCCAGGTGAGCTCCTGATTGCCAATACTTGCACTGCTTTTCCTTGAAACTTGAACTGCTTCCCTTCGTTCTTCAGGTGGGCTCCTTATTACCAACACTTGACTTGCTGCTTCCCTTCGTTCTTCAGGTAGGCTCCTGGTTACCAATACTTGAAATGTATTCCCTTGCTCTCCAGGTGGGCGCCTGATTGCCAAAACTTGAATTGTATTCCCTTGCTCTCCAGGTGGGCGCCTGATTGCCAAAACTTGAATTGTAATCCCTTGCTCTCCAGGTGGGCGCCTATTTTCCAAAAATGGAATTGTATTCCCTTGCTCTCCAGGTGGGCTCCTGACTGCTAAAACTCGAATATATTCCCTTGTTCTCCAGGTGGGCTCCTGACTGCTGAAACTTGAAATGTATTCTCTTGTTCTCCAGGTAGGTTCCTGATTGCTGAACTCGAAATGTATTCCCTTGCTCTCCAGGTGGGCTCCTGACTGCTAAAACTCGAATGTATTCCCTTATTCTCTAGGTGGGCTCCTGACTGCTGAAATTTCAACCGTCTTTCCTTGATCTCCAGGTGGACGCCTGATTTCTGAAACTTGGTCCATCTTCTTCTTGAAACTGCTTTTCTTTGACTTGTTCTCCCTCGTTCCTCCAGGTGGGCGCCTGATTACCAATACTTGTGCCAATCTTCTTTGAAACTTGATTTGTATTCCCTTGTTCTTCAGGTGGGCTCCTGATTGCCAAAACTCGAACTGTTGTTCCTTATTCTCCAGGTGGACGCCTAATTGCTGATACTTCAACTATTGTTCCTTGTTCTCTAGGTGGACGCCCGATTGCTAGTACTTGGTCACGCTCTTATCTTTGATATCCGTGTTGTTCTTCCTATTATTCAGATGGGCACTTGACTTCAACAAAAATAGACAAAACAAAAGAAAATTTTCTACCCCAGTTTGGTAGCTGGGCGCATCTGTGAGTTTAAACTGAATCACACCACCAAATATTACTAAGAATTTGAAAGCTAGGTCCCATTATCCAGGGGGTCCTGACAACTCTTAACTAAACGGCGATTTTAAATCTAAGCCATATCTTTTTATTTAAGGAGGTCTTAAACTACTCCCCATTATCCAGGAGGGTCCTGACAATTCTTAATTAAACGACAATTTTAGAGCTAAATTATATCTACTAGAGGGTATGTCTTATGCTAAATCTTGTTATCCAAACCATTTTTAAACAACGTCCCATTATCCAGGCAGGCCTTGACAACTCTTAAATCAAGTCTTTATCTTAAGAGTGACAATTCTACGGCTAAATTATATTACCCTCCAACAAGAACTTATGCTAAACCTTGTTATCTAATGGAAATCTCAAAGCTAGGTCCCATTATTCAGGAGGGTCCTGAAAATTCCTGATTGAATCATATCTTAAACACGCGAACTTTAAACCATCTTATTCCTTGGGATACATTTATGCTAGATTTTACTACTCATGACTGTTTTAAATTTTAAACTAGGTCACATTCTCCAGGAGGGTCCTGAGAATTTCCGATTAAATTGGGAAAAAGGTGGAAAAAGAAGGTGTTTCTTCTTGGGGAAAAAGTTGAGGAAGCATAAAATCATAATCATGAATCTGGAAAAGAAGAGAAGTCAGAATCTTTGTTCTCATGGGGTAATGTCCAAAGTGTATCTCAAACATACAAACTTCAGAGCTCCTTTATGGTGCATTATGCCAAATTCCGCTACTCATGATTATTTTGAATTTTAAACTAAGTCCCATTTTACAGGAGGGTCCTGAGGACCTTGCGATCAAACCTGCCTGGTAACTGCTCTCCTTATGGATGATTTCTTGAAACAAATTCCATCTTTGCCCCTGTTTCAAATCAAAAAAAATCTTGTCAGTTTAAACATGGCGTTTAGTTGTGGCATTCTTGCTGGGGGTGGTTTTCTCTTTGCTAGGCTCTGCTTTGTTCCGACTGCCTTGAACATGGTCGAAGGATTGTTTTCACCTTCTGACTGATCTTTAACTGTAGGATCCCCAACTGTCATTCTCCATTTCCGACCTTCCTGTCTGAACTCGTACATCTCCCACGACATTACTGAACCATTCCACCATTTTAACTTTTGCTTACACCATAGGTCCCACTTTTTATCATATCATCTCTGGCATGTTCTAGCTGCATTTTGCTTTGAGCAATTTCAAAACTAGTAGTAAGCTTTGAAATTCCTTTTTATTTGTTGAAACAAGGCTAAACTTCGAAAAATTAACAGCAATGAAACGCAATGATTTTGGGAATTAAGAATAAAGAAGAAAATCCAAATTTGGATGACTGTTGGAGATAGGAAAAAGGAACTTATCTGAGTGGAGTCACTGACACCAATGATCATGGTATGCATTTTGGATTAATCAGCCCAGTCTATTTATCCAATCTCTTTTCCAATTGTTTTACTTTGTGCTCCCAGATGTTCCACAACCCAATTTACTTTCCGCCAATCTTTACGGGTCTTGTTCGACTTGTAGTGCACTGAAGGGTTTTCACCGACAAACCTCTATCATTTGTTCATTACTCAATTCCTTGTCGCCGCATGGTGCCCGTGAAGGTTTTCACCGATAAGACTCTCATTTTTACTTTCTCTCAGCTTTCGTCGCCTCATGGTGCCCATGAGGGTTTTCACCAATAAGACTCTCTCCTTTTCATTATTTTTCTTGCTTGGACCAGAGAGTTACCTCGATATGAATCACCTCTATTTGCTCAACTTGGCATCTCTTGAAGATTGATCAGAAGGTCTTTCCTTGGACCGTAATGTGGGCTTTCGGATGGGGTTGGAAAGAAAGGGTATCAAAGGCTCAAAACAATTTGACATGGGTTTAAAATTACAACTTTTGGAATCACATTCTTTATTACAAATACAACTTCTACCCCAATTTCTTGCTTGGGGATCTTTTGATATTTTATTTTACTATGACCGAGCCGTAAAGCTACCTACGTATCCCCAATAGAAATCAGGTCAAACGTAGTTCACACCTGAATTTCCTTGTTGTTATACTTTTCATTTCTTTTCTTTTCTCCTTTCTTTTCTTTCTTTTTCTCTCTTTTTCGTTACTGATTCCAAAAGGGGGGTATGAAAGAAATAAATAAGGCTCAAAAGGGGGAACAAAGGGTAAAGTGTTTAGATAGCAGAACAAATTGTCTTCGTCATTCCAGTCTTCGAAATAATGCCAAATACAAACAATCAACAGTTATAACAAAGAAATCATACATAATATCTTTTTACTGCATCAGAATTGATAGCCATGTATATGTATTTTCCTTTGATATCTATTAAACATAGCACCATTGGACAACACTCTGGTCACAATGAATGGCCCTTGCCAATTTGGGACGAACTTGCCTTTTGCTTTAGCCTGGTGTGGAAAAATACGTTTCAACACCTGCTGGCTCACTTCAAACTTCCGGGGACGTACCTTTTTGTTGTATGCTCTTGCCATTCTCTTTTGATATAACTGGACATGACACACTGCTGCCAATCTTTTTTCATCAATCAAGTTCAACTGCTCCAGACGGGTTTTGACCCACTAATTATCATCAATTTCAGCCTCAGCGACAATCCGAAGGGATGGGATTTCAACTTCCGCAGGTATCACTGCTTCAGTTCCATATACCAATAAATAAGGATTTGCACCTACTGAAGTACAGACAGTAGTGCGATAACCCAGCAACGCAAACGGTATTTTTTCATACCATTGCCTGGAACCTTCTACCATTTTTTGAAGTATCTTCTTTATGTTTTTGTTGGCTGCCTCAACTGCTCCATTCGCCTTGGGACGATATGGGGTAGAATTGCGATGTGTAATCTTAAACTGTTGGCATACCTGTTCCATCAAATTACTGTTAAGATTAGCACCATTATCCGTGATGATCACCTTTGGGATTCTGAATCGACAGATGATATTTGAGTGAACAAAATTGACCACTGCTTTCTTGGTCACCGATTTGAAAGTTTTGGCCTCAACCCACTTGGTGAAATAATCAATGGCTACTCGAATGAATCTATGCCCGTTGGATGCTGCTGGCTTAATTGGTCCAATGATATCCATGCCCCAAGCAACGAAGAGCCATGGTGCTGACATCGTGTGCAATTCCGATGGTGGAGAATGAATCAAATCTCCATGTATCTGGCATTGATGACATTTGCGCACAAAACTGATACAATCTCGCTCCATGGTGAGCCAATAATAACCTGCTCGGAGAATTTTCTTTGTCAGCACATATCCGCTCATATGTGGTCCGCAGACTCCTGAATGTACTTCAGACATGACAGCCATAGCTTGTCTAGTATCTATGCATCTTAACAATCCAAGGTCTGGTGTTCTTTTATACAAAACTCCCCCACTCAATAAGAATCCACTTGCCAACCGTCGAGTTGTTCTCTTTTGATCCCCCGTGGCTTGCATTGGGTATATTCCCATTCTGATGTATTCCTTGATATCATGGAACCATGGTTCGCCATCAAGTTCTTTTTCAATTATGTTGTAGTAAGCATGCTGATCTCGTACTTGAATGTGCAAAGGATCAACATAGGCTTTGTCTGGATGGTGCAACATTGACGCTAGTGTAGCCAAAGCATCGGCGACCTCATTATGGACCCTAGAAATATGCCTAAACTCCACTGATCGAAACCGTTGACAAAGATCATGCAAACATTGTGAGTATGGTATGAGCTTCAGATCTCGTGTTTCCCATTCTCCTTGTATTTGGTGTATCAGAAGATCTGAGTCTCCCAAGACCAAGACTTCCTGGACACCCATGTCTGCAACTAGCCTTAAACGCAAAATGCATGCTTCGTACTCAGCCATATTGTTGGTACAATAAAAACGAAGTTGAGCTATAATAGGATAGTGATGCCCTGTTTCAGAAATATGCACGGCTCCTATTCCCACTCCTTTCAGGTTAGCAGCCCCATCAAAGAAAAGTTTCCAACCTCATTTTTTGGCCTGTTCTAGCTCGTCAATATGCATCACTTCCTCATCGGGAAAATAAGTCCTCAGTGGCTCATACTCTTCATCGACCGGGTTCTCGACTAAATGATCGGCCAATGCTTGGGCTTTCATTGCAGTCCAAGTCACATAGATTATGTCAAACTCTGTGAGTAAAATCTGCCACTTCGCAAGTCTTCCTGTCGGCATTGGCTTTTAAAAGATATACTTCAATGGATCCAAGCGTGAAATGAGGTAAGTAGTGTAGGATGATAAATAATGTTTCAATTTCTGTGCCACCCAAGTTAGGGCGCAACATGTCCTTTCCAGGTGAGTGTACTTAACCTCATAAGTCGTGAACTTCTTGCTAAGATAGTAGATGGCCTGTTCTTTCCTGCCGGTGACGTCATGCTGCCCCAGTACACAGCCAAATGAATTTTCCAGGATAGTCAAGTAAATAATCAAAGGTCTCCCTGGTTCTGGCGGTACCAGCACAGGCGGGTTAGACAAGTATCCCTTTATCTCATTGAATACTTCTTGACACTCATCAATCCACTTGATCGCAACGTCCTTCTTCAGCAACTTGAAAATAGGCTCACAAGTTGTCGTGAGCTGAGCAATAAATATGCTGATATAGTTCAACCTTCCTAACAGACTCATCACTTCAGTCTTGTTCCTCGGAAGGGGCAATTCTTGTATGGCTTTGATCTTTGATGAGTCCAACTCGATGCCTCGCCGATTGACTATGAATCCCAATAGTTTTCCAGATGGAACACCAAATGCACACTTGGCGGGGTTCAGCTTGAGGTTGTACCTGTGAAGCCTCTGGAAGAATTTCCTCAAATCCCCGACATGGTCGTCCTGATGCTTTGATTTTATGATCACATCATCTACATATACCATAATCTCCTTGTGAATCATATCATGAAACACAGTAGTCATTGCTCTCATATAAGTTGCCCCAGCATTCTTCAAACCAAATGGCATTACCCGGTAGCAATAAGTTCCCCATGGCGTGATGAATGTCGTCTTTTCTGTATCTTCTTCATCCATTAGAATCTGATGATACCCGACATAGCAATCCACAAAAGATCAAATCTCATGCTTGGCACAATTATCGATCAAAATATGGATATTGGGTAGTGGGAAATTATCCTTTGGACTTGCTTTGTTGAGATTGCGGTAATCGACGCATACTCTGATCTTGCCGTCCTTCTTCGGTACAGGCACGATATTATCCAACCAAACAGGATATCGAGTGACCCGAATAACCTTTGCATCCAACTACTTGGTAACTTCTTCTTTAATCTTCACACTCATATCAGTTTTGAATTTCCACAACTTTTGCTTGACGGGAGGGAATGCTGGATCAGTGGGCAATCTGTGGACCACTAAATCAGTGCTTAAACCCGGCATGTCGTCATATGACCACGCAAAAACATCTTTGTACTCGATGAGTGTTTTGATTAACTCCTCCCGGATTTTTGGCTCGAGGTGGACACTTATTTTAGTCTCTCGGACATTGTCGATGTCCCCTAAATTGACGGCTTCTGTGTCATTCAGGTTGGGTTTGGGTTTTTCTTCGAAGTGAATTAACTCCTTACTAATCTCTTCGAAGGCTTCATCCTCATCATCGTATTCTGATTCGTAATCACAATCTACTTCTTGAACTAATATTTCGGAATCAGATTAATTTTTAAGACTGGGCTGAGGATTCCTTATGCATGCTATGTCATTAGAACCAGCATAAAAAGAACTGTATATAAAAGAAAACAAAACAAAAAGAAAAACCATCAGGAATGATGAAGAAAGGGAAATTGTATTTTATTGAATGATAAAAGATAACAAGGTTTGCACACTCAAACAGACTGAAAAAATGAAATCTGGATTGCAACCATGGAATAATCCGTACAAACTTAAAGGAAAATCAAAGCAAACTACTAAGACTCCTTCCGAGTAGGGAGATGAGTAGTCTTCCAATTATTAAGCTTTGTTGTTGGCCCGACAAATTGCACTTCCGTGTTGCTAGAACCTTCTCCAATTTCCACCATGTTCACATTGTCGAACAACTTCTCAAATCTTTCAATTAACTCCTTGTCCGGATCAATCAAAGAACTGGGAATTGTTGTTACTGGGCGACTCCTCGTACCGGACTTGACAAATGATCTGGAAAGGCATAGGACCGGCTTTGGAAGGACTCATGCCCTCTGTTTCAATTTCCTGACTCTTTTTATGTCTGCGACTGTGGGCTTGAATCCTGACCAAATGTTCCCAAGTTTTCAGGAAGAGACACGGGCTGTATGATGCCTTGCATAGCTCATCCCAAACCCTTTCTTGGTACAAACCCATTCTTCAACATTTCATACGCTACCATGACTGATGCGGCGATTATATTCGGATTTGGGATACACTTCCCTTTTGGAACTTTCTCGACTGACATTGCGTCAGAAACTTGGTAGACCCATGGTCCCTTGTCATCTTCCACTTCAATGAATGGCACAATGGTGTTGCTGTGAGCGCACAAATTATCTTCGCCGTGCACAACTATTTCCTGTCTATCCCATTCAAACTTGACCATCTGATGGAGTGTTGATGGTACTGCTTTAGCGGCGTGAATCCACGGTCGCCCTAATAGCAAATTGTAGGAAACAGCTATATCCAGCACTTGGAATTCCATTGTGAATTCTACTGGACCTATAGTCAGCTCCAACATTATATCCCCGACTGAGTCTTTGCCTCCCGTCAAATCCTCGCACAAAGATACTGTTCTTATGGATCCTCACATCTTCTACTTTCAGCTTGCTTAGAGTGGAGAGAGGATAGATGTTCGCACTTGAACCATTGTCAACCAATACCTGGGTAACCACGGAATCCTCGCATTTTACTGTTAGGTAAAGGGCTTTGTTGTGTTCAGTACCCTCTATGGGCAATTCATCATCGGAAAAAGTGACTCTGTTTACTTCAAAAATCTTGTTGGCTATCTTTTCCAGATGGTTTACCGAGATCTTGTTGGGGACATGAGCCTCATTCAAGATTTTCATCAACAACTGACGATGCTCATCTGAATGGATTAGCAATGAGAGCAATGAGATCTGAGCGGGCATTTTCCTCAACTATTCTACAACAGAATAGTCATGCACTTTCATTTTCCTCAAAAATTCCTCTGCCTCTTCTTTAGTTACAACTTTCTTTACCGGCGTTGGATTATCTTTAGTTCTTCTTAACTCATCGGGAGTAAAACACCTTCCTGAGCGAGTCAAACCTTGTGCTTCACAAACTTCTTCTTTGATTTCTTTCCCTTTGTAAATCACTGTCACTCGTTCATAATTCCAAGGAACAGCCTTGATGTTGATCACTGGAAGCTGAGTTATCGGTTTTATAATAATAGGCTCTGTGCGAGCACCATTCACGACCACAATAGGTTTACTTGCAACCCCTGGCACTACCACTTTAGCTTTCTCTGGTTTCACTGCAACAATGCTTGACGACCCTCTCTCGGCTACCACAACGGGCTTATCGACTACCCCTTTAAATTGGACCATTGATTTCCCACTAGTTACCTTTTCCTTTGAGCTGGTTTTGCTGGAATGGATCATCATTACCTTCTGTGAGGGCTTCCTGGGATCCCCTCCTTTGTGTATCAACTCAATCATATGGGTATCATGGTGAGCTGGCAATGGATTCTGATTGATATCCGGTGCTTCTGGGGCCTGAACCTCGAAGCCCTTGCGTGAGCTGGCAATGCTCTTGCATAGTTGTTTTCAATTTCCAACACTTCTCTGTATCATGCCCCGGGGCTCTTGAACAGTACTCACAACTCACCGAGTGGTCAAAATTTCTAGGAGGGGGATTTGGCATTTTAGGCTCAATTGGATTCAGCATGCCCAACTGCCTCAACCTGTGGAAAAGACTGGTATATGATTCCCCCAGTGGAGTGAAAGTCTTTTGCTTCTGTAACTTCTCATTCTTGAAAGCTTGGTTTGGTTGGAAACCCATTCCAGGGGGATTTCTGTAGGCTCTTGGGGGTGGATACGTGTTTTGTGGAGCTGGGTATGGATTTTGTGGAGCCGGCGCACGCCATTGTGCGTGTGCCGGAGTTTGGGTATAGGTTTGTGCATGATGGACAGAAAAATGGGGATCTGGCAGTGGGTAGTAATGTTATGGAGGGCTATATGGAGTGTGGGGGTAATTTTGGTGGTAGGGTCGTGGTTGGCTATAGTAGGGTGACGGGCCTCTAGATCTGAACCAGGCTCCGGATTCAACAGTCGTGACATCTTCTTTCTTCTTTTTCCCAAGTACACCCTCAATGCCTCTTTGAATGGCCTGAGTGGTTGCCTTGGTCGCTGAATAACTCATGATTTTGTTGGACTTAAGCCCCTCCTCGACCATGCCTCCCATTTTTACAACCTCATTAAAAGACTTGCCAATTGTGGACACCAAATGACCAAAGTAGGTTGGCTCCAAAGCCTGCAAAAAGTAATCAACCATCTCGCTCTCTTTCATTGGGGGATCTACGCTTGCTGCTTGCTCCCTCCACCGGAAACCATATTCTCTAAAGCTTTCACTGTGCTTCTTCTCTAGTTTAGTCAAAGATAGTCGGTCTGGAATGATCTCAAGATTATACTGAAAGTGACAAGCGAATGATTGTGCCAGATCATCCCATGTATACCATCTTCCGTGATCTTGGCGGGTGTACCACTCCAATGATGATCCGCTCAAACTCTGACTGAAGTAAGCTATTAGCAATTCATCCTTTCCTACGGCTCCCCTCATTTTACTGCAAAAACCTCTCAAATGAGCCACCGGATCACCGTGTCCGTTGTACAAGTCGAATTTGGGCATTTTGAACCCTGCTGGTAGTTGACATTTGGGAATAAACACAGGTCTTTGTAAGCCACGCTTACCTGACCTCCTAGCCCTCTCATATCCCTGAAGGATTGTTCTATGTTTTTCATTTTTTTGAACATCTCTTCATGTTCAGGATTTTTGGCTGGTCTCTTAGCTTCTCTCAGGAGATCGGAGTGTGGATCATAAGGGCAGGTTTCGGAAACTTTGAGGGTGGGATCCGGGGGATAATACTAGTTGTCCTGAGCTTGGAACATAGGTTCACTCGAGGATATATGAAGTGCAGCTGGTGGAGATGCCACAAAGACAGGGGTGACTGGCGGAGGGGGGTATGGAATTGATTTTGGTGGTGGAGCTTGTGGCATATGAGAAGTAGTGCCATGGTAATGTTGGTAAATGGGAAAACCTGGATCGGTGGCAGGATGATCCTGAGACTGAGCTAATAGTGGGGTAAAAGTCGGGTTAGCCGGGTAAGACGGGGGTGATTGCCCTTTGGACCTGGCCTGGTACATTTCGGTCATCTGTTGCTTAAGTTTGAGCATCTCCTCCTTTATTTTATTGACATCCAACTCCTCCACCTCAACACTAGTGTCGGCATCCGGGATAGACATGATTTCTGGTATTGGTCCTTTCGATCTGGTTTGGTAATGATAATGTGTCAGTATCCGCTAGATAAACTAACTGCTTGAATTCTCTGGAAATCAACAAACTTGTTAGTTCTTAGAGTTTAACATATATGCAATTACACGTTGGGATGCAATGCACCTAGGCAATTAACCATTTTCTATCATGCATTTGCTTCGGTTGCGTGTGTCATTTCGGCCTCTCATAATTGTGCCCCTTCTTTTAAGCTTCTTTTATTTTATCCTTCTATATTTTCCCTTTTCCTTTTTAGTGGTGGTCGAATCCTATAGAGATTGCCTATGTATTATGTCCCCTCATGAATCAGACCGTGCGTAGTTCTGTCAGATAAGTGTGAAAGTAAATAAAACATTTTTGGGATTTTCAGCTTTTATAAAAACAGATGCTTCGATCACAAAGACTCAATACTAACAAATTTCAAAAGACTAAAAGACTCTGATGCAAAAGACAAAATACAGACTCCGAAATAAAGCTATCATACTTGAAAGAAATACAGACTAACAGAAAGAAAGTATAAACCCAACATGACTTACGGACTCCGACAGAAAAAGAAATACTGACTCAAACGGAAAATCATGAGTATATCAATGCTCCTGGTGCCCACGAGATATCATTCAGTCTCGTCGCGGGCCTATGTGCAAAATCCCTTTGAAGTCGGTCCAAGTTGTTCATTATTTGTTTAGCAAAGGTTATCACCGCTGCAAAGAACATAGTGCGAGTCATATCCTCACAAATGTGGCACTTCATAATGATGTAGTCTGCGATGTTTCTAATTTTCTCTCTTATGACGCCCTTTTCTTGTAACAAACGCCCAATCTGCTGGGCCCTGGCCTCCAAAGTTTGCTTGGCTGCATAATTTTGTTCCTGAAGTTGTTGCAAGTCTATTTCTAACTGCGCCAATGTCGTATAACAGCGTTCCCTTTCAACCTTGAAGTCGTTTGCCTGCTTGATCATTTTGTTTTCTGTGGCGATGACCCTTTTCTTCAACCCCACGACCTCATCGTCGTACCTTTTTCTTAACTGCTTAACTATGCATACCCGTTCATCTGCATTTTTAGCCAATTGTTTTTGAGCCCTGGCCAGTTCACTTTCTGCTTTGTTCAAATAGAAACTATAGTTACTCACTTTCTGCCTTAGGTTAGCTACGAGCTTTTCATCTCTGTTACTTCGGACTGGATTTTCTGCAGCTACTTTCAGTTTCTGAATTTGAGCTTGAAGGGCCTCATTTTCTTTGGCTAGCCTTTTCTTTTCACCCTCATCCGTTGTTGCTTGTAAGCCATTCTTGAATTGAAGGTCTTTGACTTGCTTTTCCAGCTTTCCTATTGTGGCCATGTGCTCGTTTTCTTTGGCCAACCAAGCCCACGGTTCTTGCGATGCCTCGACGAATTCCTGAATGTGCGGTTTTTTGGCCGGTCTTTCTAATTCGGCCCTTGCAGTGTTCTTTTTCTATACCAGGCAAGGTAGGCGGGTGAGACCTCACCTTTAGATAGGTTCCGCACTTGGGTGCTTTCCGCCAAATACTGGCATTCGTTCCAAATAGAACGAATTGTTTCTTCGTGAAATTGGCCGTCGGAGCTAATCTCAATCGCGTGGATACGGAGATCTTCATCTGGATGCATCACCTGACACCTTCCTAATTGTCTCATCACTCGGTAGGGAGCGTAAGGCTGAATACCTCGAAGACCCATTAGGAGGAAGTAAGGACCTGTGGCGGGTGTATACACAATTTTTTCAACAGGAAGCCAACCTAGTGTCCATTTTATTTGTCCCGTAGTGATGGCACGAAGGCGGGCTATCCATTATCCAAACCCCTCCGGTAACTTGAACCATGAAACCCTTGTGTTGAATTCTTCAACGCAGCTTTTCTCTGCGGATCCATAACTCATATACTGAGGATGGTGGCACAAGTGCTCGATCATCCACATTTGTAATAGCAAATTGCATCCCTCGAAGAAGTCTGCCCCAGCTTTACAAGCTGTAAGAGCTCGGTATATCTCAGACACTATCATAGGGGCGAGAGTACTCTTGGCGTTGGTAACCAGGACCTTGACGACTTCAGCCACCCTCAAATCGATATTCCCGCCTTTTCGGGGAAACACCACAAGGCCTAAGAATGCGACCATGAAAGCGAAACGCCTATGCTCGTCCCATTTTGTTCAGCTCCCTTTATTGCAAACCCCGCTTTCCGGATCATTGAACCCTCTTACATGCCCGTACTTCTGGTATATAAAACGTAGAGTGGAAAAAACCCCTTCCAACTCGGAATATGTGATTCCCTTGCTTATCTTTAGCAAATCCATGAATTTGTGAGAGTTAACGACCCTTGGAGCGATCAGATACTTATGCCTCAAACCTGCAATACTTTTTATATAACCTACTATCTCTTCCAAGGTTGGGGTGAGTTCAAAATCCGAGAAGTGAAATACGTTATGGGCCAGGTCCCAGAACGTAACCAAAGCCTTTATGATATCTCCTCTAGGTCTGATCTTTAATAACCCGGTGAGACCCCCCAAATGTAGATTGATCTTATCCTGCTCTGACTTGCCCAGATCTTCCCACCACATACGCAACTCCAAAGAGATTTTGTTCATAACTGTTACCGGCAAATTCTGACTCGTGCTCAACCTGTATGTTTATTGGGGCGTTTAGGCAAACTTTAAGACTTATTTAACTCAAAATAAAATTAACACACATTTTTTCAAAAATAAAATAAAAACCCGGTTTCGCAAATACGGCCTTTCAGCACTTCGAGAACGAAGATTTTAAGGTTGTGTTGGCTCACTGGTGAAAACCTTGGGAAAAGAAATGACCACAGGTGGTTGTTCTTGCAAAAACAGCCTTCCGGCGCCCTTTTTAAGGACATTCGGCTATTTCTGACAAGAATGACATCACCCTAACTATTTTTCAAATAATAGTAAAATTTTGTTCTTTTGACTATTTTTGCGAAAAGGAAGTTGGACCCGATGAGGGTTGCCTACGTATCTCACACCCTGTGAGAATCAAACTGGCCTAGTTCGGGCAATTTTGACAACACAAAACCAACTCTCTTTTTTGAAAACGATAAAATTCTCTTTTTTTTGTTTTTTTTTTAAATTTCGGTAGAGTTTCGGTATATATAGGTTTTCAAAACGGGTAATTACCTCCCTTAGCCCTCACACTGCTATTTCTTTTCCAAACTCTTTTCTTTTATTCAAAAACCGGTCAACATGCAAATCCGAAGCAAATAAATGCACAAGTAGCAAGTAAGATCCATCAGGATGGTCTTTTTATTTTTTTGTACACCTGTCCTAGACAGACCCAACCCATGTGTTGAGTCTCCAAAGTTAAAATACACGTGATGCAGACAAACATTCCTACTAGGGATACGGTATAAGGTCTTGTTATACTAGGTTAAAAACCTGGGTTTATTTGTTCTAGACCTGGCTTACCCGAGTGGACAACTCGAGCCGAGTGGGGCTGCGTACAGGTAACCAAAAGATCATCCGGCTTTGAAACTTGTCCGAACCTCATTCTATTTGGAATAGGACTAACAGAAAGAAGTCACGACCAGCGTGCGCTCCTCGGGAGATAGAAGAGAGGGATTTCGTAGCATTTTATATAGAGTTCAGATAATATCAAAGCGGTAAAAAGCAATATTTAGCACATTAGGCCCAAACATGTAAATAAGACCAGATAATAAATAAGGCCCAATATAACAATTATCCTAAGCTCGAATTCTTGAACCCTGAACCAGAGATTCTAGGTTCGATCCCCAGCAGAGTCGCCGGAGCTGTCACAACTACTTTTTTACCTACACCCCCATAAAGGGTGTATAAGGGAGTTTTTCCAATTAAAGGACAATCGAAACGGGATTATTTTATTTAAATTTTTAGAGTCGCCACTTGGGATAATTTATGATGTCCCAAGTCACCGGTTCCGGCACGGTCGCTCCGTTCTAGGTTCTAGGTTCTATTTCGAGCTGTTATATTTGGAACAGCTTAATTGCACCGGTGCCAACTGTTATATTTGGCTTAATTATCTAATTTTAGTACATGTTTCAGCCTATGGTGCAATTTTAACTTTTAACCGCTTTTGTTCAAATAATTTTAAGAAAAATTCAACGTTATCAAAAATACGTCTTGAACCACGTCACATAAATGTGCCCATGGTCCGCAACATATTTTATCTAACATTGTTGAGATTTGGATTTGGGTCACATAAATACGCACCCGAATTTAGGAAGGTAATATTATTAAAATAACACGCCTAAAGCATCTACGCGCTTTCAACTTTGCGAGGGCCATGAAAATTCAACTAAATGACACGCCTCGATTTCTAAGGATTTAGATATTTAGGATCAATTAAATGAAGGCCATGCATTTTAAGATTTTATTTGGCACGGCACGCCTCGATTTACCCTTAAAGAATCGTAATTATATCAAGTGAACGTGTACATAATCACAAGTGTTCATTATTCTAGCTAGTTATTCTTAGGAAGGCCGAGTTCTGAATATCAATTATACAGCAAATAGGTGCAGTTAATAGTTCCTATTAGGAGCCGTTTGTGACTGGTTGCATATTTCCTTAAAAAGTGCGAGAAAGATGAGCACATGTAGTTAATGCTAATAGATTACTTGCCAACTACATTTTTAGGATTCCCCTCCAAGATGTGAGACATAAATCAAAAGGCACAGATGGTCAAAGTAATTGTTCTACCACTGTTTTGTTGCATACTAAATCATAAAATGAATGCTTGAGTTTGGATATTCTAACTTTTGAGTCGTGCCATCAAATGCAGATCAAATTTCGGAGAGGCACGAAAGCAGGAGCCTTGGATTAGAGGAGAAAGTCTGGTGTTAAAGTTATTAATCTAATTTCTCGCAAATTTCAGCAAAACCAAACCTTATTCTCACTTAAAACCCTAAACAATCCGCTCATTAACAACTGTAATTTCCAGATTCATCACAAACTCTTTGAACTTTTATGAACAAAATAAGACAGCAACAAACCCAAACCATAATCTTGGGAAACAGAGAAATTATCAGATTCAAAGATCTAAGCTCCATAAAATGTACTAGAATTTCATGCCATCGAATAATTACACAAATTACGAAACAATTAGTCAACAGCTATTATGAATGTCCTTGAAAGTCCCCTTTTACATATACACCAATTCAAACCCCATGACATCCAAGTAACTAAGCCATAACTTGTTCTATGTTGCAAACCAAAGATAATTCTAGAACATAGAACTTAGCAAGTGCACCCAACAATAAGGTGATTATAAACCTATTCATACTCTATTCAACCATAAATATACCTCGAACAAGCTATCTCCGAACTAAATGATATACATTATGCATGAAATGGAAGAAACAGAAGTGAGAATTCAATAGCAACCATCATCCAATTTGTTCACATTTCAGAACCAAGCTTCAAGCTACTTTTAAGTGGTGTCCATGGAATTGATAAATACCTGGAAGTAAATATGAAATGAAAGGGTGAGGATTTCAGCAGTAACAACAGCAGAATTGAGTTCATATCCAAGGAAAGAGTGCCACAGATCAGTTCAAATCGTGAAATGCAACCAAGGATCCAATTTCGGATTCACAGTAAAACCAACAAACTCGACATCCAAGATAAATGACTGAAACTCAAACTATTTCTAAATCCAAACAGTTAAGAAATTGATTCAAGGAGAGAAATTTCAGATTAGCAAATTCAAACTCAATGGAACAGTGCTAATATTTTCAGCTATTTTCAGATTTTTTCTTCATTTTTTTTCGGATTTTTCTCTTAGTCTCCCTCTTTTTGGTCTATTTGTTCTCCTTATTTCCTTCTCAGAATGTTCTCCTTTCAATCTTTTTCGCTCTCCAACTCTCTTCTCCCTTTATAAATCAGTGAGTGTCCCCCTCTTAAGGTGTATTCAGTCCTTTCTTAATTCTGTTCCTCCCCCCTTTCCAGACTGTATACCCTTTTACACCTGTATCTTTTAGCCTTTTAATTATATCCCCCATGTTCTCTGATTTCCAGCTCCTAAAGGGGCATTAAGCTAGCCATTACCAGTCCCCTTTTCCTTTTTAATTCATTCCACTACTTAGTGCTTATGATTAATTCAGTAGTGCATTTCCTAGACCCTACCACTATTGAGAAGCCCTCTAATTAATTATTGACAGGTTTCCCTGCCCAAATTACCCTCAAGGCTTCTGTTATTCATCCCCCCTAAGTTCCGAAGTACCACAATTATAGTAAACAAAAGACTAAAACTTTTAACTAGATTGAAAAATCAAAATCACTATTAAATTAAATAACGACATACATGAATATGCACCAAAGACAATCGAATGGACAGTTCACAATTTTAAACCTAATTCAAACCTAAAAAGAGAAGAAGACGGGGCAGAAGTGGAATAATAACAAGAGAAGAAAAGAAGTAGTACTGGATACTCACCAACTCAACGGGTTCATTTGGCACTTGAATTTTTTCCGACTTCATCGCCAAATGATGTTAGTCATTTGTTCTTTGTTAGAACAAATGATTAACACCATTTTGTGACGAAATCGGCCCTGAAATCATCAACAATTCTTGTCTTTAACTCTGACTTTTAGAATCGCAACTCAAGATTTGAAATTTGACCTATTTTAGACAAATTTGAGGTAAACCAGATATGTATTGGGTATGAGGAGGTCAAGGAGGTTATGGGGTGTCAATTTGGGGTCGATTGGATAAACTAGGGTTCGGGGTTCAAATTTCGATCAAAAATTCGACGATTTCGACCGTGATTCGAAAGGAACGGTTTGAGGATTTGAGATAATGAGGTTAAGGAGAATCACTGGTGTTAATTTGGGGTTGTTTGGGCCACCAAAACCGCCGTGAGGCGATTTTCGGTGGGCAGAAAAGGGCGACGTGCGGTAGTGCATGTTCTTGGTCTCTAAAGAGACGAGTGGGGGGTGTTTGGTATATTAAAATGGGGAATTAACCGGGGCCGTTAGATTAGAAGGGATCGACGATCCAGATTGATCAAGGGGAAAATGGGGTCGTTTGGTGGCTAAGTGGGTGGTCCGGGTATGGGAATGGGTCGAGTTGTGGGAAAGGTTTGGGACCGTTCGATCAGGCTGATTCAACGGCCCAGATTAGAGCATGTCCAAACGACGTCATTTTGGTTGAGGTTGGAGACGGACCGGGTTGGGGGAGACGGGTCTGGGCTGGTTTGGGGTGTATTTGATTTGGGCTTTGGTGGTTAAATTGAGTTTGGCCCAATTTGATTTCCTTTTCTTTTATTAATTCTTTTTCTTCCTAAATTGTCTTCAAAATTAAAACCAAAAATCCTAACTCAAATTATAAAACCAAAATGACTTAAAATACTAATCCAATTTAAATAATATTTATCACAAGTAATTGCAAACATACAAACATGCACGAACTCATGCAAATAATGACAGAAAATATTATAAAAATCCACAACTGGCTTTGTGACATATGCATCGCATATTTTATTTTGAATTTTTTGGGAGTAATTCTCATAGGGCAAAAATCACGTGCTCACACCTTGGATTGCATTTGTGACATATGCATCGCATTTGCGACATATGCGTCGCATTTGGGAAGACAACTGGCTTAAAGATTCGTTGCATTTGCGAGGAATTGATCACAATTGCGATCATCGCTATTGCGAACTTTGTATCATAATTGCGATAACTGCAGCTAGGTAAAAGAAGGGAAAAACAAGATTTTTGTTTATTCTTCAAATTTTCAAAACAAGAAAACCCTAGAGGCGATTTTCCCAAGCACCCTTCTTCCCCAAATTATTGGTAAGTGATTCTAATCCATTTTCTTTCAATCTTTCACTACATTTCCTAAGATTTCAACCTAAGATCTTGTGTTTTCATGGTGGAAATTGGGAGTGTGGGAAGAATTAGGGATTTTTGCAAAATGGGGATTTAGAATTACATAACCGGACTCGGGGGCGAATGAGTAATCAGGGTTTTGTCCAAATTTCGGGTTTGGACCAAGCGATCCCGGTAATTGACTTTTTCAATAATGACCTAAATTGAAACTTTTGATCGTGGGTAATTTCTAAGGCTTATTTTGAATCGTTTGGTTGGTAATTTGCTAGATATTGTTAGTTCGGAGGATTGCTTGAATGGCAAAGTTGTGGTTGAGCTTTGAGTGGTCTTTGGACCGAGGTAAGTGTTGAGTTTAACCTTGACTTGAGGGAATTAGGAACCCTCGGACTAAGTGCTAAGTGAATTTCATGTGAGCGGCGTATATACGAGGTGACGAGTACTTATACGCCGCCAAATTATTTATTGATCGTAAAGGTTTCCGTGGTTTGAATTGTTAATTTGACTATGCACATTAAGTTTTTGGTACTGATATGGTGGGATCGAGTTGAATGCCACAACATGTGGAATAGGGGTAGATTGATATGGTGGAATAAGAGTGAATTTGTACTATACGGTGGGATCGGGTTGCACGCCGCAACAAGTGGAATAAGGGTAGATTGATATGGTGAAATAAGGGTGAATTATGATACTGATATTGATATATGGTGAGATCGAGTTGCGCGCCATAACAATTATATATTATCTTTGTTATTGATGTTATTACGGTGAAATAAGTGAGGATTCTGTGTTGTACGGTGGGATCGGGTTGCACGCCGCAACAACCTATGTGTTTATATTTCATGAGTTGTGTTGGTTTTCAGTGTTCTCATTTGAAATGCTAAGGATTGGTAATTCTGGATGACACTGGCTTATTTCTTGACGTTGTAGCTATTATTTTCAGTTGATTGTTTTATTTTGTTCTGTATTTCCATTTTTTGTCATTATTATATAATGCGTATAGGTTGTAGTGTAGATGACCTGCCTTAGCCTCGTCACTACTTCGTCGAGGTTAGGATCGGCACTTACAAAGTACATGGGGTTGGTTGTACTCATACTACACTCCACACTTCTTGTGCAGATTTTGGAGTCGATCCTAGCAGCGGTTATCAGTGAGCTCGAATTGGACATCGTACAAAGACTTGAGGTACAACTGCTCAGCGCCCGCAACTCCTGGAGTTCCTTTATCTTCTTTTTATTTAGTTGTGTACCTTCTTTTCAAACAACTTTATGTTATTTTAGTCCCTTATGTGTATTATTCTAGCAGCTCGTGCACTTGTGACACCGGGTTCAGGGATGTATTAAACGTTTGGCTATTTTAACTTTTGCATTATTACTTTGGATCATTGCAGTAGTCTTGGTTCTTTTCTCATTAACTAATATTGAACTGTTAAAAATGGATAGAATGATTTAATGTTGGCTTGCCTAGCAAGTAAAATGTTAGACGTCATCATGGTCCCGACGGTGGGAATTCTGGGTCGTGACAGAGGGAAAGGTTGTTGAGAAGTTATGATGGTGGAGGTAGTGGATATGACAGGAAGGCTATTTTCGAGAAATGTAGTTGGAGGACGAATGATGGAGCTACTAGGAAGGTTGGGAAGGATATGATAAGCGGGAAAAAGTTGGAGAATATGGTGGATCATCTGACACTATGACCGGAGCTTAGGTGAAGGTGGCATCTAGGAAGCTAGGCGGTAGCGGGGGTGATGTCTTACCAGTCATCCAAGCCTCATACATGTCTGTCATGTGTTGTCTTAACATCCTCATCTCTTCAACCAACATAGTGTCTCGTTGAAACAATTGCTTTTGGGCGGGCACCAGTATCAACCAACTCAATTCTGTTGTCCTCTGTCATTGCCTTTCGATGTTATATTGAAGGAAAGAGTTCCCAGTTTAAGAACCACAAACCAACCACCCTTCTACTATAATGAACATAACAAAGAGGAACAAAATGAAGTCATCACGTTAGTGTTAAGGCATTTAACATAAGATAATCTCACATTATGAGCAATATACCTAGTCACAGTTATCAGATCTAAAATGATTTCGAGGGTACGAAGGTCGTATTGGCATCATCCCAAGTTCACTCTTCTTGCCCCTTTTCCTCTTTATTTTTTTTCTTGCGCTCCTTGGTTTTTCATTTTCTTCCGTTTCTTTTTCTTTCTTATTATTAGTCTTTTCTTTCCTCTCATTTCTCACATCCCACAACTTCATCTTTTTTTCTTTTAATATTAAAAATGATTCGATCGATTCCAATGTAGGTTGTCTACGTATCATGTTCCACATGAATCAGACCAAGCGTAGTTCTGGAAAAGTAATGGACAAAATAAACTAAAAATAAAAAAAAATTATTTATAATATTTTTTTGGTTTTTCAAATACAAAAGGAAGTTCTATAAAAAGACTCGACAATCTCAACTAGATTATGACAGACTCTGACATCACCTAAAAGACTCAATACCACTGGACAAGACTACAAAGTAAAAGACAAACATAAAAACAGACTCGAAACATAAAAGTCTCCTTAAGAAGCTCTTGAATGCAACGATCCTAGCTATGAAGGTTATGGGGTAAGTGGACCCATACCTGAATTAGAAGAATAAGAACAAATAGAGTTAGTGACTCAGGACACTATGTGAAACAATAACAACATTATTGAAGCTATTTTTGCAAAATGGCTACATGGCCAAAAGGTGGCTAGAAGTGCAAACACAACAAAGGTGACCACAAAGTCACACAGATACCTTACTAAGGCCTACATGGCCTCAAACTCCCAACATAGTCCTCAAAATTACTTTGCAAAAAATGACCCCATTGCAGAAATGGCCTATGTGGTCAAAAATGGCTAAGCGTGCAAATTCAAACGGAATAGACCTAAAACTAAGAGGACACCTTATTGTTGATTTAGGGCTCTATGACATGGGTTAACAAGCTACTTTTGCAAAAATATCCCTATTTCGCAAAAACGGCCGATATGACAAATATGGATAAACGTGCAAGATTTGGCTACGACCTCCGAAGCCAAGAACTTGAGACTCACTAGGAAGACGGACCCTATGTGGGTTGCTTACGTATCTCGCCCCAAAAGACGAGAATCAAGTCTTGGGTTATTGGAAAATATCCCTATTTTTCGGTCTTGGGTTTGTTGTGTCTTTCAGGTAGTACGTGGTGGCTATTGGAAACGAAAGAGGAACAAGCATGAAAATATATGAGTCCCTACTAGGGCGAGTAGCAGTAAGGGACGATGGAAGTTGGATGTGAACGAGCCAGGTGTCGCGACATCATCGTGTAAACTAAGACAACTTCCAGATTCTATTCTCGGGAGTTGGTACCTACCACTTTCCTATTATTCTTCCCCTTGTGCTAGTTAAATTGTCGCCTTTCTTAGTTTGCATTAGTGTTAAGCATTCTATTAGCTGCAACTTGTTTTATCCTTGTCTGGTTCGTTTGCCTAGTGCGAGTGAGTGATTCTCCTTAGTCTATTGTAGGTATAGTGGTTGTAGTCCGAGATGGTAGAGTAAGGTCATGTCCTCGGGGAGGCCAGGGGACGGAGCGGGGGGTGGGGGAGGGGTCAGGGGGTGTGATGGGAGGTAATGGGCACAAGGGTGCCTATAGGTTGAGAATTGGGTCATGGAACATAGGTACATTGACGGGTAAGCCTATAGAGCTAGCGAAGATCCTACAGAAGAGGAAGGTCAATATAAAGTATGTCCAAGAGACTCAATGGGTAGGATCGAGGGCGAGGAATACAGACGATTACAAGTTGTGGTACTCTGGAGTCCATAAAGGTAAGAATGGTGTAGGCATTCTGGTGGATGGGGAACTTAGAGAGTCTGTGGTAGAGGTTAGGCGAGTGAATGATAGGATAATGTCTATTAAGTTGGTGGTTGGAGAGTGCACCCTAAATGTCGTGAGTGTGTATGCACCGCAAGCGGGATTGGATGAGGAGGTCAAGAGGCGCTTCTGGGAGAGGTTGGATGAGATTGGGCGTAGTATTCCGCTTGTTGAGAGGTTATTTATATGAGGGGATTTCAATGGTCATATTGGGTCGACTACATGCGGCTATGGTGAGGTGCCTAATGGCTTCGGTTTTGGGATAAGAATGAAGGAGGTACTTTGTTGCTAGATTTCGCAAAGGCATTTGAGCTAGTGATTGCTAACTTTAGTTTTCCAAAGAGGGAGGAGCATTTGTTTACTTTTCAGAGTATGGTGGTGAAGACTCAAATTGACTATCTTCTCCTTAGGAGGTGCGACATAGGGTTGTGTAAGGATTGCAAGGTTATCCCGGGTGAGACCTCACGATGCAACATAGGCTCTTAGGGAAGGACGTCAGTATTATAATGAAAAGGAAGAAGAGGATTGCACGAGGTCGACCGAGGATCAGGTGGGGAGCCTTGACTAAGGATAAAGATCAGGAGTTGAAAGGGAGGTTATCGATTCTGGGAGCTTGGAGGAGTAATGGGGACAGGAGCGTTATGTGGTCGATGATGGCATATTACATATGAAAGGCAGTGAGAGAGGTCTTGGGAGTCTCAAAGGGTTACACTGGCAGGCACAAAGGCAACTGATGGTGGAATGAAGTGGTTCAAGGTATAGTGGAAATGAAGAAGGCAGTGTACCTGAAGCTAGTTGGGAGTACATGCGAGGTAGAGAGGATTGCGAACAGGGAGAGGTATAAGGTAGCTAGGAAGGAGGGGAAACTAGCGGTCACGGAGGCTAAGACTGCGGATTTTAGTTGTCCGTATGAGGAACTAGGGACCAAAGGCGAGAAGAAAAGATTATTCAGGCTGGCCAAGGAGAGAGAGAGGAAGTCCCGGGATTTGGACCAAGTGAGGTGCATCAAAGAAAATGATGGTAGAGTATTTATGGGAGAGGCCCAGGTTAATCGGAGACGGCAGACTTACTTTCATAAACTTCTAAATGAAGTTAGGGATTAGGATATTGTGCTAGGCGAGTTGGGGCATTCCGAGAGCCTCCGCAATTTTGGATACTGTAGGCACTTCAAGGTTGGGGAGGTCATGGGGGTTATGCGTAAGATGAGCAGGGGCAGAGCAACCGGGCCTGATGAGATTCCGGTTGAATTTTGGAAGTGTGTGGGTAGAGCAGGCTTGGAGTGGTTGACTAGGTTGTTTAATTTATTTTTAGGACGAAGAATATATTGGACTAGTGGAGGTGGAGTACGATGGTTTTGTTGTACAAGAACAAAGGTTACATCCAGAGTAGCAAAAACTATAAGGGTATCAAATTATTGAGTCATACCATGAAATTTTGGGAGAGAGTAGTAAAAGCGAAGGTGAGGAGGACGGTGTCTGTATCAGATAACCAGTTCGGGTTCATGTTGGGTCGTTCTACTATGGAAACTAACCACCTTATTAGGAGGTTGGTGGAACAGTATAGAGATAGGGAGAAGGATTTGCACATGGTGTTTTTTGATCTGGAGAAAGCATATGACAAGGTTCCTAGGGAGTTTCTTTGGAGATTCTTAGAGGCTAAAAGTGTGTCGGTTTCTTACATTAGGGCGACTAAGGACATGTATGATGGAGCTAAGACCCAGGTTAGGACAGTGGGAGGCGACTCTGAGCATTTTTCGGTTATTATGGGGTTACACCAAGGATCTCCGCTCAGCTCTTTCTTATTTGCTCTGGTGATGGACACACTAACACACCATGTTCAAGGAGAAGTGTCATGGTGTATGTTATTCACTGATGACATTGTTCTGATTGATGAAACACGGAGTGGTGTTAACGAGAGACTAGAGGTTTGGAGACAGACCCTTGAGTCTAAGGGTTTCAAGTTGAGTAGGACGAAGATGGAGTATCGTGAGTGCAAGTTCAGTACCGAGCCGAAGGAAGCAGGCATGGACGTCAGGCTTGGATCGCAGGTTTTTCCTAAGAGAGGCAGTTTCAAGTACCTTGGGTCAACTATCTAGGGGATGGGGAGATCGACGAGGATGCCACACATCGTATTGAATTGGGATGGATGTAATGGAGGTTAGCATCTGGAGTCCTGTGTGACAAAAAAGTGTCTTCGCTTCTCAAAGGTAAGTTTTATAGAACGGTGGTTAGGATTGGAGTGGTTGACTAGGTTGTTTAATTTATTTTTAGGACGAAGAATATGTTGGACTAGTGGAGGTGGAGTACGATGGTTTTGTTGTACAAGAACAAAGGTTACATCCAGAGTAGCAAAAACTATAAGGGTATCAAATTATTGAGTCATACCATGAAATTTTGGGAGAGAGTAGTAAAAGCGAGGGTGAGGAGGACGGTGTCTGTATCAGATAACCAGTCCGGGTTCATGTTGGGTCGTTCTACTATGGAAACTAACCACCTTATTAGGAGGTTGGTGGAACAGTATAGAGATAGGGAGAAGGATTTGCACATGGTGTTTTTTGATCTGGAGAAAGCATATGACAAGGTTCCTAGGGAGTTTCTTTGGAGATTCTTAGAGGCTAAAAGTGTGTCGGTTTCTTACATTAGGGCGACTAAGGACATGTATGATGGAGCTAAGACCCAGGTTAGGACAGTGGGAGGCGACTCTGAGCATTTTTCGGTTATTATGGGGTTACACCAAGGATCTCCGCTCAACCCTTTCTTATTTGCTCTGGTGATGGACACACTAACACACCATGTTCAAGGAGAAGTGTCATGGTGTATGTTATTCACTGATGACATTGTTCTGATTGATGAAACACGGAGTGGTGTTAACGAGAGACTAGAGGTTTGGAGACAGATCCTTGAGTCTAAGGGTTTCAAGTTGAGCAGGACGAAGATGGAGTATCTTGAGTGCAAGTTCAGTACCGAGCCAAAGGAAGCAGGCTTGGATCGCAGGTCTTTCCTAAGAGAGGCAGTTTCAAGTACCTTGGGTCAACTATCTAGGGGATGGGGAGATCGACGAGGATGTCACACATCGTATTGAATTGGGATGGATGTAATGGAGGTTAGCATCTGGAGTCCTGTGTGACAAGAAAGTGTCTTCGCTACTCAAAGGTAAGTTTTATAGAACGGTGGTTAGGCTTGGAGTGGTTGACTAGGTTGTTTAATTTATTTTTAGGACGAAGAATATGTTGGACTAGTGGAGGTGGAGTACGATGGTTTTGTTGTACAAGAACAAAGGTTACATCCAGAGTAGCAAAAACTATAAGGGTATCAAATTATTGAGTCATACCATGAAATTTTGGGAAAGAGTAGTAAAAGCGAGGGTGAGGAGGACGGTGTCTGTAACAGATAACCAGTTCGGGTTCATGTTGGGTCGTTCTACTATGGAAACTAACCACCTTATTAGGAGGTTGGTGGAACAGTATAGAGATAGGGAGAAGGATTTGCACATGGTGTTTTTTGATCTGGAGAAAGCATATGACAAGGTTCCTAGGGAGTTTCTTTGGAGATTCTTAGAGGCTAAAAGTGTGTCGGTTTCTTACATTAGGGCGACTAAGGACATGTATGATGGAGCTAAGACCCAGGTTAGGACAGTGGGAGGCGACTCTGAGCATTTTTCGGTTATTATGGGGTTACACCAAGGATCTCCGCTCAGCCCTTTCTTATTTGCTCTGGTGATGGACACACTGACACACCACGTTCAAGGAGAAGTGCCATAGTGTATGTTATTCGCTGATGACATTGTTCTGATTGATGAAACACGGAGTGGTGTTAACGAGAGACTAGAGGTTTGGAGACAGATCCTTGAGTCTAAGGGTTTCAAGTTGAGCAGGACGAAGATGGAGTATCTTGAGTGCAAGTTCAGTACCGAGCCAAAGGAAGCAGGCATGGACGCCAGGCTTGGATCGCAGGTCTTTCCTAAGAGAGGCAGTTTCAAGTACCTTGGGTCAACTATCTAGGGGATGAGGAGATCGACGAGGATGTCACACATCGTATTGGATTGGGATGGATGTAATGGAGGTTAGCATCTGGAGTCCTGTGTGACAAGAAAGTGTCTTCGCTACTCAAAGGTAAGTTTGATAAAACGGTGGTTAGGTCGGCCATGATGTATGAGACTGAGTGTTGGCCAATTAAAAACTCATATACCCAGAAGATGAGAGTAGCAGAAATGAGGATGTTGATGTTGATGTGCGGGCACACTAGGATGGATAAGACTAGGAGTGAAGTTATTCGGGAGATGGTGGGCATGGCTCCTATTGATGACAAGATGGGGGAAGCGAGGCTCAGATGGTCCGGGCACGTTCAGAGGAGGAGCTTGGATGCACTGGTAAAGAGGTATGAACGGTTGGCATTGGTGAGTACGAGAAGAGGTAGAGTGCAGCCTAAGAAGTATTGGAGAGAGGTGATTAGGCGGGATATGGCGAGACTTCAGATCTCCGAGGACATGGCACTCGATAGGAAGCTGTGGAGGTCGAGCATTAAGGTTGTAGGTTAGGAGGTAGTTGAGTTTCATTTAGTCTACCAGTGTGAGGCTAGGCTGATAGGAATTAGTCTTAGACTGCTAGTGGTCAGTGATGTATTTTTACTACTCTTTCGTTATTTACTGGTTAATATTTCTGTTTTTTATTTATTAACTAGTTTTTGTGATGTCTTTATTATTTCCATGGTTTTTATTGATGGTACTGATATATTTTCTCTTTTCATCTTTTTGTCTTCTTAAATCAAAGGTCTATTGGAAACAGTCTCTCTACCCTTCGGGGTAAAGGTAAGGTCTGCGTACACATTACTCTCCCTAGACCCCACTTGTGAGATTATACTGGGTCATTGTTGTTGTTGAAAAAAGGTAAGAAAGTGTAAAATCATTTTTTAATATATTTAGAAAATTGGACAAGAAAATTAAAAGTGATAAAGCCCTCAATATTCTCTCTTACTTCATTTTTTCACCCTTTTTTCCCAAACATCAGTCCGCCAAATGATCTTTCTACCTTCAAAGATGCAACATTTAGCACATAGGATGATTGAATGTCCTTTTGGACCGTGGGCCCATTCGACACAATTTGGACAGTCTTCCTACAAAGGAACACAGTACCTAGGAACGGGCCATGCTAGGTGATAATAATATGATGCACATAGTCGTGACCTAAAGGCTGACCTATGTTTGGGGTTCAATAACAAGGCAATTCGGGGGAGCATATGGTCGATGGTGGCTGCTCAAGCATTCCACCCACTTCATACATCCTACGCCCCCTTCCCCCCTCCCAAAATAAGGGTGACTCAACAAAGAGTTTGTGTACGTGATGCATACTACGAAACTTGTTGCAGAAACAATTGACCAGGTAATGCATATGATGACAATTATAAAGCAGTAACACATAAAGGAAAACTGTAAACACATAAACAACTAGCAAATAATAAAATAAAATAAACAAAATAAAAATCAAACAACGCAAATAAAGAACATAAAACCGCAACTGAATATCCGAAAAAGCCAACAAGATCAAGTATCAGCTCGAACCTGCAACTCCCAGCAGAGTCGCCAAAGCTATCACACCCTTTTTTTCACTCTTAACCCTCTTAGAAAAAGATAAAGTGACAAAGTATTGTATTTCAAAGGATTTTCAAAGTCGCCACTTGATATTTGGTTTCGGTGTGTCAAGTCACCATTTTTTTAAAGAATGATTTTTTCCTTTTAAAACACCTTTAGACTCCAAAACTAGTTTGCACCAGAGATTCAAAGTAAGGGGATTCATTTGATTCGGGGAGAAGGTATTAAGCATTCCCTAATCCCGTAAATAGTACGGTTACATACTTGATCAAATTGGCTTTTAAGAATATTTTAATTGAAGTAAAACATACAAAGAAAACAAATACAAAAAGGTTCGAGGTTGTCCCTACCTAAATAAAAGAAAAACAAAAGAAGAAATAAAAATAAAAGTACTAATGTTCTATCCTATGCTTTCTCGGGGCATTCCCTAAATAAAACAACAAACTAAGGGTCAACCTCTAACTTCAAAAAAGAAAACTAAATAAAAAACCTAATATTTGCTTACCCAGATGTGATCGACTTAAATATGCTACTAGCGATACTTAAGGAAATAAAATGAATTTAAAGGCAGTGAAACAACAACACAAGACCATTTATTATTCTTTGTCTTTCAATTAATTTGGTTTATTTCAGTTAATTCAAAATTATTACCCCAACGACCCATTGAATTCAACAATGAATAATATCTATTTTTCGTTTCAGTTGTCCACCTAATGAGTTAAAGTATTCTTCCAAGTTTATCATGAACTCAAGGTAATGAACTGATCAAGCAAACTAAATTAACTAAACAAAGGATATAAGAACCACAAACAATTAACACAATTCATCAACTAATATAATGAGATGAAATAAAACAGATATAAGAAATGGACCTTAGTGAGCGGATTTCTTTCCGATTAATAGAACTCTGAGTTTACAGTTCTGTTTAGTTGAAAAGCAACGAGAATCCGGCCGAAAAAATTGAGCAGCGACCAAAGATACCAACGGGGACACGAACACGACAAAGCCTCGAACAAAACCTCACGCCGACGATAAACCGACCCTCTCCGCTTAGATCGGAATACTCGATCACCTCAGAAGCGAAAGCTCTTTGAATCAGAAAATGTTTAGGACCAGAAACCTGGGACACGACAACCTTGACGAAGCCGCAAACAAATCTGAGCTCAACGCTCATATCAGAAAATCTGAACAGACCCGAAACATTTCAACTCAACTCTATTTGAATGATTCTTAGCTTCTTTTTCGAAATCAATGGCAGTAAGAAACCAGTATATTTTGGTAATTTTTCTTTTGGATCCAAATAAGAAACTAAATCAAAATTAGAAAAATCTTTTTATTACTTTTTGTATCTTCAGGAAGAAAACTAGAACAAGAATCAAAATCTTTTCTGTTTTGGTATTTTGCCTTGGAATTCCAGAAGGGAAAAAATAAGACCTAGAGTTCTTCTTGGATTTTTCTTAAAACTCCTTATCTCACTTTCCTTTCAGAACGCCTTTGGGAGGTCTTTCGTTCTACTAGTGTTCACGGTGAGAAATCGGAGGCGGCGGCAAAGGGTAAGAGAGGAAGGGGTGGGCTGCAGCTGCTCTTAGGAATTTTTAAGGTTGCGTTTTAAAAAATTATAATGAGGATTATTATATTTGGTATGGGCAAATAACAGGGGACGTTGGATCTAAGTGGATGGATGCCAAGATTTTGCAATTGAAAATGGGGCGGGTCGCGGGTTAGGTGCTAGGCGTCGGGTCAAAGGTGTTGGATTAAATGTGATTGGGTAATTGCTGATGGATTAAATAGTGTTGGGCTAAAAATTCCGAAATTGGGCCTCTCTTTGGGGCGATTCATCATAAAATCTGAACATTAATTAGCCCAAAAATACTAATTTTTCCCTTCTAATATAATATAAAGTTCATTTATAAAAATACAAAATCACTCTTAATTAACTAGGATAAACTACTAATAAAATTAGTTATCAAAAGTGAAACTATTTTTATATTTTTTTATTTTTAAAAATATTAAACAACAAAATAAAATACTATATATATTAAAATCCTAGAAAAATTAATATAAACTCAAGTAGATATGTATAAAATACTGGAGTGTCTTGGAAACATGAGGGGTCAAAAATTACGTGCTTACAAATATAAATATTTATTAGTTTTGTGTAAATATCGAACAAGGATGAATTTTTATTGTGTTACAATAATGTACTACTTGATACATTTTGTTTCAATTGAAATTTGTGAAAGAAAGAAAAAAAAGAAAATGATCCAACCCCTTATTGACATGTGGAGTTTACATATTGATCATTTTGTTTTGCTACTAGATGTCTAGAACATTATCCTTTGCGTGTAAGAGAAACAACTAAATTGATGTAAACGGCTCTATTCTTGTAAATGTAATCATCCACAAGATCACTATACACTTTAAACAAGTCATCCATAATTTCATTTCCAAAATGAGACCCCACCATTGATTCAACCACAGCCCTAATTGTTTTAGCAACTTGCTGGCCACTTGATGCTGATTTCATACACAATTGGCCATTTTTGTCATCGCTATCGCATAGTGTAGAATTTAAAGAAATACTGGCGTCCCACTCAACCTCAAAAGCCTCGAGACGATTAATCACAAATGAACCTTCTTTTTCTACTGCGATTGTCACTTCCTCAGGGCATGGTGCATAGTATGGTGCATTAAAGGAGTCTACTTTCTCCTCTTCTACTAACCCCTGCATAGATGAATTACTATGTTTAGGGAAGAGAAATTTTGTGTGAGGGTAAGCTTCACTCAAAAAGGTGGTATGAATAAATAGTTATTAATAAATATGGTCCCAAATCTAACAATACAAAAATGGCGATAGTACTAGTATAGACTCCTAAATATAAAATTATAAGTATGTGTGCCATAAAATTGGATATACGACTTATAATGAGTAATTTTTGGGAAATTTGCTCTTTTACTCCCTCAAATATAGACAAATTCTTATTCTAGTCCTTATAATATCTAAGTAAGCATATTTAATTTTCAATTAGTTAAAATATGAAATATCAAACTCTCTATTTTGATTTTTCATAAATTTAATGAATTAATAATTGTTACAGCATTTGTTAGGGCTATTTTTATAATAACTCCAAATTTGAGGGTAATACATTTCTAAAAAAGTCTAAATACAACTTCTTTAACATAAATGGAATAAAAACACATTTTAATAAGGTTTACTTCATTATATGTCATAAGAACCAAAATCAGAATTTACCAATAACTAACGGCCTCGACTGTGCTTTTTTATTTATTTAAAAGACACCTTTCAACGTACTATCTTAGTTAAAAGTTGTAGGTGTATCCTGGACAATATGAGTAGTAAATATGCGACACTGGTTTTAACTCTAGGAAAAATCGAAAAAAACTGATCATATCGAATTTTGACTTCTTTTTTAAAAAAAAAAACAGAAATAAGTATTTCACCGGGTATGTTGTTGTTGTTATAAATTAGCATCCAAATACAAAAAGATGAAAAGATAAGTTTAAGCAAGTAACCTTAGAGACCAAAATAGAGAGTGCATGGGCAAGGAGCTCCCATTGGTAGTAGCAACCGTCTTCCGCCGTGGGATCAATAGAGCTCCTCCCCATTAACGACAACAACATCCGCCCGCCGGGAACCATCTCCGGCGAACGTGATTGAAGAAATAAGGAGAAGTCATTTTGAAACTGTGACATGTATTTAGTGATTACTTCACTTGGACTTGTATTTGATATGTATAATTTCCCTTTGTTTAGGGCTGTCCTTGCTTCAGTACCCAAACCAAGTGGAACCTGTTTCATTATTTTTACATTTGAAAAAATGAGCTTGACATGTGTTATTGAATTCGATTGAACTATATTCTTATGACAAAAAAAGGTACATAATAAATTAATGACAGAATACTCATACCGTAAAGTCATTGAAAAAGGACAAATATTAAACATCTCATGACAAGAATGGTCATCTACCTACTAGTAGGTAGAGTAGATCTCTATTACTTTCTTTTTGTTAATTTTGCTTTTTTGGTGACATATAGTGTAAATTTCAGTACTACAACAACAAACTCAGTGTGATTTTAAAAGAGATACCCTTCCATTCCAGTTTATGAGGTTGGATCTTGCCTTGGTATGAGAAGTTGGTTACGTAAGCTAATAACCTTTGCCAGGTTGTTCAGTATGTCTGACAGGGACCGACAAATCAAACAAATGGGGTAACAGTTTTTTAATGATGATAGGGAGTTTGGATTGGTGTGAGTGTAAGTGTACCGCACTTTGGGTACAAGATCAATTTTTTTTCTTCTTTTGTACCATGTAAAATGAAGAAAAGAAAGAAAGGCGGACGAGATAAACAAATTAAATAAAGAGCTAACTTTCTTAAAACTTTCTAATAAATATAAAATATTTAAGAAAAACATAGTTAAAGAAAAATCTACTTAACAACTCGAATAATAATACACATAAACTGAAATAGAGTACGTGAAAATTCACTGTACTGACCTGAGAGAGCCAATGGAGACTAGAGGAAGAGTGAAAAAAGTGCATGCTTTTTAGTGGAAAAAGCCTTCCATAAAATGAACCAGGCACCCCAGCAACATAGCAATTTTCTGAACCTTTCTCTTCCTTTACTTTGCGATAGAATTCTGGCAAAGACCTAAATAGATCATTGAAATCATTCCCCGGAAGATCATTCAGAGAAATTCTCAACTCCGGCAATGAGCTGCCCGATTTTCGACACGTTGCGTCCATGATATTTATAACTTCTGTGACGACCATCAAAGTGTTCGGCCCCGAGGAACAACCTAAATCAGCAATGCCAATGCTTTCTGGAATTTTTTTGTTCTTGCACAAGATGCTTATCACTGCTTCTTTAAGCCTTGAATTTGTTGCTGATATTATTTTCCTCTACAAATTCATTAAACCAAATTTCAATAACACTGGTCTAATATTTAAATGAAATTTTTTGGGATGAGTACTAGAATTTGATTAGATTTTAAGAACCGCTTAAAAGAAGAGTTTTCAACTGGATCAGCTTCCTTAAATAATCAAATCAGGACCAACAATGGTTGAGGTAGAGTAATCGGGTCCCAATATGAATAACGGACACAGGGGAAAAGCAAAAAAATTCACCTCTCAAGCCAATTATCCAACTTTAGAGATTAGAGATAAAAGATAGTAATATATTACTCCATATAGCTTAGAAAGTAGGCCAAGTTGGTAGCTTTTTCTTTCACTCTTGAGAAAAAGGTCTTCTTTCCTAAGATAATATTTAATTAACTTTCTTAAGTTTTTTTAAATATTTTCTTTGATACCTCTTTATTTTATTATTAGTTCTATTGATTCGATCCACAAACACCTTTGATAAATCTTCATGTGGCCACCTTGATAGATATAGTTAGACAAACAAATATTGTGTCGCCCAAGGAAACCAATATAATAATATAAGAAAAATCTTTTTCACCGGAAAATATAATTGATATATGAACTAAATTAAGGGAAGTATATATCAGGAAAGTAAATACATTTCAACTGTTTTAATCATTTGATGAAGATATAAAACCTGGATATTGGAGTTTTTGGCATAGCTAGTCTCTCCTTCTCCATTGTTCATGTGAAGTACCTGCATTACTTCCATCTTAATTTGCTCTCTAATTCTTTCTTTTTTCTCTCTTTTAATTATTTCTTTAGAGAGCAGCTTGTTGTGAATAAAAGAGCTGAAAATGTTCTAGTTTATATAGAGGGTTGAACAAGGCTATACCTTTTGCTACCCTCAACTTCTTCGTACGCAATTAATTTGGATTATGTCTTATGTGTTGAAGTTTGACAAATTCTTTGTCCCACATCGGTGGGCTCTTGAGTTTGGGGGATTTTCCCTTTATAAAAGAAGGCCTAATGTTTAGGATTTAAATAGACCTCTCATTTGTCTTCTCATCTGTTTAAGGCATTTGTATCTTCTCTCTTTAGTATTATTTCACTTGTATTTTTGGAGTGGAATAAAATATTGGTTGTGTCCAAGGAGTAGGCAAAATTAGCCGAACCTCGTAAATTCTGGTGTTCCCTTTATTGTTGTTTTATTGTCTTATTTATTATTTGGTGGCTGTCATAATTTTTGGTATAGTAGTTGTGACTTATTCAAACTATATACATTTGGCTTCCGCAACAATTGGTATCAGAGCCAAGGTACTGTCTAAGTATGCTCTGTGGTTGCAGCATAGTCTGATCTTCCACATCAGAAAAGATTTATCTTGGTAACTGAGTCAAGGTTTTGTCTGAGTATGCTCTGTGGTTGCAGTTTAGTCTGATCTTCTACATCAGAAAGGAAATAATCTTGATTTGTGTCGTCAACTATTAAATAATATGTGTGTCAAATATGGGAGACAATAAACAAGAAGAATCTACATCAAGTGTCAACAATACGTCATCATTGGCATTTTCGCTTATGACAAGAATTGTGTCAAATGCGAAATTTGCGGTAGAAATTTTTGACGGGTCAGGGCATTTTGGGATGTGGCAAGGCGAGGTTCTAGATGTCCTTTTTCAACAAGGGCTAGATCTTGCCATTGAAGAAAAGAGAGCAGATGTTATTGGAGAAGAAGATTGGAAGATTATCAACCGTGTTGCTTGCGGTACCATTCGATCCCTCCTTATTAGAGAGCAGAAATATCCATGCACAAAGGAAACTTCTGCAAGTAAATTATGGAAAGTACTGGAGGATAAATTTTTGAAGAAAAATAGTCAAAATAAATTTTACATGAAGAAGAGACTGTTTCACTTCACCTATGTTCCTGGTACCACGATGAATGAACATATCACCAGTTTCAATAAGTTGGTCACAGATTTGCAAAATATGGATACAACTTATGATGATGGTGACTTGGCCTTGATGTTGTTGGAGTCACTTCTTGATGAGTACGAGCACCTTGAAACAACCCTAATCCATGGAAATGACGAAGTTTCTCTCAGAGAAGTTTGTTCGGCTTTGTACAACTATGAACAAAGAAAGCGAGAAAAATAGAAGGGCGGATAAGGAGAAGCACTATTTGTAAGGGGTCGTCCTCAAAATCAAACGAGGACAAAGAAGAAAAGATCCAAGTCAAGATCCAGACCCAGCAAAGATGAATGTGCCTTTTGTCGAGAAAAAGGGCACTGGAAGAAAGACTGTCCGAAGTTGAAGAATAAGGCCAAACATAACAATGGAAAGGCCATTATGGATTCAAATGTAGCTGATTGTGATGATTCAGACTTCTCATTAGTTACAACAGAGTCATCAACATCATCAGACATATGGTTGATGGACTCGGCTTGTAGCTATCATATGTGTCCCAACAGGGACTGGTTTGTGGAATTTCAAGAAGGAGAATATGGAGTCATCCACACAGCGGATAACATCCCTCTTACCTCATATGGCATTGGTTCAATACGATTAAGGAACCATGATGGAATGATCAGAACATTAACAAATGTTCGATTTGTACCGGATTTGAAGAAGAATCTCATCTCTGTAGGAGCCCTAGAATCAAAAGGGTTCAAAATCATTGCAGAAAATGGAGAGATGAGAGTATGCTCTGGTACACTAGTGGTAATGAAGGCTAATCAGAAGAATAATAATATGTACCGCTATCATGGTAGTACAGTTATTGGGACAGCGACCGTGACATCCAGTGACGACAAAGAGGCAGAAGCAACCAAGCTATGGCACATGCGCTTGGGACATGCTGGAGGAAAATCCTTAAAAACTTTATCAGATCAAGGATTGTTAAAAGGAGTAAAGGCTTGCAACTTGGAGTTTTGTGAGCATTGTGTCAAAGGGAAACAGACAAGGGTTAAATTTGGTACAGGGATCCATGATACTCAAGGCATTTTAGATTATGTACACTCTGATGTTTGGGGTCCTTCCAAAACACCTTAATTGGGTGGGAAGCACTATTTTATAACTTTTGTTGATGATTTTTCCCGAAGAGTGTGGGTGTATACAATGAAAAGCAAAGATGAAGTGCTGGGAATTTTTCACAAATGGAAGACGATGGTGGAGAATCAAACAGACAGGAGGATCAAGTATATTCGCACAGACAATGGAGGTGAATACAAAAATGATCATTTCAATAAGGTCTGTGAAAATGATGGCATCGTCCGACACTTCACTATTAGACATACACCATAATAGAATGGAGTGGCAGAACGTATAAATCAGACCTTGCTGGAGAAGGTACGGTGTATGTTGTCCAATGCTGGCTTAGGCAAAGAATTTTGGGCTGAGGCAATTATATATGCATGCCACCTCATTAATCGTCTACCATCTTCTGCTATTGATGGCAAGACACCATTTGAAAAATGGTATGGAAAGCCTGATGTAGATTATGACTCTTTGCACGTGTTTGGCTCAACTGCATATTATCATGTGACAGAGTCAAAATTGGATCCAAGGGCAAAGAAGGCTATTTTTATGGGAATTACTTCTGGAGTCAAAGAATATCGCTTATGGTGTTCTATGACAAAGAAAGTAATATTCAGCAGGGATGTTACCTTTGATGAATCTGCTATGGTAAATAAGGTAACAGAAGATACCAAACAAAATGAAGGTGTTTCTAAGCAGGTGGAGTTTGAGGGAAAATTTATTTTCCTACACAAAAAGCAGAGGAGGAAACAAATGAAGATTACCCTCTGGAAGGAGAGCCAGTAAAGGAGATTCCAACTCAGGAACCTCAACAACAACTTGAATCATTAGCAACCAGCAGGCCAAAAAGAACAATAACGAATCCTATTCGTCTCATAGAGACGATTGCTTGTGCAACCTCAATTGTAGCTGATGATGTTCCTACCACTTATAAAGACACTGTCCAAAGTTCAGAAGAAGATAAGTGAAGGATTGCCATGAATGATGAAATACAGTCCCTTCATCAGAATCATACATGGAGATTGGCCAATCTCTCGAAGGGAAAGAAAGCAATTGGGTGCAAATGGTTATTTGCAAAGAAAGAAGGATTTCCTAACCAAGTAGATGTTCGCTACAAAGCAAGATTGGCGGCCAAAGGATATGCTCAAAATGAGGGAATTGATTACAATGAAGTGTTTTCTCCAGTTGTAAAACATTCCTCCATTAGAATTATGTTGGCTTTGGTAGCACAATTGGATTTGGAACTAGTTCAGATGGATGTAAAAACTGTGTTTTTACATGGAAACTTGGAGGAGGAAATCTACATGACTCAGCCAGAAGGATTCAAAGTTGCTGGAAAAGAAAATATGGTGTGCAAACTTGAAAAATCGTTGTACGGATTGAAACAATCTTCTAGACAATGGTACAAGCGATTTGACGAGTTTATGTTGCCGCAGGGTACAAGAGAAGCAAATACGATCATTGTGTGTATTTGCACAAGCTTAAAGATGGTTCCTTTGTATACCTTCTCCTATATGTTGATGATATGTTGATAGCTTCCAAGAATTCGGAAGAAATTGATATGTTGAAGATTCAATTGAAGAAGGAGTTCGAGATGAAGGATTTGGGTTAGGCAAAGAAAATTCTTGGCATGGAGATAATTAGAGATAGACGTTCAAAGAAACTATGTTTATCTCAAAAGGAATATTTGAAGAGAGTACTTCAACGTTTTGGCATAGATGACAAGACTAAGCCAGTTAGTACTCCACTTGCTTCCTATTTTAAGCTAAGTACTACTATGTCGCCAATGGATGAAGCTGAACGAGAGTATATGTCAAAGGTACCATACGCAAATGCTGTTGGTAGCTTGATGTATGCAATGGTTTGCACAAGGCCTGACATTTCACAAGTTGTTGGAGTTATTAGCAGATATATGCACAATCCAGGGAAGGAGCATTGGCAAGTTGTGAAGTGGATTCTACGGTATATTCATAATACTGTAGATGTCGGGTTAGTTTTTGAGCAGGAAGACAATCAGTCTGTAGTTGGATATTGTGACTCAGATTTTGCGGGTGATCTGGACAAACGAAGATCAACTACTGGTTATGTGTTTACTTTTGCAAAGGCACCAGTTAGTTGGAAGTCTACTTTGCAGTCAACAATTGCTTTGTCTGCAACAGAGGCAGAGTACATGGCTATTACAGAGGTTGTGAATGAGGCAATTTGGCTTCAAGGATTGCTAAAGGAGCTTGGTGTTGAACAAAAAGGTATCACAATTTTTTGTGATAGTCAAAGTACTATTCAATTAGCGAAGAACCAAGTTTATCATGCAAGGACGAAGCATATTGATGTTCGGTATCATTTCGTACAAGAAATCATAGAAGAAGGAGGAGTCACGGTGAAAAAAATTCATACTACGGAGAATCCTACTGATATGCTGACAAAGGTGGTAACTTCGATCAAGTTTCAACATTGTTTGGATTTGATCAACATTGTTGAACACTGAAGATTGAAGATGTCACACCTCCTTTTTTGCCCGCGCCACCGCGAAGGGACGCGGTAGGGAGTTTTTTTCCACTTAAAGGACAATCGAAACGGGATTTATTTATTTATTCAGAGTCGCCACTTGGAAGATTTAGGGTGTCCCAAGTCACCAATTTGATCCCGAATCGAGGAAAATATTCGACTTTCCAAATGAAGTCTGCGAACCAGAAATTCTAAGTAAGGCATTCTGTTGACCCGAGGGAAGGTGTTAGGCATCCCCGAATCCCGTGGTTCTAACACGGTCGCTTAAACTGTTGTAATGGCTAAAATATCTGATTTTAATACATGTTCAAAACTATAGCGCAATTTCAACTTTAAACCGCTTTATTGTTATTATTATTTTTATAGAGAATTGCAACATCGTAAAAATATATCTCGAACCACGTCACATCAATGTGCCCGTGGTTATCGACATGTTTCGACTCTATTGAGATTTGGATTTAGGTCACATAAATGTGCACCCGAGTTTTAAGAAAATTAAATTATTAAAGGCGCGCCTAAAGCGACTGGCGTATCATTACTTTGGGTAAGGCCATGAGAGTTTGCTAAACAGTCCATTCCGAAGTCTAAGCAATTTTTAAAGTAAATATTTACCGAGGGCCTCGCAATTTTTATATTTTTACTCGGCGAGACTTATCTCATTCTTTTTAAAAAAACGGTCTTAAAGCGACCACATTTCTATTTAGGTTGTTCTCTAAAATAAAAGAAAATGATCCTAGTTAATTACATGCTAAAAAAACGTGACATATTAATTGCTAGACTAAGACAAATGTTATTGAAAGAGAGGATTACTAAAATTGAAATTACAAATAAAATGCAACATCGACAAATAACATATTCAAAAAAAAACTAATTAACCTATAGCTAGATTAAACTCGCATGGTTAGACGAATTGATTCATTGGCACTAAATGTTTTTCAACTATTTGAAACTAAACCCACCTTAATTACTGATGCTTACCAGAGTTTGTTGAAGCTAACTCGTTAACTTGGATAACCTATTGGATTAAGGTTCTTATCCTTTCTACATTGAATCGCGCTTCAAATATGTCAAGCCTACGGATTCTATAAAATTAATGGCCTTTTTATTTCTGCCTAAAACTGGCAGAACTAAACCTATTTAAACAATTATCCTTTCAAACCAAACAAATCCCATTTTTAAACAAACGAGCTGCCTGAACCAAACATTAATACCTAATTCACACAATTAGTCCAAATTTATGCCTTAACTAGGTTTATCAGCAAGTTCACGATTAACTTGTTATTTCAGACTGATGCCGGCTCCAATTAGGATTACCTAAACTTGTTTAATTCTAATAACTCAATATACTTAATTCGGAATGAAATAGAATTCTAACTAACATACACTGGAAAACTATTAATAGTTTACAAATTACAGTTTATAATCAAAAGAAAATAGTTCTAGCCAAATATAAATTCCATCGTCCATGTTCTTAATTTGAATTACAAAGATAGATTATACATCTGCCTATCATTTGACTATTAAACATACAAATTAAATACTTGACTACTTGAGTATTTGTTTTCACTACAACAGCCGCATCACAATGATTCGAAAGTGTACTTGATAGTAGAAACAGAAGAAGAAAGTGACGATCAGTAGACCAGTAGCTAATAACAGCGACAATCAGCACCAAGCAGTACAACAACAACCAGTAAACCCAGCTTAAACGAAACTGAAAACCCAACAGTACCAAAATGAAACACAGACAGATGCAAGGAAACAATAGTTTCTGATTTTCAAATACTTAGGAACAGCAGCCTGACAACTCTTAGTGCAAAAGTTCAAACTCATCACTCTAACTCTTAATCTAAAAGTTCTGATTTTTTTCTGAATTTGTTTCCTCTCCTTTTCCAGTATTTCAGATCTTTTCTTTTTTTTTTAGTCCAGTTTTTCTCTCTTTCAGTCTGCTTTTTCTTAAAATTCCCCCCCTTCAAATCAGATTTTCAGTTATCTTAAATAAGCCTTTCAGCTAGTGCATTGTCCACTTAGTATTCTACTTTTCATTTCTTAATTAACCCATTATACTAGTGCTGATTATTAGTGCCCCTTTCAGCCCCTTAAAATCAGCAAAAGTGTCATTCCCATTAAAAAATGTTTCCACTTAGTCTAATAGGATCCTAGTTTAATTAGTGGGTATGCTAATTCCCAAACTAACCCTGCAAACCCCTTGATATTATTGCCTGGCAGACTTTTATTCTGCAACTTGTTCCAACTATCAAAGATGTGAACATTAACTCTAACTAACAGCTATAAATACACTTATTGATAGCTAAATGACTGAGGTCAAATCTCAGTTGAAACAAACAAACTGAATTTACAAAATTCTAATAGAATCATTTAAACTGATATTGAAACTTGAATTAATATGCACATGAATGAAGGTAATATGAGGGCAGGTTCATTGTCAGTTCAATGACAATGCCCTGAGACCTAATGGCCCCGGATCAAACACACATAACAACATTTGACTGATTTGCTTATTGAGCAAACAAAACGAATTAATCAACAGGAGTTAAGTAAATGATTACTTACAACAAATGTTAACGATCAATCTAAAAATAGTAAACAGGCTGCCTAAATCAGCATTAACAAAGGCAAGGATTTATAATAAAACAACTAATCGACGAACTTATTCGAATCGATTATACGCATTATAACTCACCACAATTACAGCAAACATAAATAAATGACAGAATTGGACAAAAATGAAGAGGTCTATTGAAGATGAAACAGAACTGATCTAAAAAAAAGTAGAAAATCACACAAATTAATAAAATAGGCAACGACATACACATAAAATACATGAACAAAAAGAAAGAAAAAATACCTCTGATATTTAACAAAAATGTCCCAGTCTTGAACCAGTTTTGACCTTTTTGAGGCCGAACGGACCTTAATCGAATGTTCTGACTGAGAACATTCGACTAAGGTCAGTCGAGACCTCAAGTTTTTTTTTCCAATCTCGACGAACTCCGACTTCTTGGCATCTAGGGTTCTTCCTTGTTCGATTTGGGATTCGAGCAGATCTCATGAGATTCGAACGGGATTAATGGTGGTTTAAGCATGAGGGAGGTCAGGTGGGTGGTTGGTGTGATTTTGGGACTTATTAGGTGAATTAGGGTTTTGGCTCGAATCTTCGATTGAAGATTCGAGAACACTGGGGATGATTCGAAGTTAAGTGACCAGGGATTCATGTTCAGAGTGGTGTGGAGGTTCAGTGGTGTGAATTTCACGGCCATCGGAGCCGGCGCCGCCGGGTTTACGGTGAGGGAACGGGGTGGCGGCTATTAGGGTTCCTCGCCTCTGAAAGAGACGAGGTTTGATGAGAAATGAGAGAAGGGGGTAATGGCTATGGGGGGGGGCGGGTAGTGATTTTAGGTTTATATAGTGGAGTGGTTGAGGAATCCTGGCCGTTGGATGATGGGATCCAACGGCTTTGATCAATTCATTTAATTAAAAACGGGGTCGTTTGGCTTCAGGTTGGATTGGACCGGTGTGGGCAAAATGGGTCGGGGCTGTTTACGGGTTAGGGTTGATCGTTAGGGACCGTTGGATTGATTTGGGTGGACGGCTGTGATTTTTGATGACGAAACGACGCAGTTTTGACATCACACTACGTCGTTTCGCCCGTCTTCAAGGTTGGCTGGTCTGGATTGGGTCAGGGATGAGTTTTGGGCCTGAATTTCTCCTGGCCCAGTCCGAATTTCCTTTACATTTACCCGTTTTCCATTTTTCTTTAATTACGAAAAATTAAACAAAAATCCTAAATAAATTGTAAAAATAAAAAAATAATAAAATTACACACATATAATTTAACACCTATAATAATTAACACACAAATTAAACATTTAAATAAAATCAACACAATGGCAAGAAACACATATGCATATTTTTGTGATTTTCTTTTAACCAAATTATGGTTAATTAATTCCTAAATATATTGTTTTTTATTATTTTATCCTTTTATATAAACCAATGATTAATTAATTATGAAAATGCAACATTAATTCCTAAATGCACATGTACCTATATTACTATTTTTTCTGTACTTTCTTTAATTAGAATAAAATAAACAGGCATAGATAAAATGCCACGAAAATTCAAAATCGTATACAAGGAAAAAAAATTATTTATGATTTCTTTTGGAGTAGTTCTTGTGAGGCAAAAATCACGTGCTCACAGCTGCCCCTCTTTGTCCAAAAACATGAAGAGTTTTCATGCAAAGATAAAGTGAGCGGATACGAGCGATTTTTGCCCATTGGAATTCTCCGTGTGAAGCATTTTTTTGAAAAAGATTTAACCAAACCTTTGCTTCAAAGGTTTCCTACATATCCCTGGCTAGAAGGGAATCAGGTTAATGTAGTTCGGGAAGTTGTGGTAGCTGGGACTACCATGGAACTGCTTTTTGCTGTTATTGTTGTTGTTACTGCCTCCCGATCTCCTTATTACACCATTGCCAAAAGAAAATAAGAAGCTAGACTAAGCTAGGAATTACAAAATCTTATCTGTCTTCCCCTTGCTCTGGTTGTCTCGCTCTTGTCGGCTTGTGTTTCCTCCGGTGCCTTTCTTTTGAAAATTGTCGGGGATGACACTGGCCTTTTTGCCTTTTTGAGCATAAGTTTTATTATTCCGTTCTGTCTGCTGGGGACACTGCTTCTTACATTAAAGCTTGTTATGCTGGGGATCTTTGTTGTACTCCCCCTCATTACTGACTTCTGTTTGATCTTGAAATGTACTCCTCTGTTCTGCAGGCGGGCTCCTGACTTCAACAACTTCCTCAAAATTTTAACACCTCCATTCTCCAGGCGGGCTCCTTACTTCTTCAACTTAAAAATATAACGACCTCCGTTCTACAGGCGGGCTCCTGACTTCAATAACTTCTTAAATTTTAACACCTCCATTCTCCAGGCGGGCTCCTGTCTTCAACAACAACTTAAAATAATTTAGCCTCCATTCTCCAGGCGGGCTCCTGACTTCTCCAACTTTCAAAATAATTCAGCCTCCATTCTCCAGACGGGCTCCTGACTTCAATAACTTAAAAATATAACGACCTCCGTTCTACAGGCGGGCTCCTGACTTCAATAACTTCTTAAATTTTAACACCTCCATTCTCCAGGCGGGCTCCTGTCTTCAACAACAACTTAAAATAATTTAGCCTCCATTCTCCAGGCGGACTCCTGACTTCTCCAACTTTCAAATAATTCAGCCTCCATTCTCCAAGCGGGCTCCTGACTTCAACAACTTTCTCAAAATAATTCAGCCTCCATTCTTCAGGCGGGCTCCTGACTTCAACAACTTTCTCAAAATAATTCAGTCTCCATTCTTCAGGCGGGCTCCTGACTTCTCCAACTTTCAAAATAATTCAGCCTTCATTCTCCAGGCGGGCTCCTGACTTCTCCAACTTTCAAAATAATTCAGCCTCCATTCTCCAGGCGGGCTCCTGACTTCAACAACTTTCAAATAATTCAGCCTCCATTCTCCAGGCGGGCTCCTGACTTCAACAACTTTCTCAAAATAATTCAGCCTCCATTCTTCAGGCGGGCTCCTGACTTCTCTAACTTTCTCAAAATAATTCAGCCTCCATTCTCCAGGCGGGCTCCTGACTTCAACAACTGCTTCCTTCAAAACTGGTGTTTTATTCCTCTGAAAATTGCTGGGGATAACACCGATATTTTATTTCACCAATATGTCATGTTCCTTCTTCAAAGACTATTTCCTTTAAAGCTGGTGCTTCGCTTCCCTGAAACCTGCCGGGAATAACACTGCTGGGGAATTATCTTCCTCCTTTTAACAATGATGGGGATGATACTGATTATCTTGCTTCTTCCAAGATTGCTTTTCTCTTAAAACTTCTATCTCCCTTCTCGTATACTGCTGGGGATTTTTCTTCCTTCAACACTTGTGTTGTCTTCTCTCTTTCCCAAATGACTATCTGATTTTAAGAAAATTTTCCTAATGAGAGAAAATTTTCTGCCCCAATTTGATAATCTTCTTTGTGACCCTGTCTTCCTGCGGTCAATAATATTTCCTTTCCCTGTTTCAAATCAAAGAAAAATTTATTAGTTTAAAACAGGGCGAGTGGTCGTGCCACTTCTGCTGAAGATGGTTTTTCCCTTTTCTTTTCCTTGCATTGCTATAAAACTTGCTGGGGAGAATATTGATTGTTGGGGCTGGTATTCCTGCTGGGGATGGTTTTCGTTTCTCTTCCTTCCCCGCTCCGTGTTGTCCGACCATTGTGGAGCTTGGTAGAGAATCTGTCGGAGTTGTTCCTGTATCTCGCAAATCTGCTAGGGATCCTCTTGGAATTTGATCCATAACTTCCCTTGGAATTTTGGGTCCCTTAGGATCTAGACCCATTCATTATTTGGTCTTGCGACAAACTTCTTTTCGCTTTGTCGCCTTATCTTTGGCTTGTCCTTTTCGCATTTTGCCTTGTACCATTTTGGAAACTGATAGTAAGCTCTGAAAATCCTTTTCAAAAATAAACTGTTGGGGAAATAAAATCTTTTAAACCAAGAAATGAAAGAGTGATAATTTTAAAGATAGAAAAAGAAGTCTTTCTGAACAAATGTTGGGGAAAAAGAAAAGAAAAGAACTTATCTGAATGATATAACCAATCCCAACGATCATGTCGTGCATTCCGGATTGATCAACCCAGTCTATTTGTATCAATCAATCTTTCGGATGGCCTCATCTCACTGGGGATAAATAAATACTCAACTTCTGCCAACGGTGGACCTTTTCCGCCAATCTCGCCTTGTCGCCTCATAGTGCCCTTCGAGGGGTTTTCACTAATAAGACTCTCTCATTTCTCTCAACTCTCGTCGCCTCATGGTACCTGTGAAGGTTTTCACCGACAAGACTCTCTCATTTTATTTTATTTTTCAGCTGGGGATTGGAGCGTTGTCGATATGACGCTCTTTGTTGGGGATCCTTTAGGCTATCAATTCATTTCCAGTTTATGATCCTCTTCTCTGCTGGGGATCAGAGTGTTGTTCCCGACTTCCACGTGCATGAACTTGGCACTTCTCGGATACTGATCGGGAGGTCTTTTTTGGACATCAATATGGTTTTTTTTTGTGTATGGCTAAAAAGAAAAGGAGTATCAAAAGTTTAAAATAATTTGGAGGGGTGAAACAGTACAACTCTTGGAATCAAACTTTCTTTTCACAACTTCTGCCCCAGTTCTTCTTGCTTGGGGATTTTTATTTTTTGGTTACACTATGACCGAGCCGTGAGGCGCCTACGTATCTTTCTTTGAGGAATCAGGTCAAACATAGTTCCCACTTCCTTTATTTTTCTTATGATTTTTCCTTTGTCTTTATTATTGTTTTTCTTTTTTTTTTATCTTTTATTTTACTTACTGACTCCAAAAGAGGGATATGAAAGAATAAATAAGGCTCAAAAGGGTAAGCAAAGGTTAAAGTGTTTTGATAGAAGAAAAAATTTCCTCCGTTATTTCATTCTCCGATAAATGCCAACCACAAACAAATGACAATTACAATCAAAAGAGATCATACATAATATCTCTTAACTGCGTCACAATTGATAGCCATGTCGACGCATTTTCCTTCGATATCTGTTAAACATAAAGCGCCATTGGACAATACTCTGGTTACAATGAATGGTCCTTGCCAATTCGGGGCGAACTTGCCCTTTGCTTCTGCTTGGTGTGGCAGGATTCGTTTCAGCACTTGTTGCCCCACTTCAAATTTTCTGGGGCACACCTTCTTGTTGTAGGCTCTTGCCATTCTCCTTTGATATAACTGGCCATGACACACAACTGCCAATCTCTTTTCATCAATCAAGCTCAACTGCTCCAAACGGGTTTTGACCCATTCGTCATCATCAATCTCAGCCTCAGCGACAATCCGAAGGGATGGAATTTCAATTTCCGCCGGTATTACTGCTTCAGTTCCATATACCAACAAATAAGGGGTAGCACTTACTGAAGTCCGGACGGTAGTGCGATAACCCAACAATGCAAATGGTAATTTTTCATGCCATTGCCTGGATCCTTCTACCATCTTCCTCAGTATCTTCTTGACGTTCTTGTTGGCTGCTTCAACAGCTCCATTCGCCTTGGGACGATATGGTGTGGAGTTACGGTTTGTAATCTTAAACTATTCACATACTTCCCTCATCAAATTGCTGTTAAGATTAGCACCATTGTCCGTGATTATTACTTTCGGGATCCCAAATCTACAGATGATATGAGAATGAACAAAATCCACCACTGCCTTCTTGGTTACTGACTTGAAAGTTTTGGCTTCAACCCACTTAGTAAAATAATCGATGGCCACCAGAATGAATCTATGACCGTTCGAAGCTGCTGGCTCAATAGGCCCAATGACATTCATGCCCCATGCCACAAATGGCCATGGTGCTGACATTGTGTGCAATTCCGTTGGTGGAGAATGAATCAGATCGCCGTGTATCTGACACTGATGGCATTTCCGCACGAAATTGATACAATCATGCTCCATAGTGAGCCAATAATATCCTGCTCGAAGAATCTTCTTTGCCAATATATATCCGCTCATATGTGGCCCACAAACTCCAGCATGTACTTTTGTCATAACTGTCGTGGCTTGACTGACATCTATACATCTTAGCAATCCCAAATCTGGGGTTCTTTTGTATAACACTCCCCCACTGAGGAAGAAACCATTTGACAATCGCCGAATGGCTCTTTTTTGATCTCCAGTGGCCTGCTCCGGGTATATCCCCATCCTGAGGTACTCTTTAACGTCATAAAACCATGGCTCGCCATCCACTTCTTCCTCTATCATGTTGCAATAGGCATGATGATCACGAACCTAGATGTGCAACGGGTCAACATGAATTTTGTCTGGGTGATGCAACATTGATGCTAAAGTGGCCAATGCATCGGCAACCTCATTGTGAACTCTTGGGATGTTTCTGAACTCCACTGATCAAAATCGTTTGCTCAGATCGTGCAAACATTGTCGATATAGTATGAGCTTCAAATCCCGTGTTTCCCATTCACCCTGAATCTGATGCACCAGGAGGTTCGAGTCCCCCAAGACCAAGACGTCCTGTACATCCATGTCTGTAGCTAATCGCAAACCCAAAATGCATGCTTCATACTCAGCCATGTTGTGGTACAATAGAAACGCAGTTGAGCTGTAACAGGATAATGATGTCCTGTTTCAGAAATAAGCACTGCTCCTATTCCAACTCCCTTCACATTTGCGGCTCCATCAAAGAAAAGCTTCCAACCTGGTTCCTCAGGTAAGTCCAACTCATCTATATTCATTACTTCCTCGTCAGGAAAATACGTCCTCAACGGCTCGTATTCTTCATCAACAGGATTCTCAGCCAAGTGATCTGCCAACGCTTGGGCCTTCATGGCTGTCCTCGTCACATAGACGATGTCAAACTCCGTGAGTAATATTTGCCATTTTGCTAACCTTCTTGTGGGCATAGGCTTCTGGAAAATATACTTTAACGGATCCAAACGGGAAATGAGATAAGTAGTATATGAGGATAAATAATGTTTCAATTTCTAGGCCACCCAGGTTAGGGCGCAACATGTCTTCTCGAGTTGAGTGTACTTAACATCATATACTGTAAACTTCTTGCTGAGATAATAGATGGCTTGCTCTTTTCTTCCTGTAATGTCGTGTTGCCCCAACACACAACCAAACGAATTCTCCAAGACCGTTAGATAAAGAATTAATGGTCTTCCCGGCTCAGGGGGAACCAATACAGGTGGATTTGATAAATATTCTTTGATCTGGTCGAATGCCTCCTGGCATTCCACCGTCCATCCTACTGTAGCATCCTTCTTCAACAGCCGGAAAATGGGTTCACAGGTTGCTGTGAGTTGAGCAATAAATCTGCTGATGTAATTCAAACTTCCCAACAGACTCATTACTTATGTCTTGTTCTTCGGTGGTGGCAAATCTTGGATAGATTTGATCTTTGACGGATCCAGTTCAATACCTCGCTGACTGACGATGAATCCCAAAAGCTTCCCAGATGGAACACCAAATGCACATTCGGCCGGGTTGAGCTTAATATCATACCTTCGAAGTCTTTGAAAGAACTTCCTTAGGTCTGCTACGTGGTCTTCCTGATGCTTGGACTTTATGATTACATCGTCTACGTACACTTCAATTTCTTTGTGGATCATGTCATGAAACACAGTGGTCATTGCTCTCATGTACGTCGCCACAGCATTCTTCAAACCAAATGGCATTACCCGGTAGCAATAAGTTCCCCACGGCATAATGAAGGTTGTCTTTTCCGCATCTTCCTCATCCATCAGAATCTGATGATACCCAGCATAGCAATCTACAAAAGATCTGATCTCACGTCCGGCACAATTGTCGATCAAGATATGGATGTTGGGTAAAGGAAAGTTGTCTTTAGGGCTTGCCCTGTTCAAATTACGGTAATCGACACACACCCTGATCTTTCCATCTTTCTTTGGTACCGGCACCACATTAGCCAACCAATCAGGATATCGAGTGACATGAATAACCTTTGCTTGCAGCTGCTTGGTTACTTCTTCTTTAATCTTCACACTCATATCCGTTTTGAACTTCCTCAATTTTTGCTTGACGGGAGGGCATGCCGGGTCAGTGGGCAATTTATGAACCACTAAATCTGTGCTTAACCCCGGCATGTCATCATACGACCATGCAAAAACATCTTTGAACTCAATAAGTGTTTTGATCAATTCCTCCCTGATATTTGGTGCAATGTGGATGCTTATTTTAGTTTCTCTGATATTGCCGGTATCCCCTAAATTGATGGCTTCTGTGTCATTTAAGTTGGGTTTGTATTTTTCTTCAAACTGGCTTAACTCCCTGTTTATCTCCTCGAATGCTTCATCCTCATCGTATTCTGATTCATTATCATAATCGACCTCTTGTATGGTTAACTCGAAATCAGATTGATCTTTTAGACTAGGTTGAAGATCCGTTGTGCATGCCATGTCATTAGAACCAGTATGAAAAGAACTGTTCAGAAAAAGAAACGAAAGAAACAAAATTAAAATAATAAAAAATAAGATAAGAAATAAAGAAGAAACTTTTCGTTTTATCGAATTATGGGATAACAAGGTTTCACACTGTATTGAACACAATAAAAAGAAATCTGAATTACAACCCTGGAATAATCCAGAAAACAGAAAAGGAAAATCAGAGTCAACTACCAGGATTCCCTCCAAGTAGGAAGAGGAGTAGTTATCCAATTGTTGACCTTGACCTTAGGACCCACAAACTGTATGTCTGCCTTACTGGAATCCTCTCCAGCTTCTATCATGTTGATATCGGCAAACACTCTTTCAAAGCTTTCATTCAAATCTCCATCTGGCCCTATCAGAGGTCCAAGAACTTTCGGGACTGACAACTTTCTGAACCCTGCTTTGACAAATGATCTGGACAGGCATGGGACTGGCTTAGGAAGGACCCAGATTCTTTTCTTCAATTTGCGGGCCCGTTTCACATCCGCTGCGGTAGTCTTGAATCCCAACCCAAAAGTTTCCAGGTTCTTGGGCAAAGAAACTGGCTGGATCATTCCTTGCAGATCAACCCCCAGACCTTTCCCTGGTACAAACCCATTATTCAACATTTCTGAGGCTATCATGAAGGTTGCAGCTGTGATTCTGGGATGTGGAAGTCCCCCGCCCTCAGGAACTTTGTCTACTGAGACTGCGTCGAAAACTTGATAAACCCATGGGCCCTTATCATCGTCGGTTTCTATGAAGGGCACAATAGCATCACTGACGGCGTGTGTGCCGTCATCCCCGTGTACCACAATTTCTTGTCTATCCCATTCAAATTTGACCATTTGATGCAGTGTAGAAGGCACTGCTTTAGCTGCATGGATCTAGGGTCGTCCTAATAAAAGATTGTACGACACCGCCACATCTATTACTTGAAATTCCATGGTGAACTCGACTGGACCAATGGTTAATTCCAGTACGATATCACCCACTGTGTCAGTGCCACCCCCATCAAAACCTCGGACGCAGACACTGTTCTTGTTGATCCTATCATCAGCAACCTTTAGCTTGTTCAGAGTGGCCAAAGGGTAGATATTGGCACTTTACCCATTATCAATTAGTGCTCGGGTGACCACCGATTCTTCGCATTTTACCATCAGATAGAGTGCTCTGTTGTGTTCAGTACCCTCTACCGGTAACTCATCATCAGAGAATGTCACTCGGTTTACTTCAAAGATCTTGTGCGCTACTTTCTCCAAATGGTTCACTGAGAGTTTGTCGGGACATAGGCCTCGTTCAGAATCTTCATCAAGGCCCGACAATGATCGTTTGAATGGATTAATAAGGATAGAAACGAAATCTGGGCTGGGGTCTTTCTCAAACTGCGCCTTCATCTTCTTCAAAAATTCCTCTGCTTCTTCCTCTGTTACCGGTTTCTTTATTGTTTCAGTATTGACCCTTCTCAACTCTGCAGGAGCAAAACACCTTCCCGATCGAGTTAACCCATGTTCCTCGCATACGTCTTTCATAATCTCCTTCCCCTTATGCGTCACTGTCACTTGACTGTAACTCCATGGTACAGCTTTCTCACTTGTTATCGGCAACTGTATGACCGGTTTGATAACAACTGGTTCCATGTGGACCCCTTTTACTACCAACATTGGTTTGTTTGTTACTCCTTGCATCACTGCTCTGACTGACTCTGGCTTCTTCGCAGTAATAGACGATCCTTTCCCTGCTACCACAAAGGGCTTTTCATATACCTTTCCCGACTGTACCACTGCCTTTCCACTGGTCGACTCTTCATTAGCACTGGCGCGAATCATCATTACCATTTGTGAGGGTGTTTTTGGTTTCCCTCCTTCGTGCACTAGTTCAATCATATGGGTTTCATGGTGCACCGGTAATGGATTTTCATTGATGTTGGGTGTCTCTGGTGCTTGAACCTTGATCCTATTTGTGTCAATAAGATCTTGTATGGCAGTCTTCAACTTCCAACATTTTTCAGTATCGTGCCCGGGAGCACCTGAACAATATTCGCAGCTTACTGAATGGTCCAGATTTCTGGGAAGGGGATTTGGCAATTTGGTTTCAACAGGACTTAGTATGCCTATCTGCTTCAACTTGTGAAATAGAGTAGTATATGTTTCTCCCAACGGAGTGAAGGTTCTTGGCTTCTGCATTCTTTCGCTCCTGAAAGCCTGATTTCCGCGGAAATTTGGCCCTGAAGGATTCCTGTAGGCCCTCGGTGGTGGATATGTATTTTGTGGAGGTGGATATGTGTTTTGTGGAGGTATATATGTATGTTGGGGAGCCGGTACACGCCATTGCGGACGAGCCGGAGGCTGGGTGTAAGTTTGGGCGTGATGGACGGAAAAATGTTGTTCTTGTGGTGGGTAGTAGGGTTGTGGAGGGTTGTATGGATTGGGTAGGTAGTTTAGATGATGGGGTCTGGGTTGGTAATGAGGGGAAGGACCTCTAGATCTGGACCAATTACCTGCCTCTATTGTCGTGACCTCTTCTTTCCTTTTCTTTCCGAGCGCACCTCCCGTGCCGCTCTGAATGGCCTGAGTTGTTGCCTTAATTGCCGAGTAACTCAGGATCTTATTGGAATTAAGTCCCTCTTCTATCATACCTCCCATTTTCACCACTTTATTGAAGGATTTGCCAACTGACGTCACTAAGTGACCGAAGTAAGTAGGCTCTAGAGTTTGTAGAAATTAATCTACCATTTCTCCCTCTCTCATTGGAGGATCAACTCTGGCTGCCTGTTCTCTCCATCGGAAACCAAATTCCCTGAAGCTCTCTCTGGGTTTCTTCTCAAGCTTTAGCAATGTGAGACGGTCTGGGACTATCTCAAGGTTGTATTGGAAATGTCCTACGAAAGCCTGTGCCAAGTCATCCCAGGTGTACCACCTGCTCGGATCTTGTCTTGTATACCACTCTAACGCCGACCCGCTCAAACTCTGGCCAAAGTAAGCTATTAATAGCTCATCTTTGCCCCCTGCTCCCCTCATTTTGCTACAAAAACCCCGTAGATGTGCCATAGGATCACCATGCCCTTCGTACAAATCGAACTTGGGCATCTTAAACCCTGCTGGTAATTGAACGTCAGGGAAAGGGCATAGATCCTTGTAGGCCATGCTGACCTGGTTGCCTAACCCGTGTATGTTCCTGAAGGACTGCTCCAGGCTTTAAAATTTCCGCATCACCTCGTCCTGCTCTGGGCTCTTAGCCGGCTTTTCAATCTCCGTTGGGACCTCAAAGTGGGGATTATAGGTATGTGGCTCGGGTGCTTTGAATGTGAGTTCAGGGGGGTAATATTGTGTGTCGTAAGCCTGAAACAGCGGCTCACTGGATGATCTGTGCAATGGGGCTGGGGGAGGTGCCACAAAGACGGGAACATTTGGTGGAGGAGGGTTTTGACTGGGTGGTGGAGCTTGGGGATCATAGGTCTTTCTTCCCTGATAGTAGTGATGGCTTGGGAAACTCGTTGAAGGACCGGGAGAGGGATATTCTGACGTGTGTCCTGGTAGGAGAGTAGGAGTAACAGGTAGTTCCTGCCCCTTTTGGGCTCTAGCTAAGGCTACTTGCATTTCATTCATTTCTAGCCTCATCTTTTCCATTTTTTCCATGGCTTCCTTCAGCATCTGATTTGTCGTCTTTTCCGACTCAACACTGTTGTCTGAACCAGTCATGCTTTCTGGTATGGGCCCTTTTGATCTTGTTTGATAATGGTACGGTACCAGTACGCTTTAACAAACTAACTGATAGTGATTGGAAAAATAACAAACTTGTCAGTGTTAGACTCTTAACAGATATTGTATTTGCACGTTGGGGGGGATACAATGTTCTTAGACAGTTAATCATTTCTAACATGCTTTTGCTCCGACCGCATGCATCTTACCGGCTTATTTTATTTGTGCCTTTTTCGAGTGTTTCAGGGACCTTTCTTTTCTTCTTCTCTCTCTTTTTTTCCTCTTTTTTTTTAATTACGGTCAAATCCTATAGAGATTGCCTACGTATCGTGACCCCGCACGAATCAGACCAAGCGTAGCTCGTGCCATAAGTAAAATAAAGACCCAATTTTACTTTTTATTACCCAAATATGCTATTACAAGCCATCATTTGAAAGAAAAACAAACGAAAATATAGACTCCATACTTTTTAAGAATGTTTGAAGAGAACATAAGGGTAGACAACAGACTCTAAAAAACAAACAAGTGCAGGATTTAACTAGGGATACATTAAAGCCTTGAATTTTGGTGCCCGCGAGGCATCATTCGGCCTTTCCGCAGGCTTTGGTGTTAGGCCTCTTTGCAATCTTTTTAATTCCTCCATGATCTGGTGGACATAACCCATGATTGAGGCAAAAAGGATATCACGGGGCATTTCTTCACATGTTAGGCATTTCGTGGTGATGTAGCGCCCAATCTCATTGATCCTACCCCTGATTCTATCCCTCTCTATGCACAGCTGTTCTATTCGTTGATTCTTTAGTCCCAATATTCGAGTATTGTCAATGAGCTGATCTTAGAACCTCTCCATTTGTTCTTCCATTCGGGCTATTGACTCATAGCAGCGTTCCATATCTGTTCTAGCATCCCGGGCTTGTTTAAGGACCCGATCACTGAGAGTGGAATTTATTTCTCTCAATGTTGTAACACTCATTTCATAATCCCTTTTCACTTGCCATAGGTGCTTTCTCCGTGCTGCTGTAACTTTTTCCCACCTGGTCCGTAATCTTGCTATGCTAGCCTTGGATCTTTCCAAGTCTTTCTGGCCTTCAGCGACCTGATTCCTTAACCTTGCTATCAACCTTTTATTAGCCCGGCTTCTCAGTTGGTTGTCGGCATCCATTTTCATCTTTCGGATCTGAGCTTTGAGGATCTCGCCTTCTCTGGCTAATCTGTTCTTTTCTCCTTTGTTGGCAGCAAACTGCACTTTGCTTTCAAATTTCAGATCCTGAATCTGTTGTTTCAGTTTGCCTATTTCGGTAAGATATTCTCGCTTTTTGGCCAACCAGTCCCAATGCTCTTGTGAGGACTTGGCAAATTCTTGAAGGTGAGATCTTTTAGTCGGCCTTCCAGACGACATTTCCCCTTTGTACCAAGCCTGATATCCAGGTGAAACTTCACCTCTTGCCTGATTCAGCACACAAGTATTTGCCTCTAAGTATTGACATTGGTTCCAAATCTGGCGGACTCTTGCTTCAGGAAACTGACCATCAGAATTGATCTCAATTACCTGGGTACTTAGATCCTCATCTTTGGGCACTATCTGACACCTCCCTAGTTGCCTCAATACCCGATACAGCGCATAAGGTTGAATGCTCTTAAGTCCCATCAAGAGAAAATGGGGCCTAGCTGTTGGCATGTATATGATTTCGTTGACCGGTAACCATCCCAGTGTCCACTGTATTTGACTGGCGTTGAGGGTCCGGAAATATGAGGTCCATGCCGAGACTCCTTCAGGTAGGTGGGCCTCATTAATTCTGGTGTAGAACTCCTCTATGCAGGTCTTTTCAGAAGATCCATGGCTCAAGAACTGGGCTCGATGACATAGGTGTTCGGTCATCCACATTTGCAACAACAAGTTACAACCTTCGAAAAAGTTTCCTCCGGCTTTGCAGGCCGTGAGAGCTCGGAATATATCAGATACAATCATGGGCGCCAGCGTGCTATCCTTTTGAGTGAACAAAGTACTGATGACCCCAGCTATCTTTATGTCGATATTCTCGTCTTTTCTTGGGAACACTAAGAGCCCTAAGAAGGTAATCATGAAAGCAACCCGTCTATGTTCATCCCACTTTCGACGGTTACTTTTGCTGTACAACTTGTTTTTTGGCTTGTCGAATCCTCCTATGTGACCATATCTTTGGTATATGAAACTCATAGTGCAAAAACCTTTTGCCAAGTCAGGGTTATGGATTGTTCTGACTATCTTTAATGAGTCCAAAATCCGGTGTACCGCTACGGCTCTTGGAGCAACCAGGTATTTATGCCTCAATGGAACCTCAGCACTGCCGATGTACCCTGCTATTTTCTCTAAAGTTGGGGTAAGTTCAAAGTCCGAGAAGTGGAAGACATTGTGCGCAGGGTCCCAGTGAGGGACCAGTGCCCTTATAATATCTCCTCGAGGCCTGATATCCAACAAACTCGTGAGACCTTTCAGATGTTTCTTGATTTCGTCATACCCTTCTTTACCTAAATCATTCCACCATAGCCGCAATTGGAGGGGAATTTTATTCATGATTGAAAAGGGTTCATTTTGAGCCGTGCTCATTCTGCACATTTATTAATAAGATTTAAACAAGCGAAAATTTATTCGACTAAAAAAAATGATCATTTTTCCTAAAAAAGAATTTCTGAACACGACCTCTCAGCACTTCAGGGACGAAGATTTTAAGGTTGTGTGATTTAACCAAAATAAAAATAAGAAGTGGCCGTTTATACAAAGGCAGCCTTCCGGAGTTCCTTTTGGGAACATTCAACTATTTTTGATATAAACAGCATCACCCGACTCTATGACAGAAAAATAAAAATTTTGACATTTTTATTATTTATTAATTTTTTACAAAAATGGGAGGTTAGACCCGACGAGGGTTGCCTACGTATCTCACGTCCTGTGAGAATCAAACCGGCGTAGTTCGCCCAACATAAACTAAACTTGTAAACAAGATTTTTTTTTCAAACATATTAAACTAAAAAAAAACATTTTTTTTTCAAAATTTCGGCAGGGTTTTGATACTACTCGGACATTGGTTTTATCTTTCTATAAAGTAGTTATCTCCCTACACTGCTATTTTTCTCTTCTTCTTTTTTTCACAAATTTTTTTTCAAAAATTCTTGATTTCAGAAGCCGGTCAGCATGCAGATCTGAAGCAAATAAATGTGCACAACACACAGGATGCAGCAGGATAGTCTTTTTCCATTTCAGGTTGCTAGTTCTAGACGAACTCAACCCCTGTGTTGAGTCCCCTAATTCAAATGCAACATGATGCAAATAAGCGTTCCTACTAGGGATCCGGCATGAAGTCACGTTATTCTATGTTCAAAACCTGGGTCTTTGTTCTAGACAGTGCACCCGAGCGGACAACTCGAGTTGAGGAATGAGCTCCTTTCCGGGAACCAAAAGGCCAGCCGGCTTAGAAACTTTTCGAGCCTCTTTTATTTAGGGTACGACACTAACAGAATAGGGAGTCTTAACCAATAAGCACATCCCCGGAGGTAAGAAGAGAAGGCTTCGGCACAGTTTATATGTACAGTTCAAATAATATCAAAGCAGTAAAGAGCATCATTTTGTACATTTAGGCCAAAACATGCAATAAGATCAAATAATAAATAAAGCCAAATATAACAATTCGTTTAAGCTCGAATTCTGAACCATGAACCAGAGATTCTGGGTTCTAGTCCCCAGCGGAGTCGCCAGAGCTGTCACACCTCCTTTTTCGCCCGCGCCGCCGCGAAGGGACGTGGTAGGGAGTTTTTTCCACTTAAAGGACAATCGAAACGGGATTTATTTATTTATTCAGAGTCGCCACTTGGAAGATTTAGGGTGTCCCAAGTCACCAATTTGATCCCGAATCGAGGAAACTATTCGACTTTCCAAATGAAGTCTGCGAACCAGAAATTCTAAGTAAGGCATTCTGTTGACCCGAGGGAAGGTGTTAGGCACCCATGAATCCCGTGGTTCTAACACGGTCGCTTAAACTGTTGTAATGGCTAAAATATCTGATTTTAATACATGTTCAAAACTATAGCGCAATTTCAACTTTAAACCGCTTTATTGTTATTATTATTTTTATAGAGAATTGCAACATCGTAAAAATATATCTCGAACTACGTCACATCAATGTGTCCGTGGTTATCGACATGTTTCGACTCTGTTGAGATTTGGATTTGGGTAACATAAATGTGCACCCGAGTTTTAAGTAAATTAAATTATTAAAGGCGCGCCTAAAGCGACTAGCGTATCATTTACTTTGGGTAAGGCCGTGAGAGTTTGCTAAACAGTCTATTCCGAAGTCTAAGCAATTTTTAAAGTAAATATTTACCGAGGGCCTCGCAATTTTTATATTTTTACTCGGTGAGGCTTATCTCATTCTTTTTAAAAGAACGGTCCTAAAGCGACTACATTTTTATTTAGGTTGTTCTCTAAAATAAAAGAAAATGATCCTAGTTAATTACATGCTAAAAAAAATATGACATATTAATTGCTAGATTAAGACAAATGTTATTGAAAGAGAAGATTACTAAAATTGAAATTACAAATAAAATGCAACATCGACAAATAACATATTCAAAAAAAAGCTAATTAACCTATAGCTAGATTAAACTCGCATGGTTAGACGAATTGATTCATTGGGACTAAATGTTTTACAACTATTTGAAACTAAACCCACCTTAATTACTGATGCTTACCAAAGTTTGTTGAATCTAACTCGTTAACTTGGACAACCTATTGGATTAAGGTTCTTATCCTTTCTACATTGAATCGCGCTTCAAATATGTCAAGCCTACGGATTCTATAAAATTAATGGCCTTTTTATTTCTGCCTAAAACTGGAAGAACTAAACCTATTCAAACAATTATCCTTTCAAACCAGACAAATCCCCTTTTTAAACAAACGAGCTGCCTGAACCAAACATTAATACCTAATTCACACAATTAGTCCAAATTTATGCCTTAACTAGGTTTATCAGCAGGTTCACGATTAACTTGTTATTTCAGACTGATGCCGGCTCCAATTAGGATTACCTAAACTTGTTTAATTCTAATAACTCAATATACTTAATTCGAAATGAAATAGAATTCTAACTAACATACACTGGAAAACTATTAATAGTTTACAAATTACAGTTTATAATCAAAAGAAAATAGTTCTAGCCAAATATGAATTCCATCGTCCATGTTCTTAATTTGAATTACAAAGATAGATTATACATCTGCCTATCATTTGACTATTAAACATACAAATTAAATACTTGACTACTTGAGTATTTGTTTTCACTACAACAGCCGCATCACAATGATTCGAAAGTGTACTTGATAGTAGAAACAGAAGAAGAAAGTGACGATCAGTAGACCAGTAGCTAATAACAGCGACAATCAGCACCAAGCAGTACAACAACAACCAGTAAACCCAGCTCAAACGAAACTGAAAACCCAGCAGTACCAAAATGAAACACAGACAGATGCAAGGAAACAATAGTTTCTGATTTTCAAATACTTAGGAACAGCAGCCTGACAACTCTTAGTGCAAAAGTTCAAACTCAATACTCTAACTCTTAATCTAAAAGTTCTGATTTTTTTCTGAATTTGTTTCCTCTCCTTTTCCAGTATTTCAGATCTTTTATTTTTTTTAGTCCAGTTTTTCTCTCTTTCAGTCTGCTTTTTCTTAAAATTCCCCCCTTCAAATCAGATTTTCAGTTATCTTTAAGCCTTTCAGCTAGTGCATTGTCCACTTAGTATTCTACTTTTCATTTCTTAATTAACCCATTATACTAGTGCTGATTATTAGTGCCCCTTTCAGCCCCTTAAAATCAGCAAAAGTGTCATTCCCATTAAGAAATGTTTCCACTTAGTCTAATAGGATCCTAGTTTAATTAGTGGGTATGCTAATTCCCAAACTAACCCTGCAAACCCCTTGATATTATTGCCTGGCAGCCTTTTATTCTGCAACTTGTTCCAACTATCAAAGATGTGAACATTAACTCTGATAACAGCTATAAACACACTTATTGACAGCTAAATGACTGAGGTCGAATCTCAGTTGAAACAAACAAACTGAATTTACAAAATTCTAATAGAATCATTTAAACTGATATTGAAACTTGAATTAATATGCACATGAATGAAGGTAATATGAGGGCAGGTTCATTGTCAGTTCAATGACAATGCCCTGAGACCTAATGGCCCCGGATCAAACACACATAACAACATTTGACTGATCTGCTTATTGAGCAAACAAAACGAATTAATCAACAGGAGTTAAGTAAATGATTACTTACAACAAATGTTAATGATCAATCTAAAAATAGTAAACAGGCTGCCTAAATCAGCATTAACAGAGGCAAGGATTTATAATAAAACAACTAATCGACGAACTTATTCGAATCGATTATACGCATTATAACTCACCACAATTACAGCAAACATAAATAAATGACAGAATTGGACAAAAATGAAGAGGTCTATTGAAGATGAAACAGAACTGATCTAAAAAAAGTAGAAAAATCACACAAATTAATAAAATAGGCAACGACATACATATAGAATACATGAACAAAAAGAAAGAAAGAAAGAAAAAATACCTCTGATTTTTAACAAAAATGTCCCAGTCTTGAACCAGTTTTGACCTTTTTGAGGCCGAACGGACCTTAATCGAATGTTCTGACTGAGAACACTCGACTAAGGTCAGTCGAGACCTCAAGTTTTTTTTCCAATCTCGACGAACTCCGACTTCTTGGCATCTAGGGTTATTCTTTGTTCGATTTGGGATTCGAGCAGTTCTCATGAGATTCGAACGGGATTAATGGCGGTTTAAGCATGAGGGAGGTCAGGTGGGTGGTTGGTGTGATTTTGGGACTTATTAGGTGGATTAGGGTTTTGGCTCGAATCTTCGATTGAAGATTCGAGAACACTGGGGATGATTCGAAGTTAAGTAACCAGGGATTCGTGTTCAGGGTGGTGTGGAGGTTCAGTGGTGTGAATTTCACGGCCATCAGAGCCGGCGCCGCCGGGTTTACGGCGAGGGAACGGGGTGGTGGCTATTAGGGTTTCTCGCCTCTGAAAGAGACGAGGTTTGATGATAAATGAGAGGAGGGGGTAATGGCTAGGGGGCGGGTAGTGATTTTAGGTTTATATAGTGGAGTGGTTGAGGAATCCTGGACGTTGGATGATGGGATCCAACGGCTTTGATCAATTCATTTAATTAAAAATGGGGTCGTTTGGCTTTAGGTTGGATTGGACCGGTGTGGGCAAAATGGGTCGGGGCTGTTTACGGGTTAGGGTTGATCGTTAGGGACCGTTGGATTGATTTGGGTGGACGGCTGTGATTTTTTATGACGAAACGACGCAGTTTCGACATCACACTACGTCGTTTCGCCCGTCTCCAAGGCTGGCTGGTCTGGATTGGGTCAGGGATGAGTTTTGGGCCTGAATTTCTCCTGGCCCAGTCCGAATTTCCTTTACATTTACCCGTTTTCCATTTTTCTTTAATTACGAAAAATTAAACAAAAATCCTAAATAAATTGTAAAAAAAATAAAAAAAATTACACACATATAATTTAACACCTATAATAATTAACACACAAATTAAACATTTAAATAAAATCAACACAATGGCAAGAAACACATATGCATATTTTTGTGATTTTCTTTTAACCAAATTATGGTTAATTAATTCCTAAATATATTGTTTTTTATTATTTTATCCTTTTATATAAACCAATGATTAATTAATTATGAAAATGCAACATTAATTCCTAAATGCACATGTAGCTATATTACTATTTTTTCTGTATTTTCTTTAATTAGAATAAAATAAACATGCACAGATAAAATGCCACGAAAATTCAGAATCGTATACAAGGAAAAAAAATTATTTATGATTTCTTTTGGAGTAGTTCTTGTGAGGCAAAAATCACGTGCTCACAGAAGATATAGACACAATCAAAAATTTGAAATTTATTATTGAGAGAAAATTGAAGATGTGAAATTTTGCCAAGGTGGAGATTTGTTGAAGTTTGGCAAATTCTTTGTCCCACATTGGTGGGCTCTTGAGTTTGGGGGGATTTCCCCCTTTAAAAGAAGGCCTAATGTTTAAGATTTAAATAGACTTCTCATTTGCCTTCTCATCTGTTTAAGGCATTTGTATCTTCTCTCTTTAGTATTATTTCACTTGTATTTTTGGAGTGGAATAAAATATTGGTTGTGTCCAAGGAGTAGGCAAAATTAGCCGAACCTCGTAAATTCTGGTGTTCCCTTTATTGTTGTTTTATTGTCTTATTTATTATTTGGTGGCTGTCATAATTTTTGGTATAGTAGTTGTGACTTATTCAAACTATATACATTTGGCTTCCGCAACAATTGGTATCAGAGCCAAGGTACTGTCTAAGTATGCTCTGTGGTTGCAGCATAGTCTGATCTTCCACATCATAAAAGATTTATCTTGGTAACTGAGTCAAGGTTTTGTCTGAGTATGCTCTGTGGTTGCAGTTTAGTCTGATCTTCTACATCAGAAAGGAAATAATCTTGATTTGTGTCGTCAGCTATTAAATAATATGTGTGTCAAATATGGGAGACAATAAACAAGAAGAATCTACATCAAGTGTCATCCCATTAACCCTTATCTTGTATTGCTGTGTAAGTGTAACTTTTTGTTTTGTGTTAAAAAAAATACTAAGATCAAGTTCAAACGTGTTTATAGGAAGATTTGGGATATTTCTCATGGAGTAGATACGATTTTTTACTTCATTTTTACCTAACTTTTACATGGTATCAAAGCATGTAAGTATCGAGTTCACTTTGTTTATCTCTAAACAATAGTTAATGTAGCCCATTAAAAGATCTAGCTAGGCTAATTGGATTATTGATTTCCTTGTTTAAAGTCATTTTTTTTTGTAATTAAAGATTTTATTTACCAAGTAAATATTTACAGCTTTACAAAATCCAACCCGCCTAACAGAGCTCCTGCGGGACATGAAGCCCCAAGAAGGAGATTTTCCAACTTACCTCATGTTCTCCTATTGCCTCTACACTTAAGCTCAGTCTGGATATCAATTCATATTAATCAAATAGCTATTCAGTTTTGCAACCTGCTGAGCTCTAATGTGTGTCTCTTGGATGATCAATATAACTATAGCATTTGCATTACTCTTCTTCATCTTCTTCTTATGAAAAAATGGTATTATTTCTTGCTTACCATATATGATAGACTGCTGCAGCTAACACCATTCTGTAAATTGTTGCTCCTGTACTCTTCCCTTTGGCTACCTTCTTTGTCCATTGTATTTCTTCCTGCCATTCTTTCTTCCTTCTCGTGATTCCTTGCCAATGTAGAAGCATCTGTCATACAACATTTGATAATTCACATTCAAAAAACAAGTGATGTATTTTCTCATTCTTTCTTTGACACAGTGAACATACTGTGTCTTCTACTATTCCCCATCTTGCTAGTCTTTCTTTGGTGGTTAACCTATCTTGTAGTGCCAACCTTAAGATGAATATCCATTTTCGAAGCTCATTGTTGTTGCAGACTATCTTCCTCCATGACACCTTTGGAAATCTCCCTTGCAATGCTTTGTATATGTGCTTTATAGAGAACTTTTCCATTTGATTCACTTCTTCTACTGAATAGCAAACCTCTTCAAACTGTTTTTTGGCCTTGAGATCTTTTGGATAATCCACGATGCATTCTTTGGCTCATTGTTCCATATAGTGTTCCCTTTTATATAGTAGGCGTGTATCCATTGAACCCGCAATTTTTCTTTCTTTGTGCAGATGTTTCAAAGAAGCTTGCATATGGGTGCTTTATTCCACAATTCCACATTGATGAAGTTTATCCCTCCTGCTGCCTTTGGAGCACATAATTTATCCCAAGCAATCAATGCCTTCTTAGTTGGTTCAGCGCTGCCCGACCATAGAAACCTCTTGCATATTGTTTCTATAAATTGTATAATCTTTTTTGGTAGTATAAAGATTTAAGCTCAGAAGTTCTGAAATTCCACTAACACACTCTTGATCAGCATTGCTTTACTTGCATATGATAAAAACTTTGTTGTCCAGCACTGAATTCTATAAATTAGGGGTTCACATTGTATTGTTGTCAGCCTCTTTGTACTCAAAGGAACACCAAGGTATATAAAAGGTAAAACTCCTTTAGTGTATCCTAACAGATCCATGATATGTTGTTGTGTCCTATTGTCCACTCCTCCAAAATAGATACAGCTTTTGTTTGGATTTACAATTAGACCTAAAGCGGCAGAGAAAGTCTGAAATTGCTTGTGTAGAGTCTTGACATACTGTATGTCTCCCTTACAGAAAAGCAATAAGTCATCAGCAAATCCCAATTGTACTAGATTGACTTTTGCACATCTTGGGTGAAATCTGAATTCCTTGTTGTTCCTCAATTGCTTTATTAGTCTGTATAGGTACTCCATGGCCATTGTCACGACCCAAAATCTAACCATGGTCGTGATGGCGCCTATCGTATTACAAGGCAAGCATATTCCCAAAATAATACTACTAATTTGATTATAAGAATTTAATAAAATATTTGCAATAATTTAATTCCTGATAAACTAAACCAACTCTAAATATAAATAATATAAAATACGGAAACGAGTCCGAAACATCAGGGCGTCACTTAGTCATGAGCATCTAAAACTATTAACTAAGATATATAAATTATCTAACTATCCAAAGAAGAAATGACAAAAGGAGTAACAAGGCCCTGCAGACGCTAGCAGCTACTTGTAGTCTCCAAAAATAGCCGGCTTGAACTCAACGATCGTCGCGCTCTAACTCACCTGGATCTGCACATAAAGTGCAGGGTGTAGTATGAGTACAACCACCTCAGTAGTAATAGAAATAACTAAGGAACTGCGCAGTAGTGACGAGCTAAGTAAAACAGTCCAATTATTTGTTTTCATAATTTAAAAATAACAGGAATAAACAGATAAATTCTATAACTCAGTAAATTCCACAAAGAAAATTAACAGATAAATGCAGCAACAGTAAAAGTAAATGCAACCTCACAGCAATGCCATTCCATCACTCTGCACTCGCACTCAGCACTCAACACTCAATACACTCAATACTCTGCGCTCATTGGGGGTGTATACAGACTCCAGAGGGACTCCCAAAGCCCAAGCGCTAAGCACTGACAACTCACGTGCCATCATATCAATACCCGAATCCGCACGGTTAACTCACGTGCTACGCGGATAACTCACGCACTATGGTATCAATACCTGGACCCGCACGATCAACTCACGTGCTATGCGGACAATCACGCTCTATGGTATTAATATCCTCACAACCAAGCCCTCGGCCTCACTCAGTCGTGTACCTCACTAGCCTCACCATCATCAATAAATAAGGGAACACATCCCACATCAAGTATCACAACATATTAGCAAATAATAGAGACTGAGGTAAACATGTACAATAATTTCTATGACTGAGTACAAATAATGTGAGCATGAATAAAGCATAAACATGATCTCTAACATAAAGGCAAACAAGTTCAACAACAAGTAACTACGTAAACACAGATGATGGCCATGAGGCCTTACGGGACGAACCAAGTCTCCATCCCTCGAGGTATACACCCACACACCCATCACCTAGCATGAGTATCACCTCCAAACAGTCACACGATATAAAATTCTCCAGGTTTATACCCTCAAAGCCAGAGTTAAAACTGTTACTTACCTCAACCGCATAAAATCATACTCTGGGATGCCCTCGTCTTTGGACTCGGTCTCCAAAAGCTCAGAATCTAACCATAATCAGATCAATACCATCACCATATGCTAAAAAATCAAATTCCACAATAAAAAACTGCAAAATATGCCAAAAATCCGAAATCGGCCAAAATCCGGCCCCGGGCTCACGTCTCGGAATCAGTCAAAAATGGAAAAATCATAAATCTCGTTCTCTCCTGAGTCTAACCATATAAAATTTATCAAAATCAGACTCTGTTTGGTCCCTCAAATCCTCACTTAAATCTCTCCAAAACTCAAACCCTAACTCCCTCAATTTCACTTTGAAATCATTAATCAAATCCCAAAAACGATTATGGATTCGTGAAATATAATCAAAATTGATTAGAGAACACTTACCCCAATCCATATGGTGAAAATCGCCCAAATCCGAGCTCCACAACTCAAAATATGATTGAATGAACAAACTCTAGTTTTATATATTTTTCTACCAGTTATTCTCCTTGTTTCTCGTGCCAAATGATTTCGGAACTCGTATTTTATGCCTCCAATAGATTCCTTGTGAAATTATAGTCAAGTTAGACTTTTGAATCACTCAATTTGACCTTATAATGAATGATATATGTAGGTTTTAATATTTGCAAATAATGTAGATTTTTAAATACGCTGCTAGTGGCAATTACGTAATTAATCTGAAAAATCTGGCAACCTAATTCTTAGTAAAATGACCCTAAAATCCTCATACGATGTCCAAATTTGATCATTCTTTTTGCTACGGGTCCGTAATTACGATACAGATCTAATGCTTTAATCAAAAAAAAAATTGAAACTCATTTATTCAATATGATATCATTTATGCTTGAAGAAACAACATCGAAACATAAGAAAAACGAGCGCAACACAACTCAAACCTATCCGAAACTCACCCGAGGCCCACGGGACTCAACTAATAATTTTAACAAGCCATATATCACTACCCGAATTTAGTTGAACCTCCGTAACACCCAAAACAACACCAAAACACCAAATCAACCTCGAATTCAAGCCTGAGAACTTCTAAACTTCCAACTTTCGCCAATTCAAACCTAATTCTATCACGGACCTCCAAATTATATTTCGGACACACTCCTAAGTCTAAAATCACCCAACGATTCCAATCGAATCATAAAAATCTAAATCCGAATTCGTTTACTCATAAGTCAACTTCCAGTTGACTTTTCTAACTTAGCTTTCTAATTTAGAGACTAAGTGATCATTTGACTCCAAAACTACTCCGAACCCAAACCTACCAACACGATACAACTCAACACAGCTGAACAACACATAAATAAATATAGATAGGAGAAATAGGGTTGTAACTCTCAGAACGAATGACCAGGTCGTTACACCATCACAAATAACTATTGTGATAGGGAATCCCCCTTTCTAAGTCCTTTACTTTCTTCAAAGGGCTTGGTTGGCTTACCATTAATTATGATAGAATAATAGATTGTGCTAATACATACCATTATCCATTTTACAAAGTTTTCTGGAATTCCCAACATTCTCATCATCTGTTCAAGATATACCCAATCCACAAAATCATAGGCTTTCTGCATATCAATCATTAGCATGCACCTTAGTAATATATTCTTCCTCCCATAGCCTTTAACCAATTCATGACTCATAATGATATTGTCTGTGATCAACCTTCCTAGAATAAAGGCTGTTTGACAATTATCAATAAGGTCTGGCATGATTTCCTGCAGTCTTATTGTTAGAATCTTTAATATTATCTTATATAGCATTGTACAACAAGATATAGGTCTAAATTATTTTATGCTATTTGGGTTCTTTACTTTAGGGATCAAAGTAATTGTGGTACAATTAATAGGTTTACATATTTCAACACTTTCAAAGAACTTCATCATTGCTCAAGTAACCTCCTCACCCAGTATATGCCATATTTTCTTAAAGAAAAAAGAATTATAACCATCACATCCTAGTGCTTTGTTGTCATCAATCCTGTATTGCTTGCTTGATTTCACCTCCTATGACAGTTCTTATCAGCTGCATTTGTTGTTGCCTACTCAGCATATCTCCTTGCTGCATGACTTGTGTATTGATTGCTGGAATCTGTGCTTCTGATGTACCAAGTAACAACTTACAAAAATTCAACATCTCTAGTTCTACTTTAGTTGGACTCTGGAGTAATTGCCCTGCACTATCAACCAAACTTCCAATATGATTTGTTTCTTGCCTATTTTTTATACAAGCATGGAAATATGCTGTATTTAAATCCCCTAGCTTGAGCCATTTAATTCTTGATTTTTGCTTCAGTATACTCTCCTCAACCTCTAGCCACTTAGCCAATTCCATCTTTATAACTTTTTCTTGAGCTATTATTTCACTGTCATTCACTGGTCCTAGTATTTGAACCTGTATACCTTCCAATTTTGATCTTGGTGCTTGAATTTTATGCCCAATGTTGTTAAACTCAAGACTATTCAACTGTTTCAGCTCCACCGTTAGCAATTTGAGCTTATTCCAAACCTTAAACATTGCATTTCCGTTGCTCACTTTTATCCAATATTGTTTCACTGTATCCTCAAACTCCTTATATTGTGCCAGACAATTTAGGATCTGGAAAGGTCTACTTCTAGCTTGGTTATTGTCATAAAAAAGTTATGCTCAAAGGGCAGTGATCAGAGAAACCAGGCTTCAAAATACTCCCCTTCATTGTAGGCCACTTATGGATCCATTCAGCATTAACAAGAATTCTGTCTAATTTACTATGGACATGGTTGTTTGTCCAAGTATACTTCCTACTCACAGTTCTTAGTTCAGTTAGTCCAACATCCAATATGAACTCTTTGAAATCTCTCACCTCAAACTCTTGCACTCCATTTCCCTGCACTCTATCCTCACTAGTTAGGATAGTGTTATAGTCCCCCACCATTACACTAGGACCACTGATTCCAGTTATAGTACCCCTCATATCTTCCCATAATGCCTTCTTGTCTTGTATAGTATGTATTTCATACACAGCTCCAAAGTTAAACTTGGTGTTGCTTTGGATGATAGTCACTTGCCCTACAATATACTGTTTATGGATTTGATATACCTCAAAGTCCACCTTTGTCTAATCCCACACTACCCATATTTTACCTCCTGGAGCAGCATCATAGTTTGCTATCCATTTCCAAGTACTAAATACCTTCTTTATTATTGAGTCAGCATTTGTCTCTTTGACTCTATTTTCTAGCACAACCATTAACACTACCTTATTCTCTCTACTAATTTTTTTGAGTTCTTTTTGCTTATAGAATTTATTCAGACCCCTAACATTCTACGATATGATATTCATCATCCTACGATATTTAAATTGGGATCGCTACCTTTGCGCCTTTTCAATAGGCTGCCCTCTACTTTTCTCTTGAGCTTCAGACATTTGCACAATCTTTTATGTTGTATCAACTAAGACTTTGAAGGCATTATCAATATTGATCTCATTCTCACTTCTCCCTCTCATGCTCTTCTTTGATGTAGACTTTCCCCTAGACAACTGCCACTGCTCTTCATTTATCTTTTTGCTTTGTGTCACCTCACATTCTTCTTCCACTTGTTCCAGAAATCTACCATGTGCATCAATTTTATCCACCTTTGGATCAAGTGCCCTCCCAACTCTCCATTCTTACTTCTGATTCTATACTCGAAGCCTTTGTTGACCATCTTCCTGATTTTGTTTCTACTGGTCTTAACATGAGTGACCAATCTGGCAGCATGTATTATAATATTGAGGCTTCCAATCATATTATGCCACCTGCTCTATCACCTTTCCTTTGGGATCAAATAGTTTGATTGATCTTAGTAATGCCCTAGTGATGTCCATTTCGATTAATACTCTAGCATATGAAATCCTGTCAGCCACTGTGGTGCATGCATCAACATACATTGGCTTACCCAAACCCCTCCCAATTTTTCTTAGAGCTTGGTTACTTCAGTAGTTCAATGGAAGCTTTGGGAATTTGACCCATAAAGGAATGTTTTTCAGCACTTCCGCATTGAAATCAAACCCCCCAGTCCGTGGTCTAGGTATAACTGGTCTGTTGTTCATAGAATACGGTCCATTCATTAACACATCATTCCTATCTTCACAACTGTTCATCAGAATTATAAAGTAACCATCATTATGGAATAGTACCTTTGGTTTTCTGATTTTACTCCACTGTCTAGCTATAAATCGTTCAATAGTCCCAATAGTTGGGGTATTTCCAACTACATACATGATTATTGCTCGATTCCACTTCTGATTTTCCAGCTATGTCCTCTTCCAGTATTTGTACTACTATTTCTCCATCCTGTATCACCAGTGGTATACATGCTAGATTCATTCCTCATGCTGCAAATTTGTTGTCTTGAAGTAGACCTGCCCAGGACCTTCCTATATTACCATTTGGAATTGTTTTCGTCTCGTGCTTGTGCTTCTCATCTTCAATTCCAGCTATTACTGTTTCATTGCTCTGCTCCTTTGCCAAGCTTGTAGTTACTGTTACATTGGGCACTGCTTTACTCGTACTCGCTCCACCAATTGTGACCAGTGAAACATTCATTTTAGTTATCCCTTGAGTGACTAGGCTCTTTAATACAGCTGATTGTGCTCGATTGCAGCTCAGATCTGGCCAATTCAGCTCGTTGTCACTATCCAGATCTAGATCTTCCTCTTGTATTTTGTCCTTTGCTTTTGCATGTTACTTTCCTTGCTCCCTTGTGATGATTTATGTGATTCTCTGTTCGATTACTGGTGTTTTGCTATGATTCTTCTTTGGTTTCCCTCTTCCTCCCATTTTCGGCGAGGGCGCGAGTTGGCTATCACCTAACGTGTGCCGAGAGACATGCTTTTTAAAGTCATTTATCTATAGGCTAATGTTACTAATTTATCATCTAAGTCGAGTTCCTCAAGTAATGGCGAATCCAGAATTTTTATTAAGAAATTTAAAATATAAAAAAATAGACACACGAAAAATTCAAAAGGATATAAATTCATAAAAAATAATTTTAACTATATTTAAACTGGCGAAAGGGAACAGATAAAACCCATTCCGCCATCCTGGCTCCATCCTTGCTCTCAAGTTGATCCCTTTCATGTTAGAAAATAATAATCAAAATTGGCTTTGAGGCGTGAAAATCGATTGTCCTTAAAGAGTTATCGCCTGTATACTAATTTAGGGAAACTACAAAACGATTCTCTTCAGGATACAACAAAGTCTGCAATAACACTTGTGATTTTCTATATCCACTTCGTTGGAATTCTTGTGTGTTTATAGGCAACCAACAGACCCTTTCAGAAGGATGTCTTGTTTCACAAACAGACACGACTATTTATTCGAATTTTGAATTTAAAATTCAAATAAATTTGATTTTACTGTTAAAAATAATTAACTCTAGGATCTCGTGCCTGTTGAGTCAATCTCGTGCCTGTTGAGACAATCTCGTGCCTGTTGAGTCAGTCTCGTGCCTGTTGAGACAATCTCGTGCCTGTTGAGTCAGTCTCGTGCCTGTCGAGACAAACTCGTGCCTGTTATGTGCTATTTCATAATGATCAGTTCCGAGGCTAACAGATACGGTATGAGTAAGGTCGGTCCCGGGAGTATTTCACATGACAGGCACGGAACTTCTTTCTTCCGATGTGGGAAGAATCCCACTTCCAACTTGCCAATAACAAACTATCTTACAATCTCCCACTAGTTTGTTATTTCGCTTCATAACACTTGTGAATAATTGAAAGTATCTTTTATAGATTTGAACTTTCCTTTAGTGTAAGTATATTAAAGTTTTGACGAAGTTAATGGTATCTTAAGATTTGAACCACAACTCCTTGTGCCAAAACCGAAAGTACCACACACACAGTGTTATCTAGTAGCTTAGAAAATCCAGTATTCGCTTTAGCACGTTTACGACCATGTGCTCATCCTGAATTCATGAATATTTACAAGATCAACCCTTTAAATCTTGCTAGAAGCGGCACCACTTCAATATTCATATAGGTGGAATTAGTTAATATGTCCCTGTTACTCCAGACATTAATAATTCCATTAAGATTAATCAACCTCTTCATGTAACAATATGCACTTTGGAGTTTGTCTTTATGCCCCTGTTATAACAAGCATTTAACAACTCCTTAACTCCTCATATAACAGTAAGTAGTACAATAGAATTAGGGCTCCTAAAGAGGAGATCAGTGCTTAAACAATACAAGTAACTTGTTATTACCCATTGAACTTATATTGTTAGAGTGTATACTAACTCAAAGTGGGGTTCCTATTCCTTATATTTAATTTAAGGGTCTCAGCCCCATCTCTCCACAAGTTTGTTGTACTACATCTCTACCTAATGGCTTCGTAAGTGGATCAGCCAAATTCTTATTTGATCTCACATATATTATAGTTATAGCTCCATTTGTAATTAATTCTCTTATATAAGCATGTCTCAAGCTTATATGTCTCGATTTCCCATTATATATTTTATTGTGAGCAACACACATTGTAGTCTCACTATCACAGAATATGGAAATGGCTGGCATAGGTTGTGGCCACAACTTTATATCAAGTAACATATTCCTCAGCCATTCTGCTTCTTTTCCAGCAGCTGCTAATGCAATAAATTCAGATTCCATAGTAGAATGGGAAATACATGTTTGTTTCTTGGATGCCCAACTAATGGCTCCACCGCCTAGAGTAAATATCCATCCTGATATGGATTTATTATCATTAACACTTGTAATCCAACTTGCATCAGAATATCCCTCTAATACATTAGGAAAACCATTATAGCAAATGCCTAAGTGCTTTGTATATTTTAAATATCCAAGTACTCTACTTATTGCTTTCCAATGATCATTTCCTGGATTACTGGTAAACCTTGAAAGTTTACAAACAGCAAATGCAATGTCGGGTCTAGTGCAATGCATTGCATACATCATACTACCTATCGCACTTGCATACTCCAACTGTGCTACTGCTCTTCCAGTATTTGCAGTTAGCTTAACACTAGAATCATAAGGAGTATTATACCCCTTTATTCCTAAATGACTGAATTTAGTAAGGATTTTATCTATATAATGTGTTTGTGACAAAGTCACTTGCTTGTTATCTCTTTTGACCTTGATTCCCAAAATAGTATCAACTTCATTTAAATCCTTCATTTTAAAAACTGAGGTTAGATACTTTTTGGTCTCGGTAATTCCTTGTAGATTCATACCAAAAATCAGCATGTCATCGACATATAAACAAATTATTACTCCATATTCTTTTGTAAATTTAGAGTAAATGCACTTGTCTGCATTATTATGTACGAATCTGGTTGATAGTATTACACTATCAAATATTTCATGCCACTGTTTAGGCGCTTGTTTAAGACCATAAAGAGACTTTATCAATTTACAAACTTTCTTCTCGTTTCCCGGAAGAACAAATCCTTCAGGTTGTTGCATATATATTTCTTCACTAAGCTTCCCATTTAAAAAGGCTGTTTTAACATCCATTTGATGTACGTAAAGATCATAGATAGAGGCCAAGGATAAAAGGACTCTAATCGATGTTATTCTTGCAATAGGAGCATATGTATCAAAATAGTCTATGCCTTCCTTTTGAGTGAAACCTTTTGCAACTAATCTTGCTTTGAAGGTTTGGACAGAACCATCTGTATTGTACTTTCTCCTAAAGACCCACTTACAACCTATAGGTTTTAATCCAAGAGGAAGATCAACCAAAACCCAAGTGTTGTTGGATATAATTGAGTCCATTTCATCATTAATGGCCTCTTTCCAAAAAGCAGCATCTCTAGAAGACATTGCTTCTTGAAACGTCTTTGGGTCTTCTTCAACATTTAATACAATTGGAATTTGATTACAAACGTTTGTCCTATCTCCTTCAACAAGAAATACTATAGATTGTGAGGAAATAAAATCAGAACCAAGATGTTTTTCCTTTCTTATTCTTTGGCTTTTCCTTGGTTCTATCTGCATGTTATCACTTTTTTCCTTAGTTTTAATAATTTCAGAAAGCGACAATTTATTAGCATCAATACGTTTTCCATTTATTTCAGTCATTTCATCAACATTGTCATTTATAAATCTATTTTTAATAAATTCAACATGTATAGATTCTATAATGACATTAGATTCTAGATCTAGCAGTCTATAAGCTTTGGAGTGTTGTGCATATCCTATAAAAACACTTTTAATTCCTCTAGGACCCAATTTTGTTCTTTGATGGTTAGGTACTCTATAATAGGATATACACCCCCACACTTTAAAATAATTTAAATTTGGTTTTCTACCATTCCAAAGCTCATAAGGCGAAATATGCATATTTTTTGAAGGCACTCTATTTAAAATATAACATGCAGTTACTAGTGCTTCACCCCATAAATTATATGGCAAATGTGCATTAAGTAACATAGCATTAACCATATCCACCAAAGTTCTATTTTTTCTTTCCGCTAACCCATTTTGTTGAGGAGTATAAGGGGCACTCATTTGATGTAGTAGGCCATGCTCTTCACAGAACTTATTAAATTCGTTAGGAAAATATTCTCCGCCTCTATCACTTCGAATAATTTTAATTTTCCTACTCCTTTGATTTTCCACAATAGACTTGTATTCTTTAAACTTTTGAAAAGCTTCGTCCTTAGTTCTAAGTAGGTAAACATATGTAAATCTAGAGAAGTCGTCTATAAAAGTAATAAAATATCTTTTGCCTCCTCTAGTTAATTCTCTATTTAATTCACACAAGTATGAATGTATTAAATCTAATAGTTCTGTGGATCTTTCAACTTTACGAAATGGTTTCTTTGTCATCTTTGCTTGTATGCAAATTTCACATTTTATATGTTGAGTTTTACATGAGATATAACCATTTTTGGACATATAATTCAAGGAGCCAAAATTTAAATGTCCTAGTCTAGCATGCCATAAACAAGAATCAGACTCAACGATGTAAGCAAAAACATAATTTATTTCATTAATACTCAATTTGAACATGCCGTTACAGTTATAGCCTTTTCCAACAAAAACACCATTCTTAGACACTATTACATGATCAGACTCAATAACTATCTTGAAGCCTTTCTTTGACAGCAAAGCAACGGACATTAAGTTTTTCTTCATATCAGGAACATGATACACATTCAGTAACGTCAACTTCTTGCCAGATGTGAAGTTAATCTCAATACTTCCTTTTCCAGCAACATCTGTCGCAACATGGTTTCCCATCAAGACTTGTTCAGAATCCTGCACTTCTGCATATGTCTTGAACATCTTCTTGTCATAACAGACATGAATAGTAGCACCCGAATCTAGCCACCAGTCTTGAGTATTTGTAGCAGCGGTAGCCACATTCAACTCTATGACCATACCAATTTGCATTGCGGAAACCATGGCAACCAGTCCTTGGGCAGAATTTTCCACTATGTTTGCCTTTTCAGAATTTCCAGATTTTTCAATCTTTCTAGACTTTTCGGTATTGCCTGCATTGAAATTTATTCCTGCCTTTCTATATCTGCAGTCCCGAATCATATGGCCTTTCTTTCCACAATGATGACAACTAAAGTTCTTTCTCTTTTTAAAAGAAGACTTTTTGGAAACTTTCAGATGTTTGTTCCCACTTCCTAAACCATTCTGACTGACAAAATTGACTGCGGAACTCGAAGGCTGACTAATAACATCACGAGCACGTGTCTCACTTTCAATTTGAATGTGAGTACGAAATTGTTCCACAGTCATTTTATCCATAGAATGTAGGATTTTCTTTCTATAGTCATTCCAAGATGAAGACAATTTCGAAAGAATAGCACCTATTTGAAGTGCATCAGGAATTTTAACTTCAAGATCACTTAGTTTTGATACTAAGATTTGCAGTTCATGAATCTGATCCATTATAGGCCTAGTATCAAATATTTTAAATTCAAAGTACTGCAGAGCCAGGAATTTGTCAATACCTCGTTTTTCATTCTGGTTTGCAGTTTGTAGAGCAGTCAAAATCTCTCTTGGCGACTTCAGATTGCAGTAAAGATCATAGAGTCGATCTGTCAAAGTATTCAGAATATGGCCGCGACACAACAGTTCATCATGTTCTCGTTTCTTCCTTTCTTCCTTGACTACGTCAGAATCTTCTGCTGTGGGCTCAGGCATCAGAGGCAAGGCAGAATCAAGAACATAGTAGATATTGAGAGCGGACAACAAGAATATCATCTTGTCTCTCCAACGGGTAAAGTTCGTTCCATCAAAGCGATCAAGTTTGATGAACTCCTTCGGATTCTCAACAACAGACATCAATTTCTCCATAGCAGAATAACTCTTTAAGATTGTTAGAAAATAATAATCAAAATTGGCTTTGAGGCGTGAAAATCGACTGTCCTTAAAGAGTTATCGCCTGTATACTAATTTAGGAAAAATACAAAACGATTCTCTTCAGGATACAACAAAGTCTGCAATAACACTTGTGATTTTCTATATCCACTTCGTTGGAATTCTTGTGTATTTATAGGCAACCAACAGATCCTTTCTGATAGGATGTCTTGTTTCACAAACAGACACGACTATTTATTCGAATTTTGAATTTAAAATTCAAATAAATTTGATTTTACTGTTAAAAATAATTAACTCTAGGATCCCGTGCCTGTTGAGTCAATCTCGTGCCTGTTGAGACAATCTTGTGTCTGTTGAGTCAGTCTCGTGCCTGTTGAGACAATCTCGTGCCTGTTGAGTCAGTCTCGTGCCTGTTGAGACAAACTCGTGCCTGTTATGTGCTATTTCATAATGATCAGTTCCGAGGCTAACAGGCACGGTACGAGTAAGGTCGGTCCCGGGAGTGTTTCACATGACAAGCACGGAACTTCTTTTCTTCCGATGTGGGAAGAATCCCACTTCTAACTTACCAATAACAAATTATCTTACATTTCAGTCAGTAATTTAGATGTAACATCTTAAATTTTTGTAATGTCAACGGCATGTTTGTTGAATAAAAAATGTTTGCGAAAAGGAATTAATTGGATTTGGCAATTCTACTGTACTGTATGTGAATTACTGCATGAAAGAGAATTTTTCTTATCCAAATTTTCAGCAAGAGATGAAGTAGTTGCGCATGTCAGCTTATGAGACTGATAATATATTTCTTGAACTTTACACTCTCAATATTATTTAACCTATTATAAAATATTAATTACTATTATTAGTCTACTATAACAAATTAATTACAATAACAATATAAAAACTTACACTATAATATAGTTTAACTTACTATAATAAATTAATTACTATTTTTATTATGTTACCAATTAATATCTATTATAAATATTTAATTATAGTTACCTTTTAGTTAAATATATAAAAAAATACGCATAACTTAAACTCATTAGTAATTTATATCAAGTTAATACCTGGCCTGAATTTTCTCGGCCATGAACTAGGTTGTCCAATGCCTAGTACTAGTAGTAGCTGGAAGTTTGGGGAAAAAGATATTCACGTGAAAACCATTTTAAATGGATTAAACTCTTTTAGGGGTCGTTTGGTAGGAGGTATTAGAAAAACTAATGCAAGCATTAGCTCTATGCATTACTAATATCTTGTTTGGTATATTTTTTTAACCTGTGTATAACTAATATTTGTATTAGTTATACATCATACTTTGCATTATCCTATGCATAAGTAATGCATAGAAAACCATTGCATTAGTTATACCAAAGCTATTAATGCATGCATTAGCATAGTTAAAGACAAAATTATCCTTAAAGTTCCTCAAAGCTAGAGAAAATGATTTTTTGAAAAGTAGAAGAGAAAGTAAGAGAGGACATGAAAGGTCTAAGATTTGTGAGCTAGCTGCGGCTGTGAGTTTATGAGAAAGAAATTAAACTATTACTAATATGTAAGCTAAATGTAGAGAGAAAAACAAATGCCATTATCTAATATTTAATGTGATTAGTGAAAGAGCGAGAATTTTGTGCAAAAAGATTTAAAAAGTTGGAGTAACTAGAACCATCTTTACCACTGCCTGGAATATATATATATTGTGTAGATTCAATATATTTTATATTATAAAAAATTATTTTGCCTTATATTTAATATAATTTTCCGGGAAGGGAACTCATAATTGACTCCATTTCTTCTCACCTAGATCTGGTCATGTCAACAGCAAAAGGGGAATGTTAAAATTAGGCGTAATACATACGGAGACACCTAAAGTTGGCACAATCTTTCACTTAGACACCTAAATTAGGCATCTTTTTAATTAGATACGTTTCTTAGGTAATTTTCATACCAATTAGACACAAAACTATGACATGGCAAAGAAAGTGTTTCTCAGTCTCCTTCCTTGAGCGCGTGAATGAAATAAACATGACATTTTTTAATTAATTAAATATTAACAATGCATTTGACCACAAAAACCCTATTTTCACTAAATCCCCCACCCACCCACCCACCCACCCACCCACACAAAAAACAAACTGTGTTCTATCATCTTCTCCATTTTTCCACCATATCAGCTCATCCACTATCTTAAACCTTCCTCCTCCGTAATAATACTCCAATAAGTCATCTTCTCCTCATAAATTACCTAGCAACAACCATTTTTCATTTATCATCACCAACCCCCAATTCCAAAATCCCACCAAAACTTCTCCTCCAACCACCATAATATTTCATTGCCATAACACCAAAAAGTAAATAAAGCTGCAGGAAAAAAATCATCAAGCAGAATTATCAATCTCAAACAAAGACAACTAAAAAGTGGTGAACAAATGAGACCAACATCCTAATAAATAGAATAAAATTACTTGGCCATTGTTATGTAATTTTGATATTTTCGCGGAAATTCTTGGCTTCATTAAGGAGTTTGATAAATGAGTTTTATGAACTTTAGGCTTTGGAGTTTGGATCTGTTTGACGCCGCTTGGCAGACGAGATCAGACGACAAAAATTGGATAACGAAGAGGGAGCAGGGGTGATGTCGGCGACGAGATTGGAGACATCGGCGGGTGGGGGAACGTTGGAGGTTGGGGACGAAGTTGGTATTTGTATTTTAGTGGAAATAACACTATATAGCTGAGGTGGACAAAAAAATGATGTGGCACGATTTATAATGGTTACTTTCACCACGTAGACGGAGATTGCAGAACACGAGCTTGGTTAATTAATAAGCCTGCAAAAAACGTGTCTAATTGGTATGTGAATTGCTTAAGAAACGTATCTAATTGGAAAGAGGCCTAGTTTAAGTATCTAAGTGAAAAATTGTGCCAACTTTAGGTGTCTCTGTATGTATTACGCCTTAAAATTAACTAGCTTTCAAATTAATTTTAAAAAAGCTTTATCTTTTTAGATTTAGAATGGACAAAAAGGAAATAGTGCCAACAAAGTGAGGCCATAGAGGTAGTATATTTTTGTATAATCGACTGTATATGCAGAGTTCAAATAAAAATCAGCGCATACGTAGATGTATCAATCTACATATACATGAAATAGCAAGGGGCCTTCCTAATTGAGGGATAGTAGGGACGGTCCAACTTTTCGTAAAATCTCAATCAAAAAATGAATAACACATTTTAATGCAAAATATGATGCGAAATAATCAAGTGGAGGGACAACATGTCCTTTACATAATCTTTGGATCGATATATATATATATATATATGTTGAGACAAAAATAGTTTTAATATCTCAAAAAGAATTGTTTAAAATTACGTCTAGGTTCATTCTCTTAAAATAATATTAATTGGTCTTATTACAAATGTAACTGATGGCATAATTTTCAAATTATAAATTTAATATTTTAAAATTGATGATTGGATGTCATAACTATATTTTAATGCTAATAAGTTCAACGTTATGGAGTTAAGTCTTAATTGTTTGGTATCCTTTATTGATTTTACCGTTTCTTAACAATATAATCTATAGCCTTAATGGCTTTTGTTAGTGTTTGTGATACTGGCCATTTTATTTCTTTTCTTATACGTTATGGACTTTGGTTTTTAATGTATTGTAATTGAAAAGCTTTTATGGCTTGGAGGTTTCTTCATTTTCAGATGGTTTTTTGGATTATACATATAGAACTATCAACTTGTGTTCATGGTAGTAGTGTGAAAAAAGTTAAACCTTTTCTTTCCTTTTTTTTGTGTTGGGTTTTTCTTCTCATAAATCTTTGTTGTTTCTGCTCCTAGTTATACTAGAAGAGCTTGTTGAATCCTGGAAGATACGCCTAATATTATTCATCTCGGTGTGAGCGAAATATTCTTAAGGACAATGTCTTTGACACGCCTCAAGCTAAATCTTTTATTCTCCATAATCATTCAATTTTCTCCAACAATATATATGGGGGGGGGGGGGAAGTCGATATTGTCATAGGAGTATTTTTTAAAAAATATTTGGTTTTATCAAATTCTGAGTTTAATCTATTTATGGTAGTTTCCTGATACCTATGAACGTCAGTGTCAGTATAAGAAGTTATAAAGCTGGAAATTTAAAAAAATATTCGAAATTTGACACTTCCATTATATATTAGAATATTTTCATGCAATTTTGTTCTTTTGGTGAAAAAGATCTAGGTCTTTCTGACACTCCATCACATGAAATTGTGTTTTGGAAGTGTATGGAAAAGTTATTCCTAGGTGCCTCATGTGAAAATTCTTATGTCACACTCCGTCACAATATATGGGCACGTAAACTCAATTTCTGTGGCAAACTATTATTTTATGTATGTATATTTTTTATAATAAATTTAAATTATTATCTGCTAGCATCCAAAAAAGTTAAATGGTACACTTGGTTAAATATTGAATTATTTATCTAGAGCAAAAATCAATTCTCATTTAATATTTTATATTTTTTCCTTTCTTTAATAATACACCCATCATATAAAAATCCTAAATCCGCCAATCATAATCAAATCATTCCTTGGCTTAAGAACGAGGTTATTCCAACAATGTGTTTAACCATGTTGATTAAAATTATGTCGTTTTTATTTTCTAGACAATACATTGAAATAGACTTTTTGGAATATGTCCATCGTACTATTCCTAGGTACTCCTTGGCTTAATAATGAGGCTATTCCAACATTGTGTTTCACATTAGGATTGAAGTTTCATATCTCTCAAACAAAACGTACGTTAATTTGAATTATCTTGCTTTAATTTCATTTTCAAGATAGTACATACTCAAGTTGATTCAAATATCATATATAGCATGTTTTCTATCTGCACAAATTTCTTGAGAAAAATGAAGAGCTTAGAACCAATAATTTGGGAAACAAGTCACATCCAAAATACATTCAACATTTAATAGAAATTTGATTTCAGCCAGCTAATATATTCGATGAGAAGATATTATAACCACATACCCCTTTTTCTTTCATGATAGTTTTTTTCCCCTAACTAGAAATGATAGCTTCAGCATGCTACCTGGGCTGGCTGTGGTCTATTTTCCTCCCTCATTTCATTTTTTTCCACTCCCTCAATTCAATTCGACTTACTTACATTTTGTTGGTATTATTCTGGTTAATTATTTATTTGGACTTTCTTGAACTTAAATCAATCAACAGGCCAAGCCCAGTAAAAGAAAAATTTAAAAGGAAATTTTATCTCCTTTAGCAAATGTTGATGCCTTATTTATTATAAATAAATACTCTTTAAAAAATTATCTCATATACTACCTTTTGTTATGAATAGTTTGTACATTGGATACTACTTTGGATACTACATTGGATATTACATTGGATGCTACATTGGATGTCCATGTTGTGAATAACTTAAAGATTAAATTTCCTATTTTATGTCCATCATCTTTACTTTTTATGCCTATAAAAGACTATGTAATTGCAATGAAAAATTACACCAAAGTGAAAGAAGAAAATACTTCTTCATTCTCTCTATCTCTTCTTGTTTACATTTTACTGCATTGCTTTTATTTTATAACACGTTATCAGCACGAAGCTCTAATTTTATTCTTAACTCCCGCTAAGTTGAGCCATATTTTATTAAGGTATGTATCATTATAATCATCTTATTTATGACAGTACATATCATATGCTCACTGTTTGCAGATTACTTGTGCGCTTGGACATCTTAAATAGTTTAAGTACATTACAGTGATTAAATAACTATTTCCTTCCGTGCTCAACTCTTAGAGGACCTCAAAGTCATCAAACTAGCTGTGCACTAATGTCATGGACTCCCTGGATCAAAACATATCTTTAAGGCATTTTGAAGAACTGTGAGAAATGAATTGACAAGCAATAATTTTTTAATTACTTTATATTTATTGGAACATATAAATAATGTTAATCACGTTCAATTCTATTAACACATATATATCAATAATATAAAGTGAAATGAAACAAGTATGTAATTTCTACTTTATGGCAAGAATAAAATGAAATAGTAGATTGTTAACATGATATAGCTCTATTTTCATTTCTTTTACCTTAATCGTTTCGTTTTCATTAATTGTTTATTATTATAATTATTTCTCTAACTTATTCATCTTTTATGATAGTTTTCACTATGTCAAATTTATCAAAACTTGAATTTGTGGCACTTGACATCACCGGAAGGAACTATTTATCATGGGTTCTTGATGTTGAAATTCACCTTGACGCTAAAGGTCTTGAAAATACTATTATACAAGGAAATGAAGCATCAAATCAGGATAAAGCGAAGGCCATGATTTTCCTTCGTCATCATCTACATGAAGGGTTAAAAACTGAATATTTAACCGTAAAAGATCCACTTGAATTATGGATTAATTTGAAGGATCGATATGACCACCTAAAACTTATGGTATTACCGAAAGCTCGGTATGAGTGGATACATTTAAGGTTGCAAGACTTTAAAACCGTAAGTGAATATAATTCTGCTATCTTTAAAGTAAGTTCTCTATTAAAATTATGTGGAGACACTATCACAGATGAAGACTTATTGGAAAAAATATTTTCTACTTTTCACGCTTCAAATGTGGTGCTACAACAACAATACCGTGAAAAAGGTTTTAAGAAATATTCTGAGTTAATCACATGCCTACTTGTGGCTGAGCAGAATAATACTATATTAATGAAAAATCATGAAGCTCGTCCCACCGGGTCAGTTCCATTTCCGGAAGTGAATGTTGTAGCAACATATGATAAGTTTGAAAGAAAACAAAATAATTACCGTGGTCGTGGACATGGTCGTAAACGTGGACGTGGCAGGGAACGAAACAATTATCGTCATTATGGTGGAAATAAATTGGAGAACAATAAAGGTTCTCAAATTAATCATTCAAAAGGTAAAGCTAGTATGTGTCACCGATGTGGTATGAGAGGTCATTGGGCACGCATTTGTCGTACGCCAGAACATTTTGTCAAACTTTATCAAGCCTCCCTCAAGAAAAAAGAAAATAATGTGGAGGCACACTTGACCTTTCAAAATAATAATGATGAAGTAGGTCCCTCAAATAAATATGATTCTAAGGCACATCTTGCATATAAAGATGATGATTTTGAAGGCCTAACAAATATTACTCATTTAGAAGTTGGAGACTTCTTTGAGGATATTGACTGAAGAACTAATCATCTTACTGGGGAATGAAGCTATAAAAATTGTTATTTTTATGTTTGCAACTAGTTTATTTTTTTTGAGTGTATTTTCCTAATGCATCATGTGTTGCTAGTTTCTACATTCCTAATGTATTTCTTAATGTTTTTTTCCGCTTGTCTTTAATATTTCTTATGATGTATTATTTGTTTTTTTTATGAAGAATTTGAAAATTTCCCAGTCTTCAGTTGGACTCAAGATTAATAAAGATGATATATGTCTTCTAGATAGTGCTACAACACACACTATTTTAAAAGATAAGAGATATTTCTCTTATTTGGTAATGAAAAAAGCGAATGTTAATACAATATCCGGTAGTACAAGATTAATTGAAGGTTCTGGAAGAGCCAATTTATTACTACCAGGAGGAACAAATTTGGCTATTGATGAAGCACTATATTGTAGTAAATCTCTTTGAAATTTATTAAGTTTCAAAGATATTCGCCAAAATGGCTATCATATTGAGACTACAAATGATGAAAAAGATTGAATATCTTTATATTACTACAATAATGTCCGATAAGAAATATGTGCTTGAAATGTTACCTGTTCTTTCCTCCGGCTTATACTACACAAGTATTAGTAGGATTGAAACACATGCCGCAGTAAACGAGAAGTTTACTAATCAAGATAATTTTATTATTTGGCATGATCGGTTGGGCCATCCTGGTTCTAATATGATGCGTAAAATAATTAAGAATTCACATGGACATGCAATGAAGAATCAGAAGATTCTTCAATTTAAGGAATTCTCTTGTGCTGCGTGTTCTCAAGGAAAATTAATTATTAGACCATCAACTATTAAAGTTAGGATGGAGTCCCCTGCATTTCTGGAACGTATACAGGGTGATATATGTGGGCTCATTCACCCTCCACGTGGACCATTCAAATATTATATGGTTTTGGTAGATGCATCTACAAGATGGTCACATGTGTGCTTACTATCAACTTGCAATATGGCATTTGCGAGATTGTTGGCTCAAATAATAAAGCTAAGAACACAATTTCCAGATTATGCAATTAAGACAGTTTGTCTTGATAATGCCGGTGAATTTACATCCCAAGCCTTTAATGATTACTGTATTTCAACTGGGATAACAATTGAGCATCCGGTTGCTCATGTTCATACACAAAATGGTCTAGCAGAATCATTGATCAAACGCCTCCAATTAATTTCTAGACCAATGCTTATGAGAACAAAACTTTCCATTTCAGTATGGGGTCATGCTATTTTGCACGCAGCAGCACTTGTGCGGATAAGGCCCACAAGTTATCATAAAGTCTCCCCATTGCAATTGGCTTTTGGTTAGGAGCCAAATATTTCCCATCTTAGGATCTTTGGTTGTGCGATATATGTTCCAATTGCTCCACCACAACGCACAAAGATGGGTCCTCAAAGAAGGTTGGGGATATATGTTGGATATGAATCTCCTTCTATTATAAAATATCTAGAGCCGATGACTGAAAATTTATTTACGGCAAGATTTTATCCAACATTAGGGGAAGAAAATAAGCAGCTGAAAAAGAAGATAGATTGGAATGCATTATCACTGTCTCATTTAGATCCTTGAACAAATCAATGTGAACAAGAGGTTCAAAAGATTATTCATTTACAAAATATTGTAAATCAATTGCCAGATGCATTCACTAACCTACCAAGGGTGACTAAGTCACATATTCCAGCTGCTAATGCTCCAATTCGAGTTGATATCCCGACAGAACAATTAATTAAAGCAAATGAGTCTAAGCCATGCTTGAAACGTGGTAGACCAATCGGTTCTAAAGATAAAAATCCTCGAAGAAGAAAAGGATCAAGTGATCAAAGTGAATATAACACAGAGGTAGTGGCTCAAGAAGAGCCCCAAGACGTAACAAATGATAAGACCTTAGGGGAGGTCCAGGTACCTAAAAATAATGAAAATGAAGAGATATCAATAAGTTACGTCTCAACCTAAAAAAGATGGAACCGAAATAATATTGTTATCGATAACATTTTTGCTTATAATGTTGTTGTTGAAATAATGCAACAAGATGAGGATCTTGAACCAAAATCTGTCAATGAATGTAGACAGAGAAATGATTGGCCAAAATGAAAAGACACTATCCAGGAAGAGTTAACTTCACTTGGAAAACGTGAAGTCTTCGGACCCATAGTTCGAACACCTGAAGGCATAAAGTCAGTAGGGTATAAATGGGTTTTTGTGTGAATACGAAATGATAAAAATGAAGTCATTAGATATAACGCACGACTTGTGGCACAAGGGTTTTTCCAAAGGCCTGGAATTGATTATATAGAGACATATTCTCCTGTAGTGGATGTTATCACCTTCAGGTATCTCATAAATATGGCAGTACAAGAAAAACTTGATATGCATCTAATGGATGTTGTTACAGCCTATTTGTATGGATCATTAGACAACGAAATTTTTATGAAAGTACCTAAGGGATTTAAAGTGCCAGAAGCATATAAAATTTTTCGAGAAACTTGTTCAATAAAGCTTCAGAAATCTTTATACGGATTGAAACAATTAGTACGTATGTGGTACAATCGCCTGAGTGAATACCTGTTGAAAGAAGGGTACAAGAATGATCCAATTTGTCCCTGTGTCTTTATAAAAAGGTTTGGATCTGAATTTGTTATAATCGCCGTGTATGTTGATGATTTAAATATCATTGGAACTCCTGGGGAGCTTCCAAAAACAGTAGACTGTTTGAAGAAAGAATTTGAAATGAAAGATCTTGGAAAGACAAAATTTTGTCTTGGTATACAAATTGAGTATATGAAAGATGGAATATTTGTCCATCAATCGACATATACCGAAAAGATTTTAAGGCGATTCTATATGGATAAAGCACATCCATTGAGTACCCCGATGGTTGTGAGATCACTTGATATAAAGAAAAATCCATTTCGACCTCATGAAAATGATGAAGAGCTTCTTGGTGCCGAAGTACCATATCTTAGTGCAATTGGGGCATTAATGTATCTTGCCAATAATTCCCGACCAGATATAGCTTTCTCAGTAAGCTTATTGGCAAGATTTAGTACTTCTCCAACACAAAGACACTGGAATGGTATTAAATATATATTCAGATACCTCCAAGGGACCATTGATATTGGTTTATTTTATTCAAATGAATCCAAGCCATCATTGATTGGTTATGCAGATGCAGGATATTTGTCTGATCCACACAAAGGTCGATCTCAGACATGCTATTTATTTACAAGTGGAGGTACAGCCATATCATGGCGTTCGACAAAACAAACTATGGCTGCTACTTCTTCAAATCATGTAGAGATAATAGCCATTCACGAAGCAAGTCGAGAATGCGTTTGGTTAAGATCTATAACTCAACATATTCAGCAAACATGTGGTCTTTCTTCGAAAGAGAATATTCCAACAATATTGTATGAAGACAATGTTGCATGCATAGCTCAATTGAAAGGAGGATATATCAAAGGAGATAGAACAAAATACATTTCACCGAAATTCTTTTTCACTCATGATCTTCAGAAGAATGGTGAAATAGATGTACAACAAGTTCGTTCAAGTGATAATTTGGCTGATCAGTTCACTAAGGCATTACCAACCTCAATATTTGAAAAGCTGATATATAAGATTGGAATGCGTCGTCTTCGAGACATTAAGTAATTTTTTCATCAGGGGGAGTAACTACACGCTGCACTCTTTTCCTTAACCAAGGTTTTGTCCCACTGGGTTTTCCTGGTGAGGTTTTTAATGAGGCAACAAGCAATGCATATTATAAATAACTATGTACATCCCAATATTTTTTTTGTAAGTTTTTAATGAGGCACATTATCTTACATGGACATCCAAGGGGGAGTGTTATGAATAATTTGTACATTGGATACTACTTTGGATACTACATTGGATACTACATTGGATGCTATATTGGATGCCCATGTTGTGAATAACTTAAAGATTAAATTTCCTATTTTATGTCCATCATCTTTACTTTTTATGCCTATAAAAGGCCATGTAATTGCAATGAAAAATTATGCCAAAGTGAAAGAAGAAAACACTTCTCCATTTTCTCTATCTCTTCTTGTTTACATTTTACTGCATTGCTTTTATTTTATAACACCTTTTAATTTTTATAGCAAAATATCTATTTATGACCACTTCTACCTTTAAGCCATTAAATATACTGTGTATTATTTTTCTCTCTCCTTCTATCTTTTTTTTTCTCTCACAAAATTACCGTATAGGAAGTAAACTTCTCTCTCCCTCTCTCCTCCTTTCTCTTTCCTCTTTCTTCTCTTTTCCCCCCGGTTTTTTCCTCCCCTGCTCTTAGAAACCCTAGCAGGGGCTGTGTTTCGCCAATGACAGATTCGGCCGGCGACCACTTTTCCCCTTCCTTGTTATGTCACCCCTAACCCACTTCTCCCTTTATTGATGTTGTAGCACAGAAACTTCAAGAGAAGCTCGGTGCCTACGTAGTTGTATAAGCTGAAACAAATAATGAGCAGCAAACCATCACATATTTTTGCTTCCTACTCTTACCCATCACAGCAAACATAAATCTATAGGCGTAATACATACGGAGATACCTAAAGTTGGCACGATCTTTCACTTAGACACTTAAACTAGACCTCTTTCCAATTAGACACGTTTCCTAGGCAATTCTCATACCAATAAGACACGTTTTTTGCTGGCTTATTAATTAACCAAGCGCGTGTTCTGCAATCTCCGTCTACGTGGCAAAAGTAACCATTATAAATCGTGCCACATCATTTTATTTGTCCACATCACTATCCATCTCAGCTATATAGTGTTATTTCCACTAAAATACAAATAACTAGCCCTAAACAAACGATCTAAACATATTACCAACCCACCCCTCCCCTCCGTCATCTTCCCCAACGACCCCCACCCCTTTCTTTTCCATCTTCATCTGCAAAACAAAGTACTCCCATAACTATGGCTTGGCTTAATTCTAGGCCACATTGCCGGAAAAAGCACAAAAGTTGGCTCCCCTTTCCAGTGTAGTACTACCATTACCATTTTTCTAGTCTTCCCTAGTTTCCGAGGTAAGTAGCAAGAAGGAAAAATGGGAATCTGGGATTTCATTAATTCCGGCAAAGAAACGGTGAAAGGATACACACCAGATCCGGTGAAGAAGGTGTATAATACTACCTATTATTACAGTATTACTGCCGTTAGAAAGATCGACGACGTCATTAGAGTTAACGGCATACAGAAGCTGGATCAGTACATACCCGATGATGAAGGTCGGGCTAAGATCGTTAGTTTCAGCACAAAATTCATCAAAAATGCTTCCGTTTTTGCCGTCAAAGAAGCAGCCAACATCTTCGAAACTTGAACTGATTGTTCGACGAAGAAGACGAACTTAGGTCTTTTGATTTTGCGGTTGTTTGTTCGAATTGATCACTGGGGCTTGGTATTGATGTTGTTTAGAGTTTTCATTTCAAGTTTTAAATCATTTGGTGAAGATTTGAGTGAGATTGGTTCATTTTGGGTTTGCTGAAGCACAATGATATTCTTGGTTTTCACTGGAAAAGTTCAAGCTATTTCCATTCATTTTGCTTCTTCTTTTTCTTCTTCATTTTAGTCTCAGTTCTCTGCTTCTTCTTCATTTCAGTTCTGGCAGCTGGGTTAAGCTTCTTCTTCTTCACTTTATCCTTTTTGTTTTTTTCCAATCACAAATACTCACCTTTTCGTTTTAGGCTGAATTTGAATCTGGTATGGGATTCGAAAGAAGAAGAGGAAAATGAGTCGGAGAAGATGACGGAAAGTGGAGGAGGCAATGGTGGAAATGGTGGTGAATATAAAGAAGAAGAAGGAAATAAAAAAACAAAAAAAATAATCTGTTTTTGGGCTTTTCACGCGCCCATATTGGGTGAAACTCACTTTATGTGCCAACTCAGCAAGAAGTGTTTAATTGGAACAAAGTTCATGTAACGTATGTGCTCAATAGGAACTCTCTTAAGTTCAGGTGTCTAAATGAAAGATCGTGCCAACTTTAAGTGTCTCCGTATGTATTACGCCTAAATCTATATGCCGCCTATGGAGATTCTTTTAGACTAGTTTCTGTAATCGCTCTGATATGAAATAACATGTCTTTGGGTGGTTAAGATCTTCAAATAAAAATATCGTTTCTGGTCGGATTTTGGGGCTGAGGAACTTGAAGAGGCTGTTATCTTTTTTTTCATTGTATTTCAATATATCTCGCTGAATTTTATGTATTTCATTGTATTAACTGTTTTTAGTTTTTTCTACTTTTTTGATATATTCACTGTATTCAATGTAATTATATAATTTGAAAGCTTCACTTTGTTTCACTGTTTTGTCCAACAACAATATGTATTCAATGTATTGTAGAATGTATTTATATATTTTTTAATTAATATAATTTATGCATTCAGATGTATATATTTTTTAATTAATATAATTTATGTATTCATATGTATATATGTATTCATATGTATCTGCAGTATGTATTCATATGTTTTTGCACTATAGATGACCTGCTATACTTCATGTATTCAATATATTTTTATGTATTTAACTGTATTCAATGTAATTATATAATTTCAATATATAAATTTATTTGTAAAGATAACACTAAACAAAGAAAGGATTGATTGAATCTCTGAAGATTGCTCTATTTTTGGGGTGTTTTTCGGTTGAGAATCTTTTCTATAACTGGAAATACAAATTTTGTGTGTTATAATTGAGTTTGTTGAGTTATATTAGGAGTCGCGTTAAATGATTCACTTACCGTTTTTAAGTAGCTAAAGACCTTTTTTCCCCGCAAATTTCGTTACTTTATTCACGAATACAGCTCGCGAATACATATGAATAAAGTCTATACGTTAGCTGTAATTTCCCTTTTTCCGCCGATTTTTCCTTTGTATTCATGAATACATTAGCTTAAATACATCGAATACACTCTATAACAAATTAAAATATAGCTATAGGAAGTAATTTAGTAAATAGTAGCTATATCAAACTAATAATTACTAAAATATAGTGGTTTCTGAAAATTCGAATTTAAATCAATCAATATAATATGTAACATTATATATATATATATATATATATATATATATATATGGGGTTGCTCTGATGGTAAGCAACCTCTACTTTCAACCAAGAGGTTGTGAGTTCGAATTTCCTCAAGAGCAAGGTGGGAACTTCTTGGAGGGAAGGTTGTTGTTGTTGTATATATAAAGAGTATTTTAATAAGGAAGTACAAAATTTTCCAGAGAAATATATTTTCTTAGCCGCTTCCAAAAATAAAGCCGATAAAATGTATAATTTTTTTTGTATATATATACTTTTTAGGCTAACGAATACAATTAGTTTCTGTCGACCGGCCATTTTGTATTTTGCCAATTTTCAATTCAATTAACCACAATTTCTTTTAGCTTCGTCATACCATCAAAAGTCAAAACGTATCTAAAAGAATAGTATCCAAAGAGAGAGTCATAGATACAATATAGAACGGAATCATAAATTGATCTACTACTTTTCCGTCTTCTAGATTTTGAAGACAAAAATAATTCATTTGCATCAGATTTCAAATTTTAAATATCACCCTTATTTTTAGTGATCTTTTTGTGCACTTGCCAGAAGCTTATATTTTACATTTATTTTATCATTTGTCTATAAATCCAGCTTTAGCCCTTAATGGATTATCTCTTTAGCCGATACATGGTGAAGAAAAAAACATTTTGATTTCAAATTTCGAATAAAAAAGGTACTTAACATTTTTGGATCCTAATTAAAGAATCGATGCCTTTTATCCTCATTATAAAACGCATCTGGTGCGACCCAAAAAGTTGATAAAAATTGCATTGGTCGGTCAAACCTGCTCACTACAAGTTGAAGTGACTTTAGCTAATAGTCTTAATACTTATTTGGTACTAGCAATTTTGGCACGTTAAATTATAGGATGCGTAATGTTTTTTCTCATAAAACAGTTGAAGACTGCGCAAATTGGAAGGTCCAAATCGGAACAATCCACCGGTCCACAACGGAAGTCGAAAAGAAAAAGAAAAAGAAAACATCTTTTAGCATGTGATTCTATTTTGATTGTCAAAAAGCGTCAGGCTTTTATAAAACAAAGACTATAAAGTAAAGACAAGTATATAGAGAAACTGATATATTATTCGAATTCAAACTGATGTACATAATGGACTGAAAAAAGGAAGCTGCTCCGTAAGCTGCTACTACAAGCTGCTGTGTAAGCTGCTACTACAAGCTGCAGTGTAAGCTACTAGAAGCTGCTGTGTAAGCTGCTACTACAAGCTGCTGTGTAAGCTGCTACTACAAGCTGCTGTGTAAGCTGCTACAAGCTGTTGTGTAAGTTGCTGCTATACCAGATATGGATAATCTTCTACTGAGAGCAATATTTATCCATAACGGAGTACTGAATGGATAAGCTTATTATACCCGGTATGGATAATCTTTTACCGGGGGTAATGTTTATCCATAACTGGGTACTGAAAAGATAAGCCTATTATACCCGGTATGGATAAACTTATACTGGGGGTAATGTTTATCCATAACCGGGTACCGAAGTGATAAGCTTCTTCAGGAAGCTTATTTCCAATATAGTACTAAATAGATAAACATATTTACGGTGGAGTCCCATATGGATAAGCTTCTTCAGGAAGCTTATTTACAGGAGTACTAAATGAACATCCATAATATAATATATTTATAACACTCCCCCTTGGATGTTCATTAAAAAATCATGTGTCTCATTAAAACCTCACTAGGAAAAACCACGTGGGAAAAAAAATTCTAGTGAAGGAAAAAGAGTACACATATTTAGTAATATGCATTGTTAGGTGCCTCATTAAAAACCTTATAAGGAAAACCCCATGGGAAAAAACCTTAGTAAGGGAAAAAGAGTGCATCGCGTATTTTACTCCCCCTGATGAAAACCTTGTTTCAAATATTTGAGTCTCCGCATTCCAATCTTGTATACCATCTTCTCAAAAGTTGAAGTTGGCAAAGATTTAGTGAATAAATCTGCTGGATTATCACTTGAACGGATTTGTTGCACATCAATGTCACCATTTTTCTGAAGATCGTGTGTGTAGAATAATTTTGGTGAAATGTGCTTCGTTCTATCTCCTTTTATAAATCCTCCCTTCAATTGGGCTATGCATGCAGCATTGTCTTCGTATAAAATTGTGGGTCTTTTCTCACATTCCAAACCACATTTTTCTCGAATAAAATGAATTATTGATCTTAACCATACGCATTCCCTATTTGCTTCATGAATAGCTATTATCTCAGCGTGATTTGAAGAAGTAGCAACAATAGATTGCTTTGTGGAGCGCCATGATATGATAGTACCTCCATATGTAAATACGTAGCCGGTTTGAGATCGAGCTTTATGAGGATCAGATAAATAACCTGCATCTGCATAACCAACAAGGTCTGCACTATCTTTGTTAGCATAAAACAAACCCATATCAAGAGTTCCCTTTAAATATCACAATATATGCTTAATCCCGTTCCAATGTCTCCGTGTAGGAGAAGAACTATATCTTGATAGTAAATTAACAGAGAATGCTATGTCAGGCCTTGTAGCATTAGCAAGATACATTAGTGCACCAATTGCACTGAGATAGGGTACTTCGGGACCAAGGAGTTCCTCGTCCTCTTCTGGAGGTCGGAACAAATCCTTATTCACTTCAAGTGATCGAACAACCATTGGTGTAATCAATGGATGCGCTTTGTCCATGTAAAAGCGTTTTAAGACCCTTTCTGTATAGGCAGATTGATGGATAAAGATCCCGTCTGCTAAATGTTCAATTTGCAGACCAAAACAAAGTTTTGTCTTTCCAAGATCTTTCATCTCAAATTCTTTCTTAAGATATTCAATTGCCTTTTGGAGCTCTTCTGGAGTTCCAACAAGATTTATGTCATCAACATAAACAGCAAGTATAACAAATTCTGATGCCATTTTCTTTATAAAAATACATGGACAAATAACATCATTTATGTAACCTTCTTTCAGCAAATATTCACTAAGGCGATTATACCACATGCGCCCAGATTGCTTTAAACCGTACAAAGATCTTTGTAATCTGATTGAATACATTTCCTGAGATTTTGCTTCAGGCATTTTAAATCCTTCAGGAATTTTCATATAAATTTCATTATCCATTAGATGTATTTCAAGCTTTTCATGTAGTGCTAAACTGATGAGATATCGAAATGTTATGGCATCCATAACAGGTGAATATGTTTCATCGAAATCGACTCCAGGTCGTTGTGAGAATCCTTGTGCAACAAGGCGAGCTTTGTATCTTTCAACTTCATTTTTATCATTCCTTTTTCGCACAAAAACCCATTTATGACCAACTGATTTTATACCAGCAGGTGTTTGGACTACTGGTCCAAAGACCTCTCTTTTAGCAAGTGACTTCAATTCCGATTGAATTGCTTCTTGCCATTTTGGCCAATCAAATCTTTGTCGACATTCTTCGACAGATCGAGGTTCAAGATCATCACTATCTTGCATAATATTAAGTGCAACATTATATGCAAAAATATTATCCACCACTATTTCAAATCGATTTAAATTAATCCCATCACCGTTCGAACTTATTAAAAGTTCCTCACTCACATGAGCTTCAGGTTCATTGATTTCTTCAGGAATCTCAGAACTAATCAGATTTTGGGTCTCTTCAGGGGATCCCTTCATAGTATCGTTTTGATCATTTGTCGATTTTATTTTTCGAGGATTTCGATCCTTAGAACCCAAAGGCCTACCACGCTTCAGGCGTGCTTTAGGTTCACTAGCTCTCATGCTAGTAGATGGTCCCATTGGGACATCAATTCGGATAGGCACATTCTCTGCTGGGATATGTGACTTAGTTATCCTTTTCAAATCAGTAAATGCGTCTGGCATTTGATTTGCTATATTCTGTAAATGGATGATCTTCTGGACCTCCTGATTACATATAGGGGTACGGGGATCAAAGTGAGATAATGATGAAACTTTCCACACAATTTCTCTTTTGATTTCCTTTTTCTCTCCCCTAATTGTGGGAAATTTGTTTCATCAAACCGACAATCTGCAAATCGAGCAGTAAATAAATCTCTTGTCAATGGTTCAAGATAGCGAATAATAGAGGGTGATTCAAACCCAACATATATTCCTATCCTTCTCTGTGGTCCAATCTTACTACGTTGTGGTGGTGCTACTGGCACATATACAGCACATCCGAAAATTCGTAGATGGGCAATATTTGGTTCATAACCAAAAACTAATTGTGACGGAGAATATTTATTATAATGTGTCGGTCTAAGACGGATAAGTGATGCTGCATGCAAGATAGCATGGCCCCAAACAGTAGTGTGCAATTTTGTTTTCATAAGTAGTGGTCTTGCTATCAATTGCAAGCGTTTAATAAATGACTCTGCAAGGCCATTTTGAGTATGAACATAAGCTACAGTATGTTCAACTTTTATCCCAACGGATAAACAATAATCATCAAAAGCTTGAGATGAGAATTCTCCAGTATTATCAAGGCGAATAGCCTTTATAGGATAATCTGGGAATTGTGCCCTTAATCGAATTATTTGGGCTAATAGCTTTGCAAACGCCAGGTTGCGAGATGATAGTAGACACACATGAGACCATCTTGAAGATGTATCTATTAGGACCATAAAATATCTAAACAACCCACTTGGTGGGTGAATAGGTCCACATATATCCCCATGTATACGCTCTAAAAAGGCAGGGGATTCAATATCAACCTTCATTGGTGATGGTCTAGTGATCATTTTTCCTTGATAACAAGCATCACAAGAAAATTCGTCATTTGTAAGAATCTTCAGGTTCTTTAATGGATGCCCACTCGAATTTTCAGTAATTCGTCTCATCATTATTGATCCAGGATGGCCCAAACGGCCATGCCAAAGCACAAAAGTATTTGAATCCGTAAACTTCTGGTTTACGATAGAGTGTGCTTCAATTGTACTAATTTTTGAATAGTATAAGCCAGAAGATAAAGTTAGTAACTTTTCTACAATGCATTTCTGGCCAGAAATATTCTTTGTAATACAAAGATATTCCCTGTTCATTTCATCTATTGTCTCTACATGATACCCATTTCGGCGGATATCTATAAAACTCAACAAGTTTCTTCGGGACTTGGAGGAGAACAATGCATTGTCTATAATAAGTTTTGTTCCCTTAGACAGAAATATTATGGCTCTTCCGGAGCCTTCAATCAAACTTATATTACCAGAAATTGTTGAAACATTTGCTTTTTCCTTATGCAAATAAGAAAAGTATTTCTGATCGTTGAATATGGCATGTGTTGTTCCACTATCAATAACACACATATCTTCATGATTTGTCTTTGATCCAAACATAATTTGAGGGTTATCCATATTCTTCAAAATAACATAAATAAAATATATTATAGTAAATATCATTATCAAAACATAACTTTTATTTATGTACAATAATTACATAACCATACTATTTATTACAAACAACACAAATTAAAATATTTACATTTCTACAGATTCACTACCGATTACATGACTTATTTCTCCTTCTGGGAGTGCAAAGTAATCAGCTACATCCAAATGCATGAAGTCTAAATTATCTTCAGAAATAAAATTTGCTTCAGCATTTTTCTCTGTCTTCTTCAGGGAGGCTTGATAAAGCTCAACCAGATGCTTTGGCGTACGACAAGTACGTGACCAGTGCCCTTTTCCTCCACATCTATAGCATGCATTTTCTGCATTTGGCGCTTGCACCGCTTCATGCTTTTGTTCCTTCCTTTTCCACTGCTGGTGGTGAGGAAACTTCTTTGGTGCATTATTATTACCATGGTTGGGATTTCTTCCCCGACCACGGCCATGACCACGACTGGGGCCATGACCTCTTCCACGTTTAGCTTGGTGGAAGTTCGTCTCATTCACTTCAGGGAATGGACAAGAACCAATAGGTCGGCTTTCATGGTTTTTCATTAATAGCCCATTATGTTGCTCTGCTATAAGAAGATGTGAGATAAGTTCAGAATACTTTTTAAATCCCATCTCTCGATATTGCTGCTGCAGGAGCATATTCGAGGCATGAAAAGTGGTGAAAGTTTTCTCCAACATATCATGATCAGTAATATTATCACCACATAATTTTAATTGGGAAATAATTCTGAACATAGCAGAATTATACTCACTGATAGATTTAAAATCTTGTAGCCTTAGATGAGTCCAATCATAACGTGCCTGTGGAAGAACGACCATCTTCAGGTGGTCATATCTATCTTTCAAATTATTCCACAGTATGACTGGATCTTTAATAGTGAGATATTCCATTTTCAGGCCCTCATCAAGGTGATGGCGTAGGAATATCATTGCTTTGGCACGGTCTTGGTTTGATGCCTGGTTTTTATCCTTGATGGTGTCTGCCAGACCCATCGCATCAAGATGAATTTCAGCATCAAGTACCCAATACATGTAGCTTTTACCCGATATATCAAGGGCTACAAATTCAAGTTTAGAAAGATTTGACATTATTTAGGAAAAGAAAGTTCTTACCTCAGATACTTTCAAAATATTTGCTCGAGATGGTAGAGCTTCGTGCTGATAACGTGTTATAAAATAAAGACTATAAAGTAAAGACAAGTATATAGAGAAACTGATATATTATTCGAATTCAAACTGATGTACATAATGAACTGAAATCTCTTCTATTTATAGAAGAAAGGAAGCTGCTCCGTAAGCTGCTACTACAAGCTGCTGTGTAAGCTGCTACTACAAGCTGCAGTGTAAGCTACTATAAGCTGCTGTGTAAGCTGCTACTACAAGCTGCTGTGTAAGCTGCTACAAGCTGCTGTGTAAGCTGCTGCTATACCAGATATGGATAATCTTCTACTGAGAGCAATATTTATCCATAACGGAGTACTGAATGGATAAGCTTATTATACCCGGTATGGATAATCTTTTACCGGGGGTAATGTTTATCCATAACTGGGTACTGAAAAGATAAGCCTATTATACCCGGTATGGATAAACTTATACTGGGGGTAATGTTTATCCATAACCGGGTACCGAAGTGATAAGCTTCTTCAGGAAGCTTATTTCCAATATAGTACTAAATAGATAAACATATTTACGGTGGAGTCCCATATGGATAAGCTTATTCAGGAAGCTTATTTACAACGGAGTACTAAATGAACATCCATAATATAATATATTTATAACACAGGCAACATTTTAAGTTTTTTTATTTATTTCTCACCCGGTATCCGTTACTCATATTGGGGCCCGACTAATCCGGATTCGCACCGAAAAGTCCTACATTGGGGGGTAAAGCGCTCCCTCACAAAGGTGACTCCATACCTATGACTCGAACTCAAGAACTCTGATTAAGGATGAAGGAATACCTATCAATCTATCACAACCCTTGTTGGTGCAGTATTTTAAGTTGATTTTACGGAAGAACATATTTTAATTATTATACAGTTGTTATAAAATATCATGATTTTAAGGAGTATATTTGATATCTTCCATGAGTTCATCAAATTTTTGGAAGTAGAAAAGAAAATTAATTGTTGAATTGAATCCGTTGTATAGACATGAAATTCTTTCAAATTATATAACATCTTGTCACATTCAATGATGAAGACGTATACCATTTTCATGAAGATTTGCAATTCAGTTGTTGAAACAGAGTGTTGTATCGTCTACAAAATTCAACCTCACTTAATAACATCTAATTTAACGTCAATATTTTACTCCACTTTCTATTTTCACTTAAAGAATAAATAAACTCATTTGTTCATAATGATTTTTGAACTAAATTTGTGAAAAATTACATTCTACTTGATATTTTTCTTGAGTCATAAAATAAGCGTGACGATCGCTCTCATGTATAATGAGATGGTTGAAATTTCTAGTCCATTCACTAGTGATGCAAGATTTAAGCTTTTGTAAACGAAGAATCTTTCAAAGATCATGTTACGAAGATGAACTTATATACACTGACGATCTAAAAAATTATGTATAATATATTTTATTCAATTTTATCAAATAATTTGCCTTACTTTACACATTATAAGTCTTCTACACTACAATGTGTCAAAAGGTAAATTTTATCCCATTAATAGAAGGGAAACAAGGTTAGCTAATGCATTCGGGATTCTATTTCTTCTAAGTTTTTGGATATACAAAGTTTGGATCAAAGCTATTGGGTTGGGTTCGGCCGAATCCGTGTTCGAAGCTCTAGCTACGTCTCGCGCTGTGAATCTAGTTCTTCCTTGTAGTGGAGAACGCCCCAAATTTGTATGCTTTTCTATTCGGCCTAATATTCATTTTATTCTTCTCTTTGATTCTTCCGCGAACAACTGTGATTTTGTTGTAGTAAACGGTTAAATGAATGAAAAATTGTTCTTTTTTACTGTAGCTGAAAAGAAAAGATTCTAATATATGTAAGAATATGGAATTTCACCTTTTTCTTTTCGAAGGTACCTGAGTATTGTTCTAGCTTGGATTTGAACTTAGCTATCTCCTTGGGCGACCAGAGAAAGAGATAATCTACTGTTTTTTCTTTTTGAAAAGTAAAAATTTAAAGATAGTAGTAGTAGATAAATAAGAGATGGAAATGCAAATTTTGCCATGCTCGGACTTAAAGAAGTCAATGGTGTAGTGCCAAATAAGAGGAGTAGATTATATACTCTTATTTCTGAACAAAGAGATAATGAAAGGTGATTTACACAAATAGGATATTTCGGTGCCGCTATTTAAAGTTTGACCCCGTTAAGAAAAGTCTTAGAGAAAGATCTCTCGTCAGATTTTGAAAATATGCTCCTAGCAATCGCCACGTTCTTAAGGTGATCAAAATCCTGGCGATCACCATAAATATGCTTATGATGATCACAAAGATTTCTGACCAAAATTCTAGTAATCATTAAGATTTGCCACAAATTCTGACCAATAACCAAAAATTTTGGCATTGTGGCTGAAAATTCTGGTAATCGTCAGGATTCCTGGGGTTCTAAAATTTCGATGAACATGCTTTAAATTCTGGCACGAGGCTATATTCCCTTAACTTCTTTAAACATGGTCAAAAAATAAATAGTGATTTTAAAATGGTCCATCCAATGTAATTTGCACCACCAAAGTAAAGGAACTAAAAATTATTCATATGGGCCAATGGGCCTCAGATTGAATTTCTTATATGGGCCGCTGTAATGGGCCCCAAAATCAATCCATCTAGGGAGAAATTCAAAAATAGCCAGATTTACAAGTGATCATTCAAAAATAGCTAAAGTTTCAAAAGTAATCGAAATTTAGTCACTTTTCATGTAAAGGTAAATCTGAATGAAAACACTGTTTAAAATCCGGAGAATACTCCAGCATAATATACTGGAGTTCCAGTATAATATACCGGTCCAACATAATGTGTTGAAAGTTCATACACAGGTGCACCGATCTCCAGTATATTATGCTGGAACTTTTCGTGTTGCAGCAAAATAATGATTATTTTTCAATGATTTTGCAAATGTTGGCTATTTATGAATGACTAGTCCGAAAACTGGCTAGCCCGTGCTATTTTTACGTGAGCACCTTTCGTTCTTGGGCTTCAAATTTTACCGCAAACGGCCCAAGAGTTTTCTAGACATCTTCGAATTTCTTCCACGAACGTCCTACAATTTTCTTGCTCGCCAAGACATGACCCTACGTAAACACTTTAACCCCACCCCCTCCCCCAAAGTCCCGCAATTTTTCAACATCATCAGAAAACCTTAGCAGAAAACAAAGGTAAGAAGAAAATGGAGTTGTTCGAATCCATGCCATCTTCTAAAGCAATTTTGACGGCGGCTACTTCTCTTACCGCTTCTGTAATTCTCTTCAGATCAATAGCTAGCGATCTTGTACCTGAAACACTTCAGCACTTCTTTTCTTCACGCTTTCAGAAATTATCGAACCGACTTTCCTCACAATTGATAGTTGTCATAGAAGAATCTGAAGGTCTCACTTCGAACCAGTTGTTCGACGCTGCTAACGTTTATTTGGGTACAAAGGTTTCTCCTTGGACACAGAGGATCAAAGTCAATAAGCCCGACAAAGATGAAGAGCTCGCCGTCACTGTTGATAGGTATAAACCTCGACTTGAACTACATACAGTTTAACAATTTTTAAAACATATAATTCATAGTTCTGTACTAAGTTCCTACAATTGTAACAAAATGGTAGTGAGTGCAGCCAATTTTAAGGATTTGATTTATATATACGGTGCGAATATAGTTTACACCAATGGTGTAATTGTGCTTATTATATACTACTTACCTGTTTCAATTTAGACGATGTAGTTTGACTTGACACAAAGTTTAAGAAAAAAAAAAGACTTTTAAAACATGTGGTCCTAAAAGTTTAAGGGGCTAAAAATTTGTGGGGCATAATATTTGTGTGACTATAAGCTTCTCATTAAGGGTAAGGTGGGTAAAATGAAAAGCTTAACGTTAAATTGTTTTCTAAATATAAAAATATGTCATTCTTTGTAGAGCGGACTAATAAAGAAGTGTGTCATCTAAATTGAAACGAATAGAGTACGCTTTTTGTACGACTCTTAGTTGGTGGGATAAGAGGATTAGCTTAATTACACTCTTTTTTGATTGATGAGCAATTGATGAAATACTAGCACAGTTATCTGTATCTTTTAATCTCTTACAATAGATTATTTCATGTTATCATGTTAAATTTGCTAAGAATCGGTGGAGGAGCTGAGCGGAGGAAATCATTGAAAAATTATACAGTGAAAATATGCAAGTTACAATATTTTTTTTTGATTATGTATAAACAGCTGAATCCCTTATATAAGGGAAAAGTCTTGTGAAGTGGCAAAAGGGGTACAAAATTTGCTTTTGCTCACTGGTTTAAATCTCAGCTGTGACATTCTATAATTTTTTTTAATCCCCTTGTATAAATTCCTGACTCCGCTACTGTTACAAATAATTACACTTTGTTGTAGGTTATTGATTGAGGTAACTCAAATTTTAAACGTACTGATTTAAAATCTTAGATCTACAGGTACCAAGAAGTAACGGATTGTTATGAAAATGTCAATTTCACCTGGATTTTGAAGTCCATGGGAATCAAACAGAGTGACAAGAGCACCAACCCCAAGACCGAGCTTCGATATTTTGAGCTAAGTTTTCACAAGAAGAAAAAAGAGATGGTTTTAAAATCTTATTTACCATATATATTGGGCAGGGCCAAAGAGATTAAGGAAGAGAAAAAGGCAGTGAGGTTACATACAGTGGATTATAATGGGACTGATTATTGGAGTTCCGTAGTGTTAAACCATCCTGCGACTTTTGATACAATGGCAATGGAGCCAGAAATTAAGAAGGAGCTGATTGAGGATCTTGACATGTTTGTGAATAGGAAAGATTACTATAGGAGAGTTGGCAAAGCTTGGAAACGCGGGTACTTGTTATATGGACCACCTGGTACAGGGAAGTCGAGCTTAGTTGCAGCGATGGCTAATTACCTTAAGTTTGATGTTTATGACTTGGATTTGAGAGAGGTGCAATGTAATTCGGATTTGAGAAGGTTGTTGATTGGTTCTGCAAATCGATCCATACTTGTGATAGAAGACATTGATTGCAATGTGGGGTTGCAGAATAGGGAAAATGAGAATGACACAAGTGAAGATGACAAGGTATTGTAATGCACTTCATTGACACAGTTTCAGTTTACAGTGAACTATTCAATTCCTCTTAACCACACTGCATATAAGAATAAGGAAAATGGTCAGAGCACTCCTGCACTGCTATGTTGCTCGTACTCTTCAAAAATGTCTCCAGGTGCGTATCGGATCCTCCAAAATAGTGCATTTTTGGAGGATCCGACACGGGTGCGGCTGCAATTTTAGAGGGTCCCTGCAACATAGCTCCACGGTACGAGGTATCTTAAGTCTTCCATATGTTATACTATGGGGTCATTCATACCTTGCTGTTAGCAAATCGTCTAGTATTTTCACTTGACCCTGATAAAGTTCGATTGTGGACCCTAATTGAAGTATGACGGAGGATAATTCTAAACCGTAATTAGAAGTAGAGGGGTATATCTACACCCTTTTTATGATGTATTTTGACACAATAAATCCAGTCATTTCATGCTACAACTTCGTTAAAGTCAAGGACAGATACGAAACAATTTGCTAACCATAAGGTTATGAATGACCCCCAAAGTATAATATAGGATAAAATTAAGATATTGCATATAGTAAAGGAGTAAGCTTGAACCTTTTCCTTAACAAATATCATTTGGTATCACTAGATATTGTTATAGTGTTATACTTTAACCTGTATTTTGCTAAAATTTCTACAAATGCAGATTACATTGTCTGGGCTGTTGAACTTTATTGATGGGTTGTGGTCGAGTTGTGGGGATGAGCGAATCATAGTGTTCACGACAAATCACAAGGACCGACTTGATCCAGCATTGTTGAGACCTGGCCGTATGGATGTGCACATTGAGATGTCGTATTGCACTTTCGGTGGTTTCAGGATACTAGCATCTAATTACCTAAAGATTGAGGAGCACAGCAAGTTTAGGGTAATTGAGGATCTGCTCCTGAAAGTTAAAGCAACTCCAGCTGAAGTTGCAGGAGAGCTGATGAAGAGCAACAAAGCTGAAATTGCACTAGAAAACCTCATCAAGTACCTTCATAACAAAAATGAATTGCTGACTGAAACAGATGGACATTAGGGACAACGGCGGAGGACAAGTAAATGCGGTATAGTTAGAGAGATTCTTTCATCTGTTAAAGAGCAAGATTTTATAGTTCATTAGCTTTTGTTAAACTTGGTAATATAATCATGCTGATTCTTTGATTCTATGTATCATTGGTTAGTTGTGTCATTACATGGTTAGAAATATTTCCATTCTGCCTGGCTAGAATAGTTTGCAGATGCAGAACTGAAGTCCATCAAATTACTTAACACAACATACTAAGAGGTCGTTTGGTAGAGTGTGTTAGAGAAAATAATGCATGCATTAACTTTGTGTATTAGTAGTGCTTTGTTTGGTACACTTTTTCAACCTATGTATAACTAATACAAGCATTAGTTATACACTCTATTTTGTATTATCCTATGTATAGCTAATGCAGATAAAATCATGACATTAGCTATACAAAGGCTATTAATGCATGCATTAGCATGGTTAAAGATAAAATTATCCTTGAAGTCCCTTAAGTTAAAGAATATGGAGGGCATTTTTGTAAACAATTAAATTTCTTAAAAATTATGCAATGCATTTTAATTTTTAATACACCACACCAAACAATGCATAAGAAATAATCTATGTATAACTAATGCTTGCATTACTAATGCACCTTATTTAGCATTATTCTTATACGCCCTACCAAACAACCCCTACCAGGTTCTGATACAGGTTCTCCAACCTAGAAACGATTTGAAGCTTGAAAGAGGGAGAAAACAACATGCTGAAAATATTGAACAAACAACAATAATATATAGATGTGTTATAAAACATATATCAAAATTTACAAAGAGTTGTAGGATAATGCACCCAAGGGTGTGGCCTAGTGGTCAATGAAGTGGCTGAGAACCATGAGGTTTCAAGTTCAAATCTGAGCGGAGGCAAAAACACTAGGTGATTTCTTCTCATCTATCCAAGCCTCGGTGGATAGAGTTATCTGGTACCTGTTGCTGGTGGGAGATGACAGGTTGCTAGACGCACCTCCTTCACATTCAAATCCTGGCTCAGTAGCATATGTCACAACACCTTACCTGTCCTAGGAACAAGCACTTCAGAATTTGACCAATCTAGACAAAGAAAACCTCATAGTAAAAGAAAGAAACAATTTTTAATCAAATGGAACATATATACCATCTCTGGCTGGTTCTCTCCTACTAGTTGCCTTGTAGCATCCGGTGTTGCTATTGTCTTCTCTAAACATTCTGATTCCTCTCCACAGTTCATCTTCATGTAGATCAGAATCAATTAAAATACACTAAGATGGTAATTTACGCGAAGAAAAGCTACTAATAATCCACATTCACCAGTGATATCTTGAGTTTTCTCCATGGCCCTTTATCTGACCTTAAACAACCACCATCATTCCCACACGTGCAACTGCCACCTAGAAAATCTGGCAACTCACTGGGAATCACATAGCTTTTGATGTTTGTTAATCATCTAAGGAACACTATAACAGCTAGGTTAGAGAAAAAAAGAATTAGAGATAATTACCGTTGATCGATGATTTCGAGCAGTTTGCCTTTATAATTGTTGCCAAGAACCTAGAAATTTGAAAAGTTATAATTCTTGATGAGCAACATATAATATGTCCGATTGACTCATACCCGCCATCTCAATCTAAGACCAATTCTCAAGTTGATTACAGGCATCGATAAATCTCTTTCTTTATAATAAGACTTAAATATTCAGAAGCTGCTAAAAATAATGATTAGCAACAGATACAAGAATCTTGGTCAAAGGGAAGAAAGCATGCCATACATGAATCTTGGACGTCGTTTCAGGGTCAAGAAAAGGCTTGAGTATATTCCAAATGAGCCTAAATCCAGGTCCGGCGTTTATGACAAACATTTCTCCAAGTGTCTGCAAAATTATTTTGTCAAGGTTAGATACTAGCTGGCAGTTTTACATGACAGTACCCATACGAGAAAAAGGAAATCAGAAACAGACATGTATTACTGCTAGCTAATAAGGGGTATAGCGAATTACTTCAGGGTAAAAGTCATTATCAATCTTCTGCAGCCGCAAAATGACTTCTCGTACAGGTTTTGAGAAATTCCTTAAACTCTATAACATAGAAAACAAATTATGAAACTGAACTATAAGAAGCACATTGTTGAAAATCCACCAGAAAAGACTAATAATTTAGTGAATAGGTATATACCACTCCTTCGACATCCAAAATGGTAACACTTCTATCTATGTGTCTTTTTGCAGCTACAGAGCAGGCAGGAAACCTGAAGGCAGTAGACTTCTCAAACTCTTGAACATGATATTTAACATATCGATCCAAAGTAGTCACTTCCAAAAGTTTTTCCACATTTATTAGCCCCAATCTTTCGATATAAACTGGTCTTCCTTCCTTATCTGTGCCATGATAACCCTGAGGGTAGTTTTGCAGAACTTTATCCCTTTCATGGAAGTCAAAATCCTGAGGAAAATATTGTATACGATCAAGAAACTATAGGTAAAGTGACTAGCATCGACATTTTAGCAATAACAAGTGCAGACAGCAAGTTCAAACCACTCCAACTTCATGGATGTTTCATAATGTTGAAAGAGCTATATAATAGTAATGGATTTCGAAAACTCCACTTACAGCTTGTTTGGATGGTTGTTATGTATCGTTTCATAATGTATCATATAGTATTGTACTGTATCGTTTTGATGTATATAATGTTTCGATAGATTGTATAGTTTGTCGTCGTTTCATGAAGTCATGCACCAACGATATGAAAAATAAATTTGCAACATTACAATGAAAAAGTAAGATACGAGGTAAAATTATTATATAAAAAGGTACGGTAAAAAATAAAATAAGATTATTTAATAATAAGATGAGAGGAAAAAAAATGAAACAATGCAACCATACCAAATTAGTCGTTCCATAAAGTGACACTTTTCGTCGTTACATAACGACAGATTTAACGGTACGATACAATAAAATTTAAGTAACAATCAAAACAAACATAATATTTGAAATAACAATACGATACAATACAATAGGTAACCATCTAACAAGCTGTTAGCTCAAGCCAAATGACTTGTCTCCTTCTCTTATATCTTTTTCATGAATATTCAAGTTATTTTGCGAGTTAATGACATTTTAACAGTAACATGAAGAAGAAGAATCAGACTATTTGTACCTTGATTATAGTGTCAGTTCCAAAATCTCTCCTCCACTGAAGCATATTTGTCCACATGCACTTTGCCTTCTCAATGTCAAACTTTCTAGCTTTCAGAAATCTGACAAAAGAACATTGAACAGCTAATGTGTATACCAACACAGAAGAAGCTTCATTGAGCCCAGTTATGAAATCCAATTTTATGCATCCTACATTTCTAGCATATGTAAATTATAGATCTCTAATAAGAACTCATAAGATGATCTTGCCATCAAGGTTAAAATCCGCTAACTCTTGCATTAGCTCAATTATCACAGCACCAAAAATTTAGCAACTCATGCATAATATAGGTTACACTCCGCATGTTTAAAGGGCAGCCCGGTGCACTAAGCTCGCGCTATGCATGGGTCCGGGGAAGGGCCGGACCACAAGGGTCTATTAATGCAGTCCTACCTTGCATTTCTGCAAGAGGCTGTTTCCACGGCTCAAACCCGTAACCTCCTAGTCACATGACAACAACTTTACCAGCTATGCCAAGACTCCCCTTCACACTCCGCATGTTTGTGGTTAAATATTGGCAAGGGCACCTTAATAATTTGAGATTATCATCATGCATAGCAGGAAGCAGGTTCTCCTTAATCAGCACTTGTCGAAAAGCATTAACAAACTTCAACTCCTCAGTGCCCCAAATTTGCTCTTTGATAAAAGAAATTTCAATATCATTTTGTTTCCTGATTATCTTCTCAAGGGAATTCCCAGAATCACTGGGCAGCTTTTTCTCTTCTGTCTTAAGGATCCCAAGTTCATTCTTCCTTCCCTCGCAGATTTTAGAATGTAATTGATCTTCATAATTTTCATCATCAAATGAAGATCCTTCACCAATATCTGTGCAAAATTTACAAAGTTATACTTAGAGTTACCATGCAAGTACTAAATCTATAGTGATTCTTGGTCGAATCACAGACACTTGAAAAGGATAATACAGTCAGTAACTTATATTAAATATAAGAGAAACATAACTTCATGACCAACAATGCGAAAACTGAGGATGCATACTTTTCAGGAGGTAAATAGCAGAGGAAACAGAAAAATAGACAGGATTTCAGCCACAAAAACATGACAGATACAAGTAAAGAAAAAACAGGATTGGGGCTAAAAAGAAGAATTGGCCAAGTATTCCCAGTTTCAAAATGGATTAAACACATTACACATTGCTATCATCTACTGAGCACCATTCTGACATGTGGCATAAAAGCATTGAAATTTTCAGCATTGCTTTGATTAATGAAGATTACTCAGATGATAATTACATTTAAATTCTTCGAATTTACACAACAAAAAGCTAAAACACCAAAAGTTGAGTTGGGAGGCCCAAAGCCTGATCTTAGACCAAATGTTAATCACTCAACTAAGAATCAATACTACATTAGTTGGGTTAGGCTATATATGGGGAAACTCCGAATACAGGCCTAGATTATTTGTACAGACAAACTTTTTGGGTGCTACGATCCAAAGTCAAGAGGGAAACAACCCAGATCGTACGCTAAGGTCCCTAAGCAATCGCTTAATGAAAAAGGAAGTGATCGAGTGATGACAACCAGGAGCTGGGCTTGGAAGCAGCCATCCTTTGAAGAAAGCGTAATTGCTCACTAGTCTAGCTCCATCGCACCGAAAATGTATTAGGGCTCAAGTGATTCAACGAAGCGACGAGACTTTGAAAGCTACTTTTTCAAGTGTCAGTAGCAGAATGTTCTGTCAATCGGGGAAGGTTTTTGGTGACAAGACCTGGAGATATCAGAAGTGAGAATGCTGACATGAGTAACGAAAAATCCTATGAAAAACATGATCGCTTGCCAGTGGAAGGTTTTCTGCATTCAGTCAATCTACGTAGACTGAATTGGTCCCTAAGGAACCCCCGAAAGGGGTGCCGTCCGATGGGTACACAAAAGTGACGAAGTTGCTTTAACTGCAAAACCATGCCTGTCTGTTAGAGCGAATTGGATGATCGGGCCGAGGCTGCCCCCTCTTCCCCTCACTCTCCTTTCCCTAATATGACCCTTGAGTCATCAAAGCCTATGACTTGGCCTGGCCCCATTGGATCCTCCAAATCATAATTTTGACTAAAATCTGGCATCAACCCACCGAAATCATATTTTGCATTCCCGATTTGGGATAGGTTATGAGCTTATATTAACTCAATTGAATGACAAACATAGAAATCAGGATCCTAAAGAGAGAGAAAAAAAGGACCGGATAAAGAAATATACTTTACGACATAAAAAAAAACTAATTTAATCTCCTATACTGTTTCCCTAAGATTGACTTCTAACCTCTTGATCACATGAGATTGTGAATATATTATGTTAAATGAAAATATCAAACTGAAAAAAGAACAAAATCGACACTGCCTACAACATAGATCAACAGTAGGTACCTGACATTTTCTGAGGACTAAAAAGTGAAGTTAATTAACGATATAAATGTCTGCTAAACTGATGGAAACCTTATAGAGGTAAATCTCATCACCCTGCCAAAAAAATAAATAAAATAACATTGAGCAATCGGAAAATGTGGAAATGGGTGTTTAACTACTTTACTTCAAACACACTCACATGGAAACATATTTGGATTTTTGGATATGTCAAAGTCGAAGTGAAGCGAAACTGGGGAGTTTCGTGAAGCAGTTAAGCGTTGTGTCTACTTTTGAATAGCGGTTGGTTTTGTGGGTGGGACCCACTACTTGCTATATGGGACCCTTTTTCTTAGTGGCGGGAATATGCCATTGATAGCTTTTGTATCTATATTTTATGCTCTAACCCTCTCTTTTTTACGAACTTTTTTATTTTCATTGAACCGTCGCTTCTATTTTTAAGCTGTCCTACTCTCTTCTTTCTCGATCCTCATTTAGAACAATTAAAAGGATATTGGAAAATCAATATCCTGCTGCAAAAATAATTCAAAAATATTATTACTTTGAGTTATCTTTTGATTGAGATACAACATCTTCGAAGGTATCAGGTTGGAAAGTAGACAAAGACTTAGTTGCTTATGATTTTAATTTCCGATTTAATGAATTTGCAAATTGGATCAAATTAAGTTCGATTTTCTCAATTTCATTTCAATTCTCGATTTAATTTTAGGTTTGTTTTCCCGGTTTGTCCTATTTTTGGCTTTTCTTTTTGATTTTTGTATATCTTTGCACCTCCCTCTTCACTTGTTACATCGGCAAAATAAATATGTGTGCATCGTACTTCCATCATTTTTACGTTATTACATACAAAAGAAGAAAAACTTAAAATGTTGAATCAAAAGCATTGCGTATGAATTGTTTTTGTTTGATCACTAACCGTCCCACCGGACAAGCAATTTCTAGTTTTGTTGACGGAACGAAAACGACCCCAAGATCTTTGATCAATAAAGGAAAGAACCTATTTTTAATAAATTCTACAACAATTACGTGCAAGTTTTTCTTTTACGGCCTGAAACAAGATACCCGTTGAACTGGGCATATACCCACAAATGGCTGTGACTGAAACACTATTTTAGTTTATTCACTATCACGATTCCTGGTATATTTAGCATCTTCTTTTCTATATTCAAGCTATTGTTGTCAACACTGCAGTCTGCGCGGAGGACCTATCGAAAACAAGCTCTATATCTATATCTTCACAAAAATAGTAATAAGGTCTTTGTTAGTGGTAGCAAAATAATTAAAAGAAAACAATTATTCACCTATTATCCAATAAAAAAATTAATGAAATAATAAACTTTTTAAAAATGAATCAAATATGGATAAAAATCATATTATCCACTTAGAAAATAAATAACTAGTGGATTTAAATTAAATTCGTAAAGCCTCAAATTGATAGTCCTTTAAATTTAAGAGATTAGAAATTTCCAAAAGTGATCATATCAAGAAGTCATGCATAATACGAATATCCATATTATTCGCCGGTTAACCCACTTTTTATCCGTATTAAGTATGGATCGGGTCAGATAATATATCAATTTTTGCATTACCCAAGACCCTCCCATATCCAACCTAACCCGCCCATTTACCACCCCTAGTCTACGTACACTCTATCATCCTCAAACCCTTCTTTGAGAGATTACACTAAATTTATTATCGTTGTTGCTGTCAACACAGCAGTGTCTAATAGTGCAGGAACCCGTCGCTTTCCTTATAACTACGACTTCCAATTTCTTTTTTTGGGTTCCTAAATGACATAGTCAATCAGCCAATAGGATCTGATTAATTTAGAAGGGTATTCAAGATTTAAACTCTAAGTACAACAAAATCCAGCAATTTCTACACTGAGCATACATATAGCATCCACCTATGGATTAACTACTAAATCCTGTGTAACATTACCTGCTAACAAGAGCATCTTAAGCTGATTTTCCATAACAGTGGTCACATATTACGATCCAAAACTATACTATGAGATTGACTATTGAGCCATTTGGTAACGGCGAGTCGACACCCAATTACATGCCATTTATACAGACCATAGCAATTTGTAGGACATGAAAGGCACACTTTAAACTGCAAGATTAACATGAAACAGAATAAAGTTCATGTCCAAGAACCATAAGTTTACCTGTTTGTTTTACATTAGCATTACAATCTATACAGATATTCACAAGTTATTTTACATATTAACGGAGAGCTACAATTGATCTTTGACGATGCTGACCACATTGGCTCCGATGAATAACTCCCTATATACACAGTAGTCCTTTGCTCAGACAACTCTAAAGCACACCTATGAAAACAAACTTCTAATCAAAATCAACCATCGTGTTCCTCCAGTAGTTTAAATTCAAATACACGTCGAAGGAAAGTAAGGCTAATAGTTTTCGCAGAATATGTAGGGTCAAGGAAAATTATTGGACAATGTACCTGTTATATCCAGTTTCGTTTGGACCGCAGTTGAGTAAGCTTGTCCCTCCACAGAGCTGCAGTTACCAATATACAAGTGAGAAATAAAACATGCAACCAGGGATATAAACTGGCAAAACAACAAAGAAAGGAGAAAACAGGAATTAGGAAAAAATTCCCCCCGGAAAAGGAAAAATAAGCTAGCGAGGGAAGGCCTCAGGCCTGTCAGGAAAAACCAGTGCATAAAGAAGGCCTGTCAATTCTTAGCTGATAAGGTTACACTTGCAGGTTTTAAAAAAAGAAGAACTCAGAGAAAATTTAAAAGTTGATGCTTCATCTTTAGAAGAAAATGACCCCGTCCCCCTTCTGCAGGTTCTCATTGATGTAATTTCTGGACCCATATAGTAGCAATAAATGACAGACAAGGATTTTCAACAACATGGAAAGGAAGCGGTACACAAAGCATAGATGGTAGCAGAAAAACCATTCTACGCAAAATCTGAACATGTTAACAAATAGTACCTGCATCTCTATATCGTTCTTCAACTGCTGCAATCAGCATGTTCCGCACAAGAATAAACTCCTTTGTTTCAATGCATGGCCGGCCAGAAGGTCTGACCCACAAAACAAGTTAGATTAAGTATGTGATTGTTAAAACAATTTAGATTATATTTGTCACGACAGAGAAAGTGAGTAACATGGTCAATGAGGATAATAGCCGAATTCAACTTGTCTGGGAATGATTGTTATAGAATAAGGTATTGTTAAGATTTCTGCTAGTTTCAAATTTCAAACTACTACAATTTTATCTCTCAAACAGGAAATAATGCTGTGTGTCATTTTTCACTAAAATACACACCATGTAAGAAAATTGGGCAATCTATTGAACTGCTTTTTCTGACAAAAACAAGATGTGGACAAAGTTTCACAAGAATTTTCTAAAAGAGCTTTACCTGTCAAGCTCAGTGAACAATAAACCATCCGAACCAGTAGTGTGCACTGCTGGCTTCGGAGTTTCAACTATTCTCATACCATCACTGTATGCCAAGTACTTGTTGACTTGTATTGGCACCTAGAACAATTAGACAACAGAAGCTTTATTATGTTAGCATTCATTTGGTGCAAGGTAAAGATAAAGTTGGATTACAATACAATCAGATTACAAGCGAGCAATTAGGACTATAGTGATGGGGACTAGACGAAAATGTGGATGGCCTCGGACAAAGTTCTACACTCTGCTCGATCCGTGGATAGGTTGGGATTAAATGTGGAATTGACTATAGTTACATCCTTAAATTTTCGTACTTGGTATGTAAGATGAAAGTGAGTGGGAAGGAGTAGTGCTGGGAGGCATATGCCCAGATACGAAAACGGCGGTTACATTCAACTGAAAATTGGAGTGACTCTGATCTCAAGTTTATAATCTCTATAAGGGAGGAGCAATTATAATCCTCCCTTCTCCATCATATATCAGGCACAATACGAGCCCTTAGAAATCATTTGGTTTATGGAGAGAGTATTGTGCAGTTGTAATCTCAAGATATTATAGTGAGCAGATTATTAGTGGAAGAATCACGAACTAGATTGTATTTGTATCACTCAGTAGAGGGTGGATATAAGGTAAGACATATATTGAATATGTTGGCAACAGGCTAATATTCTGAACATCATATCTAATCAGGTTATTATACAAAAGAATTCATCAATTTTTGTTTAGAAGTAATAAAAAGTAGTTAAATAAGCAATATAGAGCACTTAAAAAAAGTGAGAGGGTTGCACAGAGGGCAACAGAGGCTGGGAGGAGGCAATCAACAAATTGAACCCAAGTTCAGTTGATGGATAATAATTTTATTCCTGGACTACACAAAAATTTCCACTTAAAATTGAATGTTACTAATTTCAGCTCGGTTAACTTATGTTAAAGCTAAAAACGCGAGCAAAACTGCCACCACACGTTTCACGTTAAGAATGTTTTTGGAGCTTGTCGGAGATCAAGAAACAGAGAGAATAAAGCTATTCTCCCAAATTTTATTACTTGGATAAGACAGCAGGAATTAAAGCATCAGATTCACATTATGTTTTGCTTTTCTATCAAACACCATAATCCACACCGCAAAAGGAGGACTAATAAAGAAACCAGAGGATAAATCTTGAAATGGATGAACTGAGAATGAGCAGAAAACACAGGAGGAAGAGGAAAACTATCTCTTGATTACGAAATTCTCTCTCAGGAGATTGTTTCAATATGTGGGCAAAATTCAAAATAATATGGTACTATCAGTTAGCTGATGTATAAAACAGAAGTTGGAGACTAATTATTCACCTTGCTTCTCACAGCAATGTTGATTGCATCAGAAGGACGAAGATCAAAGCTAATAATCTCAGCATCATTGTCTGACTGTAATGACAACCACACCAAAGGTGGTTAAGTTGCATCATCTAGCCTAAAAGCCTATTGAAACTTGCGAACATGATTAGTCGGAGCATAGTAACAGCATTTTACACACCTTTGTCAGGTATAACTGAGCATAATATGCCTCATGCACTCTCTTGGTAACTCGAACAAGTTTAACCTTCCAAGAGAGGAACTGTCAGATTAAGCCTAAAAGCTAACACAATTGCTGGTAAAGCACATATAGCAAGCTTACCGTGTAACCCATCTTCTCAACCATTTCCTTCACAACTTGATACATTGTTGGTCTGGCCTGAAACAAAGGCAATGTTTTTCTTCAGTAACGGGAATAGAACAAATGCTGCTAATTTTGGCAGGATGGCTTTACCAGAACCTATATAGGGGAAACTTACAATTTGGACATTGCGCACAGCTGCCATGAGCAGCGCACTTGGCATCTCCACTGTCATATAAACACACACAGAGAAAAGAGACAGCCTTATATTTTAATTATGCACCTAAGAAACTGTCTAGTCACTTAAACAAATGAACGAAATATCTACGTACAAACAATAATAGGGAGAAGAAGTCCTGTCCCATCTTCCATTCTTAAAACAATCGCTGGATGTGGAGCATAATCAGGTAGATGACCTCCTTGTGGATTATTATGGACACATTTCAAATGCCTGCCATCTCTCATCTTGATCATGAAACCATCTGGCCCACTTCGCACTTCAACTACAAAAAAAGTTTAGGAAAGTTACCCCACAAAAAAAAGGAAAAATTATGGAATGTCATCATCACACTGCGGCAGAGTCATCTCAATACTAAATTAGAAGGTTACACTTCAAATAAGGTGCCAATACTATTTGGTACAATGAATTGCAGTATGATTATTAGTATAATTATTATTTGGTACAATGAATCCCAGCATTATGAATTGTTTTTTCTCATAAGAAACAAAGTATGACAATAAAGAATATAGCAGTTGAGAACAAAGTTAGCATACCAGCTTCTACCACGCTAGAGTTCACATAATCTGCATCGTTTTCATTGGAATTTTCTGCCGTGCTACCATTTCCATTTGATGATGAACTAAAACTGCATCCAATCACCTTGCTTACTCGTGATCGTGGTTGACGAGCCACATTAACCTGGCAGCTAGAGATCCCATTGAGCCCCCAGAACCCACTCTTCAAAATCTTAGCCCTCACTACAGAAGATTTGAAAGGAACAGCAAACTGACTTGTTTGCTTTCCACGAACCACAGGACACATAACAGGCCCTTGTAAAGAGCTCATTCTGCCTGCTCCGCAATCTACTAAGACAACAATAGATTAAAACCAAGGACATCATTTTTCCAACAAGATAACAATAGATTACAACTACGACTTAATCCCAAACTAGTAAGGGTCACTTGTATTAATTCTCTATATCGACTCGATTCTATTTGGACCTATTTCATTCCAATAGCCAATAATTTGTCTGTTAAAACAATGGTCTTTTTCTTTTTTATTTATTAAAAAGATTATGGTAAGTAATCTTTTAAGAGAAATACAAATCTAATTTAGTTCAAGAAGACAAATTAAATAGTTTGACAAACTACAAGTGAATTCTAATGTTCCTAAAAACAGAGGATTACAAAGTATTTGACCAATTCAGTGCTTCAACTGAATTCAAAACTCAGTTTGGGACTAACATCAAAGTCAACCCTTTGTCTCTGATCACTACTTAACAGTCTTTATATTACTGTGTATCAAAACATAGTTAAACTCGCATACACAAAAAAGAAAGAAAGATAAAATCTTTAAACTTAATTCTTCTTGAGTTTCGATAAGATTCAACTTATTAAGTCGTATAATCATTCGATCAATCCAAAAGAACAAGAATAATTGCGTTAAGTACTATCTAAAATCAGTATATCACACCTGGATTACAACCAACAGCTTCCGATCACAGATCGTAGCTTCAACAACAATAAAGTCTTCAACTTTCCTGTTAATTATCTTAATAAATCACAATATTATATCAAGATTAAGGAAACCAAAGTAGTTTCACAAAATCAGATAAAAGAAGGGAAAAAAGGAAGTAGGATAAAAGAAAAGGATCAAACAGAAATGGATAATTTACGGCCGACAAAGGGAGGGGAATGGATAAAGGAGAAGAGAATAGAATTGGTGTGAGTGAGAGAAGATAAGAGATACTTTTTTCTGTGTGTATTGAATTGAATTGAATTGAAGAAGACAGAGAAATAGAGAAAGATTAGTAAAGTCAGTTGCTAGTAGATATTTTAATCCCATTGGGTACACACTGTGACAAGGAAACTACTTTGTCAATATGCTTTAATTATTTATTTTGGAATGACATTTATGCCCTCTTACCTAATGCCCAAGGAAAAGCATATTGTTTCTAGTAGTGTAGAAATAATAATATTATAATTGCTGCCAAAAAAAACATGTTTCAATAGTTATAATTTTTTAAGCTTTGTGAGTGTTTTTAATGTGAAAAGTATATTTGCTTCAAAAAGTGCCTTTAATTTTGTATATTTTGTCCGTTGAGAATTAATTTTTTAGGGTTGATGATCTTTCGAAAACAGTCTCTCTATTCTTATAAAGTAGGGATAAGATCTGTAAACAGTCTCTCTATTTTTATAAAGTAGGGATAAAATCTGTATAGACTTTATCTTATTCAGATCCCCATAATATGGTGTACATCAAGTATGTTGTTATAATCATATATTTCTTGTATTTTTTATTCTCTAAGTTCATATTTATAATTTGAAGATATGCTAGGTATGACTAAAATATGTTTTCTTAATTATATTCATTCTTGCTATTCATTTTTTTTAAAATTGTTAACTATTCTACACCTATTTTTACATTTGTTTTACACCTCCAATTTGGACTGATTGCCGGGCTCAATTTTTATATTCACTATTTTTCTGTCCAGTTGCCGGGCTCAATATATATTATATCTCTAAAATTTAATATTTTATCTAAATATACAGTGTAAAAATGTCTTTGTGTCTACTGATCGTGTAAACTGGACAGTTTATACAGTTTATATATTGAACACTCTTCAAGAACTATTAAATATATACCAGTTGAGACTAAATATATGTTCTTTGTGTTAGGTATGTGTGTATTAAATATTTTTTCTCATGAAGTATACTTCTAATTACGCGTCATTACATAGATTGAAAGGGATATTTACTTTAGATTTGTTGCAAATATCTAAGCCATGGAAAAGGGTAGTCCTGGCAATTCAGAAAAATACAGGTTTGTTGCATTGGATGACGTCATTATCAAGCTACAGACAGATACCTTAATGCCGCCGAAATTAAAAACTGCCTTGGAAGTGCCACGTGTACTTACACCGGATAAGGCTCCTTCTATTGTCAATTTCATAAATTTCGGGCCCTTGTTTGCAAATATTCTATGGGCCCCTATCTAGGATACAAGAATCTGGATCACGCTCAGATAAATAAAATAATATCGACTGTTTTTACGGCTTAGCCCTTGCTTAATTATGAAAATACTGAAAAAAAGGTTTAAGAAAATACCTCTCGGTCCTATTTATTATTCCATTACTATTAAAGTAAACTATAAAGCTCCTTCCTTCCCAATTTATTTAATACGGTTTGAAATTTGAAAAAGAAAAAAAGAATTTCTTTTATCACGATCTTTTTGTATATATTTTAAAGTTTTAATTATTGTGATTTATTATACTTTAATAATTTTTAAGTATATAACTTTTATTTTTAAAAAACTTTAAAGTATATATGTGAAATCGCAATCAAAATTAAAACTTTTGGCTTTCAAATAAATTAAAATGGAGGGAGATGTTTAAACTATTATGATAGGTGTAAATAGTTATTTGGAACAAGCTTGAGGCAATAGCTAGCTGGCATGATGTGCTATGGACCAATTAAAATATATCCATTTAATGATATGGGCAATGAGAGACTAGTTCAACTGCGGCGGCTTTAATTAGTAGCCAGGCAATGTATTGGATATTTTTTTCTTGATTTCTTCTAATTTACATTACAGCTTAGATGCCTTTGAATCTACTTGGATTTCATATTCAGTTCATTGGCTACGAAGTTGTGTATCCAAAGTATCTTTCACTTAAAAAAAAATTTAGAAAGAGTAGGCAACTTATTAGGAAAGATAACGGAGGGAATCATTTGAATTTATTAAGTGAATTGAATATTGTTTATATTAAAATGGATAACAATTAAATTTACTTACAATTTTAAAGACACGCGGATTGATACAACATAAATAATCAAAGATATTAAATAAACGAGTGAAAGACAAAAAGAATAATCAAACCAGTTATAATATTATAGCCCAGCTTGAACTTGGGTTGGGCAATAATTTATGCCCTCGGTTGAATCCTTGGTTCGAAGCCAATTGAGTATGAAGAACAACACTAAAGTAAAAACTTTTCAATAGCTAGAAAGTATAAAAATGAATCTGTATTGTCTTGGTATTAGGACTAATTATCGGACGGATCGGGTCGTTATTTACGCGCTTAACAGTTCGGCTTATCGATTATCGACTTTTAAATGAATTAATCTGCTAGCCACCTGATAAGATATCAAGTGAATTGATATCGGTTTGACAACTGATACAATTATACAAATATACATCCATACATCGATACATTCCACAAATATAGTAATCTGCACATTCTACAAACACACTGACATAAGGCAACAAGTTATAACAACCTATTTGTCTTAAAGAGACTTCAAAATTCAACTACAAATTCATTAGACGATGGTGTTAGACGTGATTTTCTAGCAACAAATGCCTTGAATCTTGATCTAGAAAAAAATGAAAAAGTGAAAACATAGACGAGTTAGCTCGAGTGTCACTAAGCTTTATGCTTTGGCCTTTGATGATAACAAACAATCAACAAAATAGTGATTCAGCTAATTAAATATCTTCGGACAGTTTGAGTATATCCCATTTGTGATGACCCAAAAGGTCATCTTAGGTTTTAGAACTTGATTTTGTGCTCTTTAGCATTAAAATTTCATTTTTTTTCTTCTCGATTTGCGTGCACAGTCCGGACGTATTTCTGGAAAGCTTTTACGTTGAAAGTTGATAAAAATAAGAATTTTTGCCTAAAAAGTTGATTTTAGTTGACTTCGGTCAATGTTTTGAGTAAACGGACCCGAACCCATATTTTAACGGTCCCAATGGGTCCGTAATGAAATGTGGGACATGGGTGTATGTCCGGAATCGAATTCCAAGGTCCCTAGCCCGAATTATAAATTTTTGTTGAAAATTTTAAAAAAAGCTGAAAATCTAATGGTTTTATAGAATTGATTGATGCTTGGCCTTGTTGATATCGGGTTTGTATTTTGGTTTTGGAGCCCGGTACATGTCCAATATAATATAAATAAATTATCTGTGAAATTTGGTGAGAAACGGAATTTTTTTGACGTGATTCGGACGTCCGGTTGTGAAGTTAGAAGTTTTAAAGCTTTCTTGAAAATTTCATTCGATTTGGTGTTCAATTCGTAGTTCTAGGTGTTATTTTGGCGATTTGATCGCGCAAGCAAGTTAGTATGATGTTTTAAGACTTGTGTGCATATTTGGTTTGGAGCCCCGAAGGCTCGGGTGGGTTTCGGATAGGCTACGAGATGTTTTGAACTTAGAAAATCTGGTATTTTTGTTGCAGCAGCTGTTCTGGTATGTTCTTCTTTGCGTTCGCGAAGGTACTCTCGCGAACACGAAAAGTAAGCTGGTCAGGGTGAGTTTTTCCTCCTCGCGAACGCGAAGGCTTGGTTGTGAACGAGGAGTGATGAGGGCTTTACCCTTCGCGAACGCGACCGACTCATCGCGCACGCGAAGCATTAGGCACATGGGGGAGAGGTTAGACTTTCCTTCTACACGAACGCGAGCATGGGCTCGCGAACGCGAAGGCCGGGGGGCATAGCCTACGCGAACGCGGTGAGGGTTTCACGATCGCGTAAGCTTAGCAGGGCAGCTCTTCGTGAACGTGACAATGTCCTCGCGAATGCGATGAACATTATCGCCCAGTTCATAAAACAGTCCCAAAACTGGACTTAAGCCATTCTTTCAAATTTTTAAAAGCTAGAAGACCTATAGGCGATTTTCAAAAGATAATTTCTTCCCCGAAGTGTTGGTAAGTGATTTTAAACCACTTTCTTTTAATTACCCATTACATTTTATGAATTTTCAACCTAAAATCTAGAGTGTTCATGATACAATATTAAGGTTTTGGGTAGAAACTAGGGATTTGGGAAATTGGGGTTTTAGACCTCAAATTGAGGTCGAATTCCAAAACCAATTATATATTCGGGCTTGATTGATACTTGTTAGACATTGTTTCTCTTTGCAGAAAGTATTAGTTGTTTCGTAGTTTCGTTGCCTCCTATGATTTGCTTGAGTTGGTTATTGGCACTTTCAAGGCATATTCTGGATCGGTCTCGCTGAGTAGTATTACCTGTGTAAAGTCTCATAGTGTATAAGCTCCCTAATTGTTTTGGGTTTGAAGTTGAGCCTTGTGAAGAGTTATGTGATTTGAATTGTGTAATTTCTGTACTTGCAAAGTAACTGATATTGATATGGTGGGATGGGGTTGCGCGCCGCAACAGGTGGAATAAGGGTGATATATTGAGGAAGAATAAAGGTGACATGATATGTACGGTGGGATCGGGTTGTACGCTGCAACAAGTGTAATAAGGGTGAATTGTGGTGAAATAAGGGTGAACTGTATTTGTGATTATTGTGATATGGTGGGATCGGGTTGCAAGCCGCAACACTCTTATCTATATTCTGTTGTTTATGTTAATAAGAAGAAATAAGCAAGGAATATGAGATGTACGGTGGGATTGAGTTGCACGCCGCAACAACCTATATGCTTATATTTTCCTTGATCGTGTTAGCTGAACAGTAGTCTCAAATTGCACTTAAGGATTGGTAATAGCTTAACACTGATGATATGCTTCGAGAACTGTATTTACTTCTTGCGAGTTACTACTCTATTTTATCATGTCTTTCTTTCTACTTTTATTATACACTGTATGCAGGTTATATTATGATTGCCCCGCCGTAGCCTCGTCACTCCTTCATCGAGGTTAGGCCTTGCACTTACCAGTACATGGGGTCGGTTGTACTGATAATGCACTCTGCACTTCCTGTGCAGATTTTGGAGCAGATTTGGGCTGATCGAGAGGCTGGTTGTAGGATTCACTTGCTTGGAGACCCAAGGTAGTCTTGTTGGCGTCCGCACGCCCTGGCGTCCCCTTCTACACTTCATACTTTACTATTTTCTTTATTTCGCAAACAATTGTATTTTCTTTCGGACAAATACTTATAGTAAAATCTTAGAATGTTCGTGAATTGTGACTCCAAATTCTGGGTAGTAATAGTATATAATCGGGGTTGTTATTTATTTACTTCCACATTCATTTCAACTTATTTTAGCTTGCTTATTATTAATCACTGAAACGTAAAGGAATTGGCTAATAAATCTCTAATGTTGTCTTGCCTAGCAAGTGTGATGTTAGGCTCCATCACGGTCCTAATAGTGGGATTTCGGGTCGTGACAAGTTGGTATCAGAGCACTAGTTTGCCTATGTCTCACAATTCACGAGCAGGCATAGTAGAGTCTGGGGGATCGGTACGGAGACGTCTGTACTTATCTCTCAGAGGATACAGAGTTTAGGAACAAGTTTACTTTTATCGTTTTCTGTCGTGCGATTTTATTCTCTCAATGTTAATCAGACTCTTCTACCTTTGTTCTTTCACAGATGGCGAGAACACATACTGTATCTTCAGCTGAGCAGCAGCCAGAGCCCCTAGTGGCAACTCCTACGAGGGGTAGAGGATGAGGCTGAGGCCGTGTCAGAGGCCGAGGCAAGGGCAGGTCTCAGCCTAGAGCTCTAGCAACAACACCAGCGACGGAGCCTTAGGTAGAGCTTAATGAGGAGGCTCCAGCCCAGACCATTCCAGTAGGACCAGCTCAGGTCCTAGAGGGGTTCATTGCCACCCCGGTACTTCAAGATGATTTAGTCTGTCTAGTGGGCCTCATGGAGAGTATGGCATAGACCGTCACATTTCCTATAACACCAACCATCTCTCAGGCTAGGGGAGGAGCACAGACTCCCACTACTCGCACTCCGGAGCAGATGGCTCCCCAATTTCAAACTCCAGCAGCTCAGCTGGGTTTTGCGGCATTGACCAGTGATGGATCGGCTATGTCTTCTAAGGCCTTGTGGAGATTGGATAGGTTCACCAAGATTTTCCAGTTCACTTCAGTGGTGCATCTTCAGAGGATCTCCAAGACTATCTAGACAGGTGTCATGAGGTGTTACTGAACATGAGGATCGTGGAGACCAATAGGGTCGACTTTGCTGCATTTCATTTGTCGGGTTCCGCTAAGAAATGGTGGAGGGATTATATGTTGACTAGACCAGCTGGGTCGCGTGCTCTCACTTGGGACCAGTTCTCTCAGTTATTTCTTGAGAAGTTCATTCCTATCACTCAGATAAAAGACTATCGGAGGTACTTCGCGCATCTGCAACAAGGTTCTATGACTGTCACTCAGTACGAGACTCAATTTGTAGATCTGGACCAACATGATATTCTTCTACTTCCTACCAAGAGAGAAAGGGCGAGGAGGTTTATTGAGGGACTTGTTCAGCCTATCAGATTGCAGATGGCTAAGGAGACTGGGACCGAGATTTTGTTTAGGTGGCTGCTAGTGTTGCCAGGCGAATCAAGATGTTCCTAGCTCAGGGGAGTGGTCAGGGATCTGACAAGAGACCTCGTCATTCCGGTAGTTTTAGTAGTGCCTCGTCTGGAGGCATAGGTACTTTTGGTAGGGGCAATCCTCCCAGGCCATATCATTCAGCGCTTCAGGCATCCCACAATGCTTCAGGGAGTCGTGGTCCCTATGTGCCTCATTCTGGGCAGCCAACCTGCAGTGCACCTCCTATTCAAAGTTATTACTATGGTCATCCGGCCCGTCTAGGTCAGACTCAGTTTTAGCAGCCACAACACTCGGATGGATGTTTTGAGTGTGGTGGTTTTGGTCATATCATGAGGACTAGTCAGATATTGTTGGGCGGTGCGCCACAACAGAGTTTTCATGCCATGATTACGACATCAGTTACATCACTGCCTGCCCAACCATCTAGAGTTAGGGGTCAAGGAGCCAGAGGTAGAGGTCAGGCCGTTAGAGGTGGAGGTCAGGCCGTTAGAGGTGGAGGCCAGGCCGTTAGAGGAGGAGGCCAGCCAATAGGAGGCCGTCCTAGAGATATGGCTTAGAGTGGTGGGGCTCAGCCCTGGTGTTATGCTTTTCCAGCCAGGCCTGAGGCTGAGTCATCCGATGCTATTATCACAGGTACTATTTCAGTTTGCAGTAGAGATGCTTCAGTTCTATTTGATCCAGGGTCTACCTACTCCTATGTGTCATCTTATTTTTCTTCATATTAGGTTGTACCCCGTGACTGTTTGAGTGCTCCTGTATATGTGTCCACACTGGCGGATGATTCTATTATTATAGATCGTGTCTATCGTTCGTGTGTGGTTAATATTGGGGGTCTTGAGACTAGCGTAGATATTCTACTTCTCGATATGGTTGATTTTGATGTCATTTTAGGGATGGATTGGCTGTCACCTTATCATGCTATATTGGACTGTCATGCCAAGACAGTGACCTTAGCCTTGCCGGGGTTGCCTTGATTAGAGTGGAAAAGGACTTCTGGTCATTCTACCAATAGGGTTATCTCTTATATGAAGGCTCGGCGTATGGTCGAGAAGGGTGTCTAGTTTATTTGGCTTATGTCTGCGATTCTAGTGCGAAGGTTCCTCCCATGGATTCTGTACCAGTTGTTCGAGAGTTTCCAGAGGTATTTCCTGCAAACCTGCCGGCAATGCCACCCGACAGGGATATTAACTTCTGTATTAATTTGGTTCTGGTCATTCAGCCCTTTTCTATTCCGCCATATCGAATGGCCCCGCCAGAGTTTAAAGAGTTGAAGGAGCAGTTGCAAGATTTGCTTGATAAGGGCTTCATTAGACCTAGTGTCTCGCCATGGGGTGCGTCCGTGTTATTTGTGAATAAGAAGGATGGATTGATGAGGATGTGCATAGATTATCGGTAGTTGAACAAAGTCACCATCAAGAACAAGTATCCATTGCCAAGGATTGATGACTTATTTGATCATCTTCAGGGCGCCAAAGTGTTTTCAAAGATCGATTTGAGGTCTGGCTACTATCAGTTGAGGATTAGGGCATCCGATGTCCCTAAGATAGCTTTTCTGAGTCGATATGGGCATTATGAGTTCCCGGTGATATCATTTGGCTTGACAAATGCCCCAGCAACATTTATGGATTTGATGAACCAGGTGTTCAAGCCTTACCTGGATTCCTTTGTGATTATGTTTGTTGATGATATCTGATCTACTCCTACAGCCGAGAGGAGCATGAGCAGCATCTTCGGATCGTACTTCAAACGCTGAGAGACAGCCAATTGTATGCTAAGTTTTCAAAATGTGAGTTTTAGTTGGACTCAATCTCTTTCTTGGGGCACATTGTATCAACATAGGGTATTCAGGTGGATCCTAAGAAGATTGAGTCCGTTCAGAATTGTCCTAGGCCTACTTCAGCCACGGAGATCCGTAGTTTCTTGGGTTGGCAGGTTATTACCGTCGGTTTATGGAGGGGTTTTCATCTATAGCAGCCCCGTTGACCAGGGTTACCTAGAAGGGTGCCCCGTTCAGATGGTCAGACGAGTGTGAGGTGAGCTTTTAGAAGCTCAAGACAGCTTTGACTACGGCACCGGTGTTAAGTTTGCCCACAGGTTTAGGGCCCTATACAGTATATGGTAACCCTTCTCTTATTGGACTTGGTGCGGTATTGATATAGGGTGGCAAGGTTATTGTATATGCTTCACGGTAGTTGAAGGTTCATGAGAAGATGTTCATGACTTAGAGCTGGCGACCATTATTCACGCGCTGTAGATTTCGAGACACTATCTTTATGGCCTGTCGTGTGAGGTGTTCACGGATCATCGGAGTTTGTAATATTTGTTCAAGTAAAAGGTTCTCAATTTAAGGCAGAGGAGGTGGTTGGAACTATTGAAAAACTATGATATCACCATCTTGTATCATCGTGGGAAGGCCAATGTGGTGGCTGATGCTTTGAGTAGGAAGGCGGAGAGTATGGGTAGCCTTGCATATATTCCAGTTGGTGAGAGAACGTTAGCACTGGATATGCAGGCGTTGGCCAATCAGTTTGTGATATTGGATGTTTCAGAGCCCAGCTGGGTTCTAGCTTGCGTGGTTTCTCGGTCTTCTTTGTATGAGTGCATCAGAGAGCGTTAGTATGATGACCCCCATTTGCTTGTCCTTGGACACGGTGCAGCACGGTGATGCCAAGTAGGTTACGGTTGGAGATGATAGAGTTTTGAGGATGCAGGGTCGTGTTTGTGTGCCTAATGTGGATGGACTTTGTGAGTTGATTCTAGAAGAGGCCCACAGTTCCCGGTATTTTATTAATTCGCGCACTGCCAAGATGTATTAGGACTTGCGGTAACATTATTGGTGGAGGAGGATGAAGAAGGATATAGTTGCATATGTAGCTCGGTGTCTAAATTATTAGCAAGTAAAGTACGAGCATCAGAACCTGGTGGTTTGCTTCAGAAGATAGAGATTCCTGAGTGGAAGTGGGAGTGTATCACTATGGATTTCGTTGTTAGACTCCCACCAACTCAGATGAAGTTCGATGATGTTTGGGTTATTTTGGATAGATCGACCAAGTCATCACATTTTATTCTTGTGGAATTACCTATTTTTTAGAGTGGTTGGCAAAGATTTATATCCGTGAGATCGTTCGTCTTCACGATGTGCCCGTGTCTATCATTTCTGATCGAGGTACGAGTTTACCTTGCATTTTTGGAGGGCAGTGCAGCGTGAGTTGGGTATGCAGGTTGAGCTGAGCACAACATTTCATCCTCAGACGGACGGACAGTCTGAGCGTACTATTCAGATCTTGGAGGATATGCTCTACGCATGTGCTATAGACTTTGAGGATCATTGTATCAGTTCTTTCCCCTTGTGGAGTTTGCCTACAACAACAGCTACCAGTCGAGCATCCAGATGGCTCCTGATGAGGCATTATATGGTAGACGGTGTCGATCGCCGGTTGGATGGTTTGAGTCGGGGGAGGATCGGTTGCTGTGTACAGATTTGGTACAGGATGCCTTGGATAAGGTTAAGATAATTCAGGATAGACTTCGCACAGTTCAGTCCAGATAGAAGAGTTATGTCGATCGTAAGGTTTGTGATGTTGCATTCATGGTAGGAGAGAGAGTGCTGCTCCATGTGACACCCATGAAGGGTGTAATTAGATTTGGAAATAAGGGCAAGTTGAGCCCTAGGTATATCGGGCTTTTTGAGATCCTTGAGCGAGTGGGAGAGGTGGCCTATAGACTTGCGCTGCCACCTGGTTTATCAGCAGTCCATCTGGTATTCCATGTGTCCATGCTCCGGAAGTATCATGACGATCCATCCCACGTGTTAGATTTTAGCACTATCCAGTTGGACAAGGATTTAACCTACGATGAGGAGTCGGTAGCTATTCTAGACCGGCAGGTTCGTCAGTTGAAGTCGAAGAGTTATCCTTCAGTTTGAGTGCAGTGGAGACGTCAGCCTATTGAGGCAGCTACCTAGGTGTCCGAGTCTGATATGGGTAGTAGATATCCCCACCTTTTCATCAGCTCAGGTACTTTTTATGTCCGTTCGAGGATGAACGGTTATTTTAGAGGTGAAGAATGTGATGACCCAAAAGGTCATCTTATGTTTTAGAACTCGATTTTGTGCTCTTAAGCCTTAAAAATCTTATTTTTACCCTCCTCTATTTGAGTGCACAGTCCGGGCGTGTTTTCGGAAAGCTTCTATGTTGAAAGTTAATAAAAATAAGATTTTGCCTTAAAAGTTGATTTTAGTTGACTTCGGTCAATGTTTTGAGTAAACGGACCTAGACCTGTATTTTGACGGTCCCGATGGGTCCGCAATGAAATATAGGACCTGGTTGTATGTCCGGAATCTAATTTCGAGGTCCCTAACCCGAGTTATGAATTTTTATTGAAAAATTAAAAAACAAAAGCTGAAAATCTAATGGTTTTAAAGAATTGATTGATGTTTGGCGTTGTTGATACCGGGTCCTTATTTTGGTTCTAGAGCCCAGTATAAGTCCATTATAATATCTATAACTTATCGGTGAAATTTGGTGAGAAACAAAATTGATTTGACATTATTCGGGCTTCCGATTGTGAAGTTAGAAGTTATAAAGCTTTCTTGAAAATTTTATTCGATTTGGTGTTCAATTCGTAGTTCTAAGTATTATTTTGGCGATTTAATCGCGCAAGCAATGATGCTTTAAGACTTGTGTGCATGTTCGGTTTGGAGCCCCGAGGACTCGGGTGAGTTTCGGATAAGCTACGGGATGTTTTGAACTTAGAAAATTTGGTATTTTTGTTGTAGCAGTTGTTCTGGTGTGTTCTTCTTAGCGTTCGCAAAGGTACTCTCGCGAACGCGAAGGGTAAGCTGGTCAGGGTGAGTTTTTCCTCGTCACCAACGCGAAGGCTTGGTCGCGAATGCGAAGGCTTGGTCGCGAATGCGGAGTGATGAGGTCTTTACCCTTCGCGAATGCAACCGGCTCATCGCAAACGCGAAACATTTGGGACATGGGAGAGGGTTAGACTTTCCTTCTACGCGAACGCGAGTACGAGCTTGCGAACACGAAGCATTTGGGACATGGGGGAGGGGTCAGACTTTCCTTTTACGCGAACGCGAGCACGGGCTCTTGAACGCGAAGGCTAGGGGGCATAGCCTTCACGAATGCGGTGAGGGTTTCGAGATCGCATAAGAATAGCAGGGCAGCTCTTCGCGAACGCGACAGTGTTCTCGCGAACGCGATGAACATTGTCTCCCAGTTCATAAAACAGTCCCAAAATAGGACTTAAGTCATTCTTTCAAATTTTTAAAAGCAAGAAGACCTAGAGGCAATTTTCAAAAGATAATTTCTTCCCATAAGTGTTGGCAAGTGATTCTAAACCACTTTCTTTCAATTAACCATTGCATTTCATGAATTTTCAACCTAAAATCTAGAGTGTTCTTGGTAGAATTGGGGGTTTTTGGGTAGAAACTAGGGATTTGGGAAATTGGGATTTAAATCTCGAATTGAGGTTGGGTTTCAAAACCAATTATATATCCAGGCTCGGGGGTGAATGAGTAAATGGATTTTGGTCTGAACCTCGGGTTTTGACCAAGCAGGCTAGAGGTCGATTTCTGACTTTGGGGGGAACGTTTGAGAAATCTAAATTTATGCATTGTAGTTGATTCCTTTAGCAATAATTGATATTATTGAGTTAATTATGGCTAGATACGAGTAGTTTGGAGGTGGATACTAGAGAAAAAATGGTAATTGAGCATTGAGTGGCACGCGAGCGAGGTAAGTGGCGTGTCTAACTTTGACTCGAGGGATTAGGAACCCTTGACTTATTTTCTATATGAAATCCATGCGAGTGGCGTATAGGTGAGGTGACGGTACCTATGCACCGCCAAGTTACCCGTTTTACCTGTTTCTTTTTTGTTCCTCTCATATTGTCTCATTTCCTGTCATAACTACTATATGTTTAACTTGTATTTCCGTGTTTGATTGCTACTTGTTAGACATTGTTTCTCTTTGCGGAAAGTATTAGTTGTTTCGTAGTTTCGTTGCCTCCTATGACTTGCTTGAGTTGGTTATTGGTACTTTCAAGACATATTCTGGATTGGTCTCGCTAAGTAGTATTACCCGTGTAAAGTCTCATAGTGTATAAGCTCCCTAATTATTTTGGGCTTGAGGTTGAGCCATGTGAAGAGTTATGCAATTTGAATTGTGTAATTTCTGTACTTGCAGAGTAACTGATATTGATATGGTGGGATCAGGTTGCGTGCCGGAACAAGTGGAATAAGGGTGATATATTGAGGAAGAATAAGGGTGATATGATATGTACGGTGGGATCGGGTTGCACGCTGCAACATATGTAATAAGGGTGGATTGTGGTGAAATAAGGGTGAACTATGATTGTGATTATTGTGATATGGCGGGATCGGGTTGCACGCTGCAACAATCTTATCTATATTCTATTATTTGTGTTAATAAGAAGAAATAAGGAAGGAATATGAGATGTACGGTGGGATCGGGTTGCACGCCGCAACAACCTATATGATTATATTTTCCTTGACAGTGTTAGCTGAATGGTAGTCTCAAATTGCACTTAAGGATTGCTAAAAGGTGAACACTGATGATATGCTTGGAGAACTGTATTCACTTCTTGCGAGTTACTACTCTATTTTATCTTGTCCTTCTTTCAGCTTTTATTGTACACTGTATGCAGGTTATATTGTCATTTCCCCGTCGTAGCCTGGTCACTCCTTCGTCGAGGTTGGGCTCGGCACTTACTAGTACATGGGGTTTGTTGTACTGATACTTCACTCTGCACTTCTTGTACAGATTTTGGAGCAGGTTTGGGCTGATCGAGAGGCTGGTTGTAGGATTCACTTGCTTGGAAACCCAAGGTAGTCCTGTTGGCGTCCGCAGGCCCTGGCGTCCCCTTCTACACTTCATATTTTACTGTTTTCTTTATTTCGCAAACAATTGTATTTTCTTTCGGACAAATACTTGTAGTAATATCTTAGAATGTTCGTGAATTGTGACTCTGGATTCTGGGTAGTAATAGTATATAATCAGGGTTGTTATTTATTTACTTCCACGTTCATTTCAACTTGTTTTAGCTTGCTTATTGTTAATCACCGAAATGTAAAGGAATTGGCTAATAAGTATCTAATGTTGGCTTGCCTAGCAGGTGTGATGTTAGGCGCCATCACGATCCCGATGGTGGAATTTCGGCTCGTGACACCAATGTATCATCCAGTCATCGTTTGAGCCTTGACTTGACTAGACTTTGAGTAGCATAAAGTCCATTATCCATTCAAAGTATATCATCTCCAAATCATGCATAGCTTGTGTAAACACGGAAATTGCAACATCAAACAATGGCATCTCTACGTTAAACATAGGACCGGTAACCAGGAAACCTGAGGCGAAATCGAAAAAATAAAAAATAAAGATAGCAAAAAAAAAAAACTAGTGAGGCAATAAAAGATATGCCAAGATTAATACATGCAATATTTTCACATATATTACCTGCTCATTTTTATGGTTTCTCCATCTTTAGTCATTTTCACATCAAATAAACAATCATCACAATGAACTCAATCAATTTTAAATTACTGTTGCTTTTAGAGAAGAAAATGGTAAGACCGACTTCTAAATAATTCTTGGATTACCAGTGCCAAATTGAAATTGATTTAAAATAAAAGGGACATAATTATACCATAAAAATTTTCTTTTGTTTTGTTGTGCATGTAAAAAAACAAATAGCAACACAAAATAGGTAGCAGACTAGCTTGCTAGTCAAATTCTTACCAGATATATGAACAATACACGTCAATTACGGAAGGGTCCTTTCCAACGCTAACTAAATCTGAAGAAAAAATATTATAATAATGAGTCATGTGATAAATATAAAATATTTACAACACTAATATACAACAAATATAGTAACAATATTATTACCTTGTTCTGCTCGATTTTATCAAGATCTTCCTCAACACTAACATGTTATTGAAGCCAATCTTGAATACACACTAAATATCAATTTAGGAGTTAATGGACTCCTAAATAAATCAAGAAAATGTCCTCCCACACTAAACACACATTCAGATGCACATTTGAAATCAGAACAGCTAATACATCATGAACCATCTCCTCAAGAACAAGAAATCTAGCTTAATTCAATTTCCACCAGAGAAGAATATCTAATTCTTTAGTGTCATCCTCAAATTATTCAGCAAAATATTTATCTAACTATGTTCTAGTATCCATACCTCCACTCACAATTTTATATTTTTTTAGATCTTGCATGAGTGATTCTAAAAGTCCTGTATTTTGGGTGCGTACTTGACTGCCAGAGAGCAACCAGAAGATGAAGCAAGCGCACACCTTTTGAGCTGGACTTTGCATACTCACTAAATAATGAAGTCATGTACTTCTTCACTTCTACTTGTATAGTTGCCGTGGATCTTCACCAAACATCTTTACAAGTGCATAGCCAACTGATTCGAGCTTGTACCGTGGATCCAAAATACATGAGATGAAAATTATCTTATTCATTTTTCCTGGATCACCCAATACTTATCAAACTTTTCTTTTACCTTCTTTGTCATTTCACTTAAAACTATATCTTCATTTGCTATCAATAGCTTCAAATAAACAACAACAGTGAGAATTTTAATAAAATGAATATTTGATGTAACATAACGTGATCCAGATATTTTCAAAGTAAGAAGATAGAAGATTTCAAGAAACTTTGTAATTTTTTTTACATTCTCCCAATCACTACTCAAAAGTTCACCTTTAGGAATTCCAACTTCAATATAAAAATTCTCAAGATAATGTCTTAGGACAATTTCACTAGAAGCATAATGTGAAAATGCACTTTCAAATTAAATAGTCTTACGCAATATCAAGTAGGTGAAATTCCACCTAGTTGGAACATCCAAGCATAAAGTTTTTTTTTTATAATTGAGTTGTTCATCATCAAAACATTCTTGAAACCATTTCAACCCCACATGAGACTGCCTAACATATCTCACTGCATGCTCAACATGTTCAATAGATACTAAAGATTCTTTTAAACCATCTTGGACCACAAGATTCATGACGTGAGCCATACGTCTCACATGAAGGTGATTACCATTCATCAAATTAATTCCAATTTTTGTTAATTACTTAGATAATTCTTTTACTGTCACATTATTTGAGCTTGTATTATCAACTGTGACAGTGAAGATCTTATTTATCCCTTACTCATGTAAGCACATACCAATATCATTTGCCGTATATTCGCCTTTATGGATAACAATAGGACAAAAATTAATTATTCTCTTATGCATATTCCACTTTCTATCAATCTAATGGACAATGATACAAATGTAATTGATTCTTTGTATAGAAGTCCAAGTTTCAGTGGTAATACATACTCTTTGTTTTGTTTCTATAAAAGACCTCTTCAACTTTTGCTTTTCTATACACCCGGACTTGGTTCTCGACCCCCAAACGTGATCTCGGCTTAATTGCGTGGACTTCTACTCAGACTTCAAAGCTCCAACTTGTTCGATTTAACTCCAAATTACCTTAATAGCTCGGAACCATTTCCTTCAAGGCATAAAACACATAATAAGTGTAAATCACTATTGTTTAAGCTCAAACATACATAAAATACGGTACTTAGAGTGCAATCTTATGGCTAAAACATGGGCTTATAGCTTACCATAATGGTCCATATTCCCGAGGTAGTCCCCAAGGTTAACAATAATTCCCTTTCGACTTCGGGTATTAAGGTCGGCGTAAAGTTGGCCACAAATTCTGCCAAAATTAGAGATTTTATGGTGGTTCGGGGTCGATACTCGATATCATACCCGATGATTTTGAAGACCCATTTGGCCAACCGGCCTGAGAGTTCGGGTTTGTGCATGATGTTTCTCAATGGATAGGAGGTAACGACATATATTGGTGGCATTGAAAGTACGGGTTTAGCTTTCTAAAGGCACTTAGAAAAGCAAGCGCCAACTTTTCCAGGTGAGGATACCTTGTTTCGACCTCTCCTAGAGTTCTACTAACATAGTAAATAAGAGATTGCGTACCTTCCTTCTCCCAGACTAATACTTCACTTACCGTCACCTCGAAAACCACCAAGTAAAGGTATAATTGCTCATCTACCTTCGGAGTGTGCAGTAGGGGCGGACTCGACATGTATCGTTTGAGTTCTTCCAAAGCTTGTTGGCATTTTGGGGTCTAGGAAAAATTATTCTTCTTCTTTAACAGTGAGAAGAATCGATGGCTTTTGTCTGAGGATCTCGAGATGGAACGGCCTAGGGCTACTATTCGCCCGGTCAGTCTTTGGACGTCCTTCACGTTGTCCACCACGGTGATATCCTATATAACCTTGATTTTATTGGGGTTGGTCTCGATTCCTTGATTGGATACCATGAACCCGAGGAATTTTCCTGATCCGACCCCGAATGCGCACTTCTCTGGGTTCAACTTCATATTGTATTGTTGTAATATGTCAAAGGTCTCCAACAAATGTTTCAAATGGCCCTATGTTCGCAGTGACTTAACTAACATGTCGTCAATATAAACTTCCATTGATTTTCCTATCCGTTCTTCGAACATCCGATTTACCAAGCGTTGATAAGTGGAACCGGCATTCTTTAGTCCGAACGACATTACATTATAACAGTAGGTGCCGAATTTAGCAATAAAAGAAGTCTTTCCTTGACCGCCCAAGTCCATTTGTATTTGGTTATACCCGGAGTACACATCGAGAAAGCTAAGTATCTCATGCTCGGCTGTCGCGTCGATCACCCGATCGATATTAGGAAATGGGACATAATCTTAGGGCATGCCTAGTTTAGATATTTGTAATCTACACACATTCTTAGCTTATTCTCTTTTTCATGTACTACCACTATGTTAGCTAATATGTTCGGGTATTTAACCTCCTGGATGGACCCTATTTTAAGGAGTTTGGATACCTTGTCTTTGATGAACGCATACTTGACCTCGAACTGCGGCCACATCTTCTACTTAACCCGATGGAACTTTAGGTATAAGCTCGGCTTATGAGTGATGTCATGCCCCCTTTTTTCCTCCATGGAGAAAGTCCGGATTTCGACATTCATGGGGGGTAATGACTCATTTCCTTTTGGGAATTGGGTATTTGAAGAGTCGCCACCTAACGGATTATAGTGCGTTAGGGAACCTAGAGCGATTAACTCTTGGATTGGTTTGCATTACCAGATATTAGGGTAAGGGATCAAAATGACCTCGAGGGGAAGGTGTTAGGCACCCCTCTTAGTCCACAACTGTGGGTCCCGGACAAACTTATATTTACGAATTAGTCCATTAACAAATAAATAGTTGAATCAAATAATTTGCAAGTAAAGCTCGTTGTATTACTCAAATAATAAGGCAAAGATTTTATACATATAAAACAAAGTTTTAAACAAAAGGAATTTTGAGAAAGGAGGAGTCCTAGGTTGGTTAGCCTATAGGATCACCCCACACAATGTCCGGTAAACACTCCTCAATGAGGGGCTACACGTGATATTAACGCGTAGTCATCATATCCCATATCTACCCTTCCCACCTCTTAGTGGTCATTAAAGCACGTGTTGGTCAACGATCTCTATTGCGTGCTGTTACCCATCCCTTCTTAATGGTCCTGGAGGAAACTTAGGACCCCTACCTATAGGTAGTTCTAGACAGACCCCTAATGTTTTAAAGGAGAAAATACTAAGGCGACAGGCAAAAACAATTAGGACCTTAGCACATAAGATAGAAAAGGAGCAATTAGAGGCTCAAGTTTACCTCCACAAACATTGCACATAGGCAGCACGACTCAAACACAGATAAAGGTCTTTTGTTAAACAATATCCTAAGGCATGATGTCTAAGTGAATATCAAGACACAGAAGATAGGCAGTTTATTTATAAACTCAGAAGTAACGACCCTATCAGTTTGCCTACTAGTTTTTAAGCCTATTAAAATCAGAACGATAGTAAGTAACAGAAACAGTTCAGAGTTACAGGATTTGAAAATGCCCCATAGGCTTGCCTATACGTGGAATAAATGATAACTACATTTTATATAGTAAAACAGGGCAAATTTTAAAACAGACTTTTGAATCCTTATAGGCATGCTGTCTAATGATAGATTAAAGCAGTTTTTGAAAGAACTCATTTCAGGGAAAATAAACCACTAATTAAACTAGTTTCGAAGTGAACTAATCATGGACTGGATTGATTTGTTTAAAACTAAACTGATTTAAATCTATAGGCATAATTTCTGGTGTTGTTCCCTATAGGCATGATATCTAATTGTTAAAAAATTGATGTTAGAAACTGGTAGGCATGATATCTAATTGTTAAAAAACTGATGTTAGAAACTGGTAGGCATGATAACAAATGAAAACATATATAAATATCCATTATAACAGAAGTTGAACTGGACCATATACTATAGGCATAGTATCTACTCGTGAAGTTGATTTTAAGACCTATAAACATGATTTCTATTATTGGAACCACTTGAAATGTATAGGCATGATTTTTACCATAGCAAATATATAAAATCCTATAGGTATGGTTCCTACATGGAAGGCAAACATAGCAAAATATAAAGTTCTATAGGCATGGTTTCTACTTGGTAAGGCAAACATAGCAAAATATAAAGTCATATAGGCATGGTTTCTACTTGGTAAGGCAAATATAGCAAAATATAGAGTCCTATAGGCATGGTTTCTACCCGTATTACCCCACAAATATGTAACTACCCACCTTTTTTCACTAGTTACCCCAATATTCATTTACAAATTATTACAGGCCATATGAATGAATTACATAAGACCTATAAACATAGGCATAGTATCTACTCGTGAAGTTGATTTTAAGACCTATAAACATGATTTCTATTATTGGAACCACTTGAAATGTATAGGCATGATTTTTACCATAGCAAATATATAAAATCCTATAGGTATGGTTTCTACTTGGTAAGGCAAACATAGCAAAATATAAAGTCATATAGGCATGGTTTCTACTTGGTAAGGCAAATATAGCAAAATATAGAGTCCTATAGGCATGGTTTCTACCCGTATTACCCCACAAATATGTAACTACCCACCTTTTTTCACTAGTTACCCCAATATTCATTTACAAATTATTACAGGCCATATGAATGAATTACATAAGTAGATAAGAAAAATAAGAAGTTATTCTATAGGGAGCCTACAAATAGGCCTAGATTTTCAAAGCCTCCAATAGCCTCAAATGCTCAAATTCCATAGAAAAAAGTCATTGTCTAGGTGCATCAGAGTTTCCTAAGGATCTCAAGGATCCCAGAAAGTGCTCACACATAGACTTGGTAAACAAATTAAGTAAGTGCAGTGTGGAAGGGCCAGCCTTAGTGTGCAAGAGTTCAGAGGGTTCTCAAGAGGATCCCAAGGCAGTACACACACTGGAGGGGGCAGAACCTAATGACTTAGGAGTAGAGTGAGAGTGTTTGACACAGTTTGAAAAGTTTTAATGGGAAAACAATATTAAAAAGAAGTTTACTTGAAATAGTTTAGTAAAACAACAGAGGAGTTATTCAATGAGATAGTTTTGAAAAGAGTAGGGCAATCAACAAACAATAGACCAAAAATAGGTTCAGCATCACCCACAGAACAAAGAACCAAGACAGGTTTAGCACCACAAGCCTTCACACGGGGGTAAGTGGGAATTGGGGATAGGTAAAGCCCATAATGGTAAACACATAACAGGCAGAAGTCTTTAGAATTAGTACAGACATGCTCAGAAACACTGATTAGGCATAGTCGCAGAATCAGCACTGCTCAAGGGGTTCAGCATAGGATCACCATGATTTAAAATCAATCCCCAGACTCATACAAGTTTAGGAGTGCAGACTACTTTACGAGGAGATTCATACCAGAAACCAGATAGAGCAAGATCACATGGAGACAGACTACATAGAGGGGGTAACATGTTCATACTGATCCTAAGGAAGGGGAGTACATAACATGCTAATAATGTAAACATATCAACTATAGGTTTCATAGCAAAACCATAAGTAAAAGCAGACTAGAAACAAGATGAATTGAAGTAATAAAAGGACCATATTGTTTTTGGAACTTGAATTGAAATTAGAATATACCAGTAAAGAAGGTAGTAAACACAAAGTGAGGAGCAAGAGAGTAGAGTAATCAGCCTTGGCTTGCAGCCGACTGACTTAGAACAATAGCAAGTAACCAGAGAAAAGAGAGCAGAAGAGAGTTTTTTGTGAAAGAGAGACTTTTGAACCAATGTGTTCGTGTGTTTGTGTTAATGAGAGTGTATGTATATATAGTAGTTCAAAAATTAGGTAAAATAAGGCAAGAATCACATTAGTATAATAATTATAGAACCAAGTACTGATCAGAATCAAATCAATGCAAGTACTCCTTTAATTAAGGAGTAATCAACCAACAGTAATGGGCAGAAAATGTTTAAGGAAAGAAATCAAGTAGGGAATCGGGTACAAAATAGATAATTAGGGGTAAGTACATAAGGGTTCAATTAAGGAAACAACTAGTAAAGAATCAGTAAATACTCGGTTAACCAAATAAGGTAAGAAAACAAAATAAAGTTGCAGAATATGAAAAATAATCGAAAATCAGCCTATAGTAAATCAGTGAATCAAGGACTCGGAATTACTGATTTTAAGGAGAGTAACATGGGTTCCTAAGTTTAAACAGGAAAATTGAAGGTCTAAAGGGAAGTTTTCAAATCAAGCCAAGAAACATAGAGTTAAGAGTCAATCAAAGAGAGGATTTTAGCATATAAATAGAGTGAGATAAGAGTAACCAAACATAGCAAGCAAAGACGCAAGTATTGACCAGTCAAGATGAACACAAATATATAGAGGTGATATAAGTTAGGCTAAAACTCAGTAGGAACATATTCTAGGCAAGATAGTCACAGAAACTCAAACAAGAATAGGCCAGTCACAAAATCAAACGAAGAAACCTAGAAAACTTAGGGTTTTTAACATAGACGAGTTAAAGACGTGATAAACTCATAGAATAAGTCAAAATATGCAAGAAATAGAAGTTTAAACACAAAGAATCAGTTTAAAAAAAGTTTTAGAAGAAATTCCGAAAACCCTAATTTTAGAAGAAGGCAAAAACACTTGAAATCACATGGTTCTTGTAAAGAGTTCCAAGGATAGTGTCAAACATCAAAGAAACAAACTCAAATTTTTTTAAATTTGTATAGATCTAGGAGATGTAGGCAGAAATTAGGGTTTTAGAAGAAACCTAAATAGAGATGAAAGAACCTATCTAGAATCCCAAGGATCGTAACAAATACAACGTAATTTTGCTCGAAATCATATTGGAATAGCCAAGAATAGACAAGTGACGAACCCTAGGTGCAAGTTGGCATGGCCCTAGGCCCTTGAAGACCTTAGAGAAGGCAAGCATGGCATTAGAGAAGCCATTAGAGGCTTAGGAGTTGATGGGAGATCACCGGAGAAGACCGGAGAAGAGAGGTCGACGATTTGAAGGGCTAAGGTTTGGTTGAGTTACTGAGAGAGGAGGAGAGATGAGATCATACAGAGGCGGCGGTCTATGAAACATGGTTAGGGTTAGGGGTCGTTTAGAGTTAAAAAAAGGAAGGAACGAACGAGGGCCGTTGATCTTTTAGATAACGGCTATGATTTGACGGGTCTTGGGTCGAGTAAGTTCATTTAGGGTATAGGTCGGGTAACTTGATTAGGAATTGGGCTGGGTATTGGGTTTAATTGTGGCTATGATTGAAATGTAATCCGGCTATATTTTAAATAGCCAATTTATCACTATATAATTTATAATAAATGACAGATAATTTCTAAAAAATAATTTTGTGTACTAAAATGATTTAAAATAGATATTTAACATTTTAAAAATATATAAGATCAATTTTATTTAAATAAATATAATTATACATTAACATGGCTAATATTGCAGTTATATGCAATTTAGCTTTAAAAATACAAAATGCGATTATAAAAATGCATTAAAACTATTTTAACAATATTTTGGCAAAAATATAGGATTTAAATGACTAAATCTCCACAACAATAATTTGAAGGATAATTATTGGGGATTTTATGAGTAAAAAGGGAGGAAATAAATTATTTTAAAATCTTTAAAAGTATAAAATAAAATTATAAAAAACTTGTGCATGCTTATATATACATATATATGCTATTTTGAAAGTAGTTATGCATATTAAAAGTATATATGGAAAAATTGGGTATCAACAAGTGGTTACCTTCGGTTGGATCCCTGTCATGTCAAGGTGGGACCAAGTGAAATAATCTATGTTAGCTTTAAGAAAATCAATGAGTTTTTTCCTGAGCTCGCGAGTTAACCCCGAGCCCAGATATACCTTTCGGTCTGGTAGGCATTCGATTAGTATGATTTATTCCAACTCCTCGACCGTCGATTTAGTGGGATTGGTGTCATCATGAGCTATGAATGATCTCGGGACTCTGTAATCTTCCTCCTCGTCTATTCCTCGTTCCTCTGGTTCGTCCGAGATCGGCATTAGTAATTGCTATTTAGTTTCTTCCTTGGCCGGCTTCACGTTCCTTGACGTCGATACTGCAGGCACCGGGAGTACTTTGTCGACTGTGAACATCTCCTTTGCAGCATGTTGTTCTCCATCGATCATCTTGATTCCTCACAGTGTAGGGAATTTCAACGCCTGATGTAAGGTTGAAGGCACCACCCTCATGTTGTGAACCCATGGCCTTCCGAATAGAGAGTTATATCTCATGTCCCCTTCGATCACACAAAAATTTGTCTCTTGGATCATCTCGCAGGTGTTAACTAATAGGGTTATCTCCCCTTTAGTATTTTTGCATGCCATGTTAAATCCGTTCAACACTCGGACTGCCGACACTATTTGATCCTGCAACCCCAATTGATCTACCACCCTCGATCTGATGATGTTGGCCGAACTAGATCAATCAACACACATTTAACTCGAGATTTATTGATAAGTATGAATATTACCAATGCATCATTGTGAGGTTGTACGATTCCCTTGTCATCCTCATCGCTAAACGAAATGGTTCCCTCCGAGACATAATATCAGATGCGTTTTTCTCTCGTGATGGATACTTTAGTGCGCTTTATCATTGGACCTTGGGGGACATCGACCCCTCCAATGATCATGTTGATGATGTGTGGAGGTTCCTATTGTTCAGTCTATTTGTTGGCGTCCCTGTTCCTGAAGTGATTTTTGGCTCGATCACTCAAAAATTCTTGGAGGTGCCCGTTATTCATCAACCGGGCAACTTATTCTCTCAATTGCCAGCAATCGTCGGTTTTGTGGCCATGAATTCCACGATACTTACAGGTCAAGTTAGGATCTCTCTGGGTAGGTTCGGACTACAATGATAGAGGCCACTTGGTTTCCTTGACGCGCCCGATGGCTGATACGATGCTGGCAGCATCAACGTTGAAGTTATAATTTGATAATCTTAGTGCTTCTCTGGCCCCGAGAAGCCTTCAAAACTATTTTTGCTCATCAGACCTTGGCTATTGGGCCCTCGATCACTTCTTTTTTTGTTCCTTGTGGGGTGATGCTTGAACCTGTTTCACATTCGATCTACGTTGTATAGTTAGTACCGATCTCGATTCAGCCTCGATTCATGATCGTCGACTCTCTTAGACCTACCGTCAGCTCTGAATGGATAAAAGAACCCAGAAAGGGCTCCGAGTTGGTCATCCTCGACTCTGATTTTTGACTGGTGCCTGTTGTAGACGTCAGACCAAATTACCGCTGGGTACTCTATCAAATTTTGTTTTTGCTGCTGCGAAGCCAAGGAGCTTTGGGGGTTAAGTCCTTGAGTGAATGCCTGATCGGCCCAATCATTGGCAACCATAGGTAGGTCCATCTGGAACCTTGGCACGAACTCCCTAAGCATCTCATTATCTCTTTGTTTAACCTTGAAAAGGTCCGATTTTCTGGTTTCAACCTTGATGGCCCCAGCATAGGCCTTCACAAAAGCATCTGCAAGCATAGCAAATGAATCAACGAAATTTGGGGGTAAGTTGTGATACCATATCATTGCTCCTTTTGACAGAGTTTCCCCAAACTTCTTTAGTAACACCGACTCAATTTCATCATCTTCCAAGTCATTCCCTTTGATGACACATGTATAGGAGGTCACATGCTCATTCGGAAATTCCGTCATACTTTAGAATATCGGGCATGTGAAACCTCTTCGAGATCGGATTTGGTGCCGCGTTCGGAGGGAAAGGCTTTTGGATAATTTTTTGGAATCCGGTCCTTCTAATATCGGGAGTGCTCTCGGGATTTGATCAACCCTAGAGTTGTATGTCTCCACCTTCTTGTTGTTGGCCTCAATTTGATTTTCACCTGATTCCACCCGTTTCGTCAGTGCTTCAAGCATTTTCATTATCTCGGGGTTGACCCCGGGCTCAGTTTCACCCCATCTCTCGGTGGTTTGTTCGTTTCTTCGGGTGTTCTCCTAAGACCGTTCGGTCTCGACCCAGCCAGGGGTGTGGCTTTGATTCTATAACTGCGCTATCGCCCCGTACTGAGCCTACAACATTTCAAAGATTAGCCGCAGACTTACCCCATCACATTCTCCCTCGGGCGTTTCTCGAACTGTTTGTCAGGGACCTCCACGAATGTTGTTTTCGAGGTCAGTTGGTAGGTTGATTTCGATAGCAGCCTGTGAATTGGCGTCGATCGGATCGACAACTAGGACCCCGTAGGGATCATCAAGGGGCACCTCATTGCTAGGCATCAGATTGTTGTTTTCTCCATGATGACCAGATCAGCCTCAACGTTCAAGTGGGCAGACTGAGTATTTGACATTTTTAAGCTGACCTGAAATTGAGACTTTAAAGAACAAGCATAAAATAGAGTGTGTTATGGAGATTTGTATCAAACCACCACTATTATCCTTAGACCCACGACTGGTGGTAAACTGTTTACTATTAAAACGGATTACAATTAAATTTGTACGCAGTTTTAAAGATATGTGGATTGATTCAATACAAATAATCAAAGATATTAGATAAACGAGTGAAAGACAAAATGAATAATCAAACCGATTATAATGTTATGGCCCATCTTGAACTTGGGTTTGGCAAAAATTCCTGCCCTCGGTTGAATTCTTGGTTCGAAGCCAACTAAGATGAAGAACAACAGTAAAGTAATAACTTTTCAATAGCTAAAAAGCGTAAAAATAAATTTGTATTGTCTTGGTATGCGCATTACAGTGTGTTTTATCGTAGAAAAGCTTTTCCTTTATATAGTAGGAGAGAGTTTCATTCCTAGTACAAATCTAAAAAAGTTAAAAAAAATCTTCTTTTCTCATTAATTAACGATTCGTAACCGTCATCGAGCGAGATCCGCGTTGTCATATCCGGTTGGTTGTGGATATCACGGCCCTCTATCTGTTATATACAACCGCTCATGGTGTTTTCCAAAGTCACAGAACCCATCCCGAGTCCGGGGCACGTTGCTTCATCAGGTCCGATGGTAAGCACTTCGTCTACTTTTTACGGGCTTCGATACAAAGAGTTCCCAGCTTAGATGTCGATCCCGTATGTTTATGCCCTCACTTCATTTCGTTCACCGAAAAATCGGGGTGTGTATCATCCCCGATTTCACCCGTATGCAAATATCAAGCAAGCCATGACTATAGAACTATTTACTAATCTATGTATCAAAGGCTGAAAGCATTTCAATTGTTAGACCACCTTAATTTTATCTGTAAAATTTTAATATTATTCTAGGTTAGCGTTTGTAACAAAACTTATCTCGTACAATGTATTATATATACTTCTTATGAAATGAAATATGTTTATGGGGGTTCCCAATCACCATGTCTCAACCGTGTTCTAGCTTTGACATGGTAACAATAATATAATTCCAAATAGCATTAATCCGGATCATGAAGATGAGGCATTTTAAAATCTCTTATCTACGTTGGTTTTGATTAATTTTGTCACAAGTGTAATGTATTTTTCAATAAAGAATCCCTAAAAAAAGCGTGAATGACACAAGTACCCACAAAAATAAAGTTATTTATCTTTTACTACCTATTTACTTTTCTACCTATCAAACTAATTATATTTCCTACCCGTGGTAGCTTTTGCGGGTAATTTTCTCCTTTTCCTCCTTTTCTTTTTTATTTCTTTGCTTCTTTTCTTCTTTTTTTTCTTTCTTTTCTCCTTTTCTTTTTTCTCCTTTTCTGTTCGTATATTTTTTGCCCAGATCATATTAAAATTATTATTACCGTATTTTAATTTGACACTCAATTTTGGCTCCTTCTTTATTTTCTTAATTTTCTTTTGTTTTTTTGTTTATTTTGTTTATTTCTTGTTCATTTTCTAATTTCATTTAACTCCTTTTTTTCTTTTTTTTCTTTTCTCTTCATAATCTGATTTAAATTATTTTATTTTATTACTCTTTTTGATTATTCTTCTTTTTTAATAATAACTTATATAGTAAATAGTTGTTAGCCTTTTTTAAATATAACTGGTATAATATATTTTTTTGTTCAATTATTAGAACAACTTATACATTATAACTATTTTCTCTTCTCTTTTTGTTTTCATTTTTTTCAGTATTAATTTCATTTATTATTATTTCTAATCAATTTTTATTTTCTTTTTTATATAATCTAATTCTGCACACATTTTTAGCTCCTTTATTTTTTTATTTTTTTTATTTGTATTTTTTATATATCAATTATTAGAAAATAACTTACTTTAACATATAGTATATCAACAATAATATATTAGTGGCAGTCAAAGTATATTATTGCAGTATACTATGACACTCATATGCTATATATTATATACTGACATGGTATATGATATCGAGAACCCTGTTAGAAAATTGAAAACTCATTGATTTATTTTTTTTGAAATTTTTAAAAAAAATACCAAAGTTACTACATTGTTACAAAATACCATATATTGTAATAGTATATTATTGCAATAAACTTTACATATTGAATTAAATATTATATACCAAAATGATATATAGTATGTTTTTTTTTGTAATTAAATTTTTTTTATTTACCAGTAATATTTACAATGCTTTGCTCAGGCCTAATCTGGACATAAGCCCCAGATTTTAGCCATTCAACTAACTGTCCTCATTACTAACTACTATACTACTATTTAGTCATCTAACTGAACATTAGGATAGTAGTTAAGCTCCATCAATCTTCATTGTAGTCGCAACTTAGAAGTTTCTCGATCATGCACATCATGTGTTATTATTTTACTTAGTACTACTGTTGATCGTTGCTTTTCTTGGAAAATTCTGCCATTTTTTCTTGCCATATGTAGTACAGACAGCCTGCAAGAGTTAGTTTGTATAGTTCAGCTGTTGTGCTCCTCCCCTTGTATTGTCTTTCAGCCACTCATTCTCATTTGTCCATGTCATTGCTTGCCTATAAATCCCTTGCCATTGTAGCATTGCTGTCCATACTCGTGATGAATAAGAGCAGCTGAAAAATAAGTGATCAATGGTCTTCTCCTCTGTGTTACAAAGTGAAGAAGTTGTATCTACCACATAGCCCCATCTCCTCAATTTATCGTTAGTTAATAGTCTTTTATGTGCAGCCATATATAATGTGAAAATCCACTTTGGCAGCTCAGCACTGTTGTATACCAGCTTCCTCCATGACACTTTAGCGAACTCACCTCTAAGTTTTACATACATAGCCTGGATGGAGAATTTTCCCATTCCCTCTACATCCTCCTCTGTATAACCAGCTTCCTCAAAGTATTGTTTGTCTTTCCGCACCTTTTGCACAATCCAGGAGGCTTGTTTGGGTTCAATATTCCATAATGAGTTTTGCTTCTTGTAGTATATATGTATCCATTGTACCTACATCTTATTCTTTTTCTTACATAAGTTCCATAGAAGCTTGCATATAGCTGCCTTATTCCATGACTCTATATCAAGCAAATTTAGACCACATGCTGCTTTAGGTTGAAATAACCTATACCATGACAATAATGCTTTCTTTGATACTTCCACCTCTCCAGTCCAAAGAAATCTTCGACATACACTTTCAATAAGTTGGATCCGCTTTTTTGGCAGCAGAAACACCTGGGACCAGAATACCTGGTTAGAGAAAAGTACACTTTTAATTAGTTGAATTCTCCTTACATAAGACAGAAACCTTGAGGTGCAAGACTGAATTCTCCCTAACATCTTTTCAATTAAGGGATGCCATTGCACCAAAGATAATCTCTTGGTACTCAGTGGCACTCCCAAGTATCTAACTGGTAATATCCTTTTTACAAAGCCTAGGACATGTAGTATCTCCTGTTACTTGTCAGCAGTTATTCTACCAAAGAAGATAGAGTTTTTATCGGCATTAACCACTAAACCTGAAGCCTTTGAGAAATCTTGAAAGCACTTGTACAACAACTGCACATATATGATATCACCCCGGCAGAACATCAGTAAATCATCAGCAAAGCTCAACTAAACTATGTTCATTTTGGCACATTTAGGATGATAATTGAAATTAGGGTCCCTTTTGAGTGATTTCAGCAGCCTTGTCAGATATTCCATAGCCATTATAAATAGATAAGAAGATATTGTAGGCTACCTATTAATGATAATAGAGTATGAGACTGTTATCACATATCTCATGATCCATTTCACAAACCTCCCTGGAAGTTGCAGGTTTGTCAATACCTACTCTAAATAACCCCATTCAATATAATCATACGCCTTTTTCATGTCCACTTTCATCATGCATCTAGGAGAAACACCTTTCTTGCCATACCCTTTTACTAATCCATGGCTAAGTATTATGTTATCATTTATTAGTCTTCCAGGAACAAAGGCTGACTGACTTTTATCAACCAAACCATTCATCACTACTTGTAGTCTATTTGTTAGCACTTTAGATATAATTTTATATAGCAGTGTACAACATGATATTGTCCTGTATTCAGTAATTCTAGGAGGATTTTTCACCTTAGGTACAAGTGTTACTGTTGTACCGTTTATATGCTGGTATATGTTTTAGCTTGAAAAGAACTCCATTACTGCATCTGTTATTGTATTTCCTATCACAGGCCAAGCTTTCTTGAAAAATAATGCATTGAAACCATCACAACCAGGAGCTTTGTTGTCACTAATTCCTTTCAGAGCATGGTATATTTCCTCCTTAGATACCTCTGCCACCAGTTGGAACTGTTATACTATATTTACCATTGGGCCATCTCTCATGACTGCTTGATTAATAGCAGGTAACTCATTAGCTGGGGAACCTAATAATTGCTAGTAAAACCCTGTCACTTCCTCCTTAATACCCTGCTTTATTTGTGTTATATCCCCGTTGCCTTTTATTAATCTCCTGACTTTGTTCTGATTGCATCTGTTCTTCATGTTTGCAAAGAAGTATGTTGTATTAGCATCTCCTAGCTTCAACCACTTAACTTTTGACTTTTGTTTCATAATACTTTCCTCCACCCATAACCGTTTCTCCAATTGTAGTTTCATATCTTTCTCTTCTGCTACTACAGCCTCTGGTTGCCCAAGATCCTGCATTTGTTCTTGCATATCACTTAGTTTTTGTCTGTACATTTTGATTTGATTTCCAACTGTATTGTACTCAACATTATTTAAAGTCTTAATAGCCTGCTTCACTCTTTTCAGTTTCTGCCATACATTCCTTATATTGTTCTGTTCATTTGGCCTCACCCATGTTTCACTTACTAGCATTATAAATTCTTCATGATAAGCTAAGTGATTTAGAAATTTGAAAGGCTTAAGAAAATGATCTTCATCCTCTTACAGTACTATGCTCAGTGGTGAATGATCAGAGCAATGTGGATCCATAACCCATACTTCTAGATGTGGCTTGGCCACCATCCATTCAGCATTAATCAAAGCCCTATCGATTCTGCTATAAGTGTGCCCATTAGTCCATGTAAAATTCCTTCCACTAATTTTTATTTATGTCAGGCCAGTGTTTTCAATAAACTCATTAAAATCTCTAATCTCCATTTCTTGTACAAGGTTACCAATTAGTCTATCTTCACATGATCTGATGGCATTATAGTCCCCCATTATCAATAATGGACCTTGTTGTATGGAATGTAGATTTGCAAGTTCACTCCATAAACTCCTTCTATATTCCAAACTAGGTAGTCCATAAACATCTGTAAATGTGAATCTCATATCCAGCCTCCTAATATGTACTGAAGTATGTATAAGTTGAGATGATCTTCCCAGCTCTATGCAGTCTATTTCATTTGTATCCCATAGCAATCAGATTCTACATTTAATACTGTATTCATAGTTATCTAACCATGCCCATCCAAGGGTAATTTTCCTTATTATTTATGTAGCCTTCTGCTCCTTAATTTTATGCTCCAATAGTGTAATCATATTAATTTTATTACTTTGTATGAACCACTTCACCTCTTTCTGTCTAGGGGATTTATTTAGTCTCTTTATGTTCCAAGTTACTAGTTTCATATAGGTATGAAAAGAGATTGAACAGTCCCATCCTGTCCAGTATTACCTCGATGACTACTTGTTCTTTCCTCCATTTGCCTTGGCATTATTAACTGCAGTTTGGACTCTGTGAGGAGATTAAATCCATTGATCACATTGACTGTATCAATTGATTGTCTCACTCTACTTCTAGCTGCTGATTTTCCAATAACTGTCTGTCATGCCATGCTTGTTCCTCTATCACCTTTCATTGCTCCTACACTAGCACTAGCAATTGAAGTACCAGCACTAGCATTTCCTTCATTTCTAGGAGGTGCAATCTTTTGTTGCCCTTTATCAGCTGCTTCCTGCACTTTAATCATAGGTTTAGGTTGCCATTCCTGCTTCTGCTTTGAATTCTTAGTCTTAAGTTTTGGTCCTAACTGATCATCTACTCTGCATTTATGGCCTACTTGCATACATTTATTGTAGAATTCAGGGACTTGATCATATGTTATCCCCTGTATGAACTCCCTCCCATTTGGATCAGTCACCTTAATGGATCTAGGCAGTTCTTTAGTAATATCCATCTCAACCAACACTCTAGCATAGGAAATCCTATCTACTTGGGTAGTGCAAGCATCAACATATAGGGGAATTCCCAAGCCACTATTTATCCTGCTCAATGACTTATTTCCCTAACAATTCAAAGGCAAATTAGGGTACTTGACCCATACTGGAATAGTTTGGGGAACCTCTTTGTTGAAATAAAGTCAACAGACCACACTTTAACAATAATAGGTTTATTGTTCATCATATAAGGCCCTGAATACAACACTTCATCCCTATCTTCAATGGAATTACATCGTACTACAAAATATTCATCATTGTGGAAATACACTTTGGGCTTTGCTACAAAGTTCCAGGCTGAGGCAATGTATCTTTCCATAGCTCCTATAGTTGGAGCTCCTCCAACAACATACAAAATTAATGCTTGTTTCCACTTCTGAGTTTCCTCCTCGATTTCTTCCTTGCATAGCTCCACAATTACCTCACCATTTTTTAGAGTTGGCGCAATGAAACTCAGATCCATTCCTTTTGATGCAAACTTAGATCCCATGAACAAATTTGCCCACTGTTTCTGACCTTTCTCAACCTATGCAGTAGGCAAATTCACTTTAGGTTAAGTCACCTCTTCTGTATTCCCTTTTACCCCCACTTCTCCAGTAATGGTTATAGATTTCATCCCAATTTTCGCATTTTTGCTAACATTAGACCTTCAGGATCTACTTTACAATTGTTAATGACCGTTTCGGTGGAGTTTTCATAGCTTCCTTTGTGGATGACAATGGCGGCCACAGTTCCATTGATGTTTCCCCTGTTTTTCTGCCCGTATTGCTCTTGATCCTCGAACTTTGAGGCTTGTTCCTATATAGTCAACTACTTGGCTCGTGGTTGCCGTTCTCTTCGGTCGTCCCCTCCCCATTGCAGGCCAGCGTACATTAGCACATGCACTCTATCGTGTGCTAAGAGAGAAGAGAGAGAAGTTACATATGGTATGTTATATTGATATACAGTACGAATTGGGTTTTTTTGCTAGTTCAACTCAATTTCAACCTAAATTTAAAATAATTGTTCTAAAATTTTTACCAAATTGACTCAAACTTTAGCCACAACCCCCAATCAAATATTTCAAACTAAATATTTTGGTTTAAGAAAAAAGTTGAAAAAACATGAGGACTCTATGAAAAATTTATAAGGAACTCAATAAAAATTTCAGAAAATTCCAAAAGGACCAAATTGTAATTGTACTATTACATTATATAGTATATTGTAACAGTATATCGTTAGAATAAACTGTAGACCAAAATGATATATTGTATATCATTTTGGTATACAATACAAATTCTTCTTCGCCAATTCAACACAGTGAATTATACACTTTAAATTAAATATTATATACAAAATGGTATATAGTATGTTGTTTTGGTATATAGATCAAATTAGTCTTTTTCGATAGTTCAACTCAATTTCAATCCAAATTTTAAAATTCTACTCCAGGATTTTCATCAAATTGACTCAAACGTTAGCCACAACCTCCAATCAAATATTTTAAACTCGATACTTTGGTTTAAGAAAAAATTTAAAAAAATATGAAAATTCCGTTGAAAAGTTAAAAAAGAACTCAATGAAAATTTCAAAAAATTCTAAAACGACCAAATTAAAGTAGTATACTTTTACAATATATAGTATATTGTAATAGTATATAGTTGGGATGAACTGTATACCAAAATGGAATATAGTATATCATTTTAGTATATTATACAAATTCTTTTTCGCCAGTTCAAATGGTATATAGAATATTATTTTGGTATATAATACAAAACTAGTTTTCTTCGCTAGTTCAAGTCAAATTCAACCTAAATTTTAAAAATTTACTCTAGCATTTTTACCAAATTGACTCAAACTTTAACCACAACCTCCAATCAATATTAAAACTAAATAGTTTGGCTTAAGAAAAAAAAATTAAAAAAATATGAGAACTCCGTTGAAAAGTTACAAATTCGTCTTCTTCGTTAGCTCAACTCAACTTTGACCTAAATTTCAAAAATCTCTAAAAAATTTACCAAACTAATTTAAGCTTCAGCCACAACGTGCAATCAATATTCAAACAAAATATTTTGGCTTAAGAAATATTTTGAAAACCCATGAGAAATCCGTTGAAAATTTTTTCTATTTAAAAAAAGACTCAATGGAAAAGTTTAAAAAGGACCAAATTATAATAATATACTATTATATTATATTGTATAGTATATGTTGGAATGAATTGCATACCAAAATGGTTTAATTTGTATACCATTTGTGTATACAATATAAATTCGTCTTCTCCTCTAGCTCAATTATATTTCAACCCAAATTTCTAAAATCTACTATAAAATCTTCACCAAATTGACTTAAACTTTAGCTACAACCTCCAATTAACTTTTCAAACAATCCCATGCAAGATCGAATCAAAACAATTAAAAACTCAAGCAAACCAAGTTATGAGTTTCAAGCTTCAAGGTCCTTCAATGGTGGATTTAAATTTTTGTACAATAAATCTTTGAATCAGAATCAAAGGTACAATCTACACATCAAAGAACAATACTAACGAATTTCAACAGTAAAATACTATAAAAAAAATTCATATCTGGCATTTTGAACTCATTCATATGGAGTTTCAATTTATTTTTTTCAGATTTGAAATCACATCCATTATTTTTATGTGATAATGACTAATACTCAGTTTAAAAGAATATTATCATGGTGTAGTACTCTTGGCAGCGTCGATGGAGGTTTATGACGGTATTTAAATGGTTGTGGATCTTTAAAATGGTAAGGAAAGATTATCAGATGGTCAAACAAAATTGGGAATGGGTAGGCTGGTAATTAGTTTAGTTAGAAAGGTATATATTAGGAATTTTTACCTTCTATAGCAAATGTTGATACCTTATTTATTTTAAATACATACCCTTTTAAAAAATTATATTCTATAGATACCTTTTGATTTTTATAGCCAAATATCTATTTATGGTTACCTCCTACTCTTAAGCCATAAAATACTCTTTGTATTATTTCTTTCTCTCATTCTTTCAGATTTTTCTCCACCCTCTCTCTATCAATGCCAATATCTCTCCCTCAACCGCCATGGAAATCCATATCAAAACTTCAATCATAGACACTGTACTCTTCCTTCTTCATCCAAAAACCGTATCAAAACACTGAAACTTTTGAATAATTTATCTGAATTGAAGACGATGTCGAGAAAAGGAATGAGAACTCTTAATTGGTTTTCTCCTGAACATTCAACAACTGATAGTACTTCTCCGTCTACTTCTCAATTTTCTTCCCCTTCGCGTTTCGGATTTTCACCTTCTCGACTGAGTTTTTCAGAAGCGGTGATATATCGAACTCTAAAAATGGCGAGGAGACCCGTTTTAGCCTCTTTGTTGCAGGTTGCTTGAATAGATCCATTAGGGTTTTAGGATTTTTTTATTGTAATTCAATGTATCTCGTTGTATTTCATTGTATTCACTGCCTTTTTTTTTTGTATTTCATTATGTTCACTGTTTCTCTATATGTCATGAATGTATTCATATATTTTTTTAAATTAATATAATTATGTATTCGGATGTATTATATATTTTTTCTGAAAATTGCTATATTTTTGGGGTATTTTTCTGTTGAGAATCTTTTTTATAACTGAAAATACAAAATTTGTGTGTTATAATTGAGTTTGTTGAGTTATATTAGGAGTCTATTATGTTAATTGATTCACTTTCCATTTTAAAATAATGTAATCCCCTATTTCATGCCGTGAATACAGTCAAATACAGTTGAATACAATAATCTGTCCAGCTGTAATCTCATATTTCACTCCATGAATACAGTCGAATACACTCGAATACAACAACTGATTAGCTGGACTTCCCTGATTCACGCCTATTTTTGCTACTATATTCATCAATACAATAGCTTAAATACATCAAATACATCTTATAACCACACAAAAAGTATCTATAATCCGTAATACAGCAGATAGTATCTATAAATGGCTAATTACTACCAAAAGATAGTGCTTTATGAAAATTTCTCTATATATTACCATAATTTTAACAATGGATAAAGGCGGGTAAATACTTTAATTTTAATAGGTAGCTTGTTAGTTTCCTAAAAATAAAAGGATCAAAAACGAAGTTCGACTGGGATAATAGCGAGCCCGGAGCCTTTGGGCCTGTGGCATGCACTTCAAGCCCATAATTTTCCCTTCACGGTTATAATGGAGAATAATCTATGGAATTTTACACAAATAGCCGTCCTTATTCTTTATTTACTTTTTTTTTGTCATATACACAAATTATATATTGATTATAAACATATAATAAATAAATTATGCATACATACCTCCACCGACTTTTTTTAGTTTAAATAATTCGGTGAGTGGCTATTCTATTGGAAGCATCAGTTAACTTCATCTACATTTATCATATTTATTTTACCCTGTATACCTACTTTGTAAAAGCTTATTATATTTTTAAATTTTAATATCATCATATACCATTAAACAAATCCCTCTTTTTTAGGGATTAGATTAGCTCTCACCATATATCTAGTCAATCAGACCTTCATTGTGATAATATCAAATATCTCTCAAAATATACTGATCATAATTTACGGAATTCATTCCCATATTATGAATTCTTTCACTGGTTTATTATCTTCCTTAATCACACTAGTTTCTGTGAACGTGCGTTGCACATTAAATATCATATCAATTGAAAATATACAGAAGAAGAAAGAATTATATAAAAACACAGTTGATGTTATTCCATTAATGATCAACAAATGTGTTGAATCAAAAGATGTCGTATAAAGCATTAGAAATTTAGAAAGAATAATTAGGTTGTAAGCTAAATTTGAAGGAATACAAATTAATCAACAGCTCAATCATAAAAAGTTTTGTTCCTCAAATCATTGCAAACTCAGGTTTTAGGCACTTCTCCAAAAGTTTCATAAAAATGTTGCAAGAAGAGTTACCATGTAAAAATTTAAGAACATATTTCGAGTATCATGAGTTTATTGGTGGGTAATTCTTTATTAGACGCGTTTCAGTAGATCATAAATTTTCTTGTCATGTCCTACCAATCAAAAGAAGCAAAAATAAAAAATTTCTTATGCATGTTATTTCTATTTACATATTTGAGATTTTGAGGATGAAGATTCATCTATACCTCAAGGTTAAAGTTCTCTTACGAATAGGATTGTGAATGGTTATTGCATTATATATATGCAAGCAAAGATTTTTTTTTATCCGTCGAAAGCTTAACTTCTTCCACAATCAAGAACTTGTAAGGACATGATTCTCATTAACAAACTATATGTAGTTTGATTGATCTATATTATAAAATATCACAATTTATAGTCACATTCACAAAACACTAAAATTGACTTTTCATCTTACTCGACATTCATGCACGTATTCATATTTAAGAATTCCCCTATTGAGAAATCTTCAGCACTGCTAGTACCAATGTGTTCAACGATTAATTGTTCTGGAAGGAGGGTCACATCACCTCTTATAATTATTCATTCTCTCAACACGAAGTAATAAATTACCAATTATTAAATATGTTCTTGCTTTTATAGGATTTGGTATAATCTCATAAGTTTATGTTTGCCGTCTTTATTTTTATTAATTTTAAAAATACTTGTAGCACTTAATCTTGAGAGTCGTTTTAAGAATTCGTTACTTTTTCACAAATGACTTATTAACATCCCCTCTTTGATTGGTAGCAGAATTCATCCAAAGCTTCTTATCTCCCTTACAAAAAAAAAAAAATACTATTCTTTAGGGGCATTTGATTTGGTATTAACATAAGATATTATTTTAAAATTTTGGTTTAATCTAATCTTTTTGATGAACAATTGTGATAACTCATATAAATATTATCTTTAGATTGACGTAATTCTTGAAAAATTATTTCAGTTTGACTTTTATAGTTTTAACTCGTATTTATATAATCATGAACCTAAACGTGCATCCGATTTTAGTTTGTAAAAGGAATTAAAGTTCATCTAGCATTACTTGTTAGTTTGTCTATCAACATTTGTGACACGTGAAATGTACTTCACGCTATTAATATACAAAGTCCTGTGCGAAAAATAAGTTTTTAACATTAAAAAATAAATTAAAGAAACAAATAAGTTTTTCAGTTTAGTTGGATTATTAATTCAAGTGACTAAAATCGATAAATTAGCAAGAACTTTAATATATTTACGTAAGTAATGAAAAATGAAAATAATTACTATGAGTTAAGTTATATATTTTAACAGTGTAAAAGAATTTTACAATCTTACAATCTAACTTATTATAATATGTTACTTACTCTATTAAGGTTTCAAAATCATACTGCTATAAATAGTTAATTATTATTGTAAGTAACTCTACATATCTAGAGTGATCGACAAAGGAATTTTCTATTTTTATCTAATCTTTAGTTTCATGAAAAACACATAAGAATTTTTATGATATATATCTGATTCGGTAAGAGGCTTTTATTCCTAATAAAAAGTTTTGTATGAGTAAACTTAAGTGTCTCACTTGATTTTAAAGACCTAATCCCGAGTATTGTAGTCCTAACTATTTGTATTTGATATAGCAATTTTTGTAAAACTCAAGTTTAAGTAATATTAAAGTTTCAGTTGATTAAATTGTAATAATCACTAAATTGGGCTTAATATTAATGTTAAGTTAAACTAATCATGAGCTTAAAAAGGTGTATAAAGTTAGTCAACACTATAAGGTTATAGATAACATAAATAAAAAAATTATTGTAAATGAACTTCAAAATTCTGATCATCAAGTGAAATTCTAAACGTATAATTTTATCCAATAAAGATTATCTCATTGAAGTAATACTTTAGCTTTCAAAAATTTAGTAGAGAATCAAATTATTAAAAACTGAGAAGAAACAAAAGTTGAACGATTAATATGAATAGGAATGTTTCTTCTAAAAATTCGGAAGATTTGGCGCAAGAGTTTTTTTATTTTTATTCTTAAAAAAAAAACTTTTTATGGATGTGCCTTTCTAATCAAAGTTGGATTCGATTTGCTTCATGATTAGGGGTGTGGTGACAAATCCATATTCGGTTTCATCATATATCCTACATTTTAGCTCATCCAAAATTTAATCCCATATTGGAGGTGATTACTATTTCGTCCTTACTTAACTTAAATTTTTAAGGCTATTTTGGTCTTCCAATATTGTATTCGTGCTTTTATAATAATATAATAATCAATTCCTTACGAGAAATTTTAGCGGATTCCGGAGGAAAAGATGAAGAGGAAAATTGGCTTGCTTTGGCGATTAGTATTGATTACTGCACTAAAATATGTGAATATTGTATTCCAAATTAGACTATTGTAATTTTTACTTCGAGGTAAATAATGTATTCTAAATTAGAAGGGATATTCAAATTAGAATATTATGGTGTTTATTCGTAGTTGAATATTGTATTCTTCATTAGTTAAAATTGTGATTTTTCTTTAATTTTGATTTGAATATAGTAGTATTGATTAGAATATTAAATTTTGGGAATACTATATTTCAATTTAGAATATTATGGTATGTATTATTGTTGAATTCTATATTTTAAATTAAAATATTATGGTATGTTTTTGTAGACAATAAATTGCGTCGAAAAAATAAAATTAAGACCGAAAATATCGCAACAATCGTAGTATTTTATTTCGAATATTTGAGTGTACAATCTCTATGAATCCTCTGATTCTTCTTTTCAATAGTAAATAAATTCAATGGCCTTTGAGCTTGATCTTGAATCTATATTTGTTTCTACGAACGATGATCTTGTTCTTGAGCTTGAGCTTGAGCTTGATTGCTTGGCCTTGATTTTGATTCGTTCTTCGTTCTTGAGCTTGAACTTGATTTCTTGAACTTAAACTTGATTGCGTGAAGCTTAAAACTTGTGGAGAAATTTGCAGCGTTTGATCCACGAGCTCTTTCTTGCTTCTTGTTATAACTTCTGGTGTTTTTTCTGAGTTATGAAGACCCCTATTTATAGTTGTGGAAGGGAGGAGTTGTGATAAGAACAAACTCTTTTCGACCAATCAAATTGAAGTGTGACATGGCCGCATTTGATTGGCCGAAACATGTCACTTGCACACGTGGCACGGTTTCATTGGGCCTTTAATTTGACTTGGCATGCCTTGTCATTTTGACACATGGCACAATCCTATTGACTTTTCTGTTTGACTTGGCGCGCCACGTCATTTGACACATGACACCAAATTGGGCCTCTAGGAAGATGACATCTTGGGCTAAATGAAGTGGGCTCATCACTTTAGCCCAATTAAATGGGCTAGTCCAAGAGATTAAGACTTATTTATTTAAGTGTAAATCGTGTGGGATAACCACTTTTTAAAGTGGTATTTACTGTTTATTCAGCATTTTTAATGCTTAGCAATAGTAGCCACTAGTCTATTAAAATTAATATGAAAGAACTGTGTTACCTTTTCTTCTATCACTTTCATGTGTTAGGGAGAAGAACAATTGGCAGACTCTTCTTCATCTTCAATGGGTTTGGCTCGTGCCGTGTATGCGTATGCCATGAATTAATTCCATTGATTCACTTCGGCTCTTTTAACTGTCTAAGCAATTATTTCTTATACTTTCACTAAAATTCCATAATGCATGACAAGCTTCCCAAAATAGAGATTGGAGAAAAAAGATGAGGTAAATGCTTACCTTAATTCGACAGTAAACATATGTTAGATTTGTCATATAAAAAGTCCATATTATATATTCAATTTGCTTTAATATCTACATATCATAAACTTCAAGTAAGACGATATTGATAATTAAATCATATTTTCGTAAGTTTCAACTGACTAACTAGATGAGCACGGATGGATATGAAACTAGACTTATTTTGATTTACTTTGAATACTTGGTCCCGAACTTACAGTTACAAGTTCAAAAATTAAGGACACTTGGTCCCGAACTTCGAGTTCCAAGTTCAAAAGTTAAGGACACTTGGTCCTGAACTTAGAATTACAAGTTCAAAAGTTAAAGACATTTAGTCTTGAACTTAGACTAACAGACTCAAAAGTTAAGGACAATAGGTCCTGAACTTACAGTTACAAGTTCAAAAGTTAAGGACAATAGGTCCTGAAGTCTTGAACTTAGACTAACAAGCTCAAAAGTTAAGGACAATATATAGGTCCTGAACTTAGGCTAAGAAGCCCAAAAGTTAAGGACAATAGGTTCTGAACTTACAGTTACAAGTTCAAAAGTTAAAGACAATAGGTCCTGAAGTCCTGAACTTAGACTAACAAGCTCAAAAGTTAAGGACAATAGGTCCTGAACGTAGCCTAAGAAACCCAAAAGTTAAGGGCAATAGGTCCTGAACTTAGACAAACAAGCTCAAAAGTTAAGGACACTTGGTCTTGAACTTACAGTTACAAGTTCAAAAGTTAAGGACATGTAGTCCTGAAGTCCTGAACTTAGAGTTACAAGGTCAAAAGTTAAGGACATGTAGTCCTTAAGTCCTGAAGTTAAGTTCAAAAGTTAAGGACATGAGCAGAAGGGTATTTTCGTCCGGACAGTTAAAGTTTATTAAAGCAGTGGCTAAAGACTAAAGACATTTTAAACAGTGGCTTAAACGTAAATACATATGTTATTAGTGGCTAACCGTGCACTTTCCCCTTTATTTAATCCATATATGTTGGACTTATATAATTAATCCAATTATATTAGCCCATAATATATATTTGGACCAATATATCTCGAATTTAAAATATAGTCCAAATTATTTTATGGATTTAATTTATGTAAAATTTATATGCCTACAAATGCCCCCTACTTCAAGACTTGTCGGTCCTAGACATGTCGAACTTAAGACAAGGATTGAAGTATTATGAAGACATCAAATGGGATAATTTTGAAGCCCCAATTTACTAATCTAGGGAATATTTTGTAACGAAAATCTTGTCAGTTGCTCGAAACTTGCTTATAATAGAAATTCATCTTTTAAGATGACAATGGAAAGCCATATAAGCTTGAACTTTTTAGCATTTGCACTTCAACTTTGCCGATGCATTTCACTTTTGCTTTACCGAAACATTGATGGTACATGACAACCCTTTTCATTTGAAATTCTTACTCATAAATCCTTTGAAGAGTCATAAGCAAGCATTAATTCTTATGAATGTGTACATATTCTTACCACAAAGCTTGATGTCGAATGTTTCCAAATCCTTTTCTAAACCAAATAGCTTTGATTGACTTCTATTTGGATACGGAAGATTCCCCACCAAGTCCATGTCGGAAACAGGTAATAGTCACGCTTTTTACACGATCCCACATCGTGCAATATGCCATATAAAGCCATCTATGAAGATCTATATAAAGCCATATGCTCGTATTTGTTGAGCATCAATTCGCAGAATCTACAAGCCAATTGAGTCTAGCTTTACGGACTCGGGAGCATTAATGCGAAGGTAATTTCTTCTTCTTTTCTTGTGATATCTTCTTTTTTATTTTTTTTGTAGGTCAAGCGAGAAAGATATGTTCTTGTTCAACAAGATGATCCACGCATGAAGAAGACAATCTCGGGGTGTGAGGGGATGAGTACTCATCCTTGCCCAAATATCAGAGAGATTACTCTCAATGTGCTCCGACTATCGGAGAGATTACTCTCAATGTGGCCCGACTATCGGAGAGATTACTCTCAATGTGGCCCGACTATCGGAGAGATTACTCTCAATGTGGCCCGACTATCGGAGAGATTACTCTCAATGTGCCTCGACTATCAGAGAGATTACTCTCAATGTGGCCCGACTATCAGAGAGATTACTCTCAATGTGGCTCGACTATCAGAGAGAGTACTCTTAATGTGCTCGACTATCGTAGCGTTTACTCTCAAAATGACCTGACTATCGGAGAGGCCAACTTAAGGTGAAAAGGGCCTCATATGTTCACCTTAAGATTGGAAAGTTATAGTTCCTTTTAAGAACAAACTCACAAAAAGGCCAACTTAAGGTGCAAAGGGACTTATATGTCCACCTTAAGATTGGAAAGTTATAAAGCTTCAACTCGAAGACGACATCGACTTGAACACTTGGAAAACTTTGAAGATTTGGCGGACTGTGCAGACTTCAACTCGAAGATTTGGATGGCTTAAACAATTCAACTTTAAGATCGGCGAATTTAAAGACTGAAACTTGAAGACCGAAAGACTTGAAGACTTCAACTTGGAGGGCTTAAATATTTCAACTTTAAGACCGGCAAATTTGAAGACTGAAACTTGAAGACCGACGAACTTGAAGACTTCAACTCTGAGACTTGGAGGGCTTAGATATTTCAACTTAAAGATCGGGCGAATTTGAATACTTCAACTTGAAGACCGACGGAGTTGAAGATTTCAACTTGGAGACTTCAACTTGAATACCGACGAACTTGAAGACTTCAACTTGGAGACTTCGAAGGCTTAAATATTTCAGCTTCTCCTTTGTTTTACATTGTCCGACTTTTATCTTAGTCGCATAATTTTCAGCTTTACACGCTCGTAACAAAAGATTCATATCTTATCGTGGGAGAGTCCAAATAATGAACCGTTAGACTTCTCAAAAATTAGAATTCAATATCTAAAATATATCCAAAACTCAGAATCAAACACCTTTAGAATCGGCCCGGATAATATTTTGAAACCAAGTTTAGATTTCACCATGTTGAAAATTTCAGATTTGTGCAGTCTCAACAAAAAAAAACATATCTTGGTCTAGAAATATCGAAATTGCAAACCGTTTGATTTCTTGAAAAGTAGATTTTAAAATCTAGAACATATCCAAAATTCTCAATGAAACAACTTCAGAATCATCCCAAATAATATTTTGAAATTAACTTTATATTGCATCACGCTATCAATTCCAGATTTGTGCAGTCTCACCAAAAAAAAATATATCTTGATGTAGGAACGTCGAAATTACGAACCGTTTGATTTCTTGAAATCTAGACTTCAAGATCTACTGCATATCCTAAATTATTAATCAAAAACTTCAGAATCGTCCCAAATAATATTTTGAAATTAACTTTATATTGCACCACGCTATCAATTCCAGATTTGCGCAGTCTCACCAAAAAAATCATATCTTGGTGTAGGAACGTCGAAATTACGAACCATTTAATTTATTGAAAACTAGACTTCAAGAAATAGAACATATCCAAAATTCTCAATCAAAAAACTTCATAATTGTCCCAGATAATATTTTGAAATCAACTTTATATTGCACCATGCTATCAATTCCAGATTTGCGCAATCTCCCCAAAAAATTCATATCTTGGTATGGAAGCCTCAAGATTGGAAGATGTCTTACTTGCCATCAATTGAAATTTAAGAGCTATATTCTCACAAATATCTTGGGTTCAAGTCTCACCGAATTTGAAACGTTGTGCCAAAAAAAAATTTCCTTATACTTGTGTTTCCTTTTGACGCCTCTCTTCTCTTCTCCTTTTTTTTAAGGCAGAGGGCGGACTTAGAGACCAACAAACTTGAAGATTTGGCGTACTTGAAAACATAAGAATCCCTGGACTTCAATGCAAATACTTGACATCCTCCTAAAATCGATCAATTGAAGATATCAATTTACCATTGAGGGTTGCCCCCTTTAAATCAAATGAGATCAAAGTTCAACAGGAGGATGGCATTTCAGCTTGATCTTACATTCATTCATACTTCATTCGAACAATAATTGGGGCAATATGTATCTTTTGAACTTATGCGACTGAACTTAGAATGAAACTCTAAGCTGCCTACGTACCTCGGTGAAGAGGATCAAGTCATGTCGTAGTTCCTACTGGGTGATTTTTTTTTTAATATTTTTTTTATGTCCTAACTTTTGCCTAGGCCGCCTCTTTCGAAGTTTTCGACCTAGCAGACTTTTTTTTGTGGGCCGTACATAGTTTAGACTCATGCGGGCCAGGAGTGTTGCTACATGCAGTTTAGGCTCATGCGTCAAAGAGCGTGGGACTTCAAGGATAATACTTCTTCAAAAACTTGCCATTGATAGAGCCGATTCTCATGCCATCTGCATCAACCAGCTTGTAAGCCCCACTTGAATAAATTTCTTGTACAACATATGGCCCATCCCATTTTGAAGTGAACTTCCCTATAGGTTTATGAGAAGTAATTATGGGTCTTCGTACGGTAAGGACTTGATCTCCTACTTGAAAGGATCTCAGGCGAACTCTTTTATTGAAGGCGCGATATAATCGAGCTTGATAACATTCAATACTCTATTGAGCTTCCAACCTCTTCTCATCAAGGGCCTCTAATTTTGCTAATCAAAGTCGAGCATTTTCTTCATCAATGATCCCTTCTTGAATATCCAGTCGTAACAAAGGTATTTGACGCTCAAGTGGAAAGACGGTTTCGACTCCATAAACGAGTGAATAAGGAGTTGCCTGTGTTGGCGTGCGGTGAGTCGTCCTATATGCCCATAGATCTTCTTCCATATGGTCATTCCAATCTCATTTGGATTTGGAGACGACTTTCTTTAACAAGTTGCATAGAGTCTTGTTGAATGCCTCAGCTAGACCATTGGCAGCAGCATTGTACATCAAAGAGTTACGTTGCTTGAAGCCAAAGAGATCACAAATCTTGTTCATCAGCCTATTATCGAATGGCTTTCCATTATCTGTTATTATGTAACGAGGAATGCCAAAGCGATAGATAATGTTTACTCGGATGAAACTTGCAACATTTTCCTTCTTTACTTTCTTAAGAGCAACAACTTCGGCCCATTTTGAGAAGTATTCAGTTGCAGCCAAGATGTATAGGTGCCCACCAAAGGACTTTGGTAGTGGTCCAACAACATTCAATCCCCAAGCGTCAAACGGCCAGGATGCAACAGTCGGGTGCAACACTTCTGGAGGTTGATGAATAAAATTCGCATGGAATTGACAAGCCTTGCATCTTCGAGCATAGTCCAAGAAATCTTTTACCATCGTTGGCCAATAGTATCCCATCCTTTTTATATGGAAGTGGAGCATTGGTCCAGACTGATGTGACCCACATACCCCAGAATGCGTTTTTTGCAAATTTTTGAGTGCTTCATCTTCCCCTAAGCATCGCAAGAGTACTCCCTCGAATGATCTTCTGTATAGGGTATCTTTGTAGTAAAGGAAGTGAGGTGCACGACGGCGGATTTCAGTTCTTCTCCGCGGATTTTCTGGAAGTATCCCATAGCACAGGTAGTCGATAATGGGTTGTCTCCATTCTTCTTTCTCAACTCCAGAAACAATGACAAGATGCTTGGGGTTCATTTTCTTCACCTTCAGCCTCATTTGGCAGCGGTACTACCCATTTTTGGCAGATAGTAACTTGCGCTTGATCAAACAGGGTTAAAGATGAAGCTAGGGCAGCTAAAGCATCCACCTTCTTATTTTCTTTCCTTGGCACATGTTGAATAGTTACATCACCAAGACACCCCATTAACTTTTTTGAGTAATCATGATATGGGTGTAGTTCAGGTTTCTTGACCTCGTAACTACCTAAAAGTTGATTGACTACTAACTGAGAGTCACCAAAGACTTGCAATTGCAACCGCTTCATTTTGACAGCCATTTCGAGCCCAAATATTAGTGCTTGATACTCAGCAACATTGTTAGAGCAGAGTTGCGTCAACGTAAAAGAGTAGGGCAGAACTTCACCTTGAGAAGTGACAGATACTACATCAGCACCAGCTCCTCCGCGATGTGTAGCACTATCAAAGTACATCTTCCATAGAGTCTGAACTTCAATGACCATGGCGTCCTCATCAGGTAGCTCATCAGTTAGTTCCCAATCATCAGGTATAGGGTGATCTACCAAGAAGTCCGCTAACGCTTGTCCTTTTATAGCCTTTTATGGGACGTACACGATTTCAAATTGTTGAAACTGGAGGTACCACCTTGCTAGTCGATCACTAAGGACAGGTTTTGACATCACAAACTTGATGGGATTCGCTCTAGAAACCAAATGAATGACATGAGCTTGAAAGTAGTGCTTCAACTTTTGGATTAAGAAGACTAGCGCCAAACATAACTTTTCAATTGGCGAATAATTCAGCTCATTTGGTGTCATCATCCTGCTCAAGTAGTAAAGGAAGTTTTCTTTCCCTTCACTATTTTCTTGGGCCAACAGCGCTCCAATAGACCTTTCTTGTGCTGAAATGTATAGTATCAGCGGCTTTCCAAGTATAGGGGCTGTCAAAACCGGAGGCTTCATGAATTAGGATTTAATGCTCTCAAAGGCACTGCTACATGCTTGGTGCCATTTTAAAGGGACACCTTTCTTCATAAAGCGACTGAATGGTTGGCACCTCCCAGCTAGGTTTGAGATGAATCTCCTAAGGTATACTAGCTTTCCTTGCAGACTTTTCAATTCATGAATATTCCGAGGCTCAAGCATTTTCAAGATTGCATCTATTTTGGCTTGATCAATTTCAATCCCTCGATGTCGAACAATGAAACCAAGGAACTTCCCTGAAGTAACTCCAAAGGCGCATTTCAATGGATTCATCCTAAGTTGGTACCTTCGGAGCAACTCAAACACCATTCTCAAGTCTTTCAAGTGGTCGCCCTTCTCTCTTGATTTTACCACCAAGTCTTCAACATAGCATTCGACATTCTTGTGGAGAAGATCGTCAAAAATATTTTTCATAGCCCTTTGGTAAGTAGCACTAGTGTTCTTCAAGCCAAAAGGCATTACCTTGTAGCAATAAATACCCTTGGGGGTGCAAAACGCAGTAAGCTTTTCATCTTTTGGTGCCATGCGAATTTGGTTATAGCCCAATGAACCGTCCATGAAAGACATTGCCTCCCAACCAGTAGTAGCATCGATCATCAGCTCTGGAATAGGAAGCGGGAGTTCATCTTTGGGACACATATTATTGAGGTCCCTAAAGTCAACGCATACTCGAATCTGGCCATTCTTCTTCCTTACAGGGACAATACTTGAAACCCATGTTGGGTATTTAACTACCCGAATAAATCTAGCTTCAATGAGTTTGTTAACTTCAGTTTCAATTAGGGGAAACAAGTCCGGCCTAAAGTGCCTTTGAGCTTGTTTAACATGGCGGGCACCATTTTTGACTGCAAGGTGATGGACTGCTACTTTCGGGTCCAAGCCAGGCATCTATTTGTAACTCCAAGCGAAGACATCCTTGAACTCCTTGAGTAACTCAATATAAGTGCTCTCTTCATCAGCTTCTAGTAAAGCACTTAGGTAGATGGGTCTTGGTTCCTCATCGGTGCCAAGGTTAACTTCTTTTAAGGCATCAATTGTCATCTTCACTCCTTATTCAAGTTTGGGTGGAGCATCTTTTGCATCTTCATCTTCTTGAAGGTCCCCATCGTTGAAGGATATGTGATAACATGGTGAAATATCCTCCAATTCTACATTATCCTCCATTGACGATGGAACACCATTCTTGCCTTGTACAGTAACATGATACGAAGAACCCACACTTTCTTCATCTTTGTCATTCTCCTTAGTGTAGACCACAGTATATGGCTTTACCTTCAGTACTTCTTTACATGAAACCACAAGTTTTGTTTGTCGCCTCATTCTAGAAGGAACTAAACTTTGGAAATCCTTAGAGATTTTCTGGATTTTGGGCGAGGTGGGTGTTCTTATGCTTTGAAATTTCTCTGGAACTTGTTCCCCTTCTTCAATAGACCCAATCTTTCAAATACGGAGGTTTTCACAGGTGATTTTCCAAGTCGATCAAAGACAGAAGGCTTGTTAGAAGCGGCAGATTCATCTCCTACAGTGATATAATTGCTACTTTCCCTCTTATAGAGATGCGCACTGGTGACGGCTGATTGTATCCCAAACCTTCACGTGGTTGTCTCGTTGCAGCTTCTGATGGTAGCTTCGCTAACTTTGACGGCTCATTAGGATTGTATCTAGCTTTTGCAAATAGCTTGTAAGCGTTAGGATCAAAACCTTCATATGTTCGCTTTGTAGGGAGTGCCACATTTTGCAAATGATTTTGGGCTACAAACCCTGCAAGCGATTTCGAGGACAACTTTACTGCCTCAATTCATTTTACCGGAAGAGTTAATTCTTTTAGCGTCTTGGTCTGTAGATTAGATGATTCACCTTCATCTTTCTTCCTTTTAGGGACATATTGGAGCGCATGACTCAATTTCTTGCCATAAGACGCAATACCCCTCTATAAGATTTATTCGCGTTGGGTTGTACCTCCTCGGTAACATCTTTGACTCTACTAGTAGTCACTTTGGCTCTTTTAGTTGTGGGCTCATCATTCTTGCTTTTCATGCCACCATCAACTTTTATCTCCTTCACAATGCGGTTCTTCAAGTAGAACATTACATCGGCGAAGTGTGACTCAGCCTCGGTGAATGGCTCATCATCAGCAACTATCTTCTTCTCGACTTCACCCTCATAGTATTTCAAACATTGATGGTAGGTAGATGGAACCACTTTGTTCATATGTATCCAAGGCCTTCCAAGCAAGACGTTATATGAAGTCTTTACATCGATCACATGTAGCCATGCACTTGATTGCATATCTTCAATAGTTATTTCCAGCTTGATCGCGCCTATGGCTCTTTGCCCCCTTGGTTGAATCCTTGGATCATCACACGACTTTCTAAGAGTTCGCTCATGGAATACCAAGTTCTTTCATAGTATGAATTGGCAAAATGTTCACTAAGGATCCTCCATCAAGCAAAATTTGATTTACCCTTTCATCACGCATATAGCCAACCGGATACAATGGGCGGTTATGAAGAGTGTCACCTAGAAGAAGATCATCATTTGTGAACGTGACTTTTTCCTCACAAGCATTAACTTCTTGAGGAGTGGACTCAGTGAAATTTTCCGAAGATGGTTCCAACGGTAGGTCATCCCTCTTTTCTTCCCCTTTGTCAACATGGCAACAAGGGGCATCGATACCCTTATGGGAAATCTTCGTTCGGAACCAACTTGGTAAAAACTCATCCAAGGTCACTGGATTTTGTGGCTTTTGAGAATGGTGCATCTCCACTTCTTCAAATGCCTAACTGGATTCTTTTTCGTTGGTTTTTTTACCATCATCTTCCTTGTTGGTTGTTCTGTTGATTCTTTTCGTGGGCTTCTTGTGTGGCACCTACGACGAGTCACCAACGTCCAACCTTCATCATCATCAGGTTGATCGTCTTCAACTTTGTTGTTCACCAGTAATTCTTCATTTTTGATTCCTTTTAAACTGCATAACTCATCTAGACTGAATGAGCCAAAGGTGATAGAGACTTGGTTTGTGCTTTCTTTCTCATCTTCAGGCACGATCTTCTTTTCACGGGCCAAGTCCATAACTTTTTCCTTGAAGACAAAGCACTTCTCCAGATTGTGACTTACAAGTCGGTGATATTTGCAGTAATTTGGGTCATTTGTTTTCCCAGCTTCATTTGGTCGCTTCATCTCTGGAAGCTCAATGAGATTTAACTCGAGGAGTTCTTCGAAAATGGCTGGCACATCAGAATCCAGGAATGGGTACTCTTTCTCCTGCATTTCTTTTAGAGTCAACTTTCCACTTGGCTTATCTTGAAAAGAAGTGGATTTGCTCACCTTCATCATGAACTTCATAGGTGACATGTTGACATTCATAGCTTCTTTACTTTCAGACTTGGGTACGAATTTGACCCACTTCCTGACTTCTTGCTTGTCATTCCCTTTGAGAGGTTCATAGATGGGCAACCTTTCATTTCCAGCGAAGGCCATGCTCAATTCCATGTCATGGGCACGAGTTGCAAGTTCTTCGAATGTGACAGGCTTGATACCTTGCAAGATGTAGCGTAATCCCTAATGGATGCCCTGGATGCACATCTCTACGCCTGAAGCTTCACTAAGCCTGTCTTTGTAGTTGAGACTTGCATTCCTCCAACGATTGATAAAGTCGATAACTGGTTCCCCCTTGCGTTGACGAGTATTTGTAAGTTCTATCATACTCACAGTGCATCTCGTACTATAAAAGCGATTGAGGAACTCTTGCTCTAGCTGATCCCAACTATCGATAGATCCAACCTCGAGGTTCGTGTACCAGTCAAAAGCATTTCCTTTTAGCGAGCGGACAAACTGTTTGATGAGGTAATCTCCATAAGTCCCAGCATTGTTGCACGTCTCCACGAAGTGCGCAACATGTTGCTTTGGGTTACCTTTACCATCAAACTGTTGAAACTTTGGAGATTGATAGCCAGCAGGCATCTTCAACATATCGACCCTTGCAGTGTACGACTTTGCATATGTAAGGGAGGATTTGGCAGCAGCTTCATATTTGTTCTTAATGGTTCCTTCAATGAACTCCTTCAGTTGATCGATTAAAATCATCCCTTCAGATGAGACAGGGATAGCCTTAGTGGATGTTGCTTGTCTTGGGAGAGAGTCACTCTCTAGAACTTCATGGAGCTTACCAGGTGCATGGGTAGATTCTTTTTCCATCAAGATTCTCACCCTGTCTGTTAGCTTGTCAATTCTAGCCTCTTGATTTTACATGCATTTGGTCAAGCCAACGATTGCTTCTGTCAAGTTTGCCAACTGCTCCTCCATAGATGAAGTGTTTTTCACTATGGCTTACATGATTGTCGTGGACGATGGAGAGTAGCATGGATTTTCACACAGATTGATCCTTGATTGGCTCACGCTATGTGGTGTAAATGGGGAGGATCCATTACTTGAAGCATCATCATCTTCCTTCACAGTAGAGTTCTTGGATCCGGAGAGGTCAAGCAGGGCAAGAGTTTTCTTGATCTTTTCAGCAACATCGCTTCCTCCTTCAAATGCATTTGTGGAAGATCTTTCTCTTTTTGAGGATGAAGATCCAAAAACAGGGGTTGACGCGGACGACACTTGGGGTGTTTGTTGTCCTAAAGAGCTTGCTTTGCTCCTCGTAACTGGTCTGAAGCTTCCAAAGGTAACATCAAGGATGTTTTCTACATCAGCATAGAACCTGGAATTAGCAGCCTTGGTGGAAGTTGAACCGAAGTTGATTTTCTTTGAAGCCATTTCAATGTTCTTGGACTTTAGTGTTTGAAAAGTTGAGATGAGAGGTAGAGATTGTCCCACTGGGCGTGCCAGAATTTGTAGATAATAAATTGCGTTGAAAAAGTAAAATCAAGACCGAAAATATCGCAACAATCGTAGTATTTTATTTCGAATATTTGAGCGTACAATCTCTATGAATCCTCTGATTCTTCTTTTCAATAGTAAATAAATTCAAGGGCCTTTGAGTTTGATCTTGAATCTATATTTGTTTCCACGAAGGATGATCTAGTTCTTGAGCTTGAGCTTGATTGCTTGAACTTGATTTTGATTCGTTCTTCGTTCTTGAGCTTGAACTGGATTTCTTGAACTTAAACTTGATTGCTTGAAGCTTGAAACTTGTGGAGAAATTTTCAGCGTTTGATCCACGAGCTCTTTCTTGCTTCTTGTTATAACTTCTAGTGTCTTTTCTGAGTGATGAAGACCCCTATTTATAGTTGTGGAAGGGAGGAGATGTGATAAGAACAAACTCTTTCCGACCAATCAAATTGAAGTGTGACATGGCAGCATTTGATTGGCCGAAACATGTCACTTGCACACGTGACACAGTTTCATGGGCCCTTTAATTTGACTTGGCATGCCTTGTCATTTTGACATGTGGCACAATCCTATTGGCTTTTCCGCTTGACTTGGCGCGCCACGTCATTTGACACGTGGAACCATATTGGGCCTCTAGGAAGATGACATCTTGGGCTAAATGAAGCGGGCTCATCACTTTAGCCCAATTAAATGGGCTAGCCCAAGGGATTAAGACTTATTTATTTAATTCATATATATTGGACTTATATAATTAATCCAATTATATTAGCCTATAATATATATTTGGACCAATATATCTCGAATTTAAAATATAGTCCAAATTATTTTATGGATTTAATTTATGTAAAATGTATATGTGTACAGTTTTTTTTTTATTATTGTATTCCAAATTGTAAAACCTCACATAACAGAATGAATCGATTTGCAACCCAAATCGATAATAACCACATTAATAGAAAATTCACATAATAATCGCATTTTCATACTCCACCATATTGAATCATGATCAGAATATCTTTCATTGCAACTGATGAAGTTATACTGCGTTGTACAAAACATGTTCGATGAAAAAAAAAAAAGACTTCTCGTAGAGAATGAATATGTTTTGATGAGCAGAGAGGTAAATCTCAATATTATGTACTCAATTATGCACGTTTCAACAATTATGACTACATTTGAGGAATTTTATCCCCTAAAAAGTAGCGGGTAAGATTCTGTATTTTTGTAAGGCAAGATATACGATGTAATTATAATTCGGATTTACTATGTAATTTCAATAGTTATGTATATAGGGTAAATAGTTTCCATAGATAGTATGGTACCGCGTTTTTTCCCCTATAATGGAACGATCCATAGTTTCAACAACAACAACAACCCAGTATAATCCCACACGTGGGGTCTGGGAGGGTAATATGTACACAGACCTTACCCCTACCCCGAAGGGTAGAGAGGCTGTTTCCAGGAGACCCTCGACTCATAAAGCAACAGAAGCCGATATATTAGTACCATAAAAATACATAATAAAATAATAGCAATACAATAGATATGAAATACAGAATACGACATACGAAAAAGATGACTGGTATAGTAAGACTAGCAGGTAAAGCCTTGCATCAATAGACGATCCATAGTTTCATTTTATATAATGTTCATTGGTGTATACTCTATAGTAGTGGTGACAAAATGGAGTAAAAATAGTTATTTATTCATATTATCCATTAAAAAAATGGGTTGGATAAAGTACTTTTAGAAAACTGGTCAAATATGGATAAGAACTCAATTACCCCACTTAGAAAAATAGATAATTAATGAGTTTAACTTTCACATTTGTAAAGAATCAAATTGGAGGTTCCTTCTGTTTGGGAGACTAGAAATTCTACCAAAAATGATCATATTCAAGAAGCTATGGATAATATAAATATTTATATTATCCGTTGGTTAACCAATTTTTATCCGTATTAAATATGAGCCGAGTCGAATAATTTATAAGTTTTTGCATTATCTGTTTTCGGCCAACCCATATTCGATCCGAGCCGTCCATTTTGCCACCCAACTCTATATATAGGTGTTTAAATTTTTTATTTAATTAACATCAAACTAGAGAGAATTAAATGATTCAAGTTACAATTAATTGCAACTCTACGTACATTGCTTAAATTTCACATAATAAAAATAAAAAAAAATCTTTAGTTTTACCTTTTCTTATTTGTATTCATGGACCCGCTACATTCCAAAAAAAATTAAGAAAAGAAGGAACAAACCTACAGATAAATATGGGTTCTGAGCTAGTATTAATGGTGTTCAACGTAATCAACTAAGAAAGGTTATTTATTGAGAAAGAGAGGAAAAAGAAAAAATGGAAGAGGAATTAAACGAAAAAGAGATAACTTGAAAAGTTGAATATGCATAACTGACACTTGAGAGAGTCTAGAATGCAAAAAAAATATCAAAACAAGTAACGTTAAATTAAACTAACAAACCATCAATGGATCAAACTTGGTCCATCCAGCTACAACTTGAGCCTTTGTTTTTTCACAGAATGACCAAGTTTGCTCCATTAAAGAGAAAGGCTAAAATAGAAAGGAAAAAAAAAAGTGAATTGTCAAGTCGTCTCTTTTGAGCCAGAGTATTAATTGCAGTCTCACAAGTTTTAGAGTTTAAGGTAATTAATTCAAGTGCCTCCGGCGAAGTTAGGCGGCGGCCAAACACCGCCGCCGCCGTCCGTCATATAAGTCAAGCAAGACAATGGCACCAAACACAACCCTCTGCTTCTAAGATCTCTTTTTAATTCTTCACTACTTCCGTTCATCTCTCCACCACCCTAGAAAATAAAAAATTGTTTATTATTTCAATTGAAAATACTTAATGGTAGAATAGATGCATGAAGTTATATATATATCTTACTCCATGCAGTGATCTGCTGGTTTTGTTGCGTGATGATTTCATGTATGGGACACTTAGTGTCTGCAAAAGGAAGAGAAGCAAACATTTCAAAGGCAATTATACAATATATACTGCACATGCACATACATACACATAAGAGGTGCAGATAATGGCAGCCCGCTGCACAGAATATTTGGTGTTCATGTAAGGTCCGGAAAGGACAGATTAATATAGAATAGAAAAATTAACGGAAAGAGTTTTGGGTTTAATTATTTGGTAAGTGTTGAACCTCAACATATACCACAAAAGCCCAAAAACCCTAGCTAGCTGGTGTGCAGGTTCTTGATATTGTACGTTAAAGTCAGAGAAGGTGCAATTGGTAGCTCTATTTAATAGTACTATTGATTAGTATACTGATAGTGTGATAGAACTTTTTACACACTATTAACGTAGCTTAAATTGATATTACAAGTCACTCACAATTTATTTTAGGTTAGCAATAACTACAATACATTATTAAATAAAGTCTGCAGCTAGGTTTCAGTATTAACAAGTCACTTGCTATAAAATCGAGGAAAGAAAGCCTTGACGTAACTGGTAAAGTTGCTGCCATGTGACCAGGAGGTCACGGGTTCGAGCCGTGGAAACAACCTCTTGCAGAAATGCGCAGGGTAAGGCTGCGTACGATTGACTTTTGTGGTCCGGCCTTCCCCGGACCCCGCGCATAGCGAAAGCTTAGTGCATCGGGCTGCCTTATAAAATAGAAAATTATGATGAAAAAGAAATATTTCTTGCAAAGGATCGGCTAGCTAAAGTCGATAAAAAAAAATTGGCTTTTAGCGGGGAATATAACACCAGCAACAATTTGTTAGGAATCAGCAAGTCAATAACTTAATTTATAGTGAGAGAACATAAAGGTCGGCCCTCTTAACCGACAACATAATTACACCCTAAAATGAATAGTCTTACTACATAAGACTAGGTTTTTTTTTAATTTCGCCAACCTTTCCTACATTAAATGAAACTGGGAATTCGCCACTACTATAACGGAAGTTCGAACTTAGTAGATTTAATGCAAATTATGTATTCATATTACAAATTTATTAAATATATATATAAAATTAATTTCAGACTTCAATTACTAACACCTGATCCTGACTTCAACTTTATTATTATGTAAAGGATTTATATTTTACACAAATAACAATGTAAAAGTATGAAAATTAATATTTTCTTAACAATAACAATGTAAGAAGAAGAAGAAGAAGAATGTTATAGAAGTGAAAAAATGGTACCTCAACTTGGTTCTGAAGGAATTTGATATAACCAATAGCCTCCATTAGAACCGATGCTGTGTCCGTCTGCAGTATTCTCCAAAACAAACTTGTCAAACATTCCACAAACTTCACTACATGTCTCTAAATAAAGAAACTAAAAACGCAATGCAAATGTAGTAGTTTAGCAACTTTAAGAAATAGTGCGTTGTGAACAATATTTGCTTTCTCGGGGTTATACCCTAAGCATGCACTTCATTACTGTACAATTCCATGAAATTTGTGCTATCCAAAGCTTGAATCTTTGGACGCCAAAATAGCCGTCCACTTCAAAATAAATGTAAATTATCTCTGCTGCAACAGTTTTAAAAATCTACTAATCATATAAAGTTAAATTATTTACTACTAATAACTATTTGAGTTCCTATATCGGCTGTTTAGGAATGAGAAGATCTCTTTGTATGGTTTTGATAGTCCCGCCTCTTGAATTAACTTTTAGGGTTGAATTAAGGGCAAGTAACATTACTTTTATCACTATGCATGATTTTGTAATGACATATACTAACAAATGTAGTTTAATTGATAATTCACTAACTACTTATAGAAGATGTGGCATATATGGCATTACAATAGATAATTCATGACTAACTAAAAACTTGAGACATTGATGCAAAATATAAAACGTACCTTGCCAAAAGGCGCTACCAATTGTTGAAGAGCTGCTATTCTATCTCCTAGTTTCTCCTTTCTCACCTGCGCTTCAATAAAGCAAAACCATCCATGAAATGCCAATCGAAAGTTACTATTTCGTACACTATCAAATTAAGTTGACCTATAATAACAAGTACACTTTCCGTATCAAGCGTGATATGATAATCTTGAAAATAGACTACTTATAATCTACTGTAACGAATAAATTTCACTGATAATATAACTTTTTTGGAATGTTAGTGAATATAATTTAAGTTGTCCATGTGACCTATAGGTCATAGGTGCGAGCCATGAAAACAGACATTAATGCTTGCATTAGGTTAGGATATCTACATCACAATCCTTGAGTGCGGCCCTTTACCGGATCATGCGTAAACACGAGATACTTTGTGCATCAAGCTATCAAGGTATATAATTTAAACTCGAGATACATTACCTTAAAGGGTGGACAGGATGCGCGTGAATCTACTCTTGATTTCTTTGGTGCATTTTGAGGTGCCTTAGGCTCCAAAATATTGCTGGTCCTTTTAGCTTCAGGCACTCCATTACTAAAGGCTGATATCTTCAAGATTCAAAAAAAGAGTAAACTTTATCACATTTAATCATACCAACCTTAACAAAGTATAAGGCAAAGGACGAACTCATTTCTGAGGAAAGGGAGAGAAAAAAAGATAAAGAGGCATATAAATGTATAAAGCTGAAGTAGCCTTTAATATGAGAAAAGAAAAGCTTTCTCTTTTCTTGTAAATTATTCAAAAAGTGAAAAAGGAAGAAAAAAAAAGATTTCTGGCTTTCCCCATTCTCGTAAATACTTAAGAATCTCAAACAGTATCCACAGAAAATGAAAGTTTTTAGTTTGATTAATTATCTTTCAATTCCTTAGAATTATTATGCAATGTAAGTATATATGACTCTATTAAGCTTAAGGTAAAATGCTCTACTCCTACTTGCTAGCAACGTAGTAAGTAATATTAATGCACATTGAAATGCATGCAAAAGCAAATAAACAAGAAAAACAAAAGGACAGTGACATTTGAGAAGAAGAAATTCTTAGGTCGTTTATGGATAATATATAGTTGAAAATTGAAAAAGAAGAAGAGTAATTTGAAGTTAAATTTTTTTTAAAAAAATCAAATTTTGTAATTCGCCATATATTTTACTTGTAAGAAATAGAAGTTTTGTGAGTGAAAATTCACTAGAAATACACTTCAAACACGTTTTTCAATATTTCATCACCAGTACTGAAGTTCATTTTTTGCGCATAATGTGACCAAACCATAATTTTGCATAAAATAAGGTAAGGAATAAGAAAGAAATACTAACACTGGAGGAGCTATCTACTGGACTTTCACTTGATGAATGCTGGAAATGATTTGTTAGGCCATATGGTTGGCTAAAGCTCCCTCCATATCTTGAAGAATTGACGAGATCCAACGGCTGTAAATTCATATCCAAAGAGCTAGAATTTGCTAAATATGATGCTTGATTAATAGTATTCAAGTTGGATACATTTATTGTGGGATATATCTGACTAAATTTCCCTCTATTATTAGTACTACTACTAGAGTTTGAGGAGTAAAGAAGATTATGATCTCCAGGATAAAGTTGAAGCCCAGTATTGATCATTTGACATCCAGAATTAGAAAGAGTTCCAAACAGAAGTTTAGCATTCATATCACTCAATTCTCTTTCCTCTATATTTGATGGACTTTTCAACATTTGAGTGAATCTTGGGTATGAATCTAATGAATTTTCTTGCTTTACTAATTGGCTGCTCACACTGTTATTAGCCCAATGAAACCCCAAATCTTGAGTCATAGAAACTAAGTTTGTGCCACTTTGTTGCTGCTGCCTTAATAATAATGGATCACTTGAGTTTGTAGTATTGATTGCTCCACTAGAATATGAACTAAGACTAGTTCCAGCACTGTTCCTAAAAAGAGGAAAAAAGATTAGATAAAATGTAAGTGAAAGTTCAATAGTTAGACTAAGAATATTAATGGAAAAATGAAGGGAAATTTTTTAAGCACTATTGCTTTTGAGGAGTTTCAAGATTAATGCAAATATTGGTCCATGAAAAATGAAAGAAAAAGGAATTTTAGGGAACTTTCTATTTGTTGCACATCAAATCAACAAAGAATGTTTTTATAAAAAAATAAGAGAAGAGATTCCAATATTCTCAAGTCTTTCTTTCTTAAAGATAGATCATAATAATAATGGGGTTTTCTTGAAAGTAGCCAAAATATAATCATTCACATCAAACACCATAACTAAAGCGGTGTCTCTCTTTTGTTTTTAGAGAGAGAGTTAGAGAGAGAGAATTAAAGTGACTTACAAGATAGTACATGGGGTCCAAGTATGTGTAGTGTTTGTTGCATCTCCATAGCTAGAATTAGAAGATGAAGAATTAGGAGAAATACCAAGAGGAAGTTGATCTTGGAACTGGAGTTGATGATATTGTTGGTGGTGGTGATGGAGATTTGCAGGCTCCATAATTTAAAAAAAAAAATATATGAGAAGTTTGCTTTTGCTTTGCTTTTTTTGGCTTTGTTTTTTAAGGCACTTGAAAATCCCAAGATGAAGAATAATTTAAAAGCAAAAGTACCCAAGCTTCTCTCCTCCTCTATCTTCTTGCTAGCTAGCTCCTCTCTGCTACTACTATACAATATTTAACTCAAAAAAGAATTTAACATACACAAATTTGTTAAGTAAGGTGACAACCACATATATCATCTTCACTTTAAGCAACTTTTCACCATATAAGTCTTGTTCTTACTCATTCAATGTCTCAAAGGGCCATAAAGCAAACCTTGAAAAGAAAGAAAATAAGCAAGCAAGCAAGAAGAGAAAGAACCCACAGCTCTCATGATATATACTACCTCTATTTTATTTTATATCGATGTTGTTTAATTAAACACGAATTTAAGGAAGATATAAAGACTTCTGGACTTCTACCACGTATCCAAAAATATTGTTAAAACTTACCCTCTTACACTTCATGACAATTTTATAACTGTAAAAGAATCTCATTGAGTGTAAAACGAGTAATTCTAAATTAAAAAGTTTCTATTGTTGGTGTTTACCTTCCATATACTTTTCTGGCTTATATTGCTATTATTATCTTTTTGGTTTTTGTTGTTGTTATTTTTTATTTTTGTTGTTTCTTTTCATTTTTTTTAGCCGAAGGTCCGTAGGAAATAACCTCTCTATCTTTGTAGGATAGGGGTAATGTCTACGTACAAACTACTCTATCCAAACCTCACTTGTGGGATTCCACTAGATTTGTTGTTGTGTGAATTAAAAAGTTTTCAAATGTGGGCATATGTCATTTTTATTTAAATGGACAAATAGGATATATAAGGTATACTATAATATATACTATTTTTTCCTTTTTCTGCCAAACTTTTTGCACCTTCACAATATAAAAACGAATTTCATGTCTCCCACTCTTGTCTCCCACTCTTGTCTCCAAAACACTTATAAATAATTGTATTTTTTTTAGGTGGAGGGGTAAGGGGAGCTAGGTATTTTGGGTGACTGCAATTACAGGGAGATGATTATAATTCCCCTAAGGCTATGATTAAAAATGCCTGGCGCTGCTGCCTTCAATCCCAAGACTTTGAAGGAGAAAAAAAAAAGTGATATTTTCTGAGAAAAGAAATGATAGCAACCATGTTAACTTCTTCTGATTGTTCCTTCTCTTTCTTTCATACCCACATGTTAATCTTTGAGAAGTCTTTGTATAGTACTGAGCTTTGGTCGGTATCTTAAAACACAACACAAAATGCTTGTTGCGAATGGCCAATTGGATATGCTTATCTTTCCATTATTATTCATGTGGTCCATACTATACATATTCAAGGGGAAAAAATGAAGTTATAAATTGTGAAATGCTTTTCGTTTAACGAAAAAACACGTACGAACAATTTTCTTTGTAAATTAGTCTAAAAAGGAAGAACAGTATCTATTACATTGAAATATTGGATGAACTCTAAGCTCAAGTTTAATTATTTGATGGTTCAATGCCTCAACATATATATAATTATTTACATGTTCTTATTGTTAGGATCGAAATAATCAGGTGTCATGCGGAAGCTAGCAAAACAAACATTGAACGATGATAAATCAGATAACAAAAGAGAAATATATCAAAAGAGACACAAATATTGAATGTGATTCGGTCAATTGACCTAAGTCCACAGCTGAGATGAGCAATCGACTATATAAAATGGGAGTACAAGATATCGAGAGAACGACCTCACGAAGAGGCAAACACAAATGATACACTAACACTTGTCCCGTAAAGTTCTTCCCCTAAACACGACTCTCAAACCCCATGTGGTTACATTGTGGATGCTACTGAATGAGAAAGAAAGATCTCAATTAATAGAAGTCTAAACTTTTTCCTATCAGTAAAGGGACTAACCAAATATGGAAGATTCATAATGTTCTTCTACAAGAAGGAAAACCTATTTTTGATAAATATGTTGTCTTTTCCTTCAAAAAATAAGAAAACCAAATATGATAAGAAAATCAAGACAATACCTAACATTTGTCTATCGAAAGTGAGTAGAAAGTAGGCATGTCTTGTAAGCGTCTTTCTCATTATGTTGAGCTTAATTAGATTTAGTCTTTAAGTAGAAATTAAAGTAGAAACGTCAATGAGAGCATCTCATGTACATTCTTAAATACTCCCTCCGAACCAATTTATGTGATCTGCTTGATTGGGCATGGAGTTTAAGAAAAAATGAAGACTTTTGGAATTTTTTGTCTTAAATAAGTTAAAAAGGGGTCCAAAATATTTGTGTGGTTATAGAAGCTTTTTATTAAGAGTAGAATTGTAAGTTTAAGCTAAATTATTTTCAAATTTAAAAAGGAATCATTCTTTTTGAAACATACCAAAAAAGAAATAGGTTCACTGGAACGAAGGGAGTAATAATTTCGCTTAATATAATTAGTCATTATGGAATAGTTTTTCTCTAGTATGTTGTCTTTCTCTCGTTCGATACTCGAGAACTTCTTGAGATTTAGATGGTAACAACATGAGAACTAGCCGAAACCTAGAGTTATCCAACATTTAATTTTGTATATACATAATTTTTTTCTTGGATTAATTATCTGATATTCGAAATCACGGCCCGACTATCTAGATTAGCATCACGTATGATCATTTAAGGGAAAAAACTTCTTACCAAGAATTTCTTCATTTTCATACTCGAAACTGAAACACGTTAGAATTTCTTATCAGATGAAAAGATGCACAGGTTGAAATGTTACAAGGACAAGCTGATAAAACGTTTTTTATTACGTTCCAGAGTAGAACTAAAGGAGAGCCACAACACTCAAGTGTATGAAAACTACGTGTATGTAAATGAACCGGAACAGGGTTGAAGAAGAATTCATATAAACCCAAGAAGAATTGAACAAAAAATAGTAGCTAATGAAACAAAAAAATAAAGAGGAAATGGGGGACCAAATATTGGAGAAAGCCATCATATATTTGCATACATCCATTTGCAAAAAATAAGTGTACTTTTTCAGGAGAAGTAGCCCAATGGGATGGGACACACCTTCACTACACCACGCTAAGGGACTAGGAATGAGATAATGATGTCAATTTGACCTTTCCATGACATCATCATTCTCTTTTTTTAAAAAAAAATTCTTTAAATATTCATTTTTTGTTATATGATCTAAAATTATTTTCAAAAGCCTGAAAAGTTCAGATTTTAGCGGAAGAGATACTAATGGATCATATATATCTTTATTCCAAGTTAAAACTATGCATGCCATCCCCAAAATAAATTTTCTCACTAAGATGATTCAATGGAACATCTTAATTTACTTAGGTGCTATTTTTCCACTATTTTTCTAGGAAATGTTTTCTTTAATTTCTTCACCTTTTTCAATATTGTATACGGTCAAAATCGGAGAGCTCGATTTCGAGGACTTAATGATATCCCGGGCTCAAGTTTGGGCAGTACGAAGTAGAAACCAGATCTGACTGGAAAATGCATACCTCGAGGGAGCAAATCAAAGGCCTGGCACGACCTACCTCGAGGGAGTTCCATTTCGATGACACTCAAGAAAGAGCGAAAATTTCTCAAGGACACGTGGATCAGGGATTAGGGCATAAATTATGGGATAAGGTTTGTACGAAATGGTACGAGTCCGTACTAGGTTGTTATACAGTTGTACCAATAGAACTCTTTACCATAATTGGAAATGTACCATATTAGGGTTTTTCCCTCCTATATAAAGGGGACCCCAATAATTTATAAACATCATCTCATTCACCGCAATAAAACATTTTACTCTACTTTTCTCGTTTATTGTGCTCCACAATTGTTCTTCAGCTTTATTGTTCATTCTTCATTGCTCTTAACTCACCTCGACGGCCCCGAAATAATTAAGCTTGAGGTCCCTATTGCTCTAACAACACTGGTTTGGTTCATCAATTCTTCTTACTTAAACCTAATATTACTTGTATATTCACTAGTATTGGAATAAATCACATATCTTTAAAACCAAAAATCAAATTTAATTGTTACTTGTATTTTCGAGCTAAATGGTTTGGCGCCTACCGTGAGGCTAAAGATAATAATGATTGTTTCTTTACTATCTCATTACATACGTTGTTTTTACACTTTTTCTTGTTAAGATTTTTTGATTCTCAGGTTGAAACATGTCTAGCAAACAAAATGCACCTACTCATGACAGTGAAGGTCTTGGAGAAAACAACAATGCAGGGGTCGGTGTACCACCGATAAACCCAGGAGAAGTGCCAAATATGGAACTAGTTGATGTGAGTTCACACATTGCTCTAAACGTGGATTTGGGCACAGACCCCGGGGGAATGCACACTGGGAAGTCAGATCTGGTGGCCAAGGAACACAAGGAATAGGAGATGGGGAGTCAGCCTCCAAGTGATATTCGAGATGCTGCAAGCTCAACAGATTGCTGCTCAACTTCAGAATCGGAATAAAACTCTGAGTATAGCTGAACCGGGAAACGTCAACGTGCTGAGTCGGCGCCGAAGGGATCAAATGGTAGTGGCTCGGGGACTGACCCCACAGTTATGAGGATGATCGAAGAACTACCAAGAGAATAGAGCCCGGGGAAAAGAAGATCGAGGATAATAACAAAAAAGCGGAGACTTATAACTCCCATATTGATCAAATACCGGGGGCACCCCCAATCTTAGAAGGACCGGACTCTAAAAGGTTCGTGCAAAGACCTTTCCCCTCCAGTGCGGCTCCGAAGATAATTCCCAAGAAGTTCCATATGCCTGAGATTCCCAAGTATAACGTGACGACCGATCCAAATGAACACGTCACCTCGTATACGTGCGCCATCAAAGTAAACGACTTGGAAGATGATGAAATTGAATTTGTATTGCTGAAGAAGTTCGGGGAGACTCTTTCCAAGAGTGCCTTGATATGGTATCATAACTTACCCCCTTAATTCTATTGATTCATTTGCTATGTTTGCATATTCTTTTGTAAAAGCACACGCCGGGGCCACTAAAATTGCAACGAGGGAGTCGGACCTTTTCAAGGTAAGGCAGAAAGAAAACGAGATGCTCAGGGAATTCGTATCTCGGTTCCAAGCAGAGAAAATGGATTTTCCTTCGGTCACCGATGACTGGGTCGTTCAAGCTTTCGCTCAAGGTCTCAACATTCGGAGTTCTACAGTTTCACGTTAGTTAAAGAAAAGTTTGCTCAAATACCCAGCCGTCACTTGGGCTGACGTACATAATCGGTATCACACCTCCTTTTTCACCTGCGCCCGCAAAGGCGCGCAGATAGAGTTTTTTCAATTGAAGGACAATCGAAAAGGGATTTATTTATTTATTTCAGAGTCGCCACTTAGGAGATTTATGGTGTCCCAAGTCACCGGTTGAACCTCGAATCGAGGAAAAGATTGACTCTGTATTACAGTCCGCGAATCAGAAATCCAAGTAAGGAATTCTGTTAACCCGGGAGAAGGTGTTAGGCATTCCCGAGTTCCGTGGTTCTAGCACGGTCGCTCAACTGTCATATTCGGCTTATTTATCTTATTTTAATACATGTTGAACCTATGTGCAAATTTTAACTGTGTACCGCTTTTATTATTATTATTTTTACCGAGAATTGCAACATCGTGAAAATACATCTCGAACCACGTCACATCAATGCACCCGTGGTTATTGACACATTTCAACTCTGTTGAGATTTGGATTTGGGTCACATAAATGTGCACCCGAGTTTAAGAAAACCCATACCCCGAAACCACCTGCGTCCACCCCCGTCGCCTTCCCCACCGTGAAACCACCATAACCAAACAGAAACCAGTCGCAAACCACCCCCCTAACGCCTGAACACCACCGGACAACCCCGACCGGAGCTGCTCCACCATTTTCAGCTTCGCTGCATTTCCGAGCAGCTGGTTCTGCATGCTTTCGCGTCGCACCCCCCCGTCGCAGCCCCAGTCCCGTCGACCTCATCCAAAAACCCAGCAACACCCATCGACCACCCGTCAACCATCCTCCTGTCTGAACTCCCGTCGTCACTGCCCAAAACCACCATGAACGACCACTAAACTCCCTCCATCGCTGCAACCCCGACGACCACTGCTGTTCGTCGTCCCCATGTCCAGCGATGCCTCCGGCCATTAAACACTGCCCTTTGACCCCACAGTCGTCGACCAAACAGTTCGTCAGTGAGGTCGAGTTGAAGTCGAGTTCCAGTCCAAAGTCCAAAAGTTGAGTCGAGGTCCGGTTCGTCGAGTTTGTTCTGGGGTTTCGTTGTTGTTCCTCGTTCGGTGAAGTCCAGCTTGAGTCCCGTCGGGGTCGTGTTTGTCGTGCTGAGGTTGTCGAAGTTCAAAGGTTATTGTTCTTCATCCTTTGTTTAATTTCGTTCATTTCGTATATTATGGTTCACGGCGAATGAGAGTATTGATGAATGTCAACGATGCAATTTTTGTTGTTGTGTTAAAAATGTTTATTCTATGTTTAGTTACTGCATGCCCAAAGTAAATGTGAGCATATGAACGAGTTTATTCTATTTTTCATTTTTACCATGGATGTTATTACCTGTTAGAATCATTGTTTTTTTTTGTTTAACCTCGGATGATTTCATTAGTAGAAAATCGTAGTTGCCTTAAGTTTTCCCTCAAATAATAAAAACGAGACGAGCTTCACCAAATAAAATGTACAGATTGCGTAGCTCTCACAAAATATAGGCGTTAAATACTTAGATTCCGGGGCGGGCCGTTCAGCGAATTTCACGGCCCTACCCCAAAATAACAATGCGCTAGTTGCTTCAGGCGCGCCTTTAATAATTTAATTTTCCTAAACTCGGGTGCACATTTATGTGACCCAAATCTAAATCTCAACGGAATCGAAATGTGTCTCTAATCACGGGTATATTGATTATGGCGTGGCCCGAGGTGCGTGTCCATGACGTTGCAAATTCATTTTAAAAAATAAGAATGAGATGAGCCTCGCCAAATAAAATGCAAATTGCGGGGCCCTCAATAATTAGTCATAATAAATACTTAGAATTTGGGATGGACCGTTTAGTGAATTTCACTGCCTTCCCTAAAGATAATAACGCGTTAGCCTCTTTAGACACGATTTAATTAAATTACTTTCTTAAACTCGGGTGTGCATTTCATGCGACCCAAATCCAAATCCTAAAACATCAAATAAAATATGTTTCGGATTGTGGGTGCATTTCATGTGACACAGTCCAAAGATATGTTTTAAGCGATGTTCACATTCCTAAAAAATATGATAATAAAGCGGTAAAAGATAAAAATTTGCACATGGTTCATAATTGTATTAAAAATCAGATAAATAAGCCGAATATAACAGTTGAGCGACCGTGCTAGAACCACGGAACTCGGGAATGCCTAACACCTTCTCCCGGGTTAACAGAATTCCTTATCCGGATTTCTGGTACGCAAATTGTAATATGGAGTCATTCATTTCCTCGATTCGGGATTAAAATTGGTGACTTGGGACACCCTAAATCTCCCAGATGGCGACTCTGAAATAATTAAACCAATCCCGTTTCGATTGTCCTTTAATTGGAAAAAACTCCCCTTGCGCCCTCGCGAGTGCGGAAAAAGGAGGTGTGACAGCTCTGGCGACTCTGCTGGGGAACTATTGGCCCAGAACCACTAGTTCAGGGTTAAGAATTCGAGCTTAGAATAATTGTTATTATTTGGCTTTATTTATTATCTGATTTTATTATATGTCTGGGCTCAATGTGCTAAGTGATGCTTTTACCGCTTTAATATTATTTGAACTGTATATAAATTGTGCCGAAACCTTTCTCTTCTTACCTCCGGGGATGTGCTTACTGGTTGAGACTCCCTATTCTGTTAGTGTCATACCCTGAATAAAAGAGGCTCGGAAAGTTTCTAAGCCGGCTGGCCTTTTGGTTCCCGGAAAGGAGCTCATTCCTCAGCTCGAGTTGTCCGCTCGGGTACACTGTCTAGAACACCGACCCAGGTTTTTGAACCTAGTATAACAAAGCCACATGCCGGATCCCTAGTAGGAACGTTTATTTGCATCATGTGCATTTGACTTAGGGGACTCAACATAGGGGTTGGGTCCGTCTAGGACAAGCAACCTGAAAATAATAGACCATCTTATGGCATCCTATGTGCTACATGTTGTATTCAGTCAAGGGCGAATGAGTCATTTGGTCATTTCCAGCATGATGTTATTTTAATCAAAGCATGAGGAACATTTGTGGAATCCAAGAAGCCTTGGAATTCCCTATGTCCCCCACGCTTGCTTTTTGGGAAAGCACATGGGGAACATTTGTGGAATCCAATAAGTATTGGAATTCCCATATGTCCCCCACGCTTCATATGTTGGGAAAAGCGCATGGGGAGCAATTGCGGAATCCAAAAAGTCTTGGAAATCATTATGTCTCCCATGCCACATTTTTTAAAGAAATAATAAATATAAAAAATAAAATTACAAATAAAACAAAGCATGAAAATTCAAAAAGATTTTGTATGTTTTCATTATTTTCCACAGATTAAAAAAAATCGTGAAAAGAGGAGAAAAAATGACAGTGTAGAGATATAACTACTTATTTTTAGAGAAAAATCAATGTCCGAGTACTATCGAAACTCTGCCGAAATTTTGAGAAAATGAAAAAAAGGTCTTATTAGTTTATTATATTAAAAGCAAAGAAAAATAGAAGAAAAAAATCATCATTTTTCTGTCTTGTTTTTTTTTCAAAAAAAAAAAAGAAAATGGTTTTTTGTGCCATTAAATGAAAATCAAAATGAGTCTGGTTGTTTAAAATGTTTTTTTTATCTTATTATGGTTGTCTATGAAAATGCCAAATAAAATAAAAAGAGTCGGGCGTTGAACGTGATTTTATTATTTGTTCCAAAATAAATATATATAATCCAAAAAAAATGCAAAAATATTTTGACTCTTCTTTAATAGTTCAAGCATTTCTTTCATTAAAGGTAAAAACTCCAAAAAAAAACATTTTCTTTTTCTTTAGAATAGGAAAAACAAATGAAAAAAGAAGGAATGTTTTAGGTTTTACGTTAGTTAATTTGTTTGTTATGAATGAAAAATAATAGTTTGTTTGTTTGTTATATATAAAAAAAATAGAAAATGGAAAAGGGTCTTCTCAAAAATAGTTTATTTGCCCGAACTACGCGGGTTTGATTTTCACCGGATGTGAGATACGTAGGCAACCCTCATCGGGTCCAACCCCACCTTTTGCTAAAAAAAAGCCAAAAAACAAATAATAATAATAATAACAAAAAAATACATGTCAAATTTTAGTTTTTGTCATAAAGAAATCGGGTGACGCTGTTTTATCAAGACATAGCCGAATGTTCCCGAAAGGGACGCCGGAAGGCTGACTTTGCATAAATAGCCACCTTTGGGTCATTTTAAGATTTGGTCCAGTTGACCCACACAGCCTTAAAAATCTTCGTCCCTGAGACGTTGACAGGCCGTGTTTGCAATATTGAGTTTCCTATTTCTGAAAAACAATAAAAGAGTCATAACTAAGTCTGGAGATGCTGTTTGTCATAAATAGCCGAATGTTCCCGAAAAGGACGCCGGAAGGCTGACTTTGCGTAAACAGCCACCTTTGGGTCATTTTGAGATATGGACCCACACAGCCTTAAAAATCTTCGTCCCCGAGACGTTGACAGGCCGTGTTTGCAATATTGAGTTTCCTATTTTTGAAAAAACAATAAAAGAGTCATAACTTAGACAGGAGATGTTGTTTGTCATAAATAGCCGAATGTTCCCGAAAGGGACGCCGGAAGGCTGACTTTGCGTAAACAGCCACCTTTTGGGTCGTGTCTGGGAGTTTGGTCCAGTTGACCCACACAGCCTTAAAAAGCTTCGTCCCCGAGACGTCGAAAGGCCGTGTTTGCAACATAAGGTTTTTATCGTAATTTGAAAAAAAAAAACAAAGAGTAAACGGTCAGGTGAATGCCGTTTGGATGTTTAGTCAAAAAAAAAATGAAAAATTAAATAAGCCGAGCCAGCTTCGGCCGCGTCTTAAACCGTTCTTGCCGAAATAGCCTTAGAGTATCTTTCATTTGTCGAAAGGCTATTTTCGTAAAAGAACGGACAAGTTTGTAAAGTGTCATAAGTAATCCTCCCCGGCCTCAAAATTCATGTGAAATTTGGAAGGGGCCACATTTGCAAAAATAACCGTTTGGTTGCATTTGTCGAACAGAGAAAGGGAGCTAGCCTTTTGTTTTTGAGTTTGTAAAGCTTTTGATTAAAATATGTGGTTTGTTTGATTTTTGAGTTTGCAGGTCATCTTCAAACCTTTGAAACCTAGTTTGTTTTAAAATTGAAAAATGTGTATTATTGTTTAGCTTTTATTAGTCCGAACTACGCAAGGTCTGATTCACGCAGGGACGTGATACGTAGGCAATCTCCATAAGATTCGACCACCACTAAAATAAAAAATAAAAAAAATATAATAATAAATAAATAAAAGAGAGTGTGGAAGATTTTCAGGGGGCACAATTGTCTAACTGCTTAGGTACATTGTATCTCTGATATATGATTGTCTGTCCAATGCCCTAACACTAACGTGATGGCTTCCCTTTGATGTGTCCATATATAGAAAGTGGTTGGTTGTGGTAACTCCTCCCTGCAAAGCAAAATCAAAGGACAATGACTCAGAACCGCAGAACCGAGTGGGTCGGTACTGATGACCGACAACAATTGATCGAACGGAACAGCGGGTTGGTAGAAGAAGTGAGAATGCTGAGACAGCATGTGGCAGACATGTATCAGGCATGGATAACGGGAAAAGCACCACCCCCTCCACCGCCAAGTCTCTTGAGCTCGGTCATTTCCCAAGCACCCAACACCATAATGGAAGATCCCCCATACTCTCCATCCCAACCCACTTATGGCAGCCTTCCCAGCTACCCGAGTAGCTCCATCACTCCTCAATGCTTCTCCGCTCCCCAACACCACTTCTTTCCCCGCCATACTTTACTTTCCAGGCACCCGGCTCCACAAAATGCCTACCCACCTACACAAGCCTACCAAAAGCCGCCTGGATCAGGTTTCCGGCCCTGTCAACATGCAAGAATGAAAAGGTTGCTGAAACGAGGAAAGGCTCTCGCCCCCATCGGGGTATCTTATGCCAGTCTGTTTGAAAGGCTAAGGCATGCTGGTTCGATTGAGCCACTCCCCGCATGTACTATAAATCCGCTTGCAAGGAGCTTTGATCCGGCAGCACGATGCGCCTACCACTCCAATGTCATAGGGCACAACATTGAGAGCTGTCATAGCTGGAGAAGGGAAGTAGAGAAAATGATCCGAGAAGGGCGGGTTGCGATTAATAACAGTGACATGGAGCACTCGAACCTCCTCGAGAATTTGCCGACGGAGGTTGATGAGGTTGAAGCTGGTAATGGTCTCGGCAGTATTGATGCAAAGCTCAGTGGCTAAAATGCCAATTTTGATAAAGTGGGAGGACGTTTTGTTCCTGGGTCAGCAAGAGAGAAGCTTGTGGTGGCTCATTTTGTTGTCATTTCTGTTGTTCGGATTATTAGGGTTATGAGTCGGATGTTGTCTTGTCCAGTTTGTTTTTAGGATTTTGTTCTGATTTGTTTTGTTTGTTTTGTTATTTAAACCATTTCACCGGTAGTCTAATACAAAGTCCGGTCTTTTATTATTTCCAGTCATCTTTTTGTTTAGTCCTTTTACCATTTCTTGTTCGATGCCGATTCTAGGGACATGACATGCGCACCCAGTTTGGGCCTAATCTTAAAAGTTAATCATAAAACCACGGAAAGGTGATCAGACCATTTAAAGGAAATAAGGACGGTTGAGATTATTCAGAGCTCGAGTCATATGGAACTGGGGCAAGTAAAATATGAAGAAAAACTGTTAAAAGCAAGATTCGCCAAATTGGCATGAGGGGCGTTCATGATAATGAGAGTATCGCCCAACGGTGCTTTAGAAAGGACCAATGAAAAAGCAAATGTTGAATATAATTGTCAAAGTCCAGCACCATCAGAAGAGACTACAAATTTAAATTGTGTTGTTTGCACTTGGAATACTTTGAAGACTGGAATGACGAAGGCATTTTGTTCTGCTACCTAAATACTTTATCCTTCGTTACCCCTTTTGAGTCTTATTTATTTTTCTTTCATACCCCTCGTTCGGAATCAGTAACAACGAAAAAAAGAGAAAGAAAGAAAACAACAACGAAAAAAAAAAGAAAAAAAAAAGAAAAGAAAAGAAAAGAAAATTGATAACAAAGGAAAAAACAAAAAAAACAAAAAAAAACAAAAAAAAAAATTAAATGAAAAAGAGGAATTGGGAACTACGTTTGACCTGATTCCTCAAAGAGGATACGTAGGCGCTTCACGGCTCGGTCATAGTTTTGAAAAATGAAAAAATCATCAATTAAAGTATCCCCAAGCAAGAAACTAGGGCAAAAAGTTGCGTTTGAGGTAAATAAATCTAATTCCGAAGGTTGTAATTAATAACCCAAAATTAATGAATTTTTTGAGCCTTTAATACCTTTTCTTTCTAGCCCTATCCAAGACCCACATTACGGTCCAAAGAAAGACCTTCCGATCAGTCTTCAAAAGATGCCAAGTCAGACAAATGAAGAGTCTTACCGGCGAACATAACATTCTGTTCCACAGCAGAAAGGACTCTAATCTCCAGCAGAAAGAGTCATACTGGCGATACTCCAAATCCCCAGCTGGAAAGTGATACAAATGAGAGAGTCTTATCGGTGAAAACCTTCACAGGCACCATAAGGCGATGAAAGCTGAGAGAAGAACCCAAAAATGAGAGAGACTTGATAGTGAAAACCCTCCGGGCACTACAAGTCGAATAAGATTGAAAATCAGATGGGGAATCGCCAATTGAAGATTTTGAAAGATGATTGACGGTAGAGGATAAGCCACATACGCATGTCATGGCCATTAGAGTCGGTATCTGCATTTGATAGGGTTTTTATTTATAGTTTCTTTTGTTAAAGAGTCATGATTTTTTTCCCCTTTATCTTTATATTCTGTTCTCTTTTATCTTTCTCCTTTCATAGAAAAATCCCCAATAGAGTCTGTCTGGTCAGAACAAGTATGAAATGACCTCAAATAGGCCATCAGCTTTCCAAAAATGAGATCTGACTAGTACATCCAAGTGGTATAGTCAGCAAGGAACAAGCACGAGGCCAGTGTCAATAAATATATCCCCAGCAAAAGGAAATTGACAAAAGGATTGACGAGTGTCAGAGGGATACCCTTGCCAAAACCAAGGTTATAAACCTCAAAGCCAAGGCCCATAAACAAAGCAAGGAAAGCAGTGAGCATGATTTGGCGAAATCCATACTAGACTAAAAGGTCGGGGAAATACCAGTTTCCGAGCTATGTCACAAAAGAAGAGGGATATCCCCAGCAGGAAGGGATTATCCCCAGCAAATAATATCATTTCCAACAAGTTGTGGAGCGCAGAGCAAGGAAGGAGAAAGGGAAAGCCCTCCCAGTAGGAGTATCACAACCAACCACCATATTTTAAACTAACAAATTTTGTTTGATTTGAAACAGGTAAAGGAAATGGCATTGATACAGAAACGCATGCCACAAGGGATATTATCAAACTGGGGCAGAAAATTTTCCTTCCATTTAGAAAATTTTCTGGAAGTCGGGTACCCCCAGCTGATAACATTTTACCCCCCAACAGGTAAGTAAATAATCCCCACCAAGTTTTCAAGATAAGACATTTTCAAGTCTTAAGGGTATATTGGGTTCATCCGCCCTCAAATAGGATATGTTGGGTTCATCCGCCCTCAAATAGGATATGTCGGGTTCATCCGCCCTCAAATAGGATATGTCGGGTTCATCCGCCCTCAAATAGGATATGTCGGGTTCATCCGCCCTCAAATAGGATATGTCGGGTTCATCCGCCCTCAAATAGGATATGTTGGGTTCATCCGCCCTCAAATAGGATATGTCGGGTTCATCCGCCCTCAAATAGGATATGTCGGGTTCATCCGCCCTCAAATAGGATATGCGGGGGCGCAAGGGAGTTTTTTCCAATTAAAGGATAATCGAAACGGGATTGGTTTATTTATTTCAGAGTCGCCACTTGGGAGATTTAGGGTGTCCCAAGTCACCAATTTTAATCCCGAATCGAGGAAAATAATGACTCTATATTATAGTCTGCGTACCAGAAATCCGGATAAGGAATTCTGTTAACCCGGGAGAAGGTGTTAGGCATTCCCGAGTTCCGTGGTTCTAGCACGGTCGCTCAATTGTTATATTCAGCTTGATTATCTGATTTTATACAAGTATGAACTTATGTGCAAATTTTGACTTTTAACCGCTTTATTATTATTGTTTTTACAAGAATGTGAACATCGCTTAAAACACGTCTTTGGACTGCGTCACATGAAATGCACCCACAATCCGGAACGCATTTTATTTGATGTTTTGAGATTTGGATTTGGGTCGCAATGAAATGCACACCCGAGCTTAAGAAAGTAAATTATTAAACACGCGCCTAAAGAGACTATCGCGTTATTATTTTGCGGAGGCCGTGAAATTCGCTAAACGACCCTCCTGAATTCTAAGTAATTTTTAAACAAGTATTTACTGAGGGCCCCGCAATTTGTGTTTTTATTCGGCGAGGCTCATCTCATTCTTATTTTTAAAAGGAATTTGCAACGTCATGGACATGCATCTCGGGCCACGTCACAATCAATGTGCCCGTGACCAGAGACATATTTCGACTCCGTTGAGATTTGGATTTGGGTCACATAAATGTGCACCCGAGTTTAGGGAGATAACATTATTAAAGGCGCGCCTAAAGCAACTAGCGCATTATTATTTTGGGTAGGGCCGTGAAATTTGCTAAACGGCCCGTCCCGGAATCTAATATTTAATACATATATTCTGTGAGGGCTCCGCAATCTGTACATTTTTTATTTGACGAAGCTCGTATCGTTTTTCTTTAATTTTTCTTTTATTTATTTTTTTTTTAAAAAAAGGATAAGGCTAAAAATAACTACATTTTTTGCTACTTTGCTAGGTCATGGGTTGTAAATTGGACTTATTTGATGAAACGAGTATTTTTCCGCGGAATTAAAATTGCTACTATAATTTCAACATTTACTACCACATGTATAAACAACTATTAAGACAAACTAAAATAATTAACACCTTTCCCCTATTATGACAAATATTTGGATAACAACACTCTAAACATGAAGAAGCGAAAATGTCAAATAACTACTTGAAGCAAACGAAACAAAGGAAAAAGACGTTCACGGCCAAATTTCAATATCATACGGAGTTAATTAACAAAAATAGCCATTCGCAAACATCATGTATATATGTCTCGCTCAATTCGCGCACTATCCGCATGAACTAGGGTGGTATCCTAAAACATCACATATACATATTACTAACAGAAAATATGAGGTACACGGACAGAGATGACCTACTTGAGATTAACGTCCGATGCGTTGGACCTGCGACGAAACCTCGGACAACAACCTCGACGTACCGGACCTCGACGAACCAAAGACGACCTCAACGGACCTCACCCCGGACAGAACTTCTAGGCTGATTTTTCGAATGTTTTTCGGTTAAGCTTCAGCTGGTGTGTGTGTGTGTGTTCCGGTCAGTCATGGCAAGGAGGGAGGGTCGTTCATGGCTGGATGTTGCAGGCAGTCGTTTGGACGTGGGGATGGCGACTGGATGGTTGCCTTGGTACGGTATTACGGATTCATTGCTGGGAATACGAGGGATTGTTTGGGCAGTGGCGTTTGGTGGTGGTGTTGAGCTGGGTTGTTTGGTCATCGGCTTGACAATGACGATGAGCAGGAGCTCGTTGGCTGGGGAGGGCGAAACAGTGGTGATTCCGACGAGGAAGCAGCAGCAGCTGCTGCTTGATAGCAGCTGAGGCGTGGGGGTCGCCGAACAGTGATCGACGATGGAAGGAGCTGGTGTGGTGGCTGGGTAAGACGATGAGGGAACTGGTGTCGTCGGAGCAGGTGGTCGACAGTAGGGTCGACGGGCAGTGATGGTGGTGGAAGGGTTTGTTTGGTGCTGGTTTCACGATGGGAGGGTGATGGGGAAGGTAACGGACTGGTTGCGGTGGGGTTTGGGAGGAGACGGGGTGGTTGATGGTGGTCGTGAGGGTGTGGGACTAGTTGGTTTGGGTAGGGTTCCGATAGGGTTTTTGCTTCTTCTTCTTCTTGAAGAAGAAGCGTGAACAATAGTATCTCCCAAAAATTTCCAAAAGTCCTCCCCTCAAATGTTTCATCCGTGTATTTAGCATGGGTTTGCCCAGAAAAATGAGCCCACGCGTGGTGGGGTTCAAGGCATATGTCCCCCACGCGTGGTGGGATTCCCCACGTGTCCTGGACACGGTTTATTATGGACTAGGTCCGAAAATTAGGCCTAAAACCGGGTAGTTTGAACCCGAATATTATTCTTTTGCCCGGACTTGAGAAATAGGAAAACGTTGCTTAACTAGTCCTATGTAAGCAAAATAACTACCAAAAATAAGACTAGTATTCAAACAAAACTATATACTTTTTAAATATTTTTTCAAGATTTAAAATAGCTACAAAATATTAATAAAACTATTTTTGTAATTTTCGTTTTTTAATAAAAACAAAAATATAAAGTAATATTTTTTGTATTTTTCCAAAATTAAAACGACTACAAAACAATAATAGAATTATATTTTTTTGTAATTTTCGAATTTATATAAAGTACCAAAATAAAGTACAATTTTTTTATTTTTCAAGTTTATGAGAAATACATAAACTAAAATTTATATATATATTTTTTGAAATTTTCTTTTTGCAACGAAATAAAGTAAAAATAGTTAAAATAGCTATATTAGTCCTAAATTAGATATTTAAGCTTAAGAACGTAAAAATTCCCGGGGAGGGTCAAAAATCACGTGCTTACAGCTGCCCCTCTTTGACTGGAAACACGAAGAGTTTTCCGACAAAGAACAACTAGACGTGTTTTTGACCCGACCATTACTTGGACGGACTACACTAAGGAAAGGGAGGGAATGTGACCGAGCCCTGGCATCTGAGCTGCCTACATATCCTTGGTTATACAGGAATCAGGCCACGTGTAGTTCGGGAATGAGAGAGAGATGGTAGAGTGTACCGAGGTGAAGAGCCGATCGAGGTGCCGTTCCATTGAGGTTCCGGTCCGCGGTCCTGTCATTACAACAAAAAAAAGTGAAAACTGAAAAAGACTAACTAAGCCTATCAGCTACTAGTTACAAGGATTCCTATCTTTAAGTCTTCTGAAACTTGGTCTTGAGTCTTGAATGGTGCTTCATACAGACTTTGGATTTGAATCTTGATACTTGCTAGTTGTAGGCGCTAGTTCTTGAACAGACCACATTTGTTCTCCACTTCCGTAATTTTGGTTCTTTTTCTTTTTTCCTTTTTTTCTCTTTTTTTCTTTTCTTCTTGTTTTTTTGTTTTTTGGTGACCAGCTTCTGTTGATCATCCCAGACTGTTGACTTGCATTCTTGGGGCGAGCTTCTTGTTACTTAACTTAGGATGTACGTCTCATATCGGTAGTTATTGCAACCTTCTGCTTAACTTAGGATTGAGTGCTGGGGATTTTTGTTGCAACCTTCTGCTTTCCAGTGGGTCACTGCTTGATCTTGAAAAATGTTTCTCCATTCTACAGGCGGACTCCTAACTTCTTCGATCTTTGACATACCACAAACTCTGTTCTACAGGCGGGTCCCTGACAATCAAAACAAACAAAACAAACAAAATTTCCTAACCCAGTTTGTACTGGGAAGATTTGTGAGTCGTTAGTAAAATTGTAACTCACTTACACTATTGATGCAATGATGAGAGTAAACTAAAGACTAGGATGTGCATCTCCTATGAGTAAAACCAAAACTCTTGCTAGCAAATGTGTCTGCTAAAACCTCAATGACTCAAACTAGAAAGTGCTTCTTCTATGGTTGAATCGGAATGAGCTAAAACTAGGAAGTGCATTTCCTATGAATAAAATCTCGATTAGGAAGTGCGTCTCCTACGGGTAAACTTCAAAAACTGGACTAGGAATTGTGTCTCCTATGGTCGAACTTAAAATGAATCAAACTAGGAAGTGCATCTCCTAGGGGTGAAATCTCAATTCCGGAAGTGCGTCTCCTAAAATAAAATATAATCTAAAAAGCCAAACTCGGGAGTGCGTCTTTTAAAGCAAAGGTATAACCTGAGTGAACCAGACTAGGAAGTGCGTCTCCTATGGGCAAAACTAAACTTAAGGAACTGCGTCTCCTATTGGATACAATAAACTTAAGAAGTGCGTCTCCTATTGGGAAAAACCGTCCTTAGGAAGTGCGTCTCCTATCGGTAAAACTTACTTAGGAAGTGCGTCTCCTACTGGTGAAATTTAACTTAGGATGTGCGTCTCCTTAGGAAGTGCGTCTCCTATTGGTGAAACTAAACTTAGGGTGTGCGTCACCTCTTGGTGAATCTTATCTTAGGATGTGCGTCTCCTTAGGAAGTGCGTCTCCTGTTGGTGAAACTGACTTAGGAAGTGCGTCTCCTACTGGTGAAACTAAACTTTAGGAAGTGCGTCTCCTATTGGTGAACTATTCTTAGGAAGTACGTCTCCTACTGGTAAAAACTTGCTTAGGAACTGCGTCTCCTGTTGGTGAAACTGAACTTAGGAAGTGCGTCTCCTACTGGTGAAACTAAACTTTAGGAAGTGCGTCTCCTATTGGTGAACTATTCTTAGGAAGTGCGTCTCCTACTGGTAAAAACTTGCTTAGGAACTGCGTCTCCTGTTGGTGAAACTGAACTTAGGAAGTGCGTCTCCTACTGGTGAAACTTATCTTAGGAAGTGCGTCTCCTATTGGTAGAACTGAACTTAGGAAGTGCGTCTCCTATGGTAAAACTGAACTTAGGAAGTGCGTCTCCTATGGTAAAACTGAATTTTAGGAAGTGCGTCTCCTATTGGTACAACTATTCTTAGGAAGTGCGTCTCCTACTGGTAAAAACTTGCTTAGGAAGTGCGTCTCCTATTGGGTGAAACTATTCTTAGGAAGTGCGTCTCCTACTGGGTAAAACTTGCTTAGGATGTGCGTCTCCTTAGGAAGTGCGTCTCCTATGGTAAAACTGAACTTAGGAAGTGCGTCTCCTATGGTAAAACTGAACTTAGGAAGTGCGTCTCCTATGGTAAAACTGAACTTAGGAAGTGCGTCTCCTATTGGGTACAATAAACTTAGGAAGTGCGTCTCCTAATGGTACAATGGATCTAGGAAGTGCGTCTCCTATTGGTGAAACTTACTTAGGATGTGCGTCTCCTATCGGTGAAACTTCTTAGGAAGTGCGTCTCCTATTGGGTAAAACTAAAACAAACTTAGGAGGAAATGCATCTCCTATGGGTAAAACTAAAACAAACTTAGGAGGAAATGCATCTCCTATGGGTAACGACGTGGAATGTATGCCTCTGTTATCTGGGCGGGCTCCCAACTTCAATACTTGAAACTTAAAGACTGAATGTATGCCTCTATTATCTGGGCGGGCTCCCAATTTCAACACTTGAAATAAAAAGACTGAATGTATGCCTCTGTTATCTGGGCGGGCTCCCAATTTCAACACTTGAAAAGTAAAGACTGAATTTATGCCTCTGTTATCTGGGCGGGCTCCCAACTTCAACACTTAAAAGTAAAGACTGAATGTATGCCTCTATTATCTGGGCGGGCTCCCAATTTCAACACTTGAAATAAAAAGACTGAATGTATGCCTCTGTTATTATGGGCGGGCTCCCAACTTCACCACTTAAAAGTAAAGACTGAATGTATTCCTCTGTTATTATGGGCGGGCTCCCAATTTCAACAATTGATATAAAAAGACTGAATGTATGCCTCTGTTATCTGGGCGGGCTCCCAACATCAACACTTAAAAGTAAAGACTGAATGTATTCCTCTGTTATTATGGGCGGGCTCCCAATTTCAACACCTAAAAGTAAAAAGACTAAATGTATGCCTCTGTTATTATGGGCGGGCTCCCAACTTCAAAACTTGAAATAAAAAGACTAAATGTATGCCTCTGTTATCTGGGCGGGCTCCCAACATCAACACTTAAAAGTAAAGACTGAACCCAACATATCCTATTTGCGGGCGGATGAACCCAACATATCCTATTTGAGGGCGGATGAACCCAACATATCCTATTTGAGGGCGGATGAACCCGACATATCCTATTTGAGGGCGGATGAACTCAACATATCCTATTTGAGGGCGGATGAACCCGACATATCCTATTTGAGGGCGGATGAACCCGACATATCCTATTTGAGGGTGGATGAACCCGACAGATCCTATTTGAGAGCGGATGAACCCGACATATCCTATTTGAGGGCGGATGAACCCAACATATCCTATTTGAGGGCGGATGAACCCAACATATCATATTTGAGGGCGGATGAACCCAACATTCCTATTTGAGGGCGGATGAACCCAACATTCCTATTTGAGGGCGGATGAACCCAACATATCCTATTTGAGGGCGGATGAACCCAACATTCCTATTTGAGGGCGGATGAACCCAACATTCCTATTTGAGGGCGGATGAACCCAACATATCCTATTTGAGGGCGGATGAACCCAACATATCCTATTTGAGGGCAGATGAACCCAACATTCCTATTTGAGGGCGGATGAACCCGACATATCCTATTTGAGGGCGGATGAACCCGACATATCCTCAAGACTTGAAAATGTCTTATCTGGAAAACTTGGTGGGGATTATTTACTTACCTGTTGGGGGTAAAATGTTATCAGCTGGGGGTACCCGACTTCCAGAAAAATTTCTAAATGGCAGGAAAATTTTCTGCCCCAGTTTGATAATATCCCTTGTGGCATGCGTTTCTGCATCAATGCCATTTCCTTTACCTGTTTCAAATCAAACAAAATTTGTTAGTTTAAAACATGGTGGTTGGTTGTGATACTCCTACTGGGAGGGCTTTCCCTTTCTCCTTCCTTGCTCTGCGCTCCACAACTTGTTGGGGATGATATTATTTGCTGGGGATAATCCCTTCCTGCTGGGGATATCCCTCTTCTTTGTGACATAGCTCGGAAACTAGTATTTCCCCGACCTTTTAGTCTAGCATGAATTTCCCAAATATGTTCACTGCTCTCCTTGCTTTGTTTATGGGCCTTGGCCTTGGTATTTATAACCTTTGACTTTGGCAAGGGTATCCCTCTTGACACTTGTCAATCCTTCTGTCAATTCCCTTTTGCTGGGGATATCTTTTTGACACTGGCCTCGTGTTTGTTCCCTGCTGACTATACCACTTGGATGTACTAGTCAGATCTCATTTCGGAAAGCTGATGGCCTATTTTGAAGTCAATTCACACTTGTTCTTATCAAACTGACTCTATTGGGGAATTTTCTATGAAAGGAGATAGATAAAAGGGGACAGAATAAAAGGACAAAGGAAAAAGATGACTCTTTAACAAAAGAAACTATAAATAAAAACCTATCAAATGCAGATACCGACTCTAATGGCCATGACATGCGTATGTGGCCTATTCTTTACCGTCAATCATCTTTCAAGATCTTCAATTGGCGATTCCCCATCTTATTCTCAATCTTATTCGACTTGTAGTGCCCGAAGGGTTTTCACTATCAAGTCTCTCTCATTTTTGGGTTCTTCTCTCAGCTTTCATCGCCTTATGGTGCCTGTGAAGGTTTTCACCAATAAGACTCTCTCGTTTTATATCTTTCTCCAGCTGGGGGATTTGGAGTGTTGCCGGTATGACTCTTTCTGTTGGAGATTAGAGTCCTTTCTGCTACGGAACAGAATGTTATGTTCGCCGGTAAGACTCTTCATTTGTCTGACTTGGCAACTTTTGAAGACTGATCGGAAGGTCTTTCTTTGGACCGTAATGTGGGTTTTGGATAGGCTAGAAAGAAAGGGTATAAAAGGCTCAAAAATACATTAATTTTTTGGGTTATTAGTTACAACCTTCGGAATTAGATTTATTTACAACGACCGCAACCTCTGCCCCAGTTTCTTGCTTGGGGATATCTTAATTGTTTTTTTCATTTTTTTTTCAAAACTATGACCGAGCCGTGAAGCGCCTACGTATCCTCTTTGAGGAATCAGGTCAAACGTAGTTCCCAATTCCTCTTTTCCATTTGACTTTCTTCTTCTTTTTTTTCTTTTTTTTTTTTGTTATCACTTTTCTTTTCTTTTCTCTTTTCCTTTCTCATTTCTCCTTTATTTTTGTCATTTTTTTTCTTTCTCTCTTTTTCTTTTATTCTTCTTTTTCCATTTTGTTGTTTTCTTTTCTTTCTTTTCTCTTACCTGCCATGCTTGCGTATTTTATTCGTTGCTACTAATTCCGAACGAGGGGTATGAAAGAAAATAAATAAGGCTCAAAGGGCTAACGAAGGATAAAGTGTTTGGGTAGCAGAACAAAATGCCTTCGTCATTCCAGTCTTCAACACATGCCAAGTGCAAACAACACAACTAAACCATAGATTTATAGTCTCTTCCGATGGTGTCGGACTTGACAATTATATTCAACATCTGTTTGTTCATTTGTCACCTCTAAAACACCGTTGGGCGACACTCTCATTCTCATTATATGAACGACCCTCATGCCAATTTAGGCGAATCTTTCTTTAACGGTTTTCTTTGTGTTTAACTTGCCCCAGTTCCACATGACTCGGGCTCCAAATAATCTCAAACCGTCCTTATTTTCTTTAAATGGTTTGACCGCCTTTCTGGGGTTTCATGATTAACTTTAAAGACTAGGCCCAAACTGTGTGCGCATGTCATGTCACTAGAATCGGTGCTGAATAAAAATGACATAATGACTAAACAGAAAGATGACTGGGAATAATCAAAGACTGAATTTTTTGCATTGGACTGAACAAATGGTTTTAAAAACAAAGCAAACCGGAATAAAATCCTAAACAACTTGGACAAAACTTAAACAAACCGCTATGACAAAACGGAAAGATAAGCGGAAAGACATTGACACAAAACAAATCCGAATTACAATCCTAATAATCCGAACAACGGAAATGACAACAAAATAGACCATCAAAGATCCTCTCCGGTTGACCCAAAATGGAGTGTCTTTCCAACTATCCAAGCACGACATCTCTGACTGACCCAAAATGGAGTATCTTCCAACTGCAAAGCATGACATTTTAGCCATTGAGCTCTATATCAACATTGCCAAGACCATCCCCAACTTCAGTATTATCAACATCAATCAACAAGTTCTCAAGATGATTCGCCTACTCCCTGTCACTGTCGTCGATCACAATTGCCCCTTCCTGAATCATTCTTTCGATTTCCTTTTTCAAAGAACGACAATCTTCAATGCTATGTCCTTGGACATTAGAGTGGTACATGCATCGTACAACAGGATTGAACCCTTTTGCATATGGATCTGGAGTATAGCCAAGGAGCGGCTCAATCAGTCCTGAAAGCTTTAGCTTTTCAAACAAACTTGCGTAGGACTCCCCAATTGGCGTGAAATTGTTTCCTTGTCTTTGTTTTCCCCCATGCCCCTGTTTTCTAGGGTCGTTGGGGGCTTGAAAACGTCGTGAAGGCAAGAATGCATTACGTGGTGCTGGCCCTCGCCAGCGGGGGTGACCTGATGGTTGACCCTGCGACCGGACCTTGTTCGGAGGATAATATTGAGGCGGATTATATGGAGCTCGGGGGCAGGCTTGGGCATGATGGTCTGAAAAGAGTGGCTCTGATGGTGGATAGTAGGGTTGTGGAAGGTTGTATGGAGTGTGGGGCCTGGGCTGGTAGTGAGGGGAAGGACCTCTGAATTTGGACCCAGTACCTGCTTCGACTGATGCGACCTCGAGCACACCTCCCGCGCCGCTCTGAATAGCTTGGGTCGTTCCCTTGAGCGCTGAGTAATTTAGGATTTTGTCAGACCTTAGGCCCTCCTCTATCATGACCCCTATCTTTGCTACTTCATTGAAGGATTTCCCAACCGTTGTCACCAAGTGACCAAAGTAAGTTGGATCAAGTGTTTGCAAGAAGTAGTCCACCATTTCTCCCTCTTTCATGGGAGGATCAACTCTGGCCGCTTGTTCTCTCCAGCGGAAACCAAACTCACGAAAACTTTCCCCAGGCTTCTTTCCAGTCCTCAGCAATGTGAGACGGTCAGGGACTATCTCGAGATTGTACTGGAAATGACCTGCGAAAGCCTGCGCCAGATCATCCCAAGTATACCACCTACTGGAATCCTGCCTGGTATACCATTCTAGTGCAGATCCGCTCAGACTTTGGCCGAAATAAGCTATTAGCAGCTCATCCTTGCCGCCTGCCCCTCTCATTTTGCTACAGAATCCCCGCAAATGTGCCATGGGATCACCGTGCCCTTCATATAAATCAAACTTAGGCATCTTGAACCCAGCCGGGAGTTGGACGTCTGGGAAAGGGCATAGATCTTTGTATGCTACGCTGACCTGGTTGCCCAAACCGTGCAGGTTCCTGAAGGACTGCTCCAGGCTTTTGAACTTTCTCAACACCTCATCCTGTTCAGGGGCTTTAACCGGCTTTTCGATCTCTGCCGGTACCTCCAAGTGTGGATTGTAAGCATGTGGTTCGGGGGCATGGAATGTAGGCTCAGGGGGATAGTATTGCGTATCGTGAGCCTGAAACAATGGCTCACTGGTCGTTCTGTGCAAGGGGGCTGGTGTGGGTCCCACAAAAGTGGGAATATCGGGTGTGGGGAGAGGTTGATGGGGTGGTGGAGCCTGGGAATCATGAGAGCTTCTTTCTTGATGGTAACGGGGATTTGGGAGGCTTGTTGAAGGGCCGGAGTGAGGGTATTCCGGCATGTGCCCCAATGGCTCAGGGCTCTTTTGTGCTTTGGCTAGAGCTAGCTTCATTGCATTCATCTCTAGTCCCATCCTTTCTATCATTCCCATCGCTTCCTTTAACAACTGGCTCATCGGCCTTTCTTCCTCGGTACTATTCTCTGAAGTAGTCATGCTTGTTGTTATCGGTCCTTTGGATCTAGTTTGGTAAGGGTGTGTTGCCAGAATTCTTTAACAACTAACTGTTTGAGATTCGGAAAACAACAAACTTGTTAGCGTTTAGAGTTTAAAAGATTTGATAACAACACATTGAGGATGCAATGCCCCTAGGCAGTTAACGGTTCCTAACATGCTTTGCTTCAAACAACATGCGTCATCCCGGCTTGCTTATTTGCCCCTTTGAAGTACTTTGGGAACCCCTGTATTTTATTATATTTTGTATTTTCTTTTTCTTTAGATTTTTCATTTTTTTTTGTTTTCTCTTTTTTTCTCTTTTTTCAAAATTTTTTTTCTTATTTTTTTATTTTTTTGTTGTGGTCGAATCTTATGGAGATTGCCTACGTATCATGACCCCGCATGAATCAGACCTTGCGTAGTTCGTGCCAATAAGAGATAAACAATAACAAACCATTTTTCAATTTTCATATTAAAACAAACTGGGTTTCAAAGGTTTGAAGATGACCTACAAACTCGAAAATCAAATAACCCATATACTTTAATCAAGAGATTTATAAACTCAAAAACAAAAGGCTAACTCCCTTTCTCTGTTCGACAAATGCAACCAAATGGTTATTTGTGCAAATGTGGCCCCTTCCGAATTTCACATGAATTTTGAGGCCGGGGAGGATTATTTTATGACACTTTACCAACTTGTCCATTCTTTTACGAAAATAACCTTTCGACAACTGAAAGATACCCTAAGGCTATTTCGGCAAGAATGGTTTAAGATGCGGCCGAAGCTGGCTCGACTTATTATGACAAAATTTGGACGGTATTCACCTGACCGCCAACTCTTGTTTTTTTTTTTTTCAAATTGTAATAAAAACCTGGTGTTGCAAACACGGCTCTTCAGTGCCTCGGGGACGAAGATTTTTAAGGCTGTGTGGGTCCATATCTCAAAACGACCCAAAGGTGGCTGTTTATGCCAAGTCAACTTTCCGGCGTCCCTTTCGGGAACATTCGTCTATTTATGACAAAACAGCATCACCTGACTTATTTATAACTCTTTTTATCGTTTTTCAAATTGGAAAAGTCAATATTGCAAACACGGCCTTTCAACGTCTCGGGGACGAAGATTTTTAGGCTGTGAGGGTCAACTGGACCAAGTCTTAAAAATGACCCAAAGGTGGCTGTTTATGCAAAGTCAGCCTTCCGGCGTCCCTTTCGGGAACATTCGGCTATTTATGGCAAAACAACATCACCCGACTTATTTACGACAAAAATCAATATTTGACATATTATTTGTTTTTTATTATTATTATTAATTAATTGTTTTTGGCTTTTTAGCAAAAGATGGGGTTGGACCCGATGAGGGTTGCCTACGTATCTCACATCCGGTGAGAATCAAACCCGCGTAGTTCGGGCGAATAAACTATTTTTGAGAGGACCCTTTTCCATTTTCTATATTTTTTTTGTTTTTATTATTTTTCCCACAACAATCAAATAGACTATTATTTTTCATTCATAACAAACAAACAAATTAACGAAAAACATAAAACATTCCTTCTTCTTCTTTTTTTTTTTGAGAAGGTGGGGTTGGACCCGATGAGGGTTGCCTACGTATCTCACATCCGGTGAGAATCAAACCCGCGTAGTTCGGGTGATCAAGGATAAGTAGATGAACTACTTATTATTATCTTTGTGAAAGAACTGCTTTAAAAGAAGAAAGGAAGTATTGATTTTCTTTTTAAAAGAAAGACTTCTAAGATATTTTTTTTTTAATTTTCATTTGTTTTTTCTTATTCTAAAAAGAAAATATTTTTGGAATTCTACTTTTAATAAAAGAAATGCTTCTAAAAAATATTTTTGAATTTTGAATTTTCTTTTCAATATTTAAAGAAGAGGGAAAATATTTTCGGATTTTTTTTTATTATATATATACGTTTTTTTTTAATAATTAAAAAAACCTTTCTAAAGAAGCCAATAATGGAAAATATTTTTGGATTTTTGTTTTGACAACTGGGAGTCTAAAAAAACCTTTTCTAGACTTTGCAAGACAAATATTTTTGCAACAAATAAAGATATATATATATTTTTTTGGAAATAAAGAAAACTTTTGGATTTTTATATATGTATATTTGCAACAAATAATAAAACCGCTTGCAAAACAAACTGTTTTTTTTTTAAAAAAACAAACTATTTTATTTATATTTTTTTTTGAACAACCAAGACAGAACAACGATTTTTTTTCCTTCTATTTTTTCCTTTGCCTTTAATAAAACAAACTAATAAGATGCTTTCATTTTCATTTTCTCAAAATTTCGGCAGAGTTTCGATACTACTCGGACATTGATTTTTCTCTAAAAATAAGTAGTTATATCTCTACACTGTCATTTTTTCTCCTCTTTTTCACGATTTTTTTTAATCTGTGGAAAATAATGAAAACATACAAAATCTTTTTGAATTTTCATGCTTTGTTTTATTTGTAATTTTATTTTTTATATTTATTATTTCTTTCAAAAATGTGGCGTGGGAGACATAACGATTTCCAAGACTTCTTGGATTCCGCAAATGCTCCCCATGCGCTTTTCCCAACATATGAAGCATGGGGGACATAGGGAATTCCAAGACTTCTTGGATTCCACAAATGTTCCCCATGTGCTTTTTCCCAAAAAATGAAGCGTGGGGGACATATGGAATTCCAAGGCTTCTTGGATTCCCCAAATGTTCCTCATGCTTTGATTAAAATAACATCATGCTGAAAATGACCAAATGACCCATACGCCCTTGACTAAATACAACATGTAGCACATAGGATGCCGAAAGATTGTCTATTATTTTCAGGTTGCTTGTCCTAGACGGACCCAACCCCTGTGTTGAGTCCCCTAAGTCAAATGCACATGATGCAAATAAACGTTCCTACTAGGGATCCGGCATGTGGCTTTGTTATACTAAGTTCATAACCTGGGTATTTGTTCTAGACCTGGCTTACCCGAGCGGACAACTCGAGCCGAGGATGGGAGCTGTGTACCGGTAACCAAAAGGCCATCCGGTTTTGCAACTCCTCCGAATCCTCGTTCTATTTTGGTATATGACACTAACAGAAAGAAGCCACGACCAGCGTGCACTCCTCAAGAGAGAGAAGAGAGGGGTTTCGGCACAGTTTATATATACAGTCCAAATAATATCAAAGCAGTAAAAGCAGCATTTAGCACATTAGGCTCAAACACGTAAAAAACCAGATAATAAATAAAGCCAAATAATAACAATTATTTCAAGCTCGAATTCTTAACCCTGAACCAGTGGTTCTGGGTATAATCCCCAGCAGAGTCGCCAGAGCTGTCACACCTCCTTTTTCCGCACCCGCGGGGGCGCAAGGGGAGTTTTTTCCAATTAAAGGACAATCGAAACGGGATTGGTTTATTTATTTCAGAGTCGCCACTTGGGACATTTAGGGTGTCCCAAGTCACCAATTTTAATCCCGAATCGAGGAAAATAATGACTCTATATTATAGTCTGCGTACCAGAAATCCGGATAAGGAATTCTGTTAACCCGGGAGAAGGTGTTAGGCATTCCCGAGTTCCGTGGTTCTAGCACGGTCGCTCAATTGTTATATTCGGCTTGATTATCTGATTTTATACAAGTATGAACTTATGTGCAAATTTTGACTTTTAACCGCTTTATTATTATTGTTTTTACAAGAATGTGAACATCGCTTAAAACACGTCTTTGGACTGCGTCACATGAAATGCACCCACAATCCGGAACGCATTTTATTTGATGTTTTGAGATTTGGATTTGGGTCGCATGAAATGCACACCCGAGCTTAAGAAAGTAAATTATTAAACACGCGCCTAAAGAGACTATCGCGTTATTATTTTGCGGAGGCCGTGAAATTCGCTAAACGACCCTCCTGAATTCTAAGTAATTTTTAAACAAGTATTTACTGAGGGCCCCGCAAATTGTGTTTTTATTCGGCGAGGCTCATCTCATTCTTATTTTTAAAAGGAATTTGCAACGTCATGGACATGCATCTCGGGCCACGTCACAATCAATGTGCCCGTGACCAGAGACATATTTCGACTCCGTTGAGATTTGGATTTGGGTCACATAAATGTGCACCCGAGTTTAGGGAGATAACATTATTAAAGGCGCGCCTAAAGCAACTAGCGCATTATTATTTTGGGTAGGGCCGCGAAATTTGCTAAACGGCCCGTCCCGGAATCTAAGTATTTAATACATATATTCTGTGAGGGCTCCGCAATCTGTACATTTTTTATTTGACGAAGCTCGTATCGTTTTTCTTTAATTTTTCTTTAATTTATTTATTTTTTTTTTAAAAAAAGGATAAGGCTAAAAATAACTACATTTTTTGCTACTTTGCTAGGTCATGAGTTGTAAATTGGACTTATTTGATGAAACGAGTATTTTTCCGCGGAATTAAAATTGCTACTATAATTTCAACATTTACTACCACATGTATAAACAACTATTAAGACAAACTAAAATAATTAACACCTTTCCCCTATTATGACAAATGTTTAGATAACAACACTCTAAACATGAAGAAGCGAAAATGTCAAATAACTACTTGAAGCAAACGAAACAAAGGAAAAAGACGTTCACGGCCAAATTTCAATATCATACGGAGTTAATTAACAAATATAGCCATTCGCAAACATCATGTATATATGTCTCGCTCAATTCGCGCACTATCCGCATGAACTAGGGTGGTATCCTAAAACATCACATATACATATTACTAACAGAAAATATGAGGTACACGGACAGAGATGACCTACTTGAGATTAACGTCCGATGCGTTGGACCTGCGATGAAACCTCGGACAACAACCTCGACGTACCGGACCTCGACGAACCAAAGACGACCTCAACGGACCTCACCCTGGACAGAACTTCTAGGCTGCTTTTTCGAATGTTTTTCGGTTAAGCTTCAGCTGGTGTGTGTGTGTGTGTTCCGGTCAGTCATGGCAAAGAGGGAGGGTCGTTCATGGCTGGATGTTGCAGGCAGTCGTTTGGACGTGGGGGTGGCGACTGGGTGGTTGCCTTGGTACGGTGTTACGGATTCATTGTTGGGAATACGAGGGATTGTTTGGGCAGTGGCGTTTGGTGGTGGTGTTGAGCTGGGTTGTTTGGTCGTCGGCTTGACAATGACGACGAGTAGGAGCTCGTTGGTTGGGGAGGGCGAAACAGTGGTGATTCCGACGAGGAAGCAGCAGCAGCTGCTGCTTGATAGCAGCTGAGGCGTGGGGGTCGCCGAACAGTGATCGACGATGGAGGGAGCTGGTGTGGTGGCTGGGTGAGACGATGAGGGAGCTGGTGTCGTCGGAGCAGGTGGTCGACAGTAGGGTCGACGGGCAGTGATGGTGGTGGAAGGGTTTGTTTGGTGCTGGTTTCACGATGGGAGGGTGATAGGGAAGGTGACGGACTGGTTGCGGTGGGGTTTGGGAGGAGACGGGGTGGTTGATGGTGGTCGTGAGGGTGTGGGACTGGTTGGTTTGGGTAGGGTTCCGCTATGGTTTTTGCTTCTTCTTCTTCTTGAAGAAGAAGCGTGAACAGTAGTATCTCCCAAAAATTTCCAAAAGTCCCCCCCTCAAATGTTTCAACTGTGTATTTAGCATGGATTTGCCCAGAAAAATGAGCTCACGCGTGGTGGGGTTCAAGGCATATGTCCCCCACGCGTGGTGGGGTTCCCCACGTGTCCTGGACAAGGTTTATTATGGACTAGGTCCGAAAATTAGGCCTAAAACCGGGTAGTTTGAGCCCGAATATTATTCTTTTGCCCGGACCCGAGAAATAGGAAAACGTTGCTTAACTAGTCCTATGTAAGCAAAATAACTACCAAAAATAAGACTAGTATTCAAACAAAACTATATACTTTTTAAATATTTTTTCAAGATTTAAAATAGCTACAAAATATTAATAAAACTATTTTTGTAATTTTCGTTTTTTAATAAAGACAAAAATATAAAGTAATATTTTTTGTATTTTTCCAAAATTAAAACAACTACAAAACATTAATAGAATTATATTTTTTTTGTAATTTTCGAATTTATATAAAGTACCAAAATAAAGTACAATTTTTGTATTTTTCAAGTTTATGAGAAATACATAAACTAAAATTTATATATATATTTTTTGAAATTTTCTTTTTGCAACGAAATAAAGTAAAAATAGTTAAAATAGCTATATTAGTCCTAAATTAGATATTTAAGCTTAAGAACGTAAAAATTCCCGGGGAGGGTCAAAAATCACGTGCTTACAGGGTTCATCCGCCCTCAAATAGGATCTGTCGGGTTCATCCGCCCTTAAATAGGATCTGTCGGGTTCATCCGCCCTCAAATAGGATATGTCGGGTTCATCCGCCCTCAAATAGGATATGTCGGGTTCATCCGCCCTCAAATAGGATATGTTGGGTTCATCCGCCCTCAAATAGGATATGTCGGGTTCATCCGCCCTCAAATAGGATATGTCGGGTTCATCCGCCCTCAAATAGGATATGTCGGGTTCATCCGCCCTCAAATAGGATATGTCGGGTTCATCCGCCCTCAAATAGGATATGTTGGGTTCATCCGCCCTCAAATAGGATATGTCGGGTTCATCCGCCCTCAAATAGGATCTGTTGGGTTCATCCGCCCTCAAATAGGATATGTCGGGTTCATCCGCCCTCAAATAGGATATGTCGGGTTCATCCGCCCTCAAATAGGATATGTTGGTTTCAGTCTTTACTTTTAAGTGTTGAAGTTGGGAGCCCGCCCAGATAACAGAGGCATACATTTAGTCTTTTTACTTTTAGGTGTTGAAATTGGGAGCCCGCCCATAATAACAGAGGAATACATTCGGTCTTTTTATTATAAGTGTTGAAGTTGGGAGCCCGCCCAGATAATAGAGGCATACACTCAGTCTTTTTATTATAAGTGTTGAAGTTGGGAGCCCGCCCAGATAATAGAGGCATACATCCAGTCTTTTTATTTTAAGTGTTGAAGTTGGGAGCCCGCCCAGATAATAGAGGCATACATTCAGTCTTTATTTTAAGTGTTGAAGTTGGGAGCCCGCCCAGATAACAGAGGCATACATTCAGTCTTTTTTCAAGTGTTGAAATTGGGAGCCCGCCCAGATAACAGAGGCATACATTTCCTTCCTAAAGTTTATTTTTACCCATAGGAGACGCACTTCCTAAATCCATTGTACCAGTAGGAGACGCACTTCCTAAGTTCAGTTTCACTGATAGGAGACGCACTTCCTAAGGAGACGCACATCCTAAGCAAGTTTTACCCAGTAGGAGACGCACTTCCTAAGTTTATTTCACCAATAGGAGACGCACTTCCTAAGTTCAGTTTCACCAAGAGGAGACGCACTTCCTAAGAATAGTTTCGCCCAGTAGGAGACGCACTTCCTAAGTTTATTGTACCCATAGGAGACGCACTTCCTCAAAGTTTAGTTTTGCCCATAGGAGACACACTTCCTAAGTTTACTTTTACCCCATAGGAGACGCACTTCCTAAAATATTTTCATTCATAGGAGACACACTTCCTAGTTCAAAATCATTAAGGTTTCACCCATAGGAGATGCACTTCCTAAGGCTATTTTATTTTAGGAGACACACTTCCTAGTCTGGTTCACTCAGGTTATACTTTTGCTTTAGGGGACGCATTCCCGAGTTTGGTTTTTTTTTATATTTTATTTCAGGAGACGCACTTCCGGAATTGAGATTTCACCCCTAGGAGATGCACTTCCTAGTTTGATTCATTTTAAGTTCGACCATAGGAGACACAATTCCTAGTCCAGTTTTTTGAAGTTTACCCGTAGGGGACGCACTTCCTAATCGAGAGTTTATTCATAGGAGACGCACTTCCTAGTTCTAGTCACTGAAGTTTTCACCCTTAGGAGACGCACTTCCTAGTTTAGCTCATTCCGATTCAACCATAGAAGACGCACTTTCTAGTTTGAGTCATTGAGGTTTTTATTTTAGCAGACACATTTGCTAGCAAGAGTTTTGGTTTTACTCATAGGAGATGCACATCCTAGCCTTTAGTTTACTCTCATCATTGCATCAGTGGTGTAAGTGAGTTACAATTTTGCTAACGACTCACAAATCTTCCCAGTACAAACTGGGTTAGGAAATTTTGTTTGTCTTGTTTGTTTTGATTGTCAGGGACCCGCCTGTAGAACGGAGGTTGTTGCGTGTCGAAGATAGAAGAAGTCAGGAGTCCGCCTGTAGAACGGAGAAACATTTTTCAAGATCAAGCAGTGACCCACTGGAAAGTAGAAGGTTGCACCAAAAATCCCCAGCACTCAATCCAAGATAGAAGCAACAAGAAGCTCGCCCCAAGAATGCAAGTCAACAGTCTGGGATGATCAACAGAAGCTGGTCACCAAAAAGCAAAAACAAGAAAAAAAAAAGAAAAAAAAAAAGAAAAAGAAAAAGAAAGAACCCGAATTACGGAAGTGGAGAACAGATGTGGTCTGCTCAAGAACTAACACCTACAACTAGCAAGTATCATGGTTCAAATCCAAAGTCTGTATGAAGCACCATTCAAGACTCAAGATCAAGTTTCAGAAGACTTAGAGATAGGAATCCTTGTAACTAGTAGCTGATAGGCTTAGTTAATCTTTTTCAGTTTTCATTTTTGTTGTAATGACAGGACCACGGACCGGAACCTCAACGGAACGGAACCTCGATCGGCTCTTCACCTCGGTACACTTTACCATCTCCCTCATTCCCGAACTACACGTGGCCTGATTCCTGTAAAACCAAGGATATGTAGGCAGCTCAGATACCAGGGCTCGGTCACATTCCCTCCCTTTCCTTAAGTGTAGTCCGTCCAAGTAATGGTCGGGTCAAAAACACGTCTAGTCGTTCTTTGTCGGAAAACTCTTCGTGTTTCCAGTCAAAGAGGGGCAGCTGTAAGCACGTGATTTTTGACCCTCCCCGAGAATTTTCACATTTTTAGCGTGAATATGTGAAATTGGGTCTAGTATAGCTATTTTAACTATTTTTACTTTATTTCGTTGCAAAAAGAAAATTTCAAAAAATATATATATAAATTTTAGTTTATGTATCTCTCATAAACTTGAAAAATACAAAAATTGCACTTTATTTTTTTTGTACTTTATATAATTTCGAAAATTACAAAAAAATATAGTTCTATTAAGGTTTTATAGTCATTTTTAACTTTGAAAAATACAAAAATATTACCTCATATTTTATCTTAATATTTAAAAACGAAAATTACAAAAAATAGTTTTATTAATATTTTGTAGCTATTTTAAATCTTGAAAAATATTTAAAAAAGATATAGTTTTGTTTAAATACTAGTCTTATTTTTGGTAGTTATTTTGCTTACATAGGACTAGTTAAGCAACGTTTTCCTATTTCTCGGGTCCGGGCAAAAGAATAATATTCGGGTTCAAACTACCCGGTTTTTGTCCTAATTTCGGACCTAGCCCATAATAAACCGTGTCCAGGACACATGGGGAACCCCACCACGCGTGGGGGACACAAACCTTGAACCCCACCATGCGTGGGGCTCATTTTTCTGGGCATTGTGTATCAAATACACGGACAAAGGACCAACGAAGGGGACTTAAAAAATCTGGGAAAGGGACAGTTTTTGAAAACAAAAAAAAAATGACTGTTCATGTTTCTTCTTCCTCCTGTGAAAACAAAAAACCTACTGAACCCTAATTCACTGTTCCTTCCTAAAGAAGAAGAAGGAAAACTCCAGCGACCAACCAGTCCCTCTCCGTCTCGCCACCTCCGTTGAACAACCAAACAGGCTCGTCGACCACCGCTCGTCGCAACCAGTCCATCACCTTCCCCGTCACCTTCTTCCTCCTTTTGAAAACTAGAAAACCCATACCCAGAAACCACCTGCGTCCACCCCCGTCGTCTTCCCCACCGTGAAACCACCATAACCAAACAGAAACCAGTCGCAAACCACCCCCCCTAACGCCTGAACACCACCGGACAACCCCGACCGGAGCTGCTCCACCATTTTCAAGCTTCGCTGCATTTCCGAGCAGCTGGTTCTGCATGCTTTCGCGTCGCACCCCCTCGTCGTCCAGTCCTGGTCAACGACCCATCACCAGTCGACCATCCTCCTGCCTAAACTCCCGTCGTCACTGCCCAAAACCACCATGAACGACCACTAAACTCCCTCCATCGCTGCAACCCCGACGACCACTGTTGTTCGTCATCCCCATGTCCAGTGATGCCTCCGGCCATTAAACACTGCCCTTTGACCCCACAGTCGTCGACCAAACAGTCCGTCAGTGAGGTCGAGTTGAAGTCGAGTTCCAGTCCAAAGTCCAAAAGTTGAGTCGAGGTCCGGTTCGTCGAGTTTGTTCCGGGGTTTCGTTGTTGTTCCTCGTTCAGTGAAGTCCAGCTTGAGTCCCGTCGGGGTCGTGTTTGTCGTGCTGAGGTTGTCGAAGTTCAAAGGTTATTGTTCTTCATCCTTTGTTTAATTTCGTTCATTTCGTATATTATGGTTCACGGCGAATGAGAGTATTGATGAATGTCAACGATGCAATTTTTGTTGTTGTGTTAAAAATATTTATTCTATGTTTAGTTACTGCATGCCCAAAGTAAATGTGAGCATATGAACGAGTTTATTCTATTTTTAATTTTTACCATGGATGTTATTACCTGTTAGAATCGTTGTTTTTTTTTTGTTTAACCTCGGATGATTTCATTAGTAGAAAATCGTAGTTGCCTTAAGTTTGCCCTCAAATAATAAAAACGAGACGAGCTTCACCAAATAAAATGTACAGATTGCGTAGCTCTCACAAAATATAGGCGTTAAATACTTAGATTCCGGGGCGGGCCGTTCAGCGAATTTCACGGCCCTACCCCAAAATAACAATGCGCTAGTTGCTTCAGGCGCGCCTTTAATAATTTAATTTTCCTAAACTCGGGTGCACATTTATGTGACCCAAATCTAAATCTCAACGGAATCGAAATGTGTCTCTAATCACGGGTATATTGATTATGGCGTGGCCCGAGGTGCGTGTCCATGACGTTGCAAATTCATTTTAAAAAATAAGAATGAGATGAGCCTCGCCAAATAAAATGCAAATTGCGGGGCCCTCAATAATTAGTCATAATAAATACTTAGAATTTGGGATGGACCGTTTAGTGAATTTCACTGCCTTCCCTAAAGATAATAACGCGTTAGCCTCTTTAGACGCGATTTAATTAAATTACTTTCTTAAACTCGGGTGTGCATTTCATGCGACCCAAATCCAAATCCTAAAACATCAAATAAAATATGTTTCGGATTGTGGGTGCATTTCATGTGACACAGTCCAAAGATATGTTTTAAGCGATGTTCACATTCCTAAAAAATATGATAATAAAGCGGTAAAAGATAAAAATTTGCACACGGTTCATAATTGTATTAAAAATCAGATAAATAAGCCGAATATAACAGTTGAGCGACCGTGCTAGAACCACGGTACTCGGGAATGCCTAACACCTTCTCCCGGGTTAACAGAATTCCTTATCCGGATTTCTGGTACGCAGACTGTAATATGGAGTCATTCATTTCCTCGATTCGGGATTAAAATTGGTGACCTGGGACACCCTAAATCTCCCAGGTGGCGACTCTGAAATAATTAAACCAATCCCATTTCGATTGTCCTTTAATTGGAAAAAACTCCCCTTGCGCCCTCGCGGGTGCGAAAAAAGGAGGTGTGACAGATAGCATTATTAAATACGCGCCTAAAGCGACTAGCGTATCATTATTTTGGGTAGGGCCGTAAAATTTTGCTAAACGGCCCACCCCGAAGTCTAAGTAATTTTACCAACACGTATATAGGGCCTCACAACTTGTGTATTTTTGTTTGTCGAGGCTCGTCTCATTCATTATTATTAAAAGAAATTTGCAACATCGTGGAAATGCATCTCAAACCACGTCACAATTAATGTACCCGTGATTAGCGACACATTTCGACTTCGTGAAGATTTGGATTTGGGTCACATAAATGTGCACCCGAGTTTAAGAGAGTAAATTATTTAAAGCGCACCGGAAGTGACTTGCGCGTTATTATCTTTTGGGGAAGGTCGTGAAATTCGCTAAACGGCTCGTCCCTAAGTCTAAGTATTTTAAAACAAATATTTATTGAGGGCCCCGCAATTTTGTATTTTTTTCCGGCGAGGCTCATCTCATTGTTATTCAAGGATATCCTAAAGTGACTATGATTTTCTATTTATTGATCTCTAAGAATAAAGAAAAATCCTAATCAATTAGCATTATTTAGGAGCTATTACTTTTGAACCTATGACTTCCAACTAAGTCAAACTCTCAACGGTTTTGGGGCCTCAGGGTCTGCCCAGGAACGAAATGGCCAACCCGCCTTGACAAGTTGCTACGGGTATGAAGTCTGGGCTGTCTGAGAAGGACACTGAAGCCCAAACTGTCCACTTAGTGGACTGTTAAGCCTTTAATTGTTAAATCAGACCAAGTTTTAACTCGAGTTAAATACACATACACTGAGATGCTACAAATTATTCAACAGGCACTCAATGATTATGAATATTACCTTACTTTCTTATCTATTAGTGAGTTCCTAATTATCATTATAAAGAAAATTCGACGGGAAGCATGATTGAATTTGAGCAACAGTAATTACTAACTCAAACAAACAATATTAAACCAACACTCAATACTTAAAGTAATCATGAATTTAGAAATGGATTACTGAAGACTATTAGAACTGTTTATCGCCCTAGTGTCTGTTGATTATTAATTCAATGTTCAATTGCAAAACTATTCCTCATACAGATCCAAATTGCACTACATTGATAACAATAGCTAGAACTGAAGCAGTAATACCGGCGGAAGTTGAAATTCCATCCCTTCGGATTGTCGCTGAAGCTGAGATTGATGATGACGAGTGGGTCAAAACCCGTTTGGAGCAGTTGAACTTGATTGATGAAAAAAGATTGGCAGCTGTGTGTCATGACCAGTTATATCAAAGGAGAATGGCAAGAGCATATAACAAAAAGGTGCGTCCCCGGAAGTTTGAAGTGGTCCAGCAAGTGTTGAAACGCATCCTCCCACATCAGGCCGAGGCAAAGGGCAAGTTCGCCCCGAATTGGCAAGGGCCATTCATTGTAACCAGAGTGTTGTCCAATGACGCTTTATGTTTAACAGATATCGAAGGGAAATGCGTCGACATGGCTATCAATTGTGACGCAGTTAAGAGATATTATGTATGATTTCTTTTAATTGTAATTGTTGTTTGTTTGCATTTGGCATGGTATCGGAGAATGAAATGACGGAGGCAATTTGTTTTTCCGTCCAAACACTTCAACCTTTTCTTCCCCTTTTGAGCCTTATTTATTCTTTCATACCCCTCTTTTGGAATCAGTAATGACAATGAAAGAAAAGAGAAGAGAAAATAATGATAATAAAGACAAAAGAAAGTCACAAGAAAAATAAAGGAATTGGGAACTACATTTGACCTGATTCATCAAAGAAGGATACGTAGGCTCCTCACGGCTCGGTCATTAGTGTAACAAAAAATAAGAATCCCCAAGCAAGAAAAACTGGGGCAGAAGTTTGTGTTTGTAATTTTGGGAAGGATGTTTGATTCCAAAAGTTGTAATGTTTTACCCATTAAATTATTTTGAACCTTTTGATACCCCTTTTCTTTTAAGCATACACGAAAACCCATATTGATGTCCAAAAAAGACCTCTCGATCAGTATGCGAGAAGTGCCAAGTCATGCAAATGGAAGTCGGGAATAACACTCTGATCCCCAGCAGAGAAGAGGATCATAAACTGGAAATGAATTTATAGCCGAAAGAATCCCCAGCAGAGAGAGTAATATCGGTAACACTCCAATTTCCAGCTGAAAAAAAATAAAAATAAAATGAGAGAGTCTTATCGGTGAAAACCTCCACATGCACCATAAGGCGACGAAAATTGAGAGAAATAAAATGAGAGATTCTTATCGGTGAAAACCTTCACAGGCACCATAAGTAGACGGGAGTTGAGAGAAATGAGAGAGTCTTATTAGTGAAAACCCCTCGAAAGGCACTATGAGGCGACAAGACAAGATTGGCGGAAAGGATTCGCATTTGGCAAAGAGTTGAGTGCCTATTTATCCCCAGCAAGATGAGGCCGTTCGAAAGATTGATTGATACAAATAGACTGGGTTGATTAATCCGGAATGCACGACATGATCGTTGGGATCGGTTATATCATTCAGATAAGTTCTTTTCTTTCCTTTCCTTTCCCCCAACTTTTGTTCAGAAAGACTTCTTCTTTTTCTATCTTTTGAAATCATCACTTTTTCATTTCTTGGTTTAAAGACTTTACCTCCCCAACAGTTTTTTTTTTTTGAAAAGGAGTTTCAGAGCTTATTACCAGTTTCCAAGATGGTGCAAAAACACAATATGGATAGGATGGGCCAAAGATAATGCAATGGAACGAGGAAGACGTTCGTTGCAAGACCCAATGATAGATTGGTATAGGATTTCGGGGAGGGTATGGAGAAAAGTGGGAAGCGCAATTGGTGAATAAAGAATCTTCAAGAAAACAAGAGCATCCCTGGTAGATTATCGACCAAGTCCCAAGAGGGTCGGACAATATGAAGCAGGGAAAGAAGAGGGGGGGAGGGGGAAACCATCCTCAGCAGGAATATGATCGCCAGCAGGAATATCATCCCCAACAAATAATCTCGTCCCCAACAAGCTTTGGTGATGTAATGGAACACAAAGCGGGGGAAGGAGAAAAGAGAAAACCATCCCCAGCAGGAATGGCACGACCATTCACCACGTTTTAAACTAACAAAATTTTCTTTGATTTGAAGCAGGGACAGGAAATGTTATAGATGATGAAAAGACATCATGATAACAAGAAAGATTGTCAAACTGGAGCAGAAAGTTTTCTCTCATTTTGAAATTTTTTCTGGAAGTCCGGTACCCACTTGGGGAAGAAGCAAGATAACACAAGTTTTGGGAAAAATGGTATCCCCAGCAGTCTTCGGAAGAAGGCCAAACAAGTCTTAAGGGAAGTAGTTCCAGTGGAAGGAAAGCACCAGATTTAAGGGAAGTAGTCTTCGAAGGAGGAAAATAACATATTTTTGAATAAAACACCGGTGTTATCCCCAGCAGTTTTCAGAGGAATAAAACACCAGTTTTGAGGGAAGCAGTTCTGAAAGAAGATGATTCAAGTTAGAAGGAAAATGGTTCGGGAGGCAGGAAGGAACAACAACAATAAAACGCATTGTTTAAGAAGAAGTTTGAAGTCAGGAACCCGCCTGGAGAATGGAGGTGTTATATTTTTTAAGTCATAATTGAAGTCAGGAGCCCGCCTGGAGAATGGAGGTGTTATGTCTTTAAGAAATTTTTGAGGTCAGGAACTCGCCTGGAGAATGGAGGTGTTATATTTTTTGAGTTGTAGTCGAAGTCAGGAGCCCGCCTGAAAAATAGAGGTGTTATATTTTTAAGAAACTGTTGAAGTCAGGAGCCCGCCTGTAGAATGAAGGTATTATGTTTTGGGAAGTATTGAAGTCAGGAGCCCACCTGGAGAATAGAGGTGTTATATCTTTAAGTTGCAGTCGAAGTCAGGATCCCGCCTGAAGAATGGAGGTGTTATATCTTACGAAATACTTGAAGTCAGGATCCCGCCTGTAGAACAGAGGTTGTTATAACTTTAAGTCGAAGAAGTCAGGAGACCGCCTGTAGAACGGAGGTTGTTAAATTTTAAGTTGATGAAGGCAGGAGCCCGCTTGTAGAACAGAGGTTGTTACAATTTCAAGTCGAAGTCAGGAGCCCGCCTGTAGAACGGAGGTTGTTATATTTTAAGTTGAAGAAGTCAGGAGCCCGCCTGTTAGAACGGAGGTTGTCATATTTGAAGTTGAAGAAGTCAGGAGCCCGCCTGGAGAATGGAGGCCGTATTATCTTTTAAAGTCAAGTTGGAGTCAGGAGCCCGCCTGTAGAACAAAGGAGTACACATTCAAGTTGAAGTCAGGAGCCCGCCTGCAGAACAGAGGAATACATTTCAAGATCAAGCTAGAAGTCAGTAATGCGGAGGGTTACAACAAAAAATACCCCCAGCATGAATTCCATTTAGAAATCAGAAAGAAGACTACAAGAGCAAGTCGGAGATAGATAAGATTTTGTAATTCCTAGTTTAAGTCTAACTTCTTGTTTTCTTTTGGCACGGTGTAATAAGGAGGTCGAAAAGAAGTAGCAACAACATGCAGCAGTAGTAACAACAAAATGCAGTCCCATGGTAATCCCAGCTACAAAAACTTCCCGAACTACATTAACCTGATTCCCTTCTAGACAGGGATATGTAGGAAACCTTTGAAGCAAAGGTTCGGTTAAATCTTTTCAAAAATGCTTCACACGGAGTATTCCAACGGGCAAAAATTGCTCGTATCCGCTCACTTTATCTTTGCACAAAAACTCTTTGTGTTTTCGGACAAAGAGGACTCTGTGAGCACGTGATTTTTGCCCTATGAGAACTACTCCCAAAAATTCAAAATAAAATGGTTTTGTGTTGTTTGTAATTTATTTGTATTTTGTCTGTGCATGTTTATTTCTACTTTAATTTAGAAAAATACAAAAATATGTGTTGCATGTGCATTTAGGATTTAATTTTACAATTTAGGACTTAATTAAACAATCAAGTTTGTTTTACAAAACGGAAAAGTCACAAAAATATGTACTTTGCATTTTTAGCATTTAATGTCCAAATTGTGTGATTGTCTTTGTATTTAATTTTGGGTGATAATTATTATTAAGGGTTAATTAGTATTCTTTAAAGTTAATTTTGAGTTTTGGTAATTAGAAATCAAAAAGAAAATAAAAGAAAAAGAAGGAACAAGAGAAGAAGAGTTAAAATCGGATTGGGCTGGTTTTTAAAAAAGAAAGTTTCAGGCCCAATGTCACCCCAAATTAGCCCAATACCTGCCCCAATCCAGTCCGTCCCAGCCTCAGCCAAAACGACGCCATTTCAGGCATTTCAATCTGGACCGTTGAAATTAACGTGATCTAACGGTCCCAGGCTTCCCCCATAACCCGGACCATTTCACCCCGGATCAACCCAGTCTCGAGGCATGACCAAACGTCGTCGTTTCCTTTAAGTAAATTGATCTAGGCCGTTGATCGTGCTTGATCCAACAGCCAAGATTAAACCACCCCCTCTGTATATAAGTCCAACCTCTCACCACACACCCCCTAAGCCATACTCCCTGTTCATCATCTCTCTCAGTGACGACCCCCCCCCCCCCCCAAACCCTAGCCGCCACCAAACCCCTTCGCCGTAAACCCGGCGTCAACAACGCCGATGACCATGAAACTAACATCCCTAGAGCACCTAACCATCCTCTCCACGAATACCTTACCCGTTTTGCTCGAATCAGCCCGTAGCTTCGAGCAAAATTTGAAACTACCCCAACCGGCCCCAAACTCACACCACGAGACCCCCTGACCGCCCTCGTTACAGATCCGTTAACCGTTTTCCTCGAATCAACCTCCAGCTTCTCGAATCTTCAATCAAAGATTCGAGAAGAACCTAAACATACCCCACCCAGTCCCAAACTCATACCAGACATCTCCCTGACCTCCCTCGTCACCAAACCACCGTTGGTTTGGTTCGAATCAGACCAGAACCGTTCGAACCCCAAATCAAACCCCAAGAACCCTAGAAAACCAAAGGCTGGAGTTTGTCCGAATTAAAGGAATTTGGGTGTCCAGTGGACCTTAGTCGAAGTGTTCTCAGTTGAGAACACTCGATTAAGGTCCGTTCGACCTCAAAAGTTCGAGTCAAGGGTTCGACCTGAGTTCATCTAGTTTCTGTTTTGTTAAGGTACTTCTTTCTCCTTTCTTGTTCTATTTTGTTATGGTTAATTATGTTTAGTTAGTTATAATCCAGTCTTGTTCATTGTTCTTTCTTCTTCTCCATTAGACCTTTTATTTGGTCCAATTTTATCATTGCTTCTGTTTGTTGTCGATTGTTATATGTTATAATTTGTGTAATCGATTGAATAAGTTTCGTCAATTAGTCTGGTATGCTTGAGTGTTAGATTAGCATGATAATAGTCTAATTTTTGGTTCATTCTTGTCTGTTTCCCCTCCTGCCTCGTTTGTGTTCTAAAGTTTGTATTAAAATGAGCTCGTTGGTATATTTGAACTTAGGACTGAGCCTGTTGGTATATTCAGTTCACCGAACTGAATTTATTGGTCATTTGTTATCCTGAATCTGTCGATCCCCTTAAGGTTCTTCTGGCTATTTTTTTTCTTTTGTATTCCAATCTGATTAAGGCATATGCTCGTCTAGTTGATTTCAGTTCATCTGTTGCTGAGCTAAATATGATTGGTTCCCCAATATAGTTAGTTCAATATGTGCTGCCCTGAACCCTTAGTCTTCATTTTAATGCCATATGATTTAATACCTTGAATTACTAACTGATTTGAATTAGTTATAGATGTTGTAGTTTGTTGGATTCAGCTTAGTTAGTTGGTAGGTTTGAATAGGTTAGAGTTGAAAGGTTCAATGCAGAGTGAAAGGGATTGGGTAGGATAGTAATTTCAGGGGCTTTTAGGAGGGTAATTTGGGAATTGAAAAGTTTAAAAATGGCTAGTTTTAGTGGGCTGTCAGTAAAGCACTTAAGTAACATTAAACTAATGCATTTGTTAGTGCTAATGGGGAAAAAACATAATGGTATGAAAGGCTTTAAAGGGAATGGATTAAGAAATAGGTGCTCATACCTATTTGAATTTAAATAAAGAAAAGACAAGGGTAGTGGGGAACAAGGGAATTAAAAAGAGAATAAAACATGTAGTAGTGGTGGAGGAAGATCATGGGCAGAAAATCTGATAAGGCAGAGGGGGCAGGCCTGTTTTGGGGGGTTATATATAGAGTCATTTTTAGACAGAAGGGGAGGTTTTTTTACACAGTATAGGGGGCTGGTTTTGGGAGCAGAAAATCAGTTCTTTTTCAAGCTTTTGGGTCTGGTCTGGCTTTTCATTTGGGCAGATTTTAGAAGAGAAAAAAAAAGCAAGTCTGAAAATAGGGAGTTTCTGAGAGTTCTTTTGAAAGGCAGTCTGGTTTAGTGTGGTCAAAGCTTCAGAAAGGTTTTTTTGGTTTATTTTGAGGGTAGTGTGGTACAGTCAGGTCTGTTTGGGTATCTGTTGTTGTTGTTGTTCTACAATTCATTCCGGGGTAAAATTTAAGTGTGTTGAGTTCATTTCTGGGTTGAGACTGGTTTGTTGTTGCTATTTGAGTTCTGGTTGCTGATACTTGTTGAAAATTGTTGCTGATTCCTGTTGCTGTTGCTGTTTGACTGACCCCCTCATTTTTGGTTTATACTTCAACTTTCATGTACATATTTCGAGCCTATGTCGATGTAGCTCCATCTGTTGGAAACATGAAATGAAGCTGAAGTTGAATATCTGTCGTAGTTCTATTTTGATAATTTTGTTATGTTAGGTAGTTCTCTATATAGTGATTGAGTGCCTATTGTAATAAAAATAGGTCTATTTTGAATGGTGAATCTAGGATTGTTAGCTTAAGGATTGTTAAACTAATTAGAGAAGTGTGTTGAATCCGGAGTTAGCAGTTTATTTATATACCAACAAATAAGGAGTTGCCCCTACTGAGGTACGGATAGTAGTGCGATAACCCAACAATGCACATGGTAATTTTTCATGTCATTGCCTTGAACCTTCTACCATCTTCCGAAGTATCTTCTTTATGTTTTTGTTGGCTGCCTCAACTGCTCCATTCGCCTTGGGACGATATGGGGTGGAATTGCGGTGTGTAATCTTAAACTGTTGACATACCTCTTTCATCAAATTGTTGTTAAGATTAGCACCATTGTCCGTGATGATCACTTTTGGGATCCCAAATCTACAGATGATATGGGATTGAACAAAATCTACCACTGCCTTCTTGGTTACCGACTTGAAAGTTTTAGCTTCAACCCACTTAGTGAAATAATCGATGGTCACCAGAATGAACCTATGACCGTTGGTAGCAGCTGGCTCAATAGGTCCAATGACATCCACGCCCCAGGCAACAAATGGACATGGTGCTGACATTGTATGCAATTTTGTCGGCGGAGAATGAATCAGATCTCCGTGTATCTGACACTAATGGCATTTCCGCACGAAACTGATACAATCACGCTCCATAGTGAGCCAATAGTACCCTGCTCGAAGAATTTTCTTCGCCAATACATATCCGCTCATATGTGGCCCACAAACTCCAGCATGTACCTCTGTCATAACTGTCGTGGCTTGACTAGCATCTATACATCTCAGCAATCCCAAATCTGATGTTCTTTTGTACAATACTCCTCCACTGAGGAAAAATCCATTTGCCAATCGCCGAATGGCTCTCTTTTGATCTCCGGTGGCCTGCTCCGGGTATATCCCCATCCTGAGGTATTCCTTGACATCATAAAACCATGGCTCGCCATCCATTTCTTCCTCTATCCTGTTGCAATAAGCATGTTGTTCACGAACCTGGATATGCAATGGGTCAATATGAATTTTGTCTGGGTGGTGCAACATCGATGCTAAAGTGGCCAAAGCATCGGCAACCTCATTATGAACTCTTGGGATGTGTCTGAACTCCACTGATCGAAATCGTTTACCCAGATCAAGCAAGCATTGTCGATATGGTATGAGCTTCAAATCCCTTGTTTCCCATTCACCCTGAATCTGATGCACTAGGAGGTTCGAGTCTCCCAAGACCAAGACGTCTTGGACATCCATGTCTGCAGCTAGCCGCAGACCCAAAATGCATGCCTCATACTCAGCCATGTTATTGGTACAATAGAAACGTAGCTGTGCCATAACAGGATAATGATGTCCTGTATTAGAAATAAGTACCGCTCCTTTTCCAACTCCCTTCGCATTTGCGGCTCCATCGAAAAAAGCTTCCATCCTGGTTCCTTGGTCATTTCCAACTCATCTATATGCATCACTTCTTCATCAGGAAAATACGTCCTCAAGGGCTCGTATTCTTCATCAACAGGATTCTCGGCCAAGTGATCACCCAATGCTTGGGCCTTCATGGCCGTCCTCGTCACATAGACGATGTCGAATCCTGTGAGTAATATCTGCCATTTCGCCAATCTCCTTGTGGGCATAGGCTTCTGGAAAATATACTTCAGTGGATCCAAGCGTGAAATGAGATAAGTAGCATATGATGACAGATAGTGCTTCAATTTCTGGGCCACCCAAGTTAGGGCGCAACATGTCTTCTCGAGTTGAGTGTACTTAACCTCGTAGCCTGTAAACTTCTTGCTGAGATAATAGATGGCTTGCTCATTCCTTCCTGTAATGTCGTGTTGCCCCAGTACACAGCCAAACGAATTCTCCAGGACCGTTAGATAAAGAATTAACGGTCTTCCCGGCTCAGGTGGAACCAACACAGGTGAATTTGATAAATATCTTTTGATTTGGTCAAATGCTTCCTGACATTCTGCCGTCCATTCTACCACAACATCTTTCTTCAGTAGCCAAAAAATGGGTTCACAAGTTGCTGTAAGTTGAGCAATAAACCTGTTGATATAATTCAACCTTCCCAACAGACTCATTACTTCTGTCTTGTTCTTCGGCGGTGGCAAAATCTTGGATGGATTTGATCTTTGACGGGTCCAACTCAATGCCTCGCCGACTGACGATGAATCCCAACAACTTTCCAGATGGAACGCCAAATGCACATTTGGTAGGGTTGAGCTTAATATCGTACCTTCGAAGTCTTTGGAAAAACTTCCTTAGGTCTGCTACGTGGTCCTCTTGATGTTTGGATTTTATGATCACATCGTCCACGTATACCTCAATCTCTTTGTGTATCATGTCATGAAACACAGTAGTCATTGCTCTCATGTACGTTGCCCCAGCATTATTCAAACCAAATGGCATTACCCGGTAGCAATAAGTCCCCCACGGCGTAATGAAAGCCGTCTTTTCTGCATCTTCTTCATCCATCAGAATCTGATGATACCCAGCATAGCAATCCACAAAAGACCTGATCTCACGTCCGACATAATTATCGATCAAGATATAAATGTTGGGTAATGGAAAGTTATCCTTTGGGCTTGACCTGTTCAGATTGCGGTAATCGACACACACCCTGATCTTCCCATCTTTCTTCGGCACTGGCACCACATTAGCCAACCAATCAGGATATCGAGTGACCCGAATAACCTTTGCTTGCAGCTGCTTGGTTACTTCCTCTTTAATCTTCACACTCATGTCTGTTTTGAACTTCCTCTATTTCTGCTAGATGGGAGGGCATGCCGGGTTAATGGGCAATTTGTGAACCACTAAATCCGTGCTTAACCCCGGCATGTCGTCATACGACTATGCAAAAATGTCTTTGAACTCAATAAGTACTTTGATTAGTTCTTCCCTGATATTCGGTGCAATGTGGATGCTTATTTTAGTTTCCTTGATATCATATGCATCCCCTAAATTGATGGCTTCTGTGTCATTTAAGTTGGGTTTCGATTTTTCCTCAAACTGGCTTAACTCTCTGTTTATCTCTTCGAAGGCTTCATCCTCATCGTATTCCGATTCATCATCATAATCGACCTCTTGTACAATTAGTCCGGAAGCGTTTGGATTTATTCACAAAATTGTTGCTTAGATGGCAAGATGAACATTAAAGTATTCGTAAGAGCCATAGTTTATGAAATTGATAAGTGCATCAGTCAACATTCGAGGACGAATGTTCCAAAGGGGGGAATGATGTTACACCCCAAGTTTTCATACGTGAGAGTACATCGTAAGTCATTGATGTAAGCTCGAAAATGAGATTCTATTTGGAAGCAAATAAAGTAAGTTAATAATGTTACCTTGGAGGTTACAAATATTTAAGATCATGAATAACGATTACCAAGAGGGTTGGAAATCTTAGAAGCTAAACCAATTGAAGAAAATAAGTTTCGTCGAAAGTCGACAAGTTTCGAATGTTATAACATGTACTTTGGGGTGAGACTAGGGTTATTAACATGATAAGGAGGTTATTCTATGATTTATTTTAGTCGTAAGATATTCATTTTCTACATTTTGAAGGCAAGCAAGTTGTGGAACAAGAGTTGGCAAAGGTCATCACAAGTTACATTCATAAATTTGCTGAAATTTAGGTCAAATGTATCTGATAATTTATCCAAATATACTTAAAATAATGGGGTGTTCTACCTACCATATTGAAGGTCTACGAGTCTAGTTTCTAATGCATTAAACCGTTTGTCAATACGACATTGAAGTAGAGAGATATTCACATTTTCGCGAGACCGCGCAAGCAGCTCCCAATGGGACCCACTTAGGCGGTGGTTGACCTACTTCAATTTATAAACGATTTGGACGCCTATTTTTGCTCATTTTTCAACTAAAGTTCGTCTCCAAACTTCTCCTAACCCTCCTAAACATATATCACAAGGGTTTGAAGTGATTCCAAAGTGATTACACCATATTTCAACATCAAAACTTAGTTCTAGTGAAGAACAACACCTCTTTGAGGTTGTGTTGTCATTGAGGATTGTTGTGGGCTGTATTTGGATGAAATTCCAAGTTGTTGCTGCTGTCTAAGGTGAGTATAACAACCTACTAATTGTGCTTAAGCTTGCTTGTATGTTGGTTAAGTTGTTAGGATGATAAACTATAAGATAATACTTGGACTAGCTTAAGTCACTTCTATGGTGTTGTATTGCTATTAAGGGTTGTTGTAAAATGAATATAACTTGGATTTTGACTTGAAGTTACTGTAGGAGGTATGTATATTGTGTTCTTGCTTGTTCCTAAGGTTATCTTGATATTGATTAAGTTAAATGGATGGGCTAGACCTGAACTAGTGAATAAAGTTGCTAGTTGGGGATAGTTGAAGTTGTGGATTATTTTCGTTGTTATAAATATATGGTATAAGGCTGGAATCATTGATTAATGACTTCATTATCAAGTTAATGATACTTTTATGTTGAAGTAAGAAGTCTATAAGGATTGATAAGGGGTATACGGATTCCAATCGGAGCTTGCCGCTCGTCGTAATGTAGTTGTGACTTGTTGTGGTTATATGGTATCTTGATATTGATAATTATGTATTGATGGATTGCTCTGGTCATTGTTGTTGGTATATGGTATTGGAGGAGGCCCTTGTTACAAGGGAGATGCTGCCCAAATTTACGTAAACGAGCTACTAGCTTAAGTTATAGACTTAGCCTTTGCTCAACACTGATTTTGAATCTCCTTATACTATGATAGATTGAGTTGACTTGTTTGAAGAGTTGCTTGGAAGGGATTAAGGACTCAACGGGTTTAAGGTATGTTAAGGCATTTTCTTCTTTCTTTTGGCATGGTCTAAAATGAAATGAACATAAACGATACGCTATTTCATAATGACTCTACTCTTAGCAACTAAGGTTGTCCATGTTGTTCTTTCCTTATAAAATTATTCTAAACAAGTGTGTAAGATCCTTAAATCCTACTAAAGTTCATATTGATGGTAGGGATGTCCATAATGTTCTTAAGTCACTCCAAAAGGTTTAGAAGATGATTCCATGAGTCTAGCATGCATTATATATAGTATCTATTTTACTCTACCGAGCCGCGCTATAGTCGGCCGGGTACGGCACCTATTGTGCAACCACTGATCAGTTGGGTTTACCGAGCTCCACGTGGCCGGGTACGATTCTACCGAACCTTATGATGGTCGGGTACGCTTTTACCGAGTCCTCTTTGAGGCCGGGTACGATATGATGATGATGATGCCCACAGAGGCGAATGTTTTAAAAAGTTTATGTATATATATGTATTATGCATTTCATATCAGTAACCCCCAGAGGCACTCTGATGTTACAGGTTGTATCTCCTCTATCTCTCTCTTTACATTACTGTTCTTGTTTATGCTTTCCTGCCTAACATACTCGGTACTTTATTCGTACTGACGTCCCTTTTGCCTGGGGACGCTGCATTTCATGCCCGCAGGTCCCGATTGATAGGTTGACAGTCCTCCTAGTAGGCTATCAACTCAGCGAAGGTGTTGGTGCACTCCACTTGCTCCGGAGTTGCCTATTTGGTCAGTATGCTTTGGATATGTATTGATTGATATGGCGGGGCCCTGTCCCGACCTTTATGATTTTATGTACTCTTAGAGGCTTGTAGACATATGTCAGGTGTATGGATAATTGTATGGCCTTGTCGGCCTATGTTTCGAGTTTACTAATGGTCATGTCGGCCTTATAGGCCCGTATGTCACATATATTAGTTTTTATATCATGTTGGGTCTTCATATGTTGACTATTCCCTTATGTTTTATTCTTATTATCTCAGGACGAGTTTTCTAGCTCATTTACTCATGATAACATGATAAGAAAGATATGTTACGTTGGTACTCGGTTGAGTAAGGCACCGGGTGCCCGTCGCGGCCCTTCGGTTTGGGTCGTGACATAGAGTTTCACACTTTGCCGAATACAAAATAAAACTGGATTACAACCCTGGAATAATCCAAAAAGACAAGAAAGAAAAATCAGAGCCCACTACCAAGACTCCCTCCGGGTAGGAAGGAGAGTAGCCATCCAATTGTTGATATTTGCCCTAGGCCCCACAAACTGTACATCTAACCTACTGGACCCTTCTCCAGCTTCTATTATGTTGACATCGGCGAACAGCCTTTCAAAGCCCTCATTCAAATCTCCATCTGGTCCAATCAGTGGTTTGAGAACTTTCGGGACCGACAACTTCCTGATACCTGCTATGACAAATGATCTGGATAGGCGCGGGATTGGCTTGGGAAGGACCCAGACTCTTTTACTCAACTTGCGGGCCCGCCTCACATCCGCCGTTGTAGGCTTGAACCCCAACCCAAAGGTATCCAGATTTTTGGGCAAAGAAACTGGCTGAACAATACCTTGTAGATCAACCCCCAGACCTTTTCCTGGTACAAACCCGCTGTTTAGCATTTCCGAGGCTACCATGAAGGTCGCAGCAGCGATCCTGGGAAGTGGAAGGTCCTCGCCTTCAGCAATTTTATCCACTGAAACCGTATCGAAAACCTGGTAAACCCACGGTCCCTTATCATCATCAGTCTCTATGAAGGGCACGATGGCATTAATTATGGCGCTTGCATTGTCTTCCCCATGTACTACGATCTCTTGCCTATCCCACTCGAATTTGACCATCTGATGTAATGTAGAAGGCACTGCTTTGGCGGCGTGGATCTAGGGTCGCCCTAACAGAAGATTATATGACACTGCCACGTCTAACACTTGAAACTCCATGGTGAACTCGACTGGACCAATTGTTAATTCAAGTATGATGTCACCCACTGTGTCTGTGCCACCACCATCAAACCCTCGAACATAGATGTTGTTCTTGTGAATCCTGTCACCATCGACCTTCAGTTTGTTCAATGTGGCCAAAGGACAGAAATTGGCACTAGACCCATTATCAATCAGTACTCGAGTGACTACCGAGTCTTCGCACTTCACGGTCAAATAAAGGGCTCTATTATGTTCTGTACTCTCCACGGGCAACTCATCGTCTGAAAAAGTGACCCTGTTGACCTCAAAAATCTTGTTTGCTATTTTTTCCAGATGATTCACATAGATCTTATCTGGAACATGGGCTTCGTTCAGAATTTTCATCAATACCTGGTGATGCTCATCTGAATGGATCAACAACGATAACAATGAGATCTGTGCCAGGGTCTTCCTCAACTGCTCCACAATGGAGTAATCTTGCGCCTTTATTTTCTTTAAAAATTCTTCCGCCTCTTCCTCGGTAACTGGATTCTTTGTCGATACTGGATTGGCCCTTCTTAACTCTACGGGGGCAAAACACCTTCCCGAACGAGTTAACCCCTGTGCCTCACATATTTCTTCCACAACTTCCTTCCCCTTATGCATTACCATTACCTGACTGTAGCTCCATGGCACAGCTTTCTCGCTGATTATCGGCAACTGCATTACTAGCCTGATAACAACTAGTCCTATGCATGCCCCCTTCACGGCTACTGGCTTGCTTGATATCTTTTGCACCGTTACTTTGACCGGCTCTGGATTCTTGGCAATATCAGACGAACTCTTCCCTATCACCACCACTGGCTTGCCTTCTACCCTTTCCGACTGTACTACCGCTTTTCCACTGATCAACTTTTCTTTCGGACTAGCACAGATCATCATTACCGTTTGTGAGGGCTTCTTGAGCTTCCCTCCTTTGTGCACTAGCTCGATCATGTGGGCTTCATGGTGTGCCGGCAATGGGTTCTGATTGATGTTAGGTGCCTCTGGCTCCTGGACCTTGATCCTATTTGTGTCAATAAGATCTTGTACGACAGTCTTCAACTTCCAACACTTCTCAGTATCATGCCCGGGAGCCCCCGAACAATATTCACAGCTTACCGAGTGATCCATATTTTTGGGAAGGGGATTTGGCAATTTGGGCTCCACAGGACTTAATAGGCCTAACTGCCTCAATTTGTGGAACAGAGTAGTATAGGTTTCTCCCAGCGAAGTGAATGTTCTTTGCCTCTGCACCCTTTCATTCCTGAAAGTCTGATTCTCACGGAAACCCGGTCCCGAAGGATTCCTGTAGGCCCTTGGTGGTGGATATGTGTTTTGTGGAGGTGGATATGTATTTTGGGGAGCCAGCGCACGCCATTGCGGACGAGCCGGAGGCTGGGTGTAAGTTTGGGCGTGATGGACAGAGAAATGTGGCTCTTGTGGTGGGTAGTAGGGCTGTGGAGGGCCGTATGGAATATGTGGGTAATTTGAGTGATGGGGTCTAGGTTGGTAGGGAGGGTGGGGACCTTTGGATCTGGACCAAGTAACTGCCTCGACTGTTGCGACATCTTCCCTTTTCTTCTTTCCGAGTGCACGTCTCGTGCCGCTCTAGATGGCCTGAGTAGTTGCTTTAATCGCCGAATAGCTCAGGATTTTGTTGGACTTAAGTCCCTCTTCAATCATACCGCCCATTTTTACTACTTCGTTGAAAGATTTGCCAACTGACGTCACCAGGTGACCGAAGTAAGTTGGCTCCAGAGTCTGCTGAAAGTAGTCCACCATTTCCCCTTCTCTCATCGGAGGATCAACTCTTGTCGTCTGCTCTCTCCAGCGGAATCCAAATTCGTGAAAGCTTTCCCTGGGCTTCTTCTTAAGTTTCAGCAATGTGAGACGGTCAGGGACGATCTCAAGGTTGTACTAGAAGTGGCATGCAAAGGCTTGTGCTAGATCGTCCCAGGTGTACCACCTGCTCGGATCCTGTCTTGTGTACCATTCTAGTGCAGACCTATTTAGACTTTGACCAAATTAAGCTATTAGCAGCTCATCTTTACCACCTGCTCATCTCATCTTGCTGCAAAACCCTCGCAGATGTGCCATTGATCACCGTGCCCCTCGTATAGATCAAACTTTGGCATCTTGAACCCTGCCGGCAATTGAATGTCGGGGAATGGGCACAGATCTTTGTAGGCCACACTGACTTGGTTGCCTAACCCATGGATATTCCTGAAGGACTGCTCCAGGCTTTTAAACTTTCGAAGCACTTCGTCTTGCTTTGGGCCCTTAGCCGGCTTTTCAGTCTCTACTGGGATCTCGAAGTGAGTATTATAAGTATGAGGCTCGGGTGCTTTGAAGGTTGGTTCAGGGGGGTAATATTGGTTATCATGAGCCTGAAACAGACGGCTCGCTGGATGATCTTTGCAGCGTGGCTGGTGGGGGTGCCACGAAAACAGGAACATTTGGTGGATAAGGGTTCTGATTGGGTTGTGAAGCTTGGGGATCATAGGCATTTCTTCCCTGATAGTATCTGTGACTGGGAAGTTTGTCGAAGGGCCAGGGGGAGGGTATTGCAGCATGTGTCCTGGTGGGAGAGTGGGAGTAACGGGAGGGCCAGGCGCTTTTTGTACCCTAGCTAAGGCCAACTGCATTTCTTTCATCTCCCGTCTCATCTTATCCATTTCCTCCTTCAGCATTTGATTCTCCGTCCTTTCATCCTCGACACTTTGGTCTGAACTAGTCATGCTTTTTAGTACGGGCCCTTTGGATCTTGTTTGGTAATGGTAATCTGCCAGAACGTTCTAACAAACTAACTGGTTCGAAATCTCTGAATAAACAACAAACTTGTTAGCGTTAAAGTTTAACACATATTGCAATTTCACGTTGGGGGATGCAATGTTCCTAGGCGGTTTAACCATTTCTAACATGTCTTTGCTTCGACTGCATGCATCATTCCGGTTTACTTTGTTTGTGCCTCGTTTAAGTGTTTCTGAAGCTTTCTTTATCTATCTTTTTATTTCTTTCTTTTCCTTTCTTTTATTCACTTTGCCTTTTATTTTTTCTTTTTAGTGGTGGTCAAATCTTATGTGGATTGCCTACGTATCATGTCCCCGCATGAATCAGACCGCACGTAGTTCTGCCACATAAGTGTGAAAAGAAAAAAAGATAATTTTTGGAAATTTTCAATTTTTCATTAATAAACATTCTATTACAAATCAGACGCTTTTTTGGAAAGGAAAATAACAGACTCGAAACCAAACCAAGTACGAACTCAATAACTACTGACATACCCTGATGCGAAATAAAGATACACTCTAACAGACAACAGACTCTAAAAAAAAGAAAATGCAGATTCAAACTATGAACACATTAAAGTTTTAAATTTGGGTGCCCGCAGGGCGTCATTCGGCCTCGCCGCAGGTTTAGGTGTAAGGTTGCTTTCCAGCTGTTCCAATTCATACATGATTTGCTTCACAAATATCATCACCGCCGAGAAGAAGGTAGTACGGGTCATGTTTTCACACTCTCGACATTTCCTGGTGATAGCACGAGCAATAGTCAGAATCTTGTTCCTGGTTTGGTTTTTCTTTAGGAGTAGGCGTTCTATCTGATCCCCTCTAGCCTTCAAAACCCAAGAATCATGCAGACGTTGTTTCCGTAACTGCTGTATTTCATCTTCCATTAAGGCCATCAGATTATAGCAGTGTTTACTCTCGGTTTCAAAAGCCTTGGCTTGTATAGCCGCCTCGCTCTCTAGGGTGGTCACCTTCCTTTTTATGCTGACAATGGTCTTTTCATGATCTTTCCTTGCCTGTTGTATTTACTGTGTGCTTTCTTTCGCTCTCTTTGCCCATTGTGCCCAGAGTTGTGCTATGGTATCCTCAGATTTCTTCAAATCGTCCCGGTACTCACCGATTTCCTTTTTCAACCCTTTTATTAACAGCTCATCTGACCGACTCCTTTGTCATTTGTCAGCATCTCTCCTTATTTGTCGGATTTGGGCTTTCAGCGCCCCATTTTATTGGGCCAATTTGCTCTTTTCTCCCCGATCGGCATCAACTTGCAGACTATTTTCAAATTCCAGGACTCTAATTTGTTGCCTTAGCTTGCCTATTTCTGCATTGTAACTTTCTTCTTTAGCCAACCAACCCCACTGTTCTTGCGACGCCTTGACGAACTCCTGGAGATAGGGTCTTTTAGCCGGCCTTTCATGATCAAGTTCTCTCATATACCAAGAAAGGTATCCTGGTGCCACTTCACCTTTGGCCTGATCTTGCATGCAAGTAACTGCTTTCAAATATTGGCATTCACTCCAGATCTGACGGACTCTCGCTTCAGGGAACTGTCCGTCAGGGCTAATCTCCATTACTTGAGCACTAAGATCCTCCTCCTGTGACACTGTTTGGAATCTCTCGAGCTGTCTCAAAACCCGATATGGCGCGTAAGGCTGAATGCTCTTGAGCCCCATCAATAGAAAGTGGGTCCTAGCTGCCAACATATGGATTACCTCGTCAACGGGCAACCATCCTAGTGTCCACTGTATTTGGCTGGCGGTGAGGGTCCGAAAGAATGATGTCCACGCCGTAACTCCCTCGGGTAGACTGACCCCCTTGATTCTTGTGTAGAACTCTTCTATGCAAGTTTTCTTCGAGGGACCATAACTCAAGAGCTGGGAACGGTGGCATAGATGCTCAGTCATCCATATTTGTAGCAACAAGTTACACCCCTCGAAAAAGTTCCCTCTGGCTTTGCAGGCTGTGAGAGCTCGGAAGATATCAGATACTATCATAGGCGCAAGAGTGCTTTCATCTTGAATGAGCAAGGTACTGACGACCCCGGCTATTTTCAGATCAATGTTTCCGTCTTTCCTTGGAAATACCAAAAGGCCCAAAAAGGTTATCATAAAAGCCACTCGTCTATGCTCGTCCCACTTTTGACGGTTACTTTTGCTGCATAACTTGTTACCCAGGTTGTTGAATCCTCCGACATGACCGTATCTGTCGTATATGAAGCGCGGATTACAAAAACCTGCGGCCAAATCTGGGTTATGGACCGTCCTGGATATTTTTAACGAATCTAAAAACTGATGCACAGTGACAGCTCTTGGGGCAACCAGGTATTTTTGCCTCAACGGAACTTCAGCATTTCCGATTTACCCGGCTATTTCCTCTAAAGTCGGAGTGAGTTCGAAACCGGAGAAGTGGAAGACATTGTGTGCCGGGTCCCAGCAGGTGACCAAAGCTCTTATGATATCCCCCCGAGGCTGGATTTCCAATAAACCCGTAAGTCGTTTTAGATATTTCTTGACCTCATCTTGCCATTCACCACCTAAATCATCCCACCATAGCCGCAATTTGAAAGGGATTTTAGTCATTATTGAAAAAGGTTCATTTTGCATCGTGCTCATCCTGCACATTTATTAAGGTGATTAAGAAATAAAATTTATTTGACTCAACAAATTGACTATTTTTTAATTTTCCACAGATTAAAAGGAAGATCTGGTTCCGCACATGGCTTTTCAGTACTTCGGGAACGAAGATTTTAAAGCTGGGTGAGTCAGCCGGTCAAAAATCCAAAAATGACTAAAAGTGGTCGTTTATGCAAAGTCAGCCTTCCAGCGTCCCTTTCGGGAACATTCGGCTATTCTTGCCAAAAAAGGCATCACCCGACTTATTTATGTTGACAATTAAAATTTGACATTTTTTGGCTATTTTTTTAAAAGGGGAGGTTGGAGCCGATGAGGGTTGCCTACGTATCCCGCACCCTGTGAGAATCAAACCGGCGTAGTTCGGGTAGATAAAACAAACTTCTTTTGAAAACAAGACTCTTTTCAATGGCAAATAAAACCATTTTTCATAAACAAAAACCCCATTTTTTATTTTCTCAAAAATTCGACAGAGTTTCGATGCTATTTGGACATTGATTTTTCAAAACAGGCAATTAACTACCTCTATCTCTCTTTCCTCAAAGTATTCAAAAACCGATCAGCATGCAAGTCCGAAGCAAACAAATGCACAGATAGCAAGTTGGATGCATCAGGATGGTCTTTTGTCATTTTGGTACACTTGTCCTAGACAGACCCAACCCCTGTGTTGAGCCTCCAAAGTCAAATGTACATGATGCAAACAAACATTCCTACTAGAGATCCGGCATGAAGCTGAGTTATTCTAGGTTCGTAACCTGGGTAGTTGTTCTAGACTGTGTACCTGAGCGGACAACTCGAGTCGAGGAAGGGGCTACGTACCGGGGACCCGCGAGATCGTTTGGCTTTGTAACTTGTCCGGCCTCTTTCTTATTTCAGGGTATGACACTAACAGAATAGGGAGTCTCAACCAGCAAGCACATCCCCGGAGGTAAGAAGAGAAGGGTTTCAGCATAGTTTATATACAGTTCAAACAATATCAAAGCGGTAAAAGCGACATTTAGCACGTTAGGCCCAAACATGTAAAAATCAGATAATAAACAAAGCCAATTATAACAATTACTTCAAGCTCAAATTCTTGAAACCTGAACCAGAGATTCTGGGTTACATCCCCAGTGGAGTCGCCAGAGTTGTCACACCTCCTTTTTCACCTGCGCCCGCAAAAGCGCGCAGAGGGAGTTTTTCCAATTGAAGGACAATCGAAACGGGATTTATTTATTTATTTCGGAGTCGCCACTTAGGAAATTTATGGTGTCCCAAGTCACCGGTTGAATCCCAAATCGAGGAAAAGATTGACTCTGTATTATAGTCCGCAAATCAGAAATCCAAGTAAGGAATTCTGTTAACCCGGGAGAAGGTGTTAGGCATTCTCGAGTTCCGTGGTTCTAGCACGGTCGCTCAACTGTCATATTCGGCTTATTTATCTGATTTTAATACATGTTGAACCTATGTGCAAATTTTAACTGTGTACCGCTTTTATTATTGTTAGTTTTACCGAGAATTGCAACATCGTGAAAATACATCTCGAACCACGTCACATCAATGCACCCGTGGCTATTGACACATTTCAACTTTGTTGAGATTTGGATTTGGATCACATAAATGTGCACCCGAGTTTAAGAAGATAACATTATTAAATACGCGCCTAAAGCGACTAGCATATCATTATTTTGGGTAGGGCCGTGAAATTTTGCTAAACGGCCCATCCCGAAGTCTAAGTAATTTTACCAACACGTATAGAGGGCCCCGCAGCTTGTGTATTTTTGTTTGTCGAGGCTCGTCTCATTCATTATTTTTAAAAGGAATTTGCAACGTCGTGGAAATGCATCTCGAACCACGTCACAATCAATGTACCCGTGATTAGCGACACATTTCGACTTCGTGGAGATTTGGATTTGGGTCACATAAATGTGCACCCGAGTTTAAGAGAGCAAATTATTTAAAGCGCGCCGGAAGTGACTTGCACGTTATTATTTTTTGGGGAAGGCTGTGAAATTCGCTAAACAGCCCGTCCCTAAGTCTAAGTATTTTAAAACAAATATTTATTGAGGGCCCCGCAATTTTGTATTTTTTTTTCGGCGAGGCTCATCTCATTGTTATTCAAGGATATCCTAAAGCGACTATGTTTTTCTATTTATTGGTCTCTAAGAATAAAGAAAAATTCCTAATCAATTAGCATTATTTAGGAGCTATTACTTTTGAACCTATGACTTCCAACTAAGTCAAACTCTCAACGGTTTTGGGGCCTCAGGGTCTGCCCAGAAACGAAATGGCCAACCCGCCTTGACAAGTTGCTACGGGTATGAAGTCTGGGCTGTCTGAGAAGGACACTGAAGCCCAAGCTGTCCGCTTAGTGGACTGTTAAGCCTTTAATTGTTAAATCAGACCAAGTTTTAACTTGAGTTAAATACACATACACTGAGATGCTACAAATTATTCAACAGGCACTCTATGATTATGAAGATTACCTCACTTGCTTATCTATTAGTGAGTTTCTAATTATCACTATAAAGGGAAATCCGACGGGAAGCATGATTGGATTTGAGCAACAGTAATTACTAACTCAAACTAACAATATTAAACCAACACTCAATACTTAAAGGAATCATGAATTTAGAAATGGATTACTGAAGACTATTAGAACTGCTTATCGCCCTAGCGTCTGTTGATTATTAATTCAATGTCCAATTGCAAAACTATTCCTCATACAGATCCAAATTGCACTACATTGATAACAATAGCTAGACCAAAATAAACTGCTAACTCCGGATTCAACACACTTCTCTAATTAGTTTAACAATCCTTAAGCTAACAATCCTAGATTCACCATTCAAAATAGCCCTATTTTTATTACAATAGGCACTCAATCACTATACAGAGAACTACCTAACATAACAAAATTATCAAAATAGAACTACAACAAATATTCAACTTCAGTTTCATTTCATGTTTCCAACAGATGGAGCTACATCGACATAGGCTCGAAATATGTACCTGGAAGTTGAAGTATAAACCAAAATGAGGGGGTCAGTCAAACAGCAACAGCAACATGAATCAGCAATAGTTTTCAACAGGTATCAGCAGCCAGAACTCAAATAGCAACAACAAACCAGTCTCAACCCAGAAATGAACTCAACACACTTAAATTTTACCCCGGAATGAATTGTAGAACAACAACAGCAGTAGATACCCAAACAGACCTGACTGTACCACACTACCCTTAAAACTAAACCAAAAAAAAACCTTTTTGAAGCTTTTGACCACACTAAACCAGACTACCTTTCAAAAGAACTCTCAGAAACTCCCTATTTTCAGACTTGCTTTTTTTTCTCTTCTAAAATCTACCCAAATGAAAAGCCAGACCAGACCCAAAAGCTTGAAAAAGAACTGATTTTCTGCTCCCAAAACCAGCCCCCTATACTGTGTAAAAAACCTCCCCTTCTGTCTAAAAATGACTCTATATATAACCCCCCAAAACAGGCCTGCCCCCTCTGCCTTATCAGATTTTCTGCCCATGATCTTCCTCCACCACTACTACATGTTTTATTCTCTTTTTAATTCCCTTGTTCCCCACTATCCTTGTCTTTTCTTTATTTAAATTCAAATAGGTATGGGCACCTATTTCTTAATCCATTCCTTTTAAAGCCTTTCATACCATTATGTTTTGTTCCCCATTAGCACTAACAAATGCATTAGTTTAATATTACTTAAGTGCTTTACTGACAGCCCACTTAAACTAGCCATTTTTAAACTTTTCAATTCCCAAATTACCCTCCTAAAAGTCCCTAAAATTACTATCATACCCAATCCCTTTCACTCTGCATTGAACCTTTCAACTCTAACCTATTCAAACCTACCAACTAACTAAGCTGAATCCAACAAACTACAACAGCTATAACCAATTCAAATCAGTTAGTAATTCAAGATATTAAATCAAATGGCATTAAAATGAAGACTAAGGGTTCAGGGCAGCACATATTGAACTAACTATATTGGGGAACCAATCATATTTAGCTCAACAACAGATGAACTGAAATCAACTAGACGAGCATACGCCTTAATCAGATTGGAATACAAAAGAAGAAACAGTCAGCATGGCTTTAAGGGGATTGACAGATTCAGGATAACAAATGACCAATAAATTCAGTTCAATGAACTGAATATACCAACAGGCTTAGTTCTAAGTTCAAATATACCAACGAGCTCATTTTAATACAAACTTTAGAACACAAACGAGGCAGGAGGGGAAACAAACAAGAATGAACCAAAAATTAGACTATTATCATGCTAATCTAACACTCAAGCATACTAAACTAATCGACGACACTTATTCAATCGATTACACAAATTATAACATATAACAATCGACAACAAACAAAAGCAATGATAAAATTGGACCAAATAAAAGGTCTAATGGAGAAGAAGAAAGAACAATGAACAAGACTGGATTATAACTAACTAAACACAATTAACCATAATAAAATAGAACAAGAAAGGAGAAAGAGGTACCTTAACAAAATAGAAACTAGACGAACCCAGGTCGAACCCTTGACTCGAACTTTTGAGGTCGAACGGATCTTAATCGAGTGTTCTCAACTGAGAACACTTCGACTAAGGTCCACTGGACACCCAAATTCCTTTAATTTGGACAAAATCCAGCCTTTGGTTTTCTAGGGTTCTTGGGGTTTGATTTGGGGTTCGAACGGTTCTGGTCTGATTCGAACCAAACCAACGGTGGTTTGGTGACGAGGGAGGTCAGGGAGATGTCTGGTATGAGTTTGGGACTGGGTGGGGTAGGTTTAGGTTCTGCTCGAATCTTCGAGAAGCTGGAGGTTGATTCGAGGCAAACGATTAACGGATCTGTAACGAGGGTGGTCAGGGGGTGCCGTGGTGTGAGTTTGGGGTCGGTTGGGGTAGTTTCAAATTTTGCTCGAATCTTCGATTGAAGATTCGAGAAGCTACGGGCTGATTCGAGCAAAACGGGTAAGGGATTCGTGGAGAGGATGGTTAGGTGCTCTAGGGGTGTTAGTTTCATGGTCATCGGCGTTGTTGCCGCCGGGTTTACGGCGAAGGGGTTTGGTGGCGGCTAGGGTTTGGGGGGTCATCTCTGAGAGAGACGATGAACAGGGGGTATGGCTTAGGGGGTGCGAGGTGAGAGGTTGGACTTATATACGGAGGGGGTGGTTTAATCCTGGCTGTTGGATCAAGCACGATCAACGGCTTGGATCAATTTACTTAAAGGAAACGACGACGTTTGGTCATGCCTCGAGACTGGGTCGATCCGGGGTGAAATGGTCCGGGTTATGGGGGAAGCCTAGGACCGTTAGATCACGTTAATTTCAGCGGTCCAGATTGAAATGCCTGAAACGGCGTCGTTTTGGCTGAGGCTGGGACGGACTGGATTGGGGCGGGTATTAGGCTGATTTTGGGTGACATTGGGCCTAAAACTTTCTTTTTTAAAAACCAGCCCAATCCGATTTTAACTCTTCTTCTTTTGTTCCTTCTTTTTCTTTTATTTTCTTTTTGATTTCTAATTACCAAAACTCAAAATTAACTTTAAAGAATACTAATTAACCCTTAATAATAATTATCACTCAAAATTAAATACAAAGACAATCACACAATTTGGACATTAAATGCTAAAAATGCAAAGTACATATTTTGTGACTTTTCCGTTTTGTAAAACAAACTTGATTGTTTAATTAAGTCCTAAATTGTAAAATTAAAGTCTAAATGCACATGCAACACATATTTTTGTATTTTTCTTAATTAAAGTAGAAATAAACATGCACAGACAAAATACAAATAAATTACAAACAACACAAAACCATTTTATTTTGAATTTTTGGGAGTAGTTCTCATAGGGCAAATATCACGTGCTCACAATCGGTACCAGTCAAAGATTAGAATCAAAGATAATCAACTGGGGACTCCTTCAAGGTCCGATTATCCTCGCAGGCATATGGGTAGGATCAAAGGGAACGTCGATCGAGAGCCGAGGTCGAATAGAGATCGATATCAACCATACAACGAATACCATAAATGTAGTGGGTCTGAGCTTCGCATAAAGTGAGAGGAGGAATGGTCGAAGTCAAAATTCATGAGGACCTGATCACATTAAATATCCAAAATCTGAATAAAGATACGACCCCATTCTGATTCTCTCTATTTTTTTCGACTAACACTTGTAGGCTATCGATAAGGATCGACACAAAGTTTTTGAATCTTAAAGCACGCGTTGCAATCTTTTTCCCTCGGACCGATTTTTGTCCCAAATGGGTTTTTCCGACAAGGTTTTTAACGAGGCAACCATTGTTCGTGCTAACTTAGGACAGTTCAACGACATCCGAAGTTCCCTGAGATAATCTTCGAGATCTGGGAGGCATTACCCTCGAATATCCGCTTTATTGCAAGGAAATTACTTCACGGCAACGAGGCCTCGATAGAAAAATATTGTAAGGGTCAAAAGGTCAGATGAGTCGTGCCCATATAGGATACTTGAGCCCTAACATCAAACATGTGCGCATTTGTAATCGTCTATTAAGAGAAGTATTTTTTCCTTGCTGATATCTCATGCTTCTAGAAAAAATTTCTATTTCATATTCTTGATCTATTGTATAAACAGGCTTAAGGGCCGATCACAACGGAAGTTCAAACTACTAACATTTCGAAATCATAAGACCTCAAAGAGGCACCCCCTAATATATATAGGCCAAGGCTATCAGACTCGAGGACTAACCTTTCGTACAAGTTCGAGAGGCTATCGGGAAGCAAGTCTTAGAGACGTACCCGAAGGCTACGACCATATTAAAGGCTATGGCCATATTAAAAGCTACGCCCATATTAAAGGCTACAGACATATTAAAGACTATGGTCATATAAAAAGGTTACGGCCGAGATAATGCGGTTCGGAGACGTACGACTTCCTCCATAAAATTAAAGGCCTTCAAATACTTCAAAAAATTGGTTAAACTCGGCTACCCTCGGCAAAAGCAAAAAGGGCTTCGATAAAATCAGCCCTTAAATGATTTAAAGGCTTCGATAATATCAGCCTTCGAAAAAACCTCAAGAGGTATTCAATTATTACACAAACAAGTTACTAATAAGGTTCTGATACATCGAAACCCCGAAAAACACAACGGGTACAAGAAACACATGCTAAGGCATAAAGAAATTTGCACTAAGTCTTTTAGCCGAAAAGAGGGAAAAATTGTAGTCATCTTAGAGGCCGAACTGGCCCAACCGAAAGAGCCTAAGGGCCGACCTAAAAGAGCCTAAGGGCCGACCTAAAAGAGCCTAAGGGCCGATCTAAAAAGGCCTAAGGGCTGACTTTATTTCGAGTTCGAGCAAGTACTCACTCGACTACTAAGCCCAAGGGCTACCCGAGTTCAAGAAAATTCTCACTTGGGGACTATCTATGAAGCCTAAGGGCTAACCTTATTTCGAGTTCGAGCAAGTACTCACTCGACTAGTAAGCCCAAGGGCTACCCAAGTTCGAGAAAATTCTCACTCGGGGACTATCTATGAAGCCTAAGGGCTAACTTTATTTCGAGTTCGAGCAGCACTCACTCGGCTACTAAGCCCAAGGGCTACCCGAGTTCTAGAAAATTCTCTTTCGGAGACCTTGCTCTCACTCAACTCGAACTCAGGATTCCCGATGTCCCGAGCTCGCATCAAATTAATTTAAGCTTAACTCAAGGATTAACAAAAAGCCTTAAGGGATATTTTATTGATCGATTAAAAACCTAAAGGCTTATTATGTTCTGAGTCCAGTATTCGGACTGATCATTAGAGTTATACACCAAATTTTTCACAAATGAAGATGGAATGGAATTCAACACAAATCGAAGATGAAGTGAAGAAATTCTTTGTATTTACAAAAGATATTTACAAAACCCACGAGGGGCCCTTACACAGAAAGAAAGAAGCAAGCAAAAACAAAAAGCCAAGAACCTAATCTACTTATGGGGGCATATCCCCGAGAGCGGCATCTTCGGGAACCACCTCCTCGGGGACTCCATCTCGATCTTTAGAGAAAATTATGGCCTGGTGAAAACTTGGCGAGTATGGGTCTTATCAGCACAACTATTTTGAAGCCACTTCTTGAGACGTTGTACCGGTGCGAGATGCAAAAATTGGTAGATGATAGCGCCACCTCACTCCATGGAAAGCAGAAGGAATGAAGTGCCACACTAGGTTGAAGTTAATAGAGATGAGAGGTAGGGTGAAGTTCACATATTTTGTGATGCGGGAAGGATTCTGCGCCCTTTTCTCGTTGTTCCGAATCGAAGATTTGAGAAGAGGAACCCTGGCGTAACTAGTAAAGTTGTTGCCATGCGACCAGGAGGTCGCGGGTTCGAATCATGCAAATAGATGATTAGAGGAAGAAATAAAGAAGGGAAAGAATTAGAGTAAAAGTGATGAATGAGTACAACTCTTAGTTCAACGGAGTAGCCTCATATTTATAGGAAGGCGACGACGGTTCGACGGCGACAACGGTTCGGCGGTGCTAGTGGTCGACCAGTACTGGCGCATATTTGATGTTTTGTGAAGCGCGTTGACAGGACATTTCCGATCACTTTTAACGCCTACGTAACAGGCATGACGTCATCATAAGAGGCTCGGAAAAGTCGAGGTTCAAATTGTTTCTTATCATTTTATTCTAAGAAATGCGGGGACTATCTGTATACGGTCAAAATTGAAGAGCTCGATTTCAAGGACTTAACGGTACCCCGGGCTCGAGTTCGGGCAGCACGAAGTAGAGACCAGATCTCATTGGAAAATGCATACCTCGAGGGAGCAAATCGAAGGCCTGGCACGACCTACCCGAGGGAGTTCCATTTCGATGACACTCAAGAAAGAGCGGGAATTTCTCAAGGACACGTGGATCAGGGATCAGGGCATAAATTATGGGATAAGGTTTGTACGAAATGGTACGAGTCCGTACTAGGTTATTATACAGCTGTACCAATAGAATTCTTTGCCATAATTGGAAATGTACCACATTAGGGTTTCCCCCTCCTATATAAAGGGGACCTCAATCATTTGTAATCATCATCTCATTCACCGTAATAGAACATTCTACTCTGCTTTTCTCGTTTACTGTGTTCCATAATTGTTCTTCAGTTTTATTATTTTTACTTTATTGTTCATACTTCATTGCTCTTAACTCACCTCGAGGCCCCCAAGATAATCGAGCTCGAGGTCCCTATTGCTCTAACAACATTGGTTTGGTTCATCAATTCTTCTTACTTAACCTAATATTACTTGTATATATATTCACTAGTATTGGAATAAATCAGATATCTTTAAAACCACAAATCAAATTTAATTATTACTCGTATTTTCGAGGTAAACAAATATCTACTTAAGGAAGTATTTGATTCTTAGTTCTTATTGAAGTGATATAATAATATATGAACGTTCGACTTCATTTATTTCAGTATACATTTTTACACTAGATTGGAAAAATGTTCCCTCTAATTTTTGTGTACATATTATCTGTTTTAATGTTCGGAAAAAAAGTCATGAAAATCTTCATTACATATATACGAAGAGTCACAAGTTTACATAACAAAACCCCCTTTTTACATGCAAACATTAGTACTTAATTTAGTCACACTTGGTCTATGTAAGTTGTAACCTGCAGAGAATTCCATCTTCATGTATAGTGTACTACTACTACTAATATCTAATTTAGGAAAGATGTACTCCATAAATAGTAAACCAATACCAGTACGTATTTAGACCCTTTAGTTTAGGATCTAGTCAAGCTAGCCTTCTGTGCAGTAAAAGGAAGACAACCTAGTCAATTAGTACCCATATCGTTATGTCAAAATCAACTTATTTTTAATAATTCACTCAAATGTTACGATCAAACATTTACCATCATGTCAAAGACTATAGCTAATAGCAAGGGCATAATTTTATTTTTTAACCAAATTCATCAAGCAAGCGTCATGTTCGACCATGACTCAGACCCGAAATACCTAGCCCCTTCGTGAGTTTTGCTATAGGTAGGATGTTGGGTTACCCTTACAAGTCCCCTCTAACACCTGGCTCATGCAGCATGTTGCTCTTGGGAATCGAACTCATGATATTGACTTTGATACCACTTGTTACGATCAAACTCAATGATTGAGTTGTGACATATTTGTTGATTTGATTCAACGGGTAAAGTGGGTGTGACTCATCAAAGCAAGTCAAAACTGTGTATACCGATAGTTATATTATATAACCTGATGGGTCAAAATGCAATCTAAATTCAAATACACAACGAAATTTGGATAAGATTAATAGAAATCTATGTAAATTTGAAAGAACTTAGAGCTATAATTTCAAAAACTTACATCAACTTTCACATTTTTCCAAAAAAGTATAAAATAAATAAGGAGGAACATTGGATCATATTGGTTGGATTATGAATTGATATATGATCCATCTTGACCAAAAAACTTTTAGCAAATTTTAATCATACAATAATTCATTTATCAAATTTGATGCAACCCGTTCATTTATCGCCTCTACCTATATATCCATTTGTTTACTTGTTTATTTCTTTTCTATGCGTTGAACGTGTTATATTAAGGCCCCGTACATAAAGATCTACTTGCCAGCAAATATTCATTGTTTTATGCATCTTCTCTGAAACTTCAAGAAGGATGTAAATACATACAGTATAAATTATTACTCCATGGGAAGGGGGGGGGTTAGTTCTTTTTATTCTCTTAAACTGAGGATTTTGTCTCATTGTGCTTACTGAACAAACTGAGATATGTTTTTATCGATTAAGATGATATAAAGTAGGCAGAGTTTATTATTACTAAGTACTAACATACATAAATAAAGTATAATAAAGCTTGATTAAGCTGTCAATATTCCATCAAATTAAGAATTAATCGCAACATATTAATTAATAGTATAATATATAAGAAGATAAGGCCCCACAAAAGTTCAAATCGGAGGAAAAGGTTGATGGGAGAATGTGAGATAATCAGAGTATGGGCAAGCTTTATCCCAATTACCCTTTTTGCTTTTACCCTTTCAGCAGCATGACCCTATTCCCCACACATCCCTTCACTGCTTATACTATTTTATATAATGTCCTCAATACTATCGAAAGAGGAGGTATTATCTTCCAAAATTACACACTCTTCGCCTTGAAAAGAGCAAAATTTAAAAGTATTGTTGAACCTAATTCACCTCTAAAAATTAGTTTATGAAGTTAAAGATTATTTTTGTGTAGCGAGCTGTCCTTTTTAAGTGAATTATTCAAGTCTATATAAGGAGACAATAGCTTATCGAGGATCATGGGTGGAGCTAGATGGCGGAAGGGAGTTCGATCGAACATCTCCTTCGCCAAATATTACATTGTATATATAAGGTTAAATTATTATTTTTATGTTTATGTATATTGGGTGTTGAGCCCCGTAGCTTCTTTGCGTGTTTATCCTTTTATTTTTTGAATTTTCTCGATAAAAATTTTGCTTGCGCCACTGACGAAGACATGGCCCTATAATAGAAAGCTCGATATGGAGGTCGAAGATTAGGGTAGAAAATTAGTAAGAAGTAAGAGTTTGAAACACCTACGGACTCCTCATGAATATACCATGTGTTAGGAAACAAAAAAGATTCAAAAGGAACCAGAAAATGAATATCTCATCAACTCATTTATCAAAATATGTGAATATAGTGGAGAGAATTCAGTACCGGTGGATGATCACATAAAGAAAAGGAAAAGATCAACAATATGTATTTAATTGAGAAAGAATTTTAATATTTCTTAGTTTCTTTTCTTGAAATTGTAGTTGTCTGCATTTCAAAAAAAAAAAAACCCTTTATACAAATGCTGGTATTACTATTTTGACACACGAACACTGAAAGAGACAACAACATGACGAAGATGCGTGCATGCGTTTAGAAAAATAGGGAAAAGAAAAAAACATTTTGATAGTAATAGTTATAATAGCTTTCTGGTTAATTTATTAGCTTTTCTTTTTACTGGCTCGTCACCTTTTCATAATCTTTAATCACAGTAATCACTATCTTCCAAGATTTTGATTTCCTAAAAAAAGCTGTTTCTCTGCTTCAGATTTCCCCCCACCATTTTGTGTTTTACAACCAAACGTTCCTTCAAACTTTGATTAAACCTTAGCTTTCAATGATGGATTTAAGATCCACTCTTTGCCTTGTCACTTTTCATTCCCTTTAAAGTCGATTCACTACATTTCTACAACTAATTAAATAGAAGGATGTGGAAGGAAGGCTTCTTTCTCCGAGATATAATCTTATCTGATCAACAATCTTATCAATTGAACTGAAATTATTAGAAGAAATCGATTATAAAAAATTTATTACAACTTTTCATCTCAAAAACCTTGAAAAATAGATTTTAAATAAAAATATATATTATAACCTTTTAAAAAAATGTAGGCATCACATTAAATTTTAACTTTAGGCCACATATGTGCTTGAGCCTCCCCTAGGTCTATATTATAGAAATAGTGTAAAGAATTTTGCACTATCAATTAAGCGTGTCATATGTGGGTGAACTGATTTGGGCGGGTTGGGCTGATTTTGGACAGGTTAAAATAGGTTGCGTCAATAAATGGAGAAATTTGCAGTCGTACCTAATATTTGTGCCACCTTTTAACCTGTACCCTATTTTTAAAAATTATTGACTTGGTAGCTAGTTGACAAAAAGTCCGTAATAATATGACACTTACACCCCTGATAAATCGCATGATCTGCAACCTCATTCATGAAAAAAGATCTCCTCCTCTCCTCTCAGCAGCTTTACCAAAAAACCAGAAACTAATGTAGCATGAAGATGTTTCATGCTGAAGCTAAAACTTCATGCTAATATAGCATGAAGTTGTTTTACACAGGAGCTAAAACTTCATGCTAATGCATGCTGAAGTTATTTATCCTGCAGTCTACAGTTTTGCCCTGAGTACTGAATTTATTTAGTTTATTTGCTAAAACTTCAGTTTAAACATTGATAGAATATACGAGTCCACCAAACTATATAGAGACCAGGTCCTATATAGTTTTCCACAGATAACGCTAATGCAACAGTAAGTAAATGGAACAGGGAACTTTTACGTGGAAAAATCCCTGCTCAAGGGGATAAAAAACCACAACCTACACTGGTAGGATTTCAACTTCACTATGAGCAATCTTTAGATTACAACCTATGCAATCTACGAATTAAACTCTTAATCCCTCCCTAACTTGTAATACACCTATTACAAGTCACTTTGCAATACAACTATTACAAAGACTTCAACTCATGACTAACTCTAGTCGCGACACAAACACTAAAGGTTTATGGTTTACAAGGGGTTCCTAAATAAAGCTTCTAGATAAGCAAAGTAGGAATTAAAATGAAGAACAAATACAAAGTTACAACTCAACTAAGGACATACAAGAGACTTGTTGTAGGAACTGGTTCGTAGTGGTGTTGTACTTTGTTCTTGATGCACTTGAGAATTGAATGCTTGATTGTCAGATGCTTGAATGAATTCTCAAGTGTCCAGTGATGTTTTGTTGTAATGTTTATTGTTAATACAACATGAATGACATCCTTGAATAATGTAATCACTTGGTTAGTCAATGAGAAGTGATTATTATAATGTGCTGCACTGTTTGTGTGTATAGTGCAGGCAGACACTTTCCAGCTATATACAGTTGACTTCGTACTGCTGTCAGGGGAACCCAAGGGGATCAGGTCCCTATGTTGATTCTTTATCTTCTAAAGTCATAACAACTCACATTAGCTTGAGTCCATTGATTGAGTTGTGTTCCAAGTGTATCAGGTTCCTTATTTGGTTCTATGACAGTAAGTTTGTTAAATCATCAAAACATAAAGTTAAGGTACTGTAAACCCATCAAACATGCTGAAGTTATTTGGTTCATTTGCGAAAACTTCACACGAAACATGCTTAAGTTTTTGTCTTACAGTATGTAATTTTCTAATGAGTTTTTACTAATGCATGCTGAAGTTATTTAGTTCATCTACTAAAACTTCAGAGTAAACATGCTTAAGTTATTTAGTTCATTTGCGAAAACTTCAGATTAAACATGCTTAAGTTTTTGTCTTGTAGTATGTAATTTTCTAATGAGTTTTTGCTAATGCATGCTGAAGTTATTTAGTTCATTTTCTAAAACTTCAGACTAAACATGCTTAATTTATTTAGTTCATTTGCTAAAATTTCATGCCAAAACATGCTTTAAGTTTTGTCCTGCAGTCTACAGTTTTGTCAATAGTCCTGAAGGGCAAAATTGTCTTCTTAAAATGCTTTTAACAAAAAAATAGGTACGGATGCAAACGAAAAAACAAAATGGGTATAAGCTAAAAGGGGTGCAATTTTTACCAATAAATAAGTGGGTCAAGACCCACCCAAAAGTTAAGTGAGGTGAGATTGATTGAATCAAGATAGGCTAAAATTTGAGTCATAGTCCAATCGGTCCACCTCTTACTGAGCTTTAATTAATGTGTATTATTTTCTTATGAATTGTTTAACTATATCAAATAAGATTTTTTCTTTTTTTTTATGGTCATATATAACATATCAAATAAAAAAGAATTATTTTAAAGATATTTCAGCAAAGTTACTCATAGATTAATTTGGGCTAAAAATTAGCCCAACTTTAAATGGGCTGAGAGGTTGGGTCAAGATGGGTGGTTAAAAATGGACGAAGTTCCACAAATAAGTGGGTCAATAACCATCCCAACCTTAAGCGAATTAGGCAGGTTAACTGGGTTTGCGCTGCCACCGCTGCTATCAATATAGTTTAACCTCTCATATCAGTTGTGGCAAATTAATAATGTGAATTTTCACGATTAATTCGAAATTAAAGATAAAAAGGAAAGAGAAATACAAATTTGACAAGTTGAGACAACTAACTTTCAAAAAAGGCAACAATAAATAGCCCAAAGAAGATTAGCCTTGTACTTATATTCCTTTAGACATGAAAAGTTAACATTAGAAAATTCAAGTAGGGAACTCCATACATACCCTTTGGTCCCCACGAGTGCCTAATTATTGAGTAAAATTATGGCCTTTCATTCAAAGTGAGTGCATTTTTCAAAAAATAATTTTTAATGGTTGATTGATTAAAAAGTCATATGACATTAATCCCCAATTTAATACAAGAAAATCATTTAAAATAAGTGAATAGAAATAAAATAAGATAAAGAAACAGAATATTCCTATCGATCTGTGCATCTACTGTCACACACTCAAACACCAATTGCTTGTGTTTTTTTTCCTTTTAAATTTCTAAATCTTGAGAATATGTATTATTTAATTAATTTCTATTACCCCATCAAAAGGACTTTTGTCATCATTGATGACTTTAGGGTTCTATCACCATCACATAATTAAAACAATCTTCTTTATTTGCAAGTAATAATCGGTCAACTTTGAGGTCAAAACCATCAGTACTATAGTACGAGTACTAATTAGCACTATCATTATCAATGCTAAGAAATTTCTACTTAAATAATTGCTTGAAAACTGTCTAAACCTAGCTAATCATCTGAATTTGAATGGAGTTTTGAACATGATTCGAGTTTTACACTATGGTCGCAGAAAATTATCTTTACTTCCAGTGGTGGAGCTAGCCTATGGGTTCGGACGTTTGGTTATATATATATATTTAGTAACTAAGACGAATTATAAGTTCTAGGGAAAATTCAGAACTCACAAACTTCAATCCTAGCTCCGCCTCTATTTACTTCTTACTGCATGGTAGGTTCTATCAAGCGCAAATTTAGGGGGGCGGTAGGGGGTGAACTCGAACCTCCTTCGCCGAAAAATTACATTTTATATAAGGTAAAATTTATTTTGTGCATCTATATATTATATTGTGAATCCCCTTGACATATCCAGAAAGTATAGCTCAGTTGTTAAGGGGGTTTAAAACGTTTGTGTGTGTGATGACCATTCTGCATTCTGAGGCCTTAAAAACCTCTTTTAGCATTACCTCTATTTGCGTGCACAGTCCGGGCGCGTACCCGGAAAGCCTGAATGTGAAAATCTGTGAAAAATGATAATTTTGACTATAAAATGAATTAATTTGACTTCGGTCAACGTTTTGGGTAAACGGACCCGGACCCGTGATTGGACGGGCCCGGAGGGTCCGTAAGAAAATATGGAGCTTGGGCGTATGCCCGGAATCGAATTCCGAGGTCCCAAACCCGAGAAATGAATTTTTGAAGAAAATTATTTTCTGAAATTGTTCATAAGGTTTGGAAATAAATTTTGATTAGAACGTGCTGGTATCGAGCCCATATTTTGGTTCCGACACCCGGTACAAGTCTTAGATATGATTTAAGATAATTCTGTGAAGTTTGGTAAAAAACGGATTCCGTTTGACGTGATTCGGACCTTAAATGCAAAATTTAATGTTTTAAGAAGTTTTGAAATATTTCATTGAATTTTGAGGTTTAATTCGATGTTTATGATGTTATTTTGGCAATTTGATCGCACAGATAAGTTCATATGGTGTTTTTGAGATAGTACGAATGTTTGGTTTGGAGCCCCGAGCGCTCGGGTGAGTTTCGAGTGTGTTTCGGAAGGTTTTGAACTCATAAAAAGTATGCAAGTTTTTGTTGTTTAGTGCCGAGGGATTTTGTTCTTCGCGTTCGCGTGGGTCCACTCGCGAACGCGTAAGCAAATCTCCTAGGTGCCAAATTCCTTCTTCGCGAACGTGAAGCTGGTGATGCGAACGTGAGGCTAAGGTGGGATACCTTTCGCGAACGCGACCCAGCACACGCGAACGCGATGGCTTATGAGCCTGGGCAGGGAGGCATCATACCTACTCGAACGCGACTACCTGGACGCGAACGCGAGGGCTCGAGGAGTTAGTGCTCTGCGATCGCAAGCCCACTTACGCAAATGCGAAGGTCTCTCAGGCCTGACTCATCGCGAACGCGATGAGCCTGTCGCGAACGCGAAGACCAAACTCGCCTAGTTATTTTAAGTTTCAAAAACAGAATACATTACGGGAATTCCACCATTTTTCATAAACTTCATCTTCTCCACACCTCTTGGGTGATTTTTGAAGAGAAACTTCACCATAGCTTCATAGGTATGTAATCCTAAGCTCGTTTACTTCCATTTTTATCAACATCCACTAGATTTCTAGGCTTAAAATATGAGATTAAGGGTAAAAAATTAGGAATTTGGGTAGAGTTAGGGCTTTTTGATTATTTGGGAATTTGACCTCGTTTTGGGGTCAGATTTCAAAACAAATTATATATTCGGACTCGTGGGTGAATGAGTGATCGGGTTTTGGTCTGAATCTCGTATTTTGACCAAGCGGGCCTGGGGTCAATTTTTGACTTTTTGGGAAGAATGATGGGAAAGCTATAATTAAGCATTGGAATTGGATTGTTTAGCGTTTATTGATGTTATTAAGCCGATTATGTCTAGATACAATTGATTTGGAGCCGAATTCGAAAGGAAAAGCGGTGTTTGAGGCTTGAGTTGGCCGTGGAAGTTCGAGATAAGTGTTTGGTCTAACCTTAGCTTGAGAGGAATTAGGAGTTGTGTCTTATTTGCTACATGTTAATTGTGAAGTACGACGTATAGGCATGGTGACGAGTATCTATACGTTGGTGTCAAGCATGCCCGTGAGTCTTGTATTATAATTGTTATAACTCCGTTGTGGTTTATTGCGCTTCATATGTTATTATCACCATTGTTCCCTTGTTGGGATGTTTGTTTGATATTAATGATCCTTTGTCGGGATGTTTGTTTTGATAGTATTGTTCCCTTGCCGGGATGTTTATTTTGATATTATTGTTCCCTTGTCAGGATGTTGTGGAAATATCATTGTTCCCTTGCCGGGAAGTTGTTATATTGCTCTTGTTCCCTTGCCGGGATTCTTTGTGATATGCCTACCACAAGATATAATGAAATAGGATCGGGTGGTACGCCTACCACGAGATAAATGAAATGGGAGCGGGTGGTACGCCTACCACAAGATATAATGAAATGGGAGCGGGTGGTACGCCTACCACAAAATAAATGAAATGGGAGCGGGTGGTACGCCCACCACAAGATATAATGAAATGGGAGCGGGTGTTACGCCTACCACAAAATATAATGAAATGGGAGCGGGTGGTACGCCTACCACGAGATAAATGAAATAAGAGCGGGTGGTACGCCTATCACGAGATAAATGAAATGGGAGCGGGTGGCACACCTGCCACGAGATATATAAAATGAAAGTGGGTGGCATGCCTGCCACGAGATACATGAAATGGGATCGGGTTGCACGCCTGCAACAAGATGTGAAAAGAAAGTGAAATTTGCCTTTGTTTTCCTTATTCTTGTTAGTGGTTGATTTTGATTCCTTTATAATTCTCTTGATATTCTATTTTACTTGTTATTCCCCGAAGCATGTTTCCCCCTCCTATCTTTATTTGTTTATTTCTGTATTTCTTTTCCGCTGTATATATATTTGAACTGCACAGGTTTATTTGGTAGTCTGGTCCTAGCCTCGTCATTACTTCGTCGGGGTTAGGCTGGACATTTACCAGCACATAAGGTCGGTTGTGCTGATACTACACTCTGGACTATGTGCAGATCCCGGAGCAGCTTTTGGACAGTAGCTTGGAGGCTTCCTTTAGTCCATCCGGAGACCTAAGGTAGACCTGCAGGCGTCCGCAGGCCCTAGCGTCTCCCTCTGTCCCTATTTCGTGTTTCATTTTCCTTTTATTAAAAAACAGTGTACTGTTATTTCTTCAGACTTTGTATGTAGTAATCTTAGACAGTCTGTGACACTGTGACACCAGGTTTTGGGTGGTTAAGGCTTAAGTATTTGTAATAGATGCAGTTTTCATAAATCTTATTTTTGTCTTCCGCTTAAATTTGAATTTCCGTTGTTACCACGTTATCGTCTTATATTTGTTAAGAAGAAATAATTGGTTAATGAAGTAATTAGATTAAAGGTCTGACTTGCCTAGCTCACATTAGTAGGCGCCATCACACCTTCCGATGGTAGGAAATTCGGATCGTGACAGTGTGGTTGGTGATTTAATTACCCCTGGCCACCGTTTTTAAAAAAATTTAACTTTTCCTTTTTGAAAATCCCTCAGCACAAATTCTGCCTCTAATGCTATAATACTTTTATTTATATTTTTTGATTCGTAAAGGAAGATATATTGGTGTGGTGTATCTAAAGTGAAAAGAATCACTTTGACCCAAAGACCAATACTTTTGGCTTTGGTCACAACAGTGTATAATATTTGAAGACAACTTTTTCTCAAACGATTAAATTATGTAACTCAAAGTTACACAGATTTGGAAAAGCCCTTAAAAGGAGGGTCTAAAGTTGCAGGATTTAAAGGGGTGTCTTGAGAAGAAGACAAAGCATTGAAGTCTGGAGAATATATGCCTTTCTCAATTGTTAAATTAAGGCAAAAAAAAACTTGTATCAAATTATTAGTATTCTCTCCGAACTATATCCGGTCTTAATTACCCTCCTCAACTTTGCCTTTTGAGAGTCATTACCCCCTTAAATACTGATGTTGCAAAAAGTGTGGGTACACTAGCCTGCCACGTGGATTTTTTTATATATGTGGCATTGTTTTTGAAAAATAAAATATATTTTTGCATTTTTAAGAATATTACTTTTTTAGATTTTTTTCGAATATAATTTATAATAAAACTTGGATAGAACTACATTATTTAGGCTAAATATTTTTATTTGCCAAAAGTAATAAAGTTTTAGTTAAATCTTTTTTGAATTTGACCTGAAAATAAAGATATATACAATTGAAATAAATAGTCAAGTCATCTAAATAGTTATAAAAAAATACATAGTTTGAAATTAATTATTTTGGCTATAATTTTTTATATAGCTCTAAATTACGGTGCTCTAAAAATATTTTTTTTTACAGAATTTACCTAAAAAAAATAAAAATACACAGTTGAAATAAATAGTCATTGCATCAAAAGAAGAAATAAAAAGAGTGTACAATTGCAGTATAATGCAAGTGATTCGTTTTATTTCTTGCAATTGTACACTTTTTTATTTCTTCTTTTGATGCAATGACTATTTATTTCAACTGTGTATTTTTATTTTTTTAGGTAAAATCTGTAAAAAAAAATATTTTTAGAGATATATATATATTTAGAGCACCGTAATTTAGAGCTATATAAAAAATTATAACCAAAATAATTAATTTCAAACTATGTATCTTTTATAACTTTTAGATGCCTTGACTATTTATTTCAATTGTATAAATTTTTATTTTCAGGTCAAATTCAAAAAAAGATTAACTAAAACATTATTATTTTTGGCTAAATAAAAATATTTAGCTTAAATAATGTAGTTCTATCCAAGTTTTATTATAAATTATATTCGAAAAAAATCTAAAAAAGTAATATTCTTAAAAATGCAAAAATATATTTTATTTTTCAAAAACAATGCCACATATATAGAAAAATCCACGTGACAGGCTAGTGTACCCACACTTTTTGCCACATCAGTATTTAAGGGGGTAATGACTCTCAAAAGGCCAAGTTGAGGAGGGTAATTAAGATCGGATATAGTTCGGAGAGGATACTAATAATCTGAGCCAAATTTAGGGGTGGTTTAAGGTATTTTGCCTTAAATTAAAGAGCAATGAAATCCAACAGTAGGGTCCCGTCTCTTCTTCTTGCTTTCTGTATCAAAAATACCTAATTATTGATTTGATAATCTACAAGAAGTTTCATATTTTTGCCTCTTTTAAGACCTATATTCAATACGTGATCAAACGATTAATTTATAGGATAATGGTTTTCTCACTCTGTGGTGTATTATCTTTTCTGATGGGAGACGCTACCTAAAGGCGTAATTATATTTTAAAAATATATAATTATGTTTACATTATATTACGAAGAAGTCTATTAACGCCATGATCGATCCACGTCCTAGTGTAGGGTCCGTCGTCTTGCTCATCTTGGTCAACTTTGTACTCTACAAAGATTCATTTCGTTAAGTTAAATGAAGCATTCCTCCAACAAATTTCGCTTTCACAAATATATACAACAAATTAAAGGCAATTAAAGATATTGTATAGCAATAATTCAGTTCATAGCCTTTCAAGAGTAGACCCTCTTGACCAAATGTCCTGTCCATGTCCTTGACCAAAAGAATTTCTTCTCTAAATGAAATGCACGTTTCTTGTCAAGGAAAATTGTAGGACTTGGGTGGAAATCTATTCAAACAAAACTTTAATTTGAAGTCATTAGTGCATATTAGGGTTTCTAAAAGAGTTGTTATTAATAGGAATTCGAGTAGGATGTATCTTCACGTACGCATTGGCCACAGAAAAGCAATAATATTCCAACGTTTACACAGAATAATTAATTTCAAAACGATATTATAAAAAGAGTAAAAATAAAGAGATTGACATAGTTTTGAAGAAGTGATTCTTGCAATTAAGGAAGGAAAAAACATGTCCACTACAAGTCTACAAGAAATCTCTAGTGGTGTCAAAAGCCTGAAATCCTGCGGAGATGTTGCTCTCTGCAGATTGTTTTCCAGTTGCATCTAGACATAAATTGCATGCACTAAGGTATGATGTTTTTCAGACTTGAGTGAAAACATGTCCACTACGTGTGATTGCGCAACTATAACTGGTCGTTGTTGCTGGATTGAGCTTTGATGAACAGAATTATTTACTACATATGCTGACAAGATAACAGGATAAGTGGATTAATCGAGATGTGCAAAAGCTGACTAGCTCGACTGACATAGTAGTCTATGGCATTGCAATTTCAATTCATTACGAGAGCGCAATTTTAGAGAACTTTTCGAAATTCTAAGGTAACGCGATGCTTCAAGTTATCAACAGTACATTTGCTTTTTAGTTGATTAATATATATAATGGTTCATTAAAACGCAATTACTGAACCTACATTACTAAGAACTCCTATGATTCATATTCGTGTAAGCTATACACCATGGCCAATTAAAATTTGGAATTAATTATCTGAATCTTTAAAATTGGTTTGACAGATGTAATTAATCGTTTGGAACCGACAAATTTAAAAAGAAAATCATATGCGATAATGGATGTTTTCCTTTTAGCTATGTGATAATAGTGTGCGTGAATGAACACAATTTTAGCCCGCAGTCGAAATTATTTATGTCCGATAACTGCAAAATTTTTGTGTGTGTATATTATTTTGCGAGCGGCTATACAATGTCATTTTCTTAATTATTAAAATGACTCTGAATGACATATTTGATGATGGAAAAATTATTAAATTGTGTTTCCTAATGTTTTAAAGGTTTTTCTCCTATTATCTCTATTTCATCTAGTATTTTTACTATGTGGTCTAAATCCTTTTGCTTTTTTATTATTCATGTTTCTCTCTCTCTATATATATATATATATATATATATATATATATATATATATATATATATATATATATATATATATATATATATATTATTATTTTGAGAGAGGCTATACAAATATTTTTTCAATAAATTTGAAGGAACCAAATGATTGGTTGCGGACTGAACTACTATGGGCTTGGTTTGTAAAGGCCATTGCAGAAAAACATGGGCTAAAAACTACAATAGCACTAAGGCTTTTGCTCTAAACACTAAGCAATCCATAGAAAATGGCCCGCTGGATATCTATATAGTAATTCAGATTTTTCATTGAGGCCCAATGAGTAGCTTATTAAGCCCTCTTTAGCACGACTTGAAAAACAAAATTCTATCTGATCCGTTCCAATTTTTTATTCTAAGCATTGGACGGGCGCCTTATTTGGTCGCCCCTATTTAACCTATACCCAATGTAATCAGCACTTTTCTTGTAGTGTTAAATTGCTACTGAAACATGAAAGCACGACTTGATTCCCTGTGCATTGGGTGAAGATGTTACTTTTACTAATGGTCTTATTTTACAAGAGTATTGTTTTTCAAATTTCCTGACAATTCAATTATTCTAAGGCTAAAATATACAATAATAGTAGTTAGCAACTGGATCTTAATGACAATATGTGATTGTTATTTTAGAACTTCAGCTCTAAGAATGATGAAGTTCAGCAAATATAAATAAAAACTTCAGCTCCTAGAATGTTGAAGTTCAGCAACTACAAAACAAACTTCAGTACTGAAGTTCATCACAAACATAACAAAGTTTCAGCTAAAAGATGCTGAAGTTCAGCAAATACAGAACAAAACTTCAGCAACTAGAATGCTTAAATTCAGCAATTACAAACTAAAACTTCAGCCAACACATGTTGTTGTATTATTGAACTGAAGTTTGCCATTAGCACTATGAACTGAAGTTTGCGTGATTGCCTTTGCAAGTCAGGCCGAACTTCATGCAAAAATATCTGAAGTTTTGCTACACTTCAGGCAAAAATATTTTCTACTTCAGGCCCTGAAGTTACGCAAAAAGTAGGGATTCTTGAAATATAATCAAAAGTGAGTGAAAATGTCACGACCCAATTCCCGAACCTGGTCGTGATGGCGCCTCTCATGAAGACAAGGCCAGCCATTCAACCCAATTCATTCTTTTAAGACAATTAATTAACACAATTATAGTATAAACATGGTTTAATAATATCCAATAGCGGAAAGTATAGATAAAATACGGAAATCCAACCCAACTCAGCCCTAACCGGGGTGTCACAAGTCATGAGCTACTACAGAGTTTACTAAATTCTACAAAGTATGGAATTAGGAATAAAGTCTGAAGATATCATAAATAACAGAAGATAAGGGAGAAAACGGGTCTGCGAACGCCATGCAGCTACCTCGATAACTCCGATGAAAACTGAACAGCAGAAAACTCGCTCTATGCCTCAGGAATACCTGTACCTGCACACATGGTGCAAGGAGTAATGTGAGTACTCCGACCCAGTGAGTAATAAATATAAATAATGACTAAAGGTAAGAAAACACGTTAAGGCACACAACATTCTATACAGAAGTAGTGAAATCATTTAAAATAACAATTATGTGAAACATCATGTGAAATTTCTTTTAAACCAGTAAAGCAGGTAATTTGGTAGTAAAATGACGAGTAGAAATCTGCCCCTCGGGCTCAATATCAAAACAACAAGTAGAAATCTGCCCCTCGGGCTCAGTATCAAAATAATAACTAGAAACCTGCCCCTCGAGCTCAGTATCAAAATAATAAGTAGAAATCTGCCCCTCGGGCTCAGTATCAAAATAATAATTAGAAATCTGCCCCTCGAGCTCAGTATCAAAATAATAAGTAGAAATCTGCCCCTCGGGCTCAGTATCTCAGAACAGTATCAGCCCCTCAGGCTCAGAACAGTATAAAGCAACCAGTCAATGAAATAAGAGCACATAATTATTATGGCTGATAATACAGATAAAGAATAAATGCATGAGTGTAATACAATGCATATGACGGTACCCTCTGGTACCCACTGCGGCGTGCAGCCCGAGCCATCCATATTTATTTATCGTCGACGGCGCTCACTGGGGGTGTGTACAGACTCCGGAGGGGCTCCTACAGCCCAAGCGCAATATCAAGCCATCTCGTGGCATCAAATCTAGGCCCTCGGCCTCATATCAATCTCAGTATAATCACTCAGGCTCTCAGCCTCAATATCAATGTAATCAACTAGGCTCTCGGCCTCAATATCAATATAACACTGCGGCGGCGCGCAGCCCGATCCATGCTCAGTCCAGAAATCATCATAAGCCCCTTGGGCATTTGTAAAACAGTAATTCTCAGCCCGAAATATCATTTAGAAATATCATTTAAATTTTCAAATCTTAGAAAGATGGCTGAGTTTGCAAAACAATATTTAAAACCTTGGACTGAGGTCAAATGATATGCAAAATATGCGAAAGCAGTGATATCAATCCCTGAAGGATTCAAATAATTGGCAAGAAGCCTACAATTGGAAACATGACTGAGGATATAAATTCTTTAACAAAATAAGTGAGGAAAACCAGTCAAAAATCCCCTAAGGGTTCTACAGGTCGGCACAAGGCCCCAAACATGGCAACAAGCCCAATTCACAATAATAAAGTATACGTCTCAACAAAAAATGTAGTAAAATATCTCTCGGGACGGACCAAGTCACAATCCCCAACAGTGCTCTACCCCACGCCCGTTATCCGGCGTGCAAGTCACCTCAATATAGTATTACGATGTGAAATTCCGGGGTTTCAAACCCTCAAGACATCATTTACATCTATTACTCACCTATATCCGGCCAAATACTACTCTGCAATTCCCTTTCCTTTCATATCGACCTCCTCGCGAGTCGAATCTGGCCAAAACCACAACGAATACATCACAATAGGCTAAAGGAATATAACTCAATCGAAAAGACTCGAAAAATATCAAAAATCACGAAATTTGCAAAACCCAAGCCCCGGGACCATGTCTTGAAATCTAGAAATTTTTACATCAAAATGTTCCTTATCTCGCCACGAGTCTATACATACCAAATTCACAAGAATCGGAGTCCATTTGACCCCTCAAATCCCAAATTTAAAATTTCAATCTCAAGCCCTAATTTCTTATAATTTGGCTATGTTTTCATGGATTTCTAGGATGATTCTTCAATAAAATCATGTATTTAACTCATAAAACTTACCTTCAATCGATCTTAGTTGAAACTCTCTTCAATCCCCGTCCAAAAGCTCTCAAAATGACTAAAAATGGTGGAGAAATGGAGTGTTTTTTCGCGAATGAAATGTAAACATTCTGCCCAGAATTTTTCGGAATTACTGTTCACCCCGTGTTACTGTTCACCCTGTGTTACTGTTCACGGGGTACTGTTCACGGATACTGTTACGGGGTACTGTTCACGGCACTATTCACAGATACTGTTACGGGTACTGTTCACGGCACTATTCACGGATACTGTTACGGGGGACTGTTCATGGGTACTGTTCATAACTACTGTTCACATTGCTGTAAAAAAATGCAACAACTTTATTTTTTTCGTGTCTAAATCGATCCGTTAACCTTCCGAAATACACCCGAGGCCCCCGAGACCTCAACTAAAAGCACCAACATGTCTTAAAACATTATCCAAACTTGCTCCAATCGTCAAAACACCTCAACTAATGCCAAAATCATCAAATTATATCGAATTCAAGCCTAAGTTCTTTTAAAATTTCTAAAACACACGTTCGATCAAAAACCCGACCAAACGATGTCCGAATGACCTGAAATTTTGCACACATATCCCAAATGACACAATGAAGCTACATCAACTCTCGGAATTTCATTCCGACACCCGGATCAAAATTTCACCTATCAACCGGAATTCGCCAAAATACTAACTTCGCCGATTCAAGCCTAATTCAACACCGGACCTCCAAAATTACTTTCGGCCCTGCTCCTAAGTCACAAATCACCTCCTGGAACTAACCGAACCGTCGAAATTCACATCCGAGCCCTCTAACTCATAAGTCAACGTCCGGTTGACTTTTCCAACTTAAACCTTCTTAAAAGAGACTAGATGTCTCATTTCTTATCAAAATCGCTCCAAATAAATTCTAATGCACCCAATACCGACAATAAAATATGAGGAAGCAGAAAATGGGACGAACGAGACAGTAACTCATGGACGATGGGTCGGGTCGTCACATAAAACGTGACCCAAAAAGTGGGTATAAATGCAAATGCCCCTTCTCCTCCTTCGTTTTCTGAATGCTGAAGATTGAGCTATTGTTATGCGTTCTAGCTTGATGATTCATATATATCTATTTGTCCCATTATGTTCAGTTTGGTCTTATTCATAATAATTTAGCCTCTTAGATATTTTAGCTTTACAGGCACATTGGTTTTTGGTTCTAATTTATCTGTAGTAACTTGTTTTCATGTTGAAAATATTTTTTATTCTTTAATCTTTGAAATGAACAACATCAATCGCTGCTAATCATGATCTATTAAATTCATTGTTGTTTTAGAACTTCAGCTCTAAGAATGCTGAAGTTCAGCAAATATAAACAAAAACTTCAGCTCCTAGAATGCTGAAGTTCAGCAAATACAAAACAAACTTCAACCCTGAAGCTCATCACAAACAGAACAAAGCTTCAATTTGCAAAACTTCAGCTAAAACATGCTGAAGTTCAGCAAGTACAGAACAAAGCTTCAGCTATTAGAATGTTGAAGTTCAGCAATTACAAACAAAAATTTCAGCCAAAACATGCTGTTGTTTTATTGAACTGAAGTTTGCCATGTGCACTATGAACTGAAATTTGCGTGATTGCCTTTGCAAGTCAAGCCAAACTTCATGCAAAAATATCTGAAGTTTTGCTACACTTTTGGCAAAATTCTTTGCTACTTCAGGCCCGTATGCCTGAAGTTACGCGAAAAGTGGGTACACTTGTAATTTTTTTTTGCAAAACGGATATAAGTTAAAACATGACCTAAAAAGCAGGTATATATTCAAATGCCCCTTTTTTATTCCCAACATAGTCATCATTTGTTTTTAGCCTGATTCCAAGTCCATTAATATTGTAGAATTTACACTAGGTAGACATTCTAGAGGGCTACTATTTAGAAATTAGCAGTGTATCCTGAATTTTAGTTTTCTAATTCAATTTTTTAGGACACAAACTCCTTAAGTTAAGATTTTCAGGACAAAATAAGTACTGACTAATTCATAAATAGCAGCCCTAAAAATGGCTATTTGTGTACTTCTTCCATTAGTATTGGAGGAGATTATTCAATTCTCTTTCTTAATTAATTCTTTTAGATTTTAGTTCCTTAAGAAACTTTTACATTTCCACTTTTTCTCTTTTGTTTAATTTTATACTTCCTTCACTTAAAGGCAAAATTGTAGTTACAAATGATTTAGTATATCATAGGATGCTAAAGTTATAACTTCGTCCAATAGTTTAACGTTTTATCTTTCGTCAAACATACAAAATATCCACTGAAAATAGAATATTTACCATAGTTTAAGGGGCAAATTAGTCTCATGCCATTTTCTAAGCTTAAGTAGAAATTAAGCGCGATGAATGGGTGTTGCTTTAGTAGTAGAACTTCTCACTCGATCTCAACTTATAATAAATAATGCTCAAATTGATTTGTGTACACCTCAATTATTTTGTCTAATATTTACTACCTCTCTCAACGAGAAAATGTTGAGAATATCAACAATCATAAAAATAAGTCTATGCGCATTGTTTTATCGAATACCTGCTATTTTTCTCGAGTGAAAAATGTTACAAATGTCAAATCACACTAAAAAAAAATGGGAGCATGCGCTGAGTGTAGGCCTAATAAGCCACACGTTTGGAATCCTAGATTTGGACAAATAGATTATGAATATCTTTCATGTGGATCTAAAAAGCAAGTCTAGTTGTGGACTCGTGGCCTTATGGGTATGATTATATATATAGTCATCATCATATTCTCATAATGTATTCTAGTATAAATATATTAATTGTTTGTGACATTTTTCTATATCTCAATATTGTACTAGCATTATTCCTTTTGATATCTTTTGATATACTGCCGTCCCACCATTGAACACTAGACTCCCATGCATCATTGTCTTCTACTTTTCCTTATCATGCCGGGGGCGATCCGGCCCTTTGGTATCGGGTTCAACTGAACCCAGTATTTTCAATGCGGAGTATAAATTTATATGTAAAAAATTACTAAAATTATGACACGTAATAGATATCAATTCATAACTTTAAAAATATAATTGATTTGAATCCATAGAATTTTAATTCTGTATCCGCCTCTGTAATAATCATGCCATTGACTTTTGTGGGTAAAACTCATATCTAATTGCTTTCCCTTTAATTAATTAATTAATTAATTAAGGAAAAGGAATTTTATCTTTGATTCACCAATTATAAATGTGTGCATTGATTCCTTTGACATCTTGAAGAAAGCATCTTCTTTTCGACAAGATAATGTGTTTGTTTTGTATAATTTAGGTCAAACATTTTTAATTTTGGGGCTTAATCGATAGTAATTAATAGATTAGTATATTCAAGAGATAAGCTTTTGAGTTTTGGCTAATTTTCTTTCAACCAATCAATAACATTTAGAGGCGTCTAATTTTGTGGTATTATCAATTTTAGCTCGTCCCAGAAACTATTTATATTTGGTAGCGAAAAAGTGTATAACTTTTTTTATATAACATGCATAATATATATACACACAAAATATATACAATAAATATACAATTTTCGACTATTATTTTAAAAGCGGCTATATAGTGTCATTTTGCCCTCTAATTTTTCTGGTGTAGTTAATCATTCAGTATTAACCCGTCCTTTGAGATTTACAAGCGGTCGTATCCCTTTTGGATAATATCATATAATAGCACTTACCAAAAAAGTAATTATACTTTATTAATTATGCTAACTATAATGAAGTTAGGAACTATAACTCCGTACTTTTTTTTTTTTTTATGATCGTTGACCAAATATAATGATTCAGCTTGCCACTATTCTTTTCCATTTATGCCTAAACATAGCTGCTATTGGAGAAGATAAATTTGAAAAGCAATTTTAAAAAATCAACTTGTATAAGTGGTGCATCTTAATTCTTTTCCAATTAATTCCCTCCATTTTTTTAAAGACAGAGATGCATTGTATGTACTAGCTATTCTTTATTATCAATCAGTACTATTAAAGATAAGACCTATCAGCTTAAGGCTACTATGAGACAGACTTAGTGGGCGTTTGGACATAAGAATTGTAAAATTCCAAAAAAAAGTGAAAAAAAATTTCAAGTGAAAATGGTATTTGAAAATTAGAGTTGTGTTTGAACATGAATATAATTTTAGGTTATTTTTGAAGTTTTATGAGTGAGAATTTTAAAAAACAGTTTTTTGGAGTTTTTCAAATTTTCAAAAAAATTCCAAAATTCATCTTCAAATGAAAATTTAAAATTTATGGCCAAACACCGATTTCAAAAAAATATGAAAATTTTTCAAAAAAATAAAAATTTTCTTACGTCCAAACGGGCTCTTTCTCTTCGTTGTCCACTTACATTAAAAAGGATAATATTTACTCACATGCGATGCTTATACTAAAATAATTTTTTTTTATCATAATTATGTGATAAAATAAGATGAGAATATATTTTTTAAATTAATCATAATTAAGTAATAAAAGTTAATACGCAAATGTTATGCTGGTTTATGTAAAAACATCACATGCATGTAAATTTTTATCTCCACATTGTTATTGAAAGATCTTACAAGACATTTACCGCAATGATCATACAAGTGTTTGTTCTGCATTGGTCATATTGATCGATCGATTGTCATACGATAATGTGATACAATTGAGTTTCGTGCTCTATAATCACTACATTATTTAGTTACTGTCTAGTTATTATAAGTTTATCATAATTTACTTGAGGTGGAATTTAACTATTAGAATGTGAAAATAAAAACTTTGCATAAAGTTCTCTAACATGTAGAAACTAATCCATTGATGCACAAATATATAAGTATATATACGAACTTTACATAGGACATCAACGGGAACGTACAATTGTTTTCTGGATCTTGTGGAAGGTTTGCTTAACTTCAATTTTCTACCAATAAGGACACAATTTTTGTTTCATGATCAATTGATGTCCATCTAAAAGATGCTTTTTGCAACCAAAAAAAGAAAATCTCTTTAGTCTAATTTTCTAAATTTAAGTATATTTTTTCAACCAAAAAAAAAGAAAAGAAAGAAGAAGACTGCCATTCAGGGGCGGATTTAACCTAGCTAAATAAAGGTGTACGTGAATTGAAGCTTTTGTTGTTACACTCATGTTGTTGTACTCCTGAAAACAGCCTCTCTACCCTTCGGGGTAGGGGTAAGGTCTGCGTATATATTACCCTCTCCAGACCCCACTTGTGGGATTATATTGGGTCGTTGTTGTTGTGAATTGAAGCTTTTACCTTCAAACTATATATTTTATATACATATTTCCTAAAATTAATCTAATATTATTTAAGTTATTTATTCATAGAAATAGGGATCGATCAATTCCTTCTTAGTACTTTTTTTGTTTCTTTTCTTTAGTGATACACTCATGTTTTAGAAATTCTAAATTCGCCTCTAGCTATTAGTCTAATTCTTTAGAGATTGATATTTGAAAGATTTTAAGTAATTGGACGTAGAATATCATTGCATTCACAATTTCTTTTAACAAATATACATTCACACTCTATACAATAAATTGCAGCTGGTGACAAATTACTAGAGAACACATTCAAAAAAGGAAATAAAAAGAAACTGAAATTAATTTTCCTAAGAAAATTCATGCAGAAATCATTTTGGGATTTTTCAAATGAAGATGCCCTTTAATTACATCTCCATTAACATCACTTACGTCCCAAAGTTCAGTCATGTAATATTCAAATTTCTTCACAACTCCTTCTGGCATAGAAACCAATACTCGAACTGCATCAAATTCACCCACTGACGGTAAAAATAAACAGTAAATATCACTGGTTAAAGGACCCATTTGAATTGGCTTCCCTTCACCAAAATCTACTTCCTCCAAACTCAATCTTGACCACTGTGAAATAACGAAGCTCGCAGATAAATCAGTTTTTACTGTTTTATCTTCTAACAAGTCGACTACTGATTTTATTGAGCCGCTGGTTAATTCAGATTTAGCATTTTGTACCAATTTTACCGTGTCTTGTAAGTTACCATTTACCACTTGCTTAACTGGTGCTTCAGCGCAACCAAGCACAAATCCATTCCCATAATACCCTTCTGGTAATTCTGGTTTTACTGCCTTCCTAATATTCACAGAAAATAGGAGCTTCACGTTAATGGAGGATGGTAAATTTAAGGATTTAACCCAACAACGCCACGTGTGAGAAGCTAGAACCTCAAAGCTGGTGGATTTTACCGAGGGTGAACATTGTCTTTTCAGGTGAAGAATTTGGGACTGTGAAAATGTTATGGATGCAGGGGTGATTGGTTGGGATTGTAAATATTGGAAAAGATTGAGGCTAAATTGGGAATTTTGTCTATCAAGGGGTATTTTCGTGAATGTTGGATGTATGGAGGTAATTTGTGGAGGATCACGGGGTTTTAACACGTGGCGTGAATGGAACGGGGTGATTGGTAAATTACCGGTGGGGTCCTTAGTAAAGTGGGCCCAGGCATGTAAGAATTGAGCAGTGCCAATGCCGTCGCATAGACAATGGTTGATGGCGGTGCAGAGGATCATACCCCCGCAACGGAGATTTGTTACCTGTAATGGAAGCAGAGTGGGTGAGGAAGGGTATTTTCGTCTTTTATGAAAAAAGAATGACGTTAAAAGAAAAAGCACCCAACCAAAACTAAGTGAAAGGAACAAAAGGGAGAAATTAGCCAATGCGAAAGATGCGTAGAGTGACAATCTTTTTTAAGTCGTTTTCTATGGCGGATCCAAAGATTTATCCATACAATTCCTTGCAATATTATTTTTTAAAGTATTTATTGGCTTCGTTTTCATGATATTACAGTTAGGAAAAAAAGTTAGAATTTTAAAGTTTTTTTAAAATTTGGTATATACACGTAAGATATGTCTCTTGATACAGTTTATGTTGTGACTTTTGCTATGATTTGTCCCCTTGAAACCCTAGCAATGCAACTTTCAAATATGAATGTACTGTTATACCGTATTCTAGTCACGTTCCATATGTGCCATTTTGTTAAAAAACGAAAATTAAATTGATTTTAATTTCTTAAAGGGGAAAGTAGTTAACTTCCCGATGCTGAACAAGTTAAAATGAACAATACACTCGTACAAATTATTAATTTAAAACACACATATCAACTTTTCATGCTAAAAGACGCTCAGTGGTACGTATAAGAGGTATGTTTCACTATTTCCTTGCAATTGGCAAGACAATATATAGAAGGAATTAATGTTAAAATTAAAATAAAAGAAAAACAATTCAGCTTATGCACATTTGTAGTAAAAAAAAATTACACTATCAGAGTATATTAAGTTGTTACTTGTTATAACAACTAAGGTGTCTTATTTTTAAAATTCATTATTATTATGTACGATTATCCATAGTCATCTTTAATGATGATCTGTTAGCCCACTTATAAAAGTTATAAACTCTAAATTAGAAACTAACCTGCACAACTAGAGGGGGAATATCCAAGAAATTGGTAGCTTCAACCTTATACAATAATTTCCTCCAAGATTTATCAGGCTTATTAGAAACAACAAGAAGTTCATCAGCTGTTAAATCCAAGAATGCTTCAGCAAATATAGCACCTTCTCCATTACAATACACTTGAAGTTTGTGATCATTTTCTGGGCATTTTCTTACTCTCCCTGCTAAAGGATAATAATCCACCAATACTCTTGAAAGAGAAGATTTAAGCTTGTCCAAATTTATGGACTTAGTAAAAAGATAAAGATATTTGATGGAAAATCTAAGGAACTTTTGATCATCAAGATTTGATAAATAAAGGGAGTGATTTGGTGTTGGGCTAATGGGAGTTATGAAAATAGGTTCTTTTGAATAAACACAATCTGGGAGTTCTATTGAGCCTAACATGGTTGTTTTTAAGTAAAGGAGAGAAAGTTAAAGAAGGTAATTTTAATGGAAGAATAAGGTTTTTGGAGAAGATCTAAGTAAAGGATGGTGCTTTATAAAATGGATTACAAGTTAAAGATCTATGGTTGGATATGGTTGTTGGGGGTGGGGGTGGTGGGGGTGGGGGGAAAGTAGAGAAAGTACTATATGAGAGATTCCTCCCCAAAGAGTAAGACTACAAAAAAGTGAAGCTTTCATTATTCTTGCTATATATGAGCTCACACTTTTGAATTTTTTCTACCATTATTTTGCATGCTTTTATGGCAGTTACATGTGCTTCCCACATTCTCTCCCCCTTACTTGTCTTTCTTCACATGTGGTCAATTTTTTTTAACTTCTTTACCTAAAAAGTATAAATTTTGAATGTTATTAATATATTTTAATTTGTTATAACAGTTAGGGGTTGTTTGCTAGGATATATAACAACAACAACATACCCAATATTATCCCATACCGTGGCATCTAGGGAGGGTAGTGTGTACGCAGACCTTACCCCTACCTTGTGAGGATAGAGATGTTGTTTCCAGTGGACCTTCGGCTGAGGAAAACATAAACACCCATTAATGAAAATATAGAGAAGAAGAGACAATACCAAAAAGTCATATAAAAGCAGAATAAAAACAACAAGATAGTAAGGTGATCAACAATGAAAGGAAACAATGGTTAGTCATAAAAACCTACTACCAACAGAAAGTGAGACTGCGTGCCAATACTACTGTTATGAACACTCTAGACTACTGACTCTACTACCCTAATCCTCGATCTTCGTATATTTCTATCAAGGGTCATGTCCTCTGTCAGCTGAAGCGGCGTCATGTCTTGCCTAATCACCTCTCTCCACCTCTTCTTTGGCCTACCTCTACCTCTTAGTAGACCCTCCAATGTCAACCTCCCTCACCGGGGCATCTGTGTTCCTCCTCCTCACATGACCAAACCACCTAAGTTGTGCTTCCCGCATCTTGCTAGGTTATATTAGAAAAAATAATGCATATATTAGCTTTGATATTATTAATCACTTGTTTGATAGTATTTTTCAATATATTTATAACTAATACTTGTATTAGTTATACAAGTAATTCAGTACTATTCTCATACATAGCAAACCATGACATTAACAATAACATGATTTTTAATACAAGGATAAGCATGTATAAAGACAAAACTGTCATTTCAAAACCTTTAATGTACCAAAATAAATTGTCAATAAGAAATAATCAAAGCATAACTAATCACATCATTATGTATTAATTTCTTATACACCCAACCAAACGATCCCTTAGGTTATTAATTTCACTTTATGTGATCGATTATCCGTGGTTTATTTTTTATGACTTGATAATGCAAAATCATTATGTAATGTCTAGTATATATAGAAGTTAAACGCAAGGTAAAAAGTATTATAACTTTGATAGAATAATTGGTACTCCATAATTTTATCAAGGGTATTTGAAATAATTCATTTTACCAACTTAGCTAGAATTTGCACGTAGTAGTTTTTATCTATAGAAATTTGATCTTGTGTCCTTTAGTTAATATGTATATATGAATTCTTGATTAATGAGCAACCTATCCATAGTTGACACGAGGTAATGAGTAAGCAATCTAGGATCTATATATATGATGGCTAGTGACTTTAATTTGCTGATGGAGTGCAAATCTAATGTGTAAACCACAAGTATATGTCACTCTTTAATTAGATAAAATAAATATATGTATATTCTCTAGCTTGTCATTAGTCTCTAGCCCCACATTTGTGAGCTCATGCCTGTGCATTTATTTATTAGACCTGCCCCTTTCGGTCCTTTCCTCCTTATTGTTTGCCAAGGAATTCAAAGAAAGTTTCTTTTTTCCATTCATTACATGAAGTGGCAAAAGAAATTCTATTATTCTAGTTCTGTAGCACATATAATTAGTGCTGCGGAGAGACATTTGGAGTATATATATTTTAGTGTTCTAACACTAATTATATCATCCAAATATGCATCGTATATCAACAAATTATGATTTTGAGAATCGTAATAAAAGAGCTTTTTAATGAGTAGATACATGAAAATGTGAAACAAGATTAGATTATATTCCAATGTGTGAAGCTATTCTTCAAGCAGAGTAGCTGATCCATAAGTCATTAGAGTGTTTGTGTGAATAATGAAATAATTAACATAATTTGTTTTAAATTACTGTATGGTGATATAATAATTTTTCAAGAAAATGATACCAGAACAGGCGGTGAAGAAGTAAAGGGGATCCAAAAAAGTATAACAGAACTCAAGAAGCATCAAGAATGATGAGTAGACTGCATCTTTTTATTCCTATTACATGTCCACTGCCAAAAATACAAACGTGAAAGTATTTCCACGTAAGAACAAAGAAGAAAATCTCCTGGAGCAAACGTAGGCGCAAATCTTTAATGACGTTGACCTTACAGTAGTCTCTAGATGATCTGGTATTTTTTTTTTAGTTTTTTATCCGGTGTTCGGTATTTGTATTGGGGTCCGACTAAATTTCGGATTCACATTGGAAAGTCCCATATTGGGGAGTTAAAACACTCCATAATAAATGCGATCTCATACCCCGAACTCGAGCTCGAAACCTCTGATTAAGGATAAATGAGTACTTACCATTCCACCACCATCCTTGTTGGTTGTTAGATGCAAGAAGTAACTAGAAACCATATCGAAGTGATAAGTCATGAGCATAACCTTAATAGGTTTGATTACGTTAGGGTAATACCAAAGTAGCTAAGTGCGTTGATAAAATAAGAAGGAATAGAATGGAAGGAGCACTCTAACTAAACTCCTTCTAAAGACATTCCACCAATTTATTTTTAATAATTCATGATATAATATAAACGCATCTTTAACGTTGTCAACGCATACTCATTCGATATTCGGTAAAAAAGAGAAAGAAAATAATTTCCTATTCCATATTAATTTATTTCGAGTGTTGACTCAACAAGTTTGTCTTGATGTCGAACTAGAAAAGGAATTATTATTGTATTGTACGCACTCTGTGTTTTTCACAAATTGATTTAATCAATTCTATTACTCTTCTCTACCTTTTTCCTCATTCAGTTCCTATTAGTATTATTTAGAAAATACATAGTACGAGAATTATAATTGTTTCTTACGTAGAAAACAATAACAGAAAAAATCAAAGGATAAAATAATTTAAAAAGTGGACTGCACTCTTATATTTATCTTAATCATAAGGTATTATTCTCGACAAGACAGTCTATCCACTAAGATGCGCAATTTTAATAACAGTGCACTAATTAATATGGAGCTAATGGCCTCCTTGACGCTAACCCACCTATTTCCTAATTCACTCTTTAAAAAAAGTTTTCACTTACATAATATTGATAGTACAATTTTTTCAAACTGATAATGTAATTTTAATTGTTATATCAATTAATATACCTTATCTTTTAGATTACTAATTCCACAACTCATGAACGATTATTTATAATTATCACGGTATAAAAATTAAACTTTTAAGAAAGTACTAGCCACATTGCCCAAGGTCACCGAAAGGAAAATGATGACAAGGAGAACTGCAGAATATGCCAGTATATGAGCTAAAAATAATGGTCCTATTGTCAAACTACTACTTTTTGACAATAAATTATTAGCAATAAAAAAAAGAGAGAATAAATTAACCAGTCCAAAAGTAATGTTTTACTTTCAATGAACTTAGAGGAGGAAAGGAAGTTAAAAGAATAAACCTCTTTTCTAAGTTCAAAGCTTGCGAATATCGCAGTAAGATATGATTTTGACTAAACTTTTATTAGGAATTGGATATTTTTTGAATGGGTTCACTCTTCTTTCTCCACAATATTCTAACTAAAAAGAGAGGATCAATATGTCTCGTCAACTATTTCAAAATTCTAAGTGTAGTTAAAAAAGTATCCAGCACCAAATCAATTAATATCCCATTCTGATATCCCAGCAATAGATTTTTTTAGCGAAAGGTATCTTTTTAATCGCTCTAAAAAATAATAGCCAACAAAATATATATTTTTATATATGTATATTATATATAAATAATATATATATTTTATAATTTTTTGGCCAGCGATTGCAATCAATTTCGGCCAACTTTCCAATTTTGTATTTATTTGTAGGGAAAATGATACTGTATAGCCGCTTTCAAAATATACATTTGGTATGTTATATACAAAAATAATATAAATTTATACTTTTTTGACTACTGAATGAAAATAATTTTTGGAGTTGGCTAAAAATATAATACCCTATGCTAATTACTGCCACCCGACTTCAAATAACAAAAATATGGGTGAAATTCAAAAATAGCCAGATTTACAACTGGTCATTCAAAAATAGCCCAATTTCAAAAATAATCGAAATTTAATCACTTTTCATGTAAAGATAAATTTGACCAAAAACACTGTTCAAAATCCGGAAAATACGCCAGTATATTATGCTGGAGTTCCAGCATAAGTACACTAGAACTCCAGCATAATATACTGGAGTTCCAGCAAGTATACTAGTCCAACATAATATACTGGAGTTTGGAGCACCGGTGCTCCAGTCTCCAGTATATTATACTGGAGCCAGCAAAGTATACCGGTCCAGCATAATATGCTGGGGTTCATACACAGGTGCATCGAACTCCAGTATATTATGCTGGACCAGTCTCTGTTACAGCAAAATAGTGGCTATTTTTCATTGACTTGGTAAACGCTGACTATTTTTGAATAATCAGTCCGGAAACTGGCTATACCGTGTTATTTTTTACCAAAAATATTGATTAGCCCGAGATTTGAATAGGCCTAGATAATTGGGCTTTGGCTGAGGGCTCTACTATAGTTAAGACCCGGCCCATATTTCCTAATTGATGTGTCATCTTTCTGTGTTAGTGTGATAATCTGCATAGATGTTATACAAACATAAATACTATCCCTATCATGTGAACTCTTTGCAATCAAGTAATGTTTGGTTCAGAAGGGAAAAAGGAATAATTACACTACACTATTCATCTCTTTTTAGAATTAGGAAAAAGGCCATTAAAAACTCACGAGTTTGTTTTTACTTCCAAAGTACTCTCTTGTAATTTTCAGCTCTAAACCAAAAAACTAATAATTTCATTATATCAAGTAATTTTCTTTATGACAGTAAATAAATACGATACATTGCTAATGGCCACTTGAGAAAATCCAACTGATAAGAATTTTGAACTTTGTGGGTAAAGCCCATTATCAATTTGACTACTGGGCTTGGAGTAAGGGCACTCAGAGAGCTTAAGATATTGATAATATTGAAAACTTAGTGTTGGTTCCTCGAGTACACACATGTATACGTGACCATCAAGTAATAAAGTGATTCGAAAGTCGAATATCGAATCCACAAAGACTTAAATCAATTGTTACTAAGCAAAATTAATTTAATGTCCAAGATAATCAAAAGTTTGGTTTTTATATTACAACTACTATTTCGAAATTTAAATACGTAACCAAGGGAGATAAAATTCCAGAGTTGTGGTCGATTATCAGTCCTATTGAGTTCGTAATTACATATGTTGATCCGAATTATCTTTGGTTACTAGTTGACCAGATCGTTTATATAAATAGCATGTTTCCACAGTACTATCCGTCTATCCACAATATATCAATCCTATATTCCTATGGTATTGAGTCTATCATGAACGAATATAATACGGTTTTTAACTAAGCAAGACTGTTAGGTATATTCCTATCCTAACAGCGAAATCTTTCCCCGAGCCATGGGTTCAGAAACAAGCTCTATCTAATTCTACTCTAATCTAAACACGACTTTCCCAAACATAGCATAATTAGCAAATAGAACTCAACTGCTGGTCAAACAATTAAGCAATTATACACATAATTAGAGAAACAACCAAAGATGATAACTAGAATTAACAGTAATATAATTAATGAACTTCAATATTCATGACAACCACAACCTTAAAACGTGAAGTTTAGATCTACATAGACATGGTATCAAAACAACAATTCATCCAAAGAAACGTAAAGATTACTAAGTTTGATGGAAGAAATATGGAATCTGATGAATTCCGGCCTCCACGACGGCTATGTGCTCTCCTTTGTCCTAAAGTATGTCCAAAATCCTCTAAAAATTATTTTTACATGTATTTATACCAAGTAGGCTCGGCCCTAGATGAAAATACCTTTTCCTGTGCGAACTAGGATAAGAACTCTGTAAAAATTGCATAGGCGTGCCACATGGGGCGCCGTGCCAGGTGGGGCATCTGTGGGGAACTTCAGAGAGCATGCAAATATCACGACCCAAACCGATGGGCCGCAACGGGAACCCAGTACCTTACTCAATTGAATACCAACATAACATATCTTTTCATGTCATACTATTATAGATAACTGAGCCGGAAGGCTGCCGTGAGATAAGTAGAATACAACATGTGATACCAACTTATATAAAAGACATACGTGCCTATAAGACCAAAATAACCATTCGTATACTGAACATAGGCCGACAAGGCTATACAATCTTTTACGTATATGACATCTATTTACAAGCCTTTTAGAAGACATAATTTTCATATGGGTCGGAACAGAGTCCCACCATACCAAAAAAATACAAGTCTAAATCATACTAACCAACATCTTCCGCTGAGCTGATAGTCTACTTGCAGGACTCTTGACCTATCTATAGGGACCTACAGGCATGAAACACAGCGTCCCCAGGCAAAAGGAACGTTAGTACAAATAATGTACCGAGTATGTAAGGCACATAAATAAGTACATAAAAGACATGGAAGAAATATAGAGTACATGACTCAACCTATAAGTCTGGACAACTCTGCAAATCATGAAATACTTATAGTGTCATGCATATGCGTATGAATATCATGTCGTGCATGTGTTCATAATATCATCAAGCCTTTGAGGGCATCCCATCATATCATCTCAGTCACTATGGGAAAAATCATCAACGTATACCAGCTGATCAGGTGGTGGTGCATATATAACGCTATAACCTTTTCCCATATCCCATATAAATATAATATACATATATACGCGTATATAATGTCATCTGGTCATGGGTCAATGTACATGTATAAATGCATGAAATGCATAAGAGATACGTTAATAAGATTTTCTAGGAATACCATAAAAATCCATATGCCTTTCAGATAAACTTTATCAAATACGTATTTTTTTGAGACCCATGAACAAAAGATGTTATAACAATTCACATGGGGAATCAAGAATATAGACACCCCTAGTATTTCTATGATTAGAGTCATTTATGAAAGTTGTGTATTTTGCTCGTTTCATTTGTATCATTTGGATCATGCCAAAAGGAAAGAAGGGATAGCCTAAACATACTTGAGTCAATTCTCTTGACAATCCCTCTAACATACGTCAATTGCGACAACACATAATGATGGATCGGAGTAGGAAAAAATTCGTATGATATTATTGGGAAAGATTGAACCCGTACTTCCTTAGAATCACAAAATCCCATTGCTATTACGCAGTAAAATTTTATATGAAATGTTCTGCACGGGATCGTTACCAACCTGAATTTTACCCGTTGGATTCATTAAGAGAATCCATCTCTTAATGAATTAGAGTTTTATACCTTAGTGGGTGTGGGCCCCACTAAGGTGATGACTAAGACCTTAAAATGACACATTATCAAGTAATTTGATGTGTCACTTAAGTTTGATTAGGTTTCTGCCACGTTAAGCATAAGGTTTATCCAAAAAACCTTTGTCTTTTATCCAAAGACAACCACAATTTATTAATTAACTAGGTAATGTCCTATTACCTATTAATTAATTAATTACCCACATAATTAAGAATTATCTCCACTTACTTAAAATACTACTCACTTTTAACATACCTCATATACTTCACTACCATGGTCATGTGGTATCTTGTATGGCACAAGCCCATAAATATCAGGTATTTTAGCTCGAGCCGTATTTTATCCCAAAATGACAAACTTCGACGAAATTCATTTTCTTCGATCCGCTTACCCTCTCATCTTCACAAATTAACTTATCACTTTTTTGAAATAGCGTAATACTTATAATCCCAAAATAAATATCATTCCCGAACTTACGTCGATTAACTTACAATGCAACTTCAATGTACGAAAATACGTGATGTAACATCTCATTTCCGATCTTATGTCAATTTACTTGTTGTTACGATCCTGGTTCGCCCTCTGTGAATCATAGTGACGACACTTAGTCTCTACGACTAGGTAAGCCTAACAATGCGGAAAACAAACCAATTTGCAGAAGAAAATAATTAAAAACCAAAATAGTAAAATAAAACAGCGTTTAAAAGTGCCGCTCGGCATACACAATATCAACTCTCAAAAACTAATACATTTCCCAAAATCCGAAATCTCATGAACACAAGCCTTTGAATGCCTACCAGTATCTAACTCCAGAATATCTAACAAGGAAAGAAAAATACAGAAGGGCTAATACTTAAAAGGGAGAGTAGAAAGGGACTCTTCGGTCTGCGGACGCGGCAGATATACCTCGGAGTCTCTACAAATGCCTCGTCTCAAGCTTGATAAGTCTGCATGGAGGTACCTGGATCTGCACATGAAAAACATGCACAGAAAGGGCATGAGTACACCACATCGGTACTTAGTAAGTGCCAAGCCTAACCTCGGTCGGGTAGTGACGAGGAAGATTAGAGCCCTACTGATATTAAATAAAAAATATACGGTGTGACAATATAAGATAAAGCAGTATAGTTGAAAGATAATGATAAGAATTAAAACATGATAATAAAGATAACTACAACTGAAACAAAGGCAAAAACAATCACAAGGAATACCACTCTTCACAAAGCAACTAACCGGGGATCTCTCAGTATCCCGAGGATCTCATAGTACCCTCAATATGTTCCAGGGATCTCTTGGTATCCTCAATATATGCTAGGGATCTCTTAGTATCCCGAAGATCTCTTGGTATCCTCAATATGCTAGGGATTTCCTGGTATCCCGATGATCTCTTGGTATCCTTAATATACGTGCTAGGGATCTCTCGGTATCCCGCACCTCGGCTCAAGTCATAAATACGTACAAGGAATCTCTTGGGATGCCGTCCCGTAGTCCCAAAGTTAAAACACACAGCAACCACACAAAAAATACTTAACTAAGCTCAATTTCATACCAAGTAAAATAGGTAATTCTAACCTAACATGCTTCACATAATACAATCAAGGCAGTTTAACCAATAAAGCAATTAAGTCATTTAAACATGCTTTTCTAAGCTAACAGCAGGCTAAAATTTCAAGTAGAGTAAGCAGAAAAGGAAAAATACAATTAAAGCTACTTTAGTGAAAAACAGTTTTTTCAATAATTAGCATAAATACGCACTCGTCACCTCACGTACAAGGCATTTCAATTACCACAATAGCAAATCCTAAGGGGAATGTCCCCCACACAAGGTTAGACAAGCCACTTACCTCGAACCAGCTCAAATCAATTCGAAACCACGCTCTTGTCACGAGTACTCGACTCCAAATGGCCCAAATCTATTCAATTCAATTTCATAATATAAATAACACTTCAAGTAACTGATTCTATAAATAAATTCTAAGTTAATACGCGAAATTAGGTAAAATAACCAAAATGCCCCTCGGGCCCACGTCTCGGAATCGGGTAAAATTTACATTTCCAGAATCCTCACACTCTCACGAGTTCAATCATACCAAAGGTACCAAAATTGGACCTCAAATGGTCCCTCAAATCTTCACTCAAAGGTCTGTAATTAATCAAGCCCTAACCCCCAAATTTCCACTGATTTTCCTTAAATTTTAATGCTTATAATGATAAAAATTGCCTCAATAACGAGTTTAGGGACCAAGGACCTTACCCCAATGAATTCCTCTAAAAATCTCTCTTGAAAATGCTCCCCAAGGCTTCTTCCCGTTTGAAAAGAGGTGAAAATAACTCAAATTCTCGAAGGCAAGTATTTATATGTTCTGCCTAGCTAATCCGCTTCTGCGGTCATGGGACCGCATCTGAGGTCCTACTTTTGCGGAACGAAGGTTGCATCTGCGACAAATCACTAACCTCAGCTTTCCGCACCTGCGACTCCCCATACATAGATGCGGTACCGCTTCTGAGGTAAAACTCCCGCTTCTACGGCTTTTGCTGATTCTCCCTATTTCCGCTTTTGCGGCTACGCACTTGCGGGACCCAACCACAGGTGCGGTTATGATAGAAGACCAGCAACTGAAGCTGCTCAAACAACTCCCAATTCTTCCGACAACCTTCCGAAACCATCCCGAGGCCCCCAGGACCTCAAACAAAAACACAAACAAGTCTAATTCCACTGTCCAAACTTATACCAATCCTTAGAACATCTAAAACAACATCTAAACGACGAATCAACCACGGATTCAAGCCTACGAACTCCAAATCTCTAAATTTACACTTTCGATAAAAAAAAGTCTATCAAACCTCATCCGAATAACCTGAAATTTTGCACACACGTCACATTCAACACTACGGAGCTACTCCAACTACCAAAATTCCATTTCGACCCTCGAATCAAAATCTCACTATCGAACCGGAAACTTCTAAATTCGACTTTTGGCATTTCAAGACTAAATTTTCTACGGATCTCCACAACACAATCCAAACACGCCCCTAAGCTCGAAATCACCTAGCGGAGCTAACAGAACCATCATAATTCTATTCCGAGACCATCTTCGCACTGCTCCGACTACAGTCAAATTTTCCAAAATTTAAGCTCTCATTTAGGGACTAAGTGTCCCAAAACTCTTCGAAACTCAAAACCAAACATCCCGGAAAATCAAAATAGCAGAAATAAACACGGGGAAAGCAGTTAATAGGGGATCAGGGCATTAATTCTTAAGATGACCGGCTAGGTTGTCACATCCTCCTACACTTAAACATTCGTTCGTCCTCGAACGAGCATAGAGACATACCTGAAGTAGTGAAAAGATGAGGGTAGCGGCTACACATATCTTGCTCGGTCTCCCCGGTCGCCTCCTCGACCGGCTGACCCCGCCACTAAACCTTTACTGATGCAATGCTCTTTGACCTCAGCTTTCTAACCTGCCTATCTAATATTGCCACTGACTCCTCAACATAAGATAGATCCTTGTTCAACTAGATTGAACTGAAATCCAACACGTGCGATGGATCACCGTGATACCTCCAGAGCATCGAAACATGAAATACCGGATGAACTCCTACCAAGCTGGGAGGGCAAGCTCAAAAGCAACCTCCCCAACACGCCGCAATATCTCAAAAAGACCAATAAACCTCAGACTCAACTTTCCTTTCTTCCCGAATCTCATAACGCCCTTCATAGGTGATACTCGAAGCAGAACCCACTCTCCAACCACATAGGAAACATCACAAACCTTCCGGTCCACGTAACTCTTCTACCTGGACTGGGCTGTACAGAGTCTATCCTGAATCACTTTAACCTTCTCCAAAACATCCTGAACCAAGTCTGTGCTCAATAATCTGGCCTCACCTGGCTCAAATCAACCCATCGGGGATCTACACCGCCTACCATATAAAGCCTCGTACAGTGCCATCTGAATGCTGGACTGATAGCTGTTGTTGTAGGCAAACTCCGCTAATGGCAAGAACTGATCCCAAGACTCTCCAAACTCAATCACACACGCACGAAGCATATCCTTAAGAATTTGAATAGTGCGCTTGGACTGTTCATCCGTCTGAGGGTGAAATGTTGTACTCAACTCCACCCGAGTACCCAACTCATGCTGAACGACCCTCCAGTACCGTGATATGAACTACCTCTATCTGAAATGATGGAAACTGTAATACCATGCAAATGAACAATCTCCTGGATATAAATCTCCGCTAGACGCTCCGAAGAATAGGTAGTATACACAAGAATGAAGTACGCGGACTTGGTCAGCCGATCCACAATCACCTAAATAGCATCAAACTTTATCAAAGTCCGTGGGAGCCTAACTACAAAGTCCATGGTGATCCGATCCCACTTCTACTCCGGAATCTCTATCTGCTGAAGCAACCCACCCAGTCTCTGGTGCTCATACTTCACCTGCTGACAGTTGAGACACCGAGCTACAAATCCAACTATATCTTTCTTCATCCGCGTCCACCAATAGTGCTGCCTCAAGTCCTAATACATCTTCGCGGCACCCAGATGAATGGAATACCGCGAACTATGGGTCTCCTCCAGAATCAACTCCCGAAGTCCATCAATATTGGGTACACAAATCCGACCCTACATCCTCAATACCCCATCATCACCAATAGTCACATCTCTGGCATCACCATGCTAAACCTTATCCTTGAGGACAGGCAAATAGGGGTCATTATACTGACGCTCCCTAATATGATCAAATAAGGAAGACCAAGAAACCATACAAGTTAGAACCCGTCTAGGCTCCAAAAGATCCAATCTCACAAACTGGCTAGCTAAGGCCTGAACATCCATCGCCATAGGCCTCTCCAATACTGGTAAATAAGCCAAACTCCCCAAACTCTCTGCTCAGCGACTCAAGGCATCGGCCACCATATTGGCATTGCCCGGATAATACAAATAGTGATATCATAGTCCTTTAGTAACTCTAACCATCTCCTCTGGCGCAAATTTAGATCCTTTTGCTTGAACATGTGCTGCAAGCTCCAATGATCAGTATAAATCTCACAAGGAACCCCGTACAAATAATGACGCCAGATCTTCAGGGCATGAACAATGGCATCTAACTCAAGGTCGTAGAACGGATAATTCTTCTCGTGAACCTTCAACTGTCTGGACACGTAGGCAATCACCCTACTGTCCTGCATCAAAATCGCTCCAAGGCCAATCCCCGAGGCATCACAATAGACAGAGTAAGGCCCCGAATATGTAGGAAGTATCAAAATTGGGGTTGTAGTCAAAGTTGTCTTGAGATTCTAAAAGCTCGCCTCGCACTCTTTCGTCTACTAGAATGGAGCACCCTTCTGGGTCAGTCTGGTCATAGGGGCTGTAATCAATGAAAACCCCTCAACAAAATGACAGTAATAACCCGCCAAGTGAAGAAAACTATGGATCTCTGTAGCTGAGGATGGTCTGGGCCAACTCTGCACGACCTCTACTTTCTTCGGATCCACCTGAATACCCTCAATCGACACCACGTGGCCTAAGAATGCCACAGAATCCAACCAAAACTCACATTTCGAAACTAAGCATATAACTTCTATTCTCTCAAGGTCTGAAGCACTGTCCTCAGGTGCTGCTCATGATTTTCCTGACTCCAGGAATACACCAGAATATCATCAATAAAGACAATGACGAATGAGTCAAGATACGGCCGGAACATACTGTGCATCAAATGCATAAAGGCTGTTGGGGTATTGGTCAGCCCAAATGACATAACAAGGAACTCGTAATGACCATACCGAGTCCTGAAAGAAGTCTTCGGGATATCTGGCTCCCGAATCTTCAACTGTTGGTAACCTGAGCACAAGTCAATCTTAGAAAACACATGTGCGCCCTGAAGCTGGTCAAATAGATCATCAATACGAGGCAAAGGATAACGGTTCTTCACTGTAACCTTGTTCAACTGGCGATAATCAATACATATACGCATAGAACTATCCTTTTTCTTCACAAACAAGATAGAAGCACCCCAATGTGATACATTGGGCTGAATAAAACCCTTATCAAGCAATTCTTGTAACTGATCCTTCAACTCCTTCAACTCAGGAGGAGCCATACGATATGGAGGAATAGGAATGGGCTGAGTTCCCAGCAACAGATCAATGCCAAAATCAATATCTCTATCAGGCGGCATGCCCGGAAGATCAGCTGGAAACACATCGGGAAAATTCCGTACTATTGGGACTAAATCAACTAAAGGGGTATCAATACTAATATCTCTCACATAAGCTAAAAATGCGTCACACCCCTTCTTAACCATTCGCTGAGCCTTAAGGAAAGAAATAACTCTACTGGGAGTGTGATCTAAAGTACCCTTCCACTCAACACGTGGTACACCTAGCATAGCCCGCGTCACGGTTTTGGCGTGATAATCAAGAATAGCATAATGGGGCGACAACTAGTCCATGCCTAAGATAATATCAAAATCTACCATGCTGAGCAATAATAAATCGGCTCTGGTATTAAAACCACTAAGAGAAACCAAACACGACCGATAAATGTGGTTCACAATAAGAAAATTTCCTAGAGGAGTAGAAACATAAACGGGGGAACTCAAAGAATCCTGAGGTACACCTAAATACGGAGCAAAATAAGAAGATACATAAGAGTAAGTAGAGCCTGGATCGAATAGAACCAATGCATCTCTGTGAAAAACCAGTATAATACCTATGATGATAGAATCAGAGGCAATTACCTCGGTACAGATAGGAAGGGCATAGTATCGGGCCTGGCCTCCCCCTCTAGGGCGACCTCTACCTCCCCGACCTTCACCTCTAGCTGGCCGAGCAAGTAGGGTAGAAACTGGAGCTGTAACCATAGCCTGAGAACTCTGTAGGGTGCGCTGTGGCTGAGAAGTCTGTGGAGGCGTACTCCTCCCAAGTCTAGGGCAATCCCTCACCACATGGCATGTGTTACCACACTCAAAAAAGCTCTAGGAGGACGTGGTGGCTGTGACTAGCTCAGGCCAGGTCTATTGGACTAACCTCTGAAAGCACACCGCGCAGGAGGCGCGCTAGATACCGGAGGTGCATAATAAGGCTCTTGAGTCCTAGGAGGAGCTGGAATACCACTAGCTGCTAGAAGAGCTAAATGAACAGGGCGACTCATATAACCCCTACCATGACGACCTGCAGTTGGGGCACGTACACCAGAATAATGGTCCGACTCTCGAGACCTCTTGGCCTTCCTCTCCTCTATCTCCCTAGCATACATACCCTCAATCCTCCTAGCAATTCTCACCACCTGCTGATAAGAAATATCCATCTCCAACTCACGATCCATGCTAGACCTGATGCTGGGAATAAGACCCTCAATAAACCGGCGAACCCTGTAACGGATAACATACTCTAAGACACTCATAGCACCCTGATGCAAATGCTCAAACTCTACGCGCCATGCATCCCTTAGGCTCTAAGGAACATACTCTCTCAGGAACAGATCTGAAAACTGGGTTCAAGTCAGTGAAGCAGCCTCATCCGGACTGTCTAACTCATAGGTGCTCCACCACTCATAAGCGGCTCCTCGAAGCTGGAAAGTAATGAAGGAAACCCCGCTCGATCCTCATATACCTATGGTACGGAGAATATGGTAACACTCATCTATAAATCCCAAAGCATCATCCGATGCTAGACCACTGAATACAGGAGGCTTGTACTTCTTGAACCTCTCAAGCCTCAGCTACTCATCCTCGAAAATCGCTGCCCTATCCTTGGGCTGATCTCGGACTGCAGGCTGTACCGGAATAATCCCAAGGACCTACTCAACATGCACTCGCTTCTTAAGAGTGCAGGCGGCGGGAGTCTGTGCTCCTCACCTGGCCTGAGATGTAGCTACACCAAGGGAAAACAACCCTGCCTGAGCCAAAGTGGTGTACATGGTCATGAACTATGCCAGAGTCTCCTAAAGTGCTGAAGTAGTAGTAGCAGTAGGCATATCAGGTGCCTGGACTCCAGCTGGAACTGCTGGTGGTACCTCAGTGGTAGCTCGCCCCGATGCTCTGGCCATACCACGTGCGCTTCCTCGACCTCTACCCCGGCCTCGACCTCTGATGACTGCAATAGGGGGCGCGGGTGGCTGATCATCTTGGGTAGCGTGTGTCCTTACCATCTGTGAGAGAATAAAAGACAGAAGTTTAGAATTGTTATGTCTAAATCTTGCACGACAAGGAAATCAAATGAAGTGGAATTTTCGTAACAGTTACATAGCCTCTCGTAGATAAGTACAAATGTCTCCGTATCGATCAGCGAGACTCTAATAAACCGGCTTGTGATTCATGACTCCTATGAACCTAGTGCTCTGATACCAACTTGTCACGACCCCGGTTTGCCCTCCATGAACCATCGTGACGGCACCTAGACTCTACGACTAAGTAAGCCTAACAATGCGGAAAACAAACCAATTTGCAAAAGAAAACAATTAAAAACCAAAATAGTGAAATAAAATAGCGTTTAAAAGTGCTGCTTGGCATACATAATATCAAATCTAAAAAAATAATACATTTCCCAAAACCTGGAATCTCATGAACACAAGCCTTTGAATTCCTACCAGTATTAACTCCAGAATATCTAACAAGGAAAGAAAAATATAGAAGGGCTAATACTTAAAAGGGAGAGTAGAAAGGGACTCTTCGGTCTGCAGACGCGGTAGATATACCTCAGAGTCTCTACAAATGCCTCGTCTCAAGCGTGATAAGTCTGCATGGAGGTACCTGGATCTGCACATGAAAAACATGCATAGAAAGTGGCATGCGAACACCACAACGGTACTCAGTAAGTGCCAAGCCTAACCTCAGTCGGGTAGTGATGAGGAAAGTCAGGGCCCTACTGAGATTAAATAAAAAAATATATGGTGTGACAGTATAAGATAAAACAGTACAGTTGAAAGATAACGATAAGAACTAAAATATGATAATAAAGATAACTACAACTGAAATAGAGGAGAACAATCACTAGGAATACAACTCTTCACAAAGCAACTAACCGGGGATCTCTCAGTATCCCGAGGATCTCTTAGTACTCTCAATATCCCGAGGATCTCTTGGTATCCTCAATATATGCTAGGGATCTCTTAGTATCCCGAGGATCTCTTGGTATCCTCAATATGCTAGGGATCTCCTGGTATCCCGAGGATCTCTTGGTATCCTCAATATACGTGCTAGGGATCTCTCAGTATCTCGCACCTCAGCTCAACTCATAAATACGTACAGGGGATCTCCCAGGATGTCGTCCCGTAGTCCCAAATTAAAAACGCACAGCCACCACACAAATAATACTCAACTAAGCTTAATTTCGTACCAAGTAAAACATGTAATTCTAACCTAACATGATTCACATAATACAATCAAGGAAGTTTAGGCAATAAAGCAATTAAGTCATTTAAACATGCTTTTCTAAGCTAACAACAGGCTAAAATTTCAAGTAGAGTAAGCAGGAAAGGAAAAACACAATTAAAGCTACTTTAGTGAAAAATAGGTTTTTCAACAATTAGCATAAGTATGCACTCGACACCTTACGTACAAGGCATTTCAGTTACCACAATACCAAATCCTAAGGGTAATATCCCCCACACAAGGTTATACAAGCCATTTACCTCGAACCAGCTCAAATTAATCCGAAACCACGCTCTTTCCACGAGTACTCAACTCCAAATGACCCAAATCTATTTAGTTTAATTTCATAATGTAAATAACACTTTAGGTAACTGTTCTACAAAGAAATTCTAAGCTAATATCATGAGTTCAGTCATACCAAAGGTACCAAAATCGGACCTCAAATGGTCTCTCAAATCATCACTCAAAAGTCTCTAATTAATCAAGCCCTAACCCCCAAATTAGCATTGATTTTCCTTAAATTTTCATGCTTATAATGATAAAAATTACCTCAATAACGAGTTTAGGGACCAAGGATCTTACCCCAATGAATTCCTCTGAAAATCTCCCTTGAAAATGCTCCCCAAGGCTTCTTCCCGTTTGAAAAGAGGTGAAAATAACTCAAATTCGCAAAGGCAATTATTTATATGTTCTGCCCAGCTAATCCGCTTCTGCGGTCAGGGGACCACATCTGCGGTCCCGCTTTTGCGGAACGAAGGTCTCATCTGCGATAAATCACTAACCTTAGCTTTCCGCAACCGTGACTCCCCATACGCAGATGCGGTACCGCTTCTGCGGCTCCTGCTGATTCTTCCTATTTCCGCTTCTACGATGATTCCGCTGCTTCTAAGGCTACGCACCTGTGGGACCCAACCGCATGTGTGGTTATGTCAGAAGACCAGCAACAGAAGTTGCTCAAACAACCTCCAATTCTTCCGACAACCTTCCGAAACCATCCCGAGGCCCCCGGGACCTACCAAAAACACAAACAAGTCTAATACCACTGTCCAAACTTATACCAATCCTTAGAACACCTAAAACAATATCGAAATGATGAACCAACCACGAATTTAAGCCTACGAACTCCAAAACTCTAAATTTACGCTTTTGATCAAAAAGTCTATCAAACCTCGTCCGAATGACCTGAAATTTTGTACACTCACATTTAACACTACGGAGCTACTCCAACTTCCGGAATTCCATTCCGACCCTCGGATCAAAATCTCACTATCGAACCGGAAACTTTAAAATTCGACTTTCTGCATTTCAAGCCTAAATTAGCTACGGACCTCCACAACACAATCCGAACACGCCTCTAAGCCCTGTCGCGCCCCCTTTTTCTTACGAAATCAGGTTTATGATATTTTGGTTGGGACAACTCTTTCCTTTTGGAAAAGGGGTTTGCATTTTTGAAGAGTCGCCACCTAACGATTTTAAGTTGCGCTAGGGAATCTATAGGGTTCATTTATAACTATGTTTGGTAACCAGAGACAGGATAAGGGCTTGAAATTATCCTAAGGGGAAGGTGTTAGGCACCCCTCAAGATCCACTAGTGTGGTTCAGGACCAAACAATTTTTGTGAATTTGTACAAATAGCAAATAAACAAGTATGGATCAAATATTAGGGGATTTAAGTTTAAATACACGGGTATTTGAAGAAAAATTAATGAAAAGAATTACAATCTAAGCATATTTGGGAATGTAAAAGGGGTATCCTAGGTTTGTTTATAATATGGATCACATCAATGCAATACCCGGTATGACACTCCTCAAAGAAGGGATACACGTGGTATTAATGCACTGGTCATCATATCTATATCTACCCTTTTCCGCCCCGTGAAGGTAATTAAAGCGAAGGTTGGTCTCGACCCTTATTGCATGCTGTTACCCATCATTTCCTATAATCATGGAGGAGTTTAGGATTTCTATCCTATGAGGGAGGTTCTAGGCAAACCCTCGGGTTTAAAGTAAAAATAATAGGCGACAAATAAGAACACATAGGACTGTATTTAGGGGGGGGACACAGAAAATAGATAAAAGGCTCAGATATACCTCCACAAGTAATGCACATAGACAGCACGACTCATACACATATAAGGTCCACATTTGAACTCATAATCCTAAAGCATGGTATCTAATTGGTTTTAAAAAACATAACAAAGGCAGATTTATGACATAACTCAAATAAGAAGTCCTAATTAGGCTTGCCTACTGATTTTAACATGCTAATAGTCAAGAAATAATCACAAAGACGGTTTTGATTTAATTTAAGCTATATTACATAAGACTTGCCTAAGCGTAAAATAATATGCAGCAATTACCAGAATTATAAAACAATTATTTACCTAAAACATGTTGTTCTAAATGTTGCAAAGATATGCAGGATTATGCCCAGTTTCACTTAAACATGATAATCAAATGCGAGACTGTTTTATGTCCTTTTTCATGCATCAGTAGTTTAACTAGGTGTAACTGAGCGAGTGTGAACGAGATCCTGAAACAGGGTATCTAACATGCACATATGAAAAATACAGAATGATTGCAGAATATGCAGAATTCCTGGAGCATGATTTCTAAATGCCCACAGAGTTACAACATGACTTCAAGACGTGCAGAAGCAACAATTTTATGTTGATGCTATTATTTAGCCTAAAACAGGATTTCTAAGTGGTAAAATGATGTCAAATGAGATGCTGAAACAGTAAACCTAAGAACATGGTATCTAATGCATGACATGCTTTGCATGGGTTGATCTTACGCATGGATTCTAATGAACATATAGGAAATCTAAACCTAAGACATGGTTTCTACTCGTTGATGTTGATAGAATATATAACTACCCTCCCCTTTTTACTAGCCGGCCCCAATACTTGTTTATAATGGATTATTACAGACCAATACTGAAATGAATTAGATGAGAAAAATAAAAGTTACACTATAGAGAACCTGAAAACAGGCCTAGATTTCCAACACCTGATTAGGACTTCCTGTTTGAGTTATGTAATAAGTCACCTCAAATGCCAAGATTGTTTCATAGCCCTTCTCATATCTGGGTGTGTCAGAGTTCCCTAAGGACCTCAAGGGATCCCGGGCACACATAGAACAAGTTCAAAGAATAGTATCATTTCAATATTCTCAAGCAGAGAAGTAAGGGGTTGGGGACAATTAGGAAACACATAAGAGTAAGCATACAATAGGCAGATTTGCATATACGTTAGGATCAGAGAAGTCCTAAAGGAGGGGGGTGAGGATGTATTACAGAACCTATTAGTCACAAAAAAACAATCCTATCACAAAGAGGTTTATGCTAGGAATTAAAGCAACATCAGTGAAACAGAATCACGTTGAAGGTTATTAAGGGGTAACACGTTGAGTTTAAGGGAGGAGATTCCATAATCATACTAGTAGAACAATAAGTAGACTTGCTAATTGCAGGGTAGAAAATAGTAAGTAAAAGCATAGTAGAAATAAGAAGAACTGAAATACAAAAAGAAACATGTTATTTTTTAAGCTTTAAACTAAACTGAGGACATACCAGTTAAGAGAGTGTAAACACAGAGTGTATAAAACTCAGTCTTGGCTTGCAGCCGACTGAGAATAGCAAATAACCAGAAAGAAGAACAAGAGAGAGTATGTGTGCGTGAGAGAGAGAGAGAGAGGGTTTAGGACAATGTGTTAATGTCGTTGAAGTGAGAATAAATGAGAGTATATATAGCAACCGAGAGCTAGGTAGAATAAGGTAAAGATCAATTATTCAGTAATTAGGGAAAATTACATAATCAATCATGCATAAAATCAGCAAGGTTTCCTTTAATAAAGGGGTAACCAGTTAACGATAAAGAGCATGGCATATAATTAAGGAAAGAAAATTAACTACTTAAGTACAGGGTAGGTAATTAAGGATAAATAAACAAAAGTTCAATTAAGGGAACAATCAATAAGAATCAACAAGTACCACAATTAGTCGCAAATAAGGCAAGAAATAATCAAAGGTTGTAGAAATAGGAAAAATAATCGGAAATCCGTATATAAGTATTACCATGCCAAATCAATGAATAAGGATTCAAAAATAATACTAATTTAGGGAAAATGATATAGGTTTTCCATGAATAATAGATAGGTTAAGCATAAACACATAAAAATCAATCCAGCTTTGAATCTGAAACCCTAATAAAAGCACACTAGGGTAAAAAAAATCATAAGACGTTCAAATTAAACGAAGGAGAAATCATATGAATCCAAGTACAGAACAGAGCTATGTATCAAATAACACGGATCGACTCAGAATCCAAACACAATATCAAAAATTAGGGGTTTTAACACAGACTAGTTAGGGTTGAAGAAAAACTCAACATAATTGATTAAATCACCTAAGAATCAGAGAATAAGCACTTGAAATCGGAAAATATTTTGAACCAAAGATTTTCAGGAAACCCTAGTTAAGAAGAAATGAAAAGACACTTGAAAATTAGAAGGTTTTTCATAAAAGTAAGCAAAGATATCTCAGAACTGTACAGATCTGAGAAGTTCAAGAGATGAAAGTAGGTTTTTTGTAAAAAATAGTGCAGAGGTGAAGATCGGCTTAGAAACCCATAGGTTTAAGCAAATAGTAGAAAGATCTTACTCAAAATCGAGCCATGGCGGCCTGAAACAGGCAAGAACAGGCCAAGGTGTGAGTGGACTCACCCTTGTCCCTTGAGGGCCTTAGAGACAGCATGAATCCCCGCGTAAGAGAGCCATGAGAGGCCTGAGGGTGGTGAAGAACAACCATGGTTGATAGTGGAGAGTGATGGTGAAGTAAAATTTAGGGTTAGGGTTCGAGAGAGCTCTAGATAATTCGAGAGAGGTGGGAGATGAGTGTTGGCGGGGTCAAGAGAGAAATGAGGAGTTTGAGAAGGGGGTAGTTTAGGTTAATTAAGGAATGAGAGGATCTGGACCATTGATCACAATGATCAACGGCCAAGATTTGTCTAGGTGTTGGGTCGAGTAGTATTAGGACTTGGGCCTAGGTCTGTGGGTTATTAAATTGAGTTAGGGGTCCGGTTGGATTTATGCTAGAATTTAAATAGGGAGTGTCTAATTGTTAAATACCCATCAAAATTAGATAAATAATTAATAAAAATAGCTAATAATTAGATAAAATAAAATTAAATCTAAATAGGTAAAATTAAGGTAATTAAATAATATTTAAAATATAAAATGACCAATTATTGAATTAAAATAGCATAAAGTGTACAATTAGGCTATAATTGCAAAATTATTGTAATTATAGCCAAACAATGCCAAGTTGGCTAATTTATGAAATAATTAAATCCTAATAGGATTAAAAATGATATATTGAGCTAATAAATACTTTGAAATTGCTTGTAATTTAATTTATGAATAATTATTGGATATAAAATAAATTAGAAAATAAATTGATAATAATATGGAAAATTATGAAAAAATACCAATTATTATAAAAAGTGATTTTGAAGGTATATATGCAAATTTAAAAATAGTTTGAGGAAAAATTGGGTATCAATAGCTGCCCCTCTTTACCAGGGAAGGATGAAAGAGTTTTCGGGTAAAGAAATGATGGCTAATTTTGACCGAGCGAAATAGTTCGAGAGATTAGGCCGCACCCTGGCTTCTAAGCTGCCTACATATCCCTGGTTTCATAGGAACCAGGCCGTATATAGTTTAGGATCCATCGGCGGAGTATACCGATGAAACCATTTCAAGAACGGACGCAACACCTAGGGTTGGGTGAGTGAATGGTTTACGGGAATGGTTAGGTTTGATATAGCTTGAGGGAACTGGAGCGGGATCACTCCTGTTGGGATAGCCGTTGCTCGCCATTTTACCTGCAAATAGAAGCAATACAAGCGTATACTATGTATAAATTTAAACATAATGCAAATTCCCATCGGACCATGAATGTTGTTTTTGGACGGTTAGGAATGGCGTCCTCAGACCATGATGTCCTGGGCCATGGGTTGTTTGATGCAGGATTCGCAGGCCATGAAATGATGTTCTCGGGCTATGAGGATGGTGCCTCCGAACCATGACACCTTTGAATAATGATATGCAAAGGATTGAAAGAGATCCTCAGGCCATGACATGGTGTTCTAGGGCTATGAAGATGGTGCCTCCGAACGATGATGCCTTTGGATGAGTTGGCGATATTTCAGTCCATGGAGGATGCAGTAGTATGATGCAGACAAGACAAAGCTTAGTCTTGCGAATTGAAGGGTAGAGCTTAGCCCGAGATAAATAGTGTTTGGGATAGCGCTTAGTTTCGAAGAAAATTGGAGGCAGAGCTTAGCCTCGGAAGGTAGAATGGTAGCCTTATGCAGATTGGAAGACATAATAGTAGACTTATGCAATGCAGATGTAGATGGAGGTAGAGCTTAACCTCGGAAGGAAAAATGGTAACCTTATGCAGATTGGAAGGCAAAATAGTAGCCTTATACAATGCAGATGCAGATGGAGGTAGATCTTAACCTCGGAAGACAGAATGGTAGCCTTATGCAGATTGGAAGGCAAAATAGTAGCCTTATGCAATGCGAATGCAGATGGAGATAATGTTTAGTCTCGGAAGGCAGAATGGTAGCCTTATGCAAATTGGAAGGCAGAATAGTAGCCTTATGCAATACAAATGCAGATAGAGACAACGTTTAGTCTCAAAAGGCACAATGGTAGCCTTATGCAAATTAGAAGGCAGAATAGCAGCCTTATGCAATGCGAATGCATATGGAGACATCGTTTAGTCTCAGAAGGCAGAATGGTAGCCTTATGCAAATTGAAAGGTAGAATAGTAGCCTTATGCAATGCAAATGCAGATGGAGACAGCGTTTAGTCTCGGAAGACAGAATAGTAGCCTTATGCAAGAAATAAGATAACAACTAACAATAGAGTTTTCTTAGCTGATAGCAGATTGCGGCGTTGTGATTACTGTGAGCATTGTGACATATGGAACATAACTGGTGTGTGCTGATAGCAAATGTTGGAAAGTGCTACGGTTATTGAGAATCGTATTCTTGAACAATGTTTGTCCCATGGGCGTACAATATGTTCAATGATTTCGCAATCCTAGTGCCTGCATCTAAAGAAAAATCGTGAGTTTTGTAAGGGGGAAGGTTAGTTCATATCCCCATTGGCTTTTGCTTGACTTGTTCAGTTTTGATCTGGTAACACAGTCTGTATTATTGGGGTAGCATTGCTAAACAAAGCAGTTTCAATAATAATATGCATGATTTTGTAAAAGTATGACATAAATTAAAAATGACTTTTAGATGAACTGACGACTGTGATGTAGTTCAGGACATTCCAACCTCTCCTGCTATGGAATTTTGAGGGTCCTCCTCAAAAGTTTACCCCAGTTTGATGGGTTGACGCTCTGACTGTTGCTCCCATGGCGGTTGGCTTAAATTACTTCGGAATGTTGAGGGTCCTCCTTAAAATTCTGCCCTAGTTTCCAATTGCGGGGGAGGGGGAATGAAATTTTTATTGAATTGTGACCGATCCCATAGGGGTTCCTACGTATCCCCTCTTAAACGGGAATCAGGTCAGGCGTAGTTCAATTTACATCATATAAGGAAAACATAAAGATTACACATAGTAACGCTTAACTGTATCTGAATTGATCGGCTTTGGCCAGACTTTTCCATCCATTTCTACAAGTATGAGGGCCTCTCCTGTCAAACCCCGATGAACCATGTATGGACCCTGCCAGTTGGGAGAGAACTTCCCTTTGGCTTTATCTTGATGCAGAATTTTCTTCAACACCAGCTGCCCCGGTAGGAACTGTCTTGGATTGACTCTTTTGTTGAAGACTCTGGACATTCTGTTCTGATAAAGTTTACCATGGCAGACTGCATTCATTCTCTTTCCATCTATAAGGGCTAGTTGCTCATAACGACTTTTTACCCACTCTGCGTCGTCGAGCTCAACTTCTTGTATGATCCTTAGGGAATGAATTTCTAAATGATAGCCTCTGTACCGTTAACTATCATATAGGGGTTGCCCTAATTGATGTGCGGATTATGGTATGATACCCCAGAAGAGCAAATGATAACTTCTCGTGCCACTGTCTGTGATTTTTTATCATTTTCCTCAATATCTTCTTGATATTCTTATTGGCGACTTCTACAGCTCCATTCATCTGAGGCCTGTAGGTTGTGGAATTCTTGTGTTTGATCTTGAAAGTTTCGCACATAGCTTTCATCAAGTCTCTGTTGAGGTTGTAGTTATTATCAGTAATGATTGACTTTGGAATTCCGAATCGACAAACAATGTGGTCGCGGAAAAGTCTGTCACAACTTTCTTAGTCAATGCTTTGTAAGATGCTGCTTCGATCCATTTGGTGAAATAGTCGATAGCTACTAGGATAAATCTGTGTCCATTGGAAGCGGCAGGCTCGATTGGTCCAATAACATCCATTCCCCAAGCGGCGAATGACCACGGTGAGCTTGTTGTGTTAAGCTCGCTTGGAGGTACCTTTATCATGTCTGCATGTATCTAACAATGGTGTCATTTCTGGACATACTGGTTATTGTCCATTTCCGTAGTCATCCAAAAGTAACTAGCCCGGAGTATCTTCTTTGCTAGGACAAAACCGTTCATATATGGATCGCAGGTCCCAACATGAATTTCCTCTAGTAGCCTGGATGCTTCCTTTGTGTTGGCACATCTTAATAATCCTAAATCGGGAGTCCTCTTATATAGGATTCCTCCGCTGTGAAAGAAGTTGTTGGACAATCTCTGAAGTGTGCGTTTCTGAGTAGGATTTGCAAGCTCCGGGTACTCTCCCTTTGCTAAATATTTCTTGATATCATGAAACCAAGGATTTTCGTCTGCTTCCTCTTCAACATAGGCACAATAAGCTGGCTGATTATGGATTTTCACCAGAATGGGATCAATGAAATTCTTGTCGGGATGCTGTATCATAGATGATACGGTAGCCAGTGCATCGACAAACTCATTCTGGATTCTGGGAACATGCTGGAATTCCGTCTTCGTGAACCTCTTTCTCAATTCCTGTACATGATGTAGGTACAAGAGTATCTTGGAGTTCTTGGTCGTCCATTCTCCTCGTACCTGATGTATAAGAAAGTCTGAATCTCCAATCACTAGCAGCTCTTGAACGTTCATGTCAATGGCCATTTTGAGTCCTAAGATGCGGGCTTCATACTCGGCCATATTTTTGGTGCAGAGGAACCTGAGTTTGGCAGACACCGGATAATGCTGACCAGTTTTTGATATTAGGACTGCTTCTATGCCAACTCCTTTAAAGTTTGTTGCTCCATCGAAGAACATTCTCCAACCGTCATAGGATTCCGCAATGTCATCTCCTATGAATGATACCTCTTCATCAGGAAAATACATTTTCAGGGGTTCGTATCCTCCATCCACAGGGTTTTTAGCAAGGTGGTCTGCCAGTGTCTGTCCCTTGATCGCTTTCTGAGTTACTTAAACAATGTCGAACTCACTCAATAGGATTTTCCCCTTGGCTAGCTTGCCGATGGGCATGGGCTTCTGAAAGATGTACTTCAAAGGATCCATTCTCGATATGAGATAAGTTGTATAGGCATAGAAGTAATGTCTCAGCTTCTAAGCTACCCAAGTCAAAGCGCAATAGGTGCGTTTAAATAGAGAATACCGGACCTCGTATGGGGTGAACTTCTTACTAAGATAATAAATGGCTTGTTCCTTCCTCCCTGTTTCATCATGCTTCCCCAGAACACAACCGAATGCTCCATCTAATACTGCAAGGTAGAGTAATAAGGGTCTACGTGGCTCAGGCGGAACTAAGACTGGTGGTGTTAACAGGTATTCATTGATTTTGTCGAAGGCCTTTTAGTAGTCATTGGTCCATTTGGTGGCAGCGTCCTTCTTTAACATCTTAAAGATTGGCTCACAGATAACTGTAGACTGTGCTATGAATCGGCTGATGTAGTTAAGTCTTCCCAAAAAACTCATCATATCCTTCTTGTTCCTTGGCGGTGGTAGTTCTTGAATGGATTTGACTTTCGATGGATCCAGTTCTATTCCTCGGCGGCTCACAATAAACCCAAGCAATTTCCCAGCAAGAACCCCAAATGCGCACTTTGTGGGGTTTAGTTTCAAGTTGTATCTCTGCAGTCTACTGAAGAACTTCCTCAGATCTTCTATGTGGTTAGTGGCCTTCTTGGATTTTATAATAACATCATCCATATATACCTCTATCTCCTTGTGTATCATATCATGGAAAGTGGTAGTCATGGCCCTCATGTAGGTGGCCTCTGCATTCTTCAGGCCGAATGACATCATCTTGTAACAGTACACTCCCCACGACATAATGAAAGCCATTTTCTCAGCATCTTCCTCATTCATCTAGATCTGATGATAACCAGCGAAGCAATCTACGAACGACTATAGTTCATGCTTGGCGCAATTGTCAATTAGGATGTGTATATTTGGCAAAGGGAAGTCAATTTTCAGACTAGCCCGGTTGAGATCCCAGTAGTCGACACAAACTCTAACCTTCCCATCCTTCTTTGGCACCGACACAATGTTGGCTAATCATGTAGGGTATTCTACTACCCTGAGAACCTTAGCGTTGATCTACTTGGTGACTTCTTCCTTGATTTTCAAACTCATATCAGGCTTGAACTTTCTGAGCTTTTGCTTCACCGGTGGACACATTAGATCGGTTGGCAGTTTGTGAGCCAAAATAGACGTACTCAGACCAGTCATGTCATCATACGACCAGGTGAATATGTCCTCATACTCTTTAGAAATTCTGTGTATTCTTTCTTCTCCGATGGCGATAGGTGAATGCTGATTCACGTTTCCTTGATGTTTTCTGCATCTCACAGGTTGACAATCTCGGTCTCCTCCAGGTTGGACTTAGGTCTGTTCTCAAAGTTCTCAACTTCTTTGACAATCTCGTCAGGTATATCATCTTCTTTTGAATCCATGTCCATTTGTTGCGTTGTCTCATTGCATGTCACAGTCATTGGTTTATCAAGACAAGTAACAATAATGCTGTATTGGTAAAACAAGGAGAGAAAATGATAGCAATAAATATTAATTCATAAGAAAATCAAAAATGCTTTTGATAAATTGAATAACTGCTTTGAACATCGAAGATCTTATTGCGGGAATTGAAAAATGCGAAAAAGAAAATCATTTGGTAAATAAAATAGTGAATAATGCTTGTTTTAGCCTTACTACCCCGATGCTCGTTGGGATTTGGTTGTCCTGATGGTCCAATTCTTGAGATGTGCCCCTCTACTCACAGTCTGTATGGAAGGGCCTTCCTCCCCTTCCTCCTCGATAATAATGCAACAGTCCATATCACAGTCCTTTAAAAACAAGTTCTTCACTACTGCAAGTGCTTCTTCTTCATCTGACCCTTAAATAATGTCAGCCTGTCGGAAAGTCTGCTCCAGATGCGGTATTGGCTGCTCTAGTGGGTATTAAGGACCGCGCCATGCTGGCGACAAGCTATTGAAGTCTTCCCAGGTGTATTCATATCCCAAGCCGAAGGTAGTGCCATGTTTCTTAAGTTTTATGGGTTTAGAGATTCCTTGGAGGTTCTTGTCGAGCCCTTTGCCAGGCTCGTACCCATTCCAACTTAGTATACTCTCGATTTTGCTATCCCACCATTTTTATTTGTCGATAGCATTGACCCGCTCAATGTGGTGGTAAGTTTCTCCACCCATCTTCCTTCTTCCCTCGATCGCTGGAATGGTCTGGAGACTGTATATAGGGTTGCTACTGCCGCCGTGAATGATCACTTCCTGGTGATTCCATTCGAACTTTACTTCCTGATGCAGCATTGATGCTATGGACCCAGAAGCATGAATCCATGGCCGTCCCAGCAACAAGTTGTAAGACGCTGGTACATTTATTACCTGGAAATCAACCTCGAACCAGGTTGGTCCCATCTGCAGGCATAGACTAATCTCACCAATGGTGGACCTCTGAGAACCATCGAAGGCTTTCAGATTGATTTCTCCATCCTTTATCTCATGCAGCCCTTTACCCAACTTCTTGAGTGTTACCAGTGGACAAATGTTAAGACTGGAACCTCCATCGATCAGGATTCTGGTGATGAAATAATCTTCTTATTGCACAATGATGTGTAGTGCTTTGTTGTGGCCCAGCCCTTCAGGTGGTAGCTTGTCCTCATAAAAGGTGATCTTATGGATTTCCAGCACTTGTCCTACCATATTAGCCATTTCCCTGATAGTGATGTTACTTGGTACGTCCGCTTCATTTAGCACCTTTAACAAAGCATTCTTGTGCGTCTCAGAAATTTGCAGCAAAGAGAAAATTGATATTTGTGCTGGCGTCTTGTTTAACTGGTCGATGATCTAATATTCCTTGGCCTGTATTTTCCTCCAGAGGTTGTACGGACCTGTCTCAATGAGAGGCGGCCGATTGGAGGCCTACTTTCTTGATTTATCCAGATGTCAGGGGTATAGACTCTACCAGTTCTTGTCATACCCTGTGCTGCGATAGTTTCTTCAATCCTGACCTTGCCATTCCTTCTCGCCTCAGCTGTATAGTCCTAGGGTACAATATTTGTATAGAAGGGTGGCATGGTTGACATTGCCACTGGGATCGGCGCGGCTATCCTCACTTCAAATGGAACATGTGCTTTGGGTGGCAAGATTGCAACCTCGAATGGTGCAGGCGCATTTGCCGGAGCGAATTCAACCTCAATTGGTGCCGGTGTCTTTGCAAACGTCGCTGCTTCAAACTCAAGAGGTATAGACATATTCACCCCAGCGTCCTCAGACAGTTGGATCTGGACTATGATTGGATTGAGAGTAATTGTTGGTTTCTTTGGGTCATCACCTTCTGCGATCAACCCAATTGATCCCTCGGGATCCCAGTTATCTTCTACTTCAATCATGTGGATACCTCCACCTTTATGGTCTGGCAGAGTGTTGTTGCATACGTTTGGAGCGGGTTCCTTTGCCACAATGATCTTGTTATCAATCAAAGACTGTATCTTATCTTTCAAGGAGCAACATTCATCGATAATGTGCCCTTTCATGCCGGAGTGGTATGCACATGACTTGTTTGGGTTAACCCACTAAGAAGGATTCTCAAGGGTTGCAGCAGGGATGGGGGTGACACAACCACCAGCTTTGAGCCTCTCATACAGCTGGTCGATGGGTTCAGCGATGGTTGTATATTATTTTGGAGGTTTGCGATCAAAATTAGGTCGGGGTCTAGGGAAATTTTGGCGTGCAGGGGGTGATTGATAATGGGATGGTTTAGCATTATAGGTTTGGTAGACATAAGCGGGTTGGGAGTATTTGGGTGAAGTAGGTTGATATGTAGGAGGTGGAGATGATTGATACGTTGGTGGCGGAGCTTGGTATGAGGGTGCTTGGTAATTTGGGGTCGGCTGGTATGTGAGTGGAGGTGTTCGGTAAGCTTGGAATTTAAGGGGAAACTTGGTCATTTGTGCAACCATCATGACCCATACGTCTCTTTTCTTGGACACACCACCGGACTGTAAAGCCTTATCCGTGGCTTGCAAGGCTTCGAAATTTGTAACCATACCACTTTTAATACCTTCTTCAATTCTTTCACCTAATTTGATAATGTCGGAGAACTTGTGGTTCTCAATCATCATCAATCGTTAATAGTACTGCGAGTCCTGAGCCCAAACAAAGAACTTGTTCAATTTCTCCTCTTCTAAGGCAGGTCTGACCTTAGCAGCTTCGGACCTCCAGCGAGTAGCATACTCGCGAAACGTCTCCGTGGGCTTCTTCTTCAAATTATGGATATAGAACATGTCTGGTGCGTTCTCTGTATTAAACCTTAATCTGTCCATAAAGTCAGATGCCATGCCTACCCAGCTTGACCACTTCTTGGGATCTTGGCTGATGTACCAATATAAGGCATCTACTTTCAAACTCCTTATGAACAGCTTCATGCGGATCCTTTCATCCTTCCCTACTCCAACTAGCTTGTCGCAATATGTCCTCATATGGACCCTTGGATCACCCGTACCATCAAACATTTTGAACTTAGGAGGTTTGTATCCCTCAAGCAGTTCGACATCAGGCTGTATGCAAAGGTCCTCATAGTTCAGCCCCTCGATTCTTTTGCTTCCCTTAACGCCCTGAATCTGGCTGGTCAGTTTCTTAAGTTCCTCGGCCATGTTCCTAATAAGCAAATCCTTTCATCAGACTCAGGAGTGCATGAGATAGGTTGCGTGAAGTGTGGCATGGTCTCCACGTAGATAAGATTGTTATGGTGGCCTGGTGTATGGGTGTGGAAATAGTCATTTGTGGAGTTCTGAGGTTCTGGGATGAGTGGTGAAGTGTTGTTTGGGGTATGGCAGGTGTTACATTGGTTCTTTGGTGGAGTAGTGTGATGATGAAGTGCGGGATGATTCTGTTATTTTGGGATATTTTGAGGAGGTGTAGGGTTTGGAGCGTTGGGGAAATTGATATCTGGGGTGTTGAGGGAAAATGACAAGTTTGCCAGATTCCGAACCTGATCGAGATCTTCCTGGAATTTCAACAGTTTCTATTCAAGTTGTGACACATTCTCGTTAGGAACCCGAATACCCTGGCCATCAGTGGCCTCTACCCGTTCAGTTGTGTTCTCCTTCCTGATGTTGTTTAAATCTTCCATTTTGCCTTTGTTCTTGCCTTTAATGGGACTAAGAGGAGGAGTGGGTGGAGGGCCCCTGGATCTTGTGAAATAAGATGATGATGCTAGAGTGCACGAACTAACCTTTGGGGAGGGGAATAATAATAAAAATAAAAACAAAAGGTAATCAAGTCAGTGAGGATTATAAAAAGTATTGCAATATTGAAGCACATAGTGCGGGAATATAAAACGTGTCCTAGTTTGGGAACCTCTTTGTGCCTTAGGTAGGCCTAGCGACAAATAGATTTGGAGAAATTCGAATGCCAATAAATACTTCATTTCATAATATAAAAATAGACAAATCCCAAAATAATACTAAGATAAAAATAAATTAGGGGTGTACATAGGTCGTGTTGGTTCGGATTTAACAATTACCAAACCAAACTAATTGTGTCGGATTATTAAATTTAAATACCAAACCAAACCAATAAAACTCAGGTTTTTCACTCTCGGGTTTTCTCGGATTTTCGGGTTATTCGGATTTTTTCGATAAAATCTTCGTAGAACAAAACATATAAATTGTGCTCAAAATATTTCTTTAGACCTAGTAAGATACAACTATATAAAGTATTTTCCAAGAAAATAATACAAAATATGAGATATGTCATGGCATTATCCTAAAATATTCAATAATAAAGACAATAAAATTATGTAATATAAATATTGCTAATTAAAAAGGCATAATAAAAATAAACATAATCTAATAGTACTAAGTCCTGCTAAAATAATTAGATTAATAAGGGATTATTAAATACCTGACTAAACGCTAAAGAAAAAATAAAAATAGGTTATGCATTTTTATCTAAATTATTGCAAAACAAAAAATAGATATTCAATACACTCCCGTTCGTAGTATTGAATTAAATGTCTTTTGTTAGCATTAATATTGATTTGATTTTGGTTTGGGATTTTGTTAGCACTATTTAATTTACTAATGTTAGTGGCTATAAAACTTATTGGAACATTCAAAAGTTCTAAGTCCAACCTTGAAAATTATTGTAATTATAGCCAAACAATGCCAAGTTGGCTAATTTGTGAAATAATTAAATCCTAATAGGATTAAAAATGATATATTGAGCTAAGAAATACTTTGAAATTACTTGTAATGTAATTTATGAATAATTATTGGATATAAAATATTGAATAAATTAGAAAATAAATTGATAATAATATGAAAAATTATGGAAAAATACCAATTATTATAAAAAGTGATTTTGAAGGTATATATGCAAATTTAAAAATAGTTTGAGGAAAAATTGGGTATCAACACGAAATCACCCAACGGAGCTAACAGAACCATCAGAATTCCATTCCGAGGCCATCTTCACACTGCTCCGACTACGGTCAAATTTTTCAAAATTTAAGCACTCATTTAGGGACTAAGTGTCCTAAAACTCTCTGAAACTCAAAACCGAACATCCTGACAAATTAAAATAGCAGAAATAAACACAGGGAAAGCAGTTAATAGGGGATCGGGGCATTAATCCTTATGACGATCGGCCGGGTCGTCACACTTGTGGCATACTTTCATGTACAAAAATATAGTGTGTAACATCATTCCCCCCTTTGGAACATTCGTCTTCGAATGTTGACTGACGTACTTATCATTTTCATACTTATGTCTTTCGAATACTTTAGTACTCTCCTTGCTATCTTGGCAACGATTCTGTGAATAAATCCAATGGCCAGGGCATTCCCCCCTTTAGGCCTCTTTCTCACATCACGACTCGGGTCGGAATCCTTACAATCTTGTAATTGCTACCTTCTGTCATGCAGCCTGTACGACTCTGACCTTGTATGTGCGCCTATGAGACTCTTCTCTCCTTTTCCTCCAGCTTTTAGCCCATCTCTAGGCCTCACTTTGTAAACATATACAGATCTTGCCAAGAGATCCCTTTGGGCATCTATTGGTATGATGAAGTTCTTTGCTCGGTACTTTGTTGAACTTACAAATATTGTTGTACCTTATTTCATAGGCCCGATTATCTAACCGTATGACTTTACTGCATCTAAGTAGGTCGTAACATACCATAACCCTTACCACGATATATCGTTACTGAGGTTTGCTACCAAACTCCAGGTTACGTTTGTTGCTTATCCTATATGTATAAATCTATGTCCTTTAATGCTTTCTCATTACTGTTGCTCTTAAGAATGACAGCCTAATCTTACCTCATACTTTGTGACTTTTGTCCATCCATTTTTGATTCACCTTAATGTTGATCTATTATTTACCACTGATAACTTAACCTCTTATGTAACACTGCCACTAGGGATCACATCTTATCGAGGACATCTGGAGTAATTAGACTGATCCACCTAGGGGCGATACTATACTTCCATAACCGTATTTCATAACATCCCAATGTGATTCACCTTGCGTTTTTAATTCTGTACAATCCATGAAATCCTCTTCAAATCATTACTTAGTCGAAGGCCCAAACGTTATCCTTTATCTATCACAATCACACCCTCATTCCACTACCAGGGCAGCATTTTATTTTTCTAGATATTATTAGTCTTAGACTCTTTTGAGTTCATTCAGGCTATACTGAACTCTCTATAACTTAGAGAGGTCATCAGCTCTTCTTGTTTTCATGGGCTTAATCATATGGACTTATCCATTCTCGTTACCTTCTCACTCACCTTTCCTTATCCTTACTCTTATCATAAAACTTTGTCGCTTTACTATAATTTAGCTTGGGACCTATACATATATATTTATATTATTCGTGGCCTTCCTTCAACTTGCTTGTACCATAGATTTCCTTTTGTTATTCTGCAATATCAAGAGAGACATCGCATCGTCCCAAACTCTTCTTTACTCTCTTGACTAGATCTCTCGGTACTTAGAAACCATAGGCTGGAAGGTACGCCACTAACGATGCTTCTATCATTCCTGGATATTGAATCCTAGTGCTTCTAGCCTTTTATCTGAAGCATGAACTATTCACGATCTTCTACCTTTGAGTATATTGTACGTTGCTCACTTACCTTACTTATCTTAAAATCTTGCATCATATCTTTTATCTCTTTCATGACCTCCCTTCCACATAGGTATAATTCACGTCCATGACTTGAAGATCTATTATAATACTTGCACCTCTGGTGCCTATACGATCCGGTGGGAGCTCCATACTGAATTGTTGTGAGGCTGGTATTTTTCTAACTGGTTTTATCGTAGAGCCATTATAGAATATGGTTGTTGTACTATCCCTTTGGTACCTATGATATTAAGACTAATCTTGCAATGTTCTCAATCGCGATTTTTATAATTTCCTGGGTCCAATAATCAGATTCCTGATTTACTTCGTTGATCTATCTCTTTAGTTTTATCCTTCTTCTGATCAGCCTTTATGTAGGCTTAAGCTACCTTCCGATATGCAGTTCATGGTATTAGTTATTACGTTTAGTCTTTCATGGGCACGGAGGAATACTCATGATACAATCCTTTAATAATTCAATCCTTCGTTTATGACCTAGGCTCAATTCTTTCTTTTAACTTATACCAGAATCTTCTACGGCTGTATATGCTGTATGTATAAAACTCCAAACTATTAAGTGTGTTCATAACATAGCTAACTCTGGATCATGAATCGAATAATTCCTTTTTTTCTATCTCAACTTTCTTCAAACGTAAGCAATAACTTTTCATGGTCTTTCTACCCCTTTTTTGCGTGCATACTTAGCTTATCTTGGTGCCTATGCATACTTGTATTCCATCCAATTCATATGATATTGAATATCACTTCAGATTTCTCTTCCCGTTAATTAGCCATAATAGGTGTCATTTTCTTATGGAGTTCCTACAATGTTGTTGTGAGGCTGTTATTATAAGACCATTTCCTCCTCAGGTCACCCAGCTTAGGTTGAAACCTCCTTCATTATTTCCTCAACTAGTCTTTCATTGTAGTACTTAGGGAGAACCCTTGACTCTTGTAAAGTTGTGAGCTTATTACGGACCTTTTGATGTTCTTCCTTGCCTATAATTATCCGTAGTTGCTTACCTCCATGCCCTTGTGCTTGTCGGGTTGCTTCTGAACTGATATTTTGACTGTCTTCCCAGTGGCTTTCTCTTTTATGTCAGTAACACTCATATGGTACCTTTAACTACCCCCACTCCTATCTGAATATTTCTCAAGGACCACGATGTCATATGTGCGAGACTAAATTCACCATATTGGGTTTTATTATGTTTATCTTGCACGATCTGCTAACTTGTTTGTAACCTCCTGTTTAGCCATAACTAGACTCTTCCTGAATCAATTACTGACTACTCATTGGCCCATTCTCATATATATATTCCGCGTAATATTTCTTGGGTTATTTCCTTTATCTTAACTTACGTCTCGCACTGACTCCTTATCTATCATTAACATTTCGGGTAGGAACCCTTAATTCCTTTCCTTGACGTCGTATTTGCATAATGTTCTGGAATCATAGCATATATGTAGGATTTGGATAATTGCAATCTCACCCCTTTTTCACTTTTCATTTTTTTCTTCGCATTCTTCCTTTACCATTCCATAATTACTAGAATCACTTAATTCTGGCTTAATGCCACATCATTCCATATTCCCCCTTTAGGGGAGTACTAAGAGCTGGAGCTACGATGACTACCTACAGATGTTTTACCTCTTCATCTTTGGAATCCTTTCACATCATCGATAACCCTTACTCGAGTTGCGGAAATCCTTCTATACCAAGGATAACAAAATTCCTTACTCACAAGGGTGACACTTAGTGTAACTGGCACACACAGTCCCTTAAGCTTAACTTTGCTTACATTGCTTGCTTTAGGGAAGAGTCTTCCTGAATGACCATTCTTTGTATTTTTCATGAACCTTCTTATGTTGTAAATTCTATTATTGACGGAACGCAATTTGAAATTCTCATGATGCTGACCATGATCAAATCATTCAATCACTAATTCATGTCTATTTTATCTTGCTCACCAGTCCATATTGATTTCTATTATTTTAAGGTCTAACTTTTCCTTCTGGTAATCACGAACTTATTTCTCGAAATGAGGATATGACTTATGACCTATACTCTATTGTTGTCTCAAGGCCTGGATGCTCTTGTCTTTTCCTTCACTTGACTATATATTCTGTAATACTGCCATTTTTTTCTACCGTTGTCATCTGTGCATCCCATCTTACTCATAATGCTTCATTAACTCTCTTCTCATTTCTTACTAACATTTCTGTCTATCACTTTATTCTAAAAACTCCAACAAGACATTCTTTTCCTTTTAGCTCCCTTTGCTCCACCTACTAGCTCTTCGGATTGCCTAAAATTCTACCTCTACTTGGGATGGGAGCCATACTAAGGTAATATTTATTCCTTCAAGGCTTCCAGTGCCTATATTTGTAGTGCTCATATCTAGCTATACTATTTTAGAGGGCACTATCTGGGTGTCTCACAGGGAGATATATGAGCACTTTTGCATTATCCTTCAGAAATGTCAACTAATGCAAATAAGCCGTTCACCGTTTTGGGTTACTCTGACCCCAGCCAGATCTTGATATTCCGTCCTTCTCTTAAACCATATTTGTTGGCTCCCATAGGTCATAACTTAGATCAGTGTGGCCCATTGTACTTACATCTATTACTATTAAAAGTAACTCATAATGCTTATATCTTTCTTCCTGAATGGTACATAATGATAATCTCTGTTAACTGGGTACCTCGTACCCTTCTTCATCTTAGTTCTTTTACTTTCTGAAACTTGTGTCTTTCTTTCGATTCTATTATTCCTTTTTACCATAAGAGTGGATAAGTATTCTTGCCTTAAAAGTCCTTATCAAGAACCTGCCACCTTTTAGTACATGCATGGTCTGCTGAAGATCTCACATTTACTCATCATAAGCATGATGCGGAATCGAGTTCCTCTGGCTCAACACTTCCACAGTTATATCTCTTATCGATCGTTTCTCTGAATGTAGGCATTATTGTATTACGAAAAAGATAGAGTTTAGGAAATTGAGTTCTAACAACTGAGCTCTACCACATGATCTAGAGTAGGTAAAAAGAGTGACAGTCCTAAATGCCATGTAGCCTCCTACTTATAAGTGTGGTGCACAACACACCCATAAACAAGACTCTATTAGACGCGACTTGTAGACTCCCTAGTATAGAACTGCTCTGATATCACTTTTATCACGACCCAAACCGATGGGCCGCGTCGGGCATCCGGTACCTTACTCAATCGAATACCAACATAACATATCTTTTCATGTCATACTATCATAGATAACTGAGCCGAAAGGCTGCCGTGAGATAAGTAAAATACAACATGTGATACCAACTTATATATAAGACATATGGGCCTATAAGACCAAAATAACCATTTGTATACTGAACATAGGCCGACAAGGCCATATAATCTTTTATGTACATGACATCTATCTACAAGCCTTTTAGAATACATAATTTTTATAAGGGTCGGGACAGAGTCCCGCCATACCAAAAAAATACACGTCTAAATCATACTAACCAAACAAGCAACTCCGAAGCAAATGGAGCGCACCGGCATCTTCCGCTGAGCTGATAGCCTACTTGGAGGATTCTCGACCTGTCTATCGAGACATGTGGGCATGAAACATAGCGTCTTCAGGCAAAAGGGACATCAGTACGAATAATGTCCGAGTATGTAAGGCACATAAATAAGTATATAAAAGACATGAAAGAAATATAGAGTACATGACTCAACCCGTAAGTCTGGACAACTCTGTAAATCATGAAATACTTAGAGTGTCATGCATATACGTATGAATATCATGTTGTGCATGTGTTCATAATATCATCAAGCCTTTGAGGGCATCCCATCAAATCATCTCAGCCACTGTGGGCAAAATCATCAACATATACCAGCTGATCAGGTGGTGGTGCGTATATAACGCCGTAACCTTTTTCATATCCCATATAAATATAATATACATATATACATGTATATAACGCCATCTGGTCATGGGTCAATATACATGTATAAATGCATGAAATGCATAAGAAATACATTAATAAGATTTTCTCGGAATACCATGAAAATCCATATACCTTTCGGATAAACTTTATCAAATACATATTTTTTTTGGGATCCATGAACAGAAGATGTAATAACAATCCACATGGGGAATCAAGAATATAGAGACCCCTAGTATTTATATGAATAGAGTCATTTACGAAAGTTGCGTATTTTGCTCGTTTTATTTGTATTTAGATCATGCCAAAAGGAAAGAAGGAATAGCCTTAACATACCTGAGCTATTTCTCTTGACAATCCCTCTAACATACGTCAATTGCGACAACACGTAAGTAGGGAAAAATTCGTATGATATTCTTGGGAAAGATTGCATTGTACTTCCTTATAATCGCAAAATCCCGTTGCTATTACGTTGTAAAATTTTGTATGAAATGTTCTGCACAAAATCGTTACCAAGCTGAATTTTACCCGTTGGATTCATTAAGAGAATCCATCTCTTAATGAATTAGAGTTTTATACCTTAGTGGGTGTGGGCCCCACTAAGGTGATGATTTTAAGACCTTAAAATGACACATTATCAAGTAATTTGATGTGTCACTTATGTTTGATTAGGTTGCTGCGACGTTAAGCATAAGGTTATCCAAAAGACCTTAGTCTTTTATCCAAAGACAACCACAATTTATTAATTAACTAGGTAATGTCCCATTACCCAATAATTAACCAATTACCCACATAATTAAGAATTATCTCCACTTACTTAAAATACTACTCACTTTTAATATACCTCATATACTTCACTACCATGGTCATGTGGTAACTTGTATGGCACTAGCCCATAAATATCGGGTATTTTAGCTCGAGTTGTATTTTATCCCAAAATGAAAAACTTCGACGAAATTTATTTTCTTTGATTCGCTTACCCTCTCACCTTCATAAATTAACTTATCACTTATTTGAAATAGCGTAATACTTATAATCCCAAAATAAATCTCATTCCCGAACTTACGTCGATTAACTTACGATGCAACTTCAATGTACAAAAATACAGGACGTAACATTTCATTTCCGATCTTATGTCAATTTACTTGTGGCATACTTTCATGTACAATAATATGGGGTGTAACAACAAATTGAGTGCAACAGGATTTTACATAACCGCGGCGTGCCATGCGCCGCGGTTGTGTCTTTTCTTAGAGTGAATCTTTTTTATTGATTTTTAAGTCCAGACGTGGTTCTCGACCTCAAGTTTAATCTTTTGGGCTTTTACTTAGACTTCAAATCTCCAAATAGCTTGAATTTATTCCATAACATCTACATCACTCGGAATCACTCCTACAAGGCATAAAATACACAATTAATGCAAAACACTAGCGATTAAAGCTCAAACTCAATTAAAATACATTAAATTAGAGTGCGATAAGCGACTAAAATACGTAATTATAGCCTACCATCAACACCCCACACTTAAATCATTGCTCGTCCTCGAGCAATCAAACTACACTTTATATGGACACGACCTTTTTAAACAATTCTCCTAACCCATCACACCAAGAATATTTAAAATAGACCGAGCACAAGAGTGTAACATCTTCACCTCAATATATTACTCACAAGTACCACGCATTATTCACAACTCACCCACTTACTCTAACATAGAGGTCAATGACATTACCTTTCCTTCACGAAGCAAGTGTCCTCACACAACAAAAGAGAGTAGTTTCACACACAATAAACTTTAAGAATAATTAGGAACTCAAGATAGAAAGAATTCACTCACTCTCAGAAATAACATTTATATGCCACAAAAGATGCACCATAGGCTTGCCCGTAATGTACTATTCTACTAATTGAGTTCATTCAGTCTAGGATCAAGTAGGACTTTAATTGGTTGTAATGTAGGCTGCGGGTAGGGTAGGATCCCTAAGCACTTTAATACATACATTTTAACATTTAAAATCCCGCACATATGTCAACCCATAACTCCGCTTTCACATCAATATATATTAGCTCCATACTTCTTTAAGCACAATTACATCAAGAGTACCACTATCAAGAAATATTTCTCACAGCAATGCAACTATATTTTTTTTTCTTTCTTTTTCAATTCAAGTGACTCTTACTTTTTCAAAACAGTGCACCTTTCTCCTTATTTCATTAATTCCACTCAAAAGCCAAACCACCCCCCTCCTCCCCACTTTAACTTTTGCAAAGTTCAATACACTTCAAGTGCTCATGAGAGGTGAAAAGGTTCAAATAGATGGTTAATTCAAACAAATGGGTAAGGCTTGTAGTGTGGTTGCCAAAGAAACAGAATTACAGGCTCAAAGGTAATATATATATATATATATATATATCAACGAAACACCTATATCACTTTCAAGACTGAACAAAACTACTATTGCCAACACACGCGACAAGTTCTAGACATCAAATTCAATGCACAGAATAACACAAAATCGCACACACACATGGCACATAACTCACTCAGGATTGGACTCATCAAGACACTCTAGTCAAAACAGTTAAGCAAAGTTAAGATCATACAATTTAAGGTACTTATACACGAGTCAAAAACTGAGCCTAAGCATCACAACCAAAGTACTCATTATTCACAAGGCATAACAAAGTCAAGAGATATTGCTTCAATTCCAATCACACCACAATGGCTCCTACTCCTATAAAAATAAAACTAACTACACCCGATTCAAACAAAATACTTGGAAAAGAATTGCGGAACAAAAAAAAAATCAAGGGGGAATTATTACACTATCTAACAAAAGAAAATATTTTAGTTCTTTTTCTTTTGACTTAAATCCCTCAAGAAACTTGTGTGGGAAAAAGTCTAATTTTTCTACATTTTCTGATTTTTTTCCTAACTTTTCTTTGGAGTTACTAAAATACTACACACTACGAAAACAAAAATAAGAAGTTAATATTTTTCTAGCACACTACTACTAATTATCTAGAGATTTCTCCCACCCCACACTTAAAAGAGTGTAGTGTCCCCAATGCACAAATAAAACAAAATAATAACGAGGGTGGACAAGAAACTCCATGAAAGGCCAAAGACCGAATCAATAGCGGCTCACGGGTACTCAAACTTCCCCCAGGTATGGTCCTATGTGTGGGCACCCCATACTTAGTTCTCACCATCTAACTTGCGTTTGCACTCTTCCAATGGCTTTGCTTCCTATGCTTATAATCCTACAAAATAAAAACAGACACTACAAAAATAATATAATAAAGATAAAAATAAAAGAAAGCAGTAAAGTTGAGTTACCTCCCAACAAGCGCCTGATTTAACGTTGCGGCATGACTTGAACCACTTTTTGTATGTATCTTAAACTTGTGAATGGAGCCTCCAGACCGAAGCTTCATGAAACTCCATGAAAGGCCAAATACCGAAGCTTTTTGCTATGCTCTTGGGGTGGTGGGGGCAAATGTAATTGGGCCAAGTAACCAATTTCGCATTCTACATTTCTTGGCCTTCAGATGAGGTATGTAATTCTTTCTCTCTGGCATAATTGATCTCATACAAGTCATACCTCAATTCAAGGTTATGAAACGGCCGATTGCAATAGTAATACCCAACAAGGAGTCGGGGTCGAATTTCACAGGGAGCTATACGTGGGATTTAGGAGTATAGATTGTAGTGTATGAGTATGAACTATCTTAATTTACACTTTCACAAATTGGTGTTTGTTCTATGTCTATTTTAAACTAAGATTGCAAGATTAAGAAATGAAACTAGGAAACTATTTTTGTTGTTTTTCAAGTTTTGTAAAAAGCCTAGGGCTATGACCATCACCTAGGTGTTTGCCTAATAGGATATAAACCTTAATGCTTGTTTTATTGGTCGGGGTGTATAATAGCTATCAACACTTAATTATCCACTCAATACCTCTCGGTCAGAGAGTGACTTTGCCCAATTTAGCTTTCTCAAGTCCAAATGGGATTTGAACAAAATAGTTGATAAAAGCTCAAGTCGGGTTATTACTATCTCTAGGTTGAACCCTTTAATTGGGATTATCAATCTCTCGATTGACCCAATTTCTTGTTAGCTAAGTTTTTCTAGACTAAGTCTCTCTTTCTCAAGTAGAGACTAAGTCAAATAGGTATGAACTAATATTTGTAACCATTAATTTCATAAATTAAAGCATGAATAAGGCTAAATAATAAACACCCAACCATAAACAAGTACTAAATGAAACACCCATAAGGTTTACACACCAGGGTTGGATCATAACCCTAGTAAAAATCTAACTAATCATGCTTGAAATTGAAGAAATAGAAGAAGAGGTGCTAATTAAACTCATATTGCAAAATCAAAATGACAAAATCTATGTTAAAATATCCCAAAATATGAAAAACTACTAAAAGAAGTAAAGAGAAATGGCTAGTGTAGTTGCTAATGTCAAAAGTTAACCTAAAAATGTGAAACTCGTCTATTTATACAGGGTTGGAAATTTCGGACAAAAATGCCCTTTCGGAAGGATTGGAAATCTACGGTAGCATAATTCTGGACTGCAGCTGCACTGCACTCTTTCTGCGGTTTGCAGATTTGTAACTGCAGTCGCACCTTGCTCTTTTGCAGTCTGCACAATTGTAACTGCAACCGCATAGCTCTTCTTCTGCGGCCGCACAATAATTGAGTGATCCGCACTTTTGATGGTCTTGAAATGCAGACTCTCTGAAGTTTTCTCCTGACACAGCTTCTGCGGCTACACAATTCAGGTGCGGATCGCACTTTGTAACTTTTTCTGCTGGCCTTTCCTTCATACTCTGCGGCGGCAGATGATATACTGCGGTCCGCACTTCTGAGCTTTTGTGCTTGTTGTTTCCTTAAGTTTAGATTACTCCTTCTTGAGTTGTATTTCTTCTGGGGAGTTCACTTTCCAATATTCCTACAATTAAGCACATTTCATCAATTTTCGAGAACACAATTGAACGCTTTTAGACTAAAACAAAATTTAAAAGGCGCTAATAAGTAGTCAACATCCCCACTTATCAACTCCTCCAAACTAAGTATTTGATTGTCCTCAAGCAAACAAAATAATTCCCACCTCCAAAAGTTAAAGGACATTATATCCAACCATGGGTGGATCATTCACACCTTAGTTGGGACCAACAATTACCTACACTACTCATGCATTATTGATAAGGCAACAAGTTAAACATTTATGCACATATAACTCTAATGTAACATTCGAGCATCAAGGGTTGTCTTAGCTCATCAAGGACTTCCGCTCTATCTTGTAGGTCATAGTGGATCCCAAACTCCTCCTCTTCTACTCTCCATTTGCAACGCTCACTTAAGAATTTAGCACTCAATTCATAAATTTATGAAAGTTTCACTCATCGCTCTCAAGAGAATGTCACAAGTAGGGTTTCTAGTACCATAAGCTTGCCTCTCATGTAGATCACCACTAATGTAAGTTCACTCGGCTTGAAATCACGTAGGGATTTTTCGGAATGTAATGAAGGTTTTTGGACTAAGGTTGGATATGCTATGATAGAACGAGTTCTTCTTTCCTTAAGCTCTCCATTTTCTTTTCTCGGCTCATGTTTTGCCAACTATTTGAGGCATTTTCTTTTTTCTTAGGGGGACTAAAGAGACTTAACATCACTCTTTCTTGGTCATGATATTCATTCTCTCCTTATTTAACTTCTCCATGCTTTGCATCATTACTTTTCTTTGAATCCCTTCAACTCTTCAACTTATTCACTTTCTTTTTGAAATTTTCTTTTTGTTCTTTTTTTTTCTTGCCTTTCCTTCTCTTCATTTCTTTTCTCTTTTTGTGCCATGATACCTTTTTCAAACTCCTCATCTCTCCCCCAAACTTACGTTTTAGCCAATTATTTCACGAGAGTGTTAAGGAAAGCTTGGATGCCAAGAGAGGGTCACGACAACACGGGTAAAAGCTTGTAACATAGTTATCAAATGAGAAAGGTTTTAGGCTCAAATGGGTTTACTAGGGATAACAACATTGGTGGGCAATGGAAAATTTCAAGCGGGTCAAGGAAAGCCTACAATCACTTCTCAATCTAAGCAAAACATAAAATTTTGCCCAGAAACACATTCAGGGCAAGTTCTAGACCTTCAGCACTCGGACTAGCAACAAAGCATCTCACCCCTCACGCAATTAGATTGTTAAAAAGGATAGAGTCAAGGGACCAAAATGACCACATTCAAGATTGTATATCACTATGGTCCAATTAGACCACTCGATGGTGTCAAAGTCAACACAAGAGTTACAAAGTCACTAACTAGAGCTATTTTCTTTTAAAATTTTTTGTCTCTAACCATAAGCACGTAGTTAAATATGTTGGTGCCAAATGAAGTATGTTTGACTCTTTGAGTTTGACTTAATTAGGTCTTTTTATTTATTATTACTACTATTACTACCCAGACACCAAAGACGGACTCAATCCCTTAAGAATGTTGTCATGCCATCTATCGTTGGGAAGAGTCACCCGGTTCACACAAAAACTACCTTTGGAAAGAACCGTGGCATTAAGAAAACCAAAGGTTTATTGTCCCTTAGAACATAAAAGAAGCTACTAACTTAAAAAGAAGATACTAAATTACACATTAAAACTAATAAGAAAACAAAATAAAGAAGATACAAAGAAAAACTACTGAAAGCGTAACGAATATACAAGAGGAAAAGAGAGCATATATACATCATGAGAGAAATGAGAGAATATATACAGAATAAGGAGAAAAAAGAAAATACTGTTAGTTATTACAAACCAAATGTCTTAGAATCATCCAAATAGCTCAAATAAACTCCCCCCATCCCCTCTAAAATGAAGATAAGCATTGTCCCCTATGCTTAACAAAATAAAAGTAAGGAAGGGTAAGAGTGAAGAAGACTCCCTATGTGGCCTTGGACATCTCTGTGTCCATAGCAACGTCACCGCCCTCAATCTCCTCTAGCTAAATCTCATCATCCTCGACTCTGGGAGTAGTTGGGTTGGTGAACATCTGGCATACCACCTCGGCAGTTTCGACAGCTAGGTCTGGCTCCTCAGACTAGCCAGCTGGTGCCACTAGAGCTAATGGTGCTACTGCATCTGTTGGTGCTGCTGGATCCGACTCCATCAGCATGTCAAATGGAAGATCTCCAACTGTTGCTATCTTGGTCACCTCTCTTCTCAGCATGTCAACTGATTTCTTAGACGCATGGGATTTCCTTATTTTCTTTACCTACTCCCATATACTCAATCAACAATCCATGCTCTACCAAGGTGTTCATTATAGTGGTCTGGTTCTCCAAGAGCTTCTTCAATGTATCCTTTACTATCGGAGAAATTTGGGGTGCCAAAGTGGATGACTGCACTATAACAATACTGGATATGTCAGACAGCTTTACAGTGGCTGTCTACAGTCAATTGTTAAGGCTTGCTAGTGTTTGGGAGACTCGCAGCAGATAGAGGAGTAGTAGGCATAGGCATTGGCTTCAACGCCGAGGTGGAAGGCACTGAGGCTGATGGCAGCTGTAAGCACGTGATTTTTGCCCTATGAGAGAATTACTCCCAAAAAATTCAAAATAAAACAATTTTCCTTTGTGTGCAATTTTGAGAATTTTGTGGCATTTTTGATAATTATTTGTATTTATCCATGCATGTTTATTTGTTAAATTAACAAAAAATACAAAAATATGTCGCATTTGCATTTAGGATTTAATTCTACAATTAGGAGCAATTAAGTTTGTTTTTACAAGAACAAAAAAATCATAAAAATAATGTACGTTGCATTTTTAGCATTTAATGTCCAAATTGTGTGATTTTATCGTAATTGCTATTTAATTGTGTGTTAATTGTTATTAAGAGTTAATTTGCACTTTTATAAATTAATTTAGTTCTATAGGATAATTTAGGATTTTTAGAATTTAGTTTTAGTTTAAGAAAAAATAAAAGAAGAAAAAAAAGCAACAAAAGAAGAAGAAAATCGGATTGGGCCACCTTCTAATTTAAATCAACCAGGCCCAAACCAAATAACCTCAACCGGGTCGACCCGACCCAGTCCGCCCCATAACCCAAACTAATCCCAACCCCCCATTTTCATTTTTTCATTTTTCCCAACCCCAAAACCCTAAAAGAAAAAAAACACCCGCCCCCCATGCTGCATCGTCTTCTTCCCCAAGCTCCACCTCCCATGGCTGCCCCTTCCCTCCAACATCACCTCCCATGGATGCCCGCCCCCTCTCCCTTCGTCTTCAACCATGAACGACCACCCAACGTCGGACCACCCAAGTCGACCCCCCGTCCTCCATTAACGAGCAGCAGAGCTGCTGCGTTCCTGCTCGTCGAGCAACCCAGCTCAACCACGACGACCACCCTCCAAACGACCCTTACAACGTCGCCCAACCAGCAGCAACCAGTTCGTCACATCCAAGCGACCACCATCGCTTCTGCTACGTCCAGCCATGAACACCACCCAAACCCGCCATTGCTTCTGTTACATCCTTCAGTCGATCACCCAAGTCAATGAACCACCATGACGACCAGCAGCGATCTCACCCCACCGGATCCTCCCATTCACCACCAAATCTCCATCTCCAACTCCAGCGAACCCTAGAGAAGCAGCCGTCCGAGGTTCGTCGCGGTTCTGTTGATAGCCGTTCTTGGTCGCGGTTTTGTTGGTTGCTTTATTACTGTTCAATCAGCTTTTCATTGCTATATTCACTCAAGTTTGATTGTGAGCATAATTATTAAAGGTCCTCAAAAAAAAACTTCTCTCTTCACTGAACAGCTTTAGCGATCTCACCCCACCAGATACTCCCTTCATCTCACGTCGAGGTCGTTGGCAGTCTTGGTTCGAGTTTTCTGTTTCCATTCGAGTTCGTCGTTGTTCATTTCCGGTTAGTTGGTTTAAGTTTCATTTCTGTCCGTATTTTGTTTGATATTCTCGAATCTGAAATCAGTATATGTTTGATTCTTTTCTTGTTCGTTGTTTTTCATTTCTTAATTATTTCTTCAGTTTGTTTTATTCATTTGTTCTTGTTTAGTTTTAATATAGAAGTGTGTTAGTTTAATCACTTGAATCCTTTATCTTGGTTGTAATGTTGTTAGATTTAATTTGAAGTTCAATTGATTATTGAGTTTAGTGATTTGTATTTACTTGTTTGTTCTGCTGAGTTTGTTCGGATATGAATCTGACTTTGTTGTTAATTCATGAACGTTATCGATTAGGAGTTTTGTTTGGCAAAATTATTATGCAGAGTTTGATTATTAGTTGTCAATTGTCAGGTTTGATTTGGTTATAGCTGCTGTAATTTGATTAATTGATTAGGTGAATTGGTTATAGCTGATATGGTTTTGGTACAGATTGAAAGGGATGGGGGTAGAATGGTAAATTGCAGTATTTTCAGGGGTAGAATGGTAATTTCAGTAGTTTCAAGGGCATTTTTGGGATTTTAAATGAGTCTTAAAAAATGATTAATTTGAGTGCTCCGTCCACTAGGTACTAATAATATTAAATTAATATATTTTTAATACGTAGTGGGAGACAAGACATAATGGTGGGAATTAATATATTTGTTTAATATAGTGGGGGACAAAACATGCGGTAGTGGAGAATAATGGAATTAAATAAAGAAAAGATATGTGTTAGTGGGAACTAATGTATTTGTTTAATATAGTGGGGGACAAAACATTAAGTAGTGAGAAGTTAAAAGGGGATGGGTAGAAGATGGTGGGATTTAATTTAAATGCTTAAAGTTTGGCTATAAAGAGGGGCTGGACACAAATTCAAGAAGAAGAGGGATTGGCTGAATATTAAGAGAAGAATTTCGTAAATATTGAAAGGGGGATTCGAATAAGAAAAAAGGTTTTCTGAATATTAAGGTGGGATTCGAAAATATTGGGGGATTCGGAAATATTGAGAGAGATTGGATTCGAATTTGAAGAGAGTTTAAAAGAAAGAATTTTCTGAACATTAAGAGAGAATTAAGGTTAAACATTAACTGGTCTTTCAATCTAAAAAAAAAAGTTCATTTTGTTTTTGCCCGTTGATTATTGTTGGTGTTTCTGGATTTTCATTTGGTTTGTTCCTTGAGTTTGGTTGGTTATTTGCTACTACGTCACTGGTTATTGCTGGATTTTTGCTTGATTTTAAAATCTATCACTGGTTTCTCGTTGCTGGTTGTTACTGGTTGCGGGGTGTTGCTGTTGTTATATGCTACTGCATTTCTGCTGATCTTCCTCTTCTTCTATTTCCAATATCAGGTACACAACTGATACGCTGGTTACTGTAAGCTAAAACATGAAGCATGAATACAAATAAAGAGTTGAAGTTTTAATTGGATTTAGTTTTGTTACTGATTGTACTTAGGACATTCTATACACTACTGTTTTTTTTGTAAAAAAAAGGTTTCTTCCATCTCTGTATAACTTGACAATGTTATAATAATGTAGTAAATAATATCCCGTTGTTTTAGTTTGGTTATTAGGTAGTATAGGTTCAAATGCATGTTAAATAAAACCAGGCCAGTAGACTGTTTTAATATCATGTCAATCTAGCTCCAACAATCAATTGTTTAAATTTAGGATTAAAACTAGACTCTTAAGTTACTTCATTCCAATTAATTGCTCTTTCTAAAACTTGCATGTAACTTGCTTAGTTAGATACTATCATCTTATATATCTCTGTAAGTGCAAAAATTGTGAACATGTGTAGAAATAATTAACTAAGGCCCAATATTGGAATAAGACGGCCCAAGTCATGTTTAATACTACATGCGGTGAACCTGGGCCCACGTTGGCCAACGGGCTGTCCATATTGTGTTTACATTCTGATTTAACAAATTGCGTTCGGAACCCGACTATAACAACTCGTAAGCATGTAAATAAATTAGGACCTTTTCTCTTTCATTTTTAGAGACAAATTTAATAGAAAAAATGTAGGCACTTTAGGATTATCCTTTTAAAATAAACGAGATGAGCCTCGCCCAATAAAACGCACAAGTTGTGGGGCCCTCAATAATTTGTTTCAAAATACTTAGACTTCGGGATGGGCCGTTTAGCAAAATTTCACGGCCCTACCCAAAAATAATGATATGCTAGTCGCTTTAGGCGCGTATTTAATAAGGTTATCTTCTTAAACTCGGGTGCACATTTATGTGACCCAAATCCAAATCTCAACAGAGTTGAAATGTGCCAACAACCACGGGTGCATTGATGTGACGTGGTTCGAGATGTATTTTCACGATGTTGCAATTCTCGATAAAAATAATAATAATAATAATAAAAGCGGTAAAGAGTTTAAAATTTGCACATATGTTCATAATTGTATAAAATCAGACAATCAAGCCGAATATGACAGTTGAGCGACCGTGCTAGAACCACAGAACTCGGGAATGCCTAACACCTTCTCCAGGGCTAACGGAATTCTTTATCCGGATTTCTGGTGCGCAGACTGCTAAACAGAGTCATTCTTTTCCTCGATTCGGGATTCAACCGGTGACTTAGGACACCATAAATCTCCCAAGTGGCGACTCTGAAATAAATAAATAAACCCCGTTTCGATTGTCCTTTAATTGAAAAAACTCCCTTCGCGCCCTTTTCACGGTGGCGCGGGCGAAAAGGAGGTGTGACAGCAGCTGCACTGGCCGAAGGCTCTGTTGAAGTGGATGGCATATCAGTTGTTTGTTCAAATACCACTAATGGCTCATTAGACTAGCCAATGGTGATAGTCGGGTGACCCTTTCTTTTATGGTTGTGTGCATCCATCAGAGAATACCATGAGAAGGGCTTCTTAGCCCAAACCTTTGTGTCAAAATCATTTGGCTCCACCCATGCATCCATAAGGTACTCAGTGATGGTGTTGGGATATGGGTAGGAGGTATCGCTTGCCTAGCAATGACAAACATGTTGGCCGACATCACAACACCCACATTGATCGGGTAGCCGACCATAATGGCGGTGACTAGAACTGCTCGCCGGATAGGGAGGTTTGTTTCATTCTGGCATGGGTCTAGTTGGCTACATATGAAGGTCTACCATCCCTTCACCTCGAAGTTTAGGGTGTTTCGCTGAATAGTAACCCTTACTGTGATCCATGGTAGTAGTGGCCTCGGGGCTGCAATAATCTCAGCTAGCCATGGGCGGGCTGCATCTCCTATTGCTAGATTTTCCAAGTACTGCACAAGCTCAATGTCCACAAACCCCAAGTAGGTATTCTATGTGTTCTGGTCAAATCTGACCTTCAGATTCCTCACTTTGGTCCCTTTTTTTATGTGCATCACATTGGCGTAGAATTCACGGACCACATACTTCTTAGCGTCCACTACACTCTGGGTGAACCACATCTACCCCTCCCGCTCTCGGAACTGTCTCAAGACCGCTAGATTATACTTGTCAAGGTCTTTCAATTGGAACTGTCGCTCAAGAGTGAGTGATCTCATATGCCACCACTCTCGGAAGCTAGTGAAGGCAGCTAGACTGACGAACCTGTCCTCCCAAACCTCTTTCTTATTCGACCTCTCAAGGTCGGAAACTACGGTATCACCTCCTTGGCCATCATCTGGAATATCATCAACTGAAGTCGATGGTGCCTCAAAGACAGGTGTAGAAAGGCTATGAAGCCTGACTAGCCCTCTTCGAACCCTCAGAGGTGATTTGTGATGTAGAAGGCTCGTCTCAGAGTTGAAATCTCCCCGGTGGCTTTGATTGGACAGCCGACTGCTCTTCAACCGAGTTGCCCCCTGATGCTTCCCAAGATGAGACATAACAGCTGGATTCAGCGGGTTCTGCATTTCTACCTCGGTTGGCTGTAGCCTTCTTGGTTATAATCTTTTGAAGGGCGAGGAGTAAGGCACTTTTGCCTCGGTCTCTGGAAGGTTCACCCATCCCTTTTGAAGTATCTCCACGACCTCGAGATTTGACTATTTTCTGTAACAAGCAACAACAGGATTCAGTTGTAATTCATGTGCAAACATACATGTAATTCAAGTTCAAACAGACAGTGAACACCGGTATAAAACATGCTTGCAGGTTGGGGAAGTACGGTCCGCACAATTACAAGTGCGGCCGCATGCTAGGATGTGTGGACCGCACAATTGGGACTTGCGGCCGCAGAACTGGAACTGCGGTCTGCACAATTTTTAGTGCAACCGCAGAACTGGAGTGCGATCTGCAATTTTATCATTGCGGCCGCACATCAGATATCCCAAATTGTCAACTCTCTAAAGACAGAGATTGGATTGTTTTGCGTCCGCACTCACTTTTCTGCGGCCGCGATGGAATTTCTGCGGTCCTGACGAGTGTTTGGCACGTATAAAATTCTTACTCATACTCTGTCATATTATAGTATAGAAAGATGTCGAACCCACAGAGATCTGTTTATTTATTCTACAGATATTTCTTGTTTAACTACTATTTGATAAAACAAGAGAGAGTTGAGTGGTGAATTAACAAACTAAAAATGCATGAATAGAGAAATAGAAAATATTTTGTTTTTCCCAAACATAATAAAAGGTGTTGGGATCCTTACTTCACTTAATATTTTAATTATATAATAGATATACTATATTCTTCAATTTCTATTTCTCACAAATGTATAAATGCCTCTCACAATTACATTTATATATTATTACTTAAGTTGAATAATTAATTGCACTCCGCTTGGTTATATAAATTAATCGACAAAATAGTAATATTACAGGGCCAGAAATATATACTTGAACTAAAGCATGTTCTTTTTTTAGTAAGTCCCTTCTGGTTTCCCTACTTGTTATAATTAATTGCTACAATATTCGCCTCTTTCAATTACAAATAAGTGTAAAATCAGTTTTAACATATAAGAGCTATATGTCACTAAATAGAAGTTAACATCTATCACTGCCAAAATTTACTATATTACTTCTTCCGCCTCTTCCTATTACAAAATTAGTAAGAATCTAATATGTAGTACGAAATAGGTAGATGTTACAAATTAAATGATGCCTAAATATAAAGCAGATAAGATTTAAATAAGAAGCTTCAACTCAGGCATGTGAAATTGAGGAATAATTTATTATTATATAAAAATATTAAGATACGTCTGTCTCCCAACACATGATAGTTTACTCCACACTGGAGCTAGTATTGCTAATGAAAATATTCTTGTCCATTAGATAAGAAAATAGAAAGAAATATTCAGAAAGAATAATTTCCCCTATTTAATTAAAAGTAGGATATAAAGTAATTTTCAAAGTTAAAATTTATTAGGAACTAGAAACAAAAGCCACTGTAATGACTGGGCACAAATTCAAAGAACCGAACAACTGATTATAATGAAAAGGAAAAGCTCTGAAATAGATTCAGTTGTCTGCTGAGCTCTCCTTCTCTCGATGCCCCTTCCAAATTTCTGAGACGTCCATTTTATAACCACTCCATTACTAGTTATGCTTTGGTTATGAGTTTTGTTATGGGTTGATTATGGATCTTGGTTATGGATCAATTATGGACATGTTATGAAAGTCTCGATTCGTACATTGTCCTCTTGGTTCCTTGTTTATTTACTCCATCACAACTTATTTTTCTCCTTTGGTGCGCTATTTCTTATAATCTTCCTTGATTCTGCATCACTTGCTTTGCAATCTTTCTTACATAATTTACTAAAAGTTAGGGAAGAATATGATAATTTCTTTAGTTTTACGGAGAAAATTATATATTAAAAATCAAGTAAAATGCACTTATCAGGTCCGCACAATTTCAAGTGTGGTCCACAGATTCATGCTCGACCAATTGCCCTAATATCAACTTCTGCGGTCCACACAATTTATTGTGCGGCCGTATATTTCAAAATTTTAATGAATAAAGTTCTTAGGGTTTTCAATTTTTAGTACAAATTCGACATGGTATTAACAATTAAGCATGAAAATCAAGTTACCCATCTCCCAGATAAAAAATTAGGAGTTTACCGCAACATATTCATCCCACAACATTGTTCAAATAGATTCATAGACAATTGGTTCAAATTTCTACTAAAAACTAAAAATTTAAAGAAGTTAATCAAGATTATGATGCATATCAGAGATGAATGAATGCAAATTAGATGAGTGATCAACAATTGTTATGTTTGTGAGTACATACTTTAACAAGAAATTTCAATACTTAGAATTTTGAGAGTTCGGGAGGGAAAAAGCTTGTACAGTGACCCTAGGTCTTCTATTTATACTAAGGGTCTGACTTGAGGAACAAAAGAGACGAGTGCAGTCGCAGAATTCCTTCTGCGGTCCACACTCTAATACCTTGGGCTCAAAAGCCTGTGTTGATCTGCGGTCTGCACAAATTGTAGTGCGGCTGTAGATTTTTGATGCAGACTACAAATTTTGATGTGGGGCCACACTTTGGCAATTTCTCTGACAAACCAAACTTCAGAGGGTTTGCAATTTTCCTTTTCCATTTGTGCGGTCCGCACTGTAATTGTGCGGCCGCAGTTCTCTTTTTGTTGTAGAAATCACAATTGTGCGGTCTACACAATATACATGCGGTACGCACTTCTTTTCATACTTTGCCAATTTGCTGAGCACAGTTCCTTTAAAGCACACTCATTCCTGCAACACACTTCAAATCCAGTTAGCACAAAAATAACACCTATCCATAAAATAAGAAAAAGGAAAAGAAAAAGAAACATGGGTTGCCTCCCAAGAAGCGCTTGATTTAATGTCGCGATACGACGCAAATTACCATCACTTGAAATGAATCACCGCCACAACATGGCCATCACCAACTTTTCCCAAATAATTCTTCACCCGGTGACCATTGACTCGAAATACCTCATCATTTTTATTCTTCAAGTCCAATGCACCAAACGGTGTCACACCCACAACTTCAAACAGTCCACTCCATTTAGACTTTAACTTCCCGGGAAACATCCTCAACCGTGAATTATCACCCTCTTTGAACTCTTTGTTCCAAATGTACTTGTCATGAAGATATTTCATCTTCTTTTTGTATAAGGACAAACTTGTGTATGCATGGTACCAAAACTTATCCAACTTATTCAAATGTGCCACTCTCAAGTTAGCGGCGACATCCCACTCAAGATTCAACTTCTTAAAGCCCACATGACTTTGTGCTCAAGTTCCATCGGAAGATGACAAGCTTTTCCGAACACCAACTGATATGGAGACATTCCGATAGGTGTTTTGTAACCCGTCCTATAAGCCCATAAAGCATCATCAAGTTTCTTGGACCAATTCGTCCGGTTAGCATTCACAGTTTTGGACAAAATACTCTTTATCTCCCGGTTGGAGACTTCCACTTGACCGCTTGCTTGTGGATGATAGGGAGTTGTGACTTTATGAGTGACACCATACTTGGTGAGTAAGGTGTCGAAAGCTTTGTTGCAAAAATGTGATCCCCCATCACTTATGATAGCCCTAGGAGTACCAAATCTTGTGAAAATATTTTTTTTCAAAAACGCCACCACACATCTCGCTTCATTGTTGGGTAGAGCAACGGCCTCAACCCATTTGGATACATAATCAACCGCGACCAAGATGTAGGTGTTTCCATAAGAACTCACAAAATCACCCATGAAATCAATACCCCACACATTGAAAATATCAATTTTCAAAATAGTGGTGAGGGGATTTCATTTTTCTTTGAGATTCCACTGGCCCTTTGGCATTCATCACATCGTTTCACTAGATCACTTGTATTCTTATAAAGAGTGGGCCAATAGAAACCGCAACTTAGGACTTTAGCCTCCGTACTTGCTCCACCATGGTGACCACCATATGGCGAAGAATGACAAGCCCCAAGAATTTCACATTGTTCCTCCTCCGGTACACATCTTCTAATCACTCCATCTGTATAAATTCGAAAAAGGTACGGTTCATCCCAATAATAGTCTTGACAATCCTATTTGAGCTTCTTCTTTTGGTTTGAAGAGAACTCATCCGGGATGACACCACTCACGAGAAAATTTGCTAGATCCGCGAACCATAGCACTTCTTTCATTGAAATAGCCAAAAGTTGCTCATCAAGGAAGAAGTCGCTGATTTCAAGGCCATCATGCGACCTCCCCTCCTTCTCCAAATGAGATAAGTGATCCGCCACTTGGTTTTCACTCCCTTTTCTATCTTGGATGTCAATATCAAACTCTTGCAACAAAAGCACCCATCTCATCAATCAGGCTTTGGAATCTTTCTTGTTTGTAAGATAACAAAGTGCCGCATGATCTGCGTGGACAATTACTTTTTCACCCATCAAATATGGGCAGAACTTCTCAATAGCAAACACAATGGCAAGGAGCTCTTTCTCCGTAACGGTATAGTTGACTTGGGCACTATTCATGGTCTTACTAGCGTAGTAGACTGGGTGAAAAGTCTTGTTGATGCGTTGCCCCAAACCACATAGGAAGAGTACAAATAAGGAGGACAATAGCACCAGTAGTGTTGCCTCTATGCCTTGGCTATATAATTACTCCTCCGCACCTCACATTGCCTTATGATGGCAGCCTCATGTAGAGGATCATGGTGTAGCTGCCGGTAAAGTCTCACGAGGACATATAACCTCATAGCCGTTTGGATATCTTCCCAAAGGCATAAGACATAAGCAAACACATACTGGACTAAACCTTATCTTACTAATCCTATAGAGGTATAAAATACCTCATCTATCAGCAAGCATGAAGAAAAAATGAACTACTAAAAATTAAGTACTCTATGATCATCACCGAGTTTATAACATACTCTGTGATGATATTACAAATTATGATACTTAAAAAGTGATAAAATAACACTATGTAAAAAATTGAGGCTTGCCTCTCTTTTTTCAAACTTGTGCACTCTTCAATTTGAATCTCCTTGACTTCTTCTTCTAACCTCTTCATGTATGAGAAATTCATCATTTCTTTTTGGAGCGATTGGACCTTGTTGACGTGGTTGAGTCAGCCACTTTTTGCTTCACGACTCTCATTGGGAGTTGCCTAATGTTTACTTCCTTATTTACCTTGCTGTCCCAACTCTTCTTCCTTGTATGTGATTTCTTACCTTTGCCACTATGCATAGATGATAAATCACTTCTTTTTGCTGCCTCTGCCGGCATTGTTGCAACATTTCATCTTCCTCTCCTTCTTCATATGACGCGTTACGGGCATTCTGTTGTGTCATCAAAGCATTTGGATTGTGTGTTTTTGCCATGATTTCCTTATCTTGGTGTTTCTCAAATGTTTGCATATTGTTCGTGTTCTTTGCCATGTTTCCAGTACTACAATTCTGAATTGAATTAAAAGAAAGTTTAGGACTTACCAATGCATCTAGTAGTATTTGATCTTCTGCCGAAATCGCTGGGATACAACTACCAAGTAGTTGCTGCCCCGTCACTGTTTCTTGAGCAGAATGTACTGCAAATTGATCTCCCAAACTTTTATTTCCACCTGGAGACGTTCCGGGAACAAAAGCAGGCGCATTAGAGTTAAGCTTACTCTTGAGACTTAACGTTGAGGAGGTTTCATTGTTTGGCAAGATTGGTGATCCAACTAAAAACGGGTCATCCTCGCCTTCTTGTTCAACAGATTCATCAAGCTCATCATCCGCACCATTTTCCAAATTCTCCTCTTCTTCATACTCAACTTGATCTGCCCGGGTTATAATCCTTGGCATCATTCGATCAAAAGCTTGCTCCTCTTGTCGAACTGTTATTTCATTGATCATCTCCCTCAAATCATGATTTCTGTCCTTAATCACTTCCTTATCATTACCTGTAGATAGTAGAGGTTGCCCAGAACCACCACTATGCTCCCCAAATGACTCCACACTTTGAGAAGGAATTTCTTGCGCCGATGTATTCAAAGTGACCAAAGGTTGCTTGATCATGGGATTGGCATTCAACATCATGGCAACCTGAGTGTCCTTGATGATTTTCTCCACTTGAGGACTAGAAAAATGCAGCTTGGAGGGGCTAAACGTAGGTACACGAACACCCTTCACCACCTCGTCCAAATTGCCCGTTGAAACATTTCGTCGAACACCCATATTTTTCATATCTCGATTGCTACTGCTGGAAACTGGAACTATTTGCTGGGTTGAATGAACATCTTTTAATGTTGTTGAATTAATTTTAACATCCTCCGCTGCTGCAAGTGCTCCTGTCACTTCCACAACCTTTGGATCGTCGACAAGAACCATGTCTTTTGAGCCACTTACTGGAGCAGCTGTAGCTTCTGATTTCTGCTTCTGTTTTACATTGTGTGGTGTTTTTGAATGACTGGTTTTTGGTGTTGCCTCACGTTCAAGCTGCTACACTCTCTTTCCAGTATCATCCATGACTGGTTCACTCACCAAAACACCAAAAGAGTTAGAGGTGCTAACTTCCTTTGGTGTATTTACCTGATGAACTGGAGGATTCCTTTTATTTGGAGATGCATTTTGTCGATGCACGACTGACCAGCCTACTGCAGCTCTATCGGCAGTTTCATTCCCAGCATCACTAGACTTTACAAGCCTAGTAGCAGCCTGTGCAACTCCAGCTGAAGCTTCATTCACTGTCTTTGAACCTGTATCAGCCGCACATTCCAGAACTTCAGCACCTACATGTTTTTGCACCTGATGATTCACAAATTTAGCATTAAAGTCAGCTGGTTTCTTAGGAGATTCACCAGTTGCAGCAGAAGGATGATCCAGCTTATCATAAGCTTGCACAACTGGATTCACATCATTGAAAATCGTCGCTAAGGTGTACTATCAGGAACATCATGTGTAGGTTTGGTAGACCCTTATCGATCTTTGAGGCATCACCGACAGAAACAACATTAGCTGCTTGATTCAACACTTTATCTTTGTGCACAATGATAGCTTTTTGTCCTCCAACAGGTTGCGACTTTAATTGCTGCTCGATATTGTTTTCTTTTAACACTAGACCTCTATTATTTCCAGTTTTTATGACCTGCAGCTGCCCATTGTTTCCATCAGTTATTGCAGCATCAATATCTCCATGCAACTTCCTTCTTTCATTAAGAATTTGTCGTAAATCACCTTGAAATTTTTCACCGGATGCCTGATCATCACAGTCCTCAGTTTCCATATTCAAAGCATTATTTCGATTCCTTGTCGCAATCAGACGGCATGTATTTTCATCATGCCCTTGGCGTCTGCAACATGTGCAATTTAATGGTAAGTTATCATAAATAATCTCCTGGACAGCTTCAACGATTTTCCCAGAATTCTCATCCAAGTATTGCAACGTTACCTTTTTTGGATGCTTGTTCAAAAGATCGAGGATCACTTTGACCCTAGTAGTGCTAGGTCTAATTTTGATTTTGTAGCTCTATCAATTGCGATTGGTTTACCAGCAGTAGCTGTGATGGACAACAAATCTCTTTTTCCAAAAAGATCTGGAGATAAGTGTTAGGACCGTAAAAATCAGGTGTTATGCGGAAGCTAGCAAAGCAAATCTTGAACGACGATAAATCACACAACAAAGAGAAATATACCAAAAGAGACACAAACATTTAACGTGGTTCGGTCAACTGACCTACGTCCACCGCGGAGATGAGCAATCCACTATATAAAAAAGAGTACAAAATATCGAGAGAACAACCTCACGAAGAGGCAAACACAAGTGACACACTAACACTTGTCCCATAAAGTTCTCCCCCCAAACACTACTCTCAAGCCCCTATGGCTACATTGTGGATGCTACTGAATGAGAAGGACGGATCTTCAATTTATAGAACTACAAACCTTTTTCTACAAGAAAAAAGACTAGCCAAGTATAGGAGAATTATAATTTCCTTCTACAAAAAGGAAAACCCAATTAAGGTAATTATATTGCCCTTTCCTTCAACAAATAGGAAAACCAAATATGGTAAGAAAATTATGGCAAACACTTAACAATAAGTTCGGCAACGATATCCACATTGCCGCCATAGAAGTTTCCTCTCTAGGATTGAAAGTAATTGTCCATGGGAACACCCTAAGCTGGTGTTCTTCTCCATTTAATGGCAGATAATTTACTGGCCTGGATAACGACATAATGAAGCCATCATATTGATCAAAGCGCAGCAAAAGTTGCTGACGCGCAAGCAGCCCGATCAAACAATTTCCTTTCACGCCCAGATGCTTGGGCAGTATACTTCTTAAGATCTTCAAATCTGGAGCACCTTGTCTTGTTTTAACGACAATGGCTTGATGTAGCCCTTTCCTCCATAGCAAATTCTTGTCTTTCATCCAAAGTAAACTGTATCGTAGGAACTCCATGAACAAAATCAATTGGTTTAAGCTTCATTTTTGCTAAACTTTGTGTTGTTTGGCTGGACAGTAGTCGTGTGGCATAGGAGTTGATGGGATTAGGGTTTGAATTTGTCTCTCCCATAGCCAAAGGCTGGGGAGAGGTGTTGGCAGCCATGGGAAGCCCTAAGTCGCCATTCTAGAGAGAAAACGAGAGGAGAGGAGAGCAACGGTATAGTTGACTTGGGCACTATTCATGATTTTACTAGAATAGTAGACCGGATGAAAAATCTTATATATGCATCCCCAACCGCTACATCACTTGCGTCGCACATGAGCTCAAAAGGAACACTCCAATTTGGAGCGGTGATAATGAGAGCAGTAGTCAACTTGAACTTTAGCAATTCGAAAGCTCTCATTGGATCATCATTGAAGTGTAACTTAGTATCTTTATCCAAAAGCTTGCACAATGGATTTACCACTTTAGAGAAATCCTTGATGAAATGCCGGTAAAACTGAAGAAACTCCGCACACCCTTCACCGAAGTTGGAGGTGGAAGTTTAGAAATCACCTCAATATTTGCCTTGTACGACTTCAATACCATTCTTTGAGATTTTGTGGCCAAAGACAATGCCTTTCTCGACCATGAAATCATATTTCTCCCAATTGAGCACCAAATTTGTTTCTTCACATCTTGCCAACACTTTATCCAAGTTTGCGAGACAATCATCAAAATAATTCCTGACCACCGAGAAATCATCCATGAAGACTTCAAGGTAATCCTCCACCATGTCCATGAAGATCGCCATCATACACCTTTAAAAGTTGCCGGTGCATTGCACAACTCAAATGGCATCCACTTGAAGGTGAAAGTACCATAAGGACATGTAAAGGTAGTTTTCTCTTGATCCTCCAGAGCAATAAGAATTTGGTTGTAGACAGAATACCCATCAAGGAAACAATAGAAAGCACGGCCGGCCAATCTATTAAGCATTTGATCTAGGAAGGGAAGTGGAAAATGGTCCTTCCTTGTGACTTTGTTGAGCTTACGATTAGTCCATACACACTCTCCACCTGATCACCGTTCTTGTAGGAATCAACTCATTCTTGTCATTGGTGACCACCGCCATGCCCCCGTTCTTTAGGACACATTCAACCGGAGAAGTTCACAAACTATCGGAAATAGGGTAGACAACCCCGACTTCCAACCACTTGATGAACTCCTTTTTAACAACCTTTTGTATGGCTTCACTGAGTCTCCTTTGATGTTCAATAGATGGTTTGACACCTTCCTCCAAATTAATTTTGTGCATGCAAAATGCGGGGGGCTTATCGCCAGAATATCTGCCAATGTCCATCCAATAGCCTGCTTCCTCTTTTGTAGCACTGCCAATATAGAGTCTACCTGCACATTAGTCAAACAAGAGGAAAGAATAACCGGTAAAGTAGAAGAAGGGCCAAGAAATTCATACCGAAGATGTGGAGGAAATGACTTCAACTCCAAGATAAGAGTCTCTTCAATTAAAGGTTTTGTAGGAGGAGTTGTCCTATTTTCAAGATCCTAGGACAATTTGCGGGGTTCAGAAGTGTACGACCCCATTCCTTGCAAAGTGTTCACACATTCCACGAATCCATCCATCTCGTCATCATCAAAGTTAAGTAAGACGGCCTCCAACGTATCATCAACATTCATCACAACACTTGTTTCATCCACAATCACATCGGTCACTAAGTCCACGAAAGAGCACACCTCATTGCTATTGGGTTGCCTCATAGACTTACACTCATGGAAAACCATTTTTTCATCACCAACCTGGAAAGTAAGTTCTCCGACTTCAACATCAACTAGAGCCATCCCCGTAGCAAGGAAAGGTCTACCAAGAATAATCGGTACCTCATAGTCAACCTCACAATCAAGAATTATAAAATCTGCTAGAAGAATGACTTTATCAACACGACCCAACACATCTTCAATTACTCCCAATGGTCTCTTTATGGTACGATCGCCCATTTGTAATCTCATAGATGTGGGTCTTGGTTGCCCAATTCCCCAAGTCTTGAAAACCGAATAGGGCATCAAATTGATACTTGCCCCAAGATCACAAAGAGCTTTAGCAAACTCGACACTTCCAATGGTACAAGGGATTGTGAAAACATCGGGATCTTCCAATTCAGGAGCCATTGAATACACAATTTCACTCACTTGATGAGTAATTTTTATAGTTTCACAATTCATTGACTGCTTCTTTGTCACCAAATCCTTCATAAACTTTGCATAACCGGGCATTTTCTCCAAAGCTTCAACCAATGGCATATTGATCGATAGACTCTTCATCATGTCAATGAACGTTTTGAATTGATTCTCGCCATTTTTATTGGCAAGCCTTTGAGGGTATGGAGGAAGAGGCTTAGACAATGGTGCCTTAGCCTTATGCACTACCGGTTCCAGTATATCAACAATGTGATCCTAAGACGGTTCATTTCCTCTTGAGTCTCTTCCACATTTTCATCTATATCAATCTTGCTTGCACCATATTATTTTGGATCTCAACTTCTTGTAACACTTGCTCATCATCCACAAGTTTCCTTTGACTAGAGGTGGGTGCATTCCCACCTTTTTCACTCCTTGTAGTAACGGCCATGGCATGTCCTGTGTTGTTCCCACCCTTTGGGTTCACCACCGTGTCACTTAGTAGTGGCCCCTTAGGATAATTATTTAGAGCTTGAGAGATTTGCACCATTTAAACTTCCAAATTACGGATTGATGTATTGTGGGAGGCAAGCTGGGCATCAGAATCGGTACTCTTCTCTATCATTTACTTGAACATATTCTCAATACGCTCTATTTCATTGTTGGAAAAACTTGAACCATGGGAAGGATAAGGAGGTGGGTTGCTCAGTTATTGATACATTAGGGGCCTTTGAAAGCCCGACCCCCGATTGCCTTTATTATTGTTCCATCACCTTTGGTTGTTGCCTCCCCAATATCCTTCGTTGTTGCCACTCCAATTTCCTTGGTTATTTCCACCACTCCAATTTTCTTGATTTTTGTTATTATTCCAATTTCCTTGATTGTTGCCACCACTCCAATTACCTTGGTTGTTAGAATTCCAATTGCATTGATACCTTAAGGTCATCATTGTTGTTGATTCAGGCCTTGAGAGTTGTTTATTTGCACTTGAAAGTTGTTCACATATTGCAATTCCTCCTCTTGTTCATTGTAAGATTCATCTTGATCAAACCCACTATCTTCTTGCACATAATTCTCCATTCGGTTTTGCACTTGTGGAACCTTGGTCCTTCTTTTGTTCACCATCATGCTTACGCCCTCCATGACATTGACTTGCTTAGGACTTTGCACTTGTTGAATTTGAGCCTTTGCTAATTGATTCATTGTGGTGGTTGTAGACATGTGTTTTTTGACCCTCCCCGAGATTTCACCCAATTTTGTGTAAAATATTTAGTTTAGGCCTAATATCGATATTTCAATTAGTTTTGACTCTTTTACTTTATTTTATCAAAAAAATAAAAATTACAAAAATATTTCTTCTTTTTAGTTGCTTTTAGTTTATATACCTTTCGTAAAGCTAAAAATACAAAAAATAGTACCTTATTTTTATCTTAATATGATATTTGAAAATACCAAAAAAAATAGGTTTGTTTTAACGATCAGTTTTATTTTAATAGTTATTTTATTTAAGTAAGATTAATTAGTAAATAAGGTAGTATTTCAGTCTTGTTCACGGTGAAAGAATAAAATGTGGGCTCAAACAACCCATTTTTAGGCCTAATTTTTAGACCTAGCCCATAACAACCCAAACTCAATACCCCTAAAACCTTAGAAAAAAGCTTAAAAACCATCCTAGACCTAATACACGGGGGATCCGCCGTTTTCTGAATTTGAGAGGAGACACTAATGTCATCTTCTCCCCAAGCTAACCTAGAGACCTAGAGATAGAGAATCAACCGTTATTTCTGATTTTGAGGACCCCCCCATCAGCACCTTTCTTCTTCGATCTTCACAACCAAAAATCCCTCACCCCAAACCCGCCGACCACCCTGAAACCAAACGAACCCCTTCTTCTTCAAAGAAAAAGCCAAGCTTCTTCATCTTCCAAAAACAAAAACCAACAAAACTCCCCCCACCTCATCTTCTTCTTCATTTGTACAAAACCTTGAACACCCAAGAAAAAACACACAGCAAAACAACCATCCATCTCCTCGACACAAAACAACCAGAACACACCCATCAATAACCACCAACGATTCCAGCCGCTCAAACCATCACCCAGCAGCCAGGCACCACCACCCTTCAACTCCAAATGTAGCCAACTTTAAGGATCTGAAAAATTTAGTTTCTGTTTGTCATAAATGGAGTTTAAGCTGAGGTTAGTTTGAGGTCATCATTGTTCGTCGAGGTTCGAGATTGCGATTCGCAGTTTCAAACGATTTTGATTGCTGTTTCGGATTTGATCGTAGCTGTGATTTATTGACGCCCTTGTAACTGTCAGAATTTTTATTAATCAAAGGCAAATTTCAGTTCGTGGCAATTTCAGTTCGAATCTAGGGGATTTTTGGAGTAAATGCTAGACGCATGAGCTTTTCACCCATTATTTGAGCCGGAAATGCACTAAATCTTTTCCCCTTTCACAGACGTGTTCACATTTGAGTTTAGGCTTAAGAAGCCATGTGCAACCGTATGTGATTGTTAATTATATTTAGAATTTCTAGGTATTTATTTCTCTTTTGCTTCATAGTATCTTTAATTATTACTCCACTTTTTACTATCGAGTGAAAATATGATTTCTCAACATTGACTGGTATAGTAATTCTCATATTTTTCTATATTGACTGATACATTGAATTGTTCAGAAAAGACAAAAACCTGTTCTTTCTTTAGTTTGTTCTTTGTGGTCAATGTGTGGAGTAAATGTGGACGGTGTATTGTTCTTAAATGCTTCTATAGTTCGCTGGTACATTGTTCATAGTGGGGAGTCATGATTTATTTAAAGATAATATATATATATATATATATTTGAATTTCATGATTTAACTAAGTTCTTTGAAGAACGTTATTTCTTCGAGCCAAGCTGTTTCCTTTAGTCTTTTTTTTTACATCAGAATAATGTCTATGTGATGAGGAAATGTATGATGAACTGGGCCGAAGGAAGTGGGAAAGGCCTAGCCTATTGGTGATTAAAATTACTCACATATTTTAGGAATTGGGCTGGGTCAAATGCATGAAATAAAAAGTTAAAAGGATACGAGCATGAAATCTCTTCTAGCGAAAGTGCTCCATAATCACAGGCCTTTCACAATAATTTCAAAGTAGTTTAAAAAATAATTTATAAATATCGTAGCTTGCTTTAGGCGCGATTAATAATAAATTATCGTGGCTATGGGTACGGTTCCCGTGGCATTGTCACGATACATAAATCTCAATTCGGGTGTGCATTTCATGTGACCCGACCACAATTCCTAATAATGTTAATATTTAAACATGTTGTAGATTGTGGGTACAGTTTCCGTGACGCGATTCGAAATGTGCACCAAACAAATAAGTGTACGACAATCGTAACTTGTTCCAGAATAATTCCATAGATAATTAAAAGCGGTCAAAAGATAAAAATGCACATAGGTTTAAAAGTGTTTTAAAATCAGATAAATAGGCAAATAATAACAGTTGAGAGACCGTGCTAGAACCACGGAACTCGGTAATGCCTAACTCCTTTTTCCGGGTTAACAGAATTCCTTACCCGAATTTCTGTGTTTTCCGAACTGTAAAACAGAGTCAATTTTTCCTCGATTTGGGATTTAAAACCGGTGAATTGGGACACCATAAATTATCCCAAGTGGAAACTCTGAATAAACAAAAATAATCTCGTTTCGATTGTCACTTAAATTGGAAAAAACTCCCTTATACCCCCTTTCGGATGTAGTAAAAAGGAGGTGTGACAGTGGTCAATTCGGCAATGACTTGCCCATGATCATGTAGTTCTTTATGGAAGTGAATCACATTCAGATCACCTTGAGGAATATTTGCCCGACTTTGCCATACATCATGTCATGCCAATGATGTATCCGCCATTTCATCTAAAATCTCACAAGCTTCCACATATGATGTTGTCATGAAATTTCCATCGGTAGGATGATTTAGCACTCACTGATTGGTCGTATTGATTCCCCAATAGAAATTTTATTGAATTATAGTATCTGTCATGTCATTATTGGGGCACTTTTTGACCATTGTCTTATACCGCTCCCATATCTCATGTAATAGCTCATTGGGCTCTTGTTTGAATGCTAGAATCTCGTCTCTAAGAGTAGCCATATGCCCGGGAGAAAAGAACTTGAAAATAAATTTCTTCGCCAACTCATCCCATGTATGGATGGAATGATTTGTCAATCTTTCTAACCAATACAAGGCTTTCCCCCATAGAGAGAAGGGAAATAGACTTAACCTTAAAGCATCCTTGTAGATGTTTGTCTATTTACTCCCCAACAAGTGTCCACAAACCCCTTCAATTGTTTGTAAGCATTTTGACTCAGAGCCCCGGTGAAGAATCCCCGTTGCTCTAGCAATGTGAGCATTACATTTGTGATTTGAATGTTTTCTGCCCTAATACGAGGCGGGACTATGGCAGTTGCATACCCTTCATTCGGCAACACCCGGTGTGGAGCCACTCTTAGTGGAGGTGGGGGTGGAATTGGGACGTTGTCTTGAGGCGCCCAGCCTCTTCTATTTGCTTGAGGTTCAAGAAGAACCTCTTCAACTTGATCATAATCAACATTCACATCCCCCAAACCATATTTTCGAGTTGATCATTGTTGTTAGCCATTGTTTCACCTACAATTAATTCACGAAAATCAGTAACACTGAAGGAAAAGAAGACAATTCACGCACAAAATCAAATATATACCTAAATCTATTTTTTAGCTCCCCGACAACGGTACCAAAAATTGATCTCGTCCAAGTCACACCTCAATTCAAGGTTATAAAATGGTCAATTGCAATAGTAATACCCAACAAGGAGTCGAGGTCGAATTCCACATGGAGCTATACATAGGATTTAGGAGTATAGATTGTAGTGTATGAGTATGAACTATCTCAATATACACTTCCACAAATTGGTGTTTGTTCTATGTCTATTTTAAACTAAGATTGCAAGATTAAGAAATGAAATTAGGAAATTATTTTTGTTGTTTTTCAAGTTTTGTAAATAGCCTAGGGTTATGACCATCACCTAGGTGTTTGCCTAATGGGATATAAACCTTAATGCTTGTTTTGTTTGTCGGGGTGTATTATAGCTATCATCACTTAATTACTTACTCAATACCTCTCGGTCATAGAGTGACATTGCCTAATTTGGCTTTCTCAAGTCCAAATGGGTGTTGCACAAAACGGTTGATAAAAGCTCAAGTCGGGTTATTAGTATTGATACTCAATTTTTTCCTATATATTTTCAATATACAAAATAACTTCAAAATAGCATATATAAGCATGTTCAATTGTTTTATTATTTTTTCCATAATTTTAAAGGTTTGAATTGATTTATTTCCTCCCTCTTTATCCATGAAATCCTCAATAATTATTTCCAAAATTATGGTTTTGATAATTCATCTATGGTATTTCTATATTTATGCCAAAATATGGCTAAATTAATTTTTTTATATATTTTTACAATTATATTTAGTATTTTAAAGCTAAATTGCACATAATTGCAATATTAGCCCTTTTAAGGTTTAATTAGGTTTTATATTCATAAAATTGGGTCCTATATTTTTAAATTGTTGATTATGTATTATAAATCATTTTAGTACTTTAATTTATTTTTCAAAAACTATTTACTATTTTTATAAATTAAAAGGGAAAACTAGCTATTTAAATAACAGCCCCTTTTGTATTTCAATTATAACCCAAATCGAACCCCAATTCCCCAGCCCAATATTGATTTAAACCGACCCTAACCCAATTGAAAACCCACCGGACCAAGCCCAAACCCGGATACCCACCAATCCCACTCAATCTGGACCGTTGATCATTCAGATCAACGGTCCCTATTCCACCTGCCTAAAATAAACCTAAATGACCCCCCTAACCTAATCATTTCCACCAACTCGCCGCCCTTGAATCCCCTTCCTCTTAAACTCTCTCTGAAACCTCACCCAAACACTAAACGTCGCCACCCAAATCAACCTTAATCCCCTTCATTCCTCACTTAGTCCATGGACTCCCATGGCTGCTTGAAATGTATACCGATCTCCTATGTCTACTGGTTGCCTGTTTTCGTGATTTCATGGAAAGATCTCGAAGAGATCTAGATCAGACCTTGCTCAACTTCTATCCATGGTCTCTTTCCGGCCATCCATGGCTGTTCGAGTTAGATCCATGACTTTTCCGGCTAGATCAGTAACTTTTCAAAGTTTTCTCACTTTTTCTAGGTTCTCTGAACCATAGCTTTAAAAAACTTTCCGATTTTCTTTTAGATATGTCTTAGATCTGTGCATGTTATGAACCTCTTGGTGTTTTCTCAAATGTTTTCTGATTTTTCAAATGACTCTTCGTCTTCAACGATTAGTGTTTTCTTAATCTCTTTTTTTAAAGGACTTCTCCTCTAATTTTCAGTGTTGTCTTATGATTCTGCTATATTTAAACAGGTTGTTTATGTTTTTTTCTGCCTGGCTCATCGTGTTGAAAACCCTAAGTATTTTGGTTTTATCCGAGGTTTGGAACTGTCTTTGTTTATTTTGTATACTTGTTTCGACTGAGTTCTTTGTGTTTAGATCCTTTTCTTTGTTTAACTTGACTGATTCTAAGTCCTTACCTTTTCAACTCAGCTCTGTTAAAGCCCTAACAGAGCTTACCTTTTCTTTTCCACTTGTGGGATTATACTGGGTCGTTCTTTACCTGTTATTATGTGTTAGACTGGTTTCTTCATTTGGGTTCTATGTATGAGCCATGACTACTTGACTTTATTGATTACCATGCTTCGAGTAATCCTTAGCCTATTCATGTCACTTTTATATGTTTATGTTCATCTACTTTGCTCCTTTTTGTCAATATGTTTGACCTTGCATGTCTGATACGCCTGCTCATTCTTCTCTATTTATATGGCGAAGTGCAGAATCATGATTCCTTCTTGATTGATCTTGATTTCCTCAAGTCACGACTGATTGCAAAGGTTTTCTTATAAACCCCTAATCTTACTCGTTGTTTAAGTGGATTGATTCCCTTCCTTTATTTGCTGTGACACCCGTGCTGAATCCTTTCCCCAAATTAAGTGTATTATGCACTAAGACTCAATTATATACTCTATACTTTTACTACCCCCTTATATGGTAAAAATCAATCTTTCTCAAATTGATTCTCTTTCCTTAATTATCGATGTAGAATCTGTTTGAGTTGTAACTCATTGATTAAGGGGAAATACTTGTATTAATTGATTCAGATTGTGATAGTTCCATATTTGTGTTAAACCTTTTCTTGTTACCTTATTTTCCACTTCTTTTCAAAGCTATAAATACCCTACTCTCTCTTTTTTAAACACACGAACAACTGAGTTAAAAAACACACACTTACACATTCAAACTCTCTTTCTTTCTCTGCTAATTGTGTTACTGCCTTGTCTAGCCGGCTGAAAGCCAAAGCTAGACTGTGGAACTCTCATTGCTTTACTTTTTTTTACACTTTGCTCCTTCAACTGGTATGTTCTCAATTTAAATTCTGAAACTCAACTCTATGTGTTCCTTTGTTTGTCAATCCTTGTCCCTTTCTGCACTAACTTAATGGCTCATGCTGTTAAATTGCACCTTTTGTTTACTACATTACTCAACATGTTTTAAAATTCTACCCTCCTTTGTTCCAAATGTGATCAGCATGTTTACTTGTTCCTGTTTATGTCCCTCGACTAGCATGTCTCATAATGTACTTGATTTATGACTAATTATGTATTTCTGATTTGGGTCATCTATGTCCCCAACCCCCTATTTCCCTATTTATAACTGTTGAAGTTGTATCGTGGACCTATTTTGCATGTGCTGATTCCCTGCCCCTTTTCAAAACTATTTTCCCCTAAGCAACTCTTCTGTTGTTGTTGCAAATTTACTTCAAACCAATCATTTTTCAAAACTGTTTTCCAACTCAACTCTCTTGAATCTATGTCAAGCACTCTCACATGTACTCTTAGAATACTAGGTTCTGCCCCTCTTGTGTGAGCCTTGCTTTGGGACCCTTGAGCTCCCTCTGAACCTGGACACATAAGAGCTGGCCCTTCCACACTGCACTCACTCTCTTGGTTATGCAATCTGAGTGTGAGCACTGCACGGGGTCCCTTGAGGTCCTTAGGGAACTCTGACACACCCAGATATGAGAAAAGCTTGGGAACAATATTGGCATTTGAGGTGGTTTATTACATAACTCAGAGAAGAAGTCAGAATCAGGCTTCCTATAGTTGTAACTTCTTATTTTTCCTTTCTTATGTAATTCTATCACATGTCTGTAATAATATGTAAACAAGTATTGGGGTGGCTAGTGAAAAGGTATGGGAAAATATGCATGCTATAGTTGTTAAAGGGTAGAAAGCATGTTATTAGGTTTATATTCCTAATTGTGTAATACAAACCATGTTTAGAAATCATACCTGCATTAGAAAACCATGTTCTTAGGATCTATGTTTTCTTGCTTCAGCACTTCATTCATTAGTCCATGCTTTATGTCTATCATTTAGAAATCCTGCTCCTAGGGCAATAACAACTGGTACAAAAAGCTATTATTCAAAAATTCTGCAACTCTTTTGTACATTTAGAAATCATGCCTTAGGGATTCAGTCTTCAATAACCCGGCAATTTTCATGTGCATATTAGATATCATGCTCTAGGGTTTTGTTTGCATTTCGTTTCAAATGCGTAGTTAATTACTAATTCATAAATAGGTAGTAAGTAATCATTTTCACATTGTGATGTTTTCTGAATAAAATTGGCAACAATCTCTACAACTAGAATAACATGTTTTAGGTAATAAAAATAATCTCCAAACTGTCTTAATGACTTGGAACAAATGCTGCATCTCGCTTTGCGTCTAGGCAAGCCTTAGGTAATAACTTAAATAAAACTGGAAATGCCTTTGTTTAATTATCAACTGTTAAAACCAGCAGGCAAGCCTGATTCAGACTTCTTATCTGAGTCATGTAATAAATCTAGTTCTGCTGCAACAACTTAAACACTCTGCTTTAGGATTTTAAATTCAGACCTTAATTGTGTATAAGTCGTGTTGTCTGTGTGCATTATCTGTGGAGGTATAACTGAGTCCTCTGCTTGTTTTCTGTGTTTTCCCCCTTAAATGCAGTCCTACTTGTTTTGTATGTCGCCTTAGTATTTTGCCTTTAAACGTGAGGGTCTGCCTAGAACCTCCTTATAGGATAGAAGTCCTAAATTCCTCCAAGACTGATAGGAAGGGACAGGTAACAGCATGCAATAAGAGTCAAGACCAATCTTCGCTTTAATTACCTCCATGGGGTGAGAAAGGGTAGATATGGATATGATGATCGGTGCGTTAATACCGCATGTAGACCCTCTTTTGAGGAGTGTCATACCGAGCATTGCATTGACATGATCCATATTATAAACAAACCTAGGACCCCCTTCCTTTTTTACATTCTCAAGTATATTTGAATTATAATTCTTTTCAAAATCTTGCCCCTTTTATTAGCTATTTTTCTACATATGTGTGTTCAGCTTAAATCCCCTACTATTTGAGCCAATACTTGCCTATTTGCTAATTGTACAAATTCATAAAAGCTGTGTGGCCAGGAACCACACTAGTGGATCCTGAGGGGTGCCTAACACCTTCCCCTTAGGATAATTTTGTCACGCCCCAACCTCAAGAGGCGCGACCGGTGCTCAATCGAGTGAACCTAACTGAGCAAGACTTATAAAACACTTCCTACCCAACTCAATATGAATAAGGAAACCATGCTTTCATTGATTTAGACGAGGAAAGATAGTACATTCAACGTTGTTAGTTCATTTTATATCACAACGTTAAGCCGTAGTTAAGTTCCAAGATTCCATACAATTACAATTTAGAGAAGCAAGAGTTAGAATTACAACATAGTTCATAGACCCATCCAACACCCATACATAACCCACACATACATCTACAGAGCCTCTAAAGATACAACAGACAATGACGACAACGCCGACAACAAGGCCCCGGCTATACCTCAAAAGTGGATCTCTATATCAAAAGATGTACAACATAGCCCATTGAAGGAGAAAAGGGCTCACCAAAGCTTTGAGAAGAAGGTACTCCGCTACGCACGATCGGCACTATCCGCAATGGAGCCACCTACATTCATTTAAAATGTAGCGCCCCCGGCAAAAGGGACGTTAGTACCATGGAATAGTACTAGTATGTATAACTAAACACCATCTAGATAGAAAGAACTTTCATACAAGAATAAGGAAATCACAAGTATAACTCAAACATTTTAAATGATCACAACATTATCAAATAAAAGAATCATACAACTTCTATATTATTTTCCCATAGCTTTTAGTTTTGGGGCATTTTATACCGTTCATCATTGTCCACAATACCACCGCTATCTTAAGAGGAGTCCGATCTCAACCCGATCGGCTAGGTTGCCTCATTTGAGACATATACTTCAATCATAAATACAATACCACCATGTGTGCGGCATGGCGTCCGATCTCGGCCCGATCGGCTAGGCCACCTTACCAAGGCGTTTTCATTTTCCATCAATCATCTCATTTCAATCTTTGTTTCACATATATCATTTCATAGGTACTTGGGGCCACAATTATCACACCATTTCCACTTTCAATGTTAGATTTGTAGTTTAGGATAATATCTTCACACAAGGGTAAATAAAGTTGTAAGCATAGATGAGTCTTCACACAGATGGCACAATATATGCAACTTCAATCTCACCTTAAGGTCTAAGCATCTCAATACATGATTCATATTCTTTGCACCCTTTCAAGTTATCAAGAATAGCACATTGATCATATTGAGTCACATCTTTCACGCCTATAAGGTCGCACCACCAAATTCATGTGTAACAATAATCAATACAACAATTCAACTTTAATCTTACCGTATTTACACAAACACCAACGGAGCTCAATTTCTGAAAGACGGGGTTTTAGCCATACATACCTCAACTAAGCTTTCCTTAATCCTATAATATTCTGGAATGTTCGCACTTCAATCTATTTAAGCAATATAGCACAATTGAACCCATAATCAGGAAAAGATCATAATTTAAGCTCACTTGAGCATTTTATCGAGCATTGAGTGTTCATTAAGGTCTTATGGTCCTTTTATGAAAGATTACACTTAGATCATTCCACATGCCTCTCTATTTATAATTTCCCCACATTTTCTAAGAACACATGCATGCAATGCATATCACCCTTATCCCCATGAATTTCCTCACTAATGACCCCTTATAGCTATGTATAAAATTAAGAGCTGAAGTGATGAAGTCTTACCTCCTGGGATGAAGGTTTTAGTGCTCCACTTGATTATCTTCAATGTTTTTAACAAGGATTTGTGGAGCAATTTTGATGAAAGGCAGTTTTCCTCTCTTAGACCCTCTCTCTCACTTTAAAATCTCCAGGAAATGGGCTCAAAATGAGCTATTGCACAGAATATAACGACAAGGGGTTGGGTTTAAAATTTAGAAATCTGGAGCCCCGACTCAGATCTGTGATCACAAAATTGACATGTGGCCCGTAGAATGGACCGCAAAAATGCTCCTAAAAACTTGAACAATCTGCCTGGGTATACGACCAGAATGCGGTCTGCATGCACCGCAGAACTGCTCCTCACAAAAGTTTCAAGGGCATTATGCGACGACTATGCGGCCCGCATATCGATTTTGCGATCGCATATTTGCCGCATAGTTGACCTCAAAATTAACCTTCACACTACCTGACTCTGCGGTGACTATGCAGTCCGCATAGCTATTATGCAACTGCAAAGTTGACCGCAGAATTGCACTTTTCTGGAAAACACTATTCTTTAACTTTTTAATGCACAGATCAATCCAAAGGGTCCGAACATGATCCTAACTTGGCACCGCAAGACTAGGGTTTTTTGAGTAGAAATTTCATGGGGCCTTACATCCTCCCCCACTTATATCATTCATCCTCGAATGAGGATCAAGGTTCACTTATTAGCAATCTTTATGCAACTTCAGCTTTTCACAACATGAAACATATCCACAGCCCAAAATTTGGCTAACTCCTTAAATTTCCAAAAAATTCGCCAAAGTTTCCTTTGTAACTAGGCCTATCCACCTATCAGAGAGCCCCAGAAACATATTCTAACAGCAGGTACACATTCCATAGACATAACATAACTCGTACAATACTAACCATGGCCGCATAAGCAATATATAACCAAAACAGGACAAACTTACATAGATCAATCAAAAGATAATAGTTCATAGGGGATAAATGCATAAAAGCTATTACATGACTATTCAAACAAATGTGGGTACTTCTTTTTCATTTCATTATCGGCTTCCCAAGTGGCTTCCTCAACTTGCTGGTTCCGCCATAACACTTTCACGGAGGCAATTTCCTTATTTCTCAATTTCCGCACTTGCCTATCAAGAATGAAAACTGGAAATTCTTCATACGACAGTTCTTCATTAACCTCAATATTTTCAACTGGCACAATAGTGGACGGATCCCCTACTACCTTCTTCAACATAGACACATGGAATACCGGATACACCAATGACATCTTGGGTGGCAGCTCGAGCTTGTATGCCACCTGACCAATCTTTTGAATGATTTTGTATGGTCCAACATACCTCGGAATTAATTTCCCTTTCTTTCCAAATCGCATGCTACCCTTCATTGGGGAAACCTTCAGAAATACTCAATCATATTCTTTGAACTCCAAATCTCTGCGACGAACGTCCGAGTAAGACTTTTGACAACTTTGAGCAGTTTTCAACCTTTCTTTAATAATCTTGACTTTCTCCACAGCCTGGTGCACAAGGTCCGTCCCTATCAATTCATCTTCTCCAACCTCAAACCACCCAATGGGAGACCTACATCTCCTACTATACAATGCCTCGAATGGTGCCATCTAGATACTAGCATGGAAACTGTTGTTGTAAGCAAATTCCTTTGAGTGGAAAATGGTCATCCTAGCTACCCTTGAAATCAAGAGTACAAGCACGCGACATGTCCTCAAGCGTCTGAATAGTCCGCTCTGCTTGCCCGTCATTTTGAGGGTGAAAAGTTGTACTAAGATTTATTTGCATGCCCAAACCTTGCTAAAATTTCTTTCAAAAGTTGGATGTGAACGGAGCCCCTCGATCTGAGATGATTGAGACTGGATTTCCATGTAATCTGACTATTTCTTTGATATACAACTGAGCATAATATTTCGCTGTGTCGGTAGATTTAACTGGCAAGAAGTGTGCTAATTTCGTGAGTCGGTCCACGATTACCCAAATTGAGTCGAACTTCCGCGGAGTGTATGGTAACCCTACCATAAAATCCATATTAATCATCTCCCATTTCCACATTGGAATTTCTATTCTTTAGGCCAATCCATCGGGCCTTTGCTATTCGGCCTTCACTTGATGACAGTTTGGACATTTTGCCACGAAGTCTGCCACATCCTTTTTCATGTTATTCCACCAATAAACTTCCTTGAGATCATGATACATTTTCATAGAACCTGGGTGCACGGAATACCTGGAAATGTGAACTTCTGCCATGATCCTCTCCCGAAGACCGTCAATATCCGGAAGACATAGGCGGCCTTGGTACCGTAGGGTACCATCATCCATGCCAAAGGAAAAAGCTGTGGTCTTGTGTTTATGACTCCCCTCTTTCAGTTGTGCTAACAATAGATCGTTGAATTGCTTCTCTTTCACTTCCGCCACAAGCGATGATTTAGCCCTATTATACATAATTACTCCTCCTTCATTAGAGTCCGCAAGGCGAACTCGTAAACTAGCCAACTAGTGAACCTCCCTGGCCAACGACCTCTGATATGCCTCCAAATAAGCCAAGCTCCCCATAGATTTTCGACTAAGAGCATCCGCTACAACATTAACCTTTCTCGGGTATTAGAGAATATCAATGTCATAATCCTTGAGTAACTCTAGCCATCTTCTCTGTCTCAGATTCAACTCCTTTTGCTTGAAAATATATTGAAGGCTCTTGTGATCTGTAAATACATCCACATGAACCCCATACAAATAATGCCCCAAATCTTTAACACAAACACCACTACCGCAAGCTCTAAGTCATGAGTTGGATAGTTCTTTTCATGATTCTTGAGTTGCCTAGAAGCGTAAGCTATAACCTTGCCGTGTTGCATTAACACATACCCAAGCCCGATCCTTGAAGCATCGCAATACACCATAAGTCCCTTTGTACCCTCTGGCAGGGTTAGTACCGGAGCTGTAGTCAATCTTGATTTCAATTCTTGGAAACTCCTTTCACAAGTATCAGACCATTGGAATTTAACCGCTTTCTATGTCAATTTAGTTAATGGAGAGGAAAGAGTAGAAAACCCCTCCACAAATCTCCTATAGTACCCAGCCAAACCTAGGAAACTACGAATCTCCATTGGAGTGGTAGGTCTGGGCCAATTCTTTACCACTACAATCTTCTGAGGATCAACCATAATTCCGTCATTGGAGATGACATGACCCAAGAACGCAACAGATTAAAGCCAAAATTCACATTTCAAAATTTTTGCATACAATTGATGTTGCTGAAGAGTCTACAGAACTGCCTGAGATGGTCAGCATGGTCCTCCTGACTTCAGGAATACACAAGAATATCGTCAATGAACACTATTCCAAAGGAGTCTAGAAAAGGCTTGATAACTCAATTCATAAGATCCATGAAAGCTACCGGGGCATTTTTTAGCCCAAAAGACATCACCAGAAATTCAAAGTGGCCATACCGAGTCCTGAAAGCTATTTTTGGAATATCCTGCTCCCTTATCTTCAATTGATGATACCCGGACCACAAGTCAATTTTTGAGAAACACAGCACCTTGCAATTGATCAAATAGGTCATCTACTCTTGGCAGGGGATATTTATTTTTGATTGTGACCTTGTTGAGTTGCCGATAGTCAATACATATCTGTAGCAACCCATTTTTCTTCCTTACAAACAAGATCGGTGCGCCACACGGTGACACACTCGGCCGGATGAAACCCTTTTCTAGAAAATCCTTTAATTGTCCTTTAGCTCTTTCAATTCTGTCGGTGCCATTCTATAAGGTGAAATTGATATAGGTTGTGCGCCTGGCATCACATCAATCCCAAAATCGATCTCCCTGTCTGGTGGGATCCCAGGGAGTTCATCTAGAAAGACATCCGAAAATCTATTCACAACTGGTATAGACTCAAGGCTAGGTGCCTCAGCATCAGTGTCCGTAACCCGAACTAAATGATAGATACACCCTTTCTTGATCATCTTTACGGCCTTAAGGTAAGAAATAAGCCGACCTTTATGCACTACATTATCTCCTTTCCATTCAACAATGGGCTCATTAGGAAATTCAAGCCTCATGGATCTAGTACGACAATCAAGTTTGGCAAAGCATGAATAAAGCCAATCCATTCCCATTATTACATCAAAATCGACCATCCCTAATTTAATAAGATAGGTCATGGTATTTCTACCCCGCACCGTAACAACACAACTTCTATAAACTCGAGAAGTCGTAATTGACTCACCAATCAAAATAGATACCGAAAATGGCTCATGAAGCTGATCCGGTTCTATCCCAAATTCCATAGCAACAAAAGGTATAACATAGGACAAGGTGGAACCAGGGTAAATAAGTGCATACACATTATGAGATTGGACAGTCAGAATACTTGTAACAACATCTGGAGAAGCCTCTACAGTCTGGCGACCACTCATAGCATAGAACCGACTGGGTCCTCCTGAACTCTGTGCACCACCCCTAGTTGCACCACGCCCTGCGGGTGCTGAGGCCCCTCGAGCTGGAGAAGGGGCTGAAGATGTAGCATCTACTAGACTGAATGACTGTGTTGTGCCCCTACCCGCTCCCTGGAGGGATACACAACAATGCCTCTGAATATGACCCCTCATCCCACATCCATAACATACGGGTAACTCCAAATAGCAAACCCCTGAGTGCATTTTCCCGTACTTGGGGCACGGGGACCTCTGCTACTGCTGGGACCTCTGTCCTGACCGACCTCGCTGATGGGATTCCCTATTGCCCTGACCGGGACTGAAACGACTCCACTACTACTGGCTAGGCTCTACTGGTGGTGCACTGGCTGAAGACTGTGCAATAGACTGGGACGGCCCTGATGATCCTCCCCTGAAAGCTGATCTTCCCCCACCTAATGACTCTCCCATGTTGCCCGCAGACCGGGCCTTACTGTTACCCTCTCTCTCCATCCTATTCTTCAATTTACGGTTCTTTGTGGCCTGAGCGAATGCTACCATCTTCCCATAATTCATATCAGAATTCAATGCAGCCGTAGAAGCCTCATTAGTAGTCAAAGAATTAAGGCCTTGAACAAACCGGCGCACCCTGGCCTCCATTGTGGGAAACATATGAATGGCATACTTGGACAGGCGAGCAAACTCCATGTGGTACTCCTACACACTTCTGTTACCTTGTTTCTGATTTTCAAACTCTGCTGCACGGGCTGCCCTTGTCTCAGCGGGCAGGAAATGATCTATAAAAGCATCAGCAAACTCGCTCCACCTCGCCGGAGGGCGCCCCTCCTCACGGGAATCTTTCCACAACTCAAACCATGAATAGGCCACCCCATTCAGATGGTAGGCAACTAACTCTACTCCCTCTGTCTCAGTTGCACGCATAACCCTGAGGGTCTTGTGCATCTCATCAATAAAATCCTAAGGGTCTTCTTCTGGATTGGCACCCGTAGACACTGGAGGGTCTAATTGGAGAAATCTGTTCACCCTGGAACTAGTAGAATCCCCTTGCTGGCTGGATGAACTGGGCGCAACATTTGACCTCTGGGCCTGAGAGGCCACTAGCTGGGTCAACATCTGAATAACTCCCCTAAGTTCCCCATCAGAAATACCAGAATCGGAAGTTGGGGCTGGAGGCAGAACAGAAGTATCAATGGGAGGGATAGTGGTACCCTCCGCAGGTGTAGGAACTGGGGTAGTCTGCTCTGGAATAGAAGAATCAGGCAGGGTGATAGCAGGGCGGCTACCCTCACCCGTAGTATCAAGTAGTGAACTATCAACCACTCATGAGGTGGCATTGGCTTCTTGGCCAATTCTCGCTTTCTTCTTAGGTGTCATTTACTGAAAGATAGAACAATGCACTAATTAGAGAGGGAATAGTTTTACCGCACAATCCAGAATATCAAAGAAGGGTGTTATTCCTAAATGCCCAGTAGCCTCCAACTTATAGATGTGGTCGACTACACACCGATGAGAAGGACTCTACCATACACATCTCCGAGACATCCTAGGATACATCGCAGGTCACCCCGTCAAGAGTGTCACACCTCCTTTTTTCCTACACCCCGGAAAGGGTATAAGGGAGTTTTTTCCAACTTAAAGTGACAATCGAAACGGGATTCATTTATTATTAAAAATTCAGAGTCGCCACTTGGGATAATTTATGGTGTCCCAAGTCACCAGTTCACATCCCGAATCGAGGAAAAGATTGACTCTATTTTACAGTTCGCGAACACAGAAATTCGGGTAAGGAATTCTGTTAACCCGGAAGAAGGTGTTAGGCATTCCCCGGTTCCGTGGTTCTAGCACGGTCGCTCAACTATTATAATTGGCCTATTATCTGATTTTAATACATGTTTTAGCCTATGGTTCAATTTTAACTTATTAACCACTCTTATTCATTTTTAGAAAGATTGCAACGTCATTTAAAATATGTCTTGAACCACGTCACATAAATGCACCCGCGGTCCACGATACATTTTATTTAACGTTGTTGGGATTTGGATTTGGGTCACATGAAATGCACACCCGAGTTTAGGAAGGTAATTTCAAATTACGCGGCTAAAGCAACTACGCATTTTTCAACTTTTCGAGGGCCATAGAAAATTCGCTAAATGGCATGCCTCGAATTCTAAGGATTTAAAATTAATTAAATGAGGGCCATGAGTTTTGATGTTTTATTGTGGATGGAGTGGTATAAATTGATAAGTACAAAAGGCCTAAAGAAATGGGTTAGCTACATGTATATCACTGGAGCCTTTTGTTATAGCATACTACAATTCAGAAAGGTGGAGTTGGCATTTATGTGAAAATAACAAAAGACAGGTGCCAACTTTGGGTTCATCTCCATATCATCTTCAAAAGACCGACTTTCGTTTTCAAAATCTAGAAAGAAACTAACAAAATTTTATAACAAAATAATGAATCTTAAATGACCATATGAGCACAAAAAAAAAAACCATGCTGAGAACTATTCGGATGAACCAGAAGGAACAAAACAAACATGGACATACAAAAATGTATTTTAAACTTGATTATAACAAAGAACACTTAAAGTAATTAATTTATGTAACACTATGCTAAAGGGAAAGTTGTAGTATCACCACTATAACGTCTACAGTACCATTTTGAGGCAGAGGAAGTTGAATCTTCACATGGTTAATTTAAGAAAATATGCAGCCAATAACATAAACTGAAGATAAGATCCTTCCACTAACGCAATCTATTTTTTTTACATCTTAATGTTGACAAATTGTTCAACTTCACATACTTCTTTAAATTTTAAAATATGAACATGGTGCTACATGACCTTGAAATCTAAATGTAAACAAAACAATACATGCTGGTTACAAGTCATGAGCCAAGAAAAAAAAGGTAAAAAAAAAAAACGAAACAGAGTCATGAACATACTAAAATAACGTTAACCTTTGCAAATCTCAATTCACTCAATCAAAAAAATATCATTCATGCGAACAGATTAAATACGAAAGTAACTTTATCAAAAGAACCAAATTAATTTGCTTCTGCTTCAATAAAGATGCTCCGACATTTTTTATCTTAGGAGCTTGAATTACATACCTACAAGAGAGTGAATTCAAATGAATAAAATTTGAAAGTTGTAGAGTCAATACAACAGCAACAACAAAATCTCTATCAACTCTTCTTCAAACCCAAGATTCAAGGCCCGAAATATTGAAAGAAAAATTTAATGAAAATTTGCAACCTAAATTTCTCTCCTCCCCCTCTCTTCTTTTTTTTTTCTTCCTTCTCAAATTTTCTCTTCTATTTATAGCAAAATTTTCGAGATTTTTCAGATTTTTTTTAAAAAATATTTTATTATTTTATTATTTTTTAATTAAAGGAAATCCCACTTACAAATTGCTTTTATTTTTTTATAAAAAGAAATCCCACCTTTCTTTACTTTTATTTTTTAAATTCCAACTTTAATTACTTTTATCTTATTTAAAATCCCACTTTTTTTACTTTTTAAAAGAGAATTCCACTTATTTAACTTTTCTTAAAAAAACAATCCACTTTCTTTTGCTTTTCTTTTAAAAATGCTACTTTCTTTTACTTTAAATTTTTTAAATTTTCAGATACCTTTATATTTGTTTTTTAATTCCAACTTTCTTTTACTTTTTATTTTTTTAAAATTTTCACAAAACTTTACTTTTATTTTTTAAATTTTCTACCTTCTTTTGCTTTTTAAAAGAGAATTCTACCTACTTTTACTTTTATTTTTTTATTCAATACTTCCTTTTTTCTTATTTTTTGAATCACTCCTGAAAATTATGTCCCTAATAGAAAATTGTAGGAAACAGCTATATCCAACACTTGGAATTCCATTATGAATTCTACTGGACCTATAGTCAGCTCCAACATTATGTCCCCGACTGAGTCTTTGCCCCCGCCGTCAAATACCCGCAAACAGATATTGTTCTTATGGATCCTCTCATCTTCTACTTTCAGCTTGCTTAGAGTGGAGAGAGGACAGATGTTCGCACTTGAACCATTGTCAATCAATATCCGGGTAACCACGGAATCCTCACAGTTCACTGTAAGGTAAAGGGCTTTGTTATGCTCAGTACCCTCTACGGGCAATTCATCATCGGAAAAAGTGACTATGTTTACTTCAAAAATCTTATTGGCTATCTTTTCCAGATGGTTTACCGAGACCTTGTCAGGGACATGGGCCTCATTCAAGATTTTCATCAGCGACTGACGGTGCTCATCTGAATGGATTAGCAATGAGAGCAATGAGATCTGAGCGAGCGTTTTCTTTAACTGCTCTACAACAGAATAGTCATGCACTTTTATTTTCCTCAAAAATTCCTCTGCCTCTTCTTTAGTTACAGGTTTCTTTACCGGTGTTGGATTATTTTTAGCTCTTTTTAACTCCTCGGGAGTGAAACACCTTCCTGAGCGAGTCAAACCTTGTGCTTCACAAACTTCTTCTTTGATTTCTTTCCCTTGGTAAATCACTGTCACCCGTTCATAATTCCAAGGAACAGCCTTGCTGTTGATCACTGGAAGCTGAGTTACTGGTTTTATTTAACAGGCTCTGTGCTAGCACCCTTCACGACCACAACAGGTTTACTTGCAACCCCTGGTACTACCACTTTAGCTTTCTCTGGTTTCACTACAACAGTGATTGACGACCCTTTCTCGGCTACCACATTTGGCTTATTGTCTACCCCTTTCAACTGCACCACTGATTTCCCACTGGTTACCTTCTCCTTTGAACTGGTTTCGCTGGAACGGATCATCATTACCATCTGCGAGGGTTTCTTAGGCTCCTCTCTTTTGTGTACAAACTCAATCATGTGGGTCTCATGGTGAGCTGGCAGTGGATTATGATTAATATTTGGTGCTTTTGGGGCCTGGACCTCAATCCGATGAGTATCAATAAGCTCTTGCACAGTTGTTTTCAGTTTCCAACACTTCTCTGTATCATGCCCAGGGGCCCCTGAACAGTACTCACAACTCACCGAGTTGTCAAGATTTCTAGGAAGGGGATTTGGCATTTTAGGCTCAATTGGATTCAGCATGCCCAACTGCCTCAACATGTGGAAAATACTGGTATACGGTTCCCCCAGTGGAGTGAAAGTCTTTTGCTTCTATAACCTCTCATTCTTGAAGGCTTGGCTTGGTCGGAAACCCGTTCCGGGGGGGTTTCTGTAGGCTTTTGGGGGTGTATATGTGTTTTATGGAGCTGGGTATGGATTTTTTGGAGCCGGCGCATGCCATTGTGCGTGTGCTGGGGTTTGGGTATAGGTTTGTGCCTGATGGACGGAAAAATGGGGATCTGGCGGTGGGTAGTATTGTTGTGGAGGGCTATATGGAGTGTGGGGGGTAATTTTGGTGGTAGGATCGGGGTTGGTTATAGTAGGGTGATGGGCCTCTAGGTCCGAACCAGGCTCCGGACTCAATTGTCGCAACATCTTCTTTCTTCTTTTTCCCAAGTACACCCCCAGTGCCGTTTTGGATGGCCTGGGTGGTTGCCTTGATTGCTGAATAACTCATGATCTTGTTGGACTTAAGTCCCTCCTCGACCATGCCTCCCATTTTTACAACCTCATTAAAAGACTTGCCGATTGCGGACACCAAATGACCAAAGTAGGTCGGCTCTAAAGCCTGCAAAAAGTAATCAACCATCTCGCTCTCTTTCATTGGGGGATCTACCCTTGCTTCCTGCTCCCTCCATCGGAAACCATATTCTCTGAATCTTTCACTGTGCTTCTTCTCTAGTTTAGTCAAGGACAGTCGGTCTGGAATGATCTCAAGATTATACTGGAAGTGACAAGCGAATGCTTGTGCCAGATCATCCCATGTGTACCATCTTCCATGATCTTGGCGGGTGTACCATTCCAATGCTGATCCACTCAAACTCTGACTGAAGTAAGCCATTAACAATTCATCTTTTCCTCCGGCTCCCCTCATCTTACTGCAAAACCTCTTAAGTGTGCTACTGGATCACCGTACCCATTGTATAGATCAAACATGGGCATATTGAAACCTGGCGGCAATTGCACATTTGGAAACAGACATAGGTCCTTGTAGGCTACACTTACTTGACTTCCTAATCCTCGCATGTCCCGGAATGACTGTTCTAGGCTCTTAACTTTCCTAAACATCTCCTAATGTTCGGGATTTTTGGCTGGTCTCTCAGCTTCTCTCGGGAGATCAGAACGTGGATTATAGGGGTAGGTTTCGGGAGCTTTGAAGGTGGGCTCCGGGGGGGTATTACTGGTTGTCCTGAGCTTGGAACATAGGCTCACTCGAGGATCTATGCAGTGCAGCTGGTGGAGATGCCACAAAGACAGGGGTGACTGGCGGAGGGGGTATGGAATTTATTTTGGTAGTGGAGCTTGTGGCATATGAGAAGTAGTGCCATGGTAATGTTGGTAAATGGGAAAGCTTGGATCGATGGCAGGATAATCCTGAGCCTAAGCCGGTGGTGGGGTGGAAGCAGGGTTAGCAGGGTAAGCTGGGGGTGATTGTCCTTTAGACCAGGCCTGATACATCTCGGCCATCTATTGCTTAAGTTTGAGCATCTCCTCTTTCATTTTACTAACGTCCAACTCCTCTACCTCAACACTTGTGTCGATATCCGGGATAGACATGATTTCTGGTATTGGTCCTTTTGATCTGGTTTGGTAATGATAATGTGCCAGTATCCTCTAGATAAACTAACTGCTTGAATTCTCTGAAAAACAACAAACTTGTTAGTTTTTAGAGTTTAACACATATGCAATTACACATTGGGATGCAATGCACCTAGGCAATTAACCATTTTCTATCATGCATTTGCTTCGGTTGCGTGCGTCATTCCAGCCTCTCATATATGTGCCCCTTCTTTTAAGCTTCCTTTATTCTATCCTCATTTATTTATTTTTCATTTCCCCCTTTTCTTTTTAGTGGTGGTCGAATCCTATAGAGATTGCCTACGTATCATGTCCCCGCATGAATCAGACCATGCGTAGTTCTTGCAGATAAGTGCACAAGTAAACAGCTCTAAAAAAACAAATGCTTCCATTACAAAACTCAAAACTAACAAATTCCAAAAGACTAATAGATTCTGATGCAAAGACGAAATACAGACTCCGAAAATAAGCTATCATACTCCAACAAAAGGAAATATAGAACAGAAAGAAAATACAAACTCAACATGACTGACAGACTTTAACCGAAACGGAAATACAGACTTCATGAGAAATCTGAATACATCAATGCTCCTGGTGCCCGCGGGACATCATTCGGTCTCGCCGCGGGCCTATATGCAAGATCCCTTTGAAGTTGGTCCAAGTCACTCATTATCTGCTTAACAAATGTCATCACTGTTGCGAAGAAGTTAGTGCAAGTCATATCCTCACAGATCTGGCACTTCATAACAACGTAGTCAGCGACGTTTCTAATTCTCTCTCTTATGACGCCTTTTTCTTGTAACAAACGCCCAATCTGCTGGGCCCTGACTTCCAACGTTTGGTCGGCCACATGATTCTGCTCCTGAAGTTGTTGCAAGTTTTTTTCTAATTGCGCCAAGGCCGTATAACAATGTTCCCTTTCAACCCTGAAGTCTTTTTCCTGTTTGATCATTTTGTTTTCTGTGGCGATGACCCTTTTCTTTAGCCCTGCAACCTCATTGTCATACTTTTCTTTCAGCTGTGTAACCAGACGTGCTCGTTTTGCCAATTTTTTGGCCAATTGTTTTCGAGCCCTGGTTAATTCACTTTCTGCTTTGTTCAGATCAAAATTATATTCGCCCACTTTCCGCCTCAGGTTATCTATAAGTTTTTCATCTTTGGCACTTCGGGCGGGGTTTTTTGCAGCTATTTTCATCTATTGAATTTGGGCTCGAAGGGCCTCATTTTCTTTAGCTAGTTTCTTTTTCTCCCCCTCATCTGCGGCGGCTTGCAGATCTTTCTCAAACTGCAACTCCATGACTTGCTTCTCCAATCTGCCTATTGTGTCCCTGTACTCATGTTCTTTAGCCAACCAATCCCACTGTTCTTGCAAGGCCCCGACGAACTCTTGGAGATGGTGTCTCTTGGCCGGCCTCCCAAACTCGATTTCTCTCTTATACCAGCAAGGTATCCCGGCGAAACTTCACCTTTGGACCGATTACGTACACATGTATTTGCCGTTAAGTATTGACACTCGCTCCAAATTTGGTGGACTACTGCTTCATGAAATTGTCCGTTAGGCCCGATTTCGACCACTTGGCCACTAAGATCTTCATCTTTCGGAACTATTTGGCATTTCCCCAACTGCCTCAAAACTCGATACGGGGCATAGGGCTGGATACTCCTGAGTCCCATCAAAAGGAAATGGGGTCCAGTGGCTGGCATATATATGATTTCATCCACAGGCAGCCATCCAAATGTCCACTCTATTTGGCTTGCAGTGACGGAACAGAGGCACGCTATCCACTTTGTGACCCCTTTTGGCAAGCTGATTCCATCAACCCTCGTAGAAAATTCCTCTATGCATGTTTTCTCTGTCGACCCATAACTCATAAATTGAGGACGACAGCATTGGTGTTTGATCATCCACATCTGCAGCAACACGTTGCACCCCTCAAAAAAGTCTCCCCCGGCTTTGCAGGTTGTGAGAGCGCGAAAGATTTCAGCTACTATCATGGGTGCGAGGGTGCTGTTGGCCTGAGTAAACAAAGTGCTGACAACCCCGGCTGCTCGTATGTCAATATTCTCATCTTTTCTAGGAAACACCAAAAGTCCCAAAAAGACCACCATAAATGCAAAACATCTGTGTTCTTCCCACTTAAGGCGGTTTCCCTTGCTGCAGATTTTGTTTTCCGGCTTGTTGAACCCCCCTATATGACCATATCTATTGTATATAAACTGCAAAGTACAAAAACCAACTGCCAAGTCTGGGTTATGGACCTCCCTACTTATTTTCAAAGAGTCTAGGAACCTGTGCATGTCTATGGCCCTCGAAGCAATTAGATACTGGTGTCTCAGAGGAACTTTGGGACCCCCAATATATCCGGTTATTTCTTCCAATGTTGGGATAAGTTCAAAATCTGAGAAATGAAATACGTTATGAGCCGGGTCGCAGAATGTGACCAATGCCTTTATGATATCCCCTCTGGGATTAATTTTCAGCAACCTAGCGAGGCCTCCCAAGTATAGATTGACCGTGTCTCGCCTTGATTTCCCCAAGTCATCCCACCACATGTGCAACTCTAAAGGAATCTTGTTCATAATGTTACTGATAAATTCTGGCTTGTGCTCATTCTGCACATTTATTAAGGTGATTAATCATGATTTACTCTATTTTGAATCAAAACTGACCCTTTTTCAGATTTTTTTTCTAAAATCAAAAGCCCAACTTTGCAAATACGGCCTTTCAGCACTTCCAGAAGGAGATTTTAAGGTTGTGCCTGCTAATTGGCCAAAAATTGGAAAAAGACCAAAGGTGGCTGTTTATGCGAAATCAGTCTTCCGGCGTCCCTTTCGGGAACATTCGGCTATTTTTGATAAAAACGGCATCACCTTGCCTATTTACAGTAAAATAATTTTTTTTTTCGTTTCGGGTTATTTTTGGCAAAAAGAAGTTGGACCTGATGAGGGTTTCCTACGTATCCCACACCCTATGAGAATCAAACCGACGTAGTTCGGCAAATAAACAAACTATTTTTGAAAACAAGATTCTTTTTTCATTTTATTGGAAAAATAAACAAACTATTTTTGAAAACAAATCTTTTTTCTTTTCCTTCTCCTTTTTTTTTCTTTTTTTTTTAAAAAAAATTTATCAAATATTCGGCAGAGTTTCGGCACTATTTGGACATTGGTTTTTTTTTTCAAAACAGGCGATTAACTCTCTTTAACCCTCATACTGTTATTTCTCTTTCCTCAAAATATTCAAAAGTCGGTCAGCATGCAAGTCCGAAGCAAATAAATGCACAAGTAGCAAGTAAGATGCATCAGGATGGTCTTTTTCATTTTTGGTACACCTATCCTAGACAGACCCAACCCCTGTGTTGAGCCTCCAAAGTCAAATGCACATGATGCACACAAACGTTCCCATTAGGGATCCGGCATGAAGCTGAGTTATTCTAGGTTCAAAGGCTGGGTATTTGTTCTAGATTGTGTACCCGAGCGGACAACTCGAGCCGAGGAGGGGGCTACGTACCGGGAACCAAAAGGCCATCCAGCTTAGTAACTTGTCCGAGCCTCTTTCTTATTTCAAGGTATGACACTAACAGAATAGGGAGTCTCGACCAGCGCGCACATCCCCGAAGGTGAGAAGAGAAGGGTTTCGTAGCAGTTTATATACAGTTCAGATAATATCAAAGCGGTAAAAGTAGCATTTAGCACATTAGGCCCAAACATGTAAAAATCAGATAATAAACAAAGCCAATTATAACAATTATTCCAAGCTCGAATTCTTGAACCCTGAACCAGAAGTTCTGGGTTCCAGTCCCCAGCGGAGTCGCCAAGCTGTCACACCTCCTTTTTTCCTACACCCCGGAAAGGGTATAAGGGAGTTTTTTCCAACTTAAAGTGACAATCGAAACGAGATTCATTTATTATTAAAAATTCAGAGTCGCCACTTGGGATAATTTATGGTGTCCCAAGTCACCGGTTCAAATCCCGAATCGAGGAAAAGATTGACTCTGTTTACAGTCCGCGAACACAGAAATCTGGGTAAGGAATTCTGTTAACCCGGGAGAAGGTGTTAGGCATTCCCGGGTTCCGTGGTTCTAGCACGGTCGCTCAACTGTTATAATTAGCCTATTATCTGATTGTAATACATGTTTTAGCCTATGGTTCAATTTTAACTTATTAACCGCTCTTATTCATTTTTAGGAAGATTACAACGTCATTTAAAATCTGTCTTGAACCACGTCACATAAATGCACCCGTGGTCCACGACACATTTTATTTAACGTTGTTGAGATTTGGATTTGGGTCACATGAAATGCACACCCGAGTTTAGGAAGGTAATTTCAAATTACGCGCCTAAAGCAACTACGCATTTTTCAACTTTGCAAGGGCCATAGAAAATTCGCTAAATGGCATGCCTCGAATTCTAAGGATTTAAAATTAATTAAATGAGGGCCATGAGTTTTGATATTTTATTGTGGATGAAGTGGTATAAATTGATAAGTACAAAAGGCCTAATGAAATGGGTTAGCTACATGTATATCACTGGAGCCTTTTGTTATAGCATACTACAATTCAAAAAGGTGGAGTTGACATTTATGTGAAAATAACAAAAGACAGGTGCCAACTTTGGGTTCATCTCCATATCATCTTCAAAAGACCGACTTTCATTTTCAAAATCTAGAAAGAAACTAACAAAATTTTATAACAAAATAATGAATCTTAAATGACCATATGAGCACAAAAAAAAACCATGCTGAGAACTATTCGGATGAACCAGAAGGAACAAAACAAACATGGACATACAAAAATACATTTTAAACTTGATTATTACAAATAACACTTAAAGTAATTAATTTATTTAACACTATGCTAAAGGGAAAGTTGTAGTATCACCACTATAACGTCTACAGTACCATTTTGAAGCAGAGGAAGTTGAATCTTCACATGGTTAATTTAAGAAAATATGCAGCCAATAACATAAACTGAAGATAAGATCTTTCCACTAACGCAATCTATTTTTTTTTACATCTTAATATTGACAAATTGTTTAACTTCACATACTTCTTTAAATTTCAAAATATGAACATGGTGCTACATGAGCTTGAAATCTAAATGTAAACAAAACAATACATGCTGGTTACAAGTCATGAGCCAAGAAAAATAAAAATAAAAGTAAAAAAAAAACGAGACAAAGTCATGAACATACTAAAATAACGTTAACATTTGCAAATCTCAATTCACTCAATCAAAGAAACACCATTCATGCGAACAGATTAAATACGAAAGAAATTTTATCAAAAGAACCAAATCAATTTGCTTCTGCTTCAATAAAGATGCTCCGACATTTTTTAACTCAAGAGCTTCAATTACATACCTACAAGAGAGTGAATTCAAATGAATAAAATCTGAAAGTTGTAGAGTCAATACAGCAGCAACAACAAAATCTCTATCAACTCTTCTTCAAACCCAATCTCTATAAAATCTTTACTTTTATTTTTTAAATTCCAACTTTAATTACTTTTATCTTATTTAAAATCCCACTTTTTTTACTTTTTAAAAGAGAATTCCACTTATTTAACTTTTCTTAAAAAAACAATCCACTTTCTTTTGCTTTTCTTTTAAAAATACTACTTTCTTTTACTTTAAATTTTTTTAATTTTCAGATACCTTTATATTTGTTTTTTAATTCCAACTTTCTTTTACTTTTTATTTTTTTAAAATTTTCACAAAACTTTACTTTTATTTTTTTAATTTTCTACTTTCTTTTACTTTTTAAAAGAGAATTCCACCTACTTTTACTTTTATTTTTTTTATTCAATACTTCCTTTTTTCTTATTTTTTAAATCACTCCTGAAAATTAAAAAAAATTAATATTTTTTCGGAATTTTGTTATTATTTTAAAATAAAAATAAAAATAAAATAATATTAATAGCAATAATTCACCTTTTAAATTTTGTATTTTTACCCTATAATAAAAAGAATAACAAAGCTAAAAATTATAGGTTAAAACCCCTAAAATATTTACATAGAAGAAGTGATAAAAAATTACATATTATCAAAAATTAGGTGCTCACACTAAGTTTGTCACGCCCCAACCTCGGGAGGCGCGACCGGCGCTCAATCGAGTGAACCTAACTGAGCAAGCCTTATCAAACACTTCCTACTAAACTCATTATGAATAAGGAAACCATGATTTCATTGATTTAGACGAGGAAAGATAGTACATTCAACGTTGTTAGTTCATTTTATATCACAATGTTAAGCCGTAGTTAAGTTCCAAGATTTTATACAATTACACTTTAGAGAAGCAAGAGTTAGAATTACAACATAGTTCATAGACCGATCTAACACCCGTACACAACCCACACATACGTCTACGGAGCCTCTAGGGATACAAAAGACAATGACGACAACGCCGGCAACAAGGCCCCGGCTATACCTCAAAAGTGGATCTCTATATCAAAATATGTACAACATAGCCCCTTGAATGAGAAAGGGGCTCACCAAGGCTTTGAGAAGAAGGTACTCTGCTACGCGCGATCGGCACTATCCGCAATGGAGCCACCTACATTCACTTAAAAATGTAGCGCCCCCGGCAAAAGGGACGTTAGTACCATGGAATAGTACTAGTATGTATAACTAAACACCATCTAGTTAGAAAGAACTTTAATACAAGAATAAAGAAATCACAAGTATAACTCAAACATTTTAAATGATCACAACATTATCAAATAAAAAAATCATAGAATTTCCACCTTATTTTCCCATAGCTTTTTGTTTTGGGGCATTTCATACTGTTCATCATTGTCCACAATACCGCTGCTATCTTGAGCGGAGTCCGATCTCGGCCCGATCGGTTAGGTTGCCTCATTTGAGACATATACTTCAATCACAAATACAATGCCACCATGTGTGCGGCATGGCGTCCGATCGGCTAGGCCGCCTTACCAAGGCATTTTCCTTTTCCATCAATCATCTCATTTCAATATTTGTTTCACATATATCATTTTACAGGAAATTGGGGCCACAATTATCACATCATTTCTACTGTCAATGTTAGATTTGTAGTTTAGGATAATATGTGCACACAAGGGCAAATAAAGGTGTAAGCGTAGATACTTCACACAGATGGCACAATATATGCAGCTTCAATCTCACCTTAAGGTCTAAGCATCTCAATACATGATTCATATTCTTTGCACCCTTTCAAGTTATCAAGAATAGCACATTGATCATATTTACAGACATCTTTCACGCATATAAGGTCGCAACCCCAAATTCATGTGAAACAACAATCAATACAACAATTTAACTTTAATCTTACGTATTTACACAAACACCAACGGAGCTCAATTTCTAAAAGACGGGGTTTTAGCCATACATACCTCAACTAAGCTTTCCTTAATCCTATAACGTTCTAGAATGTTCTCACTTCAATCTATTTAAGCAATATAGCACAATTGAACCCATAATCAAGAAAAAGATCATAATTTAAGCTCACTTGAGCATTTTATCAAGCATTGAGTGTTCATTAAGGCCTTGTGGTCCTTTTATGCAAGATTACACTTAGCCCATTCCCCATGCCTCTCTATTTATAATTTCCCCATATTTTCTAAGAACACATGCATGCAATGCAATCACCCTTATCCCCATGATTTTCCTCACTAATGACCCTTTATAGCTATGTATAAAATTAAGAGCTAAAATGATGAAGTCTTACCTCTTGGGATAAAGGTTTTGGTGCTCCACTTGATTATCTTCAATATTTTTAACAAGGATTTGTTGAGCAATTTTGATGAAAGGCACTTCCTCTCTCTTAGACCCTCCCCTTCACTCTAAAAACACCAGGAAATAGGCTCAAAATGAGCTATTGCATAGAATTTAACGACAGGGGGTCGGGTTTAAAATTTAGAAATCTGGAGCCCCGACTCAGATCTACGATCGTATATGCGATCGCAAAATTGAGATGCGGCCCGCAGAATGGACTGCAAAAATGCTCCCAAAAACCTGAACAATCTGCCTAGGTATGAGACTAGAATGCGGTCCGCATACCTGTTCTGCGGTCGCAAAATGCACCGCAGAACTGCTCCTCGCAAAAGTTCCAAGGGGATTATGCAACGACTATGCGGCCTGCATCGATTATGCAATTGCATATTTGGCCGCATAGTTGACCTCAAAATTAACCTTCACTCTGCATTACTCTGTGGTGACTATGCGGTCCGCATAGCTATTATGCGACCGCAGAATTACACTTTTTTGGAAAACACTATTCTTTAACTTTTTAATGCACAGATCAATCTTAACTTGGCACCGCAAGACTCGGGTTTTTTGAGTAGAAATTTTATGGGCCTTACAAATTTCAAGCCCTTACCCTATCTCTGGTTATCAAACATAGTTAGAAATAAACCTTGTAGGTGCCCTAACGCACCTTAAAATCGTTAGGTGGCGACTCTTCAAAATTGTAAGCCCCTTCCCAAAAGGAAAAGAGTTGTCCCAACCAGAATGTCATAAACCCGATTTCCCGATATGAGGGGGAAAAAAGGGGGCGCGACAATTAGTATCTCTAGGTTGAACCCTTTAATTGGGATTTTCAATCTCTCGATTGACCCAATTTCTTGTTAGCCAAGTTTTCCTAGACTAAGTCTCTCTTTCTCAAGTAGAGACTAAGTCAAATAGGCATGAACTAATATTTGCAACCATTAATTCCACAAATCAAAGCATAAACAATGCTAAATAATAAACACGCAACTATAAACAAAAACTAAATCAAACACGCATAAGGTTTATACAGTAGGGTTGGGTCACAACCCTAGTAAAAATCTAGCTACTCATGCTTGAAATTGAAGGAATAGAAGAAGAGATGCTAATTAAACTCATATTGCAAAATCAAAATGACAAAATCTATGTTAAAATATCCCAAAATATGAAAAACTACTGAAAGAAGTAAAGAGAAATGACTATTATAGCTGCTGATGTCAAAATTAACCTACAAATATGAAACTCGTCTATTTATATCGGGCTAAATATTTCGGACAAAAATGCCCTTTTGGAGGTTCTGCGGCCGCAAAATTACGTGTGTGGTCCGCGCTTTTCTTCAGTTTGATAAGATTGGAACTTTGCGGCCGCATAATTCAAGACTGCAATAGCACTACACACTTTCTGCGGTCCACAGATTTGTAACTGCGACCGCACCTTGCTCTTCTGCGGTCCACACAATAGTAACGGCGGCCGCACAATAATTGTGTGGTCCGCACTTTTGATGGTCTTGAAATGCAGACTCTCTGAACTTTTCTCCTGACCCAGCTTCTACGGCCGCACAATTCATGTGCAGACCACACTTTGCAACTTTTTCTGCTGGCCTTTCCTTCATACTTTGCGGCTGCAGATGATATTCTTTGGTCTTCACTTTTGAGCTTCTGTGCCTTTTGTGTCCTTGAGTTGGATTTCATCTCGGGAGTTTACTTTCCAATATTCCTGCAATTAAGCACATTTTATCAATTTTCGGGAACACAATTGAATGCTTTTAGACTAAAACAAAAGCTAAAAGGCGCTAATAAGTAGTCAACATCTCCACTTATCAACAATAAATTTATTAGAGCAGTTCTGTCCGAGGGAGTCTACAAGTCGTGTCTAGTAGAGTCTTGTTTATGGGTGTGTTGTGCACCACAATTATAAGCAGGAGGCTACAAGGCATTTAGGATTGTCACTCTTTCTTCTTACTCTAGATCATGTGGTAGAGCTCACTTATAAGAATTCAAATTCCGAATTTTTTTATTTGTAATAAGACGATACCTATATCCGGAATGAAGGTTGGAAGGAGAGATAGTTGTGGACGAGCTGAGTCAGAGGAATTGGATTTTTGTATGATGCCTACGATAAGTAAATGTGAGGTCTTTAGCAGATCATGGGTGTACTAAAGGGTGTAAGCTTCCTGATAAGAAGCCTTAAGGCAAGAATGCCTATCCATCTTTATGGTAAAGGACAGTGAGATTAAGAATATAAGTACAAGTTTCAGAAAGTAAAAGGAGGAAGGTGAAAAAGGGTACGAGGTACCTAGTTAATGAAGGTTAACGACGTTTATAATTGAGGCAGAGGAACATAAGCCTTTTGAGTTATATTCAATAGTAATAGAGGTATATACAATTGGTCGCACCCATTCCAGATATGCCTTATGGGGGTTAACAGAAGTAGTATAAGAAGATATGATGGATGAATTGTTTGCGTCAAATGACATTTCCGAAGGATATTGCAAATGTGCTAATAGATCTCTTTATGAGACACTCAGATGATGCACTCTAAAATAGTGCAGCCAGATATGAGTACTACAAAGACATGCACTATAAGCCTTAAAGGGATAAATATTACCTTAGTGTGACTCGTATCCCTAGTAAAGCAAGAACGTTAAGCAATTTGAAGAGCCATTGGATGGAGCAAAGGGAAGCTAAAAGCAAAAGAATGTCTTGTTCAACTTTTCAGAATAAAGTGATAGGCATAAATGTTAGCGGGAAATAAGAAAAGAGTTAATGAAGCATTATGAGTAAGATGTGGTATATGGATGAGAACGGTAGATCAAAAGATGACAATATTACAAAATCTATAGTCAAGTGAAGAAAGAGACGAGAGGTGACAGGCCTTAGGACAACAAAAGAGTATAGGACATACAGTCATGTCCTCATTTCGAGAAATAAGTTCGCAACTCTAGCGCGATTACCAAGAGGAAAAGTTAGACTCCAGAATAATAGAACCAGTATGGAATGATGAACAAGATAAACTAAATATGAATTAGGGGCTGAGTGATTTGATAATAGTCAGCATCATAAGAATTTCTGATCGCATTCCGGCAATAATAGGACGGACAACAGAAGAAGATTCATGAGAAATTCAGAGAATGGTCATTTAGGAAGACGCTTCCCTAAAGCAAGCAATGTTAGCAAAGTTAAGCTTAAGGGACTGTATGTACCAGTTACATTAAGAGTCACCCTCGCGAGTAAGGGAATTTGTCATCCTTGGTACAGAAGGGTTGCCACAAGGCGAGCAAGGATCATTGATGTTGAGAAACGACGGTAAAGATGAAGAGGTAAAACATCTATAGGTAGATCCTCGTGGCTTCAGCTCTTAGTACACCCCTAAAGGGGGGAATATGGAGTGATGTGACATTAAGTCAGAATTAAGTAGTTCTAGTGACTATGGAATAGTAAAAAAAGAATGCGATAAATGAAAGACGAATGAGATGGCACTTATCCAAATCTTACATATACGTTACGATTCAAGAATATTGTGCTAGCACGACGTCAAGGAGAGGAAGTAAAGGTTCCTACCCGAGTTGTTATTAATAAATAAGGAGCCAGTACGAGATGTAAGTTAAGACAAAGGAAATAACCCAAGAAAAATTACGAGGAATATTGATATGAGAATGGGCCAACGAGTATTTAGTAATTGGTCAGGAAGATCCCAGTTATGGCTGAATAGGAGGTTACAAGCGAGTCATCAGATCGTGTAAGATAAACATAGTAGAACCCAATGTGGAGAATTCAGCCTCAAAGAATATCATTATAATACTTGAGATATATTCAAACAAGAGTCGGGGTAGTTAAAGGTGTCGTATGAGTGTTACGGGGATAAAAGAAAGTGCCGCTGGGAAGGCAGTCAAAATATCAGTTCAGAAGTAACCATACAAGCACAAGGTCATGGAAGTAAGCAATTTTGGATGATTATAGGCAAGTAAGGGCTCAAAAAGGTCCGTAATAAGCTCACATCTTTACGATAGTCGAGGGTTCTCCCTAAATGAAAGACTAGATGAGGAGATAAGAAAGAAGGCTTCAACCTAAGCACGATGACCTAAAGAGGAAATGGTCGTGTAACAACAATCTCGCAATAACATTGTAAGCATTCCAAAGGAAAATGGCACCTACCGTGGCTAATGAACGGGAAGTAAGAATTAAAAGTAATATTCGAGATCATATGAGTTGTATGACAACTCTGGCAAGTGTGGGCACTAAGATAAGCTAAGTATGGACCCAACAAGAGGGCAGAAAGACGAGGAAAAGTAATAGCTTACTTTGAAAGAAAGCTAAGAGGGAACGAAAGAATCATTCGATCAATGATCCAGAGTTAGTACGTTATGGATACACTCAAGATTTTGGAGCATTATCTAGGCAGCATATTTGTTGACAATCATACAGCTATAGAAGACTCTGGTAAAAGTTAAAAGAAAGAATTGAGCTCAGGGCATAGACAAAGGATTAAATTATTAGAAGATTGTGTCATGGATATTCCATAACGCCCATGAAAGTCTAAGGTAATAACTGATACCAGGAACCACAGAATGGAAGATAGATTAAGCCGATGTAAAAGCCGATCAGAAGAAGAAGGAAACTAAAGAGTTACATCACCCAAGTAAATCAGGAGTCTGATTGTTGGACCCAGAAAAATAGAAACATCGTGATCAAAAACATTGTAGGATCTCCCTTAAAATCAGAGGTACGAGAGAGATAATACAACAACCATAGTCTATAACAGCTCCATGATAAAACCAGTTAAAAAAATAAGTAGCAGCCTCAAAAGGAGTCAGTATGAAGCTCCCACCAGATTGTAGTATTATAATATAGCTTCAAGTTGTGGTGTGAATCATACCTATGTAGAAAGGAGGTTATGAAAGAGATAGAAGATATGATGCGAGATTTTAAATAAGTAAGGTAAAGGTGAACAACGTACGAGATACTCAAATGCAGAAAGTTGTGAATAGTCCATACTTTGGATAGAAGGCTATAATGGTATCCAATAACCGGGAATGATAGCGGCATCATCAGCGGCATGTCTTCCAACCTATAGTTTCTAAGTACTAAGAGATCTAGCTAAGAGAGTTGAGCAGATTTGGAGATGATGTGATGTATCGCTTGACGTTCCAGAATAACATAAGGAAATCTGTGGTGCAAGCAAGTTGAAGGAAAGTTGCGAGTATTATAAATGGATATTTATAGGTTGCAAGCTAAAGTAAGGTAGAGTGACAAAATTTTAAGAAAACATGAGTAAGGATGAGGAAAGGCAAGTGAAAAGGTGACGAGAATGGATAAGTTCTCAAGATTAAGTCCTTGAAAACAAGAGAGATAATTGTTTCTCTAAGTTATTGAAAGTTTAGTATAGCCTAAATGAACTCAAAGAAATCTAAGATTAATAGCATTTAGAAAGAATGAAACACTGACCTAGTAATAATATGAGGGTATAATTGTGACAGAAAAGGATGACGTTTGGGCCTTCGTTTGAATAATGATTTGAAAAAAAAAAGAAAATAGAAGAAGAGAAGGAGAAAAGATTTCATTGGCGGCACGAAATTAGGATACCCCCATAAGGTGAATCACATTGAGACACTAGAATCACATTGAGATACTATAAAATATGATTATGGAAATCACTTCAAATATTCTTCAATGCAACGTAAGCCCTAGCGGTAATATATTACGTAAGAAGTTTCAAGTCTTCAAGTAGAGGATTATAGATCAACATTGAGGTGAATCAACAATGGTCAGATACAAATTACAAAGTATGACATAAGATTACGCCATCCTTCTTAAGACGAACGGTAATGAAGGAGCATTAAAGGACTATGATTTATACCTAAAGGATAGGCAACAAAAGTAATTGGGATCTTGGTAAGCATATCTCCGTAAAGATAGATTGAAGTAAAAATTATGGTATAGTATAACCCATGTAAATGCAGTAAAGTCATATGAATGGATAACCAGATCTATGAAATAAGATATGGCCATATTCCCAAGTTCTACAAAGTATCGAGCAAAGGACTTCAGTATACCTATAGAGGCGCCCAGAGAGGCATCCTATTAAGCCTTGTATATCCAAAGTAAGGCCTAGAGATTGACTAAAAGATAAAAGGAAAAAGGAAAGATGAATCGCATAAGTACACTTACAAAGCCAGGGTCATACAAGCTACATGACAGGAGGTAACATCAGTTGCAAGATTAGGAAGATTTCGACCACAGGTCATGATATGAGCAAAAAGACTAAAGGGGGGAATACCCTAGACTTTGGATTTATTTACAGAGCAACTGCTTAAATGCAAAGAAAAGTATTAAGGTATTCACAAGAGCTATAACTTATAAAAATGATAAGTACACCAGTCAACATTCGAGGACGAATATTCCAAAGGGGGGAATAATATTATGCCCCGCAGTATTACGTTGATATTATGCTCTGCAGTAATATATTACAAACATATTATGCCTTTCAGTATTATATTATGGTGATATCATGCTTTGCAGTATTAAGTTACGACAATGTTGCACCCTGCAATATTACATTACGGTGATGTTACGCTCGCAGTAATAAGTTACGATGATGTTGCACCATGCAGTATTGTATGTTGAATTTGTCGTAAGGTAAAAGCATCAGTCCAAGGAAAAGATTATTTGGGAATTATAAGGATTATAAGTGATGAGTAAATTCGTGAAGGTAAGAGGGTAAGTAATATCGAAGAAAACGAATTTTGTCGAAGTTTGGCATTCTGGGGTAAAATACGGCCCAAGCTAAAATACTCGGTATTTATGGACTAGTGTCATATAAGATACTACATGACCATGCTAGTAAGGTGTATAAGGTATGTGGAAAGTGAGTAATATTTTAAGTAAGTGGGAATAATTCTCAATTTTGCGGGTAATTGATTAATTACTGGGTAACGGAACATTACCTAATTAATTGGGGATATATTTGGATAAGATTAATCCTTTCCCTCCCCTCCAAAAATGTGGCAGCAAGACACTACACTAACCATGTGACTCTTAGTCTTGGTTAAATAGGTGGCAAGCTAATTTGTGGTATACAAGACATTTATACATCAAAAGGACTCCACCAACATCCAAGAATGTAAAAGTGGAGTTTTGGGTGTTCTGCTTGGTAAAAGTTGATTCAAATTTTCTATTTCACTTTCCTTTGATATGGCTAGACCATTCTTGTTCATTAAACAAGAATTTAACCAAGTACTGTCATCAGTGTGCTCTTAAAACCCCATATTTTCTAGTTCAAGAATGCTTCATTAAGCAGAAACTTGATTCGTTCCAAGTAATTCAAAGAATTGAAGCTTGATTCATTCAAGGCTTCAAGAACAGAAGCAAGAATTCAATCCTATTTTTGGAGTTCTAAATTCAATCCACGAAGGTTTCCAACAAAAATTGTTAGAATCGTAGCAACGTAAAATTATCCGGTTCCAAAAGAGTACGGTACAATCTTCAAGAATATTATACAGAGTTTTTCGTACTCCAGGTATGTTAAGGCTAAGCCCTTCCTTCATTTTGGCATGATCTCGTCATTATACAAGTTTGATAACGAGGCATAAAGAAAAATTCATATCCCGGAATTTGGGTATATTTTGCTAGTCTCGCAAGTTACGTATATTTTTCTAGTTTTGTAAATTACCATATTCTATTTATGGGGAATTCATATTCAGTTGAGTATTTTCTTCTTCCAGTCAAGAGAACAGAGAGTTTACATATATAGAGTATTAAAAGTATTTTCATTACCATCGAGATATAATCGATGGGCAGGCCCCTATTGGGCAACCTCTGATCAGATGGTAAGTTATATACCAATCCTACTATGGCCGAGCGCCTATGAGAGAGCCCAGTTGGTCGAGATACAGAGCCTAGTATGGTCGAGCACCTATGAGCGAGCCTACTACGACAGAGCATATATATATATATATATATATCGAGCCTTATACAACTATTTTACTTACTATATTGAGAGAGTTGAGTCAGTATCAGTAGGTAAGCATATCTTCAGATTATCTTTGACTTCCAGCTACTTGCAGTTATTATATTATCAGTTCAGTTTCAGCTTTTAGTATATTGCCTTACATGCTCAGTACATTATTTTGTACTGACGTCCCTTTTTTGGGGGCGTTACATTTTATGCGTGCAGGTCAGACAGACAGCTGGGTAGGCCTCTTCAATAAGTGTTGCCCGAGTTCAGCTTGATCGGTAAGTTCCATGCCTTTTGGAGTTTCTGAGTCTAGAGCTTTATGTACGTCTTGTATACATATGTATATATGTTATGAGTAGGTTGGGGAGTTGTTCCGATCATAGTATATCCATCAGTAGAGGCTTGTAGATATATCCTGTTAGTTAGTGTAATATGTTGGGCTTGGAGGCCTTGTATATATATTTGGTTGGTTTGTCAACTACAATAATTATGACGGCCTTGTCGGCCTAACTTTACATTGATATTTAGTCACCATTCGCAATTGTCTTGCAATGTGGCCCATGGATAAAGTATGAAATCACATGTTCAGAGTTCCTTAGTCGCAAGTTGGTACGCAAGGATAGGTGAGGCATCGGGTGCCGATCTTTCTCCCAGGTTCGGGGAGTGACAAAATTCTAGAGTGTAAGCATCTTGTTCCTTATCTGTTGGCTCCTACAAAGGCTCGAATGACTCAATTTCCATATCATCATCCAAACACAATGTCAAAAAATGCATGAAGTGAGGACCAGTACGCCCAACTCTAGAATTGCGTCACTATTTACATCCTCATATGTACACACAATAGAGTCTTCAAATATAATATTATCTACTTCCTCATATAACTCTAGAGTGCTTTCCTCAACATGGACATCATCAATAAAAGTATGGTCGAATGATTGATTCTCCACTTTTAGCTCCTTAATTTGGCGTATAAGATCATTTTCTATTTTACACAACTCAGAACTATTTTGTTGGGCGTTAGATGCATTAACCTTTGCAATCAATTGAGCTCCCAAGTCTTGAATAGCAATGCTAAATTTTTTGATCTCTTGTCCCAGTTCAGCTCTTCCTTCTATTAAGTCTTTTGTCCCATCTGTACTTGTCTCATGTTGAGCCTCATATATTTCTAATCTTTCAACTTGTTCCATTTGTAACGACCCAACCGATTCTTTTGAGCTCTAGCGTGTCGTTTGGTGGTTTACGGCCATGAGTAGCTTCACTTCAGGTATTATGACTTGTACGTGTGGTTGGAATTGAATTTTGAGAAGTTCGAAGTTGATATTTCGGAAGCTTTAAGTTGGAGGAATTGACTAATCTTTGACTTTTGAGTAAACGACCTCAGAATCGCAATTTGAAGGTTTTAACGAATTTGTATGATGATTTTGGACTTGGGCATATGTCCGGATCAGGTTTTGGATGACCCGAAAGCATTTTGGTGCCTATTGTGGAAAGTTGGCATTTTGGAAGAATATCATAAATTTGGGTTTGAAGTGTATTTCAATGTTATCAATGTCCGTTTGGGATTCCGAGCCTGGGAATAGCTCCGTATAGTGATTATGATCTTAGGAGCACGTTCAGTTGTGGATTTGGAGGTCCGTAGGTCACGCCCCGAACCTGGGGGCAAGACCGGCACCTGGTGCCTCACCTATTCTTGTGTACCAACTTGCAACTAAGGGACTCTGAACATATGATGTCATACTTTGGTCATGGGCCACATGGCAAGACAACTGTGAATGATGACTAAATATCAATATAAAACTGGGCCAACAAGGCCATCATAATTATTATAGCTAACAAACCAACTAAATATATATACAAGGCCTACAGCCCAACATACTGCACTAAATAACAGGATATGTCTACAAGCCTCTACTGATGGATATACTGTGATCGGAACAGTTCCCCGACCTACTCATAACATATATACATATATATATATAAGATGTACATAAAGCTCTAGACCAGGAAACTCTGAAAGGCATAAAGCTTATTGATCAATCTGAACTCGGGCAACACTTAATGAGGAGGTCTACCTGTCTGTCTGTCTGAACCTGCACGCATGAAATGCAGCACCCCCAGAAAAAGGACGTCAGTATGAAATAATATATCGAGTATGTAAGGCAATATACTGAAAGATGAAACTGAACTGATAATATAATAACTGCAAGTAACTGGAAGTCAAAGATAATATGAAGATATACTTACCTGTTGATAATGACTCAACTCTCTCAATATAGTAAGTAAAATAGATGTCCGGCCTTATAAGGCTCGGTATATATATATAAAACTGCTCTGCCGTAGTAGGCTCGCTCATAGGCGCTCAGATATACTAGGCTCTGTATCTCGACCAACTGGGCTCGCTCATAGGCGCTCGGCCATAGTAGGCTCGGTATATAACTTACCATCTAATCAGAGGTTACCCAATAGGGGCCTGGCCATCGATTATAGCTCGATGGTAATGAAAATACTTTTAATACTGTATATATAAACTCTCTGCTTTCTTTAATAGAAGAGGGAAATACTCCATTGAATATAAAGTCACGATAAGGAGAATATTGTAACTTACAAAACTAGAAAAATATACGTAACTTGCGAGACAGCAAAATATGCGTAAATTTTGGGATATGAATTTTTCTTTATGCCTCATTATCAAACTTGTGTAATGACGAGATCATTCCAAAATGAAGGAAAATATTAGCCTTAACATACCTGGAGTGGGAAAAAATCCGTATGATATTCTTGAGAAAGATTGCACTGTGCTTTCGTAGAATTACAAAAATCTCGTTGCTTCCCGTTGCTAAGAAGTCTCGTTTGAAATTGTGTTTCACCAGATTCATGTTACTACCTTCATCAATCCTTTTATGAATTGATTTAAGTCTTACTCCTTAATGTTGTAGATATATCAATTCTATTTAAGTGATTTAGAAGAATGTCTTAAACCTTGGTGGGTGTGGGCACCACTAGGTGATGACTAAGCTTTAGACTAAAGCCCCTAACATGCCACCTTTGTTTTTGTGGCTAATGAGTCATCACTTGGGCTTTAAATCAAGACCACTTGGCTGCCCCATTAGGTGATTAATCAATCTTATCAAAATATGCTTAATTAATTAGTTAATTTTCCACTAAAATTAATAATTATCCAATTATCCGCATAATTAAGAATTTTCTCAATTTACTTAAAATACTACTTACTTTTCACATACCTTATACACCTTACTAGCATGGTCATGTGGTACCTCGTATGACACTAATCCATAAATACCGAGTATTTTAGCTCGGGCCATATTTTATCTCAACATGCCTAACTTGGATGAAAATTCGTTTTCTTTGACTTCTTTCCCCTCTTACCTTCACGAATTTACTTATCACTTGTTTGAAATAGTGTAATACTTATAATCCCAAAATAAATCTCATTCTTGAACTTACGTTGATTAACGTATGAAAATATGGAATGTAATATCTCATTTCCGAGCTTATATCAATTTATTTATGGCGTACTTCTACGTACGAAAATATGGGGTGTAACATCATTCTCCCCCTTGAAACATTCGTCCTCAAATGTTGACTGATTTACTTATTATTTTCATGACTTATGTCTTCTGAATATTTGAGTACTCTCCTTGCCATCTTGGCAATTGTTCTGTGAATAATTCTAAAGGCCATGGCATTCCCCCTTTAAGCCTCTTTCTCACACCATGACTCGTGGTCGGAATTTTTCCAATCTTGTAACTGTTACTACCTTTATCATGTAGCATGTACGATTCTGAGTTTGTAAATACAGCTATGCACTTCTTCTCTCCTTTTCCCTCCAGCTTTTAGCCCATATCTAGGCCTCGCTTTGTGAACATATACGTAGCTTGACAAGATGTCCCTCTGGGCATCTATAGATATACTGAAGTTCTTCGCTCGGAACTTTGTTGAACTTACGAATATTTCTATACCTTATTTCACAAATTCGTTTATCCATCCATATGACTTTACCGCATGAATATGACTTTACTGCATGAAGATAGGTCATACTATACCGTAACTCTTACTTTGATTTATCGTTGCTGAGGTCTGCTACCAAATTCCAGCTTACTCTCGTTAGTTATCCTATATGCATAAGTCTAAACCATTTAATTCTTCCTCATTACTGTTCCTCTTAAGAATGACGACCTAATATCAGCTTATACTTTGTGACTTTTGTCCATCCATTATGATTTGCCTCAATATTGATCTACAACATATCACTGATAATTTGAAACTTCTGACATAAAACCTTGCCACTAGGGCTTACGTTGCATCGAGGAATATTCGAAGTGATTTCCGTAATCTTATTTCATAGTATCTCGATGTGATTCACCTTATGGGGGTATTCTAATCTTGTGCCGCATGTGAAACCTCTTCTCCTCCTCCTTTGTTTCTTTAAATCATTATTCAATCAAAGGCCCAAATGTCATCTTCTATCTGTCATAATTACACCCTCATTTCACTGCCAGGTCAGCATTCCATTTCTTCTGAATTCTACTAGTCTTAAACTCTTTTGAGTTTATCCAGGCTATACTGAACCTTCTATAACTTAGAGAACCCATCGGCTCTCTTGTTTTCATGGGCTTAATCCCAAGAACTTATCCATTATCATCACCTTCTTACTCGCCCTTTCTCATCCTTACTCCTGTCATAAAACCTCATCACTTTACTATACTTTAGCTTGCGACCCCTACGTATCTATTTATACTATTGACAACCTTTCTTTAACTTGCTTGCACCCTTGATTTCCTTATGTTATTCTAGAACATCCAGCAAGATATCACATCGTCTCTAACTCTTCTTTACTCTCTTGGCTAGATCTCTCGATACCTAGAAACCATAGGCTGGAAGGTATGCCACTGACGATGCTGCTATCATTCCTAGATACTGAATCCCAACACCTCTAACCTTCTATCTGAAGTATGGACTATTCACGACCTTGAGTATCTCGTACGTTGTTACCTTCCTCACATCGTATCTTCTATCTCTTTCATGATTTCCCTTCCACATAGGTATAATTCACATCCATAACTTGAAGCTATATTATAATACTTGCACCATTGGTACATATACAATCTGGTGGGAGCTTTATACCGACTTCTTATGAGGCTAGTACTTCTTTTTAACTGGCTTTATCGTAGAGCCGTTATAAAATATAGTTTTTGTATAATCTCTTTTGTACCTTTGATATTAAGATTAATTCTGCAATGTTCTTAATTACGATTTCTATAATTTTCTGGGTCCAATAATCAAATCCCTAATTTACTTCGTTGATGTAACTCTTTAGTTCTTCCTCCTTCTGATTATCCTTTATGTAGGCTTAAGCTACCTCCCGATCTACAGTTCATGGTATTAGTTATTATGTCTAGCCTTTCATGGGTGCTGAGGAATATCCATGATGAAATATTCAATCATTTGTCTATGACTTGGGCTCAATTCTTTCTTTAAACTCATAACGGAATCTTCTACGGCTGGATATGTTGTATGTATAAACTCCAAACTCTTAAGTGTGTAACTAACTCTGGATCATAAATCGGATAATTCCTTTCGTTCCATTTCATCTTTCTTCAAACGTAAGCAATTGCTTTTCCTGATCTTTTTGCCCCCTTGTTGTGTGAATACTTAGCTTATCTAAGTTCTCACGCATGCCAAAATTTTTGTGCAACTCATATGGTCTCAAATACTACTTTTGGTTTTACTACCCGCTCATTAGCCATGGTAGGTACCACTTTCTTTTGGAGTGCATACAATTTTTGTTGTGAGATTGTTGTTATAAGACCATCTCTTCTTTAGGTCGTTGTGCTGAGGTTGAAGCCTTCTTCCTTATTTTCTCATCTAGTCTTTTGTTGTAGTACTTAGGGAGGACCCTTGACTCTCGTAAAGCTGTGAGCCTATTACGGACCTTTTGATGTCCTTCCTTGCCTATAATCACCCGTAGTTGCTTACCTCTGTGCCCTTGTACTTGTAGGGTTACTTCTAAACTGATATTTTGATTGTCTTCCCAGTGGCACTTTCTTTTATCCCCGTAACACTCATACGGTACTTTTAACTACCCCGACTCCTATTTGAATACATCTCAACTATTATAATGACATTATTGCGAGGCTGAATTCTCCATGTTGGGGTTTACTACATTTATCTTGCATGGTCCACTGATTTGTCTGTAACTTCTTGTCTAGTCATAACTAGGCTCTTCCTAAATCAACTACTAACTACTTGTCGGCCCATTATCATATTCATATTCCACATGATCTTTCTTGGGTTATTTCCTTGTCTTAACTTACATCACGTACCGACTCCTTATCTATCAATAACATCCCGAGCATGAACTCTTACTTCCTTTTTTTTGACGTTGTGCTTACATAACGTTCTGGAATCATGGCATATCTGTAACATTTGGATAAGTGCAATCTCATCCCTTTCTTATTTTTATCGCATTCTTACTTTATCATTCTATATTCTCCCCTTTTTGGGGAATACCAAGACTTGGAGCTATGACAACCTGCATATAGATGTTTTTCATCTTCATTTTTGGTGTCCTTTCACATTATCAATGACCCTTACTCGCCTTGCGTTAATCCTTCTGTACCAAGGATACAAAATTCCCCACTCACGATGGTGACACTGAGTGTAACTAGCACATACAATCCCTTAAGTTTAACTTTGCTCATACTGCTTGCTTTAGGGAAGCGTCTCCCTGAATGACCATTCTCTGAATTCATCATGGATTTTATTTTGTTGTTCATTCTATTATTGCCGGAATGCACTCTAAAATTCTCACGATGTTGACTATCATCAAAAATCTCAGTTCCTAATTCATGTTTAGTTTATCTTATTCACCAGTCCATACTGATTTCTATCACTTTGGGGTCAAACTTTTCCTTATGTTAATCACATTAGAGTCGCGAACTTATTTCTTGAAATAAGGATATGACTTTATGGCCTATACTCTTTTGTTGTCTTTAAGGCCCATCACCTCTCATCTTTTTCTTCATTTGACTATAGATTTTGTAACACTCTACCGTTGTCATCCATGTATCACATCTCACTCATAATGCTTCATTATCCCTCTTCATAGTTCCCTGCTAATATTTCTATCTATCATTTTATTATGAAAATTTGAACAAATCATTCTTTTGCTTTTAGCCCCCTTACTCCATCCATTGGCTCTTCGAATTTCGAAACATTCTTTCTCTACTAGGGACGGGAGCTACACTAAGGTAATATTTACCCCTTCCAGGATTCCAGTGCACGTCTTTGTAGTACTCATATCCAGCTATACTATTTTAGAGTGCACCATCTAGGTATCTCACAAGGAGGTCCATTATCACCTTTGTAATATCCCTTGAAAATGTCAACTAACGCAAACCATCCATTCGTCATTTTGGGTTACTCTAACCTCAGCCGGATCCTGTTATCCCATCCTTCTCTTAAACTATATCTGTTAGATCCCCATAGGCACAACTGGGATATGTGTGGCCGATCGTACGTACATCTATTAATGTTGAAGGTAATTTAAAATACTTATATCTCCCTTCCTGAATGGTAAATAATGATAATCTTTATTAACTGGGTACCTCGTACTCTTCTTCACCTTTCTTCTTTTACTTGCTGCCGCTTGTGTCTAATTTCCAATTCTGTTATTCATTTTTAGTGTAAGAGTGGATAAGTATTCTTTCCAAAAAGCTCCTTATCAAGATCCGTACACCTTTTAGTACATGCATGATCTGCTGAAGACCTCACATTTACTCATCATAAACAAGATGCAAAATCGAGTTCTTCTAACTTAACACTTCCACAACTATATCTCTTATCGATCGTCTTTCTGAATATAGGCAGCATCTTATTACGAATAAAATAGAAGTTCGAAATTTGAATTCTTATAAGTGAGCTCTACCACACGATCTAGAGTAAGAAGAAAGAGTGACAATCCTAAACGCACTGTTGCCTCCTGCTTATAAGTGTGGTGCACAACACACCCATAAATAAGACTCTACTAGACACGGCTTGTAGACTCCCTAGGACAGAACTGCTCTGATACCACTTTTGTCATGCCCGAACCTGGAGACGAGACCGGCACCTGGTGCCTCACCTATTCTTGCGTACCAACTTGCAACTAAGGGACTCTGAACATATAATGTCATACTTTGGCTATGGGCCACATTGCAAGACAACTGCGAATGCTGACTAAATGCCAATATAAAACTGGGCCGACAAGGCCATCATAATTATTACAACTGACTAACCAACCAAATATATATACAAGGCCTACAAGCCCAACATACTAGACTAACTGACAGGATATGTCTACAAGCCTCTACTGATGGATATACTATGATCGGAACAGTTCCCAGACCTACTCATAACTTATATACATATATATACAAGATGTACATAAAGCTCTAGACTCGGCAACTCCAAAAGGCATGGAGCTTACCGATCAAGCTGAAATCGGGCAACACTTAATGAGGAAGTCTACCCATCTGTCTATCTGAACCTGCACGCATGAAATGCAGCGCCCCCAGAAAAGGGACGTCAATATGAAATAATGTACCGAGTATGTAAGGCAATATACTGAAAGTTGAAACTGAACTGATAATATAATAACTGCAAGTAACTGAAAGTCAAAGATAATATGAAGATATGTTTACCTGTTGATAATGACTCAACTCTCTCAATATAGTAAGTAAAATAGATGTCCAGCCTTATAAGGCTCGGTATATATATATAACTTCCCTGCCGTAGTAAGCTCCCTCATAGGCACTCGGCCATACTAGACTCTATATCTCAACTAACTGGGCTCGCTCATAGGCGCTCGGCCACAGTAGGCTCGGTATATAACTTACCATCTGATCAGAGGTTTGCCAATAGGGTCCTGCCCATCGATTATAACTCGATAGTAATGAAAATACTTTTAATACTGTATATATAAACTCTCTGCTCTCTTGACTGGAAGAGGGAAATACTCCATTGAATATAAAGTCCCGATAAGGAGAATATGGCAACTTACAAAACTAGAAAAATATACGTAACTTGCGAGACAGCAAAATATACGTAAATTTTGGGATATGAATTTTTTTTTATGCCTCGTTACCAAACTTGTGTAATGACGAGATCATGCCAAAATGAAGGAAAAGCTTAGCCTTAACATACCTGGAGTAGGAAAAAATCCATATGATATTCTTGAGAAAGATTGCACCGTGCTTTCGTAGAATTACAAAAATCCCATTGCTTCCCGTTGCTAAGAAGTCTCGTTTGAAATTATGTTTCAACAGATTCATGTTACTACCTTCATCAATCCTTGTATGAATTGATTTAATTCTTACTCCTTAATGGTGTAGAGATATCAATTCTCTTTAACTGATTTAGAGGAATGTCTTAAACCTTGGTGGGTGTGGGCCCCACTAGGTAATGACTAAGCTTTAGCCTAAAGCCCCTAACATGCCACCATATTTTTGTGGCTAATGAGTCATCACTTGGGCTTTAAATCAAAACCACTTGGCTGCCCATTAGGTGATTAATCAATCTTATCAAAATATGCTTAATTAATTAGTTAATCTTCCACTAAAATTAATAATTCCCAATTACCCGCATAATTAAGAATTATCTCAATTTACTTAAAATGCTACTCACTTTTCATATACCTTATACACCTTACTAGCATGGTCATGTGGTACCTCGTATGGCACTAGTCCATAAATACCGAGTATTTTAGCTCGATCGTATTTTATCCCAACATGCTAAACTTGGACGAAAATTTGTTTTCTTTGACTTCCTTCCCCTCTTACCTTCACGAATTTACTTATCATTTGTTTGAAATAGTGTAATACTTATAATCCCAAAATAAATCTCATTCCTGAACTTACGTTGATTAACGTACGAAAATGCAGAATATAATATCTCATTTCGGAGCTTATATCAATTTATTTATGGCGTACTTATATCTACAAAAATATAGGGTGTAACACCGTAGGTCATTACGGGATTATTTGGCGAAAGTTGGAAATTTGAAGGGTTTTGGGGAGTTTGACCAGGAGTGAACTTTTTGATATCGGGGTCGAATTCCGATTCCAGAAGTTGGAGTAGGTCTGTAATGTTGAATGTGACTTGAGTGCAAAATTTGAGGTTAATCGGACATGATTTGATAGGTTTCAGCATTGAATGTAGAAGTTTGAAGTTCTAAAGTTCATTAAGCTTGAATTGGGGTGCAATTCATTGTTTTGATGTTGTTTGATGTGATTTGAGGCCTCAAGCAAGTTTGTGTCATGTTTTAGGACAGGTTGGTATGATTGGACAGGGACCCGGGGGCCTCAGGTGTGTTTCAGGATGGTTTCAGGTTATTTCCCCATGATTTGTTGTTGCTGGTTGCTGGTTTTGTCCTTCGCGAACATGAAGGGAGTCCCGCGTTTGTGAAGTGGAATTTTAGGGTTGCTGGGATTTTGCCTTCGCGAACATGAGGCAGTGGACGTGAACGCGATGCAGAAGCTAGGAAAGCCTTCACGAACGCGACGCATGGGCCACAAATGCGAAGAAGGAAGAGGAATGGGGACTGGGAGCCAATTAGCCTTTGCGAATGCGGAGCTCCAACCATGAACGCGAAGCTGTAGTGCCTGAAGCCTTCATGGACGCGAGGCCTTGATCGCGAACGCGAAGAAGGGGGTGACTATGCTGGGCAGAATGTTTTAAAAGCGGGTCACTCATTTCTTGCTTGGTTTGGGCGATGTTGGAGAGGCTTCAAGGGGAGCTTTTCATCATCTATGCCAAGGTAAGTTATTCCCACCTATTTCAAGTTAAATACATGAATTATATATGGATTTGAACGGTAAAATCGGTAGAAATTTGGGATTTTGAAGAAAAACCTCAAAATTGGTATTTTTGGATATTGACCATGAAATTGGACATGGAATTGAGAATAAATTATATTTTTGAAATCGTAATGTTATGAGTAATGTTTATCTTCGAAAATTTTCGGAATCCAGGCACTTGGGCCCGAGGGTTGCTTTGTCGACTTTTCGAGCGGAAGTGGGAATTTGTCTAAATTGATTTGTTGTGAGTATTAGAGTATATTTTTATAGGTTTTCACATTGTTTGACTAGTTTTGAAGCGACGGGCATCGGTTTGAGGTGTTAGAGTGGTGTTGGAGTTGGCTATGGAGCTTTGGAGCAAGGTAAGTCTCCTGTCTAATCCTGTGAGGGAGAAACTACCCCTAGGTATTGTAATTGATATTTGCTACTTCTTGCGGGGGCTACGTATGCACGAGATGACGAAAGTCCGTACGTGGCTAAGTTCATGTTATTATCCGGGTAGGCTTAGGTTCACAACATGCTATAGCTGTACTATTTGAGCAGTCTTTTGCCTATTAAATTCCTCTATTTTACATTACTACTTGAGACTAGACTTGCTATTGTCGAGACTTCACGAGCTTATGATTAGTCATGAAATAATTTTACTCCTCTTACGAAATGTTTCCGCGATATATATGTTTCATTGAAAGTTTTCATTGAAGAAATTATAACTCACATGTTTATTCGTGAGTGGGATCAAGGACCCGTTTAATCTTCTTATTCTAATGGGATCGGGCCGTTCGCCTCGACAGGATTTATGTACCACACTCTCATGGCAGTGGGTCGTTTGCCTCGGTAGTTTAATAAATTTATCTATGGTTTGTGTCATTCGACCCTCGGCAGTGCACAGATTATGATGGGATCGGGTCGTATGCCTCGGCATTTCTATAAAATATCCTTATGGAAATTGTGCGTAATATTTGGCAAGAAGCCAGTGTATCATTAAGTCTTTTTCCTGATTTGAATTATCACGACCCATTTGGTGAGGTCCTATATATATATATATATATATATATATATATGTATGTATGTTCCGGTTGAGGAGGAATTTGCTAATGGAGAGTTTGAGTTTATTGTAAAGAGGAGAATTGTACCTCGTATTTATACTTGTTTATTTACTCTACCTCATATTTGTTCACCTCTTTACTATATCTGATATTATTGGACCACTAGTAAGTGTCAATATCGACCCCTCGTCATTACTCCTCTAGGTTTAGGCTAGATACTTACTGGGTTTACGTTGATTTACATACTCATACTACACTTGTTGCACAATTTTGTGCAGGTACATTTGGGTCTGGTGGTCTTTTGGGCGCAGAGGCGCGGATGATGCGGGGACTTACCGTGAGCTACATTTCATGTTGTGATCCGCAGACAGCAGAGTCTCCTTCAGATTTATTTATATTTTTCCTGTCTAATTTGTATTCCGGACAGATGTTGTGTTTTATTTTACTTCCTAGTTGATGCTCATGCACTTGTGACATCGGATTTTGGGGGTACTTATGAGTTGTTCAGGAATGTAGTGGTGAAAACATTATCATTTACTTTGTAAATTTTATTCTCTAATTAATTAACTGAAGGAAATTATGATTTCAAAAATACTAGAATCAGTATTCAAGTTAATCAATTTTTGTTGGCTCGACTGACAGCAGTGTTAGGCGTTGATCGCGGTAAACTCAACCTTACGCAACGGTAGGAAGAGCGGGCGCTAAGACTTTTACCCGAATAGTGGTATTGGGGTCAATTTCCACAGGGAGCTTGGAATGGAGTTGCGTATTTGTTCAGACTAGGAATGCGTGTTTGCTCCTAATTGTACTTCTATCATTTTATTGGGTCGATTCCTAATTGTATCAACTACAAGTTTAAGCTAATTTATGCTAAAGGGATATGTTCTAAGTTGTGATTAATATAGAGAAAGACACTAGGGTCGTGACATCACCTAGGTGGTTAACTAACGGGTAGAGACTACTAATAATAGATTGACATATTTGGGATCAATGTTATAACTGTTGCACAATTATACCCACTCTCACACCTCTCGGTAGAGAGAGCAATTCTGCCCAAGTGACTCTCTCGAAACCAATTGGGTAGGCCAATTAGACCAAGCAACTAGGGTTTAAATAGGGTGATTACTCTCTCGAGGTTTAACCCGTTAATTGGCACTACCATTTCTCATGAAACTAAGCTAAAAATGCCCAAGATAGGCCAAAACATAAGTCTCACGAGTGTAACAGCTATCAGATGTACCCAACTTAACCTAAATATGGTAAAATGTTCTATTTATAGTGGACTGGAAAAACTGGACAAAACTGCCCCTGCGGGGTTAGTGCGGACCGCACAAAGATGGCACGCGGCTGCACTGGGTTGCTTGACCTCTGAATCTTGCTCTCTGAAGATGGTGATGCGGACCGCACAAAGTTGGAATGCGGCCGCATGAAAACTGGCGCGGACCGCACAAAGTTGTTGTGCGGCCGCATGAATGGTTTTGGCAGCTTCTCTGAACTTCACTGATGCGGGCCGCGTGACCATAGAGTGCGGCCGCATGGAGAGGGACGCGGGCCACATGAAGTGGGACGTGGCCGCGTGGTTTGCTTCTGGAATATGACACTCTCTGAACTTCTTGGACACGACCGCATAGCAAGATTGTGCGGCCGCATGAGTGAGACGCGGACCGCATGAAATGGGACGCGACCGCATGAGCTTGACTTGTAGTTTCACAGTCTCTGAACTCCTATGGTGCGGCCGCATGACATGATGGTGCGGTCCGCACCAAGTTCTGAATGTCCTTACTTTAATGATCTTTGACACTTGAGCAGGTTTCACTCCGATTTGAGTCGATCTTTGACGATTTGTCACTTTATAGCTCAAACCTGCAATCAAGTGCAATCTGTAAGCATTTTGGGACTATTTTGTAGCAAATTACACTCAAAGCGCAGGCAAGTATGGGTATAAAACATGTTAAAATCCTACTTATCAACTCCCCCAAACTTAAACCTTTGCTTGTCCTCAAGCAAACAAAACAAGACCCACCCCTCAAAGGCAACATCCAAGCAATTTCAGCTTATCCTAAAGTAACCTCAACAAGCATCAATTGGGAATAACAATTGCCCTCAATGCGAATGCATCATTAACACATTTAAACTTTGAAAACTTGTGGATCAAGTGTGACACAAGAGCATCAAGAGTTGACATATTTCATCAAAGAACTTTTCTCAATTACTTTGGCCATTGTGAAACCCAAACTCACACATCCTCAACTCTCCCTAAGTGAACCTCACCTTTTAGAGTATTGTCACACAAACCGAGGTTGATGAAATTCCACTCATCTCTCTCAACGAAGAGGCCACAAGTCCGGTTCTAAGTACCATATGCTTGCGCCTTATGTAAGTATCCACTAATGTAGGTTCCCTTCAACTCAAAATCATGTAGGGCTTTTGTGGAGTCATTGTGAAGGCTTTTGGGTAAGGGTAGGACATATTTTGTTCAAGTGGGTTCAATCTTCCCTTAAGCACTTCTTTTGATTCATTTTGGCATACTTTCTTGACTCATTTGAGTATTCACTTCTTTTTCAAGGGGTTAGAGAGACACATTGTCACCCTTTCTTATGTAATTCAACACATTTCTCCTTTTTCTACTTTTTCCACACCCTTTTTCACTTTTGTTTTCTTTGAATCGCCTTTTTGACCTTATTCAATTAGGTCTTTCTTTTTGTCTTTTCTTTTCTTTCTTTTTTTCATTACCTTTCTTTTCTTTTTGCTTTTGTACCTTTTACCACATTGTTTCCTTTCTTGTCTCCCCCCAAACTTAGATATTTGCCATCTACTCAAGGGAAGATTTGGGTACCAAGAGAGGGTATCATTAAGAACGGGTATAGGCTTGTAGCTTTGGTTCTTGAAAGAAGAAGGTTCAAGGCTCAAAATGGTTAACTAGGGATCATTTCATTGGTAGGTCATGGAATTGTTCAATCTTAGCATTTTGGATTAAGGAGAGCCTACAATCACTTCTCAAGCCAAATTTCACCTAAGATTTCGCCTCAACAAACATTCGGGGCAAGTTCTAGACCATCGGCTCGGGACTTGGACTCGCAAATCGAATTCTCACCACACACACTCAAGGATTGCTAAAGATTCGAGTCGAGGGCCCACAATGACCTTAGTTATGATTCAAGCGCACAATGGTCCAATACGACCACATGATGACTGTTTGGTCAACACAATAGTCTCAAGGCCATGACTTTCACCATCCTAAGCACAACATTATGTCTTTGACCATGGGATCAAAAGCAAATGTGTTAGGCCTAAGTGAAGCTTTGTCTGAGGTACCTTTGACTGCAAAACTTGAAAATCAAAAAAAAAAGAAAAATCAAAAATGGACTCAAACCCTTAAGAAGGTTGTCACGCTATCTCTCATTGGGAAGAGCCACCCGGTTCGCACAACACTCTACCCTTGGAAAGAACCGTGGCATTAAGAAAACCAAGGGCTTATTGCAAACGCCAACACAAAACAAAAAGGTTACGAGCCTGCTATGAAACTAAAAATGAAAAATTTTAACGAAAATAGAAAAACCGAATGAATATGTACAATAGGGGAGTAGAATATACAACGGGGGGAAATGAATATGTACATAAAGTAGAAAAGTAACAAGAATGATAAGTTATGTACAGGCCAACTATCAACTAGCAACATAAGCTAAGAGTCAAATAAATATGTACAGTCATCTCAAATGTATCAACCATAAAAATACAAAATAGTAGGGCGCACCCCCACGAATAAAAGCTGGCATTGTCCCCAATGCCAACTACCAAAATAAGCATATAAACAGAGAAAGGATATAGAGTGGCTCCTCAAGCCTGATCCGTCGTCATGGGCTGATCAGTGGTCTTCTGGTCCTCTGTACTGGCGGGAACCTCAGACTGGTTCCCGGCCTGTTGCTGCTCTACTACTGGGACAGGGGCCGGGTCATGGACCGGCTGAACATCTGGTGGAGCACTGAAAGTATCTTCCTGAACCTGTGCTACCTCTATCACAACACCCTCAGTGCTAGGAAGCTTCCTCTTCTTCCTTGGGTGCCTAGGCTCCTCCTCCTGCTATGGCTCCGGTACAACTACTGCTAGTGGAGGTGCTGACTCATCAAAGAACAAGTCTAAAGGCAGCTGGTCTACCTTTAGCTTGTCAACCTCAGCTCGGAGCTCCTTCACCTCTTCCTTAGATGCCCGGGATTTTCTCATCTTCTTGTGTTATCTGGCAAGCTCCTTTAGAGCTTTGCCATGTGCATCAACTGACTTTGTCAAGGCATCCTGAGTTGACAAAATCTTCTCCTGGTTGGCCAGGAGTGTATTCAATGTCTCCTAAATGGACTGAGGAATCTCAACGGTGGCTGGAACAAACTGGGCCGCAAGTGCGGTAGCCAAAGTGGACAACTTGGATGTCGAGACTGACATCCAGTTGTTCAAACTGGCCAATGTCTTTGCTAACTACTGGGCCGTGAGGGGGTTGGATTTGGATGTGGGAACCACTGGGCCAGTTGAAGAACTGGGACCTGTAGAGGAGGATGGGATGTCCGGAACAGTAGTGGTAGCAGGAGTAGGTGGCTCAATAGAGGCCTCTACTGCAACTGGCTCCTCAGACTGGCCAGTCAGGGCAGAGGTGGATGATTTTCCCTTCTTATCCCCCTTCGGGTTGTCCGACCCCTGAATATTAAACCATGAGAATGGGGACACCGGCCGGACTCCAACATCGAAGGGGTATTTTTTCACCTTTGCATCTTCAAAGTACATTGTTAGGGTGTTCGGGTAGGGGTAGTTTCTGTCCGTATCAATGCCAATGGATGTGATCACACTGTACATAACATTCCCCACATTGATGGGGAAACCTGCCATGATGGATGCAATGAGAACCGCTCGGGCGATTGGAATGGTCTGGTCATGGGACGAAGGGTCCAACCTGTTGCATACAAAAGTTAACCATCCTCTCGCCTTAAAATTGAGGTCCTTTCGCAGTATTTTCTTCCCCACCTGAATCCACTCCGGAACAGTACCCGACTGAGCTAAGAACTGTGACACCCAAGAACGAGCTTCCTCTTTCAATGCTAGCTTCTCTCTGTACAGAGAGTCATCCTCCTCATTGAAACCCAAATATTCGTTCAACGCCTCTCCCGAGAACACTATCTTCTTATCCCGCACTTTGGTTGCAATTGACCCTTCATCTTCTTGTGTTCTCTAGCAAGCTCCTTTAGAGCTTTGCCCTGTGCATCAACTGCCTTTGTCAAGGCAGCCTGAGTAGCCTTACTCTAGTAAGAAATTGTTCATGGACTCGGGGAAGGTAGGGTAACAAATCCCGGGTGACTACTCTTCTTTCTGGAATCACCTTCTTCTTGGGCCACACTTCCCGGAATTTATGAAAGGCCACCTCGCTGACAAATCTGTCCTGCCATACAACTGGGTTTCTACTTCTTTCAATTCCCCCAACTCCAGGTACCCCACTATCCGGGACCTCCTCATCACTCTTGTTTTTATCTTCTAAACCCTCCTTGGATTCTGAAACTGTGGGGGAGGTAGAGTATTTGGCACTACCTACTTCTGAGCCCTCAGACAACTCAGGTTGTATAACAATTGGAGCTTTAGCTGGGCCTGCGGGGGCTTTCCACAAATCAGGTGAGAAATCCTAGGAGGGGAGGTACTCACTCCCCGACTGCTCCTCATCACACACCACCTGCTTTCTTGTTTTTAGTTTTGATTGGGGAGTGAGTTTCTTCAATTTTGCTTTACCTCCCCAGGAGGGGTCACCTCCTCGTCTGGGTTGTTTAGCTCCACGCCCTCATTGTTTAACCATTTTCTGCACACAAATAATTCTAACATTGTTAGTTCAGGCAATTGCAGAGTTTCAATACAGAACAGAAACACAGATAGAGAACAGATGATAGCAGTGCGGACCGCACAAACAAGGCATGCGGACCGCACTGACCAAGTTAGGAAATGAACCCTCTCTGATTAGGAACTATGCGGACCACATGAACAGAGGGTGTGGCCGCGTGGGGGCCAACGCGGTCCGCACAAACTGGTCATGCGGCCGCATTGGCCATACTATTAAAAACTGGTTCCCTCTGAACCTCACCCATGCGGACCGCGCAAACATGGGATGCGGTTGCGTGGGGCATGGCGCGGACCACACAAACTGGGCATGTGGCCGCGTTGGGATAATCAACCTTTAGGCTCAAGGTTTACGCGGACCGTGTAGCAGAATGATGTGGCCGCGTAAAAGGCATGTGGACCACATAATTAGGGGGTGCGGCCGCACTGGGCTTTAATTACAGGGGCAATTAGGGTTTTACAAAAAAAATGCTCAGGTCTTTCACGTTTTAGCATCCTACTTTGTCCCTACTCATTTATAACATGCCCATCATTTCAAAGAACAACAAGAACAATATAAAACTATCCTAATCATGAAACGACGAAAAACAAAAAGAAAAACAAAGAAGTTATGACTAGGAGAACATGTATAAAGTTTAAATTAATACTAAGTAAAGACTAATGTGAGAGATATGTTACCAAGAAAGCGAAGAAATGCTCTTTATATTAACACTAAGAGGGGTCTCTGAATGTGAACAGTAACTTTTAGGGCTCAGGAGTTAATTTTGGCGAAAAGTTCTAATGAAGATCCTAATGGTCTATTTATAGGAAACACAGTGGGGTCCATCACTTACCGTCCAGTGCGGCTGCGTGAACACGACCGCGGGCCACACTGGGACTTTACCATTTACCTGTAGCTGCAGCGAAGGCGCGCAGACCGCATGAGAACCACGCGGGCCGCACAAAGTGGGACGCGGCCGCGTGAACACAATTCAAAGACTTGGCAATATTTTCTTTGGCCGATGTGGACCGCACAAAGTGGGATTGCGGCCGCACGGTTACTGTTCAGAGACTGTGCACTTTTTGCACAGTTGTTTTGCACTGGTTCAATCACAATTCCTGCAACATCTCACAAACCATTAGCTCAAAAATATTTATCTACAACAGAAATCAAAAAAGAAAGAAAAAGACATGGGTTGCCTCCTAAGAAGCGCCTGATTTAACGTCACGGCACGATACATGTTACCATCAAAGTCACTTCAAATGAATGAGCTCCACCACGGGGGTGTCATCAAACTTTCCCAAGTAATGCTTGACACGATGCCCATTGACCTGGAAAACTTCACCATTTTTGTTTTTGAGATCAATAGCTCCAAATGGGGTTACACCAACAACTTCAAATGGACCACTCCACTTAGACTTAAGCTTTCCCGGGAATAACCTCAACTGGGAGTTGAAAAAAAGAACCATGTCACCAACTTTGAATTCCTTCCCTCGGGCATACTTATCGTGAAGGTACTTCATCTTGTCCTTGTACAAGGACGCGCTGGAGTAGGCATGAAATCTAAACTCGTCTAGCTCATTGAGTTGCTCAACCCAGAGATTCGCAGCAACATCCTATTCTAAGTTCAATTTTCTCAAGGCCCACATAGCCTTATGCTCCAATTCCACCGGAAGATGACAAGCTTTCCCAAACACCAACCGGTATGGAGACATACCAATCGGGGTCTTGTAAGCTGTCCGATAGGCCCAAAGAGCATCATCTAGTTTCTTCGACCAATCGATACTATTGGCATTGACAGTTTTGGACAAAATACTCTTGATCTCTCGGTTGGACAAAATACTCTTGATCCAATCGACACATAATCAACCGCTACCAAGATATAGGTGTTCCCACAAGAACTCACGAACGGCCCCATAAAGTCGATACCCTACACATCAAAAATGTCCACCTCTAAAATTGTGTTGAGAGGCATCTCATCCTTTTCAGAAATCCCACCGGCTCGATGGCATTCATCACATCTCTTGACAAAATCACCGACATCTTTAAACAAGGAGGGCCAATAGAAACCGCAACTAAGCACCTTAGAAGCCGTCCTCACCCCCGCCATGATGGCCACCATAGGGAGAGGAATGACAAGCCTCCAAAATACTCAATTGTTCTTCTTCCGGGACACATCGGTGAATCACACCATCGGTGCAAATCTTGAACAAATATGGCTCATCCCAATAATAATCCAAACTATCCCGCTTGAGCTTCTTCCTTTGGTTAGAAGAGAGCTCATACGGGATTATACCGGTCACAAGATAATTTGCCACATCGGCAAACCACGGCATATCATGCATAGATACCGCAAGGAGTTGTTCATCCGGAACGCATCATTGATTTCAAGGCCTTCAGAAGGCCTCATCTCTTCTTCCAAGCGGGACAAGTGGTCTGCCACTTGATTTTCACTTCCTTTTCGGTCCACAATTTCTAGATCAAACTCTTGAAGAAGTAGCACCCATCTCATCAACCTTGCTTTTGAATCTTTCTTGGTCATCAAATACCTAAGGGCGGCATGATCGGTATGGATAATCACTTTGGCCCCCATAAGGTATGGTCGGAACTTTTCCATGGCAAACACAATAACTAGCAACTCCTTTTCGGTGATTGTATAGTTTCTTTGAGCTTCATTCATCATCTTGCTTGAGTAGTACACCGGATGGAACATCTTGTTGATTCTTTGGCCCAAGACCGCCTCTACCGCAACATCACTAGCGTCACACATGAGCTCAAATGGCAAGCTCCAATTGGGTGCGGTAATGATAGGGGTTGTTGTCAACTTGTGTTTTAGAAGCTCGAAAGCTTCCATGCATTTCTCATCAAAAACAAACTTGGCCTCCTTCTCTAACAACTTGCACAACGGATTAACTACCTTAGAGAAATCTTTGATGAACCTTCGGTAGAAACCCGCGTGCCCCAAAAAGCTCCTCACCCCTTTGACAGAAGTAGGGGGAGGTAACCTTGAAATGACTTCAATCTTGGCTTTGTCAACTTCAATACCTCTCTTCGAAATCTTATGACCCAATACAATACCCTCTTCTACCATAAAATGACATTTTTCCCAATTGAGAACTAGGTTTGTATCTTCACATCGGGCCAACACACGGTCCAAATTTGTCAAACATTCCTCAAAGGAGTTTCCCACCATGCTAAAATCATCCATAAAGACCTCCAATATATCTTCCACCATGTCGGTAAAAATTGCCATCATACATTGTTGAAAGGTCGCTGGGGCATTACACAATCCAAACGGCATCCTCGAAAATGCAAATGTGCCGTAGGGACAAGTAAAGGTCGTCTTTTCCTGATCTTTTGGGATGATGAGAATCTGATTGTACCCCGAATACCCATCTAAAAAGCAATAGAACGACCGACCCGCAAGGCGATCAAGCATTTGGTCGAGGAATGGCAATGGGAAATGATCCTTTCGAGTAACCTTATTAAGCTTTCTATAGTCCATGCGTACCCCGGCATTTGCTCGAGTGCCTCCACCAAAGGCACATTAATAGTCAAACTCTTCATCATCTCAATGAATTTCTTAAATTGGTTATCACCCTTTTGCTTGGCCAACTGTTGAGGATAGGGCGGAGGAGGTCGAGGTAAGGGTGCTTGGGCTTTGGGCACCACCAGCTCGGGCATATCAATTACGTATTCCCTAGATGGGTTCACGGCCTCTTGTGTTTCCTCTTCAACCTCATGAACATCAATCCGCACATCATCTCTCACACTTGGTTCAACTACATCTTCAACCACCAAAGGCATTTCATTATCTCGCAACTCATCTTTATCCACCATAACTTGGTTTCCTCTTGAGGCATGCACATCACCGCCTCTTCCACTTCGCGTTGTCACTGCCATCACATGATTATTGTGCCCACCCTTGGGGTTTACTACCGTATCACTTGGTAGAGCACCCTTTGGGAGAGTATTTAAAGACTGAGAGATTTGGCCTAATTGCACTTCCAAGTTCCGGATAGATGTGTTATGCGAAGCTAATTGGGCCTCGAAATCTTGGTTCTTTTTCATCATTTACTCGAACATGCTTTCAATTCTCCCCATCTCTCTTCCGGACGAACTCGGACCTTGAGAAGGAAAGGGGGGTGGATTGTTCGATTGTTGGTACATGTGGGGCCTTTGAAAACCTTGCCCCCGGTTGCCTTGGTTCCTGCTATTGTTCCACCCTCCTTGATTTTTGTTGTTTCCCCAATTATTGTTACTACCATGCCAATTTCCTTGGTTGTCTTGACTACCCCAATTGTTGTTTTGGTTAATGTTATTCCAATTACCTCCGCCTTGTTATTGATTGCCCCAATTACCTTGAAGACGCCATTGTTGATTTGAAGAGTTACCTCTATTCCTTTGATAGTTGTTGACATATTGGACTTCTTCGCTTTGATCATCATAGCACTCATTTGAATAACCACCACCATCATTGTTGTTGTCATATTGCTCACAATTACCTTGAGGTTGTTGTCCTCTTTGCCTCCTTTTCAACATAGAAACACCTTCCATTGCGTTGACTTGGCGCGGGTTTTGGACTTGTTGCAATTGCGCCTTTGCCAATTGATTCATAGTTGTTGTAAGCTCGGTGATAGCTTGGCCATGATCGTGCAATTCCTTGTGCAAATGGATGACCGTGGGGTCACCTTGGGGCACGTTTGCTCGGCTTTGACATGCCGAAGAGGTGTCGGCCATTTCATCCAATACATCACATGCCTCTTGGTAAGAAAGTTTCATAAAGTTCCCTCCGACCAATTGGTTCACGATGCATTGATTTGTGGTGTTGATGCCCCGATAAAAGGTTTGTTGAATCATAGGCTCGGTCATATCGTTATTAGGGCACCCTTTCACCATTGTTCTATATCTTTCCCATATCTCATGCAAAGGTTCTGTCGACTCTTGCTTGAAAGCTAGAATTTCATCCCGAAGAGCTGCCATATGACTTGGAGAGAAGAACTTGGCAATAAATTTGTCCGCCAATTCATCCCATGTTGTAATAGAATGATTGGGGAGCCTTTTTAACCAATCCAGTGCTTTACCCCGAAGAGAAAACGGGAAAAGCCTCAATCTCAACGCATCCTCGGACACATTTGTCTGCTTGCTACCCCAACATGTATCCACAAACCCCTTCAAGTGCTTGTAGGTATTTTGATCAGAGGCACCCGTGAAATAACCTCTCTGCTCAAGCAAGGTCAGCATAACATTTGTGATTTGAAAGTTCCCCGCCCGGATTCGGGGAGGAACAATAGCACTGGCGTATTCTTGATTTGGTAAAACTCTGGGAGCCACTCTCGGTGGTGCCGGAGGAGGGCCTGGAATATTGTTATTCTCATTTGCATTTATAATGACATGTCGGCCCCTCCGTGGAACTTGAGGTAAGACCTCATCTTGTTCTAGATCCTCTACCTCCTCCCCCGCTATCACATTGCCGAGAGGGTCATTTGCATTAAGAGCCATTGTACCTGATGTAGACACCTGATTTTTGACCCTCCCCGAGAATTTTCACATTTTTAGCATAAATATGTAATTTAGGCCTAATATAGCTATTTTGACTATTTTTGCTTTATTTTGTCGCAAAAGAGGAAAATTACAAAAATATATATATAAATTTTAGTTTATGTATTTCTCATAAACTTGAAAAAATACAAAAAATTGTACTTTATTTTTGTACTTTATATAATTTCGAAAATTACCAAAAATATAGTTCTATTAATGTTTTATAGTCATTTTAATTTTGAAAAATACAAAAATGTTACTTTATATTTTATCTTTATATTAAAAACGAAAATTACCAAAAATATAGTTCTATTAATGTTTTATAGTCATTTTAATTTTGAAAAATACAAAAATGTTACTTTATATTTTATCTTTATATTAAAAACGAAAATTACAAAAAAATAGTTTTATTAGTATTTTGTAGTTATTTTAATCTTGAAAAAATATTAAAAAAGATCTAGTTTTGTGTTAATTATCAGTCTTATTTTTGTAGTTATTTTGCTTACATAATCAGTTGAGCAACGTCGTGTTCCTATTTCTCGGGTCCGGGCAAAAGAATAATATTCGGGTTCAAACTACCCGGTTTTAGGCCTAATTTCGGACCTAGCCCATAATAATTCGAGTCCACCACACGTGAGGGGACACGCGTGGGGAACACGGACGGAACACCGTACACGGGGAACCCACCACGCGTGGGGGACACAAGTCTCGAACCCCACCACGCGTGGGGCTCATTTTTCTTGGCAGAAGGTTATCAAATACACGGGGTAAAACACATTTGGAAGAGGACTTTGAAATTTTTTAAGAACTTATGCACTGTTGATCTTCTTCTTGAAAGGAAAAAGAACCAAACGACCCTAGCAGACCACCCAAAACCACCATTCCTTACGTCCCGTCCAGCTAACCCCTCTCCGTCTCGCCACCTCCATCAACAACCAAACAGGCCCGTCGACCACTGTCCAAACGAACGCCGGAAAACACGACCATTCCTCCTCCTCCTAGCTCCGTCAAACCAGTCCGGCGATCCTCCATTAAACTCGGCATCCGCTGTTCTTCGTCTTCCTCCTCTTCCTGAAGAAAACCTAGGAAAAACCCTAGCGACCATAACCCAAAACCACCAGCTCCCTCATCGTTGTCACTATCCCGTCGCCACTGCCCCCTACTCCCTCACATCCCAAAACGCCATAACCACCAGCTCCACCCCCTCGTCGTCACTTTCCAGTCGACAACTAAACGACCAGCGAACACCACCGGAAAACCAGCGGCTTCGCCATCGAGCAGTAGCTGTGACTGCGCTGCTGCATCGCGCCACCAGCTCCTTCCATATCTGATCCTTTCCTCACATCCAAACGACCCCTTCTGCTGCAGCTTCACGTACCAGTTGCCGCGTCGGAAAATACAACAGCAACCCAACAATCTCTGGTCGTTGACAGTTTTTGGGTCCGAGCTTTCCATTTTCCATCGAGGTCGTCTTTGGTTCGTCGAGGTCCGGTACGACGAGGTGTTTGTCCGAGGTTTCGTCATTGTTCCTCGTTTAGTGAGGTCAGGTTCGAGTTCCGTCGGGGCGCTGTTGGTCGTTCTAGGTTTGTCGAGGTTCGAAGGTTAGTGTTCTTCGTCCTTTGTTTCATTCCGTTCGTTTCGCATATTATGGTTCAAGGTGAATGTCAACAATGCAATTTTTTGTCGTTTTATTAAAAAAAATGTTTATCTTATGGTTAGTTACTGCATGTGTTTAAAGTAAATGTGAGAACATATCGTGAGCTTAAGTTTTTTACGAGAATGTCTACTTCCATGCATATACTTGTGTTTATTAAGGGAACAATTTGACATCCTGTGAATTGTTGCGAACATATGTACTCGCGTATATTATGTACTCTCATTGTAATAGGTATGTGAACACCCGAATGAAAAATCATGACTACTAGCGTTTAAGCCTTATTCCTCGATCTTTAGTAATAGAAGTCGGATTTAATAACAATAACAATACGTTAGCAAAGTTGGGATTAATAGGAGCCTTATTAAAATACTTAGAATTCGGGACAAGCCGTTTAGCGAAATTCCACGGCCTTACCTAAAAATAATAATACGCTAGTCGCTTTAGGCGCGCCTTTAATAATTTAATTTTCTTAAGCTCGGGTGCACATTTATGTGACCCAAATCCAAGTCTCAATGAAATCGAAATGTGTCTCTAATCACGGGTACATTGATTGTGACGTGGTCTGAGATGCATTTCCATGACGTTGTCCTTTTAATAATGAATGAGACGAGCCTCGACAAACAAAAAATGCACAACTTGCGGGGCCCTCTAAATGTGTATATATTAAAACACTTAGAATTCGGGACATGCCGTTTAGTGAATTTTACGGCCTTCCCTAAAATAACAATACGTTAGTTGCGTTAGGCACGCCTTTAATAATTTATTTTCCTTAACTCGGGTGCACATTTATGTGACCTAAATCTAAATCTCAACCGAGTCGAGATATGTCAAACAACCACGGGTGCATTGATGTAACGTGGTTCGAGATATGTTTTCGCGACGTTGCAATTCCCTGTAAGAAATAATAATAATAATTATTATGAAAGCGGTAAAAGTTAAAATTTGCACATAAGTTCATATTTGTATAAAATCAGATAATCAAGCCGAATATAACAGTTGAGTGACCGTGCTAGAACCACGGAACTCGGGAATGCCTAACACCTTCTCCCGGGTTAACAGAATTCCTTATCTGGATTTCTGGTACGCAGACTGTAATATGGAGTCATTCTTTTCCTCGATTCGGGATTAAAATTGGTGACTTGGGACACCTTAAATCTCCCAAGTGGCGACTCTGAAATAAATAAACCAATCCCGTTTCGATTGTCCTTTAATTGGAAAAAACTCCCTTGCGCCCTCTCGGGTGCGGAAAAAGGAGGTGTGACAGCTCTGGCGACTCCGCTGGGGACAAACACCCAGAACCACTGGTTCAGGGTTAAGAATTCGAGCTTAGAATAATTGTTATTATTTGGCTTTATTTATTATCTGATTTTTACATGTTTGAGCCTAATGTGCTAAATGCTGCTTTTACCGCTTTGATATTATTTGAATTGTATATAAATTGTGCCGAAACCTTTCTCTTCTTACCTCCGGGGATGTGCTTACTGGTTGAGACTCCCTATTCTGTTAGTGTCATACCCTGAATAAAAGAGGCTCGGAAAGTTTCTAAGTCGGCTGGCCTTTTGGTTCCCGGAAAGGAGCTCCTTCCTCAGCTCGAGTTGTCCGCTCGGGTACACTGCCTAGAACACCGACCCAGGTTTTTGAACATAGAATAACGTGACTTCATGCCGGATCCCTAGTAGGAACGCTTATTTGCATCACGTTGCATTTGACTCAGGGAACTCAACACAGGGGTTGGGTCCGTCTAGGACTAGCGACCTGATATGAAAAGGCCATCCTGATGCATCCTATTTGTTTTCCGTGCATTTATTTGTCTCGTACCCGCATGCTGACCGGTGTTTGAATATTATGAATTTTGTGAAATTGAAAAAAAGGGAAATAACGGTTAAGGAATTGATTGTTTATTTTTGAAAAAAACCAATACCCAAATACTGTCAAAACTCTGCCGAAATTTTGAGAAAATGAAAAAAAATGTCTTATTAGTTTGTTTTATTAAAAGCAAAGGAAAAATAGAAAAATCGTTGTTCTATTTTGTTTTTCAGAAAAATATAGAAATATATAGTTTGTCTTGTTATAAAAATAAAAATTAAAAAATAAAAGTCTTATTTTAAAATGGTTTTTTTTATGAAAATTCAAAAAAATAATAATAATAAAAAAGAGTCTTTCATTATTTGTCACAAATATATATATATATATCCAAAAAAATTTATTTCCAAAAAATATATATATGTCTTTATTTGTTGCAAAAATATTTGTCTTGCCAAAAAGTTTAGAAAAGTTTTTAGACTCCCAATTTTCAAAAACAAAAAAAATCCAAAAATATTTTCCATTATTAACTTCTTTAGAAAGTCTTTTAATTATTTTTTTAAAAATAAATGTATAATAAGAAGAAAAAATCCGAAAATATTTTGATTCTTCTTTCAAAATTGAAAAGAAAATGCAAAATTCAAAAAAAAAAATTTAGAAGCATTTCTTTTATTAAAGGGAAAATTCCAAAAAATATATTCTTCTTTTCTTTAGAATAAAAAATAATGCAAATGAAAATTTAAAAAATATATCTTAGAAGTGTTTCTTTTAAAAAGAAAATCAATCAAAAATCAAAAAAATATACTTCCTTTCTTCTTTTAAAGTAGTTCATTCACAAATTCAGAAGAAAAAAAAAGTTAGTTCATCTACTTATTCTTGATTACCCGAACTACGCGGGTTTGATTCTCACCGGATATGAGATACGTAGGCAACCCTCATCGGGTCCAACCCCACCTTTTGCTAAAAAGCCAAAAACAAATATAAAAAAAAACAAAAAAACATGTCAAAGATTTTTAATTTTGTCGTAAATAAGTCTAGTGATGTAACTTCCCCTTTTTACAAAAAAAATAGCAAAAACAAATATGTCAAATTTTAATTGTCATAAAGAAGTCGGGTGCCGCTGTTTTATCAAGACATAGCCGAATGTTCCCGAAAGGGACGCCGGAAGGCTGACTTTGCATAAACAGCCACCTTTGGGTCTTTTTTAAGACTTGGTCCAGTTGACCCACACAGCCTTAAAAATCTTCGTCCCCGAGGCATTGAAAGGCCGTTTTTGCAATGTTGAATTTTCTATTTTTGAAAAATGATAAAAGAGTCATAAACAAGTCCGGGTGATGCCGCTTATGTCAAAAATAGCCAAATGTTCCCGAAAGGAACTCCGGAAGGCTGCCTTGGTACAGACGGCCACCTCGTTTTTTTTCTCAAACAACCTTAAAAATCTTCGTTCATGAAGTGCTGAGAGGTCGTGTTCGGAAATCCTTTTGAGAAAAATCGCATATATTTTTGTTTTTTATCAGAATAAGTTTCGTTTGTTAAAATCTTATTAATAAATGTGCAGAATGAGCACGACTCCAAATGAACCCTTTTCAATCATGAATAAAATCCCCCTCCAATTGCGGCTCTAGTGGAATGATTTAGGCAAAGAAGGGCATGACGAAATCAAGAAGTATCTGAAAGGCCTCACGAGTTTGTTGGATATCAGGCCACGAGGAGATATCATAAGGGCACTAGTCCCCCACTGGGATCCTGCGCACAATGTCTTCCATTTCTCGGACTTTGAACTTACCCCAACTTTAGAAGAAATAGCAGGGTATATCGGCAGCGCTGAGACTCCTTTGAGGCACAAATATCTGATTGCTCCAAGAGCTGTAGCAATACACCGGTTTCTAGACTCCTTAAAGATAGTCAGAACAATTCATAACCCTGACTTGGCAAAAGGTTTTTGCAGCATGAGTTTCATATATCAAAGATATGGTCACATAGGAGGATTCGACAAGCCAGAAAACCAGTTGTGCAGCAAAAGTAATCGTCAAAAGTGGGAAGAACATAGACGGATTGCTTTCATGATAACTTTCTTAGGACTACTAGTATTCCCAAGAAAAGACAAGAATATTGACATAAAGATAGCAGGGGTCGTCAGTACGTTGCTCACACAGAGAGATAGTACGTTGGCGCCCATGATAGTATCTGATATGTTCCGGGCTCTCACGTCTTGCAAAGTCGGAGGAAGCTTTTTCGAGGGTTGCAATTTGTTGTTGCAAATGTGGATGACCGAACACCTATGTCACCGAGCCCAGTTTCTGAGCCATGGATCCGCTGAAAAGACCTGCATAGAGGAGTTCTATACCAGAGTTAATGAGACCTACCTACCGGAAGGAGTCATAGCATGGACCTCATATTTCCGTACCCTCAACGCCAGTCAAATACAGTGGGCGCTAGGATGGTTACCGATCGATGAAGTCATATACATGCCAGCAGTCAGGCCCCATTTTCTATTAGTGGGACTTAGGAGCGTTCAACCATACGCGCCGCATCGGGTTTTAAGGCAACTGGGGAGGTGTCAGATAGTGCCGAAAGACGAGGATCTAAGCACCCAGGTGATTGAGATCAGTCCCGACGGCCAGTTTCCTGAAGCAAGGGTTCGCCAAATTTGGAGCCAATGTCAATACTTAGAAGCAAATACTTGTGTAATGAATCGGGCAAAAGGGGAAGTTTCGCCCGGGTATCAGGCCTGGTACAAAGGGGAGACATCATCTGGAAGGCCGACCAAAAGACCTCACCTGCAAGAATTTGCCAAATCTTCACAAGAGCAGTGGGGCTGGTTGGCCAAAGAGCGGGAATATCTTGCCGAAACAGGCAAACTGAAGCAACAAGTTCAGGATATGAGGTTTGAATGCCAATTACAGTCTACTGCCCACAAGGGAGAAAAGAATAGATTAATCAGAGAAGGCGAGATCCTCAAAACTCAGATCCGGAGGATGAAAAAGGAGGCTGAAAACCAGCTGAGAAGCCGGGCGGATAAAAGATTGATAGCGGGGTTAAAGGATCAGGTTGCGGAATGCCAGGAAGATTTGGAAAGAGCCAAGGCTAGCACGGCAAGATTGCGGACCAAGTGGGCAAAGGGTACAATGGCCCGGAGGCAGCGCCTGCAACAAGTCATAAGGGATTATGAACTGAGCATCGGGACATTAAGGGAAACGAATTCCACTCTTCAAGAGCGGATCTTCAAGCAAACACGAGATGCCCAAGCCGACAGAAGGCAATGTTACGATGCGATGACCAGAATGGAAAGACAAATGGAGATGTTCCAGGATCAACTTGCCAACAATGCGCAAACACTAGGATTGAAGAACCGACAGATAAGGCAATTGTTCACAGAAAGGGACAACATTCGAGGAAGGATCGACGAGATTGGGCATTACATCTACATGAGATGCCTGGCATGCGAGCAAATGCCTCGGAAGACCCTCCTTGCTTCCATCATGGGTTGCGTCCACCGAATCATGAATGAGTTGAAAAGCCTGCAGAGGGACCTCACACCAAGGGCCGCGGAAAGGCCGAATGATGCCTCGCGGGCCCCTAAGTTGGAAAATTAATCTTTGGTTGAGTCTTGTTTATTTGGCTTTGTTGCTTTTCCATATGTTGTTTTCTTTTCTTTTAGTCAAAACGGGTTAAGAACTGTGGAGTCTGTACTATTGCTATTCCTCGTTTGAAGTAATTTGTAATAGCAAAATTTTGAGAATGAATTTAATGATTTCACAAGAATTTTGTGTTTCTTTACTTTAAGGCAGAACTACGCAAGGTCTGATTCATGCGGGGTCATGATACGTAGGCAATCCCCATAAGATTCGACCTCTTTTAATAAAGAAAGAAAAGAAAATACAAAAATAAAATAAAAAAAAAAATAGAAAAGGGGATAAATGAGCAAACCGGGATGACGCATGTTGTTTAAAGCGAAGCATGTAGAAACGGTTAACTGCCTAGGAGCATTGCATCCTCTATGTGTTGAGATTAAATCCGTTAAACTCTAACGCTAACAAAGTTTGTTGTTGTCTGATCAAGACAGTTAGTTGTTAAAGAATTCTGGCAACACACCCTTACCAAACCAGATCCAAAGGACCGGTAGCAATAAGCATGACTACTTCAGAGAATAGTAACGAGGAAGAAAGGCCGATGAGCCAGTTGTTAAAAGAAGCGATGAAAAAGATTGAAAGGATGAGACTAGAGATGAATGCAATGCAGCTAGCTTTAGCCAAAGCACAAAAGAGTCCTAAGCCATTGGGGCGCATGCCGGAATACCCTCATTCCGGCCCTTCCACAAGCCTCCCGAATCCCCGTTATCATCAAGAAAGAAGCCCTCATGATTCCCAAGCTCCACCACCCCATCAACCTCTCCCAACACCAAATATTCCCACTTTTGTGGGACCCCCATCAGCCACCTTGCAAAGAACGACCAGTGAGCCATTGTTTCAGGCCCACGATACGCAGTACTACCCCCCTAAGCCTACATTCCATGCCCCCGAGCCCCAGGCCTACAATCCGCACTTGGAGGTACCTGCAGAGATTGAAAAGCCGGTTAAATCCCCTGAACAGGATGAGGTATTGAGAAAGTTCAAAAGCCTGGAGCAGTCCTTCAGGAACCTGCACGGTTTGGGCAACCAAGTCAGCGTAGCTTACAAAGATCTATGCCCTTTCCCGGACGTCCAACTCCCGGCGGGGTTCAAGATGCCTAAGTTTGATTTATATAAAGGGCACGGCGATCCCATGGCACATTTGCGGGGATTCTGTAGCAAAATGAGAGGGGCAGGCGGCAAAGATGAGCTGCTGATAGCTTATTTCGGCCAAAGTCTGAGCGGATCTGCACTAGAATGGTATACCAGGCAGGATTCCAGTAGGTGGTACACTTGGGATGATCTGGCGCAGGCTTTCGCAGGTCATTTCCAGTACAATCTCGAGATAGTCCCTGACCGTCTCACATTGTTGAGGACTAGGAAGAAACCCGGGGAAAGTTTTCGCGAGTTCGGTTTCCGCTGGAGAGAGCAAGCGGCCAGAGTCGATCCTCCCATGAGAGAAGGAGAGATGGTGGACTATTTCTTACAAACATTGGATCCAACCTACTTTGGTCACTTGGTGACAACGGTTGGAAAATCCTTCAATGAGGTGGTCAAGATAGGGGTCATGATAGAAGAGGGTCTGAGGTCTGACAAAATCCTGAACTACTCGGCACTCAAGGCAACGACCCAGGCTATCCAGAACGGCACGGGAGGTGCGCTGAGAAGAAAGAAAGAAGAAGTTGCCTCGATCGAGGCAGGCAGTTGGTCCGGATCTGGCAGGCCACACTACAACCAACCCAGACCTCACAGGACAAACTACCCATACAACCCACCACATCACTATTATCCCCCCCCCAAGAACCGCATTTCACCATCCATCAAGCCCAGACATACACCCAACCTCCGGTTCGCCCACAATGGCGTGCGCCGGCTCTCCACACTACATACCCAGCACCACATAATACCTACCCACCACCACAAAATACTTACCCTCCACCCAGAGCACACAGGAACCCTCCAGGGACAGGTTTTCGAGGGAGTCAAGCGGCTAAAATTGATAGGCTACAGAAACATAGAGCCTTTACTAAGCTGGGAGAGTCCTATACTGCCGTATTCCACAAGTTGAAACGATTGGGTTTGGTAAGTCCTGTCGAACCCAGAGAGCAAAACCCCCCTCCTCAAAATATGAACAGGACGATAAGCTGTGAATATTGCTCAGGGATGCTGGGACATGAAACTGAAAAATGTTGGAGATTGAAGCAGGCGATACAAGACCTCATTGATACTAACAAAATTGAGGTTCAGACACCGGAGGTTCCCAACATTAACCAGAACCCACTGCCAGCACACCACGAGACTCACATGATTGAGTTGGTGTATGAGGGAGGAGAGTTGAGAAAACCCTCACAGACAGTGATGATGATTCAAGCCACCCCGAAAGAAGAATCAACCAGTGGGGGAACGAGGGTACAGTCGCAGAGGGAAGGCGTCAAGCCAGTAGTGATATTGGGGAAGAGCCCGTCTGCCATAACAAGCAAACCCGAGCCAAACAAATTGGTAATATTAGGGACTCCGCCCACACCTACGGTTGCGTTGAAGGGGGTATACAGAGAATTGGTCACTATAAAGCCTGTAGTCCAACTGCCAATGATTGATAGCAAAGCTGTGCCTTGGAAATACAAGAAAGCAATAGTGATGTACAAAGGAAAACAGGTGGAGGAAGTTAGTTGTGAAGCACAGGGGCTGACTCGATCAGGTCGGTGTTTTGCTCCGGCGGAGCTGAGAAGAACCAACCCGGCTGCAACCAAGAAACCTGTATTTGAAGAAGAGGCTGAGGAGTTCCTGAGAAAGATGAAGGTACAGGACTACTCCGTGGTCGAACAGCTGAGGAAGACACGGGCCCAGATCTCGCTGCTGTCGTTACTGATCCATTCTGAGGAGCATCGTCGGGCCCTGATGAAGATATTGAACGAAGCTCATGTGCCCAACGAGATTTCTGTAAACCACCTGGAAACCATTGCCAACAAGATTTTCGAGGTGAACAGGGTAACATTCTCAGATGATGACCTGCCGATGGAAGGTACAGAGCATAATAAAGCTCTTTACCTAAATGTCAAATGTGAAAACTCGGTAGTTACTCGGGCATTGGTGGATAATGGTTCGAGTGCCAATATCTGCCCATTATCCACTCTAAACCAGTTAAAGGTCGATCACGGAAGAATTCGCAAGAATAGCATCTGTGTCCGAGGATTCGACGGAAATGGAACAGCCACGGTAGGGGATGTTGTACTTGAATTGACCATCGGTCCAGTCCTGTTCACCATGGAATTCCAGGTGCTAGATGCCATAGTATCTTATAACCTTCTGTTAGGACGACCATGGATTCATGCAGCCAAAGCAGTGCCCTCCACCCTACATCAGATGGTGAAGTTCGAGTGGGAAAGGCAAGAGGTCATGCTACACGGCGAGGACACGGCGTGCACCATGGGTGGCGCCATTGTACCTTTCATAGAGACCGATGATGACAAAGGTTCTTGGGTCTACCAGATTTTCGATACAGTGTCGGCAAACAAAATTTCTGAAGGAGAAATCATCCCGCACCCTAGGGTAGCTGTCGCGACAGTCATGATGGTCTCGGAAATGCTGGGTAATGGATTTGTGCCGGGAAGAGGCCTGGGAGTCGAGCTTCAGGGGATTGTCCAACCTGCCACCCTGCCTAAAAATCTGGAAACTTTCGGATTGGGGTTCAAACCAACCGCAGCAGATAGGAAGCAAGCGCAAAAAAAGAAGAAGAGGGTCTGGTTTCTGCCCAAACCGGTGCCACGTCTCTCAAGGTCCTTTGTCAGAGCCAGTGCCAAGGGGTCGCCAGTCCCGAAGATCCTAGGACCATTGATTGGTATGGATGGGGACCTGAATCAGAGTTTCGAGAGGCTATTCGCTGATATCAGTATGGTAGAAGCTGGAGAAGGTTCCAGAAGACCAGAGATACAGTTGATGGGGCCTAAGGCCAAAACCAACAACTGGACGGTTACTCCTCTTCCTGTCCGAGGGGAGTCTTGGTAGTAGGCTTTGATTTATGTTTTGTTTGTTTTGTTTTGTTCGGATTATTCCAGGGTGTAATCCAAATTTTACTTTTGTTTTGTAAAAGTGTGAACCCTTTTATCCCGCAAGTTTAATAAAGTTCTCTTCTTTTGCCCATTTTAATTTTGTTTTGTTCTTTTTCTTTCTGAACAGTTCTCTTTTTACTGGTTCTAATGACATGGCATGCACAGCGGATCGTCGACCTAGTCTAATAAATCAATCTGAATCCGACTTAATGACATAAGAGGTCGTTTGCGACGATGAATCTGAATATGACGAAGATAAAGCCTTCGAAGAGATAAACCGAGAACTGCGCCAATTTGAAGAAAAACCCAAACCTAACCTAAATGACACCGAGGCTGTGAATCTAGGGGACGCTGATAATGTCCGAGAAACCAAAATCAGCATCCATATTGAGCCGAATGTCAGGGAAGAATTGATCAAAACCCTCATGGAATTCAAAGATGTTTTTGCATGGTCATATGATGATATGCCAGGATTAAGCACCAATTTAGTGGTTCACAAATTGCCCACTAACCCGGCATACCCTCCGGTCAAGCAAAAGCTAAGGAAATTTAAAACAGAAATGAGTGTAAAGATCAAAGAAGAGGTGATTAAGCAGTTGCAAGCGAAGGTCATTCGGGTCACTCGATATCCCGAGTGGTTGGCCAATGTGGTACCAGTTCCAAAGAAGGACGGGAAAATCAGGGTGTGCGTCGACTACCGCAACCTTAACAAAGCCAGTCCCAAGGACAACTTTCCATTACCCAACATCCATATCTTGATCGATAATTGCGCTGGGCGCGAGATCGGATCATTTGTGGATTGTTATGCGGGTTATCATCAGATCCTAATGGACGAAGGAGATGCGGAAAAGACAGCATTTATCACGCCATGGGGAACTTACTGCTATCGGGTAATGCCGTTCAGACTAAAGAATGTCGGGGCAACGTACATGCGAGCAATGACTGCTATGTTTCACGACATGATACACAAAGAAATTGAGGTGTACGTCGATGATGTGATCATAAAGTCTTGGCGTCAGGAAGACCATGTAGCAGACCTAAGGAGATTCTTCCAAAGACACCGAAGGTATGATATCAAGCTTAACCCGGCCAAATGCGCATTCGGGGTTCCATCAGGAAAGTTGTTAGGATTCATCGTCAGTCGACGGGGGATTGAGTTAGACCCATCCAAAATCGAATCCATCCGAGATCTGCCACCGCCAAAGAACAAAACAGAGGTAATGAGTTTGCTGGGTAGACTCAATTACATCAGCAGGTTCATCGCTCAACTCACGGCAACTTGTGAGCCCATATTTCGGTTGCTGAGAAAAGATGCTGCGGTAAGTTGGACGGCAGAGTGTCAAGGGGCTTTCGACCAAATCAAAGGGTATCTGTCTAATCCACCCGTATTGGTCCCGCCTCAGCTAGGGAAGCCTTTAATTCTTTATTTGACGGTCCTGGAAAATTCTTTTGGTTGTGTACTGGGGCAACATGATGACACAGGAAGGAAGGAGCAGGCCATCTACTATCTTAGCAAGAAATTCACAGTATATGAAGTCAAGTACACTCAACTCGAGAAAACATGTTGCGCCCTAACTTGGGTAGCTCAGAAGTTGAAACACTACCTGTCCTCGTACACTACTTATCTAATATCCCGTTTGGACCCATTGAAGTATATCTTTCAGAAACCTATGCCCACAGGGAGGTTGGCAAAATGGCAAATTCTGCTCACAGAGTTCGATATCGTCTATGTGACGAGGACAGCCATGAAAGCCCAGGCGCTGGCCGATCATTTGGCAGAGAATCCTGTTGATGAAAAATACGAGCCTTTAAGAACGTATTTCCCCGACGAAGAGGTAATGCATACAAATGAGCTGGAGTTACCCGAGGAACCGGGTTGGAAGCTTTTCTTTGATGGAGCTGCAAACGCGAAAGGGGTTGGAATAGGAGCAGTACTCATTTCTGAAACGGGATGCCATTATCCTGTTACGGCTCAACTACGCTTCTATTGAACCAATAATATGGCCGAGTATGAAGCTTGCATTTTGGGTCTACGATTGGCTGCGGACATGGATGTCCAAGACGTCTTGGTCTTGGGAGACTCGGACCTCTTGGTACATCAGATTCAGGGTGAATGGGAAACACGGGACTTGAAACTCATACCTTATCGACAATGCTTGCACGATCTGAGCAAGCAATTTCGATCGGTAAAATTCAAACATATCCCGAGAGTTCATAACGAGGTTGCGGATGCATTGGCCACCTTAGCATCAATGTTGCACCACCCTGACAAAATGTATGTTGATCCTCTGCACATCCAGGTCCGTGATCAGCACGCTTATTGCAACGCCGTAGAAGAGGAAGCAGATGGCGAGCCCTGGTTTCATGATATCAAAGAATACCTCAGAATGGGGATATATCCGGAACAGGCCACTGGAGACCAAAAAAGAGCCCTTCGGCATTTGTCAAATGGTTTCTTCCTCAGCGCAGGAGTGCTATACAAAAGGACCCCAGATTTGGGATTGTTGAGATGTATAGATGCCGGTCAAGCCACGACGGTTATGGCAGAGGTACATGCTGGAGTTTGCGGGCCACATATGAGCGGATATGTATTGGCAAGGAAGATCCTTCGGGCAGGGTTTTATTGGCTCACCATGGAACATGACTGTATCACTTTCGTGAGGAAATGCCATCAGTGTCAGATACATGGAGATCGGATTCATTCTCCGCCAACAGAGTTACATACGATGTCAGCACCCTGGCCGTTTGTGGCATGGGGCATGGATGTCATTGGACCTATCGAGCCAGCAGCATCCAACGGTCATAGGTTCATTCTAGTAACCATTGATTACTTCACCAAATGGGTTGAGGCTAAAACCTTCAAGTCGGTAACTAAAAAGGCAGTGGTGGATTTTGTGCACTCCCATATCATCTGCAGATTTGGGATCCCAAAAGTAATCATTACGGATAACGGTGCGAATCTTAACAGCAGCCTGATGAGAGAGGTATGCCAACAATTCAAGATTACACACCGCAATTCCACCCCATATTGTCCCAAGGCGAATGGAGCGGTCGAAGCAGCCAATAAGAACATCAAGAAGATACTGCGAAAGATGGTGGAAGGGTCCAGACAATGGCACGAGAGATTACCTTTTGCTTTGTTGGGTTAACGCACTACAGTCCGGACTTCCATAGGTACAACTCCTTATTTGTTGGTGTACGAAACTGAGGTCGTAATACCGGCGGAGGTCGAAATTCTGTCCCTCCGGATTGTCGTTGAAGCCGAGATCGATGATGACGAATGGGTCAAAGCTCGATTGGAACAGTTGAGCTTGATAGACGAGAAAAGATTGGCAGCGGTGTGCCATGGTCAGCTGTATCAGAAGAGAATGGCGAGAACATATAATAAGAAGGTACGCCCCAGGAAGTTTGAAGTAGGGCAGCAGGTATTGAAGAAGATCCTCCCACACCAGGTCGAGGCAAAAGGCAAGTTCGCCCCAAATTGGCAAGGGCCTTATATCATGACCAGAGTATTGTCCAATGGAGCTTTGTGTTTAACGGATATCGAGGGAAGATGTGTTGACATGGCTATCAATTCGGATGCAGTCAAGAGATATTATGCATAATTTCTTTTGATTATGGCAGTTATTGGTTCGTTTGTTTGTACTTGGTACTTATTGGATAATGAAATGATGGAGACAATTCTTTCTTCTATCCAAACACTTTTACCCTTGTTTTCCCCTTTTGAGCTATAAGTTATTCTTTCATACCCCTCTTTTGGAATCACTAACGAAAAAGGTATGAAAAGAGAAAGAAGAAGAAGAGAAAATTTTAAGAGAAAATGAAAAGAAGGGAGAAAAAAAAAAGAGAAGAAAAAAAAGAGAAGAAGAAAAAGAAAAAGAAGAAGATAAGAACCACAAAACAGCGGGAACTACGTTTGACCTGATTCCTCAAAAAGGATACGTAGGTGCCTCACGGCTCGGTCATAGTGTGCATCATAGAGTACATAGTGTGCATAGTATACACAAGTACGCATGATAGGCACAATGTGCGAACACACATAATTCAACATAGAGTAAAAATAAAATCCCCCAAGCAAGAAAAACTGGGGCAGAGGTTATGTTTTACGGTTCCAACAAAGTTTTGATTCCAAAAGTTGTAGCGTATCACGCATCAAGTTATTTTATTTTGATAGCCTTTCTTTTAGCCCACACCAAAACCAACATCGACGTCCAAAAGACCTCCCGATCAATATCCAAGAGGCGCCAAGTCAGGCAAATAAAGCCGAGAGTAATACACTGATCCCCGGCAAAGAAGAGGAGCATAAAACGGGAAATGAATTGATCTCTAGAAGAGAGGGTCACATCGACAACACTCCCATCCTCCGTAAAAATATATAATAAAATGAGAGAGTCTTGGCGGTGAAAACCTTCGTAGGCACCACAAGGCGACGAAAGATGAGGGATATAAAACGAGAGAGTCTTATTGGTGAAAACCTTCACAGGCACCATAAGGCGCCGGGAGCTGAGAGAAAAGAGAGAGTCTCATTAGTGAAAACCCCTCGAAGGGCACTATGAGGCGACGAGACAGATCAACAAAAGGGATCCGCGTTCACAGAGAAATGGACGCCCATTTATCCCCAGCAAGTAAGGTCATCTGGCAAGTTGATTGATACAAATAGACTGGGTCGGGAATCTATGGTGCACGTCATGATCACAAGGACCAGTCCTGTTGTCCAGATAAGTTTTTCTCTTTTCCTTTTTCCACCAAGTATTGGTTCAGAAAGATTTTCTTCTTTTTTCTATTTCTTTCGTTTTTCTTTCTAAGAATTCGTGTTGAAAGAGATTTTTCAAAGTTTACTACCAGTCCAAAGTGGTCAGACGCCACAAGAAAGGGAAATCAATCCAGTGCAAGATATCCCCAGGAAATGCAATTCTATGCCTCACAATTCCGGGGGAAGTGAACTCCTGAAGGGGGGTAATGTCGGGATTAAAAGCAGACTCCCACGGCATGTCCTAAAAAGAGAAGCAGAAAGGGGGTTAAATGGAAAAACCACCCCAGCAAGTGACGTCGTCCACCAACCAGTTATTGGTGCACAGAGCAAGGAAAAGAAAAGGGAGAAATCATCCCCCAACGGAAAGATCACCGTTGCCCCACCATGATTAAAACTAATTAAGTCTTTCTGTTTGCTGCAGGAAAATAAAGGTCGATGAAGGCAGAGGAACGCGATACCAGAAAGGTCACCAAAAAAGGGGCAGAAAATTTTCTGCCATTGTCAAAAATTTTCTCGGAGGAACGGGAAAACAAATTTTCAGTCTTAGTTTAAATAGGCGTCCACCTGTATAACGAGAGGAATATATTTCATGTCTTAGTTTAAATAGGCGCCCACCTGTATAACGAGAGGAATAAATTTCATGTCATAGTTTAAATAGGCGCCCACCTGTATATAGGCGCCCACCTGTATAACGAGAGGAATATTTTCATGTCTTAGTTTAAATAGGCGCCCACCTGTATAACGAGAGGAATAATTTTCATGTCTTAGTTTAAATAGGCGCCCACCTGTATAACGAGAGGAATAATTTTCATGTCTTAGTTTAAATAGGCGCCCACCTGTATAACGAGAGGAATAATTTTCAGTCTTAGTTTAAATAGGCGCCCACCTGTATAACGAGAGGAATAATTTTCATGTCTTAGTTTAAATAGGCGCCCACCTGTATAACGAGAGGAATAATTTTCAGTCTTAGTTTAAATAGGCGCCCACCTGTATAACGAGAGGAATAATTTTCAGTCTTAGTTTAAATAGGCGCCCACCTGTATAACGAGAGGAATAAATTTCATGTCTTAGTTTAAATAGGCGCCCACCTGTATAACGAGAGGAATAAATTTCATGTCTTAGTTTAAATAGGCGCCCACCTGTATAACGAGAGGAATAAATTTCATGTCTTAGTTTAAATAGGCGCCCACCTGTATAACGAGAGGAATAATTTTCAGTCTTAGTTTAAATAGGCGCCCACCTGTATAACGAGAGGAATAATTTTCAGTCTTAGTTTAAATAGGCGCCCACCTGTATAATGAGAGGAATAAATTTCATGTCTTAGTTTAAATAGGCGCCCACCTGTATAACGAGAGGAATAAATTTCATGTCTTAGTTTAAATAGGCGCCCACCTGTATAACGAGAGGAATAATTTTCAGTCTTAGTTTAAATAGGCGCCCACCTGTATAACGAGAGGAATAAATTTCATGTCTTAGTTTAAATAGGCGCCCACCTGTATAACGAGAGGAATAATTTTCAGTCTTAGTTTAAATAGGCGCCCACCTGTATAACGAGAGGAATAATTTTCAGTCTTAGTTTAAATAGGCGCCCACCTGTATAACGAGAGGAATAAATTTCATGTCTTAGTTTAAATAGGCGCCCACCTGTATAACGAGAGGAATAAATTTCATGTCTTAGTTTAAATAGGCGCCCACCTGTATAACGAGAGGAATAAATTTCATGTCTTAGTTTAAATAGGCGCCCACCTGTATAACGAGAGGAATAATTTTCAGTCTTAGTTTAAATAGGCGCCCACCTGTATAACGAGAGGAATAATTTTCAGTCTTAGTTTAAATAGGCGCCCACCTGTATAACGAGAGGAATAAATTTCATGTCTTAGTTTAAATAGGCGCCCACCTGTATAACGAGAGGAATAATTTTCAGTCTTAGTTTAAATAGGCGCCCACCTGTATAACGAGAGGAATAATTTTCAGTCTTAGTTTAAATAGGCGCCCACCTGTATAACGAGAGGAATAATTTTCATGTCTTAGTTTAAATAGGCGCCCACCTGTATAACGAGAGGAATAAATTTCATGTCTTAGTTTAAATAGGCGCCCACCTGTATAACGAGAGGAATAAATTTCATGTCTTAGTTTAAATAGGCGCCCACCTGTATAACGAGAGGAATAAATTTCATGTCTTAGTTTAAATAGGCGCCCACCTGTATAACGAGAGGAATAAATTTCATGTCTTAGTTTAAATAGGCGCCCACCTGTATAACGAGAGGAATAATTTTCAGTCTTAGTTTAAATAGGCGCCCACCTGTATAACGAGAGGAATAATTTTCAGTCTTAGTTTAAATAGGCGCCCACCTGTATAACGAGAGGAATAAATTTCATGTCTTAGTTTAAATAGGCGCCCACCTGTATAACGAGAGGAATAATTTTCAGTCTTAGTTTAAATAGGCGCCCACCTGTATAACGAGAGGAATAATTTTCAGTCTTAGTTTAAATAGGCGCCCACCTGTATAACGAGAGGAATAATTTTCATGTCTTAGTTTAAATAGGCGCCCACCTGTATAACGAGAGGAATAATTTTCATGTCTTAGTTTAAATAGGCGCCCACCTGTATAACGAGAGGAATATTTTCATGTCTTAGTTTAAATAGGCGCCCACCTGTATAACGAGAGGAATAAATTTCATGTCTTAGTTTAAATAGGCGCCCACCTGTATAACGAGAGGAATAAATTTCATGTCTTAGTTTAAATAGGCGCCCACCTGTATAACGAGAGGAATAATTTTCAGTCTTAGTTTAAATAGGCGCCCACCTGTATAACGAGAGGAATAATTTTCAGTCTTAGTTTAAATAGGCGCCCACCTGTATAACGAGAGGAATAAATTTCATGTCTTAGTTTAAATAGGCGCCCACCTGTATAACGAGAGGAATATTTTCATGTCTTAGTTTAAATAGGCGCCCACCTGTATAACGAGAGGAATAATTTTCATGTCTTAGTTTAAATAGGCGCCCACCTGTATAACGAGAGGAATATTTTCATGTCTTAGTTTAAATATTTCAGGTTTTGAGAGCAGTAACCCCACCGGAAGGTAGAATGTTACAACAGGAATATCCAGCAGGGAACAATAAAAATCCCCAGTACCGGGAAGCAGAAGGCGGCAAACTCAGGCACACGAGTCAAAAGGACGCGTAAGGACGCATTTTGAAAGAAGCAGCTTGTGAACATTGAGTCATGCCCAGCGTGGCAAATCTGATGAAGAGAGCCATACCGCCGAAGGAACCATTGAAAGGCTTGATGAAGAAGGCCATGTCCCCAGCGGATCAAGCAAAATGAAAACTGGTACTCAGAGGAGCAAAAGGCCCGTACCATCCCTCAAGTTCACAAAATAAAAGCATCGGAGGAAAACGCAAGCCGACGAAGAAGAAATCAGGCGTCCACCTGGAGAACAAGGACAAAGAAAGGAAGTAATCAGGCGTCCACCTGGAGAACAAGGACAAAGAAAAAGAAATCAGGCATCCACCTGGAGAACAAGGACAAAGAAAAGAAGAAATCAGGCGTCCACCTGGAGAACAAGGACAAAGGAAGGAAGAAATCAGGCGTCCACCTGGAGAACAAGGATAAAGTAAAGAAATAGAAATCAGGCACCCACCTGGAGAATAAGGGAATACAATTGAAGTATTGAAGCCAAAAGCCCGCTCATATGAGAAAGGAGCACATTTAGAATCAATAAAGAAGAGGAATACAACAGGAATCCCCTGCAGGAAACAATAAAAATCCCCAGCACCGGGAATCAGAAGGCTACGGCTAAAATCCCCAGCATTCAACCAAGTCATAAATAGCAGAAGCTCGCCTCAAGAATGCGAGTCAACAGTCTGAGATGGTCAACAAAAGCTAGACACAAAAAGGGTATCAAGGTCTGCTCAAGGATATCTAGGCAAAACAAATATGGTCTGCTCAAGAACTAGCACCTACAACTAGCAAGTAGCAAGGTTCAAATCCAAAGTCTGTGTGAAGCACCATTCAAGACTCAAGATCAAGTTTCAGAAGACTTAAAGATAGGAATCCTTGTAACTAGTAGCTGATAGGCTTAGTTAGTCTTTTTCAGTTTTCATTTTTGATGTAATGACAGGACCACGGACCGGAACCTCAACGGAACGGCACCTCGATCGGCTCCACACCTCGGTACACTTAACCATCTCTCTCATTTCCGAACTACACGTGGCCTGATTCCTGTATAACCAAGGATATGTTGGCAGCTCAGATACCAGGGCTCGGTCACATCCCCTTCCTTTCCGTAGTGTAGTCCCTCCAAGTAATGGTCGGGTCAAAAACATGTCTAGTCGTTCTTTGTCGGAAAACTCTTCGTGTTTCCAGTCAAAGAAGGGCAGCTGTAGACACCTGATTTTTGACCCTCCCCGAGAATTTTCACATTTTTAGCATAAATATGTAATTTAGGCCTAATATAGCTATTTTGACTATTTTTGCTTTATTTCGTCGCAAAAGAGGAAAATTACAAATATATATATATATAAATTTAAGTTTATGTATTAAGGAAAAAATTACAAAAATATATATATAAATTTTAGTTTATGTATTTCTCATAAACTTGAAAAAATACAAAAAATTGTACTTTATTTTTGTACTTTATATAATTTCAAAAATTACCAAAAATATAGTTCTATTAATGTTTTATAGTCATTTTAATTTTGAAAAATACAAAAATGTTACTTTATATTTTATCTTTATATTAAAAACGAAAATTACCAAAAATATAGTTCTATTAATGTTTTATAGTCATTTTAATTTTGAAAAATACAAAAATGTTACTTTATATTTTATCTTTATATTAAAAACGAAAATTACAAAAAAAATAGTTTTATTAATATTTTGTAGTTATTTTAATCTTGAAAAAATATTAAAAAAGATCTAGTTTTGTGTTAATTATCAGTCTTATTTTTGTAGTTATTTTGCTTACATAATCAGTTGAGCAACGTCGTGTTCCTATTTCTTGGGTCCGGGCAAAAGAATAATATTCGGGTTCAAACTACCCGGTTTTAGGCCTAATTTCGGACCTAGCCCATAATAATTCGAGTCCACCACACGTGAGGGGACACGTGTGGGGAAACCGGACAGAACACCGTACACGGGGAACCCACCACGCGTGGGGGACACAAGTCTCGAACCCCACCACGCGTGGGGCTCATTTTTCTTGGCAGACGGTTATCAAATACACGGGTAAAACACATTTGGAAGAGGACTTTGAAATTTTTTAAGAACTTATGCACTGTTGATCTTCTTCTTGAAAGGAAGAAGAACCAAACGACCCTAGCAGACCACCCAAAACCACCATTCCTTACGTCCCGTCCAGCTAACCCCTCTCCGTCTCGCCACCTCCGTCAACAACCAAACAGGCCCGTCGACCACTGTCCAAACGAACGCCAGAAAACACGACCATTCCTCATCCTCCTAGCTCCGTCAAACCAGTCCGGCGATCCTCCATTAAACCCGGCATCCGCTGTTCATCGTCTTTTTCCTCTTCCTGAAGAAAACCTAGGAAAAACCCTAGTGACCATAACCCAAAACCACCAGCTCCCTCATCGTCGTCACTATCCCGTCGCCACTGCCCCCTACTCCCTCACGTCCCAAAACACCATAACCACCAGCTCCACCCCCTCGTCATCACTTTCCAGTCGACAACTAAATGACCAGTGAACACCACCGGAAAACCAGCGGCTTCGCCATCCGAGCTTTCCATTTTCCATCGAGGTCGTCTTTGGTTCGTCGAGGTCCGGTACGACGAGGTGTTTGTCCGAGGTTTCGTCATTGTTCCTCGTTTAGTGAGGTCAGGTTCGAGTTCCGTCGGGGCGTTGTTGGTTGTTCTAGGTTTGTCGAGGTTCGAAGGTTAGTGTTCTTCGTCCTTTGTTTCATTCCGTTCGTTTCGCATATTATGGTTCAAGGTGAAGGTCAACAATGCAATTTTTTGTCGTTTTATTAAAAAAAATGTTTATCTTATGGTTAGTTACTGCATGTGTTTAAAGTAAATGTGAGAACATATCGTGAGCTTAAGTTTTTTACGAGAATGTCTACTTCCATGCATATACTTGTGTTTATTAAGGGAACAATTTGACATCCTGTGAATTGTTGCGAACATATGTACTCGCGTATATTATGTACTCTCATTGTAATAGGTATGTGAACACCCGAATGAAAAATCATGACTACTAGCGTTTAAGCCTTATTCCTCGATCTTTAGTAATAGAAGTCGGATTTAATAACAATAACAATACGTTAGCAAAGTTGGGATTAATAGGAGCCTTATTAAAATACTTAGAATTCGGGACAAGCCGTTTAGGGAAATTCCATGGCCTTACCTAAAAATAATAATACGCTAGTCGCTTTAGGCGCGCCTTTAATAATTTAATTTTCTTAAGCTCGGGTGCACATTTATGTGACCCAAATCCAAGTCTCAATGAAATCGAAATGTGTCTCTAATCACGGGTACATTGATTGTGACGTGGTCTGAGATGCATTTCCATGACGTTGTAAATCCTTTTAATAATGAATGAGACGAGCCTCGACAAACAAAAAATGCACAACTTGCGGGGCCCTCTAAATGTGTATATATTAAAACACTTAGAATTCGGGACATGTCGTTTAGCGAATTTTACGGCCTTCCCCAAAATAACAATACGTTAGTTGCGTTAGGCACGCCTTTAATAATTTATTTTCCTTAACTCGGGTGCACATTTATGTGACCTAAATCTAAATCTCAACCGAGTCGAGATATGTCAAACAACCACGGGTGCATTGATGTAACGTGGTTCGAGATATGTTTTCGCGACGTTGCAATTCCCTGTAAGAAATAATAATAATAATAATTATGAAAGCGGTAAAAGTTAAAATTTGCACATAAGTTCATATTTGTATAAAATCAGATAATCAAGCCGAATATAACAGTTGAGTGACCGTGCTAGAACCACGGAACTCGGGAATGCCTAACACCTTCTCCCGGGTTAACAGAATTCCTTATCCGGATTTCTGGTACGCAGACTGTAATATGGAGTCATTCTTTTCCTCGATTCGGGATTAAAATTGGTGACTTGGGACACCTTAAATCTCCCAAGTGGCGACTCTGAAATAAATAAACCAATCCCGTTTCGATTGTCCTTTAATTGGAAAAAACTCCCTTGCGCCCTCTCGGGTGCGGAAAAAGGAGGTGTGACAGCTCTGGCGACTCCACTGGGGAAAAATGACCCAGAACCACTGGTTCACAAATAGACAACACCGTAAGCTCCTCGGTGGGATCAATTTCCACAGGGAGCTTGGAATGGAGTTGCGTATTTGTTCAAACTAGGAATGCGTGTTTGCTCCTAATTGTACTTCTATCATTTTTTTGGGTCGATTCCTAATTGTATCAACTACAAGTTTAAGCTAATTTATGCTAAAGGGAGATGTTCTAAGTTGTGATTAATATAGAGAAAGGCACTAGGGTCGTGGCATCACCTAGGTGGTTAACTAACGGGTAGAGACTACTAATAATAGATTGACATATTTGGGATCAATGTTATAACCGTTGCACAATTATACCCACTCTCACACCTCTCGGTAGAGAGAGCGATTTTGCCCAATTGACTCTCAAGAGACCAATTGGGTAGGCCAATTAGACCAAGCAAGCATGTCACACCCTATGTTTTCTTTCAAGGTTTAACCCGTTAATTGGCACTACCATTTCTCATGGGTCCACCCCAATTCCTTGTTGGGTCAATTTTGGGGTCATAGTCTCTCTTTCTCAAGAAGAGTCAAGACCCACTAAGCTAGAATCAATGTTTGCAACCAACAATCCTTAATTAAACCATAAAATTAACCCAAATAACAAACACCCAATATCAATCTATCATTAAGAAGCTACACCCATTAATTACCCACACTAGGGTTGAGCCACAATCCTAGCTAATGGGTTTAGCTAGACATAATTAAAGAAGAAAATGAAGAAATAGAAGATGAAACAACCATATTAATTAATTGCTAATGTTAAACTACAATAATCTATGATGAAACTAAGCTAAAAATGCCCAAGATAGGCCAAAACATAAGTCTCACGAGTGCAGCAGCTATCAGATGTACCCAACTTAACCTAAAAATGGTAAAATGTTCTATTTATAGTGAGCTGGAAAAACTGGACAAAGCTGCCCCTGCGGGGTTAGTGCGGACCGCACAAAGATGTCACACGGCCACACTAGGTTGCTTGACCTCTGAATCTTTCTCTCTAAAGATGGTGATGCGGACCGCACAAAGTTGGAATGCGGCCGCATGAAAACTGGTGCGGATCGCACAAAGTTGTTGTGCGGCCGCATGAATGGTTTTGGCAGCTTCTCTGAACTTCACTGATGCGGGCCGCGTGACCATAGAGTGCGGCCGCATGGAGAGGGATGTGGGCCGCATGAAGTCGGACGCGGCTGCGTGGTTTGCTTCTGGAATATGACACTCTCTGAACTTCTTGGACGCGACCGCATAGCAAGATTGTGCGGCCGCATGAGTGAGACGCGGGCCGCATGAAGTGGGATGCGGCCGCATGAGCTTGACTTGTAGTTTCACAGTCTCTGAACTCCTATGGTGCGGCCGCATGGCATGATGGTGCGGTCTGCACCAAGTTCTGAATGTCCTTACTTTAATAATCTTTGACACTTGAGCAGGTTTCACTCCGATTTGAGCCGATCTTTGACAATTTGTCACTTTATAGCTCAAACCTGCAATCAAGCGCAATCTGTAAGCATTTTGGGACTATTTTGTAGCAAATTACACTCAAAGCGCAGGCAAGTATGGGTATAAAACATGTTAAAATCCTACTTATCAGGCACCATCACGACCTTTAATGGATTTTGGATCATGACAACATGGTATCAGAGTACTAGGTTCACTTAGGTCTCACGAGTCATGAGCAAGTCTAGTAGAGTCTTGTGGATCGGTACAGAGACATTTGTACTTATCTTTGAGAGGCTATAGGACTGTTAGGAGCACTTCCCTTCTTGATTTCTCATCATGCAATTTGATTCCTTTGAGGCTTGTGCTTTTATTTCTTACCTATTAATTCTTATGTGACGTGAAGCGCTTGTTATCAATTGGGAATTGAGGAATTGTAATGGTACTACAGATGTGGTGCAGGATGTTATTCCTGTGTAATTTCTTGGGCTATTGTCATTGCCTTGCGGAAGGATGTTCTGTCGTTTCAGCTCAGTATCAGTAATTCCTATGGTTTTGAAGTTGGGCACTGGTTGTTATGATAATTCATGAGTTGTTATCTCACAATATTGATGTAATAGTAAGATGCTTATTTATGGATCATGGTAGTAAATGACTTGATAGGAGGATTTCTTAGTTCACGGCTTAGAGGTTCAACATTTAGTTTCGACGGAGGAAAGGCAATCGGAATATGAATGCTCAGGTTTGGGTTGATAGAGTAACGAGACTTGGTATTTTCGAGCGTGGTGGAAATTTTCATTTATGATGTGGTGTCATCGTCCTTGTTGAATGCGTTAAGTTTGTCGGTGTTATGGTCTTCTTCAATTCGCCTTTGGGGCATAGTATTATGAAATGGTGTCGGGGAATCGACCTTCAGAGGTCGCAGTGTGTTGTGGTTCAGAATCGAATCAATGTTCCTAATGTTGATAGCTCAAGGAAGATGATCTTCGGAGAGGTTTAGAGCTGGTAGCGATCTATTAGTTAAAGTGTTACAGAGATGGATTTTGATTTAAGGCAACAACTGGGCATTTATGAGAAAGGACATGCGGGAGGTGTCCTGTAGTGGTTAAATTTCTAGAAGGCCAAGTGCAAGAAGCAGAAGTCGAGTAGTTGCTTAAAGTAGAGGGTTTGACCAAAGTGGGAGAGTGACAAAGTAGCATATGGGTTCTGTGGTAGGATAGCTACACGCCTTGAGGAAAGTTTAGAGTGATTTGGTATTTATAGTAGACAGTGACTAGGTCTACGGAATTAATTTGGAATATTGGCTACTATACGGAAAAAGGGTGGATACGACAGAAAGGAGTTGCTTGATATGAAGAAGGATACAACATGACTTTGGATTGGAATGTATTATCGCACCTTTAGTCGATAGCACGGGCTCAGGATGGTTTATTGCTTTCTTAGTAATTGTACTCAGTGCAGCATCGTTGGAAGGTTTCGGCATGGAATTTCCACGAGTGAGTTATCTCATGTGAGCAAGTTAGCGGTTGTGTGGTATTGGCGAAGCTTCTACAAAGAATTATAATGGCTATCCAGTAAGAGGTCAAATATGTGAATGTGGCTGGTGATTTAAAATGTTCACGAAATGGTTAACAGGAAGATTTCGAGAAATTTAGCGGGTCGATTGCGCGAGATCATGTCAACAAGGAAGAAGGAATCTTGGTGGGTTCCAGGGTTATGCAATTGTAGCTCCAAGCTAAGTGGGAGATCTCCACCGTCTACGACTGGATTGCATGGTTGTCTACTTGTGAGGTTTCTAGTCATCGGCATATTGGTGGGTTATTATAACTAAGAAAAGAAAACATCAGTGGTAATTCGAGCAAAGGATTTGGGGGAATGTGTGCTATAATTGGCCTTATCGATTCATGTTCAGGTTTTAGGAAGACTCAGAGTTTATGCTCTGTATGGATGTGATGTACAAGGAAAGTAATTCAACCGGTTGCTCCTTTGAGAGAGTGTTCATGTGCTAGCAGGGCCTTGGAGTCGATTATATTCGGGAAAAAGTCAAAGTGGGGGACTCTCAACAACATCCTAGTGGGTTCAAAAATTTAAGTGTGATGCCTAAGGATTTCGAGTCCGTAGTATGGTTATGTATCGAGCTTTTGCAGCGGATTATGAAAGAGGCTTGGAGTGTTCTATGTTATCTTCGGTCTGCAGTGTAGCATTGGAGGAATGGGAGAAAATAACTTCGGATTCATAGAGGAATTATTAGAATGGGTGTACCAGTCGAAGATGCGAATATGCGCACAAGGAGGGTATGAGATGGTTCGTGGGTTTTGAGACAATGTGGTCTCATGAAATAAGGTCACTCAGGATGAGTGTGGATTTGGGTTTGTTATGTCTTGAATGGATCAATTATTATTCCTAAGGCAAGTCCAGAGTAAATTAGAAGAAGTCAGATCGTTTAGCAATGGTTGAATTAGCATAATGGCGGCAATGATCAGTTCCTTCAGCGTGTTAAGTTATGCATGTGATTTGTGGTGGTACGTGCGAGGCTTGACGGCCTCCGTAATTGATTCTATTTAGAGGCATTCAAATATTATGGCATGTTATGCGTAGATGGATCCAGGAAGGGTTATGGTGGTTTAGACCACTACTTGAGGATTGTATTTTCTGCGGTTATAGGAATTCAGTCACGTGTTTGCAATGGTTCTCTTAAAATGAGTTAAGTGAAAGGTTGATATATGATGGAGTGTTTATTATATTAGTGGATCAGGAGTTATGATGGAATTCGTGTACTCTCACGTATTGGTATGTTAGGTGCAGTGAGCAGCATGGGAATTGGAAGTTAAGGATCAAGGTTGCAGTTTGGTGTCGGCAAGAATGTCAAGAGCTCGAATGAGTAGGGAAGAATTCAAATGTTTAGAGTAAGTTGGTATTGTCTTTAGCGTCACCTGAGATTGGTGTCCAGTGTAAGAGGCTGGTGTACTAATTTGTGGATTTCTTATTCGCTTTATAGCATTAGTATGGCCAGTGGTATGGATGTGTCGGCTTGTTACCTGGTGTGGAAGGTTGTAGGAGCGTATCCCATGGGAAGATTATATAAGTGTGAAATGTATTCACTTGATTGATTAAAGATTGAAACCAAGTATGGAGATTGTGGTACTATCGCCAATGTGAGAATTTATGCTAAAGGGTGCTCGGTTTATTTGGTTGTGGACTGTGGAAGTTTGTTCTGGATTTGACGGTTGTTCTTGTGTGTTATGGGAAAAAGGGTTATTGTGGATCCTTGAAAGGTTATTAGCCCATGGTACGATCAGAATCGGCTTGAGGTCCATGGATGGATCTAAATGTGAATGTGACTCTATGTCAGGCCGGATATGTTCATTTTAGCATAGCATTAATTACGGAGGAGTCTTCGGTCCTTGGATGTTATTTTTGTCGTCAACTATTCCATGGAATACTTTATTGTGCCATGTGAGTTGTGGGCTGACTTGATTATTTGCACATGTGTTGGGATCCCGTGTAGTTTGTGGTGTTATATGAGCAAGATGGCTCTCAAGATGTAGGTCATTTATTGCACCCTAGTTGTGCTTGGGTTCTGTAGCGTATGGCGCTATCTGTCTCCCCGGGATTATATTTTTTTTGCACTTGGTGTTCATGGTTGATATTATGGCATTTCGTAGGTATGAGCATTCTAGATCGGTAAGTATTACCTTATAGATTATTATGTGTGGATCGGGTAACACGCCTCTACGGGTATCATGTGTGGATCGGGTTGCACGTCGCAATAGCGTGATGTTGAATACAGTTTCCCATATCTATTCTTGTGTGTTTTGTTTCTCACTATCTGAGGAAGGTTCATAACACCTTTTCGGTTGTTTAATTAGTTACCTAGGTTGAGTAGTTCGTTCCAGAGTTCATTTTCCTTATGTATCACATTCGAGTTTGTAGCTTGTTAGCACATTATGGCATCATATGAGGCTTTTACAGTGTTTGAGATGGCTTATTACCTGAGCAGCTTGTACTGGGTGAGACGAGATTATTGGAATTGGGATTAGTGTGATCAGATTTATATAAGGCACATTAAAGAGTAAATATCGTTAATAGTTCTTGTTGGAAAGAGAGACTCCATAAATTGGGATTTGGCAGATGGTTATGAGTTTCTACACATCTCTTCTGTCGTAGCATCATTGCAAGAGTTGGAACAGGACTTATATATGTCATGGGGTGTGTTGTGGGCATCAGATTTGTGGAATTTCGGCTATTGTTATCAGAGGATGTTATTGTGGTCATGTGAATTATGAAGTGCATGGTGTGAATTTAGAACATGTATACAATCATGTTTTGGTACAGTGTATAGTGACTAATATGGTGTTCGTATGTTGAAAGCAGGCCGGTGGAGAATTTCGGATGTTAGAATTTGGCTCTAAGGCTTATTTAACTAAATAAAAGGGATAATCTTCAGACTGGCTCGAGCTAATGTGCTCAACTGGGTTGTGGTATCACGGGTAGGTGCACAAGGGTTAAAGTAGTGATTTCGGACAACTCTAAAGCAGTTCTTAGCACGTTCGAGGACGAATGTATGTTCAAGTGAGAGAGAATGTAATGACCCGACCGGTCATTTTGAGCTCTAGCGCATCATTCGGCAGTTTGAGGCTATGAGTAGCTTCACTTCAGGTATTATGACTTGCACGTGTGGTCGAAATTGAATTTTGGGAAGTTTAGAGTTGATTGGAAAGAAAATTCTAATTTCGGAAGCTTAAGTTGGAGGAATTGACTAATGTTTGACTTTTGAGTAAATGACCTCGAATCGGGATTTGAAGGCTCCAACAGATTCGTATGATGATTTTGGGTTTAGGCGTATGTTCGGGTCAAGTTTTGGATGATCCGGAAGCGTATCGATGACTATTGTGGAAAGTTGGCATTTTGGAAGAATTTCATGAATTTAGGTTGAAGTGTATTTCAATATTATCGATGTCCATATGGGATTTCGAGCCTGGGAATAGCTCTGTATGGTGATTCTGGTCTTAGGAGTGCGTCCAGATGTGGATTTGGAGGTCTGTATGTCATTTCTGGGTCATTTGGCGAAAGTTGGAAATTTGAAGGTTTTTGGGAAGTTTGACCTGGAGTGGATTTTTTGATATCGAGGTCGGATTTTGATTCCGGAAGTTGGAGTAGGTCTGTAATGTCGAATGTAACCTGTGTGCAAAATTTGAGGTCAATCAAACGTGATTTAATAGGTTTCGGCATTGCATGAGAAGCTTGAAGTTCTAAAGTTCATTAATCTTGAATTATGGTGAAATTCATGGTTTTGACGTTGTTTGATGTGATTTGAGCCGTTGAGAAAGTTCGTGTCATGTTTTGGGATAAGTTTGTGTGATTGGACGGGGTCCCAGGGGCCTCGGGTGTGTTTCGGGTCATTTCCCCATGATTTGCTGCTGCTAGTTGCTGGTTCTGGTTTTGTCCTTTGTGAGCGCGAAGGGAGTCCCTCGTTCGCGAAGAGGAATTTTGGGGCTGCTGGGAATTTTCCTTTGCAAACACGAGGCAGTGAACGTAAATGCAATGCAGAAGCTAGGAAAGCCTTCCCGAACACGACACAGGGGTCGCGAACGCGAAGAAGGAAAAGGACCGGGGGACCAGGAGTCATTTAGCCTTCACGAATGCGGAGCTCTACCTGTGAACGCGAAGCTGTAGAGCCTGAAGCCTTCGCAGACACGAGGCCTTGATCGCGAACGCGAAGAAGGGGGCGACTGTGCTCGGCAGAATATTTTAAAAGCGGGATTTAGCCCCCATTTCACTCATTTCTCTCTTGGTTTAAGCGATTTTAGAAAGGCTTCAAGGGAGATTTTCATCATCTATGCCAAGGTAAGTGATTTCCACCTATCGCAACTTTGCAAGTTAAATACATGAATTATATATGGATTTGAACATGAAAATCAGTAGAAATTTGGGATTTTGAAGAAAAACCTAGAAATTGGTATTTTGGATATTGACCACGAAATTGAACATGGAATTGAGAATAAATTATATATTTGAGATCATAATGTTATGGATAATGTTTATCTTTGAAAATTTTTGGAATCCGGGTATGTGGGCCCAAGGGTTGATTTGTCAATTTTTCGAGCGGAATTAAAAATTTGTCTAAATTGATTTGTTGTGAGTATTAGAGTATATTTTTATGGGTTTGCACATTGTTTGACTAGCTTTGGAGCGACGGGCATTGGTTTGAGGTATGAGTGACGTTGGAGCCGGTTATGGAACTTCGGAGCAAGGTAAGTCTCATGTTTAACCCTGTGAGGGGAAAACTACCCCTAGGTGTTGTAATTGATATTTGCTACTTGTTGCAGGGGCTACGTACGCATGAGGTGACGAGAGTCCGTACGTGGCTAAGTTCATGTTATTGTCCGGGTAGGCTTAGGTTCACATCATGCTATAGTTGTACTATTTGAGCAGTCTCTTACCTATTAAATTCCTCTATTTTACATTGCTACTTGAGACTGGACTTGCTATTACAGAGACTTCATGATTTCATGATTAGTCACGAAATAATTGTACTCCTCTTACAAAATGTTTCCGCATATATGTTTCATTGAAAAGTTTTAGTTTAAGAAATTATAACTCACACGTTTATTCGTGAGTGGGGTCAAGGACCCGTTAAAGCTTCTTATTCTAATGGGATCGGGTCATTCGTCTCGGCAGGATTTATGTACCACACTCTCATGGGAGCGGGTCGTTCGCCTCGACAGTTTAATAGATGCATCTATGGTTCGTGCCGTTCGACTTGTGGCAGTTTACAGATTATAATGGAATCGGGTCGTACGCCTTGGCATTTCTATAGAACATCCTCATGGAAATCATGCGTAATATTTGGCAAGAAGCCAGTGTATCTGTGAGTCTTTTTCCTGATATATATATATATATATATATATATATATATATATATATATATATATATATATATATGAATTTCTAATGGAGAGCTTGAGTTCCTCGTAAAGAGGGGTATTTGTACCACATGATCTATACTTGTTTATCTCATTTATTTTCTCTGCCTCATATTTACTTACCTCTTTACTGTACATGATATTATTGGACCACTAGTAAGTGTCGATATCGACCCCTCGTCACTACTCCTCCGGATTTAGGCTAGATACTTACTGGGTACACGTTGATTTATGTACTCATACTACACTTGCTGTACATTTTTGTGCATGTACATTTGGGTCTGGTGGTCCTTTTGGCGCAGAGGCACGGATGATGTAGGGACTTACCGTGAGCTGCATTTCATGTTATGATCTGCAGCCAGCAGAGTCTCCTTCAGAGTTATTTATATTTTTTCGGTCTAATTCATATTCCGAACAGATGTTGTATTTTATTTTGCATCCTAGTTGATGCTCATGCACTTGTGACACAGGATTTTTGGGGTACTTTTGAGCTGTTCAGGAATGTAGTGGTGAAAATATTATCATTTACTTTGTAAATTTTATTCTCTTATTAATTAATTGAAGAAAATTATGATTTCAAAAATACTAGAATGAGTAATCAAGTTAATCAATTTTTGTTGGCTTGTCTGACAGTGGTGTTAGGCGCCATCATGACCTTTAATGGATTTTGGGTCGTGACACCATTAGCCAAGTTTGGCTCAAAATCTCTTCTTCTTTGAAAGTTTCCTCTAGCTAGAACTCACTCTCTTGTCCAATTTAAGGCTCTTAATGACTATCAACTAAGTCTGCAACTTGTTGATCATTAGATGTTTCAGCCCATTCTTCTACTGTGGCCTTCATTCTCTTCATCGTGGCCTTGAGAATTTCCATCTCTTTTCAACGTTCACGAGTTTGCTCCATTAAAAATTGAGTTTGCTCCATTATTTTCCTTAACAGGTCTGTAGTCTGAGTGTCATATTCCACATTCTCCACTTTGTTCCTATCAAACTCACAAAAGTTATTAGAAACATCACAATAAGGGCTCGAAGAAGGATAAAAAGAATTAGGACAGTCATCCCAATGGACACCTTCATCACCACACATGTTACAAATATTTCACTTATAGGATTGAGATTGTGCGCACAACCTGCTCCCGGGAATATTCTGACAATTTGTTCACCAATGGGGTCCTGCACAATATGGACAAAGATAATCAAAGTAAGAATATTCATCATTCAAACAATTTTCATTCCAAGATGTCATGTCAAAATAAGAAAAGAAAATACTAACTAAATAAGAAAATTAAAAACTTGAACAAAAAATCAATGAAAAACTAAACTTCGATAAACAATCAATACCTAAGTTCTCGGCAACGGCGCCAAAAGCTTGCTGGTTCCCCAAATACAAGCAAGTATATGTGGCCGTTAAGTAATAAAGTGACTCGAAAGTCGGATGTCGAACCCGCAGAGACTTAGATCAATCGTTACTAAGCAAACTAAAATTAATTTAATGTCCAAGGTAATCAAAAGTTTGGTTTTTATATTACAACTACTATTCCGAAATTTAAACACGTAACCAAGGAAGATATAGATTCCAGGGTTGTAGTCAGTTTATCAATCCTATTGAGTTCATAATTACACCTCTTAATCTGAATTATCTATGGTTGCTGTCACACCTCCTTTTTCCGCCCCCGCAAGGGTACAAGGAGTTTTTTCCAATTGAAGGACAATCGAAACGGGATTTATTTAATTATTTCAGAGTCGCCACTTGGGAGATTTAGGGTGTCCCAAGTCACCAATTTTAATCCTGAACCGAGGAAAAGCATGACTCTGTATTACAGTCCGCGAACCAGAAATCCGGATAAGGAATTCTGTTAACCCGGGAGAAGGTGTTAGGCATTCCTGAGTTCCGTGGTTCTAGCACGGTCGCTCAACTGTTATATTCGGCTTGATTATCTGATATAATACGTATTATAAACTTATGTGCAAATTTTATCCCTTAGCCGCTTTTATTATTATTTTATTATTATTATTTATTGTTATTATTTTACGAAGAATTGCAACATTGTGAAAACGTATTTCAAATCACGTCGCAATCAATGCACCCGTGCTTATCGACACATTTCGACTTCGTTGAGATTTAGATTTGGGTTACATAAATGCACACCCGTATTTAAGAAAATAACATTATTAAATACGCGCCTAGAGCGACTAGCGTATCATTATTTTGGGTAGGGCCGTGAAATTTGCTAAAACGGCTCCTCCCTAATTCTAAGCAATTAAATGTACATTTATTGAGGGCCCCGCAATCTATACATTTTATTAAGCGAGGCTCATCTCATTTATTTTAAATGGACAAATCTTAAAGCGACTACATTTTGCTATTTAAAATTAGTCTCTAAAATGAATAAAGAAAATCCTAATTAATTACGTTTTTTTATTATTATTATTATTAAGAAAACATGACATGCTAATTGCTTGATTAATACAAATATTGATGAAAAGGGAATTTTATTCTTAATTTCGAAATTATAAATAAAATAAAAGTTCAACAACTAATATCCAAAAGAATCAAATACAACTCAACATTGTTATATAAAAAAAAACTATTGATATTAATTATTCACAACCATTTGACACTAGATTTAGCTATAATTACTAAAGCTTATTAGAAAGTTTATTAGACTTAAACGTTCTTCTAATCTTGCTTGAACTCAAATCATGTCTTAATGCCTAATTTACGAAATTTAATTTAAATTCATGCCTTAGCTAAATTTAGCTACTTATTCATGATTAACCTACTGTTGATAATCTTGAAACCTTCCTAACTAGTGAGTTAACCTGTTTTGCCAAACTGATTCATTAAAGACTAACTTATGTTATTATTATTCTTTTTTTTCTTATTCCAATTATTATTTAGTAATACATGAAATAGCTTAAATACAATCAACAAAAGGAACAAAGAAAAACGAAATTAAAACTTCAAATTTTCATTCTTCATATGTATTCATGCTTCATATTTCGGATTACAATAACCAGCGTGTCAGTTGTGTACCTGATATTGGAAGCAAAAAAATGAAGATGAGAATCAGCAGGAGTAATAACAGTATAGCACAGCAGCAACAACCCAGCAACAGTAACAACCCAGGAAAAGAGTTTGCAAACCAGTAGAGCAGTAATACCAAAAACAAAAGCTTCAAGCTTTGATGAAACAACAATTAATTCTGATTTCAAACAATGAAAGAAAGCAGAATATTTTTTTTTAGTTTTTTTTTTAAAAAAAAAGTTTAAATATTTTTCGGAATTTTCTCTCTCTTAAATGTTCAGCCCTTTTCTCTCTCTTGTTTTCAGATTTGTTTTCTCTCTCTCGTTCTTATTCTTTCTGTCTATCTGTCTGTGTTTTTTCTTCAAGACTTCCTATATATAATCTCATCCCATAAATCTTTTAATCAATTAAAATCAACTCATTTTCTCTACCAAACCCATTATCTTCTCACTCATCCCCATTACATTAAATAAATATATCACACTACCCCATTATATTTTGTCCCCCATGCTTCACTAAATAAATACAAGATTCCTCCCCACTAAATTTTGTCTTGTCCCCCGTTTATATTAAATAACTATATCATAACCCACTTCATTTTATTTTGTCCCCCATGCTTCACATAAAAAATTACAAAATGTACAATTCCTAAACTACCCCTCCGACCTTATTACAAATTACTATTTTACCCCCCGAACGTACTATAAATTACCAAACTACCCCATCAGCTATAACAATCAATTAATCAAACTTAACCAAAATATAGACAATATGATCAATTTCTAACAATGTTCAAACAACAAATCACATGAACATGATTTCTTCAATATTTCAACAACAAATCACATGAACACAAATTGAACAACAAAGAACAACTAAAATTTGATTGAACAATATTTTTAGCAACAAACAATCCTATTTTTGGATTCAACAACAACAACAAACAAGTATATTTAGATTTCTAAATTCAATCATATTGAACTTAAAATCAACTCTAACAACATTACAACCAACAATTCCTATATTAAACTTTAAACAAGATTATGAGACAAATTCAAGAAATAATCATAAATGATAAACAATAAAACAAGAAATCAAACTATACAAATTTCGGATTCAAGATCAACCAAACAAAGTATGAACATGAATGAATCCATTTTTTTTTAAAACAACAAACATGACGGATTAAATGACTAAACCAACATATTTCCCTAACACAACTAAATTCTTTTAGACAAATAACAAGATCGACGAAGAAACAATTATGAACTTAAACTTGAACTTAACAATATTAACAATTTCTAAAAATACATAAAACACATGAAACAAATTGAAGAAATAATCAATTAAATTTCAATTTGAATCTAACAAACATTTAAACTAACAAATTTTTACCTTTTTTACAAAATAAATAAAATTAACATGACATAAACATGAAAAACAACTAATTAAATTTCCATTTGAAATCTGAAAATTAAATCAACAAAACACATGAACAAACAACACAAAAAATCAAATATCTAACGATTTTAGATTCGAGAAATATCAAAACGAAATACGGACAAACATAAAACTCAAAATCTACTAACCGGATCGAACGACATACGTACGGACTGTTTTGACGACCAAAGCATCGAACGAATGACGATGAACTTGGATGGAAACAATCTGTCCGGAAACGAATCTCGCACCAAGATAACTTGACGCCGAAGACGACCACGAACAGACGACCAAAGAAGGTGGTCGTTTGGCATCGTTTAAAAATGAACAATGGCAGCCCGTCCCAAGCAGAAGGCAGCAGCAGCTTGATTCGTGAAGAAGACGAATGTGAGGAAGCATTGCGGCAGCAGCAGCTCGGAGGAAGGAGAAGAAGCAGCGGCGACGAAGGAGCTTGGTCAACGGACTATGGTGAAGCAGTAGCGTTTGGTCGACGCCGAACAGCAGCAGCAGTAGCGTGTCGAGCAGCAGCAGTGTCGACGCAGGCCAGCAGCAGCAATGGCGTGTCGAGCAGCAGCAGTGGCGACGCGGCTGAAGCGAGCTTCGCGTTGGGTTGTTCATGGTTTTTTGAGGTCGTTCATGGGAGGGCAGCTTGGAGGTGTTGGTGCGTGTGTGTGTGAGTGTGACGTTGGGCAGCCATGGTTGAGCTTTGAGGGGGAAGCCATGGATGACCTTGGAGAAACTTGAGGAAGAAGAAGAAGATAGGAGGGGGGGGGCGGATGACTTCTTAGTTTTTAGGGTTTTTTCTTCTATTTTGTTGTTTTGTTTTTGTAAAATGTAAGATAATAGGATATTGGGTTATGGACTGGGTCGACCCAGTTCGAAATGGACTGGGTCGTTTGGGAAGATTGGGTCATTTTTTGGGCTTGTGACTTGAAATCGAAGAAGAGGCCCAATTCCGACTTTCTTTATATTTTCGCTCTCTTTTCTTCTTTTATTTCTCTAAAACTAAATTATAAAAATACTTAACTTATTATTAAGAACTAAATTAAGTTATAAAAGCGCAAATTAACTCCCAATAACAATTAACGCACAATTAAGTAATAATTAAGCATAAAATTATATATTTGGATATTAAATGCTAAAAATGCAAACGATGCCTATTTTTTGTGATTTTTATATTCTGTAAAACAAACTTAATTACTAACAATTGTAGAATTAAATCTTACATGCAAAATGTGACATATTTTTGTATTTTTTATTAATTTAGCAAATAAACATGCACAAACAAATACAAATAATTATTCAAAATATCATAAAATATCACAAAAATTGCACACCAAGAAAAATTATTTTATTTTTGAATTTTTGGGAGTAATTCTCATATAGGGCAAAATTCACGTGCTTACAGCTGCCCCTCTTTGCCCGAAGACACGAAGGGTTTTCGTGCAAAGATAAAGCGAGCGATTTTTGCCCATCCGAGTACTCCGTTGAAGCATTTTTTTTTTTGAAAAAGATTTGACCAAACCTTTGCTTCAAAGGTTTCCTACATATCCTGGGCTAAATAGGAATCAGGTCAATGTAGTTCGGGAAATTTTGGTAGCTGGGACTACCGTTGGACTGCAATGTTACTGTTGTTGCATGCTATTACTACTGCTTACCGATCTCCTTGTTACACCGTGCTTAAAAGAAAATAAGAAGCTAGGCTAGACTGCAATTTTTTCTTGTTGCCTTGGTTTCTTGTCTGCTTGCATTTTTTTCCGGTGTTTTTCTTCTTTTTGACACATGCACTTGAGTTTGTGCTGGGACCTTTTGTTGCAACCTTCTACTTCCCGGTGCCGGGGAATTTTATTGTTTCCTGCTGGGGATTCCTATTGTAACCCTCTGTTTTATTGTCCTCTGACTCGATCTTGAAATGTATGCCTCTATTCTATGGGCGGGCTCCCAACTTCAATATTTGAAAATTAAAGACTTGAAATGTATGCCTCTGTTATCTGGGCGGGCTCCCAACTTCAATGATTGAAATGTAAAGACTGAAATGTATGTCTCTGTTATCTGGGCGGGCTCCCAACTTCGACGCTTGAAATATAAAAACTGAAATGTATGCTTCTGTTATCTGGGCGGGCTCCCAACTTCAATGCTTGAAATGTAAAGACTGAATGTATGCCTCTGTTCTATGGGCGGGCTCCCAACTTCAACAACTGAAATGTAAAGACTGAAATGTATGCCTCTGTTATCTGGGCGGGCTCCCAACATCAACAACAACTTTAAAAATAAGCGACATTCCTCTCTTCAGGCGGGCTCCTGACTTCAAATACACAACTTTTAAAATAAACGCCTTTCCTCTCTTCAGGCGGGCTCCTGACTTCAACAACAACTTTGAAAATAAATCGGCATTCCTCTCTTCAGGCGGGCTCCTGACTTCAACCACTAAATCGCCATTCTATTCTTCAGAGGGGCTCCTGACTTCAACCAATACATCGCCATTCCTTTCTTTAGGTTGGCGAGATTTCAACAACTTTTAAAAACGTCTTTCCTCTCTTCAGGCGGGCTCCTGACTTCAACCACAACTTTGAAAATAAATCGCCATTCCTCTCTTCAGGCGGGCTCCTGACTTCAACAACAACTTTGAAAATAATCGTCATTCCTCTCTTCAGGCGGGCTCCTGACTTCAACCACTAAATCGCCATTCTATTCTTCAGGGGGGCTCCTGACTTCAACCAATACATCGCTATTCCTTTCTTTAGGTTGGCGAGATTTCAACAACTTTTAAAAAATGTCTTTCCTCTCTTCAGGCGGGCTCCTGACTTCAAATACACAACTTTTAAAATAAACGCCTTTCCTCTCTTCAGGCGGGCTCCTGACTTCAACAACAACTTTGAAAATAAATCGCCATTCCTCTCTTCAGGCGGGCTCCTGACTTCAACAACAACTTTGAAAATAATCGTCATTCCTCTCTTCAGGCGGGCTCCTGACTTCAACCACTAAATCGCCATTCTATTCTTCAGGGGGGCTCCTGACTTCAACCAATACATCGCCATTCCTTTCTTTAGGTTGGCGAGATTTCAACAACTTTTAAAAACGCCTTTCCTCTCTTCAGGCGGGCTCCTGACTTCAACAACAACTTTGAAAATAATCGCCATTCCTCTCTTCAGGCGGGCTCCTGACTTCAACCAATACATCGCCATTCCTTTCTTTAGGTTGGCAAGATTTCAACAAAAAACGCCTTTCCTCTCTTCAGGCGGGCTCGATTTCAACAACTTTTAAAAACGCCTTTCCTCTCTTCAGGCGGGCTCCTGACTTCAATCACAACTTTGAAAATAAATCGCCTTTCCTCTCTTCAGGCGGGCTCCTGACTTCAACAACAACTTTGAAAATAATTCGCCATTCCTCTCTTCAGGCGGGCTCCTGACTTCAACCACTAAATCGCCATTCTATTCTTCAGGGGGACTCCTGACTTCAACCAATACATCGCCATTCTATTCTTCAGGGGGGCTCCTGACTTCAACAACTTTTCAAAAAATGTCATTCCTTTCTTTGGATGGCGAGATTTCAACAACCCTTTTTTAAAAACGCCTTTCCTTTCTTCAGGCGGGCTCCTGACTTCAACAAATAAATCGCCATTCTATTCTTCAGGGGGGCTCCTGACTTCAACCAATACATCGACATTCTGTTCTTCAGGGGGGCTCCTGACTTCAACTAATAAATCGTCATTCTGTTCTTCAGGGGGGCTCCTGACTTCAATCAATAAATCGTCATTCTATTCTTCAGGGGGGCTCCTAACTTCAACCAATAAATCGCCATTCTATTCTTCAGGGGGGCTCCTGACTTCAACCAATAAATCGTTTTAAATTATCCTAGGAGAAAATTCATCAGACTAGATTTTGATCCTAGGAGAAGATTCATCCGACTAAGATTTTGTTATATTATCTTGGGAGAAAAATTTCATCAGACCAAGATTTTGACTCTAGGAGATAAATCGTCAGACTAGGTCCATTTTGTTTTGATCTTAGGAGAAAGATTCATCGGACTAAGATTTGACATCTTAGGAGAAAATTTCATCGGACCAAGATTTGATATCTTAGGAGAAAATTTCATCGGACTAAGATTTGGTATCTTAGGAGAAAATTTCATCGGACTAAGATTTCTATCTTAGGAGAAAGATTCATCGGACTAAGATTTGATATCTTATCTTGGGAGAAAAATTTCATCGGACCAAGATTGTATCGGGAAGGAAATTCATCAGATTAGGACTTTTATCCTAGGAGAAAAATGTAAAGATCAATAATTTGAGAAACTTACCTTTGTAATTTCTTCTTTTCTTCTCTTTTTCCTTTGCGCTGCTTTGTTCTTGCTTGATGGGGATAATACCACTGTGGGAGTCTCCTTTCTTCCCCTCCTTCAAATCTCCCGGCTATTTTTTTTTTGTTTAAACTGTTAAATTCTCTCAACACTGCTGGGGATAAAAGTGTTATCTTCTTGGGATAACGTTGTTGAGGATAATGCTGCTGGGGAATTTTATCCATTCAAATTGATGCTTCATTCTTCTGGAAGCTGCTGGGGATGATAATGGCTTTTGCTTTTTCTAAACACCAATTTCATCTCCTTGGTTCTGTGTGCTGGGGATCAACTTCCTCCATTGGAAACTTATTATGTTGGGGGCAACCCTGGTTCAAAGACCACTTCCTTGGTGCTATCTTTATTCTTCCCCAAATGGGTACCTGATTTTCCAGAAAATTTTCTAACTGAACAGGAAATTTTCTGCCCCAGTTTGACAATCTTTCTTGTGGCATGCATTTCTGACATCAATGCCATTTCCTTTACCTGTTTCAAATTAAACAAAATTTGTTAGTTTAAAACGTGGTGGTTGGTTGTGATACTCCTACTGGGAATGGCTTTCCCTTTCTCCTTCCTTGCTCTACGTTCCACAACTTGTTGGGGATGATATTATTTGCTGGGGATAATCCCTTTCCGCTGGGGATATCCCTCTTCTTTTGTGGCACAGCTCGGAAATTGGCTTTTCCCCGACCTTTTAGTCTCGCATGAATTCCTAAATCATGCTCATTGCTCTCCTTGCTGTGTTCATGGGCCTTGGCCTTGAGGTTTATAACATTTGGTTTTGCAAGGATATCCCTCTTGACACTCGTCAATCCTTTTGTCAATTCCCTTTTGCTGGGGATATCTTTCTTGACACTGGCCTCGCGCTTGTTCCTTGCTGACTATACCACTTGGATGTACTAGTCAGATCTCCTCTTGCATGATTGGAGAGTTGATGGCCTATTTTGAAGTCATTTCCCACTGGTACTGACCAAACAGACTCTACTGGGGAATTTTCTATGAAAGGAGAAAGATAAAAAGGAACAGAATAAAAGACAAAGGAAAAAGATGACTCTTTAACAAAAGAAACTATAAATAAAAAAACCTATCACACGCAGACACCGACTCTAATGGTCATGACATGCATATGTGGCCTATCCTCTGCTGTCAATCATCTTTCAAGATCTTCAATTGGCAATTCCCCATCTGATTCTTAATCTTATTCGACTTGTAGTGCCCGAAGGGTTTTCACTATCAAGCCTCTCTCATTTTGGGTTTTTCTCTCAGCTTTCATCGCCTTATGGTGTCCGTGAAGATTTTCACCGATAAGACTCTCTCATTTATATCACTTTCCAGCTGGGGATTTGGAGTGTTGCCGGTATGACTCTCTCTGCTGGAGATTAGAGTCCTTTCTGCTATGGAACAGAATGTTATGTTCGCCGGTAAGACTCTCATTTGTCTGACTTGGCATCTTTTGCAGACTGGTCAGAAGGTCTTTCTTTGGACCGTAATGTGGGTTTTTTGGATAGGCTTAGAAAGAAAGTGTATTAAAGGCTCAAAAACAAAATAAATTTGGGGTTTAAAATTACAACCTTCGAAACCAATTTTGCTTACCTCAAGCGCAACTCTTGCCCCAGTTCATTGCATGGGGATTATTTATTTTTAATTTTTAATTTTTTTTTTTACACCATGACCGAGCCGTGAGGCGCCTACGTATCCTCTTTGAGGAATCAGGTCGAACGTAGTTCTTAATTCCTCTTTTTTCTTCTGACTTTCTTTTGTTTTTTTTAATCATTTTTCTCTTTTTTTCATTTTTTTTTTGTTGATTTTTTTCTTTACCTTCCAGGCTCGTATTTCCTAGTCGTTGCTATTGACTCCGAACGAGGGGTATGAAAGAAAATAAATAAGGCTCAAAAGGGGTAACGAAGGATAAAGTGTTTAGGTAGCAGAACAAAATGCCTTCGTCATTCCAGTCTTCAAAACATGTCAAGTGCAAACAACACAATTGAACATAGATTTATAGTCTCTTCCGACGGTGCTGGTCTTGACAATTATGTTAAACACTTACTTTTCATTTGTCCTTTCTAAAGCACTGTTGGGCGACACTCTCACTCTCATGAACGACCCTCATGCCAATTCGGCGAATCTTGCATTTAATGGTTTTCTTTGTGTTTTACTTGCCCTAATTCCATATGACTCGGGCTTCAAATAATCTCACACCATTCTTATTTCCTTTAAATGGTCTGATCACCTTTCCAGAGTTTTATAATTAACTTTTAAGACTAGGCCCAAACTGTGTGCGCATGCCATGTCCCTAGAATCGGCATTGAGCAAAAATGACAAAAGGACTAAACAAAAAGATGACTGGAAATAATAAAAGACCGGCTTTTGTATTAGACTACCGGCGAAATGGTTTGAATAATAAAACAAACAAAACAACCAGAATAAAATCTTAACACAACCTCAACGAGACTTAAACAAACTGATACGACAAAAATGGAAAGATAAGAAGGTTTGACACAAGACAATATTCGGATTACAACCCTAAGAATAATCCGGATAACAGAAATGACAACAAAATAAACCACCAACAGCTTCTCTCTTGCTAACCAAGGAACGGAGCGTCCTCCCATTTTATCAAAATTGGCCTCTTAGCCACTAAGCGTTGCATTAGTATTGCTAAGACCATTATCAGCTTCCACATCATCAACCTCCGTCAACAAGTTCTTGATAGGGTTCGAGTGCTCCATGTCACTGTTATCGATCACAATCCGCCCTTCTTGGATCATTTTCTCTACTTCCTTTTTCAAATTACGACAACTCTCAATGTTGTGCCCTATGACATTGGAGTGGTACGCGCATCGCGCTGCTAGATCAAAGTTTCTTGCATGTGGATCTGGAGTATATGCGGGGAGCGGCTCAATCAAGCCAGCATGCTTTAGCCTTTCAAACAGACTTGCATAAGATACTCCGATAGGGGTGAGAGCCTTTCCTCGTTTCAGCAACCTTTCGTTCCTAAATGCTAGATTGGGCCGGAAACCTGATCCAGGGGGCTTCCGGTAGGCTTGTGAGGGTGGATAGGCCTTCTGTGGAGCTGGGTATTTGGAAAGTGAAGCCCGTCTTTGGGAATCTCGTGGAGAGAAGTAGCATTGGGGAGGGGAGTAGCGTGGACGAGTGATGGAGCTACTCGGGTAGCTAGGAAAGCTGTCATAAGTGGGTTGGGATGGAGAGTATGGGGGATGGGTAATGCCAGAGTTTGAAAAGCTTGGCGGTGGTGGGGGTGGTGCTTTCCCAGTTATCCATGCCTGATACATGTCTGCCACATGTTGTCTCAGCATTTTCACTTCTTCTACCAACCCGTTGTTCTGTTCGACCAATTGTTGTCGGTCATCAGTACCGACCCACCCTGTTCTGAGGTTCTGTGTCATTTGCTTTGCAGGGAGGAGTTACCACAACCAACCACTTTTCTATATATGAACACAGGAAAGGGAAGCCATCACGTTAGTGTCAGGGCATTTGACATATAATCATATATTAGAGATGCAATGCACCTAAGCAGTTAAACCGTTCTATCAGAGATGCGATGCACTTGCGCTTTCCTTTATTTTTCTTTCTTCCCTTTTTTTTCTTTTTCAGTGGTGGTCAAATCTTATGGAGATTGCCTACGTATCATGACCCCGCATGAATCAGACCTTGCGTAGTTCGGACCAATAAAAGATAAACAATACTAATCATTTTTTCAATTTTCATATTAAAATAAATTGGGTTTCAAAGGTTTGAAGAAGACCTACAAACTCGAATATCAAACAACCCACATATTCTAATCAAAAGATTTACAAACTCCAAAACAAATGGCCATCTTCCTTTCTCCGTTTGACAAATGCAACCAAACGGTTATTTTTGCAAATGTGGCCCCTTCCAAATTTTGAGGCCGGAGAGGATTATTTTATGACACTTTACAAACTTGTCCATTCTTTTACGAAAATAGCCTTTCGACAACTGAAAGATACTCTAAGGCTATTTCGGCAAGAACGGTTTAAGATGCGGCCGAAGCTGGCTCAACTTATTTTGACAAAAAATCCAAACGGTATTCACCTGACCGCTGACTCTTTGTTTTTTTTTCAAATTTCAATGAAAACGTGGTGTTGCAAACACGGCCATTCAGCGCCTCGGGGACGAATATTTTTAAGGCTGTGTGGGTCAACTGAACCAAATCTACAAAATGACCCAAAGGTGGCTGTTTATGCAAAGTCAGCCTTCCGGCGTCCCTTTCGGGAACATTCGGCTATGTCTTGATAAAATAGCGTCATCCGACTTCTTTATGACAAAATGAAAATTTGACATATTTTTTTTTGTTGCTATTTTTTAGCAAAAAGGGGGTTGGACACCACCCGACTTATTTATGACAAAATTAAAATTTTGACACGTTTTTTATTTATATATTGGTTTTTGGCTATTTTAGCAAAAAAGGGGGTTGGACCCGATGAGGGTTGCCTACGTATCTCACATCCGGTGAGAATCAAACCCGCGTAGTTCGAGCTGATCAAGAATAAGTAAATGAACTAACTTCTTTTTTTTTTTTGAATTTGTGAAAGAACTACTTTAAAAGAAGAAAGGAAGTTTTTTTTTTTATTTTCTTTTTTTAAAAGAAAGACTTCTAAGATATTTTTTCTGAATTTTCATTTGTTTTTTTCTTATTCTAAAGAAAAAAGAAAATATTTTTCGGAATTTTACCTTTAATCAAAGAAATGCTTCTAAAAATATTTTTTTTTTGAATTTTGAATTTTCTTTTTAATTTTGAAAGAATTTTTATTTTATTATATTTTTTTTAAAAATAATAATAAAAAAACTTACTAAAGAAGTCAATAATGGAAAATATTTTTGAATTTTTTTTTTTTGAAAATTGGGGGTCTAAAAAAACTTTTCTAGACTTTTGGCAAGACAAATATTTTTTGCAACTAATAAAGATATACATATATATTTTGGAAATAAAGAAAAACTTTTTGGACTTATATATATATATATATATATAAATAAAGAAAAACTTTTTGGACTTATATATATATATTTGTGACAAATAATGAAAGACTCTTTTTATTTTTTAATTTTTTTGCATTTTCATAAACAAATAAATAAAAAAAACATTATTAAAAAAAAATAAGACTCTTTTTTATTTACATTTTCATGGCAAGACAAACTATATTTTTTCTATTTTTTTTTTGAAAAAAAAAACAAGACAGAACAACGACTTTTTTTTATTTTCCTTCTATTTTTCCTTTGCTTTTAGTAAAACAAACTAATAAAATATTTTTTTTTTCAAAATTTCGGCAGAGTTTTGACAGTATTTGGGCATTGGTTTTTTTTTTTAAAAATAAACAATCAATTCTCTAACCGCTATTTCTTTTTTTTCAATTTCAAAATATTATTCCTGATATTCAAAAGTCAGTCAACACACAAATCCGGATCAAATAAATGCGCAAGTAGCAACAAGTAAGATGCATCAGGATGGTCATTTTTATTTTTTGGTACATCTGTCCTAGACAGACCCAACCCCTGTGTTGAGCCTCCAAAGTCAAATGCACGTGATGCAAACAAACGTTCCTACTAGGGATCCGGCATGAAGCTGAGTTATTCTAAGTGAAAAACCTGAGGCATATTGTTCTAGCCCTGGCTTACCCAAGTGGACAGCTTGAGCCGAAGTGGGGGCAACGTACCGGGAGCACGAAAGTCTACCCGACCTAGTTACTTGTCCCAACTTCGTTTTATTTGGTATGACTTCTAACAGAAAGGTGGGCCACGCGCACGTGTACACCATAAATTCAGAAGACTCAGAAGGAAGAAAGGTTTCGTAGCAGTTTTATATACACAATTCAAATAATATTAAAGCGGTAAAAGCATCACTTAGCACATTAAGCATATATCATGTAAAAATCAGATAATAAATAAAGCCAACTATAGCAGTTATTTTAAGCTCGAATTCTTGAACTCTGAACCAGAGATTCTGGGTTTTGTTCCCCAGCAGAGTCGCCAGAGCTGTCGCACCTCCTTTTTCCGCCCCCGCAAGGGTGCAGGGAGTTTTTTCCAATTGAAGGACAATCGAAACGGGATTTATTTAATTATTTCAGAGTCGCCACTTGGGAGATTTAGGGTGTCCCAAGTCACCAATTTTAATCCCGAACCGAGGAAAAACATGACTCTGTATTACAGTCCGCGAACCAGAAATCCGGATAAGGAATTCTGTTAACCCGGGAGAAGGTGTTAGGCATTCCCGAGTTCCGTGGTTCTAGCACGGTCGCTCAACTGTTATATTCGGCTTGATTATCTGATATAATACGTATTATAAACTTATGTGCAAATTTTATCCCTTAGCCGCTTTTTTTTATTATTATTATTTATTGTTATTACTTTACGAAGAATTGCAACATTGTGAAAATGTATTTCAAATCACGTCGCAATCAATGCACCCGTGGTTATCGACACATTTCGACTCCGTTGAGATTTAGATTTGGGTTACATAAATGCACACCCGTATTTAAGAAAATAACATTATTAAATACGCGCCTAGAGCGACTAGCGTATCATTATTTTGGGTAGGGCCGTGAAATTTGCTAAAACGGCTCCTCCCTAATTCTAAGCAATTAAATGTACATTTATTGAGGGCCCCGCAATCTATACATTTTATTAAGCGAGGCTCATCTCATTTATTTTAAATGGACAAATCTTAAAGCGACTACATTTTGCTATTTAAAATTAGTCTCTAAAATGAATAAAGAAAATCCTAATTAATTACGTTTTTTTATTATTATTATTATTAAGAAAACATGACATGCTAATTGCTTGATTAATACAAATATTGATGAAAAAGGAATTTTATTCTTAATTTCGAAATTATAAATAAAATAAAAGTTCAACAACTAATATCCAAAAGAATCAAATACAACTCAACATTGTTATATAAAAAAAACTATTGATATTAATTATTCACAACCATTTGACACTAGATTTAGCTATAATTACTAAAGCTTATTAGAAAGTTTATTAGACTTAAACGTTCTTCTAATCTTGCTTGAACTCAAATCATGTCTTAATGCCTAATTTACGAAATTTAATTTAAATTCATGCCTTAGCTAAATTTAGCTACTTATTCATGATTAACCTACTGTTGATAATCTTGAAACCTTCCTAACTAGTGAGTTAACCTGTTTTGCCAAACTGATTCATTAAAGACTAACTTATGTTATTATTATTCTTTTTTTTCTTATTCCAATTATTATTTAGTAATACATGAAATAGCTTAAATACAATCAACAAAAGGAACAAAGAAAAACGAAATTAAAACTTCAAATTTTCATTCTTCATATGTATTCATGCTTCATATTTCGGATTACAATAACCAGCGTGTCAGTTGTGTACCTGATATTAGAAGCAAAAAAATGAAGATGAGAATCAGCAGCAGTAATAACAGTATAGCACAGCAGCAACAACCCAGCAACAAAAACAACCCAGGAAAAGAGTTTGCAAACCAGTAGAGCAGTAATCCCAAAAACAAAAGCTTCAAGCTTTGATGAAACAACAATTAATTCTGATTTCAAACAATGAAAGAAAGCAGAATATTTTTTTTAGTTTTTTTTTAAAAGTTTAAATATTTTTCGGAATTTTCTCTCTCTTAAATGTTCAGCCCTTTTCTCTCTCTTGTTTTCAGATTTGTTTTCTCTCTCTCGTTCTTATTCTTTCTGTCTATCTGTCTGTGTTTTTTCTTCAAGACTTCCTATATATAATCTCATCCCATAAATCTTTTAATCAATTAAAATCAACTCATTTTCTCTACCAAACCCATTATCTTCTCACTCATCCCCATTACATTAAATAAATATATCACACCACCCCATTATATTTTGTCCCCCATGCTTCACTAAATAAATACAAGATTCCTCCTCACTAAATTTTGTCTTGTCCCCCCTTTATATTAAATAACTATATCACAACCCACCCCATTTCATTTTGTCCCCCATGCTTCACATAAAAAATTACAAAATGTACAATTCCTAAACTACCCCTCCGACCTTATTACAAATTACTATTTTACCCCCGAACGTACTACAAATTACCAAACTACCCCATCAGCTATAACAATCAATTAATCAAACTTAACCAAAATATAGACAATATGATCAATTTCTAACAATGTTCAAACAACAAATCACATGAACATGATTTCTTCAATATTTCAACAACAAATCACATGAACACAAATTGAACAACAAAGAACAACTAAAATTTGATTGAACAATATTTTTAGCAACAAACAATCCTATTTTCGGATTCAACAACAACAACAAACAAGTATATTTAGATTTCTAAATTCAATCATATTGAACTTAAAATCAACTCTAACAACATTACAACTAATAATTCCTATATTAAACTTTAAACAAGATTATGAGACAAATTCAAGAAATAATCATAAATGATAAACAATAAAACAAGAAATCAAACTATACAAATTTCGGATTCAAGATCAACCAAACAAAGTATGAACATGAATGAATCCATTTTTTTTTAAAACAACAAACATGACGGATTAAATGACTAAACCAACATATTTCCCTAACACAACTAAATTCTTTTAGACAAATAACAAGATCGACGAAGAAACAATTATGAACTTAAACTTGAACTTAACAATATTAACAATTTCTAAAAATACATAAAACACATGAAACAAATTGAAGAAATAATCAATTAAATTTCAATTTGAATCTAACAAACATTTAAACTAACAAATTTTTACCTTTTTTACAAAATAAATAAAATTAACATGACATAAACATGAAAAAACTAATTAAATTTCCATTTGAAATCTGAAAATTAAATCACATGAACAAACAACACAAAAAATCAAATATCTAACGATTTTAGATTCGAGAAATATCAAAACGAAATACGGACAAACATAAAACTCAAAATCTACTAACCGGATCGAACGACATACGTACGGACTGTTTTGACGACCAAAGCATCGAACGAATGACGATGATCTTGGATGGAAACAATTTGTCCGGAAACGAATCTCGCACCAAGATAACTTGACGCCGAAGACGACCACGAACGGACGACCAAAGAAGGTGGTCGTTTGGCATCGTTTAAAAACGAACAATGGCAGCCCGTCCCAAGCAGAAGGCAGCAACAACTCGATTCGTGAAGAAGACGAATGTGAGGCAGCATTGCGGCAGCAGCTCGGAGGAAGGAGGAGAAGCAGCGGCGACGAAGGAGCTTGGTCAACGGACTATGGTGAAGCAGTAGCGTTTGGTCGATGCCGAATAGCAGCAGCAGTGGCGTGTCGAGCAGCAGCAGTGTCGACGCAGGCCAGCAGCAGCAATGGCATGTCGAGCAGCAGCAGTGGCGACGCGGCTGAAGCGAGCTTCGCGTTGGGTTGTTCATGGTTTTTTGAGGTCGTTCATGGGAGGGCAGCTTGGAGGTGTTGGTGCGTGTGTGTGTGAGTGTGACGTTGGGCAGCCATGGTTGAGCTTTGAGGGGGAAGCCATGGATGACCTTGGAGAAACTTGAGGAAGAAGAAGAAGATAGGAGGGGGGGGGCTTCTTAGTTTTTAGGGTTTTTTCTTCTTTTTTGTTGTTTTGTTTTTGTAAAATGTAAGATAATAGGATGTTGGGCTATAGACTGGGTCGACCTAGTTCGAAATGGACTGGGTCGTTTGGGAAGATTGGGCCATTTTTTGGGCTTGTGACTTGAAATCGAAGAAGAGACCCAATTCCGACTTTCTTTATATTTTCGCTCTCTTTTCTTCTTTTATTTCTCTAAAACTAAATTATAAAAATACTTAACTTATTATTAAGAACTAAATTAAGTTATAAAAGCGCAAATTAACTCCCAATAACAATTAACGCACAATTAAGTAATAATTAAGCATAAAATTGTATATTTGGATATTAAATGCTAAAAATGCAAACGATGCCTAATTTTTGTGATTTTTATATTTTGTAAAACAAACTTAATTACTAACAATTGTAGAATTAAATCCTACATGCAAAATGTGACATATTTTTGTATTTTTTATTAATTTAGCAAATAAACATGCACAAACAAATACAAATAATTATTCAAAATATCATAAAATATCACAAAAATTGCACACCAAGAAAAATTATTTTATTTTTGAATTTTTTTGGAGTAATTCTCATATAGGGCAAAAATCACGTGCTTACAGTTGCTAGTTGACCGGATCGTTTATATAAATAGCATGTTCCTACAATACTATCAGTCTTTCCACAATATATCAACACCCTATATTCATATGGTATTGAGTCTATCATGAACGAATATAATACGATTTTTAACTAAGCAAGGTTGTTAGGTATATTCCTATATTAACCGCAAAATCTTTCCCCAAGCCACGGGTTCAGAAACAAGGTCTCTCTAATTCTACTCTAATCTAAACACGGCTTTCCCAAGCATAGCATAGATAGTAACTAGAACTCAACTAATGGCCAAACAATTAAGCAATTATGCACATAATTAGAAAAGCAACCAAAGATGATAACTCGAATCAACGGTAATATAATTAATGAACTTCAATATTCATGACAACCACAACCCTAGAACATGAAGTTTAGCTCCACATAGATATGGTAGCAAAACAACCATTCATCAAAAGAAACGTAAAGATTACTAAGTTTGATGGAAGAAAAATAGAATCTGATGAATTCTGGCCTCCACGGCGACTCCGTGCTCTCTTTAGGTCTAAAGTATGTCCAAATTCCTCTAAAAAATATTTTTACATGTATTTATACCAAGTAGGGTCGGGCCCAGATGAAAACAACTTTTCTTAAGCGAACTGGGATAAGAACTCTGTAAAAATTGCACAGGCGCGCCGCATGGGGCGACGCACCAGGCGGGGCATCTGTGGAGAACTTCAGAGAGCATGCAAATTGAGGGCAACGACCTTTTACACCACGCGCCGCGGTTGTATCTTTTTCTCAGAGTGAATCTTTTTCGTTGATTTTTTAAGTCCAGACGTGGTTCTCGACCCCCGAACGCAATCCCGGCTTAATCTTTTGGGCTTTTACTCAGACTTCAAAGCTCCAAATAGCTTGAATTCATTCCATAACATCTACATCACCCGGAATCACTCCTACAAGGCATAAAACACGCAATTAGTGCAAAACACTAGCGATTAAAGTTAAAACTCAATTAAAGTGCAGTAAATTATAGTACGATAAGCGACTAAAATACGTAATTATAGCCTACCATCAACTAGCCTAATATCTCTGAGAGCAAATTTATGCAAAATACTCATTGAGCTTAAAATAATTACCCCTCTCTACCCATTTGAAAACTATTTATGATATATACCTATCCAGTTAATTATTTTGCACCCACCCACCACAAACTATTTACGGTCGTTCTCCCTACCCATTTTTTTAACCAAGTCAAATCAAGTCAGCCGAACCAACCCAAGCCAAGCGAACTAAGGCGAGTCAAGCCAAGCCAAGCCAAGCCAAGCCAAGCCAAGCCAAGTCGAGTCAAACCGAGCCAAGCCAAGCCGAACCAAGCCAAGCCAAGCCAAGTCAAGCCGAACCAAGGCAAATCAAGCTAAGCTAAGTCTAATTAGTTTTAACTGGATAGTTATGTATCGTAAATAGTAGCTCAATGGGTATTTTACATAAATGCTCCTCAATTAACCATGTCCAAAAGCCCAAAATAATTTAAATGAAGTCCAATAAGCTTTGGGCATTTTCATCTTTTACCGGAGCTTTTTACCTAGACACTTGAAGTTTGGAAAAAAGTGCCGCTTAGCCCTTTGAGTTTGAGGTTATTTAAGAGACTTCAGTACCCCTACATGATTAAATTGAAGAAGTGGTCATCCTCATTTGATTTCACTAGTAAATCTCTAAATTTGAGAGAGCGAGTCTTCATTGCACTTAAATTATTTGATAAGTGAAAATGTTCGGACCAATAAGAGCCAATATTACTAGGACGGGAAACACGTACATTTTTTATTTAAAAATCTACATATCCTTGATATAAAATGTTCTTTTTTCTTTTGTGTTGCTATAAGAATGAAAAGAGTACCATGATATTTTTGTTAATTGTTGTGATTTAAACATATATACGGTGTACTTATTGCTTTTCCAAACGTCAAGAGGCTCATTATCTTCCAAAATTCAGGGGTCTCAATGAAATTTATATTATTTACCCCATTTTTTCTGACATATTTGCCTCTTATCAAGGAAGACTTAAGTTATTTTATATTTACACAAGTACGTTTGAAATGGATCTGTTCTATATATTATGGATTATGGAGCTTATAAAGGTCACAAAAATGGAGCAATTTCACTCCATTATCACAAAAATATACTATTATTTTTTAAGGATAGCCATGGCAAAATAGATAAAAATAAATATCTTTCCTTATTATTAACTAAATATGAATTAAATAATGATCTTTTAAATATAGATCAAATATGGATAAGAATATTATCCACTAAGAAATGTATAACCAATGGGTTTAACTTTTATATTTTTAAAGATTCAAATTGGGATTTTCTCAAGTTTGTGAGACTAAAAATTTCCCCCAAAAGTGATCAATGATTATATTCAAGAAGTTATGGATATCTATATTATACGTCGGTTAATCCATTTTCTATCCGTATTATTATCCGTTTTGCATTATAGGTTTTCGACCCGCCTATATCTGATCTGACCCGTCCATTTGCTGCCCCTACTTGAGGGAGTTGGTCACTTACTTCTTCACATGATTCACTTATAATTATTTTCAAGATAAAAATTGAAAATAGTCCCTTATCTTTAGAAGGTATATATTTAAAATTATATCTTACAAATGAAGCACTTATAGTCCCAAAAGTATGCCAAAAGGAGCATATTTTTGACAATAGAAAATATATTTGTGAGAAAAAAAGTTAGAAATTGAAAGATGAACAATATTATTATTTTTTTATAAAAGCTTTTATTTGATTTGGCTGATACTGATAGAGTAATATTAATGAAGAGATACAGCTAAAAATAGATAGCAAGCAAAATTTGAAAAAGTGAAGGAAAAGAGGAGAGTGTGCTAATAATGATAAAGTTAATGGGAAAAATAAATATGAATAATATAATATCCAATTTTAGAACTAAGTTAAGTGAATGTGTCCTCAACTTCATCACTGTGTGATCCACTTTCAGACAATTACACTCTGATCGCGACAAGATAACGGATCAACAGTTACTGTGTGTGTATGTGTGAGAGAGAAAAAGAGAATATCCCAAAATCTTTTATATATTTATAGTATATATTATCCCCTTTCTAAATTATGAAGAAAACAAAGAAATGTGAGGCTAATTAATCTGGATCTTTTCTGATCTGATTCTTGTTGGGTATTTTTGGGAAAGCCGTTTTCTAGGTGAGCTAACTAGGGTTTGTTTCTTTTGAGCCACAGAATTGGGAAATGCGAAATCAACTCTACTTGAATGTAAATGAGGTTTTCTTGAAAAGGGTTTTTTTTTGCTTTCTGAAGCTGAATTGAACAGAAATTGTTTCAAAAGTTTGAATTTTGATGATATGGGGTTGAAGAAGATGAGCTTTTTGCGGTGAAGTTATAGGGGTATAAGCTGAGTATACACTAAAGGTGAGTGCTTTTTTAGTTTCTTTGTTTTCAATTTCATTTGTTTTGTGAGATCAGTGAAACTATGCATCATTAATTAGCAAATTTTATCTATTAAAGCTTCTTTCTTTCTTTGTTTTTTTGACTACTTTTCCTAAATATGGATAATTTGACATGGTCCGTGAGCAACATTAACTTTCTTGTTTATATTTATAAAAGAAGCTTCTGCTTTTAGCCGAGGGTCTGTCGGAAACAGCGTCAAGATCTGCCGTACACACTACCCTCCCCGGACCCGGTTGTTGTTGTTGTAAGCTTCTGCCTTTGCCATGATTTATCCAATTTGATTAAGCAGAAAAATAAGTACTTTACTAAGTTAATTGTTAATAGAAGTCCCAAATTAGTAACAATGGTTCTTCTTGTAATCTCCACATTTTCATACAGATTTAGAAGATATTAATGGTTGGATATGGTTGGAATGTTATGGCATTAATCAAGAAGTTACCGTTCGGGAGAGAGCTTTTATGATCTTACTGGTATTGAATTGTGTGAGCTGCTTCATTTAAAAGCTGGAGATATTAAAGAGAAGATACTTTTATTAGTTTATTTAGGTCTGCAATAGGTTGTGCTCTTCTGTAAGGGAAAGCTGGAAAACCATTCCTCATTTACTCGGGAATGGTTTTAAGACGTCTTACTGCAAGTTGTTTGCTCCAAGCATTTAGATCATAAGCAGTGCTTCAGCTGAATTTCAAACTATTGTGAACAAATGAGTTGCCAATTATGTGAGTTGCCAATTATGAAAGTCACGCTCGCAAAGAGTGGTAGGCATCAGAATTAGGGAGGTAAACTAATGTAATTTAGTTCTTTGCATTTTTGGGTGGTTGTTCAGTATGTTCAGTTTGCTCATAAATTTTTGTGATCAGTTTACAAGCACTTTCCTTTCCTTTGCTTTTTTAGCTGGTTTTGGAGTTTATTAATGGTTAATATTTTTGTAAACGAGCAACTTATGCCTCATGTTTCCTAAGTTATTACGCGTAGAAAAAGTTTTATGGTATTTTTTCCTAACTCATTATGCCTGGTTTGCCACAATTTCAGGAATATGGCAACTCCAGTTGAGCCTCCTAATGGGATTAGGACCCCAGGGAAGCATTACTACTCTATGTGGCAATCCCTCTTTGAAATTGATACGAAATATGTACCTATTAAGCCTATTGGTCGAGGGGCCTATGGAATTGTTTGTTCTTCCGTTAACAGGGTAACCAATGAGAAGGTTGCAATCAAGAAAATAAACAATGCTTTTGAGAACCGTATTGATGCTCTGAGAACTTTGCGTGAGCTAAAGCTCCTTCGCCACCTTAGACACGAAAATGTGATTGCTCTGAAAGATGTGATGATGCCAATCCACAGGCGAAGTTTCAAAGATGTTTACTTGGTTTACGAACTAATGGATACTGATTTACATCAGATAATCAAATCCTCTCAAACACTTTCAAATGATCATTGCCAGTATTTCCTATTCCAGGTACTTTTATCCCAGGGAGAGCGCTATCTATGTTACATACTTACATGCAACAATCTGGATATGATAGTTAGAAGCTTCATGCTTGTGTAGCTGTCTTTTACTTTCTCTTTGAACTCATTCGACTATTTGTTCTTTCTTGTATTGGTCTCTCTGTCTCTCTCTCTCTCTCTCTCTCTCTCTCTCTCTCTCTCTCTCTCTCTCTCTCTCTCTCTCTTAAATGTGAATTCCAATGGTTGTGGTGTGGATGTTTGGAGGAAATATTCTTGCTTCAATCCTCATCGTGATTGTCTTGTTCCTACGATTAAACTGAGGTATACCATATTTGAGGGTGAGTTGATAGACCTTGACGTTCGTGTTCTAACTGGGACAATTGCTTATGTTCTTCGACGCGTCAGTCATCCAAGTGGTGCTAGCTTTAGAAGGAGTATAGTAATATGGATACTGATGTGAGCCTAAATCTACTCAATGGTTGCTATTTGTCGGCCTCTTGATCTTCTTTACTTCTCAATCTTTTATGATTTTCTTTACTTATAGCACTGCCATTAAAGGTTAGTCGAACAAATAACCAAGTGGCCTGTTGGATTAGTAGAAGAGAGAAGAAGCATACTTTCTGTTTATCAAGTGAACGTTGTGCATTTTAACGGCCTAAATTATTTAACAGTCATGTAACTGAATGTTGTCCAAGCAGATAAAAATCACAGAGGTGCATTCCTTTCTGCCTGGGAATCTAAAGTCAATATCGTAGTAATTTGTATTTTCTCTTAAATAAGATTTTCATTTCCCACAAGGCTCTCCGTTGAAAGGGAGGGGTGGGGGGGGGAGGGTTCTCTACGCTATCTAGTTTTTAACTAAGGTGAGTGTTGTCTAAGTTCCTGAATATCCATCTATGTACATGATCTGTGTGCTATTATCTGATTGTTTTGTTTCATTGTCAGTCTTCAAGCATAGTAGAAGCTATAGATTTACATAACACCTATATATTCCTAAGCATGCATATCTCCTAATGTTATTCAACCACCACTAGAGCAGCGGTAAAAAATAATTTTAGTATGGATAACTTATATGCACTGAACCTGTCATGATTTTTTCACACTATTACTATAATTTAACCTATTACAACAGGTTACTTACCATTTGTTCTAGATTATCGATCAATCCTATTAAATAGAGTTACCTGCAATTATCTTTTAAGTGACCTTATTGTGTAAATATTATTTTACACCATCGGTGCATAAAACTCAAAAGTTTGTGGTATTAACCCACTTCCGTTTATAATAGAAATTATGGAGAAAACTATGTCAATTGATAAAGTGAAAAACTTGAAATAAGTAGGTTAACTTTTCAACCATAAAATGATCTATAGCAATAAAGATATGAAGGAGGTTAAAGCTCGAACTGAATTGAGCTTTAATTCCCTTCCGTTGGTCTTTATCGCTATAAATCATTTTATAGTTGAATCAATTGAGGAAATTAGCCTACTTTGCGTTATTTCAACTTTATCACTTGACAAAGTTTTTTTTTTCTAATTGCTATTATAAATAGAAGTGGTTATACTCAAAAAGGTTGACTTCTATGCACTGTAAAGAAATATTTACAAAATAGGTTGCTTAAAAGGTAATTGCATGCAATTCTTTTTAATAGCGTTGGTTGGTAACCTAGAATAAATGGTAGGTAACCTCTTATAGGCTATAATAGGTTAAATTAGAGTGAGTGTGTGAAAAAATCCCACGCTGAAGTATTTTTTTACAGCTACTTCAATAGTGATTGAATAACAGTAAGAAATTTGCACGCTTAGGAATATATAGATGCTATGTAAATCTAGAGCTTCTACTATGCTTGAAGACATACGACTAGTCGTTCCGTATCAAATTGTTACTATCTGGATAAGGTCTCTCCGGTAGGAGACACAACATGGCCGCTCACCCTCCCAGCCAAACTCTTCCTATTCTGTTATTCCACTCAAACCCCTGCATGTCGTCTGTTCTTCAACATCCCTACTTTTCTCCGATCGGACATTTGTCCTTCCAATTCTCACCTTCCACTCCACGTTGATGAGATTCACAAGAATTTGTATATTTGGAAGATCACTTCTTCCATTCTTATGCAGATGAATCCACTGCAGAACTTCTTCTTATAAAAGTATATTGATGCGTAATTTATTGTGGGAATTTAGCTTTCTTTTTTTTTCCCAGACCCCACTAAGTGGGATTATACTGGGTTGTTGTTGTTGTTGTTGTTGCTTTCTTTTTTCTTCTTATTTTGTTTGCTTGAAAGATTATTCTACTTGTTGTGGATGATTAAAAAATAAAGGAAAAAAAACATTTTCAATTTATCTCAAGTGTTATGCATCTTGCAGGATCTTTTTCCAGTACCAGAAAGCTGTAGTTCCTTAATCACATGCCTATGGAGACAAAATATCGTGAAACTATAAAAACAAATGTAAAAGTACCTTCTTCTTTTCTTGTTTTGGGTTAAATTTTGTTTGAAATCTGTGGCCGGCTTACTGCTTGGAACCATTCCGCCTATAGTATCTCTCTGTTTTATGATGTCCTAATAATATCTTCTTCCTTCAATAAAAGATTAGATTAAGCATTAGTCGAATCTCATCTATTTGAAAATATTCTAATTTTTCCTTGGAATATTATCTAGATGAGCTCCTCTTCTCAGCTTGTGCTAGTTTTACAGAGGCTCATATACTCATCCAGATGCCAAAGTAGAGCACCACTTAACAATTGACACATTATATTTATACCTGTTTCCCAGCTTCGCTCTTCAAGACAAGACTGTGCTAAAGTCTTGTGCAATATTTTTTAGGTGTCTCTGCCTTCCGTGCATATCCTACATTACTCGTTCATTTCTTGTTGGTTTAATCCATCAACTTATACGAATTTCTCTAATCTATATTCCAGAATGTTGGTTCCTTGCCCTTCTTTCCAGAATCCACTGTTAGCAAGCTTGGACTTCGGTTTAGTTGGTTATGGTTTTATTCCATTGGTTTCTGTTTGTGGAACACATTTTTGTTAGTGATCCAAGAGTGTGACACATGAAGATGGGAAATGGCTTTATCCTGTGCACTCTTCATCTCTAGCCCCCACCCCTAAACATGCCATGGAATAGCTTTGTCATCTGATGGCGTTTTCTGGACTAAGGATGCTTTACCGTTCCTTTTTCCTTTTTTCTTTTCCCTATTATTTCTCTATCTTCTTCCCGTGTGGATAAATTGGAGAAAAATCTCATAAAGTAGGCATCCCCAGGCTGCTACATATAAGAGCTGAAAAACAAAGGACTTAAAAGGATCTTAAAACTTAAACAGGAATGAGATGTCCACTTGTGTGTATGCTACTGCTCAGTTCTGCTGATTTAACTGTTTTGACTGCTGAAACTAATTTGATTTGTCTGCAGTTGCTTCGAGGTCTGAAATATCTCCATTCTGCAAATATTCTTCATCGTGACTTGAAACCTGGGAACTTGCTTATCAATGCTAACTGCGATCTGAAGATATGTGACTTCGGGCTGGCACGCACGAGCAGTGGCAAGGACCAGTTTATGACTGAATACGTTGTTACACGCTGGTATAGGGCTCCGGAACTCCTCCTTTGCTGTGACAACTATGGAACATCGATTGACGTATGGTCTGTTGGTTGCATTTTCGCGGAGCTCTTAGGGAGGAAACCCGTCTTTCCAGGTACTGAATGCCTTAACCAACTTAAACTGATTATCAACATCCTTGGCAGTCAGCGAGAAGAAGATATTGAATTTATCGATAACCCAAAGGCGAGGAAGTACATCAAATCACTACCATACTCTCCCGGAACACCCTTTTCCCGTCTCTATCCCCATGCTCATCCTTTGGCCATCGATCTCCTGCAGAGAATGCTCGTGTTTGACCCTTCGAAAAGAATTAGTGTTATCGAAGCACTTCAGCATCCATACATGTCCCCCTTGTATGATCCAAACACTGACCCCCCAGCGCAGGTTCCTATCAATCTTGACATAGATGAGGACTTAGGGGAAGAGACCATAAGGGAAATGATGTGGAACGAAATACTCGAATACCATCCTGAAGCGGCCTCAGCTGCTATGGAAGTTGTTCTATGAGCTGCTTCTTGAAAAGTTGTTGAGGTAATGTTAGAGCTTTTTGTAACTTATCTCTAATAAGATTTCCGCGCTTTCAATAATATCAAGTCTTGATTCATCGACAGTTTGAGCTGTGATGCATATAAGAACTGCTTGTATAAGCTTGAACTTCTCGAGCATGTAACGTCTTAATCTGTATATATGTGTGGTTTTGTAAGTCTAAGCACCTTTTATGCTACATGAATGTAAGGCAGTTTTATTTGTTGTGCTGCCATGATTGTGATGTTTATTGATGTTGGCTCTTTTAACCTGCCTTTGAGATACTGACATAGACAAGTTTATAAGAAAATTACATTTACAGTTATGTGCCTAAAAATTAGTTCATATCTAGTGGTAACAGAGTATGCACATAGAAGAAAAGTTCTTAACAGCTTGTTTGGATGGTTGTTACCTGTTGTATTGTATTGTATCGTATTGTTGCTTTAAATACATTGTTTGTTTTGATTCTTACTTAAACTTTATTGTATCGTATTGTTAAATCTGTCATTACGTAACAACGAAAAGTGTCACTTTATGTAACGACAGATTTGGTGTGGTTGCGTTTATACCTCACTTTTTCTCTTATTTTGCCTTTCCTTATTATTAAATAATCATATTTTATCTTTTACCCTACTTTTTTATATAATAATTCTACTCAATATCCTATTTTTTTTACTAGTAATATTGCAAGTTTATCCGTCTTATTGTTGGTGTGTGACATTATGAACCAACGGCAAACTTTACAATCTATCCAAACGTGGTACTTATCAAACAATATATATACATTGCAGTATAATATAAATGATACATTATGAAATGACATGTGACAACCATCCAAACAAGCTGTAAGCATAGAGATTTGTACGGGGAACATGTTAAGCATCCTTTTTTTTTTTAATTATTAAGCATCCTTTTTTTTTTAATTATTAAGCATCCTGAAAAAAAATTGTGTTAAAGTTAGAAAGCCGTAAGACATGTGATAATTATACATTTCTGGGTAATCAATGTACGCTGATCAACAAGGTAATCTTTGACTCTATCGAACGTACAGAATTGGAGGTATTATTCTATCGATGTCAAGTCATAATGATTATTGAGATCTGCCACTATTAAGAAGCGTCAAAATTAGGACTCATAGTCTCTATTGAGAACATATTACAATTATATTGAAAATGTAATTATTTTGTACATTAACGTATATAACTTGGTTCCATTTTCCTTCTCAAATAATTGAAGACCCAACAGGTGTCTCTTTAATTGATATACGATCATTAAGTACAGAAACCAAGAACAATATTTTAAAAAAAAAATCCAAATCTACAGAAATGCCCCAAGTGATGATTTCGTAGTCTTAGGCCCATGTTAAATTAAGCAAAATGTCCATTCCATACCCCATAAGGAACTGAATGGTATAGAATTAATTATTAATTGAAAAATGACATTGTATAGTCGCTCTTAAAATAATAGTAGAAAATATATATTTTTTATATGTACATACATTTCTTTATGTTACATAGAAAAAAATTACGAATTTTATATACTTTTGCGGCTATCTAATGTAAATAGTTTATGTCGCGGGCTAAAAGTGATCGTTGCCCATTAATTAGGGAGAAATTCAAAAATAACAAATTTACAAGTGGTCATTCAAAAATATCCACAATTTTAAAAGTAATTGAAATTTAGTCACTTTTCATGTAAAGATAAATCTGAACGAAAACACCGTTCAAAATCCGAAAAAATACTCCAGTATAATATACTGGAATTCCAGTATAATATACCGGTCCAGCATAAAATACTGGAGATTGGAGCCGGTACACCAATCTCCACTATATTATACTAGAACTTTTCGCGTGTTGGAGGCCCAGCATAATATGCTGGAAGTTCATACACAGGTGCGTCGATCTCTAATATATTATGCTGGAACTTTCCGAGTTGCAGCAAAATAGTGGCTATTTTTCAATAACTTTGAAAATGCTGGCTATTTTTCAATGACTGGTCCGAAAACTGGCTAGCCCGTGTTATTTTTACCATTAATTAATTAATTAATTATTGGTTCCATTTTGAATGATTTACATTAATTGAGTGAATATTTTAATATTGTGGATTCTGCCCCACATGTTCCCCATCAAACCGCACCTATAACATGTAGCTGAATAAAAATCTCCTAGTTTTTCGGTCAATCAAGCAAAATTTCTTTAACCTACTTTTCTCTCATGTGTCCATGTGCATATTAATCCCAGAAAATTATTGTTGTATAGTTTTAGGTCTTTTGAATTCTTAATAAAATTGGAGATAAGAGGTTGTACTTATGAAAGCATATTAATTTCAGTTGAATTTTTTCTTTTAATTTTGCGTTCAGCCTACTCCAATAATTTTGGTGGGTCGTATTAGATTTCGAAGTGAAAATTCGTTGACATTGATGGAACATATTAAATAAATCCAACGCAATTTTCTGAGGACAAAAAAGTAACAACTGAATTCACAGCTCGTAACATTTTATTGACAGACTGATAGCCCGTTTGGTTAGACTACAAAAATTAGCTTATTTTGAGAAGTTTTTTTTTTTTTTTTTTAAAAGTGCTTTTCTCAAAAGTACTTTTGGTGAGAAACAGTTTGTGTTTGGCTAATTAGTTTGAAAAGCACTTCTGAGCAGCAATTAGTGTTTGACCAAGCTTTAAAAAACTGCTTCTAAGTGTATTTTTCTCAAAAGTGCTTCTCAAAAAAGTGCTTTGGGAGAGAAGCTACTTTTTTCTGTTTCTCCAAAACTGCTTCTGCTTCTCCTCAAAAGCACTTTTTTTCCTTCCAGAAGCTTGGCCAAATACCTCAAATTGAGGCCAAAAGTGCTTTTGACAAAAACAAAACAAAAAAAAACACTTTTGACCAAAAATAAGCTTGGCCAAACAGGCTATGAGTTGACTGATCGTTTAATCAACTTGCCCCTTGGTCTCGAATTCACGTGTATAAATGTTGCTGTTTCAAGATACTATTTTTCGAATGCATTGACAGACAATCTATCTGAATTTCTAGGTCTGTTCAATGTTGAACATATAGAGCATTTTAATTTGACTTTAATTCGTTTTTGAAATATATGATTTCCGATAATTTGTTTTAGTTATTCCTAATTTTAGAAGGCAGTATAACAACAACAACAACAAACCCGTATATTTTACAAGAGAGATTATTTTAGATAGATCATCGGCTCAAGGAACTGTCAAAGTGAAACAACAAACAATAACAACAAGGTAGCAAGATAAGAGAAGTGAACGACACTATAGATATAAATAAAGATCTAAGAATCAGAAAATACAAAAATAGTACTAATACTATTGGTAAGACCAGGGCAAACTCACGATTATATCCGTCAAACTTCAACCCTAATCCTCGACCTCTACACCTTCCTATCGAGAATTCACAAGGCAGTGGTGGAAAAGAAAAATTCAAAATCGATGCTTAGCAGATTCCAAAAATATCAATTTGTGAGATTTCGAATAATTATAAGATATTGCGTTGCCTGCTGTATATTCATTGAACTCGGTCATACAAGACATGTCCTAATCTTATAATATCAATTTGTTCACCCACAATGACGGCTATAGACAGACCAGATTATAAAAAAAGTAAAGTAAAATCTGAATTTTAATTGTTATTCTTTGTCTTACCTAATTAAATAATGAATTCTACTGATTGAGAGGGAAGTTTCCAAGTAGTTTAAGGTCTTGTAACGGTTTGAATATTTGAGTCTCAACTCCTAAAGTTGGAGTTACAAAGTTTATGTGGAAGATATTTTTCCATATAAGCTACTACAATATTAAAGTTGGAAAAAAAAGTCTATGTGAGTCTACATACGGTTGGCTAAGTTGGTTAGGTCACCGATATCTCATATGGGAAACTTGGGATCGATTTCTTTTACCAACAGCCCCAGTGAAAACTCGTTGTATCGGATTTGCTTAGTACAATTTATACTTTTGTATAGTTTACTAGTTATTGCACAGTGAGTAAATTACCCTATGCATAAACGAAAGATAGCGGCTGAGAATTTTCGGAAAAAAAAAAGAGAGTATGTGGATTCTCTGTCAGCTTCTAGTTTGGAGGCTTTCTTTTACTACTATCACACGTGCTTCGATTTGCACTATTAGAATAAATCTCAATTTTTAAGCTATGAAATTAGATTTAATCACTTTGAGAAAGTTATTTTTGTGGGCTGCGATCTTTTTCTTGAATGACATAAAGAACACAAGGTGAACGAACCAAATCCTTATTAGTCAACAAAGGATTAATTAATATGAATTAAGAATACATTTAGTCAATGTTTATCTCGTTTTCGTCGGCAGTATAACATTGACGAAATTTCTGAAAAAATGAAAAAGGATTAGCAGTCATTTAGTTGTCAACCTTTGTTTTTCTTGTAAAAGCGAAATTATTTTATCTCCATGGATATAATCATATCGCATAAGAATAACTGAAGGATAATATTATTTGAAATAAAAGCGGCTAGCGCAAGCTCTCTTCATTATTTTAATTCTCAATTTCTCCTCTATCCATTCTTTGACAAAATGTGTGTCAAATGTATATATTATATACATCTCTACCTATACTTATAATTATAATTAAAAAATAATGAAAAGATCAGTTTGCCAATTGATAGAACTGTGCTTATCGCAAGTACTAAAGTTCCTAAATAGTGAAGTATACTTTAATTTAGGTACATTAAAAAAGGAAAAAGAGATTCCTTCTAAATGAAGATAATAACATGATTGGTTAACAAACCTTCAAGTTGTACTGGACACGTAAACTCCTCAAGGTTACTGGTGGGATGAAAAAGATCCAACTATCCTTAATAAAAGGTCCCGCGCTAAAGTAAATCGAAATAGAATTTTTTTTTCCTTTTAGTGAAATTTATATGATACGAATCTAGATTAATCGGACCTGATATAAACACTTTCCTCATATGTAAAAACAGATAAATGAAAACTTAGTCATTCTCACTTTAATTCTGCTAGGTTTTCATTTCCCATATTTTCTCTCCAAACATGCATACGTAATGCCTAACGTGCGTCTCAACTCTCGGACAATTAATTAATTACCTAATTCCCATTACCCTATAGAAAATTTCGAAGGTAGGAGATATCTTTACGTTCTTACCTTATTTAGGTGTGAGTTCCGGCAAAGAACTATTACCTTAGATTATTCTCGGTTAAACTGATCTATATTTGGTCTAGCTAGTTATTGATTAAATTAAAAGTGTCGATAAAGGATCAGTTATAGAGCATATCTTAGGTGCTTATCATAAAATATAAAAAGTACTCTTATGTAATCCATCGTACTATGTATGTGATAACAACTAAGAAATTTAGTGTAATCCCACAAGTAAGACCTGGAAGCATAGTGAATATGCAGTTTTTATCATATCATGTTCAGGTAAAAGAACTATTTCCAATAGACCTTCGGCTTCAAGCAAACGTGCAAAAACCACAACACTATCATCATAATTCATATCCATACCTCCTCGAAATAAATAGGGAAGATTAACAAATTATAGATAACATATGATATCGATAAATAAAACATAAAAAAAATATTGTAAAATTTTCCTTATTTATTCATAGTATATTATATAACTTATCATAAGAGATCATTTCTCGCATAGAATCATGAATGGAGAAAAAGAAAGAGTGATCAATCACTATTCACAAGTATGCAAAAATAGGGGAAAGACATAAAGCTAAATAGATGCTTAAAATTGCAAGGAGGAAGCAAACGAAAACTTTCCTTATATATTATCTGAAATGAGAGGTACTTAAAAGCTACTCATAATCTTTTAGGGGCCCCTATTTACTAGTATTGCTTTTCATGCCCATGTGAAATCTCTTGTATAATACTGTACTGAATATATACTCTCTTGAAGTTCAGGGTCCCATTTGTCAAAAAGTACTTAGAAATCAAAACCACCATCTGTTTTTTCTCTTTGCAGGTAGGTCCTTTCTGACCCCACAGACCGACCATCTATACTTGGTCTAGAAAAAGCATTTTCCCCACCCCACCCTGTTTTTTTCAGTTTTAAATTTTATTGTTGTTGTAAGAAACAAATACTATTTAATAGTAATTCTAGAAGAAAAAGGGAAAAACAATATGAGAGCAATTATTTTATTAACTTCTATCCATTAAAAGGAATTACTCATAGTAAATTTGAAATGATAACTTTAAAATAAAGTAAAAGAGATATAAGTTATATACGTACACAATTAATGCAAATAGTGTTGCGGAAGCTAAATGTATATAGTGTGAATGAGTCACAAATACTATACCAAAAATTATGACAGCCACCAAATAATAAATAAGACAATAAAGCAACAATAAAAGGAACACCAGAATTTACGAGGTTCGGCCAATTTTGCATACTTCCTCGGACACAACCAATATTTTGTTCCACTTAAAAAAAAAGTGAAATAATACTTAAGAGAGAAGATACAAATGACTTAAGAAGATATGAAGGCAAATGAAAGATGTGTTTAAATCCTAAACATTAGGCCTCCTTTTATAGGGTGAAATTCCCACCCAATTTTCTCCCCAACGGATGTGGGATGTTTTGACATATTCAACAAATCTTCACCTTGGCAAAATTCCACATCTTCAATTTTCTCTCAGTAACAAATTTTGGTTGTGTCTTCATCTTCAATCTTCAGTGTTCAACAATGTTGATCAAATCCAAACAATGTTGAAACTTGACCGCAGTCACCACTTTTGTCAGCATATCAGCAGGATTCTCTGTAGTATGAATTTTCTTCACCGTGATTCCACCTTCTTCTATGATTTCTCGTACGAAATGATACCGAACATCAATGCGCTTCGTCCTTACATAATAAACTTGGTTCTTCGCTAATAGAATAGCACTTTGACTATCACAAAAAATTGTGATACTTTTTTGTCCAATACCAAGCTCTTTTAGCAATCCCTAAAGCCAAATTGCCTCCTTCACAACCTCTGTAATAACCATGTACTCTGCCTCTGTTGTAGACAAAGCAACTGTTGACTGCAAAGTAGACTTCCAACTAACTGGTGCCTTTGCAAAAGTAAACACATAACCAGTAATTGATCTTCGTTTGTCCAGATCACCCGCAAAATCTGAGTCACAATATCCAAATATGGACTGATTGCCTTCCTGCTAAAAAACTAACCCAACATCTACAGTATTATGAATATACCGTAGAATCCACTTCACAGCTTGCCAATGCTTCTTTCCTGGATTATGCATATATCTGCTAATTGTGAGCACGTGATTTTTGTTTCGCGCGACAATCGCTCCAAAAGAAATAAAAAGTAATAACAATTGGTCCTGCTGTACAATTTGGGGATTTTTACATGGCACTTTGTTAATTATTTACGATTTTTGCCCATTTTGCCCATTTTATTAAAACAAAGTATAAAAAATGTATGTGTCATGCGTAATTTGAACCGTAATCCGGTTGTTAAAATAGAAAATCATAAATAGGCATCTTTGTTCGTGATTTTTGTTTTGTTTGATTTTACCTGTTTTAAATATTTTGATATATGTGTGCAAATAATTGTATTAAGTGTTTATTTAATTTTAATTTGATTTACTTAGGTTTTGTTATAAAATAAAAAAATAATAATAATAAAAGAGAGAGTGCAAAATTGCAAAATTGGGTTCGAAAATCAGTTTGGGCTGATTTTCATTTTAAATTCAAAGCCCAAACAAATTCAGCCCAAACCCCATGTAAACCCGGTCCAGATCAGCTGACCTTAGGAGGCGTTCCAAACGACGCCGTTTTGATCCAGTCTGATCTGGGCCGTTGATCTCAGATTGATCAACGGCCAAGATCTCTCACCCCAAACCCACTAACAGACCCGACCCGTCTCACCCGGACCGACCCCAACCCTTTACCCTTGAAACAACGCCGTTCCCTGTTAGTCGAAGGATCCTGGCCCTTCATCACACCTCATCTAACGGCCAGGATCCACCTACCCACCAACTATATAAACTCATAACCTTACCCTGCCCCCCTATCCGAACCCCGGCTTTAGGTCACCTTCGTCCTCATCCCATTCCCCCTCAAAAACCCTAGCCGCCCCTGTATCCTTCACCATGAAAACCGGCGGCACGGACGCCGGTGACCCCACCCTTAACACCATAGAACCCCCTTGCCATCCGGAACACGGATCTGTTAACCACGTAACTCGAATCCCTTCCCACCTTCTCGAATCTTCGTTTGAAGATTCGAGTCGGAACTTGACTTACACCGTTTAACCCCAGTTTCACACCAGACACTCCCCAGACCCCCCTCGTGACCAAACCATGCTTGGTTTGGTCCGAATCTGATCAGGGAAGCATGAATCCCAGATCTGATTTTTGGAACCTTAGGGTTCCTCGTCACTGGTCCATATCCGTTCAAGCCGAAGAGATTAAGGTCTAATGGACCTTAATCGAAGAGTTTCTCGATTAAAGTCCGTTCAGCCTTAAGAAAGGTCTGTTCGAATCCAAGTAAGATTTTGATTTTTCGGGGTTTAAGGTGAGTTCTTTCTTTTCTTTATTTGTTTTGGTTCATCTGATTGTTTTAAAGGTCTGTTCATGTTTTGTTTGTGTCCCTGAATTTTATCAACTGTGCCCTGTCCACTTTGCCTGAACCTCTGTTGTTTGATTGAGTCTTTCTATTTGTTCTGATAATGTGTATGTAAGTGTTGTGCAATTAGCTGATTTTCAAATTTGAACTGACTAATTGATTCCTCGAATACCACTTTGTTTAGTCAGTATAATTCAAATCATGTGTCGATACTGTTAAATGTCTGATTTTTGGCTACGATTGTGCATGTTATGATTAATATAGTCGAGTCGACATGTGTCGTCAATTAGTTTCAGTTGCCTGAACAATAACAAATCGATTTGCTTCTGGACACATTTGTTTGAATCGATTAGGAACTGAGTTTGTTTACTTATAGTTGTTAATTTGAATCAGAAATGTAAAAAGGAATGTTTGTTTAACTTCTGAATTGGAGGGCATGTGCACCTTCTGCACAACATGTGTATTTGTGCACCACAGGTGCATTTGTGCACAGCTTGTGCCCTGCATAAGGGCTTTTGAATAAAATAATCGACAGCACATGCTGTCAGAAATATTCTGCTGCCCATTACCCTGCTTTAGTTAAGAAGTATTAAACCTCTTTCAAAAGGGCAAGTCTGTCAGGGAATATGATGGGTTTCTAATACTTAAATAGCTAAGTGGAACTGAAAAGGGGAGCACATGAGAGGGGTATCTGATTAATCTAACAGGCTGTAAAAGGGGTGATGTTAAGGCTTATAAAAGGGAGGCACATAGAGAGCTGGAGGATATACAGATTAATAGACACAGACAGACAATATAGGAGGAGAGGAAAAGAATACCATCTGATATTAGGGAAAGAGACAGAAGAGAAGGGGATAGAGGGACAGATTTTGATATATACACACACACAGACAGAAATAGGGAGGGAGAAACATAACATAGAAAAGGGACTGCATTTACATCTTGATCTTGATTTTCACTGGTCTGGATTTTCTTGTTTCATATTGTTTTTCTTCGGAGTCTTGATCGAGGTTACTGGTTGTGTGGTAGCATTAGTTCACTTCTGGATGTGTTCTGCCTAAATTTTGGTTCCACACTACTGGGAAATTGTTTCATTTTGCCATTTTTCCATCGGCTCTAACTGCATCTTACACTGGGATTTGTGCTATTGGTTACCTGCTGTTACTGCTGCTGCATTTGTTGCCATTGTTACTCTGCTGACTTTCCTTTTTCTTCAATTGTCAAACATTTCCAGGTACACAACTTTTGAAACCATATGTTGTAGAAAGTTTGAAGTTTGAACCAGAAATAAAGAAACGAAAGTCTGTTTACTTTATAATGCTTGTGATCAAAACAGGTTGAATGTTAGTCTTAGCCTGTATTTGTTTTAAACTGTAAACTGCAAATACTCTGTATAAATCAATATACATTCTAAGTTGAGACGAACAATTAGATAACATTTGCTTGTTAGATCAGATGTGTTTTGATACATACAACCGTTAGTTTTGTTTCAGTTGTGACATCATAACATAGGATCTTAGCAAGCATGCATATGTATTTTTGCCTAGATCTCTGAACTATCGAATCTGCTACATTCAGTTTCATTTGACTTCAAGATAAGTGTACCCCAAACTAATTCCCATGCAGCGTTACGTTAACAGGGTGATAATGTACGCCAACCCTTTTGTTAGATCACTTGCTTATACATAGTTTTGATATTGGCTTCAATATAGATTCATTGTTTCGGAATAATGCGATGACTTTCGAGGAAAACTAATAGGCATTCTCAAATCCAATTAATAGTAGTTTTTCTTAATAAGTAGCCGATTTCATTTATCAAGCCTAATTATAAAGTTCAAATTTAAGGTTTGTTTAATGTTAAACTTAGTATGAGTTATTTGTTGCTTGCAATCTCTCCTATCAAATTAACAAAGTTTATTCACTCTTTGAAGACGAGGCATGAAATAATTCTCACCTCATAAACAACTAATCAGGCAATCAAGCAAAATTCGGATTCGTCACATATAGTAGAGATTTAGTATGTTAGTTTGCTTAAATAAGTAAGTTTGGTATTTTCTCTTTTATTTTTTAGAGACAAATGTAACAGAAATGTAGTCGCTTCAGGATATCCTTTTTCTAAAATAATGAGACGAGCTTCGTCAAGTAAGAATGCGAATTGCGGGGCCCTCAATAACTAACCATAATAAATATTTAGAATCCAGGACAGGCCGTTTAGTGAATCTCACGGCCTTATCTAAAAATAATAACGCGTTAGACTTTTTTTAGGCACGGTTTAATCAAATTATATTCTTAAACACTTGGTGCACATTGATGTGACCCAAATTCAAATCTCAACGGAGTCAAAATGTGTCGACGACCACGGGTGCATTGATTGTGACGTGGTTCGAGATGCATTTTCACAACGTTGCAATTCTATAAAAATAAATGATAATAATAAAAGCGGTTTAAACTTAATAAAAGCACATAAGTCACAATATGTATTTAAATCAGATATTTAGCCATTATAACAATTTAAGCGACCGTGCTAGAACCACGGGATTCGAGGGTGACTAACACCTTCCCTCGGGTCAACAGAATTCCTTACTTAGAATTTCTGGTTCGCAGACTTCACTTGGAAAAGTCGAAAATTTCCTCGATTTGGGATTCAAGATAAACCGGTGACTTGGGACACCAAAAGCCAAACCTTTCCCAAGTGGCGACTCTGAATTAAATAAATAATCTCATTTCGAATATTGTCACTTAAATTGGAAAAACTCCCCTCGCGCATTCTAACCCTTCGGGGGCGGGCGCGCAAAAAGGAGGTGTGACACTAATAACTCCAACAACTTGTGAAATGTCAGGTCTCGTACAGACCATTGCATACATCAAGCTACCAACAACATTTGCGTATGGTACATTTGACATATACTCTCGTTCAACTTCATCTTTTGTCGACATAGTAGTACTTAGCTTAAAATGGGGAGCAAATGGAGTACTAACTGGTTTAGTCTTTTCATCTATGCCAAAACGTTGTAGTACTCTTTTCAAATATTCCTTTTGAGATAAACAGAGTTTCTTTGAACGTCTATCTCTTATTATCTCCATGCCAAGAATTTTCTTTACCTCACCAAAATCCTTCATCTCGAACTCCTTCTTCAGTTGAATCTTCAACTTATCAATTTCTTCCGATTTCTTAGAAGCTATCAACATATCATCAACGTATAGGAGAAGATATACAAATGAACCATCTCCAAGCTTGCGCAAATACACACAATGATCGTATTTGCTTCTCTTGTAACCTTGCCGCAACATAAACCTATCAAATTGCTTATACCATTGTCTAGAAAATTATTTCAATCCATACAATGATTTATCAAGTTTGCACACCATATTTTCTTTTCCACCAACTTTGAATCTTTCTGGCTGAGTCATATAGATTTTCTCCTCTAAGTTTCCATGTAAAAACGCAGTTTTTACATCTATCTGAACTAGTTCCAAATCCAATTGTGCTACCAAAGCCAATATAATTCTAATGGAGGAATGTTTTACAACTGGAGAAAACACTTCATCGTAATCAATTCCCTCCTTTTGAGCCTATCCTTTGGCCACCAATCTTGCTTTGTAGCGAACATCTTCTTGGTTAGGAAATCCTTCTTTCTTTGTAAATACCCATTTGCACCTAATTGATTTCTTTTCCTTCGGGAGATTGGCCAATCTCCATGTATGATTCTAATGAAGGGATTGTATTTCATCATTCATGGCAATCCTCTACTTATCTTCTTCTGAACTTTGGACTGCATCTTTATAAGTGGTAGGAACATCATCAGCTACAATTGAGGCAGCACAAGCAACCGTCTCTATAAGATGAACAGGTTTTGTTATTGTCCTTTTTGGCATGTTGGTTGCTATTGATTCAAGTTGTTGTTGAGGTTCCTGAGTTGGAATCTCCCTTTCTACTGGCTCTTCTTCCAGAGGATAATCTTCATTTGTTTCCTCCTCTGCTTCTTGTGTAGGAAAAATAAATTTTCCCTCAAACTCCACCTGCTTAGAAGCACCCTCATTTTGTTTGGTATCTTCTGTTACCTTATTTACCATAGCAGATTCATCAAAGGTAACATCCCTGCTGAATATTACTTTCTTTGTCATAGGACACCATAAGCGATATCCTTTGACTCCAGAATTAATCCCCATAAAAATAGCCTTCTTTGCCCTTGGATCCAATTTTGACTCTGTTACATGATAATATGCAGTTGAGCCAAATACGTGCAAACAGTCATAATCTACAACAGGCTTTTCATACCATTTTTCAAATTATGTCTTGCCATCAATAGCAGCAGATGGTAAGCGATTAATGAGGTGACATGCATATGTAATTGCCTCAGCCCAAAATTCTTTGTCCAAGCCATCATTGGACAACATATACCGTACCTTCTCCAGCAAGGTTTGGTTCATACGTTTTGCCACTCCATTCTGTTGTGGTGTATGTCTGACAGTGAAGTGTCGGACGATGCCATCATTTTCACAGACCTTATTAAAATGATCATTTTTGTATTCACCTCCATTCTCTGTGCGAATACACTTGATCCTCCTGCCTGCTTGATTCTCCACCACCGTCTTCCATTTGAGAAAAATTCCCAACACTTCATCTTTGCTCTTCATTGTATACACCCACACTCTTCGGGAAAAATTATCAACAAAGGTTACAAAATAGTGCTTCCCACCCAATGAAGGTATTTTGGAAGGACCCCAAACATCAGAGTGTATATAATCCAAAATGCCTTTAGTATTATGGATTGTTGTACCAAATTTAACCCTTGTTTGTTTCCCTTTGACACAATGCTCGCAAAACTCCAAGTTGCAAGCCTTTACTCCTTTTAACAATCCTTGATCTGATAGAATTTTCAAGGATTTTCCACCAGCATATCCCAAGCGCATGTGCCATAGCCTGGTTGTTTTTGCCTCTTTTTCGTCATTGTCGCTGTCCCAATAACTGTACTACCGCGATAACGGTATATGTTATTGTTTTTCTGATTGGCCTTCATTACCACTAGTGCACCGGAACATACTCTTATCACTCCATTTTCTGCAATGATTTTGAACCCTTTTGATTCTAGGGCTCCCACAGAGATGAGATTCTTTTTCAAATCCGGTACATATCAAACATCTGTTAATGTTCTGATCATTCCATCATGGTTCCTTAATTGTATTGAACCAATTCCATATGAGATAAGAGGACTATTGTCCGCTGTGTGGATGACTCCATATTCTCCTTCTTGAAAATCCACGAACTAGTCCCTGTTGGGACACATATGATAGCTACAAGCCGAGTCCATCAACCATATGCCTGATAATGTTGATGACTCTGTTGTAACTAATGAGAAGCCTGAGTCATCACAATCAGCTACCTTTGAATCCATAATGACCTTTCCATTGTTATGTTTGGCCTTATTCTTCAACTTCGGACAGTCTTTCTTCCAGTGCCCCTTTTCTCGACAAAAGGCACATTCATCTTTGCTGGGTCTAGATCTTGACTTGGATCTTTCCTTCCTTGTCCTCGTTTGATTTTGAGGACGGCCCCTCATAACCAGTGCCTCTCATTCTCCGCCCTTTTGTTTTTCTCCCTTTCTTTGTTTATAGCTGTACAAAGCCAAACAAACTTCTCTAAGAGAAATTTTGTCATTTCCATGGAATAGAATAGTTTCAAGGTGCTTGTACTCATCAGGAAGTGACCCCAATAACATCAAGGCTAAGTCACCATCATCAAAAGTTGCATCCATATTTTGCAAATCTGTGACCAACTTATTGAAACTGGTGATATGTTCATTCATCGCGGTACCAGGAACATAGGTGAAGCGAAACAGTCTCTTCTTCATGTACAATTTATTTTGACTGTTTTTCTTCAAAACTTTATCCTCCAGTGCTTTCCATAATTTGCTTGCAAAAGTTTCCTTTGTGTATGGATATTTCTGCTCTCTAGCAAGGTAGGATCGAATGGTACCGCAAGCAACACGGTTGATAATTCTCCAATCTTCTTTTCCAATAACATCTGGTCTTTTTTCTTCAATGGCAAGATCTAGCCCTTGTTAAAAAAGGACATCTAGAACCGCGCCTTGCCACATCCCAAAATGTCCTGACCCGTCAAAAATTTCTACCGCAAATTTCGCATTTGACACAATTCTTGTCATAAGCGAAGATGTCAATAATGACGTATTGTTGACACTTGATGTAGATTCTTCTTGTTTATTGTCTCCCATATTTGACACAAATATTATTTAATAGCTGACGACACAAATCAAAATTATTTCCTTTCTGATGTGGAAGATCAGACTAAGCTGCAACCACAGAGCATACTCATACAGAACCTTGACTCAGTTACTAAGATAAATCTTTTCTGATGTGGAAGATCAGACTATGCTGCAACCACAGAGCATACTTAGACAGTACCTTGACTTTGATACCAATTGTTGCGGAAGCCAAATGTATATAGTGTGAATGAGTCACAACTACTATACCAAAAATTATGACAGCCACCAAATAATAAATAAGACAATAATGCAACAATAAAAGGAACACCAGAATTTACGAGGTTCGGCCAATTTGCCTACTTTCTCGGACACAACCAATATTTTATTCCACTCCAAAAATACAAATGAAATAATACTAAAGAGAGAAGATACAAATGACTTAAGAAGATAAAAAGACTAATGAGAGGTGTGTTTAAATCCTAAACATTAGGCCTCCTTTTATAGGGTGAAATTCCCACCCAATTTTCTCCCCAACCGATGTGGGATGTTTTGACATATTCAACAAATAATTCTATAATATTATTATATTTTTAAGGTTGTCATATTGGATATTTTATGGAAGTTACTTACTATTGTTAAGTCAGTTTAATCTGATGGAGTAATTAGTGCGTAGAACTTAAACTTGGGTAAGAAAAACTTGGTGCGTTAAGCTAAAATCAGTTAATATAAATAAATTAGATCCTTATTATTTAGGGGCTTCTTTTCTCTGTCTAAGCTTCCATATTCTAACTTATTTTTTGTCAGATAAGCAACTCTTATATTCTCCTAACATGGTATGTACAATGAAAAGGAAGGCTAGAGTACTATTTTAAAAGGAGAAAGAGGAAAAGAAAAGGAAAATTAATAGGTCCAATATTGAATTAAAAAATCACCGCGTAACCAAGCACGAAAATCTGTCTTCTTGACAATTAGTGGCAGCTAATGTGAGGTTGTCATTTTGGAATATTTAAATCATCAATTAAAGCTAAGCAAAAAAGAAAACGTAGGCTTGAAGCATATTCCTTTAAAAGCATAGGAATCTAAGCTAGTACTTAAACCACCCATATGTCACTCTTCTCGAACTTGCAAGAATTTGGATGTCGACCCGAGATAGAATCAAAATTTGAAGTTTAAGAGTTCGGAATTCTAATTTTTTTAAGTTATTGGGTTCTAAATAAATAATTTATACATATTCAATAAAAAATTTAAGATAAATATAATGTTTGAACAAAAACTATCTTGAATCAAAGGTATACAACTAATCCCAGCATGTTAAGTTTCTTTTCCTCGTCAAAATCGACCTATGATTTTGTTTTTACAAAGTTGTATCGTGCAATTATTGATCAAGTCATGTGTAGATATATTTGCCCACATTTGCTTGTCTTAGCTATATATATGTACCACCACTATGTATCAACGTTTTCCATATTTGTCCTTTGAAGTGCTTTGTCATTCCCATTTAGCTCCTATACATGACATTTTATAGGTCCGTGTATTACAAATTACAAGTTATGTCAGTAATTTGATCACTTAACTATCGTTAATTAATATAATTTAATGTAAACACATAATTCAAATAAATTTTTACATTTTCCCGACGGATTTATGTGCCTTCTTCCAAAATTTCCATCCCACCCATAGGTCGTAGAAGAAATGGGAAGCTGCATATGGGAAAGAATAGTTTCAGTGAAAGTTTTGCTGAACACTTTAAGAAATAAAAACCGTTAATTTAACAAATTTGATACTTCTGTATGTTTATCCTCAAAATCAGAACAATTCAATTTGGAAGTGGTTTATAGGATACGTAGATTAAATTGACACTAAGCGATAAATTAAATTGTAATTGAAATAAACAATGATAAAGTAAATTCAAACCACATGAATTGAACAGTTACAGCCTTGGGGGGGGGGGGGGCCAGCCACCCTTGAACAGTTTGCACTTCGATCGGTATCAAGACATAGTTGAATAAGAGCTTTAAAGAGAAAATAACAGTATATTGCTTCTGAGTGTGTGTTACAATGTGTTTTACAAGTAATCAGACCCTCTTTATATAGTAAGGGAGCCCTATATTAGGTACAACTTTATAAAAGGTAAAAATCCCCTAATTAACTGATTGTTGATCTCACGTTGGTATATGCCGAGATCTCCGCCGTGATATTCGGTTGGTTACGAATAGCGATTGATTCCGGGATCACAGACTCAATATTCTCGGAGACAAACATTCTGACCTCGTTCGGGGCCAGGGTTGATTCCGGTAGGACATGGGGTCGATCTTAAGCCTCTCATGTTCCGAGCCCGATCTACCATGACGTAGATGAGCCTGACTTCGACCGTATATAGATAGTCCTTTCGTTTTTCATAGACTAGACGACGAGAAACGACATGAGCTTCCGATTCTCACTTCGATACCACGCGACAGAAACGACAAAATAAATGAAACGTCACGTCAATCAAGTCTTAATAGCATTAAATGCTTGTCAGTTGCCGGTCAGCCACTCCTGGATGCGAACCGTTGTTAAAAAACTATAAATACCCCCTCATTTGTTCGTTTTAACTTTACATCAAAACCTTCCACCCTCGTATCTTTGAAATTTCGATACTCTCTAGCAATTATACTCTGGTTTACTTGGGATCTTTTGGAAGAACTTTCTTACATCGTTATCTCAAGCCTTCAATTTCCCTTCTTTCTGTAAAGCCCCGTAAATTCGTTTAGTTAACTCCTACTAATTTTGATCTTGAAAATGCAATGTAATTAAATTTGAGCTACATGATTATTCGAGTGGAACAATATCGATAGTTAATCATTGAATTAGCGGATGTTACAAGGTCATCAAATGCATTTGGAGCATTTCAAGTTTCTATTCATAAGTGCTGAAATTTTGAGAATTCAATGGTATGTAACCAACTTGAAGAGTTGGAATTTAATAAGGAAAACAAGGATTTAAAATCCTAGTCTTCAAATGACAACGAGAAAGGATTTAGAAAACTAGGAAAAGTGGTTGGCCAACAAAGAGACAAGTGAGGGATAATGGAATTAATTAAACACAAGAATAAGGAAATAATGGAAGTAATTATGAAAGACAAAAGTAAGTGGGAAATAGAATGATTAAAGTTGAAGACCAAAATGTTGCTTCTGTGATAGAATAAATTAGAACCAAGTGAAGGCGTGCAACTCAGCACCCGAAATTTAGAATCCACAACTGAAGTTTTTGTAGGCATTTTGTAAAGGGAGAGATTATATTATATTTGATTTGGTCTTGGGGATTAGAGAGAAGGAGCAGCTATTTACCATTAATACATCTTCAAGGTAAGAATTAAATGCCTTTCTTTGATAAATTTGATTCATTTATTACATGTCTTAACCCTCCAACATCGTGGGATTCATAGATTTTTGAAGATAATCTCAAGGACATTTCAAGAAACTCAAATCCTGAAACTTTTAGGGTTTGACAAAGAGGTAATTTCTTCACTCCAATCTTATATACCATACTCCACAGGCGTAGTAGAGTATATTTATGAAGTTAGATTTATATTTAAACATCTATTCATAAAACACTAGAAGCTAGTCTTGAAATTAAAAAGTTGGTTGGCAAGAATGATGAATAGTGATAGGTGTTGTTTGAACGATGTTATTTTGAATTTATGGTGGAATGACTAGATTCTATAACAAGTTTAATGAATAAGTTGGAGTTAAAATTCAAGGATTCTCATTCAAGTAATCAAATGAGAATTTTTGTTAAACTTACAAGATTAGATTTAAGTGTTAGACACTTAGTTAGTTTAGTAAGTATTGTTGTGATTCGTTCTTGAATTATGTGAGTTCGTATATGTAGATCGTGACTCATTAGCGTTATTGGATCATTTGTGATAAGGTTGGAAGCAATTTGAGGCACGTTGAAACTTACTACCCTCAGAACGTTTCTCCAAACTCATATCGAAAGACGATTAAACTGAGTTTCAAAATGCGAGTCCTAGCTTGTGGGGACGAGTGAGTTGGGATTTTACCATTCTTGCATCATAAAAGATTTAAGTGATATGAATTTTATTTTCCTGAAATGTTGTATCTTAATTAAAGAAAAAACTAAATAAATAAGGAATAGCACTTGTAGTATTTTGAAATGAAAATACATGAGTTGTAAAATATCTTGGATATAGCTATTCTCAAATAGTTGATTTGGATATAAATATCATCATTGATAAATATAAAGATTTTGGGAGTTACTTAAATTCACCGAGATTGACCTTGGATATTTTTCCTCATTAGGTCATGAAACTACACGTACCGGTGTAGGCGTAGAACCTACCTTACGATTGGGGACTACGGCAGAGTACTTCCCATTAGGGGTACTATTGTGCTACTTTATTAGCATGGTTGAGTCAATTCGTGTGGCACAATGATGAGACGACCTGAGCAAGTAGGGTATATGATATTTGCCGCTAGGTACATAACCTAGTTGGCCTTCTTTCGTGTCGGTGATGGTATAGTGCTTCCAGTAAATGAAAAATCTAACATGATTGCAAAGATCAATGATAAAGGAAGACTTTGAAATATTTTTTACCATATTATTTTATTGTACTTTTTAAATTATTAATTGATATGAATACTTCTTTCTTGATATCAGTTATTATTGCATATCTTATGTCTTCTTAAATATCGTCCTCTTTTATTTTTGGAGAACGGTTCATGATTCGTACTAGGCATGTGGAAATTAGGACTTTCGGTCACATTTCTATTTTCTATTTTCAGGGACTGGACCTGAGCAACTTGGACTGCGTGGATAGGGAAGCTCTACATTTCCCGTTGACGTTACTTGGTGAGACTCCATGCTTGTATTTGTGGAGGACTTTATTATATTAATATCCTTTTGAGCCACCGGGTTATGCCTTGGCTGACTATTCCAGTTCATGTCATAGAGATTCCATACACAACAATAGTATTCATTTTGGGTTGTAATCCTATGGTTACTTACGTGGCGTGCATGAACGAAATTTTCTTTTATCTTTATGAAGCTTTGCCTTCAAAGGAAAATGTTTACTTAAAGACATTATTCATGTTTTGCGTATATCTTAAAATAATTGAAATTGAAGAACCTTTCGCATCCTCCTATTAAGCATATAGATGTGTATTAATCTATAGGATGATTCACTCGGGTCAGGTAGAATATCGGGTGCCGGTCACATAGTTTTAGGGCGTGACACTTCCTCTATTTGTCCTCCATTTTCAAAGAAATGGCAAAGACCTCAAAAACCGTTCCCCAAAAAGAAACACTTTCTGCTTCGTGGTTGGCTACTAAGACCGAAGAAATTGTTTTGCATACCGCCATTTGATGAACCAGCACGGGAACCTCCTTTGAAAATGTTCATCCCCGGAGGATACTTGGTAAATAATGATTTTAAGGTTGAAAAACCCTCTTCCGTACCGGGCTGGTGTGAAGATTTTGTTGAGGTACATTTTTTTGATTACCGAAGAGGTCCTCCCTACGGTTTGGATAAATTGCAACTGGGCCGAAAAAATGATAGATGTCCCTGACCCCGAGGATGCCATTACCACCCATGTCGAGGGATACATGAATGTTTACACTTTTCCCTTCAAATTGGGACCGATAAACCCGGTCATCATAGACTTCTGCAAGAGGTACGAGGTGTGCCTCAGTCAGATCCATTCTACAATGTGGAGGATAGTGATCCTCCTCCGGTTCTTTTTGAGCATAATCAACGGCTGGCAGTTCACCGCGAATCACCTACTTCAGTTATACAGTTCCTGACTATTCCGAGGGGGGTTGATAAAGCTTGTGCGTCGGGCCAACAAAACCCCGTTCTCTAGTATCGATAAGGATGAGGATCGAGGCTATCAAGGCCGTTTTATCCGGTTGAGGACCTCGGACCTAATCCCGGTGGAATGCATGTCATTCCCCGAGAAGTGGAACACAAAATATAAGTAGAAATTCCCTTCGAATGCTGATTTTTATGTTTATTTCCCCTTTTCTTATTGGTGCTTGTGATGGTGCAGTCGTTGCTCGGGTTCCAAATGTTATTCCTCGACTCGAGAGGTGGGCCGACGACACCATTTCTCAGATGCCCTACTTTGAGCTTTCGTGGTGCGAACTCTCGAAGGGCCGTTGGGAGGCCCATTCCTATGGTAAGATCCCCTTTCCGATCAGGCCATGTTAGGCCTCTCCTTTCACTATGAGTCCTAATTCTCTTTACTTTCTATCTGAGATTTGCCTAAGGATGTCGAGCTCATGCCTCTGGTTGGCGACTAGGACTTGCCTCTTGACTCCCCTACCCCGAGACAATCAGAAGAGAAGAAAAGAAAGAGGGATCTGAGTTCTCCGAGCTTAGAGAAGAACAAAAACAAAAAGAAGGCTGGTGCGCAAACCCAAAGAAAATACCAGCGCTCGAGCCCCGCCCTCGGATTCATTGTAACGACTAAGGGACGAATCCAAAGAAGAAGAAGAAGAAACCTCTAAACTGGTGACCGTGTGCGATCGCAGTTCGAGGGAAAAGGGGCCTCCGAACCAGAGAGAGGCGAAGCTGATCTGCCTTAAGCTAGGGAGGTCGAAGATCATCCGTAAAATTGATCATGTCTTCTCCATTGTTTTGAGTATTTTGCCCCGCCGATCGGGCTCTACCATGGATGCTATTCCCGGGGTCGGTAGGCAGATTTGTATCGATAGCCATAGGCAACTTAGCGTCCAACGGGTCTGCAACTGGAATTCTGATGTGATTAATAGGCGGTACCTCGTTATCGGGCACTATTTTTTTATCTTCACCATGATGACCGGACTAATTGTTAACATGTAGGGGTGTTGATTGAGAGTTTGGCATTTTGAGTTTTAACCTGAAATTAGAGACACTTCAAAGAACAAGTGTAAAGTTGTATGTGTTATGGAGATTTGTATCAAATAACCACTATTATCCTTAACCCCCACTGTGGGTGCCAAACTGTTTACCCTCAAAATTGGATAACAATTGAATTTGTAAATGGTTTTAAGGGTACATGGATTAACTTGACACAAAGCGATAAGTTAAATTACAATTGAAATAAATAATGATAAAGTAAATTCAAACCACACGAATTGAACAGTTACAACCATGGGGGGTTAGCCACCCTTGAACGTTTTGCACTTCGATTGGTATCAAGACATAGTTGAATAAGAGCTTTAAAGAGAAAATAACAGCATATTACTTCTGAGTGCATGTTACAATGTATTCTACAAGTAATTATACCCCATTTATATTGTAGGGGAACCCTATATTAGGTACAACTCTATAAAAGATAAAAATTCTCTAATTAACTGATTGTTGATCTCATATCGGTATATGCCGAGATCTCCGTCATGATATTCAGTCGGTACGAATATCGCGGCCTTCTGTTGGTTATGCAAACAATGTTTCTTCGAGCTCGTTCGGAGTCAGGGCTGATTCAGGGATCACAGCTCAATATTCTCAAATGCAGACATTCTGACATCGAGTTCGGTGGGACCTGGGGTCGATCTTAAGTCCCTCATGTTCTGAGCCCTATCTACCATGTCGTAGACGAGCCCGATTTCGACCGTATACAAGCATTAAACTCATTATAATTTTAAAGTGATGGAGGACTATATGGGTGAAAGACATATATTATGTCAATCTAAAAATGAAATAAGGACAATTCAGCTTTGAAACCTTGTGAATGTACAAATTCTTATCAATAAATTTGAGGTCGTAAACTTGAAATATAATGGAGACAAAGAAACAACTATCTTAGACAATGAAGTGCAATCATGATTCATGAGGCATCAATACTTCCAAAATTAAGGTAAAACTTAAAAAAAGAAAAAGAAGAAGGGTAAAATGGGAAGATCATAACAAACATTGACAGCCAACCACAAACTTTTAGGTCATAGTACCACTATATAGTGACTAGCAATAAAAGCTATAAATAGCGATTTCGTAAAGAAAACTTATTAAAGGGAAGGTACCTCCCCAAGCAAAAAAGGAGAAAACAAAATTTCAGATTCAAATTTCAGCAAAAAATAAAAATATTAATATTAGGTAATTTTTATTTATATGTCGAAGTGTTGCTGGATACAATTATCCGATATTTTCGCTAGAGAAAAATAACAAGTATTTTGTAAAATTAGTCGAACAGTGTACAAGCCGATTTAGACAACACAATTATTTAAAATAAATAGAAGGGAAGGTCCCCTACACCAAGCAAAAAAGAGATATGCAAAGCAAAGCTAAAGCCACAACTTTCATATAAACATATCAAGTTATCAAAAAAAAAAAAAAAAACGTGCTTAAAACTGACCTCTCACCAACATAGCTAAATGGTGGGACTCACACTTTTATTTCCTTGATCTTCATAAATCTTTCAACAGTTTTGGTCTCTTAAAGGGCACGTTCCTCTTTTTCTTTTCTTTCGTTTATGTATTTGGTGATCTTTCTAAATTCTTATCTTGATTCTACAATTATGTTTGTTTTTTGGTTTTTTCCCGGCATCAAATAATACTGACCTCCATTTTTCTTTCTTATTAGCATCGTTAAAATACCGAAAATCAAAGGAAAATTAAAGAAATAATAGAAAACAAAAATATAAGGAAAGAATAAGATGTGCACATAGGTTGTGCTTGGTGTGACATACAGTCATTTTTGAGAAAATATTTTTATAATGAGGTTATTTTTTATTTTTACCTAGATATTTTACTTATAATTAAAATAACTTTAAATTCTTTTATTTACTATTTTTATAATATATGCATACATTTAATTTTTTTCATGGCACTCAATTTATTTAATCATATTAAAATGTGAACATATTTTAAATATAAAATGATTAATTTTTTTAATATTTATCTAAAATAATAAAAATAGATTTGTTTAACAAATGATAGTTTTTTATAATCAATAAAAAAAATAAAAATCAAAGTTATTTGTGTTTAATATTAAATTTTTAAAAGCTTTATCTGTTAATATTATTTATTTGAAAGTATTAATCTGATGTGTCATTTTGTTAAATGCGGGTATTTTGTTTATTAAATTAATGAGTATGGCTTGGCTGATAAATCAATTAGCTTTGATTTTTTTAATTTTTATTAAACATATTTTATTAATCATGATTAATAACGACTTGAGATTTCTTAACGAAAATGTTACTGTTATCTTTATGTAATTCTTGCATTTTGAGTCTTGTATAAAATATATATATATATATATATATATTGAAAATCAATGAAAAAAATTTTGTTTAGACCAAGCCTTGAAGTAGGGGGCATTTGTAGACAATTAAAATTGTGTCAAATTTAAATCCATAAGAAATTTAGATTTTAACACAAATTAAATATATATTGGTCCAATTAAGTAACATGGACTGGTATAATTGTGTTTGTTATTTAAATCCAATCAAATTGATTTAAATAAAGGTCCAATATATTATTGGGCTAGCCCGTCAATTGGTCTTCTATCAAATGGGTCGGGCCATAAGCCTCAAGCCCAATAATCTACTAGAGTTTTCTTGGAGACTACTCCACCCCACACCTATATAAAGGGGTCAAAGGAGAAGGCTAAAGAACAATCAAGTAAGCAGAAGGAAAGGCTAAAGAAGCTCTGAAGAATAGCATCAAGGTCTTCATCCATATCTGCAATCGTCTTCTGTGGTCAAATTCCAAAGGCGAACTCAAGTCATAGGCGGACGACTTCAAATCTTCCGTTCGTGATAACCCAACATCAAATCCCGGTTCGTGATGAGCTTCAAATTGTTCGTGACGTACTACAAATCTGAAATCCGTCAAATTCAAAATCAAGCTTTCAAGCTCTTGAACCATCATCCATGAGGAGAAGAATCAGATGACTACATCTCTTTAGATTCAGAGATATTTTAGAGACTATAACCCCATCACTTGAAATTGAATATAATATTTGTCGCTATATTTCTTGTCTTGATTATTATTTTTCAGGAGCGAAATTTAGTTGTCACAAATTTTGGCACGGAAAGTGGGACCATCTCTACCTCTCATCTCTTCTAAACTCTCAATATTCAAGATCACTAAGATGGCTTCAAAGAAGATCGAAGTTGCTGACTCCAAGTTTTCTTCTGACGTTGAAAGTATCCTGAACGTTACTATGGGGAGTCTTGGGCCAATCACCTGGAGCAAGGCGAGCGTCTAGGGGCAACAAGCACTCCAAGTGTCGTCTGCACCAATGCATACTTTGAGATCTTCATCATTCGAAGAAGAAAGGTCCTCTGCTAGCAAGTCAGAGAGAAGAGATAATATTGCAGAAGTTGCGGAGAAAGCTTTTGCTCAACTTACTTTATACAATACCAAGAGTCAGTTTACCCAACCTGATGATTAAGTCTTATGTGTTGGCTCTACGCCAATCTCACCATATGTCATGTTCCAAACTGAGTTCAATCTGTGGGAAGGTCTCGGTTATTCTTCATCATCTGCAATAATCATGGAGGCAATGATGACTAACACTTCAACAATGGAGGAGCAACTTGTAAACCTGACAAAGGCAATTGATGGGTTAACAAAATATGCTCAAGATCAAGATGTCCGTATCGTAAAATTGACAGGCATAGTTGAAAGCATGATGGATGGAGAATCAAGTCATGCACCTGGAAAGCTTCCTGAAGTCCACGAGAAGGCTGATCCTCCAACAAAACAAGTGTCATCCGCCAAAGAACTTCATGTCTCCTCTGAAGGATCAATTCCCATAGAACAATTGAAGGAATTCATTATGGGAACTATCAAGGATAAGTATGATGTCGCTTCAAAGTCTTCTCTCGCGTACGCAAAGCCGTATACTGCAAGAATCGATATCCTGAAGATGTCTGGCGGCTATCAACCTCCCAAATTTTAACAGTTCGACGACAAGGGAAATCCAAAGCAACAAGTTGCGCACTTTGTTGAGACATGCAACAATGCAGGGACTTATGGAGATTACCTTGTCAAGCAGTTCGTTCGCTCACTAAAGGGGAATGTTTTTGATTGGTACACCGACCTTGAGGCTGGATCTATTGATAGTTGGGACCAATTGGAGCAAGAGTTTCTTAATCGCTTTTATAGCACGAGGCGTACTGTGAGCATGGTAGAACTTACAAACACTCGCCAATGAAAAGATGAACCAGTTATTGACTTTATCAATCGATGGAGGAATGCAAGCCTTAACTGCAAATATAGGCTAAGCGAAGCTTCTGGCATAGAGATGTGCATCCAAGGAATGCATTGGGGACTTCGTTACATCTTGCAAGGAATTAAGCCTAGGACATTTGAAGAACTTGCCACCCGTGCTCATGATATGGAGTTGAGCATGGCTTCTGCGGGAAACGAAGGGCTGCCCATCTACGAACCTCGCAAGGGAAGATATAAGCAAGAAGTCAAGAAATGGAGCAAGTTCGTACCAAAAAAATGAAAGCAAATAATCCATGAATGTCAATGCCTCTCCTTTGAAGTTTACTACCAAGGCGAGCAAGAAACAAAGTATAAAAACAACTTCCTCTCAAGACAATGCAAATCGGAAGTTGACTCTCAGAGAGATGCAAGAAAAGGAGTACCCATTTCTAGACTCCGATGTGCCTGCAATATTTGAAGAACTCCTCGAGTTAAAGCTTATTGAGCTGTCAGAGATGAAGTGACCAAATAAAGCTAGAAAACGCAATGACCCGAATTACTGCAAATACCATCGGCTTGTAGGTCACCCTCTTGAGAAGTGCTTTGTTTTCAAGGTCAAAGTTATGGATTTGGCTCGTCAAAAGAAGATCGAGCTCGAAGTCGAAAAAGCAAGCACAAACCATGTGTCCATTACCTTTGGCTCATTCGATACAATTGAGATATGCACCTGTGAAGGGAATGAAGATGAAGAATTTTTGGAGGATGACAAAGTACGAGTTGATCAACCTGATGAAGAAGGATGGACCCTGGTGACTCGTCGAAGACGCCATAAATTGAGTCTGCAAAAAGGATCAACGAAGCAACCTACGAGGAATAAGATAGTGAGAGGACTAAAGAAGCTACAAATTGTTAAGAACCCAAAGAAAGAGGAGATAGAGGCACACCATCACCAAAAGCCACGCCACCCGGTGACTTTGGGAGAATTTTTTCCGAGTTGGTTTCGCATGAGGATTTCTGACGATGATGACAAGGCCTTGTGCTGTAATGCTGATAAAGAAGAAGAGGAAAAGAATGAAGTCAAGTCAACACTCTCATCATCACTGTCTAATAGTCTTGTTGAGTCCTCCTTTCAAGAAGCACATGTCTGTAATACAAAAATCACCTTCACTAAAAACGATCTCCTACTTGGTGAGACACCACACAATCGTCCTTTGTTTATGGTGGGTTATGTGCTCGAGAGGAGGATAAATAGAATCTTGATAGATGACGGATCTACAGTTAACATTCTTCCCATTCGCATAATGAAAGAACTCGGCATCTCAACTGAAAAACTTTCTAAAAGTCGACTGATGATTCAAGAATTCAATCAAGGAGGACAAAGGGCCATAAGAGCTATCAAGCTGGAAATCACCATGGGAGATATGCAATCAACTGCATGGATGCATGTGATCGATGCAAAGACTTCATACAATTTGTTGCTTGGCAGGTCGTGGATACATGAGAACAAAGTTGTCCCATCAACTTATTACCAATGTTTGAAATATAATAAAGATGGAGTCGAAAATAAGATAGTTGCTGATGACAAGCCGTTCTCTGAAGCCGAGGCATACTTCGCTGATGCAAAGTTCTACTTGAAGAACCACATCATGAAGGGAGTAAAAGTTGATGACATCACGAAGGCCAAAGGCATGAAAATAGCTCCTTTATTTCGTTACGTCCCAAAAGTGAAGAAAGATGAAGGAGAATCATCAAGCCTCCAAAAAGGTGCGCTAAGAGAATTAACCCCTCCTATCAAGCAGATTGATACCATAAAGTTATCTTCAAAGCTACTGGAAAATTTTGTGGCCCCTAACATGCCTCAAAATAAGGCACTCTCTATGAAATGCACAAATGAAGGTTTTGATCCGAATGCTTACAGGTTGTTCACAAAGGCTAGATATGATCCCAATGAACCATCTAAGTTAGGGAAGCTCCCACCTGAAACTACTAGGAAAACAAACACGATGAAGGATAATGAACATGTGGTGAAGCAATCACGTGAGGGTCTAGGTTACAAACAACTCCCACCAGTTCGCATCTCCATTAGAAGAGCAAGTATTAACTATATCACGACGAAAGATAAAACCGCTGATCCTAATAAAAGGCCTTCTGTCTTTGATCGACTTGGAGAACCAACTACAAGAACTTCTGTATTTGAGAGGTTGGGGCCATTGAAAAGGAAGAAGAATAAGTCCCAAAGAAATTATGAAAAAATAAGAAGACATTTGCCATCTAGAGTCCAAAATATCTCCAAAGAGTGTCAAAGCCTGGTCACTTCCAGAATGAGGCGACAATCAAAACTTTTGATTTCATGCGGAGAGGTACTCAAAGTGAAGACTCGCACGGTGGTCCACACTAGAGAGCGTGACAAAGATGAAGAAAGTATAGGGTCTTCATATCACATTACTACGAATGAGGAGCAATACACTTCATCCCTAAGGAAATTTGCCAAATATTTGGGAGATGCCTCTTGGTGTGGCCATATATCTTTTAATGATGGTGATCCTCAAAAAGACGAAAATGTCTAGGATGCTCCTGCGGAACTAGAAGAATGAATTAAAATGACTGTTGATGCATTGAAAGAAGTCAACCTTGGCACTGTAGAAGACTCCAGGCCCACCTATGTAAGTGCTCTATTAACCATAGATGAAGAAAACACTTATGTGGAGCTACTCAAAGAATATAGAGATGTCTTTGCTTAGAGCTACAAAAAGATGCCTGGTTTAGATCCTAAGGTAGCAGTTCATCATCTCGCAGTCAAGAAAGGAGCTCGTCTTGTTAAGCAAGCCCAAAGATGCTTCAAGCCAGAATTGATACCATCAATCGAAGCCGAGGTCAATAAACTCATCAAAGCTGGTTTCATTCGGGAGGTTAAATATCCTTCATGGATTTCAAGCATTATTCCTGTGAAGAAGAAGAATGGCCAAATTCGAGTTTGTGTCGATTTTAGAGACCTCAATAATGCATGCCCTAAGGACGAATTTCCGCTCCCCATTCCAGAGCTTATGATTGATGCCACCACCGGATATGAGACGATGTCTTTCATGGATGGATCATCTGGCTACAATCAAATACGTATGGCACCAGAAGATGAAGAGCTTACTGCGTTTCGCACTCCTAAAGGCATTTATTGCTACAAAGTAATGCCTTTTGGCTTGAAGAATGTTGGCGCCACATATCAAAGGGCAATGCAGAATATCTTTGACGACATCCTCCACAAAAATGTGGAATGCTATGTGGATGATTTAGTGGTGAAATCAAGAAAGAGAGGAGACCACTTACAAGGCTTAAGAATGGTGTTCGAATGACTCTGACGATATCAACTCAGAATGAACCCGTTGAAATGTGCCTTTGGAGTTACTTTTGGAAAATTCCTTGGCTTCATTGTTCGACATCGAGGGATTGAGATAGATCAAGCCAAAGTTGATGCCATCTTTAAGATGTCCGAGCCCAAAAATATACATGAACTAAAAAGTCTACAAGGAAAATTGGTGTACCTTAGAAGATTCATCTCAAATCTAGCAGGGAAGTGCCAACCTTTTAGCCGGCTCATGAAGAAGGGTATACCTTTTGAATGGGACCAAGCTTGTAGCAATGCATTCCAAAGCATCAAATCCTACTTGATGAAACCTCCAGTTCTGGCAGCCCCTATACCAGGAAAGCCATTGATTCTATATATTGCAGCCCAAGAAAGGTCAGTGGGAGCCCTTTTGGCCCAGGAAAATGGTGAAAATAAAGAAAATTCCCTCTACTACTTGAGTAGGATGATAACCCCAAATGAGCTAAAGTATTCTCCGATCGAAAAGTTGTGTTTGGCGTTGGTTTTCACAATTCAAAAGCTGAAGCACTACTTTCAAGATCATGTCATCTGTCTCGTCTCAAGGGTGAACCCGATCAAGTTTGTTATGTCAAAACCCGTCCTCAATGATCGATTAGCAAGGTGGTATCTCCAATTTCAACAATTCGAGATTGTGATATCCCACAAAAAGCTGTGAAAGGACAAGTTTTGACAGATTTCTTGGCAGATCATCCAATTCCTGATGATTGGAAGTTGACTGATGAACTACCTGATGAGGATGTGATGGTCATCGAAGTGCAACCACCGTGGAAAATGTATTTTGATGGTGCCGCACATCGTGAGGGAGCTGGTGCAGGTGTTGTGTTTGTCACTTCTCAAGGGGAAGTCTTGTCATATTCCTTCACCTTAACACAACATTGCACCAACAACGTTGCGGAATATCAATCACTCATACTTGGGTTTGAGATGGCCGTTGAAACGAGACAACTCCAATTACATATTTTTGGAGACTCTGAGTTAGTGATCAATCAATTGCTAGGTAGCTACGAGGTCAAAAAGCCAGTGTTGCGTCGTTATTATGATTATGCACAGAAATTGATTGGATGGCTTGGCAATGTAACTCTTCAGCATGTGCCAAGGAAGGAAAATAAGAAGGCTGACGCCCTAGCTACTCTAGCTTCAACATTGGCTTTTCTCGGCCAGACACAAATCACTATCTTCCAAAAATGGATAATGCCGCCAGATGAGAACGAGGATGAAGAAAGCAAGCTCGAGCGTTTGGTAGTCGTCGTTGAAACTGTGAAGGTTGATTGGCGACAAACCATGATCGACTACTTATGTTATGGGATACTTCCAGAAGATCCAAGAAGAAAGACTGAAATTCGTCGGCGTGCCCCTCGCTTCCTTTACTACAAAGACACTTTGTATCGAAGATCATTTGAAGGAATTCTCTTGCATTGTTTAGGGGAAGATGAAGCAACTCAAGCTATGCAACAGACACACTCTGGAGTTTGTGGATCACATCAATCCGGGCCAAAGCTACACTTCCACATTAAGAGGATGGGTTACTACTGGCCGACAATGGTGAAAGATTGCTTAGATTTTCTCGAAGATGCAAGGCTTTCCAGTTTCACACAAATTTTATACACCAACCTCCTGAAATATTACACCCTACTGTTGCATCTTGGCCATTTGATGCTTGGGGATTAGATATTGTTGGACCACTTCCAAAATCTTCTGGAGGACATCTATACATCTTGGCCGCAACTGATTATTTCTCAAAATGGGCAGAGGTCGTCGCTCTCAAGGAAGTGAAGAAAGAGAATGTTGCAAACTTCATTCGAGTGAACATCATATATCATTTCGGCATTCCTAGTTATATAATAACAGATAACGACAAACCATTCGATAACAAATTGATGACCAAGGTCTGTGAACTTTTTGGCTTCAAGCAACGTAATTCGTCAATGTATTATGTTGCTTCAAATGGACTAGCCGAAGCATTTAACAAGACGCTTTGCAACTTGTTAAAGAAGGTCGTCTCCAAGTCTAAAAGAGATTGGCATGACAGAATGGAAGAAGCTTTGTGGGCATATCGTACGACTCATCGCACGCCGACACAAGCAACTCCTTATTCTCTTGTTTATGGAGTCGAAGCAGTTCTTCCTCTTGAGCGGCAAATACCGTCCTTGTGACTCGCTGTCCAAGAAGGTTTTACTGAGGAAGAAAACGCTCGCCTGCGCCTTGAAGAACTTGAGTCCCTTGATGAAAAAAGGCTAGAAGCTCAACAAAGTCTTGAATGTTATCAAGCTCGTCCTTCTCGTGCTTTCAACAAAAAGGTTCGCTTGAGGTCCTTCCAAGTTGGCGATCAAGTTCTTGCAGTGAGAAGACCTATTATCACCTCTCGCAAATCTGGGGGCAAATTCACTTCAAAGTAGGATGGTCCATATGTTGTGCAAGAAGCCTATTCAAGTGGAGCTTACAAGTTAGTTGATGCAGATGGCATGAGAATTGGCCCTATCAATGGGAAGTTTTTGAAGAGGTACTATCCTTGAAGAATAAATGCTCCTCGACGCACGAGCCTAAACTGCAAGTCATTAAGCTCCTTAATGCACGAGCCTAAACTGCATGCTGCTACGCTCCTCGACGCACAAGCCTAAACTGCAAGTCATGAAGCTCCTTAATGCACGAGCCTAAACTGCATGCTGCTATGCTCCTCGATGCACGAGCCTAAACTGCAAGTCATAAAGCTCCTTAATGCACGAGCCTAAACTGCATGCTGCTAAGCTCCTTGACACAAGAATCTAAACTGCATATTGCAATGCTCCTGGCCCGCATGAGCCTAAACTGCGAACGACACCCAAAAAAAAGGGAGTCCGCTAGGTCGAAAACCTCGAAAGAGGCGGCCTAGGCAAAAAGTTAGGACACAAAAAAACAAAATCTCACCTATTTTGAACTACTTTATGACTTGATCCTCTTCACCGAGGTACGTAGGCAGCTTAGAGTTTTATTTTAAGTTCAGTCGCATAAGCTTCAAAAAAATGTGTGGAATACATGATTCATGTGAATCTGGAAGTTCACTGCAGTCGTGTCAACTTCGTAAATTTTCTGTTTGCAGTCCGAAAAGAGTTTTTTTATGAAATTTGTGAGCACGTGATTTTTGCTTCACGGAAACTACTCCAAAAGAAATCGAAAAAGTAAAACAAGTTACCTTCGGGTACAATTTTGAGAATTTGCGTGACATTTTGATAATTGTTCTGTCCGTAAATGCTTGCCTTGCTATAGTTAAAAATACAAAAAATACATGTTGCATGCATTTAGGAATTAATGGTACATTTAGGAATTAATTAACCATAATTTGGTTAAAGGAAAATCACAAAAAATATGCATGTGTATTTCTTGTCATTGTGTGATTTTATTTTTAATTTGTGTGTTAATTATTATAGGTGTTAAATAATATGTGTGTAATTTTATTTTTTGATTTTACAATTTATTTAGGATTTTTGTTTAATAATTAAAGAAAGAAGGAAAATGGGTGAAGTATCAAGGAAACTCGGATTTGGCCAGATGAAACCAAAAATTCAGGCCCAAACCAATTACATTGACCTAGTCCAAACCAGGTCTTCCAGAGACGCCCCCCAAACGATGCCGCATAGGGCGTTTGATCTGAGCCGTCCATCCAATCCAATCCAACGGTCCAAGATCCCTTTCAGCAACCCGTCTCCAACCCGACTCATTTGTCTCCGGTTCAAACCGACCCCTGGCTAAAACCAAATGACGCCGTATTATTTAGTTCCCTTAATCTTGGCCACTGATCTTAATTGATCCAACGGCCAAGATTGAACCCCCAACCCCGTATAAGAACCCCCAATCCATCACCCCACGCCCCAAACCAAACCCCTCCTCGCCTACTATTCATCTTCGTCCCCAGAAACCCCCCCTCACAAACCCTAGCCGCCTTAGGATTCCCCCACCGTAAACCCGACAACCACGATGCCGATGACCACCAAACTAACACCCCTGAATCACCATGACCCCCTCTCTCCAAATCCACACTCAGTTTACTTTAAATCCTTCCCGAATGTCTCGAATCTTCATTCGAAGGTTCGAGCAAAAACCAGATCTACACCCACCGGCCCCAAATTCATACCACAATACCTCCTGACCTCACTCACACCCTAAACGCTGTTGGTTCTGTTCGAATCTGACCAGAGCTGAACGAATCCCAAATCGGACCACAAAGAACCCTAAAAAGACCAAAAGTTGAGGTCTGTCCGAATTAAAAGACGATGCGGGGTCTAATCGACCTTAGTCGAAGTTTTCTCAGTTGAGAACACTCGATTAAGATCCATTCGATCCCAAAAATGGTCGAGTCCAAGTTCGAGCCTGGGTCAGTTTTGATTTCGAATCCCTAAGGTAATTTTTCCCCTTCTTATGTTCTCCTATGAATTCTATTTGTTTTTCATGTTTAGTTTGGTTTGTTTTTGATTTTTCTGTCAAGTCTGTGAATCCTGAGGTAATGTTTAGTTTGTTTTGTTGTTTTGTTGATTGTTTGTTGTATATTATAGCTTGTATAATCGTTTAAATAAGTGTCGTCAATTAATTTGTTTGAAAATTAGAGGAAACAGGACAGTAGCTCAGTAATGTCCTCCCTGTATGTTTGCCAGCACCACATCTGTATGCTAACTTGTAATGAACCTGTTGAATATGTTCAGTTTTGTCTTTGAACTAGACTACTCATTCGTTCAGTAACCTCATGATCTTCATAGTCTGCTATGGAAGCCTGTTCATTACTGCTTTGATTTTAGCCTATTGGATGTTGCCTGTTTGCATTCTGGTGTTGAGTTGGTCAGGATTGGCTCCCAATATGACCAACTCATTTGGTTTGATTGACACCCCTTTGTGATATGATTTTAAGTTGAACTTAGGCTAGGAATTAGATATGGCTGTAGAAATCTAATAGGTCAACCTGAAATCAGTGTTAAGTTTAAGTGGATACAGTCAGTATTCAGTGATTAGCTAAATTCAGAGGGGTTTATATACTGACTATTAAGAGTTAGGGTAATACAGTAATATGCAAGAGTTAAAGGGTAATTTTGGGAGTTTAGTAGCATGTTAACAGGTTGTAAAGCTGAAGTCTGCCTAGGGGTCATTTGTTAAACTTAGTTTAATTGTCAGTGGGGTACATAACATAAGGGCATGGGTTTATTTGAATACTATAACCCCTCCCATTACTCTTGATTAAAGCAAATAGGACAAGCATGGGGAAAAATATAGTGGGCATCAAGAAAAGACATTTAGGCATGGGCATTTTGATTAGTTTAAAGGGATATGGGCAGAGGGGGAAGGCAGCCTGGGGGCTTGCCATTTCTAGCTTATAAATAGGCTAATTTAGAGTTAGGGGGGGACAGATTTAAGTTTGGGAAGAGAAAAAAAAAAGCAAAAAAACAAGGCTGGTCTTTCAACCTTGAATATGTAGTCTAGCTTCAGAGTGATATAGAGTGAGATTGTGCTGGAATTTGAACATAATTTCTAGAGGCTACTGCTTTCTTGCATCTGGTTCCTTCTCTGCTTTGCCTGTCTTTGTTTTGGGTGCTGCTGGGCTGCAAACTGAATTTCTTGCTTGGGTTAAAAATCTGTTGCTGGGTTTTGTTGATGTTGATTGCTGGTTTCTGTTGCTGCTGTTTGCTGTGAATGCACTGCTCAACTGACCCTTCCTTTTCTTCTTTTGACTTTCCCAATACCAGGTACACCACTAATACACTGTCAATGTAAGTTGAAAGTTGAAACATGAATACAAAAATGAAGAGCTGAAGTTGTTGTTGTTTTTTCGAATCTGTTTGAGTCTGTATATTGAACATTAAGTTGTATATATAATAGTTCATATCTTCTATTAGGATAATGAAGGTAGTCATCATGTATAACTAGACAACACGTATGGCAACTTAATATCACATTATGTATGTATGCTGGTAGATAGAAAAGAAGTGATAGTGTAGTAAGCAATATCCTGAATTTTAGTTGTGTTCGTGGTTAACATATCTTCTAACACATGCTAAGTGCTAAACTATCCATTGCTAGTTAATCTCACTTCATTTAGTAGGATGCCTCGTTATAAATTGCAACAATACCGTTAGAATAAAATAACACCAGTTTCCATTTCAGCCTTATAAATGTTGGGCCTGAGTCGAATGAACTAACAGGCCCTTATCGGAAAAGGAATGGCCCAGGTCTAGTCCATACAGTGTGCGCTGGGCCTGGGCCCATAATATCTAAACGACTGCCCATATACGCGTTCATGTTTCAGATTTTGCAAATCATATTCGGAACCCGACTATAACTAACTTGTAAGCATGTAAATAAAGTTGGACCGTTCTTCTTCTTTCATTATTAGAGACAAACTTAATAGAAAACATAGCCACTATAGGACGACCTTTTAAATAAAAATGAGACGAGCCTTGCCAAATAAAACGCACAGATTGCGGGGTCCTCACAAAAATATATGTGTTGATTACTTAGAACTCGGGATAGGCAGTTTAGCGAACTCCACGGCTTTACCCAAAATAATAATACGCTAATCGCTTTAGGCGCACATTTTAATAAATCTTACCTTCTTAAACTCGGGTGCACATTTATGTGACCCAAATCCAAATCTCAACGGAGTCGAAATGTGTCTATAATCACGGGTACATTGATTGTGACGTGGTCCGAGATGCATGTCCATGACGTTGCAAATTCCTTAAAAAAATAAGAATGAGATGAGCCTCGCCGAATAAAAATACAAAAATGTGGGGCCCTCGATAAATATTTGCTTTGAAATTGCTTAGACTTCGGGATGGACGGTTTACCAAAATTTCACGGCCCTACCCAAAGTAAATGATACGCTAGTCGCTTTAGGCGCGCCTTTAATAATTTAATTTTCTTAAAACTCGGATGCACATTTATGCGACCCAAATCCAAATCTCAACAGAGTTGAAATGTGCCAACAACCACGGGTGCATTGATGTGACGTGGTTGGAGATGTATTTCCATGATGTTGCAATTCTTGATAAAAAATATAATAATAATGACAAAAGCGGTTAAAAGTTAAAACTTGCACATGAGCTCATAATTGTATAAAATCAGATAAACAAGCCGAATATGATAGTCGAGCGACCGTGCTAGAACCACGGAACTCGGGAATGCCTAATACCTTCTCCCGGGTTAAAAGAATTCCTTATCCGGATTTATGGTTCGCGGACTGTTATACAGAGTCATTCTTTTCCTCGATTCGGGATTAAATTGGTGACTTGGGACACCCTAAATCTCCCAAGTGGCGACTCTGAAATAAACAAACAAATCCCGTTTCGATTGTCCTTTAATTGGAAAAACTCCTTCACCCCTCGCGGGGGCGAAAAAAGGAGATGTGACAGCTCTGGCGACTCTACTAGGGTTGAAACCCAGAACCACCGGTTCATGGTTAGAAATTCGAGCTTAGAATAATTGTTATATTTGGCTTTGTTTATTATCTGATATTATCATGAGATATGTGCTTCATATGCCAATGATGTGTGTTACCGCTTTGATATTATTTGACTGTGTATATAAACTGTGCCGAACCCTTCTCTTCTTACCTTCGGGGATGCTGCTCACTGGTTTGAGACTCCCTATTCTGTTAGTGTCACACCCAAATAGAAAGAGGCTCGGATAAGCTACGAAGCCGGACAATCTCGCAGGTCCCCGGTAAGTTGCCCCCTCCTCGACTCGAGTGGTCCGCTCGGGTAAGCCAAGTCTAGAACAAAACCCAGTTTTGAAACTTAGTAAAACATGACTTCATACCGGATCCCTAGTAGGAAACGTTTATTTGTATCACGTTGCATTTGACTTAGGGGCTCAACACAGGGGTTGGGCCCGTCTAGGAAAAGCAACCTGAAACAAAAAAAGACCATCCTGCTGCATTTTGTTTGTTAACGCATTTAATTTGCTTCGAACTTGCATGTTGACCGGTGGTTGGAAACGGGAATTTTGAGAAAAATTGAGAGCTGCTCATTTAAGAAAAAACAATGTCCAAATAATATGAGAACTGTACCAAAATTTTGATTTTTGAAGAAAGAAAATTGGATTCATGATTTAATTAATTTTTCTTACCCGAACTACGTCGGTTTGATTCTCACTGGATGTGAGATACGTAGGCAACCCTTATCGGGTCCAACTTCCCATTTTTGCAAAAACGATCAGGAAAAATGACCAAATATTGCTACTTTCATATAAGAGTCAGGCGATGCCATTTTGCGAAAATAGCCGAATGTTCCTAAAAGGGACGCCGGAAGGCTGTCTTTGCACAAACAGCCACCTTTGGCCATTTTTCTTACCTTTTGGCCGGTTAAATCCCCACAACCTTAAAATCTTCATCCCTGAAGAGCTGAAAGGCCGTATTTGGAAAATCAGTCTTTCTTTTCTTAAAATTAAGGAAAGTGGGAAAATTAGTTTTTGAGTCAAAATAAAGATTTTGCTTTTGTCTAAATCACCTTAATAAATGTGCAGAATGAGCACGAGTAAGAGTTCATCTAGGGCTATTATAAACAGAATCCCTTTGGGCTTACGCATGTAGTGAAATGACTTGGAAGAATCAGGGCGAGATACAGTCAAGATATACTTAGGAAACTTGGTTGGATTACTGGACATTGATCCGTGAGGGGACATTATAAGGGCTTTAATTTCATTTTGGGACCTAGCACACAATGTATTTCATTTCTCAGACTTTGAGCTCACACCGACACTAGAGGAACTGGCAGGGTACATCGAATGTCCTAAAATCCCTATGAGAGAGCAGTATCTTATTGCACCTAGGACCGTGACCATACACAAGTTCTTAGACACCGTGAAGATCCGCAGAATTATACACAACCCAGAATAATCAGAGGGTTTTTGTAGTTTGGCATTCCTGTACGACAGGTACGGTCATCTTGGAGGGTTCAACAATCCCGAGGGTAAGATCTGCAGCGGGGAAAGCCGGCTGAAATGGGAGAGACATAGGTGTATTGCTTTTATGGTAGCCTTTCTGGGTTTTCTTGTATTTCCTAGAAAGGATGGGAAACTTAACATACAAGACGCTGGGGTCGTCAGCACTTTGCTCAAACAAGATAACAGCACTCTGGTACCGATGATAATAGCAGACATCTTCCGTGCTCTCACTGTCTGCAAAATCGGAGGAGGTTTCTTTGAGGGTTGCAATATACTACTGCAAATGTGGATGATAGAACACCTATGTCATCGCCCTCAGTTTCTGAAATATGGGTCATCACAAAAGACTTGTATAGAAGAGTTTTCCACAAGGGTCGACGGGTTCAGCCTGCCAGAAGGGGTCGCTGAATGGATCACTCTTTTGCGTTCTATCTCAGCAAACAGATAAAATGGGCATTTGGGTGGCTACCCATAGATGAGATCATACACATGTCAGCCGTCGAATCTCATTTGTTGTTGATGGGTCTCCAAAGTATCCAAACCTATGCGCCATACAGAGTATTGAGGCAGTTGAGGCGATGCCAAATAGTCCCAAAGGAAGAGGATCTCAGTAGCCAGGTGGTCGAAATCGGGCCTGGTGGGCAGTTCCCTGAGGTAGTCATTCGGTGAATCTGGAATGAATGTCAAACCCTGAAAGTAGATACTTGTGTACAGGACCGGGCCAAAGGCGAAGTGTCGCCAAGATACCTCACATGGTACAGAAGAGAGCTTGAGCATCAGAGACCAACTAAGAGAGCTCACGTCCAAGACTTTGTAGAATCATCGCAACCACAATGGGGTTGGCTAGCCAAAGAGAAAGAATATCAGGTCGAGATTGGCAAACTAAAACAGCAAATTGAGGGGATTAAATACCAAAGTAGCTTGCAAATTGATGTTGATACAGGGGAGAAAGGCAAGTTGACTCAAGAAAACAAAGCCTTGAGAGCCTAAATCCGCCAAGACAGAAAGAATGCCGATAACCAACAGAAAAATCGGCCCAACGAGAGGTTGATAGCAGAGCTGAGGAGTCAGGTCAGCAAAAGCAGAGGGGACTTGGAAAGATCTGAAGCTTGCGTAGCGAGAATGCGGGTCAGATGGGCAAAAGGTACAATGGAACGGAGAAAGCATCTACAACAAGTCATAAGGGATTATGAAATAAGCATTGGACTACTGAGAGAAACAAACTCCATTCTTCAGGAGCGGGTCTTTAAACAAGTCCGAGATGCCCAAGTAACAGAAGGCGCTGTTATGGTGTGATGGCCAGAATGGAAAAACAAATGGAGAGGTTCCAGGATCGACTCGCCGACAATGCTCAAGCACTGGGACTAAAAAATCGGTGAATAGAGCAATTATTCAGGGAAAGGGACAACATCCGAGTTAGGATTGACGAGATTGGGCACTACATTTACATGAGATGCTTAGCATGTGAGAAAATGCCTCGTGATACCCTACTCACCTCCGTCATAGGCTACGTCCACCGGATCATTGATGAGTTGAAAAGCTTACAAAGGGGTCTTACACCAAAGCCCGCGGAAAGGCCGAACGATTCCTCGCGAGCACCTAAGTTGAAATCCTTAATGTATCCCTAGTTCGAGTCTTGTTTGTTGACTTTATGGGTCCGTTATCTTCCCATATGTTGTTTTTTTCTTTTCATCGAGTCAGGTTAAGAATTTTGGAATCTGTATTTTGCTGTTCTTTGTTTAAAATAAGTAGTTTGTAATAGCAAATTTTGGTGATGAATTGAATGATTCCAAAAGAATTTTGGGTCCGAACTACACAAGGTCTGATTCACGCGGGGATGTGATATGTAGGCAATCCACATAAGATTCGACCACCGCTAAAAAGGAAAAAGAAAAAAAGAAAGAAAGAAAAAAGAAAAAAAAGAGAGAAGAAAAGAAAGAAGAAAAGAAAAATAATAGAGAGGAAAGCGGAGGGTTCCCAAAACACTTTAAAGGCACAAATAAAGCAAGCCGGGATGACGCATGCGGTTGAAGCAAAAAACATGTTAGAAACGGTTAACTGCTTAGGAACATTGCATCCCCAACGTGCGATTACCAAATATGTTAAACTCTAACGCTAACAAGTTTGTTGTTTTCCGCAAATGCCAGACAGTTAGTTGTTAAAGCATTCTGGCATCACATCCTTATCAAACCAGATCCAAAGGACCTGTACCAATAATCATGACTACTTCAGAAAATAGTGCCGATGAAGAAATGCCAGTAAGCCAGTTGCTGAAAGAGGCAATGGAGAAGATAGAGAGGATGGGATTGGAGATGAATGCGAGGCAGTTAGCCTTGGCTAAAGTACAAAAGAGCCCTGAACCACCCGTTACTCTTACACTAGGGCATATGCCGAAATATCCTCACTCTGGCCCTTCAACAAGCCTCTTGAATCACCACTATTATCAGGGGAGAAGCCTCTATGATTCCCAAGTTCCACCACCCCATCAACATCTCCCAACACCAAATGTTCCCACTTTTATGGGACCCACACCAGCCACGCTGCAAAGATCAACCAGCAAGCCATTGTTTCAGGCTCACGACGCGCAATACTATCCCCCTGAACCCACATTCAATGAACCAGAACCCCATACCTATAATCCACACTTGGAGGTCCCGGCGGGGATTGAAAAGCCGGCTAAGGTTCCAGAACAGGATGAGGTAATGAGGAAGTTCAAAAGCCTGGAGCAATCCTTCAGGAGCATGCATGGATTGGGCAACCAGGTCAGCGTGGCCTACAAGGATCTATGCCCTTTCCCGGACGTCCAACTCCCGGCAGGGTTCAAGATGCCCAAGTTTGACTTATACGAAGGGCACGATGATCCTATGGCACATTTACGGGGCTTTCGCAGCAAAATGAGAGGAGCAGGCGGCAAAGATGAGCTGCTGATAGCTTATTTTGGTCAAAGCTTAAGTGGATCGGCATTGGAATGGTATACCAGACAAGATCCCAGTAGATGGTACACTTGGGATTATCTAGCGCAGGCTTTCGCGGGTCACTTTCAATACAATCTCGAGATAGTCCCTGACCGTCTCACATTACTGAGGACTGGAAAGAAGCCTGGGGAAAGCTTTCGTGAGTTTGGTTTCCGCTGGAGAGAACAGGCAGCCAGGGTTGATCCTCCCATGAGAGAGGGGGAAATGGTGGACTACTTCCTGCAAATGCAGGATCCAACTTACTTTGGTCACTTGGTGACGACGGTTGGAAAATCCTTCAATGAAGTAGTAAAGATAGGGGTTATGATAGAGGAGGGACTGAGGTCCGATAAAATCCTGAATTACTCAGCGCTCAAGGCAACCACCCAGGCTATCCAGAGCGGCATGAGAGGTGCGCTGGGGAGGAAGAAGAAAGAAGAAGTCGCCACGGTTGAGACAGGCAGTTGGTCCAGGTCCGGTAAACCATACTACAACCAACCCAGACCCCACAATCCAAATTATCCATACAGCCCGCCACAACACTACTATCCACCTCAAGAACCACACTTCTTCGTGAACCAAGCCAACATACACTCAGCCTCCGATTCGCCCGCAATGGCACACGCCGGCTCCCCAAAACGCATATGCACCTCCATTGAACACATACCCTCCACCCTAAAACGCCTATCCTCCACCGAAGGCCTACAGGAACCCTCCAGGGGAAAGCTTTCGAGGGAATCAAGCTTCTAGAAATGATAGGCTACAGAGACAGAGAGCTTTTACTGAGTTGGGAGAGACCTATACCGCCTTGTTCCACAAATTGAGGCAGCTAGGTTTGGTGAGTCCTGTCGAGCCTAGGGGCCAAACCCCCCACCCCAAAATTTGGACCGATCGATAAGCTGTGAGTACTGCTCAAGAATGCTAGGGCATGATACCGAAAAATGTTGGAGGTTGAGGCATGCAATACAAGACCTTATTGATTCCAACAAGATCGAGGTCCAAATGCCAGAGGCACCCAACATCAACCAGAACTCATTGCTAATACACCACGAAGCTCACATGATCGAGTTGGTGTACAAGGGAGGAGATCCAAGGAAACCCTCACCGACGGTGATGATGATCCATGCCGCTCCGAAAGAAGAATCGACCGGTGGGGAAGCAGGGGTACAGTTGAAGGGGGAAGATGTCAAGCCAGTAGTGATATTAGGGAAGAATCCGTCCACCGCAACAAAGAAACCAGAACCAGCCAAATTGGTAGTATCGGGAACATCATCTGCACCCGTAGTTGTTGTGAAAGGGGTTTGCAGGGAACCGGTCATCATAAAGTCGGTAGTCTAATTGCCAGTGATTGACAGCAAGGCCGTGCCTTGGAAGTATGAAAAGGCAGTGGTAATGTACAAAGGAAAGCAAGTGGATGAGGATAGTTGTGAGGCGCAGGGACTGACTCGATCGGGACGGTGTTTTGCTCCAGTGTAGTTAAGAAGGTCCAACCCAGCAGTAACAAAGAAACCTGTGTCAGAAGAAGAGGCGGAGGAATTCTTGAAAAATATGAAAGTGCAGGATTATTCCGTTGTCGAACAATTAAAGAAAACCCCGGCCCAGATCTTGTTGTTATCACTATTGATCCATTCGTACGAGCATCGCCGGGCCTTGATGAAGATACTGAATGAAGCTCATGTGCCCAATGAAATTTCAGTGAACCACCTTTAAACGACTACCAACAAAATTTTTGAGGTAAACAGGGTAACGTTCCCTGATGACGATCTGCCAGTTGAGGGCACGAAACATAATAAAGCTCTCTACTTGACGGTCAAATGTGAAGATTTGGCAATTACTCAGGCGTTGGTGGATAACGGTTCAAGTGCCAATATTTGTCCATTATCCACCCTGAACCAACTGAAGGTTGACCATGGTAGAATCCACTAGAACAATATTTGCGTCCGAGGATTTGACGGAAGTGGAACAGACACCATGGGGGATATTATACTCGAGTTGACCATCGGCCCGGTCAAGTTTACTATGGAGTTCCAGGTATTGGATGCCGCGGTATCTTATAACCTGTTGTTGGGACGACCGTGGATCCACGCGGCCAAAGCGGTGCCATCCACCTTGCATCAAATGGTCAAGTTCGAATGGGACAGACAAGATGTCGTGTTGCATGGAGAAGACACTGCGTGCACCATGTGAGGCGCCATTGTGCCCTTCTTAGAAACCAATGATGACAAAGGTCCCTGGGTTTACTAGATTTTCGATGCAGTGTCAGCAAACAAGATTCCCGAGGGTGAAAGCATTCCACACCCCAGGGTAGCTTCCGCAACCGTCATGATGGTTTCAGAGATACTGGGTAATGTGTTTGTGCCAGGAAAAGGCCTGGGGGCTAAACTTCAGGAGATTGTTCAACCTGTCTCCTTGCCCAAGAATTTAGAGACCTTTGGATTGGGGTTCAAACCTACTGCGGCAGATGTAAAGCGAGCGCGGAAAATGAAGAAGAGAGTTTGGGTTCTTCCCAAACCGATTCTGCGTCTCTCCAGATCCTTTGTTAGAGAAAGTGCCAAGGGGTCACCGGTCCCGAAAATTCTCGGACCATTGATTGGGATGGACGGGGATTTGAATCAGAGCTTCGAAAGGCTGTTCGCTGATGTCCATGTAATAGAAGTTGGAGAGGGTTCCAGCAGAGCAGACATACAGTTTGTGGGGCCTGAGGCCAATACCAACAATTGGACGGTTACTCCTCTTCCTACCCGGGGGGAGTCCTGGTAGTAGGCTTTGATTTTTCTTTCTTGTTTTTTCGGATTATTCCAAGGTGTAATCTAAATCTCATTTTATTTTGTAAATTGTGAACCCTATTATCCCGCATTTTTAATAAAATTTTCTTTTCTTGTCTCATTTTAATTTTGTTTTGTTCTTTTCTCTTTCTGAACAGTTCTCTTTTTACTGGTTCTAATGACATGGCATGCACAACGGATCTTCGACCTAGTCTAATAAATCAATCTGACTCCAACTTAATTATACAAGAGATCGGTTATGATGATGAGTCCGAATATGACGAGGATGAAGCCTTCGAAGAAATAAACCAAGAATTGTGCCAGTTCGAAGAGAAACCCAAGCCTAATCTGAATGACACTGAAACTGTCAATCTAGGGGATGCAGATAATGTCAGAGAAACCAAAATCAGCATCCACATTGAGCCAAACATCAGGGAGGAATTAATCAAAGCCCTCATTGAGTTCAAAGATGTTTTTGCATGGTCATATGATGATATGCCGGGATTAAGCACCGATCTAATGGTTCACAAATTGCCCACTGACCCGGCATACCCTACGGTCAAGAAAAAATTGAGGAAGTTTAAGACGGATATGAGTGTGAAGATCAAAGAAGAAGTGACCAAGCAGCTGCCGACAAAAGTTATTCGGGTCACTCGATATCCCGATTGGTTGGCCAATGTGGTACCAGTGTCGAAGAAGGATGGGAAAATCAGGGTATGTGTCGACTACCGCAATCTCAACAAGGCAAGTCCTAAGGATAATTTTTCATTGTCCAACATCCATATCTTGATCGATAATTGCGCTGGGCGCAAGATCAGATCCTTTGTGGACTGCTATACAGGATATCATCAGATCTTAATGGACGAGGAAGATGCAGAAAAAACGGCTTTCATTACGCCATGGGGAACTTACTGCTACCGGGTAATGCCATTTGGATTGAAGAATGCTGGGGCAACGTACATGAGAGTAATGACTACTGTATTTCATGACATGATACACAAAGAAATTGAAGTATACGTAGATGATGTGATCATAAAGTCCTGGCGTCAGGAAGATCATGTAGCAGACCTAAGGAAGTTCTTTCAAAGACTGCGAAGATATGATATTAAGCTCAACCCGGTCAAATGCGCTTTCGGGGTTCCATCAGGAAAGCTGTTAGGATTCATCGTCAGTCGCCGGGGTATTGAGTTGGACCCGTCCAAGATCAAATCCATCCAGGATTTGCCACCGCTAAAGAACAAAACGGAGGTGATGAGTCTATTAGAAAGACTAAATTATATCAGCAGGTTCATCGCTCAACTCACAGCGACTTGTGAGCCCATATTTTGGCTGTTGAAAAAAGATGCTGCGGTAGAATGGATAGTTGAATCCACCTATGTTGGTCCCGCCTGAGCCGGGGAGACCATTAATTCTTTATCTGACGGTCTTGGAGAATTTGTTTGGCTGCGTGTTGGGGAAACACGACATTACAGGAAGGAAGGAGCATGCCATTTATTATCTTAGCAAAAAGTTTACAGTATATGTGGTCAAGTACACTCAACTCGAGAGGACATGTTGCGCCCTAACTTGGGTGGCTCAAAAATTGAAGCATTATTTGTCCTCGTATACTACTTATCTCATTTCCTGTTTGGATCCATTAAAGTACATTTTCCAGAAACCTATGCCTACAGGAAGGTTAGCAAAATGGCAAATTTTGCTCACAGAGTTTGATATCGTCTATGTGATGAGGACGACCATAAAAGCCCAAGTGCTAGCCGATCACTTGTCTAAGAATCCTGTTGATAAAGAATACGAGCCATTGAGGACGTATTTTCCGGATGAGGAAGTAATGCATATAGGTGAGCTGGAATTACCCGAGGAACCAAGTTGGAAGCTTTTCTTTGATGGAGCTGCAAACGCGAAAGGGGTTGGAATAGGAGCGGTACTTATTTCTAAAACAGGACGTCATTATCCTGTTACAGCTCAACTACGTTTCTATTGTACCAACAACATGGCCGAGTATGAGGCATGCATTTTGGGTCTGCGATTAGCGACAGACATGGATGTCCAGGACGTTTCGGTCTTGGGAGACTCGGACCTCCTGGTGCATCAGATTCAGGGTGAATGGGAAACACGGGATTTGAAACTCATACCATATCGACAATGTTTGCACGATCTAAGCAAGCGATTTCGATCAGTGGAATTCAGACACATCCCAAGAGTTCACAATGAGGTTGTCGATGCATTGGCCACCTTAGCGTCAATGCTACACCACCCCGATAAAATTCATGTTGACCCATTGCACATTCAGGTTCGTGATCAGCATGCTTATTGCAACATGGTAGAGGAGGAAGTGGATGGCGAGCCATGGTTTTATGACATAAAGGAGTACCTCAAGATGGGGATATACCCGGAGCAGGCCACCGGAGACCAAAAAAGAGCCATTCGACGTTTGTCAAATGGTTTCTTCCTCAGTGGAGGAATGTTGTACAGAAGAACCCCAGATTTGGGATTGCTAAGATGTATAGACGCCGGTCAAGCCATGACAGTTATGGCAGAGGTGCACGCTGGAGTTTATGGGGCCCATATGAGCGGATATGTATTGGCAAAGAAGATTCTGCGAGCAGGGTATTACTGGCTCACTATGGAGCGCGATTGCATCAATTTCGTGCGGAAATGCCATCAATGTCAGATGCACGGAGATTTGATTCATTCTCCGCCAACAGAATTGCATACAATGTCGACGCCATGGCCTTTTATTGCATGGGTCATGGATGTCATTGGGCCTATTGAGCCGACAATGACCAACAACCATAGGTTCTTCTGGTGACCATCGACTACTTCACTAAGTAGGTTGAAGCTAAAACTTTCAAGTCGGTAACCAAGAAGGCAGTGGTAGATTTTGTTCACTCCCATATCATCTGTAGATTTGGGTTCCCAAAAGTGATCATCACGGATAATGGTGCAAATCTTAACAGCAATTTGATGAGGGAGGTATGCCAACAGTTTAAGATTACACACCGCAATTCCACCCCATATCGTCCCAAGGCGAATGGAGCAGTTGAAGCAGCCAATAAGAACATCAAGAAGATACTGAGGAAGATGGTAGAAGGATTTAGACAATGGCATGAGAAATTACCCTTTGCCTTGTTGGGTTATCGCACTATAGTTCGGACTTCCGTAGGTGCAACTCCTTATTTATTGGTATACGAAACTGAAACAGTAATACCAGCAGAGGTCGAAATTCCGTCCCTCCGAATTGTCGCTGAAGCAGGGATCGACGACGATGAATGGGTCAAAGCTCGGCTGGAGCAGTTGAACTTAATAGATGAAAAAAGATTGGCAGCAGTGTGTCATAGCCAGTTGTATCAGAAAAGAATGGCAAGAGCATACAATAAGAAGGTGCGCCCCAAAAAATTTGAAGTAGGGCAGCAAGTATTGAAACGGATCCTCCCACATCAGATTGAAGCAAAAGGCAAGTTCGCCCCAAATTGGCAAGGGCCTTATGTTGTGACCAGAGTGTTATCCAACGACGCTTTATGTCTAACAGATATCAAAGGAAGATGCGTCGACATGGCTATCAATTCTGATGCAGTCAAAAGATATTATGCGTAATTTCTTTGATTATGATAGTTATTGGTTCGTTTGTTTGTACTTGGTACTTATTAGATAATGAAATGACGGGGGCAATTATTTCTTCTATCCAAACACTTTTAACCTTTGCTTCCCCCTTTGAGCCTTATTTATTCTTTCATACCCCTCTTTTGGAGTCACTAATGAAAAATATATGGAAAAAAGAGAGAAAAACAAAGGAATGGGTGGGAACTACGTTTGACTTGATTCCTCAGAAAAGGATACGTAGGCGCCTCACGGCTCGGTCATAGTGTCACAAAATCCCCCGAGCAAGAAAACAGGGGCAGAAGTTATGTTTTAAAGTTTCAAAAAAGGTTTGATTCCAAGAGTTGTAGTGTTTCACCCATCAAAGTTATTTTTTGAATTTTTGATAGCCTTTCTTTTAACCCCACACAAAACCAACATCGATGTCCAAAAAAGACCTCCCGATCAGTATCCGAGAAGTGTCGATTCATGCAAACGGAAGTCGGGAACAACACTCTGATCCCCAGCAAAGGAAGAGGATCATAAACTGGAAATGAATTGATATCCAAAAAGAATCCCCAGCAGAGAGAGTCATGTCGGCAGCACTCCAATCCCCAGCTGAAAAAATAAAATAAAATGAGAGAGTTTTATCGGTGAAAACCTTCACATGCACCATAAGGCGACGAAAGATGAGAGAAATAAAATGAGAGAGTCTTATAGGTGAAAACCTTCATAGGCACCATAAGGCGACGGGAGCTGAGAGAAAGGAGAGAGTCTTGTTAGTGAAAACCCCTCGAAGGGCACTATGAGGCGACAAGATGAGGTCGGCGGAAAGAATCCGCATATGGCAAAAGTTAGGCGTCGGGTTATTCCCGACAAATGAGGCCATCAGGAAGATTGATTGATACAAATAGACTGGGTCGATTAATCCGGAATGCACGACATGATTGTTGGGACCAGTCATACCGTCCAGATAAGTTCTTTCCTTTTCTTCTCCCCCAGCATTTGTTCAGAAAGATTTTTCTCCTTTTCTATCTTTTCATTTCTTTGTCTAAAAAGAGTTTTTTCCCCATAAATTTGTTTTGAGAAGGATTTTTCAGAGTTTACTACCAATGGCCAAAATGGTACAAAGCAAAATGCGAAGGGGACAGGCCAAAGGCAAGGCAATAAGAAAAAAAGCATTTGTTGCAAAGACCAAATGACAAACTGGTCTAGAAAGTTAAGGGGAACATGGAGAAAAGCGGAAAACAACGGTTGAGAAACTTAGGGACCAAGTTCTAAGAGGATCCCCAGCAGAACTTCGATAGATCACTGACCAAGTTCCAAGGTGGTCAGACAACACAGAAAGGGGAAAAGAGAAAGAGAGAATTGATCCGCAGCAAAATAACCCCAACAGTCCTATCCTCAATAACGTTATCCCCAAATGATAACATTTTTTATCCCCTACAGTACTGAGGGAAAATAATTTTGAAGGGAGTAGTTTTGGAGTTGAAGAAGACTCCCCCAGCATGTTTTGAAACAAAAAGCAGGGAAGGGATAAATGGAAAAACCATCCCCAGCAGAAATATCGTCCCCAGCAAGTAACGTTATCCCCAACCAGTTTTGGGAGCGCAGAGCGAGGGAAAGCGAATGAAAAACCAAAAAAAACCATCCCCATCAGGAGTGACACGATCACTCACCGTGTTTAAAACTAACAATTTTTTTTTTGATTTCTATAGGAAAATAAAGGTTGATGATGGCAGAAAGACACGCCACAAGGAAGATCATCAAAATTGGGGCAGAAAATTTTCTGCCATTGTCAAAGTTTTCTCGGAGGAACGAGGAAACAAAATCAAATATTTTTATGTCTTAGATAAATAGGCACCCACCTGTATAACGAGAGGAATATTTTCATGTCTTAGTTAAATAGGCGCCCACCTGTATAATGAGAGGAATATTTTTATGTCTTAGATAAATAGGCGCCCACCTGTATAACGAGAGGAATATTTTCATGTCTTAGTTAAATAGGCGTCCACCTGTATAATGAGAGGAATATTTTTATGTCTTAGTTAAATAGGCGCCCACCTGTATAATGAGAGGAATATTTTCATGTCTTAGTTAAATAGGCGCCCACCTGTATAATGAGAGGAATATTTTTATGTCTTAGTTAAATAGGCGCCCACCTGTATAATGAGAGGAATATTTTCATGTCTTAGTTAAATAGGCGTCCACCTGTATAATGAGAGGAATATTTTCATGTCTTAGTTAAATAGGCGCCCACCTGTATAATGAGAGGAATATTTTCATGTCTTAGTTAAATAGGCGCCCACCTGTATAATGAGAGGAATATTTTCATGTCTTAGTTAAATAGGCGTCCACCTGTATAATGAGAGGAATATTTTCATGTCTTAGTTAAATAGGCGCCCACCTGTATAACGAGAGGAATATTTTTATGTCTTAGATAAATAGGCGCCCACCTGTATAACGAGAGGAATATTTTTATGTCTTAGATAAATAGGTGCCCACCTGTATAACGAGAGGAATATTTTTATGTCTTAGATAAATAGGCGTCCACCTGTATAATGAGAGGAATATTTTCATGTCTTAGATAAATAGGCGCCCACTTGTATAACGAGAGGAATATTTTCATGTCTTAGATAAATAGGCGCCCACCTGTATAACAAGAGGAATACTTTCATGTTTTTAGATAAATAGGCGCCCACCTGTAGAACGAGAGGAATACTTTTCATGTCTTAGATAAATAGGCGCTCACCTGTATAACTAGAGGAATACTTTTCATGTTTTAGATAGATAGGCGCCCACCTGTATAACAAGCGGAATATTTTTCAGTCTTTACATTTCAGGTCTTGAAACCAACAACTCACCGGAAAGCAGAAGGTTGCAACAAGAGATCCCAGCGCAAATTCAAGCGCATGAGCCAAAAAGAGGATAAGACAAATCGCGAGAGAAGCGGCCTTGGAACATCAAATTATGCCCAACATAACAAATCTGATGAAGAAAGTCGTATCCCTAGAGGAACCGCCGAAAATTTTAAGGAAGGAAGCCATATCCCCAGCGGACCGAACCCGACAGTGAGAACTGGCATTCAGAAAAGCAAAAGGTCGGCGCCATCCTCAAGTTTATGAAAAAGAGAAGCGGCGGAAGATGCACAAGCCAACAAAGAAGCAAAGCAGCAAAAACAAAATTGAAGATAGATAAGATCTTATGGTTCATAGTCTAGCCTAACTTCTTGATTTTTCTTTTAAGCACGATGTAATAAGGAGATCGGTAAGTAGTAGTAACAGCATGCAGCAGCAGTAACAGCAAAACTGCAGTCCCATGGTAGTCCCAGCTACCAAAACTTCCCGAACTACATTAACCTGATTCCCCTTTAGCCAGGGATATGTAGGAAACCTTTGAAGCAAAGGTTCGGTTAAATCTTTTTTCAAAAAATGCTTCACACGGAGTACTCCAACAGGGCAAAAACATCGTTCGTATCCGCTCACTTTATCTTTGCACGAAAGCTCTTTGTGCTTTCGGACAAAGAGGGGCAGCTGTGAGCACGTGATTTTTGCTTCACGGAAACTACTCCAGAAGAAATCGAAAAAGTAAAACAAGTTACCTTCGGGTACAATTTTGAGAATTTGCGTGACATTTTAATAATTGTTCTATCCGTAAATGCTCGCCTTGCTATAGTTAAAAATACAAAAAATACATGTTGCATGCATTTAGGAATTAATGGTACATTTAGGAATTAATTAACCATAATTTGGTTAAAAGAAAATCACAAAAAATATATGCATGTGTATTTCTTGTCATTGTGTGATTTTATTTTTAATTTGTGTGTTAATTATTATAGGTGTTAAATAATATGTGTGTAATTTTATTTTTTGATTTTACAATTTATTTAGGATTTTTGTTTAATAATTTTGGTAATTAAAGAAAGAAGGAAAATGGGTGAAGTATCAAGGAAACTCGGATTGGGCCAGGTGAAACCAAAAATTCAGGCCCAAACCAATTACATTGACCCAGTCCAAACCAGGTCTTCCAGAGACGCCCCCCAAACGACGCCGCATAGGGCATTTGATCTGAGTCGTCCATCCAATCCAATCCAACGGTCCAAGATCCCTTTCAGCAACCCGTCTCCAACCCGACCCATTTGTCTCCGGTTCGAACCGACCCCTGGCTAAAACCAAACGACGCCGTATTATTTAGTTCCCTTAATCCTGGCCACTGATCTTAATTGATCCAACTGCCAGGATTGAACCCCCCACCCCGTATAAGAACCCCCAATCCATCACCCCACGGCTCAAACCAAACCCCCTCTCACTAACTGTTCATCCTCGTCCCCAGAACCCCCCTCACAAACCCTAGCTGCCTTAGGATTCCCACACCAAAACCCGGCAACCACGACGCTGATGACCACCAAACTAACACCCCTGAATCACCATAACCCCCTCTCTCTAAATCCACACTTAGTTTACTTCAAATCCTCCTCGAACGTCTCGAATCTTCGTTCGAAGGTTCGAGCAAAAACCAGATCTACACCCACCGGCCCCAAATTCATACCACAACACCTCCTGACCTCCCTCACAACCTAAACGCCGTTGGTTCTGTTCGAATCTGACCATATCTGAACGAATCCCAAATCAGACCACAAAGAACCCTAAAAAGACCAAAAGTTGAGGTCTGTCCAAATTAAAAGACGATCCGGGGTCTAATCGACCTTAGTCAAAGTGTTCTCAGTTGAGAACACTCGATTAAGATCCATTCGACCCCAAAAATGGTCGAGTCCAAGTTCGAGACTGGGTCAGTTTTGATTACGAATCCCTGAGGTAATTTTTCCCCTTCTTTTGTTCTCCTATGAATTCTATATGTTTTTCATGTTTAGTTTGGTTTGTTTTTGATTTTTCTGTCAAGTCTGTGAATCCTGAGGTAATGTTTAGTTTGTTTTGTTGTTTTGTTGATTGTTTGTTGTATATTATAGCTTGTATAGTCGTTTAAATAAGTGTCGTCAATTAATTTGTTTGAAAATTAGACGAAACAGGACAGTAGCTCAGTAATGTCTTCCATGTATGTTTGCCAGCACCACATCTGTATGCTAACTTGTAATGGACCTGTTGAATATGTTCAGTTTTGTCTTTGAACTAGACTACTCATTCGTTCGGTAACCTCATGATCTTCATAGTCTGCTATGGAAGCTTGTTCATTACTACTTTGATCTTAGCCTGTTGGTTGTTGCCTGTTTGCATTCTGGTGCTGAGTTGGACAGGATTGGCTCCCAATATGACCAACTCATTTGGTTTGATTGACACCACTTTGTGATCTGATTTTGAGTTGAACTTAGGCTTGGAATTAGATATAGTTGTAGAAATCTAACAGGTCAACTTGAAATCAGTGTTAAGTTTAAGTGGATACAGTCAGTATTCAGTGATTAGCTAAATTCAGAGGGGTTTATATACTGACTATTAAGAGTTAGGGTAATACAGTAATATGCAAGGGTTAAGGGGTAATTTTGGGAGTTTAGTAGCATGTTAACATGTTGTAAAGCTGAAGTCTGCCTAGGGGTCATTTGTTAAACTTAGTTTAATTGTCAGTGGGGTACATAACATAAGGGCATGGGTTTATTTGAATACTATAACCCCTCTCATGACTCTTGATTAAAGCAAATAGGACAAGCATGGGGAACAGTATAGTGGGCATCAAGAAAAGACATTTAGGCATGGGCATTTTGATTAGTTTAAAGGGGTATGGGCAGAGGGGGAAGGCAGCCTGGGGGCTTGCCATTTCTGGCTTATAAATAGGCTAATTTAGAGTTAGGGGGGACAGATTTAAGTTTGGGGAGAGAAAAGAAAAGCAAAAAAACAAGGCTGGTCTTTCAACCTTGAATAGGTCAGTCTAGCTTCAGAGTGATATAAAGTGAGATTGTGCTGGAATTTGAACATAATTTCCAGAGGCTACTGCTTTCTTGCATATGGTTCCTTCTCTGAATTGCCTGTCTTTGTTTTGGGTGCTGCTGGGCTACAAACTGAATTTCTTGCTTGGGTTAAAAATCTGTTGCTGGGTTTTGTTGATGTTGATTGCTGGTTTATGTTGTTGTTGTTTGCTGTGAATGCTACTGCTCAACTGACCCTTCCTTTTTTCTTTTATCTTTCCCAATACCAGGTACACCACTGATACACTGTCAATGTAAGCTGAAAGTTGAAACATGAATACAAAAATGAAGAGCTGAAGTTGTTTTTTTTCGAATCTGTTTCAGTCTGTATATTGAACATTAAGTTGTATATATAATAGTTCATATCTTCTATTAGGATAATGAAGGTAGTCATCATGTATAACAAGACATCACGTATGGCAACTTAATATCACATTATATATGTATGCTGGTAGATAGAAAAGAAGTGATAGTGTAGTAAGCAATATCCTGAATTTTAGCTGTGTTCGTGGTTAGCATATCTTCTAACGCATGTTAAGTGCTTAACTATCCACTGCTAGTTAATCTCACTTCATTTAGTAGGCTGCCTCGTTATAAATTGCAACAATACCGTTAGAATAAAATAACACAAGGTTCCATTTCAGCCTTATAAATGTTGGGCCTGAGTCGAATGAACTAACATGTCCTTATCGGAAAAGGAATGGCCCAGGTCCAGTCCATACAGTGTGCGCTGGGCCTTGGCCCATAATATCTAAACGACTGCCCATATACGCGTTCATGTTTCGGATTTTGCAAATCATATTCGGAACCCGACTATAACTAACTTGTAAGCATGTAAATAAAGTTGGACCGTTCTTCTTCTTTCATTATTAGAGACAAACTTAATAGAAAACATAGCCACTATAGGACGACCTTTTAAATAAAAATGAGACGAGCCTCGCTAAATAAAACGCACAGATTGCGGGGTCCTCACAAAAATGTATGTGTTGATTACTTAGAACTCGGGATAGGCCGTTTAGCGAACTCCATGGCTTTACCCAAAATAATAATACGCTAATCACCTTAGGCGCGCATTTTAATAAATCTTACCTTCTTAAACTCGGGTGCACATTTATGTGACCCAAATCCAAATCTCAACGGAGTCGAAATGTGTCTCTAATCACGGGTACATTGATTGTGACGTGGTCCGAGATGCATGTCCATGACGTTGCAAATTCCTTTAAAAACTAAGAATGAGATGAGCCTCGCCGAATAAAAATACAAAAATGTGGGGCCCTCGGTAAATATTTGCTTTGAAATTACTTAGACTTCGGGATGAACCATTTAGCAAAATTTCACGGCCCTACCCAAAGTAAATGATACGCTAGTCGCTTTAGGCGCGCCTTTAATAATTTAATTTTCTTAAAACTCGGGTGCACATTTATGTGACCCAAATCCAAATCTCAACAGAGTTGAAATGTGCCAACAACCACGGGTGCATTGATGTGACGTGGTTGGAGATGTATTTCCATGATGTTGCAATTGTTGATAAAAAAAATATAATAATAATGACAAAAACGGTTAAAAGTTAAAACGTGCACATGAGCTCATAATTGTATGAAATCATATAAAACAAGCCGAATATGACAGTTGAGCGACCGTGCTAGAACCACGGAACTCGGGAATGCCTAATACCTTCTCCCGGGTTAACAGAATTCCTTATCCGGATTTCTAGTTCGCGGACTGTTAAACAGAGTCATTCTTTTCCTCGATTCGGGATTAAATTGGTGACTTGGGACACCCTAAATCTCCCAAGTGGCGACTCTGAAAAAAACAAACAAATCCCGTTTCGATTGTCCTTTAATTGGAAAAACTCCTTCACCCTTCGCGGGGGAGGAAAAAGGAGGTGTGACAAAATTTATATGAGTTTTAGATCTCCGGGCCTTATTTCTATTGGTATAGACGGATTGCAATTCCGACATTCGAAGCTCAAGATACAATTATTTTCGCCGAAGGTATGCAAATCTGAAAATTCACTGCAGTTGAGTCGACTTCGTGAATTTTCTGTTCACAGTCCGAAAAGAGTTCTGTTATGAAATTTATATGAGTTTTTAGATCTCCGGGCGTTCTTTCTAATGGTATAGACGGATTGCAATTATGACACTCCAAGCTCAAGATACAATTATTTTTGCCGAAGGTACGCAAATCTGAAAATTCACTGCAGTTGAGTCGAATTCGTGAATTTTCTGTTCACAGTCCGAAAAGAGTTCTATTATGAAATTTATACAAGTTTTAGATCTTCGAGTCTATTTTCTGACATCACAAACGGCTTGTGATTTGGATGCTCCTATCTCGAGATGTGATTTATTTTGTGCAGAGTGCGCAAAGCTGTGAGCTAAACACGGGCCAGACGTGTAGATCGACTTTGAAAATTAATTCCAGCTGATACAAAAGGAGATTCGTGCTAATGTTTTGATACGTTTCAGTCCTATGAGTCTAATTTCAGTAGAAGCAAGCGGCTTATGATTTGAAGTCTCCTACAGCAAAATATGAATTCTTTTTCGCGAAACAACAAAACCAACATACAAGACATATGCTGAAATTTAAGAAAGAAATAATTGGGAGTAACAGAGGGAATCCCGGTCTCAAAGAGAAATATCACATATTAAAAAAAATAAAGATACTTTTATTGCTCCAAGACATAAGTACTCCATTACATGATATTAGTTGTAAAAAAAAAAATCGCAAGTCGAGAATCCTAAGCAAAAAAAAAAGAGAGAGAGAGAAAAAAAACTCTAAAATCATGGAAAAGGTTTGAAGCTAAGGATTTGTTGGCGGCTTGTCTCAACTGCCCCTTTCAAGAGGGATAATTTCTCTGCTTCATCGTCAGATAATGGACGATTGGCTTCAATGGTATAAATCTCCCCTTCGGTAACGTCAACGTTCTCTTGACTTTTAGCCAACTTCACCTGTTGTTTGTCCAAGAGTGCGACGATCTTCTTCTTTTTGGAGGCCAAGGAAGCTAGCTGTTGTTCAACATTCGCAAGACTGGCTTGAAGTTTTTCTACGGACTCGCTCACTTTTTCATATTCCTGTTTTGCATCATCGAGGCGTCGTCGTGCATCAGAAGTGACTCTTGGTGAAATTCTTTAGTCATCTTGGACGATCTTAAAGCATCGTAATCTGCGTACGTCTTGAAGAAAGCCTTGACAAGAGCCTCTAAGGTAGAAGTATCAATAACATTTTCTTTATTAATTTCCTCAAGACTCAAAACAATACTTTCCTCCAACTTTGTAAAGCTATCCAGAGAATCAAGAGAGAACTCTTCGATCTATTCACACAAGGTATGCCACATTGTGTTAACAAAAGAAAGTTTAATACGGGAAATAGTCTCTTGTGGCTTAAAGTTTGGAGCATCAAGATGCAACGACCATGGAGTAGGCTCGAAGGTTTTTAGATGTTTTGCTTGACTTGCGGCAACCTCCATCTTACTCGTCATGGCTGGCTTGGAAAGCACAACATCTTCTAGAAGAAAGAGGTGCGGCTCTTTGGGTAGACTCAAATTTGTCGACGGAGCATTGTTTGCAGCATGATGTTCAACACCATCAAATAAAGTGTGAGGACTTTTTTGTGGCCACACCGAGGGGATTTGGGCTTGTAACACAGTCTTCCATCGTGTCTTCACCAAGTACGTCATCATATAACTCATTTGACGCCCAACGGCAAAAAAAGAAAACAGCAAACTTTAGTGTTCAAAAAAAAGGGAGTAAATTTGAAGGAAATAATATTTACTCGTTTCTCCGGTTCAGATAACGGCATCGTTGAGCTAGGGTCACCCTCTATGAAAAATTCAGTATCGATACTAAGAGCATCCAAGTCAGCAAATTCACTATGGCTCGTGTCCTTAGCCTTCTTCTTTGAACGATTCCAATGTATGTCGTGACTAACATCACTCTCGTTCGAACTGGAAGTGGCACTAACATTCAAAATCTCATGGGGCAAAGCAGAAGCTTGAGTCCTTTCCTCGTTTGTTGGCACGACGTTGATTGTCTTCGCAACATTTTTGTTTGGTGAAGTAGGAGGCGCTTTCCTTTTGCAAGGATTGTTCGTCACCTCTACAGTGGCAGTAGTTGTCTTGGAAGTCAACAAAACATGTTTAGCTCCTTTGTCCACATGGGCTTCCCCGCCCGTCGAAGGGGTAAACTTGGGTAAGACCTTGGTGCTTGGCGAAGGATCTTTCGATCTTAACTTGGACTTGGAAGACCCTTCGTGAGTATTCTTTTGACGTTGATCATCTTTGGAGGATAAAGGAATATCATCTTTCCTTGGAACTTTCAAAATGATATGAGTACTTTGTCGGGAAGAGTGCACTCGACGAGCTGACCACCAATCTGCATACTCACGAGTCATTAGAGGTCCCTCCTTTGATGGACGCGTAGGGACAATAACCTTTGATGAACCTCCAAGACGAACACAGGAGTCCCAGAATTGCACTAGCATTCTCAGTGAGCCATTATAGGGTCGCTCTATGAGGTTGCCAGAAACATCTTGACAAAAGTTGAATTGACGACTAAACCTATGCGGGCTATAAGATTCCACAATATGAATGTCGTCATGCCTAAGGGTGATGAATTTTGAGCGAAGACTTATAAAAAAGTCACTCCAAGAATTCGATTGTTCGTCACGATCGATAAGATATAATTCCCTCCCTTGTAGCATAGCCAAATGGTGAAGTTGTCGCGCACTAACTTGTTGAAACAACTCACGGGCATTACTAAGGTCAAAATGCTTGGCCATCTTCTCGCCAGAAACCTTACACATTTGCGGACCTCGTTGTGGACGCTTAACACGATAGTAGGTGTCAAAATATGATCATATCCATCCATATACGTAATGAATAGGAAAGAGTGCTTTGCAGGCACCCAAATCTTAAGAAGTGGAAACCTCCTTGAAGCCGTGATAAATACTTGCAAGGACTGGAACCGCCAAGGAAAACTTCTCTCCATGAGCCATCAGACTCGCGATTTTGAAGACACTAGCACGAATGTAGTCGATCTTCTTGTTGGGGAACACAAATTTGCAAAGCCAATATGCAAGGAAAGCCGCCAAATAAGTCTCAGCTCTAAGTGACTCCTCCACACCAAGTTCAATAAAGGGGGCATTCTCCTCATCGGTTCGTGGTAGGAAGCTCGCGTCAATATTCCCATAAGGATTATGATTCAACTTCGGCCTTGTAGTCTGATTCCTTGATGACTTTTGCGGAGGCTTGGCATACCTACTCGGGCCTCGAAACCAAAACTCCACCCAATCATGAATGGAGACATCGTGGACATCATCCTTTATGAGTTTGTAGAATGCCGAGAACACGTGCAGACAACTTCTTGGGAGGAAAGGTTTTCCTTGATCGTCTTCTTGTGTCAACTCCTTAGCCGAGGGGATAATTTCGTCGTAGAAAGACCCATGCACCGGAAGGCCTCCGATTGCTCGCAAGTCCCACAAAGGGATGGAGAGTTCACCAATGGAGGTAGAAAGTGTGTTGGTAGATGGACGCCAAAGCTCACAAAAGGCACGGAGGACATTCTCATTGTAGTCATATGTGAACAACGAAGCAAAGATGGCGTCATAGACCTTGATGCCATCCAGAGTCAACTTGTTGCAGGCAAGAACATCTTCTACCCACTCCCAATATTTGGACGTATAGCGAACTTCACCAAAGCCGGAAGGAGGAACACTCCAAGTGGTGAGACGTCCATCGTAATCACGATCAGGAGGACTAGCAGACGCGGCCTTTTGATGGGTGGAGGACTTCAAAAGTAGGACCTTCATGTTGGTTGCTTTGCCCAAAAATCTGTCTAATGCATCCTTCGTCTCTCTAGTCAACCATTCTGCAAGATCAAGGGAGGCGTCAAGCGACTTTCTAGCGAGCGGGAAAGCACCTATCACCGGAGGATGAACTTTTAAAGTTAGAACTTAGGCGCACGGACTCTGCTTGTCGCTAATAATCTCAAGTTGTGGGTATGGTGTATCATGGTCGATGAAATGCATCCTTGCTGATGGAATTCACAACCCTATGTGCTGCTCCGAGAGTCTGCGAAAAAAAAAGGGGAAGAATCTATGGAAAAAAAAACAGCAAGACACAATGCGCAGCATGTCATAATACGTTGCCTAAATTCGATAAAATATCTGAGAATATATCAGCATATTCTGATTATATTTTTACCTATGTCGTAGCACCGGAAGTCTAGTTTCTGTCTCCACAAACCGCTTGTGATTTCGGAGTTCCTACACCAAGATATGATTTTTTATAAGACGCGCAAAACTGAAATGTCGAGCGTGACAGAACTTAAACTAAGATTACGAAGCTCACCTGGGATGATACAATACAAATTTAACTCCAAATTTTTATATGTTGTATTACTCCGAGTCTAGTTTCTGTAGGCACAAATCGCTCGTGATTTCGAGGCTTCTACACCGAGATATGATTTTTTTGGTTAAGACGCGCAAAGCTGATAATTCCTGGCATCAGCTGCAGCAAAAAGAAAAAAACGTTAGTCTGCTCAAGGAGAATTGAGCGACGAGGATAGCGTAATGCCAACTATTGAAGAGTACTACTGCTTTCATCAAAAGTGGAGGACTGCTGCTATAGCAACGATACAAGGAGAAAGTGGCGAATTTATAGGAACCAACAAGGAAGAAATTAAGGAAATTCTTGGTGTTCAAGCTACTGACATGTGCAAATAAGGAAATATCATGTCCGATTTGTACATGAAGAGGTTTGAAACTAGGAAATCAAAGTAGAAAAGGAAAATTATTGTCAGCCCAAGTGTTGTTACAGGAAAGTGGAAAAAGCTATAAAATTTTCCATGTTTGATGCCATCGGACAACTATATAGCGGCATACTTTCCAATCTAACATGACAACTATATAGCGGCATACTTTTGTTTTCTTTATCATCACTTTGCTTGCCTCAAAACTTCATCCTTATTCTGTCCTGAATATATAGTTGAATCCATAATTGCCACAATTATATACTCATTTGGAAACTGTGAGATGGAGTCGCATCAAGAAAGAGTGAGCTCATACCCTTCAAAAAATTGGATTGAAAAGAAGGTGAGTGCGTATATTCATAGCCAAATAATGCAAATTAGAGAAAAGGACTTGCAACTTGGGGAAGATATAGCCAAGAATCTTGGGCAGAGAGTTGTTGATCAGGACGTTGCCTTGTCTGTTATGCTCTTGTCAAGGCCTATGTTGTCTGCTTCACCTCTTAGTAAAAAAAACGGCCATAAAATCTGCTAATTGATCACCATCTAGGTAATAAAGATCATTCTGTAGTACTACTAATGCTGGCCAATGTGAAGTCTCTCCAATTCATACGAGAAAATAACAAGGGAAATATATTATCGTAGCAGCCAAATTGGAGGAGCGCTATGTTGTGAGAGTTTTCTTTCAGTAAATGTTCCAAGGAAAGCATATCTTTTGAACTGGAATTCAAGTGAATAAACCAAATGCTTCTCGTAAATCCCGCGGTTTAAATTTTAATTTGTCCTGGGTGGATGTGTTTGACTTAGTTCAATATGAACTTTAATTAAGTTGATACTACATAAGAAAGGCCACCAAATTTATTTTCTCATTGAAGAAGGGGAATTAAGCTACGAGAGCCCAGCTTTCTATTAGGGGTCGTTTTGGCTCACTTTGAATGAAGTAAAAGAGTTGTCAATTCCAATCATTGATAACGTCGATTCACTCTTCGGAAATAGAACATGTAAACAATTATCAGTGTGGTGTCTTACAAAATGATGGGGGAAGTATTGTCATCATCAACGGTACTTCAAGTCTCACCATTCATTTTCGCAAGCTTACATCCTGCCAAGCCTTGAAGTAGGGGCATTTGTAGACAATTAAAATTGTGTCAAATTTAAATCCATAAGAAATTTGGATTTTACCACAAATTAAATATATATTGGTCCAATTAAGTAACATGGACTGGTATAATTGGGTTTGTTATTTAAATCCAATCAAATTGATTTAAATAAAGGTCCAATATATTATTGGGCTAGTCCGTCAATTAGTCTTCTATCAAATGGGTCGGCCCATAAGCCTCAAGCCCAATAATCTACTAGGGTTTTCTTGGAGACTACTTCACCCCACACCTATATAAAGGGGTCAAAGGAGAAGGCTAAAGAACAAGCAAGTAAGCAGAAGGAAAGGCTAAAGAAGCTCTGAAGAATAGCATCAAGGTCTTCATCCATATCTGCAATCGTCGTCTGTGGTCAAATTCCAAAGGCGAACTCAAGTCATAGGCGGACGGCTTCAAATCTTCCGTTCGTGATAACCCAACATCAAATCCTGGTTCGTGACGAGCTTCAAATTGTTCGTAACGTACTACAAATCTTAAATCCGTCAAGTTCAAAATCAAGCTTTCAAGCTCTTGAACCATCATCCGTGAGGAGAAGAATCAGAGGACTACATCTCTTTAGATTCAGAGATATTTTAGAGATTGTAACCCCATCACTTGAAATTGAATATAATATTTGTCGCTATATTTCTTGTCTTGATTATTATTTTTCAGGAGCGAAATTTAGTTGTCACATGTGGATTTATGCCGTCAAGCGCATAATAGACGTTTTAGATGAAAAGTTTGTAAAATCTGATCAAAGTATTTATTGTGATAACTAGAGCATAGTAAACTGATGTTTTGTAGCACAAAAAAGAAAAGTGACTTTTGGATAATAAACATAAAATTAAATAACTTTTACGTATAAAAGAAAAAAAAATAACTTTTGAATAATGAACACAAAATTAAATAATCACCCATAAACTTTACTCTAAAATTTAGGATCATGTTTCCAACTGGAGTCAATGTCACATCTTCTTGACTACGTTTACTCTGGTATTTGGCCTTAATTAATGCATGTACATTACAAGAGAAGTTTTCAACGTTGAGTATCTAACAAAGATTAGACGGCATAGACTAAATAATACGTAAATGAAAAACGTCTAGCATGATCTTGACTTAAAATTAACAAAAAACATTTGTACTCATGATCTTTAAATGACAAAAAACAACTTGGTCTAAAATAAGTGGTGTTTAAATAATTAAGATAGTGTCACAACCCTAACCCGAATCCGGTCGTGATGGCGCCTCTCATGAAGACAACACCAGCCACCTATTCCCAATTCGATGTTAAATAGTTAAAACAACAGGGAAACAGTCTAAGACATGATTAATAATACGAGGTAGCAGATAATATCGATAAAAATATGGAAGTACAACCCAACACAGCCCTAACCGGGGTGTCACAAGTCATGAGCGTCTATAGGCCGTAATACAAGTCTGCTAAATCCATAAACTAGTACAAATGTTTGAAGGGAAATAGAAATGATAAAAGAGTAGAGACACGGGGCTGTGGATGTCAACAACTACCTCGTAGTCTCCGAACGCTCGCCTGAAACTGGAGGGATCAGCACTCGGGAGCGGTACCAGCTACGCCTGAATCTGCACACAGGGGTGCAGGGAGTAAAGTGAGTACTCCAACTCAGTGAGTAACAAATGTAAATAGCGGCTGAAAGTAAGAAAACACGTAAGGCACAAGGCATTCTATAATGAAGCAGTAAAACCATTTAAAAGTAGTAAGACAGTGAAAAATCAAGTAAAATCCTCTTTCAACAAGTAAACAAGTAATTGACAGGTAATTAAGGTAAAGTAAACAAATAGAAGTTCGCCCCTCGGGCACAATATCAACAAATCCGCCCCTCGGGCAACATCTCAGAACAATATCAGCCCCTTGGGCTCAATCTCACATCACAATGCGTACCCGCGCTCACTGGGGGTGTGCAGACTCCTAAAAGGGCCCCCTACAGCCCAAGCGCAATAACAAACCATCTCGTGGCATCAAACTAGGCCCTCGGCCTCATATCAACTAAGCCACCTCGTGGCGTACATATCTCAGGCCCTCGGCCTCAAATCAGTATCAGTGTTTACTCACAACATAGGCTTTCGGCCTTACTCAGTCAAAAATTCCCACAAACGCCTCGGGCAATAGTAAAACAGTGTTTCTCAGCCCAAACATCATTTAAAATGTCATTTAAGTATTAAAACTAACTAAACGTGGCTGAGTAGTAAAATAGTAGAAAATAACATGACAGAGTTCAAGTATAAAATCAATACAGTAAGGAAATATCAATGAAGATCCCCGAAGGGTTCAAATAGTTGGCACTAGGCCCAAATAATGATGATAGCAATTAGTTTTCGGTCAAATACGCGGTAAAATCATCAATCGGGACGGACCAAGTCACAATCTCAAATAGTGCACGACCCCACGCTCGCCATCAAGCGTGTGTCTCACCTCAATATAGCACTACAATGTGCAATTCCGAGGTTTCAAACCCTCATAACATCATTAACAATCATTACTCACCTCGAACCGGCTAAATCTCTAGATCGTGACGCCTTTGCCCCTCGAATCGGCCTCCACACGCGTCAAATCTATCCAAAATCAGAACGAGGACGTCAAACTATGCTAAGGGAACAAAGCCCAAGCGAAAACAATCAATAAAGAGCACAAATCCCGAAATTACCAAACCCAACCCCCAGCCCACATATCGAAAGTCACAAATTTTACATCAATAGATTCCTCATCTCCCCACGAGTCTATGCATATCAAGAGCACTAAAATTGGAGTCCAAATGAATTCTCAAATCCTCCTTTAAAGGCCTCTTAAACTCAAGTCCTAATCCTCCATTTTTAGCCCTTTAATTCCTTTAATTACAGCCTTAATCCATGAAATACTACTATAGAAATGTGTTATAGGTCCAATATCCTTACCTTAGCGAAGTTCCCTTGAAATCTCCCTTCCAAATCATCCAAAAGCTCTCAAGCCGAAGTTAAAAATGGTGAAAACCTTCAAAAATCACGAAGGAAAGCTTATATACATTCTGCCCAGGGATACCCGCATTTGCGCTCCACCCTTCGCTTTTGCGGAATCATTTAACGGACCAAACACCGCATCTACGGTCCATTCTCCGCATATGCGACTCCGCAGGTGCGGTCCACCTACCGCATCTGTGGTTCCTGACTTTTCCTCTCAAATCCGCATATGCGGCCATTCCATCGCATATGCAGCGCCACACCTGCAGTCCCCAATCCGCAGGTGTGAAAATACCAGAAGCAGCAATATCAGCTGCTGTAACAAAATTCCAACCTCTCCGTTAACCATCCGAAATCACCCCGAGGCCCCCGGAACCTCAACCAAAAGCACAAACATAACCCAATACCTTATACAAACTTGTTCCAATCATCAAAACACTTCAAACAACATCAAATCAACTAAAACACCTCGGATTCAAGCCTAAGTTTCTAAAATCTTCAAAATTCCGCTTTTGATCAAAAACCCAACCAAACCACGTCCGAATGACCTGAAATTTTGCACACACATCCCAAATGACACGACGGAGCTACTGCAACTCTCGAAATTCCATTTCGACTCCTATATCAAAATCTTGCCTATCAATCGAAAATCGCCAAAATATCAACTTTGTCAATTCAAGCCTAATTCTACTCTAAACCTCCAAAACCCGTTTCGTTCACACTCCTAAGTCAAGAATCACCTCCCAAAGCTAATCGAGCCATCGGAATGCACATCCGAGTCCTCTAACACATAAGTCAACATCTGGTTAACTTTTTTAACTCAAACTCCCTTAAAAGAGACTAAGTGTCTCAAACCTTACCAAAATAATTCGGGGTTCGATAACAAAACATAAAGAAGCAAAAATGGGGAAAACAGAGCGGTAACTTATGAGACGATTAGCCGGGTCGTCACATCCACCGCAACTTAAACAAACATTCGTCCGCGAACGAATCAAGAAACATACCTGAAGCCTCAAATAGGTGAGGATATCTATTCTGCATCTCTCGCTATGTCTCCCAGGTAGCCTACTCCACGGGTCGACCTCTCCACTGCACTTTTACTGAAGCTATATCCTTTAACCTCAACTTTCGAACCTGCCGAACCAAAATAGCTACTGGATCCACATCATAAGTCAAATCATCATCCAACTGAACCGTGCTGAAATCTAGAACATGAGACAGATCCCCAATATACTTTCGGAGCATAGAAACATGAAATACCGGTTGCACACTCGACAAACTGGGTGGCAAAGCAAGCTCATAAGCCACCTCCCCAATCCTCCGAAGCACCTCAAAAGGTCCAATGAACCGAGGACTTAATTTCCCTTTCTTCCCAAATCTCATAACACCCTTCATGGGCGAAACCTTCAACAAAACCTTCTCGCCAACCATATAGGACACATCTCGAACCTTCATATCAGCATAACTCTTTTGCCTCGACTGCGCTGTACGAAGCCTCTCCTAAATCACCTTCACCTTTTCTAAAGCATCCTGCACCAAATCAATCCCCAATAGCCTAGCCTCACCGGGATCGAACCAACCAATTGGAGATCTACACCGTCTCCCATACAAAGCATCATATGGAGCCGTCTGAATACTTGACTGGTAGTTGTTGTTATAAGCAAACTCTGCAAGCGGTAGAAACTAATCCCACGATCCTCCGAAATCAATGACACAAGCACGCAACATGTCCTCCAATATCTGAATAGTGCGCTCGAACTGCTCGTCCGTCTGAGGATGAAAAGTTGTGCTCAACTCAACCTGAGTACCCAACTCTCTACACGGCCCTCCAAAACTGCAAAGTAAACTGAGTACCTCTATCTAAAATGATGGAAACTGGAACACCATGCAAACGAACAATCTCCCGGATATAGATATCTTCCAATTGCTTTGAAGAATAGGTAGTACACACAGGAATAAAGTGCACGAACTTGTTCAACCAATCCACAATCACCCAAATAACATCAAACTTCTTCAAAGTCCGTGGAATTCCAACAACAAAGTCCATAGTGATCCTCTCCCACTTCCACTCAGGAATATCCATATGTTGTAGCAAACCACCCGGTCTCTGATGTTTATATTTCAACTGCTGACAATTGAGACACCGAGCTACAAATCCCACAATATCTTTCTTCATTCTTCTCCACCAATAGTGCTACCTCAAATCCTGATACATCTTCGCACCACCCGGATGAATGGAATACTGCGAGCTATGGGCCTCCTCCAGAATCAACTCCTGAAGCCCATCCACATTGGGCACGCAAATCCGGCCCTACATCCTCAACACCCCATCATCGCCAATGGTCACATCTCTGGCATCATCATGCTGAACTCTGTCCCTAAGGACAAGCAAATGCGGATCATCATATTGGCGCTCTCTGATGCGCTCATATAAGGAAGACCGAGAAACCACACAAGCCAATACCCGACTGGGCTCCGAAATATCTCACCTCACGAACCGATTGGCCAAGGCCTGAACATCAACTACAAGAGATCTCTCCCAACTGGAATATATTTCAAACTCCCCATACTCACTGCCTTGCGGTTCAAAGCATCGGCCACTACATTGGCCTTTCCCGGATGGTACAATATAGTGATATCATAATCCTTAAGCAACTCCAACCATCTTTGCTACCTCAAATTAAGATCCTTTTGCTTGAAAAAGTGATGGAGGCTACGATGATCAGTAAACACCTGACAAGACACGCCATACAAGTAATGCCTCCAAATTTTCCACGTGTGAACTATGACAGCCAACTCCAAATCATGAACGGGGTAATTCTTCTCATAGGGCTTCAACTGACGAGAAGCATAAGAATTAACTCTACCCCCATGCATCAACACACACCCAATACCAACTCTCGAAGCATCACAATACACTGTATATGAACCTAAAGCTGATGGCAAAACTAACACTGGAGCTGTGGTCAAAGCTGTCTTGAGCTTCTGAAAGCTCTCCTCACACTCATCTGACTACCTGAATGGAGCACTCTTTTGAGTCAACTTTGTCAAGGGCGATTCAATAGATGAAAATCCCTGAACAAACCGGCCGTAATGACCCGCCAAACCAAGAAAGATGCGAATCTCTATGGCTGAGGACGGCCTGAGCCAACTCTGAACCGCCTCTATCTTCTTCGCATCAACCTGAATACCCTCGTTGAACACCACGTGCCCTAAGAAAGCCACTGTACTGAGCCAAAATTCACACTTGTAGAATTTTGCATAAAGCTTCTCCTCTCTCAATCTCTACAACACAACTCTCAAATGCTTTGCGTGCTCCTCCTAACTACACGAATATACCAGAATATCATCAATGAAGACTATGATGAACGAGTCAAGATAAGGTCAGAACACGCTGTTCATCAAATGCATGAATGTTGTTGGGGCATTGGTCAGCCCAAAAGACATCACCAAGAACTCATAATGACCATATAGGGTCCTAAAAGCTATATTAAGAATATCAGAATCCCTGATCTTCAGCTGGTGATAACCTGAACGGAGATCAATCTTGGAGAACACCCTCGCTCCCTGAAGCTGGTCGAATAAATCATCAATGCGAGGCAAAGGATACTTGTTCTTAATTGTTACCTTGTTCAATTTCCTATAATCTATGCACTCTCATTGTGCCATCCTTCTTCTTCACAAACAGAACTGGCGCACCCCAAGGTGACACACTAGGCCGAATGAACCCTTTATCAAGGAGTTCGTGAAACTGTTCCTTCAGTTCTTTCAACTTCGCTGGTGCCATACGATACGGCGGAATAGAAATGGGCTGAGTGCCTGGCACCAAGTTAATACCAAAATCAATATCCCTGTCCGGTGGCATGCCCGGCAGGTCTACAGGAAACACATCGGGAAAATACCTCACAACTGGAACAAAATCAATGCTGGGAGCCTCAGCTCCGACATCCCTCACAAACGCTAGATATGAAAGACAACCCTTCCTAACCATACACTGGGCCTTCAAGAAAGAGATCACTCTACTAGGAATATAATCAATCATACCTCGCCATTCGATCCGTGGCATAGCCAATATGACTGTCTTAGCATGGCAGTCCAGAATAGCATGACACGGAGATAACCAATACATGCCCAAAATGACATCAAAATCCACCATGTTCAATAGCAATAGATCCACTCAGGTCTCTAGACCCCCAATAGTCACCACACACGTCCGGTACACATGGTCTACAACAACAGTATCGCCCACCGGGGTAGACACATGAATAGGTAAAGCAAGAAACTCACGGGGCGTACCCAAATAACGAGCAAAGTATGATGGCACATAAGAAAAGGTGGAACCGAGATCAAATAATACAGAGGCATCTCCGTGGCATACTGAAATAATACCTATAATGACAGCATCTGAAGCAATATTATCGGGTCTGCCTGGGAGTGCATAGAAACGGGCATGACCGCCCCCTGATCGACCTCCCCCTCTGGGAGACCCTTGGATGACTAACCTCCACCCCTAGCTGGATGAGCGGGTGGTGATTAAGCAACTGGCGCTGAAGCTGACGATTGACCCCTCTGCTAGGATGAACTAACAAAACAACGAGGACACTACTTCTACATGTGACCCATCTCACCACACTCAAAACAACTCCCAGGTGCTAGAGAAGGGGACTAAAAGGAACCCCTCGCACCGGAGTGACTAGCAGATACACTTGGCATAGAAGAGCCCTGAGCTGATGGAGCACGAGATGAACTCTGAGTTGGAAGGGTGCTGAGTGATGACTGGCCCTGCTGAGATCCATGATAACCATGACCCAAAGATGCCCCACGATAACCTGGGTGAGCTGGCTGAGCACACCTAAATGAACGGCCTCTGATGTGCTGAAACTAACCCCTCGAAGGAGTACCATTATAGCTACCAGATCCTCGAGGCCTCTTGGCCTCCCTCTCTTCTCGCTTTTGATGGCGAACTGACTCAATCTGACGAGCGATATCAACCACCTCCTCGAACGTAGAACCAGCTACCCTCTCCTTGGTCATAAGGATACAGAGCTGCTAAGTAAGACCATCAACAAACCTCTGGATCCTCTCTCGATCTGTCGGAACCAACCAGATGGCATGACGAGCCAACTCAGAAAACCTCAACTCATATTGTGACACAGTCATATCCCCCTATCGCAACCACTCAAACTGCCTACACAGCTTCTCTCTGCGAGACTACAGCACATACTTCTCCAAGAAGAGAATAGAGAACTGCTGCCAGGAAAGGGGTGTTGCACCAATAGGACTACGCCTCTCGAAATCCTCCCACCAAGTAAAAGCAACTCCTGAAAACTGATAGGTGATAAAAGCGACCCCGCTGGTCTCCAAAATACCTGTAGTACGAAGAATCCTCTAACACTTATCCAAAAAGTCCTGGGCATCCCCGCCCTCTGCGCCACTGAAGGTCGGAGGCTGCAATCTACCAAATCTCTCCAACCTATCCTGCTCATCCTCTGGCATGATAGGAACCACATAGCCCTGAGCAGCTGCAACCGGCTGGGCTGGATGCACCCCCGGCGTCTGAAGTCCCTGCACGACCTGCTCAGGTGTGCAAGCGGTGGGAGTCTAATTGCCTCCCCCATCCTGTAAAGTACCTGCGACTATAGTGGCTGAAACCGCCTGAGCCAAGCCGGTGCAAACTGATAAGATCTGTGCCAAGGCCTCTAGAAGCCCCGGAATCACGATGGGCATATGTGGTGCCTGAGCTGGTGCTGCAGGAGCGTCCATATCTGGGACCTAATCCTGAACTGGGGCAGCTGGTGGATCTACAAGTGCTGCCCTCGCTGCTCTGCCTCTACCACGACCACGACCATATCCTCAGCCTCTGATGGCCATAGCTGGCGGTACTAGGGGTTGTCCACCCCGACCAGTAGCGCGTGTCCTCACCATTTGTGAGAGAATAGAATAACAGAAGTTTAGTACTCGGATCAACAAGTTCGCACGACTAGAATTTCAAGAATATCAAGTTTTTCCTAAAGGTTCTGCAGCCTCTCGAGGATAAATACAGACGTCTCTGTACCGATCCGCGAGACTCTACTAAACCTACTCATGACGCATGAGACCTATGTAACCTAGGCTCTGATACCAACTTGTCACGACCCTAACCCGAACCCAGTCGTGATAGCGCCTCTCGTGAAGACAAGGCCAGCTAACTATTCCCAATTCGACGTTAAACAGTAGGAAAACAGTCTAAGACATGATTAATAATATGAAGTAGCAGATAATATCGATAAAAATGCGGAAGTACAACCCAACACAGCCCTAACCGGGGTGTCACAGGTCATGAGCGTCTATAGGCCATAATACAAGTCTGCTAAATCCATAAACTAGTACAAATGTTTGAAGGGAAATAGAAATGATAAAAGAGTAGAGACACGGGGCTGCAAACGTCAACAACTACCTCGTAGTCTCCGAATGCTCGCCTAAAACTGGAGGGATCAGCACTCGGGAGCGGTACCAACTATGCCTGAATCTGCACACAGGGGTGCAGGGAGTAAAGTGAGTATTCCAACTCAGTGAGTAACAAATGTAAATAATGACTGAAAGTAAGAAAACATGTAAGGCACAAGTCATTCTATAATGAAACAGTAAAACCATTTAAAAGCAGTAAGACAATGAAAAGTCAAGTAAAATCCTCTTTCAATAAGTAAACAAGTAATTGACAGGTAATTAAGGTAAAGTAAACAAATAGAAGTTCGCTCATCGGGCACAGTATCAATAAATTCGCCCCTCGGGCAACATCTCAGAACAATACCAGCCCCTTGGGCTCAAACTCACATCACAATGGGTATCCGCTCTCACTGGGGGTGTGCAGACTCCTAGAGGGGCCCCTTACGACCCAAGCATAATAACAAGCCATCTCGTGGCATCAAACTATGCCCTCGGCCTCATATCAATCAAGCCACCTCGTGACGTACATATCTCAGGCCCTCGGCCTCAAATCAGTATCAGTGTTTCCTCACAACATAGGCCTTCGGCCGTACTCAGTCAAAAATCCTCACAAGCCCCTCGGGCAATAGTAAAATAGTGTTTCTTAGCCCAAACATTAATTAAAATGTCATTTAAGTATTAAAACTGAGTAAACATGGCTGAGTAGTAAAACAATGGAAAATAACATGACTGAGTTCAAGTATAAAGTCAAAACAGTGAGAAATATCAATAAAGATCTCCGAAAGGTTCAAATAGTTGGCACTAGGCCTAAATATGGCATTCAGCCCAAATAATGATGATAGCAATTAGTTTTCAGTCAAATATGCGGTAAAATCATCAATCGGGACGGACCAAGTCACAATCTCTAATAGTGCATGACCCCACACTCGTCATTAAGCGTGTGTCTCACCTCAATATAGCACTACGATGTGCAATTCCGGGGTTTCAAACCCTCAGAACATCATTTACAACCATTACTCACCTCGAACCGGTTAAATCTCTAGCTCGCGACGCCTTTGCCCCTCGAATTAGCCTCCACACGCGTCGAATCTATCCAAAATCAGAACGAGAACATCAAGGTATGCTAAGGGAATAAAGCCCAAGCGAAAACAATCAATAAAAGGCAAAAATCCCGAAATTACCAAACCCGACCCCAGGGTCCACATCTCGAAAGTCAGAAATTTTTACATCAATAGATTCCTCATCTCTCCACGAATCTATGCATATCAAGAACACTAAAATCGAAGTCCAAATGACCCCTCAAATCCTCCTTTAAAAGCCTCTTAAACTTAAGCCATAATCCTCCATTTTTGGCCCTTTAATTCCTTTAATTACAGCCTTAATCCATGAAATACTACCATAGAAATGTGTTTTAGGTCCAAAATTCTTACCTTAGCGAAGTTCCCTTGAAATCTCCCTTCCAAATCGTCCAAAAGCTCTCAAGTCGAAGTCAAAAATGGTGAAAACCTTCAAAAATCACGAAGGAAAGCTTATATATATTCTGCCTAGGGATACCCGCATCTGCGGTCCAAAATCCGCTTTTACGGTACCGCATTTGCGGTCCACCTTTTGCTTCTGCGGAATCACTTAACGGACCAAACACCGCATCTACGGTCCACTTTCCGCATCTGCGGCCATTCCATCGCATATGTGGCGCCGTGCCTGCGATCCCCAATCCGCAGGTGCGAAAATACCTAAAGCAGCAATATCAGCCGCTGCAACAAAATTCCAACCTCTCTGTTAACCATCCGAAATCACCCGAGGCCCCCGGGACCTCAACCAAAAGCACAAACATAACCCAATACCTTATACAAACTTGTTTCAATCATCAAAACACTTCAAACAACATCAAATCAACTAAAACACCTCGGATTCAAGCGTAAGTTTCTAAAATCTTCCAAATTTCGCTTTTGATCAAAAATCCAACCCAACCAAGTCCGAATAACTCGAAAATTTGCACATACATCCCAAATGACACGACGGAGCTACTGCAACTCTCGGAATTCCATTCCGACTCTTATATCAAAATCTCGCCTAAAAACCGGAAATCGCCAAAATATCAACTTCGTCAATGCAAGCCTAATTCTACTCCGAACCTCCAAAACCCGTTCTGATTACACTCCTAAGTCACGAATCACCTCCCGAAGCTAATCGAGCCATCATAATTCACATCCGAGTCCTCTAACATATAAGTCAATATCCGGTTGACTTTTCCAACTCAAACTCCCTTAAAAAAGACCAAGTATCTCATACCTTACCAAAATCATTCCGGATTCGATCCGACCAACCCGATACCACATAACACGGATAACAAAGCATAGAGAAGCAGAAATGAGGAAAACAGAGCGGTAACTCATGAGACGACTGGCCGGATCGTCACAGATAGTACCTTCAACCAAATATAATATAAATTTAATCTCACACGTTATTCACTTTATTCCATATACCAAACTTTCACTTAAAAGTTTAAATTGCACGGTCTCCACGCATTTTAAATTTTTTATGGACACTCATAAATACTTTAACGGGAAACAAGTGTAAAATTTCTTTTAAATTTCCGTGCCTAAGTTGATTGTCTTTAATTTTCTTCCTGAGAAATATTCACCATTTTTAACAATAACTAGTGTCAGTATCCACGCGATGCGCAATTGATTTGACAAAATATTAATCTTATAAAATTATGAACTAATATATTTTTATTTTAATAAATATTATTTTTTATTTTCTTATTTGATGTAGTATGCAGAAATATAACAAATCTATACAAAATCAAAGGATACACATCATATAGTAATCAAATAAATTATTGTCCCTTATTTATTTTTTATTAAATTAGCAAGTATTTAGTATTATCTATTTACTAATCTGATTTTTATAGTCTTGTCAATTGACTTAATATTTTGATACTACTTCACTTTTAATATAACATGGATATATATTTTCTTACTCTAAAAATATTTTTATTCTTAAAACTTATGTTATACGGTTCAAAATTCTCCAATTGTCTAAATTTATCAATAATATTTTTGAGAGTTATTTATTTATCTTTTATTTTTTAATTAATTCAAAATATAACTATAATAAAATTATCCTTATCCCCCTCTTTTCGTCATTTTTTTCTAGTATAATATTTGATTAATTTTCTCAATTTGTAAGTTACTGGTAATTTAAATGATGTAATATTTTATTTACTAAATTAAAATTTTAAATTCATCAAAACTATAAAGAGATAAGCCTTTTATTATTTGTATAAAAAAACTACCAGTATTTTTAAGAATTATTAATTTATTTATATATAATATGCTTATCTTATGTATAGATATAGATTTGAATGGACAGTTTTTTATAATTTATGTTTTTTATTATTAAATATTTTATTTTATTATTTTATAGATATTTAAATTCAAAAATAATAATCAATAACTAAATAATTAATTATTAACTTCTTTTGCCATGTGGCTTTTTTGTAACTACCACTTGACTTAAGGAGGGAGCTTATAATACGTAATTTTTATCTTTAAAATTAGTCAAAATAGGGGTATTATTTTTCTCTTTAAACGCAATTTTTATTAAAAAATTTATTAGTTAAAATAGGGCAGTAGGTCGTATCTTTAGAAAAATCTTATTTACTATATTCCCATTTAAATTAAAAAAATCTTCCTTTCAATTTAAATTAAATGTTATTGTACATATTGTCCTAAATTGCCAAATGACTTTATAATAGCTTGTCACTTGGCTTAACCACAATGCATACGTTATTCCTTTAATAGATATCAGCAGGCCATATATCTTTCGAAAAATCTTATTTACTATTTTCTCATTTAAATTAAAAAAAAATCTTACCTTTCATTTTAAAGTAAATGTTATTATATATATTGTCCTAAATTGCCAAATGGCTTTATAATAGCTTGCCACTTTGCTTAATCACAATACAAAAGTTATTTCTTTAATAGCTATATAGATTCAAATTATTTTATTTTAATTAAAAATTTCTTATTTTTTCAATTTAATATATTTATTACATTTATTTTTCAGTGTAAAACTTGATTTGACAGAATATTAATCTTATAAAATTATGAACTAATATATTTTTATTTTAATAAATATTAGTTTTTATTTTCTTATTAGTATGCAAAAATATAACAAATCTATACAAAATCAAAGGATACACATTATATAGTAATCAAAATAATTATTGTCCCTTATTTATTTTTTATTAAATTAGCAAGTATTTATTATTATTTATTTACTAATGTGATATTTATAACCTTGTCAATTGACTTAATATTTGATACTACTTCTCTTTTAATATAACATGGATATATATTTTCTTACTCTAGAAATATTTTTATTCTTAAAACTTATGTTATACTGTTCAAAATTCTCCAATTGTCTAAATTTATCAATAACATTTTTGAGAGTTATTTATTTATCTTTTATTTTTTAATTAATTCAAAATATAATTATCATAAGATTATCCTTATCCCCCTCTTTTCATCATTTTTTCTACTATAATATTTGATTAATTTTCTCAATTTGTAAGCTACTGATAATTTAAATAATACAATATTTTCTTACTAAATGAAATAATGTATCTTTAGAAAAATCTTATTTACTATCTTCCCTTTTAAATTAAAACAAAAAAAGAGTCTTACCTTTCAATTTAAATTAAATTTTATTATACATATTGTCCTAAATAACCAAATGGCTTTGTAATAGCTTGTCACTTTGCTTAACCACAATGCAAATATTATTTCTTTAATAGATATATAGATTCAAATTATTTTATTTTAATTCAAAATTTCTTATTTTATAATTTAATATATTTATTACATTTATTTTTACAGTGTAAAACTTGATTTGAACTACTTAAGAAAAGACGTGGATTTGGATTAAAGATTACTTGCGTTAATTAATTTTCTTCCTTCTTTCCATTAATTATTAAAGGGAAGTAGGTAAATCAAAATTTGAATTAATTTGTTTCCATTTTGATTTCAGTAATTAATCATCTCTTTGTTCTAAGCTTGCCAAGTAGCTTCTTAATAGTTAGCCACTTGATTTAACCACAATGCAAACTTTCTTGCTTTATATATATATATATATATATATATATATATATATATATATATATATATATATATATATATATTAATGCTTCATTTTAAACTTATTTAATACTTAACTGTACAATTTAAAACTATAAACAGGTACTCGAAAATATTATAAACAGGTAAAAAGGAAATTTCTTATTATTTCTTCCTTTTCCTCGTTATTTATGGCATATTTCACCAAGAAAAGGAAAATTCCAGCATTGTTACTTTCCCTTCCTAGATATTCCCTTGCGGCATTCAGTTAACCATTGAAGCAGTTAAAGTAAAAGATGTTCCAACGGTGAAATCATAAGGAGACAAAAGTTGTGTGGGTGGTGAAAACAAAGTAAATATTAAGCGTCAGATTTTGCAGTACTTTTCCCCTTCATTGATTTCATAAATAGACAACAGACACAGCTGTATTTGTACTCTAGTGTGATCTTTCATCTCCACCCACAAGATTTTGTTTGATATTTGTATTGTTATAAAAGTTTTGAATTAAAGAAAATTAACTAAAATATTCTTTTAGTTTTAATTTATATGAATTTTTTTTAGTTCGTGTAAAAAAAAATAATGATTGTTTTTTATATTTAGAAATAATTTACTTTATGCAATATTTCTTCCGTCTCATATTAACAGTTATAGTTATTAAAAATAGTTATAAATTATTTTTCATTTTAGAAGGTCAAGACAAAATTGATTATTTTTTTGCTTTTGTACCCTTAGTAATAATTATTCTTGAAAATGGAAATAACACATAAATAAAATAATTATTCAATGAAGAGAGATTATATCTTAAGGTATAAATAAGAGTAGAATAGTCTAATCTCTTTTCTAATTAATATATTTCTTAAGAGACGTGTAAAAGAGAAACACGACACATAATATGAGACAGATGGAGTAATTTATAGCCACAAAAATATATGTGCCTCATTTTACATCACAAGTTTAAAAGTCTTTTTTTAAACTACGTGTTCAGTCAAATAAGTTCACATAAATTAAAACGAACGGAGCGATAAGTTTAATGTTGAACTATTTCTAAAATAAAAAATGTATTGTTCTTTTGTTGAATAAATTAATAAGAAAAATATGTTATATAAAAAAAAAAGAATATATATATATATATATATATATATATATATATATATATATATATATATATATATATATTGATAATAATAAGGACCGACTGAGTCCATTCTTATGTTATTTTTAAAAATAAATTAATAAAAAAACATAAGGATATTTTTTCTATCCGTGTGTATTTCTTTTATGAATAAAAAAAGAAATAATAACACGTTAATTATTAATAATTTTTTCTATCCTTGTGTAATTCTTTTTATTGATAAAAAAAATTTCGCTTAAACTGAAAAATAATACGTTAATTATCATATTTATCAAATTAATCAATTAAAAATTGTCATAAAAACTACCTATATTTACTCTATTTGTAATTTAATTATCTAAATAGTTTTTTATAGGTAAGTACATACTCACACCAAAAAATACTCCCATCAACTGTCCTTGAAGATTCCTCGCCCTTTCACTTTTCCCCACCCACCACCTATTTTTTCCCACTTGTTTAATCATTTCTTTAATAATTTTATTTCCTTTTGCCCACCTTTTTCTGCCTTTAAATTAACCTACAACCTCAAAGACCATTCCTTCCTCTTCTCCTCCTCCTCTCCTTTGCTTGCATTTTCAGTTTCTTCAGCTATTTTTACTCTGTTTTCTGACCTCTTCTTCTTTGGCTTTCTTGTTTTCTCCGCTATTCTGCTCCTTTTAGGCTATTTAATTTCTGGGTTTCTAGTCTTTTTGGCTGAAACCCATTAAAGATCCAATCTTTTTATAGATTTGCAAAAGAACTCTCTGTTTCTGTGGTATGAAAAATTAATGCTAAATATTGATCTGTTATTCATGAACCAAATTCATGTCTCCTGTTCTTAGTGAAATCCTTCGTTCCGGTTATATAATCAGTTCTTCACTTAGACGCAGAACCCATCTTGTTCAATCTTTCTCTGTTTGTTTCCTCTACTGGTTCTACGTTTTCTCAGAAATCATCACTTCCCCATAATTATCTATATAGTTAATTATATCTAGTTTTACCATTAATTAGTACTACTTTTATTTGCTTGGTCCTGTGTTTTTTTCTTGGTACTAATATTTGTTCAACAGCCCAAGAAAATAAAACAGAGGCTAAAAGTTTTAAAGGTGTAAATATATATATATATAGAATATTGTGATGGCTACATCTAGTGGAAATTCAACTGGATCTACTCAGATTTTGAACTCAGGTTCTGAAGAAGATTTGCAGGTTTCAATGTTAGATGAAAGGAAAAGAAAGAGAATGCTATCAAATCGTGAATCAGCAAGAAGATCAAGGATGAGAAAACAGAAACATCTTGATGATTTAATTGGCCAAGTTGCGCAACTGAAAAAGGAAAACAACAACATCCTTAGCAACATCAACTTGACAAGTCAACAGTACGCTAATGTTGAAGCAGAGAACTCTGTTTTAAGAGCTCAGATGATTGAACTTAGTCAAAGGTTGCAATCTCTTAATGAAATCCTCAGTTACATCAATTCCAACAACAACAATAATAATAATAATAACGGAGTTTTTGAAACTCATCATCATTATCAGGAGGATATGATGAATAATTCATGGAATTTGATGTATGTTAATCAGCCAATTATGGCTTCTGCTGATATGCTTTATCAGTATTAATATTAAAAAAATATATTAGGAATAATTATCACCATTAACTGTTTTAATGGTGGTGTTGTTCAATTAATGGTGGTTGTGATGATGAGTGGAAGGAAGAATGGAAGGGTTATTTTATTACTAGTATCTTTATTATTATTTGGTTTTATTGTTACTTTATTTTAAGCAATATGAGCAGTAGATCTGAGTAATATTATGAGTTATGAGGATTATTAGAATGATTTAAGATGAGTTGACTGGTCTTTTGGGCATGTAAAAAGGGTCAGGTGTTTGATATATTGGAATGAATGGTTGTGAATGCACTATGTTTCTCTTTTTAATAAATTGTTTCTATGTACTATATTCCTTTTTTTCTTTTAATTTTGTTTTATTTTATTTTTGATGTGATCCCTTATATTTTCTCCAATTTTTCTTAGCTCTCCAAATTGCTTCTGATGATCATAATATATTTCATCGAGTCTGTGTTATGTTGCTAATAAGTTGCCTAATTTCTTAATACTTTGAGATGATGAGATCCAAGAATTTTCCGAAATTCTTAATTACTTTAAGATCCAAACAAATACGGTTACTGTCCTCTTTCATTATGTCTCTGGAAAAAGTACAAAGATGAAGATCTCTTAAGAATTTATACAGAGTTAGATATTTTTGCACCAAATCAATGAAAATTTGGCAAGTGGCTTCTACATATACTCTTTATCACTTATGAATAATTAATTAATACGTGTTTCACTTTAATTTTTCACTTAACAATAAGCATTGAGTGTGATTAATTTTTTTTCGATATAGACTTCAAGAGGTATATACAATAATAATAATATACCTAGTATAATCTCACAAGTGAAATTTCGGTGAGTGTAGTATGTAGGGAGTTTTATCTCTATCTTGTGCAGAGAAATTGTGTCCGATAGACCCTCGGCTCAAAGCAAGTATGCATTGAGTTTTAATCATAATATATACAAGTTGATATTAATTTGAAGGTTTAGTGGTGTACGTTCTTTATTGAATAAATTAAGTTATAATTTAGTACTCTTGGACAGGCTTAACTTAATGTACCAAAACCGTGTGGTATATTAAATGAAATGCTAATTTTAAAAATCTTGCAGCTACATACACATCTAGTAGTCCTTTGTCCTTCACTAAGAATCAGAGAGATACTGCTTGAACTTAGCATTGATTGTATATTTACTACAGTACTATTTACCAAACCAATTCAAAGTTACTTACGTATAGCTTTAGGAAATATTGTTCACACGTGATATTTTCTAAATAACCGTCACGTCCTTAGTTGTTAACCAAGTATACGTGCGACACTTGACAACTCGCTCACGATCTTGTACAACTTGCTCACGTTTTTGCTATGTCAAGTCAGTCTTGCTACACTCAAGATCGCTAAGAGAATGGAAGAAAGAACACAAGAGAATTGTTAAAGGAAGCTTTTTATTAGGGAGAACTTGAATTGTTTGCTTGGTGAATTACAAATGAATGACCCCCTTTATATACTAGTTTCTTAGGGGCTAGTGTGTAAATATTAATTATTACACAAGTCCTTGATATTTACAAGATAATGACTTTTTCTAGAATTCTCTACAAGCCTAGAAGATTCCAAGGATCTAGGTTCTTCCTAAGGAAATGTCCATACCTCTCTAGAATCTTCTCACAAATGCTAGCCTTCTTCTTATGTAAGCTTCCACATGGCATTAATATATGCCAAAATGGCGCCTATGTGGCATGATGACATGGCGGGTCATCACACTCTCCCCCACCTAATATTGCGACGACCGCGGCGCAATGCTGCTGCATAAACTCTCGGATCTTATCTTTGAATTGCCACAAGTCTTCATATTGTTCCCACGTGGCCTCCTCCGGTGATTGCCTTTTCCAATGGACGAGGAACATAGCGGTGGCTTTTTGCCCTTGTTTTCGCCTGGCCTGGTAATCTATGTTAGCCTCAATCTCCCGATCATGTGAGGCGATGATAGCCATTGGTACTCGACTTGATTGGCCCCTACTCTGATCATCCTTATCTTCATGATATGGCTTAAGCATGCTGGCATGGAAGACAGGGTAGATCTTAAGATACGATGGCATGTCAAGCTTGAATGAGATCTTGCCTACCTTGCCGACGATCTTAAATGGCCCCTCATACTTGCGAATTAGATTCTGATGCATGCCCCGTAGTGCTTTGAACTGTCTTGGGTTAAACTTCACCGTGACCATGTCCCCAACTCTATAGTTCGTGGGACGCCGCTTACGGTCCGCAAGCTTCTTCATCTTCTTAGCTGCCTTATCCAAGTAAGACTTAGCAGTGTCGAGCTGTTCCTCCCATCCTTTGGCCATATGATAAGCCCCCCAAACTCTTTCCCTCGAACACGACTGGTAATGAATATGGAGTTTGTGGTTGTTGGCCTGTGGCTAGCTCAAATGGTGTCCGCCCTGTGGACTCACTCCGCTGCAAGTTATAAGAGAATTGGGCAATGTCTAGGAGCCTTGCCCAATCTTTATGATGCGCGCTTACATAATGCCTCAAGTCGCATTCTAGTAAGGCATTGACCCGTTCTGTTTGTCCATCCGTCTGTGGGTGAAAACTAGTAGAAAAGTGCAGTTCCGTGCCAAGTATGTCGAACAACTCTCTCCAAAAGTTCCCAGTGAAGCGGGGGTCTCGATCACTGATGATATGCCTTGGTAAGCCCCAATACTTTACCACATTCTTAAAGAATAGCTTGGCGGCTTCCTTAGCTGTGCAACCCGGTGAGGCGGGCATGAAGGTGGCATATTGGGAAAATCTATCCACGGCCACCATAATAGTACCATAACCGTCGGACTTCGGTAGGCAAGTAATAAAGTCCATAGTCACGCTCTCCCATGGATGCTCTGCAACTGGTAGTGGCTTCCAAAGTCCTCCGGGCTGTTGTTGCTCCACCTTGTCCTACTGACATACAAGACAAGTCTGCACATAACATTCTATATCATCTCGCATGTGTGGCCAATAGTAGACTGACTCAACCAAGGCCTTGGTGCGATATTGACCTGGATGACCAGCCCACATTGCACCATGACTCTCCCTTATGATCCACCGTCTAATGTCCCCAAACTTAGGCACGTAGACCCGCCGACCTGTGGTAAGTAGTAGGCCGTCTTCTATCCAAAACCTTCTCGTCTTGCCTTTGTTGGCTAACTCGATAAGCTGTTTGGATGCTAGATCATGTTGCATGCCTTCTTTTATAGCCTCCCGAATATCCCATCTCGCTGAAGTGATTGCAGCAAGCTCGGCTTTCCGGCTCAAGGCATCGGCTACAACATTACCTTTTTCCGGCTTATACTCTAGTGCATAATCAAACTCGACCAAGAAATCCTGCCACCTAGCCTGCTTTGGTGTGAGCTTCTTCTGTGTCTGAAAGTAGCTAGTAGCCACATTATCAGTCTTGACCACGAACCTCGACCCGAGCAGATAATGTCTCCATGTACGAAGGCAATGCACAATGGCAGTCATTTCCTTCTATTGCACCGTGTAATACCGCTCCATCTCATTTAACTTGCGGCTCTCAAATGCTATGGGATGCTTATCCTACATCAGGACACCCCCAATGGCGAAGTCTGAGGCATCTGTGTGCACCTTAAATGTCTTGGCAAAGTCAGGTAACGCCAAGACTTGCTCTTCTGTTACATCTGTCTTAAGGCCTTCAAATGCCTTTTGACAATGCTCCGTCCAAACCCATGGCTTGTTCTTCTTTAGCAACTCAGTCAATGGTGCGGCCTTTGCTGAATATCCACTAATGAACCGGCGATAGTAGTTAACAAGGCCAAGGAAGGATCTCAACTCAGTTACCTTTATGGGTGCCTCCCACTCCTGGATAGCACGTACCTTAGCATCATCCATGTGTAGCTCGCCATTGCTAATGACATGGCCCAAGAAGTGCACATTTGATTGCGCGAACTCACATTTGTCCCTTTTGATGTATAGCTCATTCTCTCGCAAGACTTGGAAAACCTTCCGTAAGTGCTCCATATGCTCCTCCAAGGTGTTGTTGTAGATGACTATGTCGTCTAGGTAGACTACCACGAACTGATCAAGGTAGGGATGAAAGATCTTGTTCATAAGGGTGCAAAATGTGGCCGGTGCATTGGTTAAGGCGAAAGGCATCACCAACCACTCAAAGGCTCCATATCTCGTCACACATGCTGTCTTTGGCTCATCCCCTTCCGCAATGTGAACCTGGTAGTAGCCCTTTCGAAGATACACCTTGGTAAAGTACTTGGCTTGCCTAAGTCTATCAAACAAATCAGCAGTAAGTGATATCGGGTACTTATTCTTCACTGTAACCTTATTAAGTGCTCGGTAGTCTATGCACAAGCACATCGATCCATCCTTCTTCTTCTGGAACAATACTGGTGCACCGAAAGGTACCTTTGATGGGCGAATATGACCAGCATCCAACAACTCTTGCAATTGTTTCTTGAGCTCCTCCAGCTCGGGCGGTGCCATACGATATGGGGCAAATGCGGGTGGTTTAGCCCCTGGCTCCAACTAAATCTTGTGATCCACCTCTCGCCTAGGTGGCAAGTGCTTAGGCAACTCCTAGGGAATGACATCTTTGTTCTCCTCAAGCAACTTCTCTATGCAAGGCGGCATTGTCTCTTGAAAATTCTTGTCTTCCTCTAGACTTGCAATGGTTGCCACGAACGTGGGCTCCCCCTTCTTGATCCCCTTGACAACCTGCATAGCTGAGAGTCGTGCTTGGATCTGTTCGTGTGGCATAGTCACTGTAGGTACCATGCATGCTCCTTCTCGCTCCATAACCAAGAGACGTTGGAGGTAGGGGTCGATTAAAGTATGACAATGTCTAAAGAACTCTTGCCCCAGTATGATGTCAAAGATATCCATAGCGGTTACGGTAAAGTTTGTCATACCTTTCCAAGTTCCCAATTTGGTACCAACTCCATTAGCTACCCCACGAGCATTCTATATCTCGGCATTCACGGTCTTGACGCGAGAGTTAGTTGGAGCAAGCTTCAATTCTAGTCTCTTTGCGTCAGCCTCAATCACGAAATTATGAGTTGCTCCAGTGTCCACCATTGTACGAACACCTTTGAACACCTTTGTGCATCACGAACACCTTTGAACACCAAGGGTTTGGGAGCCTCGATCTTGGCCTCCCTCGTTACCACAACATTGCTGGCTACCTTGGTCACGCCAGCATTGACATAATCCTCGAGTGACTCTATCTTTGCCTTCATAGCATCGATAGTACTCAAAGCCTCCATGAGTCTGCACTCTAAGGCAATGATGGTTTGCCTTAGTTCCATCTCAATCTGTGTACGTCCCTCCAAGTCATTTCGGATACTCTCAATCTCTTCAAGAGTGTGCCCCTCAAGAACGTTAAGGGTGCCTTCCACCTTCCCCAAGCGTTGGCCAAAGATCTCCACGGCGTCCATCCCCGCGTTCATCTTCATCACCCACTCTTTACCGAGCGAGACGTCCTCTGGAAGGACCTCTACCTCATCCTCGCTCGCATCAGTGGCAGATAGTTCTTGGGATGTAAGCCCTTCGTTTGACACAACCTCAGGTGGCACCTCCTGGCTCTGGTTGGTGGCATTCCTCTTTTTGCTACAGCCGATCTTGCCAGCAGCATCCTGGATGATGTTGGCTTGGGTGTTGGCAGCGTTAATTTCTCCGTCGTTTGCCATTCCCTTAGTTGAAACCTTCGCTCTGATACCACGTTGTCACGTCTTTAGTTGTTAACCAAGTACACGTGCGACACTTGACAACTCGCTCACGATTTTGCACAACTTGCTCACGTTCTTGCTATGTCAAGTCAGCCTTGCTACACTCAAGATCGCTAAGAGAATGGAAGAAAGAACACAAGAGAATTGTTAAAGGAAGCTTTTTATTAGGGAGAACTTGAATTGTTTGCTTGGTGAATTACAAATGAATGGCCCCTTTTATATACTAGTTTCCTTGGGGCTAGTGTGTAAATATTAATTATTACACAAGTCCTTGATATTTACAAGATAAGAGCTTTTTCTAGAATTCTTTACAAGCCTAGAAGATTTTAAGGACTTTCCTAGCAAATCCATAAGGATCTAGGTTCTTCCTAAGGAAATGTCCATACCTCTCTAGAATCTTCTTACAAATGCTAGCCTTCTTCTTATGTAAGCTTCCACATGGCATTAATATATGCCAAATGGCGCCTATGTGGCATGATGGCATGGCGGGTCATCACATAACAGCTTAAAAATCTAGATATTTTTTCCTATAAAAGATTTCATGATTGGACATATGACTGTTGAATTTTCACTAAAAGGGTGTCAAAATATAAAAAATTAAACATACAAAAAATCCAAGGAGATTCAATATATAGTAAATATGCATAGAATTAAAAATTTATCTAGTAATACAGTGTAATTTTTCGGCGAATAAGTGTCGGTTGACAACCCTTGGTTATTTCAATATTTGGCAAAGCTATAAAGTGCTTTAAACAAGCCAAAACTAATAAGCTAGGCAACCCCAACTTATTATTTTTTTACTTAAAAACTATTTTTGCTGAAAAGTTACTTTTTTTGAAAAGTTACTTCTTTTAAGCCAATCCAAACGTACTCTATATGTGGCTCCGCTATTGTGACATACCATCGAAAAAGATTAAAACCCAACAAAATGACATTGTATAGCCGCTCTTAAAATAATAGTCGAAAAATATATTTTTTTTGTATATATATACGTTATATATGTTATATATAAAAATTATATAAATTTTATACATTTCTTCGGCTACCGAATGTAAATAGTTTCTGAGGCGGGCTAAAAGTGATATCTCTTTAAAAAAAAGTGTGGCTTATTAGTTATTTTGAGAACATGAGTAAATATAATTTGTTAGTTGCTTTCAATCATAGAACAGAATGTTTGTGTTTTAACATTAATAATATTTCTACATAATTCCTTTTGGCCTTTATAATTATTTACTTTTTTCATCTTAATTGAGCAGTCATGAGGGTGTATGCTTAGTGCTCAAGCAAATTAACATTCTGTAATTTACTGCTTTATTCTTGAAGTTACAATCATTAAGTGGGATGCCAAAGTAAAGCAAAAGGTAATTTATTTTTAAACAGACATTGCGTCTCACTGATGGAAAATTAATAATGATGACTAATCCTGCATAATATTGCGTAAAGAATTGCTCTTAATATAGCGTTACGTACAGAATTCAAGTGGTTGTCATATATCCTTTTTCATTTGTCTACGTCCCCTTTATTATAAATCAAATAAAACTTAAGGAAATAAGCACTCAATAAGCCAAAATCTTTATAACTTTTATATATATGAGTTCATCTATATACGTGCTAGTCTTTATGAACGTGCGTTGCACGATAATAATAACACGTACATAAATATTCAAAATAGATTGCAAAATATGGTACTATGAAATATACTGGGTTTGATAGGGTAATTACTGTTCTTAAGAAATTTAAGTATTTCAATTATATTGTTGCAGGAATGGTAGCAAAATTTTTCTAGGATTTTACAAAGCCAATGGAAGTCGAATTTCAACAATTAACTCAAATTTTCTCCCAGATTTTTTTATGTGTTGTAAAAAATAGTAGTGAGAAGAAGAAGGAATTCAAAACGATTATTGTGTTTGATTTGGAACAGTACCAAATATTTATAATGTCTTTAGGTGTCTGTTAAAAAATGAATGAGTTTTATAACTATTTAAGACAACCTTTGGGAAGAGGCACTTTGCAATAACCACTTCTTTAGAAATTAAAAGTCATCTTTTTGGATTTAAAATCTGTTAAAAATGTTTTGTATAAATAAATATTTTTTTTTAATTAAGATGGGAACTAAAAGATATAATTAATTTCAGGCTATTTAAATTTTTACTCAATTCCCATAGAATATTCAGACTGCATGTGTTCATCTATTTGCTGTTAGATTCTTGCTCATCAAACCCGATAAAGACTTGAAAAATATTAGTAGTAAAACATTTATATTTGGGAGTGATATAGCAGTAGAGACACGCATTAAAACAAAGAATACAGACACTCCTTAACTTGTATCATAAACTTGAAATCTTTAGAAGGAAAGAATTAGGATTCTATCTTGTACAAGGAAAGTTAGCGTTGAGGTGTTGATATCCAAGAAGAATTAGAAATTCTATCCTCTAGCAAGCATGTTGGAAGTGATGATATAGAGTCCTAAAAGAATTATACTCAATACTACAATTTTATCCAATATCATATTGCTTCTTTAAAGAAATAATTTAGGGCATAAAAGTCAATCAATATGTCAAGAATATTTTGTCGTTAACATTTAGTGTTAGAATATTTGTGCTTTTATAATAATATAAATATAGATTATTCTCTATGTTCTTGCGACACACGAATATATTTAATGACGGAGAAAGGTTAAAGAATAGAGACTCAAGTAAATCTTCTTCATTTGTAAATTATATTTACAAATAGAGCAAAATTAAATTTCTTTAATTATGTATAAGTTGTTAAAATCCCTTGACATAAAAGAAAATTCAAGTAAAGAGGTAAAGTGGTTTAGAATATCTTGTGTGAATATTACGAAGTGCGTATCAAAAATTATAAAATTTCAGTTGAATAGATATTCTGAATTGTTATTCATATGTACAAAATTTAATAACAATTTAAAACAAAGGGTAGCAGCAACAGTCTTGAATATTCGTGAGCAGAATATTCTCAAAGTGTCACAATAATGAATTCTCAATTTATGTTTGATTTTTCTTTTTCTTCCATAATTGTGCTTCATATCCACGTTGAAACACTTATTAATTAATTAAGTGATATATTTAGTTGCAAATTCCAAGTTAGTTTGACCCAAAATCAACTTTGTAGGCTTGTCAAGTGTAGTTTAAATGAGAAAAGAATTCGAGCCTTAGGTGATTTACAATTGTATCATCAACCTCAAGTTATATAAATATTTAAGATTATAAAAGTCGATCAATATTTCGAGGATATTTTAGTCGTCCAACATTTAACATAAATTACTCGTGTTTTTATAATAATATATATGATTTCATTTAGACAAGCTATATAGCGAATGTACCAATATTTATGTTTTGAACAAGACAAATATACATATTTAGAAATTCAAAAAATAACCATCAGTTGAACTTCTTGAGATTCACTTATATGAGGAATTGGTCCAACATAGTAATATTATTTAACTTCTCAAATAGTAATTACGTCATTAAAATTACGAAAGATATATGATGGTTTTTTTTTTAATCTTTCTGATAACACCAGCAGTGAATTTGAGTTGTTTTCCTCCAATTTCTTTTCGTAAGTAGTATGTATATTTTAGACAGCGATTGCATAATAAAACTTATAACAGAGGCAACAACTACCAACAAAAATGGTACTCCTACGTTTTAACAGGATAAATACATATTTAGAAAGTAGAAACTATAGAATATACCATCAACAATTTCTTAAAATCCACTAATGTACTTAGAAAGACTGGTTGTGACGAAAGCAGCAACTAGTCTTTCTATTTCAGGGAAAGGATTGCGTCAATGTGGAAATAAAGAAAATGTTGATATATTAAAGAATGTTTTTTTTTTGTTAATATCATGGTTATGAAATGATGAAGCTTGTGGCCAGCCATTAAAGGAGGGCACACTTCACATTAAGAAATTTTTGGTGTCACTGTTCTTGGTCTAATCTTCATTATATTAATTAGTGGATCCCTAACTTGCTTTGAATGACTTTATAAACCAGCTAAAAGCTACAGAGATATATTTTATGCAAGAGCAAGATGGATATTTTTTTTTATCTAACAACATAATTGATGGCAACAAACATTTAATTAAGCTTAAATTGATCTTCTTTTTAATTTTTAAATTATTGTTGATGTAACGTCATCTGGTTGGGAGGCATGGTAATGACATGCAACTATACATTGTTAAAGAAGTGGTCCAAAGGGTAGATTAGAGAGGGATGGACAACTATAGGAAATTAGCATAAATAATTAATGACCTAATTTAGTTTTTTTTTAAAAAAAATATTTTATTAATACTAAAGATGAAAATTTCCTAAATAGTTCTTGAGTGAATTGTGGAAATAAGTTGAAACACAAAGTGTAAGGAATTATTTTAAGTTATTCTCAGTTTAATCATATCCCCTAAGACACAAATGATACAATTCTAATCTTATCATTTCAGTATTATTGAGGATGTAGTATGACACGTAAATAGGCATTTTCGACATGATATTATATGATGTCCATGAAAAGACAATAATTTTCAAGAGTTAGGTAATATGTGATGTTGAAATGTTTAACCTGTTATTTGAAAATATTGAATTTTTTTGGGTGTATTTCATGCTTTTCTGAAGTTGGTGGGATGTGTTTAGGCAGCGACCTCAAAAAATCTTTTAATGGCAAAACCAAACTCAAACTCAAGCATATTCCTTTTTTTTTTTCACTTTAAATTCCTATTTACTTCTTAATCCATTAGTTATATTTTAGATAATAAAAAAAATGCTTTTCTTTTTGTCCTTTTTAAGTGTCTAGATAAAATTGTTGGAAAATTGTATACAAATTTGTTGTTGTAAGTGATTAGCGTGGAGTCCATTATTTTGTATTTCAAAGACAGTAGTTTTATGTTTTTAGTGTTTTGATTTTTAAATTAATTATTTTGAGAAATAAAACAATTGTTCAAGTGATGCTCACATGAATGTGACCGGTACTTGTTTACCGGGCCGAATTTAGGCATTTTTACATTCCTATATCATATAGGAAACCTTATTACCCTCAATGTTTAAGGTTTGATATAATTACATTTAGTATACCAAATTACCAATTCTATACCATAGTGTATTTTAAGGGTACAATTAATGCAGCATATATCCCTCCTTAATTCAAGGTACCATATATCACACCCCTCCCATGTTTCTCTCTCCCAAACTGTCACCCTTACCCACGTTTTACTCAAACACACGTTCTTTTTACCCCCTTTTCCTCTTCTAAAACCGCAGAAATATCGTTAACCCATCATTAAAGTTCAATTTAAATTTTTTTCGTCTACATTCAGTGAAAAAAATGCTATGTCTTTTACGTCAAAACCCCACGCCCTACACTGGAAATGGGTCTCGATTGGCAGCCTCAGGTTACAAAAACTTCATAAATGGCAATGTCTTTTACTGCAGAGTAACTTTCAGTATGTACTTCTGTTTCATGCAAACTAATTGACTTAGTTGGCTAGTCAAGATCTGAAGAGCTCCTTGTTTTCAACTTTTTTTTTTAAATTTAATCTATGACCACCGACTCCTTTTTGGTTATTTGCCATTTGTTTAACTAGAAAGAATTTCCCTGGTAATTGTTTTTGTTTTTATCTCTTTAGGGGTGTGGATATTGATTTTTAAAGTTAAACCGGATTTTCGACATAATTGTGTTTTTTGCAGAAGATTTGTAGAAGTTTTAGTCGTTTTTGATTTGTGAAAATAGAAAACAAAGCATCTACAATCAGAATACAATAATCTACAATTTATCTACAAAATATCTACAAACTGGGTACATTGAATTTTAATATCTCAATTCTCATTCAATTGTAGCTTAATTGGTATTTTCGAAATAATTGCGTTTTTTGCAGAAGATTTTGTAGAAGTTTTAGTCGTTTTGAATTTGTGAAAACAGAAAACAATGCATCTACAATCAGAATACAAATAATCTACAATTTATCTATAAAATATCTACATTGAATTTTAATATCCCAATTCTCATTTCACTGTAGCATAATTGGGATTTTCGACATAATTGCATTTTTTTGCAGAAGATTTGTAGAAGTTTTAGTCGTTTTGGATTTGTGAAAATAGAAAACAATGCATCTACAATCAGAATACAAATAATCTACAAACTGGGTACATTGAATTTTAATATCCCAATTCCCATTTCAATTGTAGCATAATTGGGATTTTCGACATAATTGCGTTTTTTGCAGAATATTTGTAGAAGTTTTAGTCGTTTTTGATTTGTGAAAACAGAAAACAAAGCATCTACAATCAGAATACAAATAATCTACAATTTATCTACAAAATGGGTACATTGAATTTTAATATCCCAATTCCCATTCGATTGTAGTTTAATTGGAATTTTCGGCATAATTGCATTTTTTGCAAAAGATTTGTAGAAGTTTTAGTCGTTTTTGATTTGTGAAAACAAAAAACAAAGTATCTACAATCATAATACAAATAATCTACAATTCATCTACAAAATATCTACAAATTGGGTATATTGAATTTTAATATCTCAATTCCCATTCGATTGTAGTTTAATTGGGATTTTCGACTAGACATAATCTTAAAGATTCATTATAGTATTCTCAATTATAGATTGAGGAAAATATGTTAGAAAGTTACATCAACTACTTTGTCGAGTTTGAAAAATACCACCTAGTGACATCAACTATTAAATTTGTCAACTTATTATTTTTCATAGAAAAAAAATATAACGATATTTTCAGCTACAAGCTTAAGTGAGACTATAAGCAGAAAGATTAGGTGAAAATAGGAACAATTTTCAAAAGCCGGTCTCATACTCTGTCTCTCTGACTATTCATGTCATTTGATCTCTCAAAGAGATTTTTTTTTAGAGATATCTAAATAAGGAATTTTAATGCTACAATGATTCCTTATTTAATGAAATATCTGGAAGAATATTTATTTCCATAATTGTAGAGCGCTTAATTAGGAAGGAATCGACTCCTAATAATTGGTATTTAATTAATGGTATAATATTTGTAGAATAATTGTGAACATGACGGGTAAATATAAAACTATGCACATTTTTGGTAATAAGATTTCATATATGGTATAGAAAGAAAAAAGTCCCGCGAATTTATAGCCAAATCATGGGCCCGTGAACCCATGATCTTTTCGTCAAACTAGTTTTTTTATGTACATATTTTCTGTTGGCTCACATGCTTCAAAAAAATCGGATGATGCACTTGGTTGAATATTATATTATTTTACCTAGAGGAACAAGGATCAATTTTTACTTTATATATATATATATATATATATAGTACATTCATGTTCAAGAAATCCTAGATACGCCTCTGCTTGTCACGGATTAAAGTAGATAAACATTAATTACAGTTGCATTATTATTATTCTTATTATTATTTGATTTGTTGAAGTACATCTTTTTAAATTTTATATTATTGTTTATTTATTAGCTGTGACATGGTTACCAGGTTGAGGAAATGAACACCAGTTTTATCGGGGAGAAATTCAAAAGTAGCCAGATTTACAAGTGATAGTTCAAAAATAGCCCAATTTCAAAAGTAATTGAAATTAAGTCACTTTACATGTAAAGATAAATTTGAATGAAAATATTTTTCAAAATCCGAAAAAAATACTCCAGCATAATATACTGGAGTTCCAGTATAATATACTGGTCCAACATAATATACTAGCGAACGAAAACACTGCTCAAAATCTATACTGGAACTCCAACATAATATATTGAAGTTCCAGTATAATATATCGGTCCAACATAATATGTTGGAAGTTCATACACAAGTGCTCCAATCTCCAGTATATTATACTGGATCGGTCGCTGTTGAAGCAAAATAATGACTATTTTTTATTGACTTGATAAATACTGACTATTTTTGAATGACCAGTCCGAAAACTGGCTAGATTATGCTATTTTTACGTTTTATTTTATTGGCTTGAAGAAACGAAATGCAAATAAAAGCAGTGTTAATTGTCCTTTCCGGGAAATTCGATCTAAGAAGAAGTAGTGTTAATTAAATATGATTGCGTCAGCTCCAATAAATGTAGGACAGTAGGAGTAAGTTGGAGTTACCTCATTGACAGGAACAGTTTGATTTGATTAAAATTAAAGTTGGAAATAGACTTTATGATACTAGAGGGTTCACTTATTGGCACTTTCTAATTACGAAGCTTTGGCCCATATAAGTTTAATCTAAATTGACTATGACTTGAGCACTTTGCCAAAAATAAGACCGTTTCGAAAATATAATTTGTTTTAAATAACTTCGATCATACCAAATATACCCTATTGTTATGGAATAAAAGCAATTTAGTAAAACATGAACAAGAATAGAGATAGAGAGAAGGAAGAGATTTTCTTCTTCAATTGTGTGTATTTTTCTATTTATTACAAGACCTTTATATAAGCATGAAAAGTGAAGAAAATATGTCATGAAATATGTCATTGAACATAGAAAATATGTCATTGAATATGTCATTAACCATTTGAGAGAAAGATCATGGAGGAAGAGTAGACATCCACCATATTTTAATTTTTATCATAACACTCCCCCTTAAATGTCCATAAATAATGTGCCTCGTTAAAACCTTATTAGGAAAAAATCCTATGGAAAAAAAAATCCTAATGAGGAAAAAAGAGTACACATATTTATACGCCTTTTGGTTGCCTCGTTAAAAACCTTGCAAGGAAAACCCAATGGGACAAAACCTTGTAAGGGAAAAAGAGTACAACGCGTATTAACTCCCCCTAATGAGATCATTAGTTCACATCATTGAGCCTTCGTATCCCAATCTTGTACACTAGTTTCTTGAAGGTTGACACCGATAGATATTTGGTGAACAAATCAGCCATATTATCACTTGAACGGATCCGTTGCACATTAATATCACCATTCTTTTGAAGATCATGTGTGAACAATAATTTAGATAAAATGTGCTTTGTCCTAACTCCTTTATGAATCCTCTCTTTAATTGGGCTATGCATGTTGTATTTTCTTCATACAAAACTGTGGGTAGTTTGTCACACTTCAAACCACATTTGTCTCGAATAAGATGTATAGTAGACCTCAACCATACACATTCTCGACTTGCTTCATGAATAGCAATTATCTTAGCATGATTAGAAGAAGTAGCCACGATTGATTGTTTAGTCGATCGCCAAGATAAGACAGTGCCACCACATGTAAACACATAACATGTTTGAGATCAAGCCTTGTGTGTGTCAGATAAATACTCTACATCGACATAATCAACAAGATCGGTATTGCAATCATTGCCATAAAATAAGCTCACACTGGTAATCCCCCTTAGATAATGCAATATGTGCTTGATTTCATTCCAATTTCTCCTTGAACGGAGCTATATCTTGCTAAGACATTAACTGAAAAAGTTATGTCAGGCTTTGTAGTGTTAGCAAGATATATTAGCGCACAAATTGCATTAAGATATGGTACTTTAGGACCAAGAAGCTCTTCATTATTTTCATGAGGTCGGAGTGGATCTTTATTTATATCGAGTAATCTTACAACTATCGGGGTACTTAATGGATGTGCTTTATCCACATAGAAGCTCTTTAAAATCTTTTAGTGTATGCTGATTGAAGGACAAAAATTCCATCTTTCATATATTCAATTTGTATACCAAGACAAAATTTTGCCTTTCCAAGATCTTTCATTTCAAATTCTTGCTTTCAACAGTCTACTGCTTTAGAAAGCTCTCCATGAGTTCTAATGATATTTGAATCATCAACATACATGGCAATTATAACAAATTCAAATTCATATCCTTTTATAAGGACACAAGGACAAATTAAATTATTCTTATACCCTTCTTTCAACAAGTACTCTCTCGGGCGATTATACCACATGGGCCCTGATTGTTTCAATCCGTATAAGGATTTTTGAAGCTTTATTTAATAAATTTCTTGGAAACCTTAATATGCTCCAAGACAATTTAAAATCTTTCAATGATATCCACTATACGCATATCAAGTTTTTTATATATTGCCAGATTAAAACCTGAAGTGACTATATCCACTATAAGAGAACATGTCTCCATATAATCAATGTGAGGATATTTACTAATTTTCTTGTGCCACAAGTCATCTTTATGTCTATCGACTTGAACCTTTCGCACAAGAACACATTTATACCTCAATTGACTTTATACTTTCAGGTGTTGGACTATCCGTCCAACTTCACATTTTTCAAGTGAAGTCAATTTCATTGTGTATTTTTTATTTGGCCAATCTTTTATCCGTCCAAATTTCATGACAGATTTGATCTCAAGATCCTTGTCAATATTAATAATATTGAGTGCTACATTATATTAACAATATCATCGACAATCATTTTATATCGATTCCATTATTACCCAATAAAGATATAACTTATTGAGATCTCTTTATTTCATTATTTTCAGGTACCTGAGCCTCTCACATGAGGTCTTATGAAGTGTTATGTCATGGTGCTCTTCTAGAGCACTTGCCTCCTTATTATGACCATTTTGCCCCTCTCCTTCTTCAAGGAGTTTTATCTTTGGAACCGATTGGTCTGTTACGCTTCATGCGTGCTATAGACTTTGTCCCTTATGGACTTTATTCTATTTGGAGCATTAACAGCTGAAATATGACATTTAGCTTTGGGTCAACAAATGCGTCTGACAATAATTTATAAATTAATTATCACTTGAACTTCAAGTTCATATTTTCTTGTACGAGGATCTATATGTATTCATAATAATTCATTTCGCGTATCACTTTCTCAGCTATCCATTTTCTCCCCCTAATGTTGGGATCACCAACACATTTCTCAACCTTATTTGGGAACCTATCTTTGTGCATTGTGGTGGCATAATTAAATCATATAGCACATTCATATTTCTATATAGAAATTATTTGGTTCCTGACCCTGAACCGATTGTGATAGGGAGAAATTTTCATAACTTGGCTAGATGCGTACAAGTGCTGGTGTATATTAAATAATACATCTCATACCAAATTTTATTTTTGGGAGTTTTGTTCTCATAACCAATGATTTAGCTATAATTGGAGGCATACAATTTTCACTAAACCAACTTGGATTTAAACCAGTATTATCAAGATAAATCATCATAATTTATATTCTGGAATTGTGCTCTAATAATTTGAGCAAACAATTTTGCAAAAACCAAACTGCAAGTTGATAACAAATGCACATGTGACCATAAAATAGATGCATTTTTTAAAATCATATAATAGTAAACGGTCCACATGGCAGGTGACTGAGCCCATATATATATATATATATATATATATATGACAGGTGACTGAGCCCATATATATATCACCTTTTATTCCTTCCAGAAATCAAAGGATTCAATCCCAACCTTTAACTGGTATATCATGAGAATAAGCAGCACAAGAGAATTCTTGAAGAATCTTCTATTCTTCAATATATGTCAATGTAATTCTTAATTAATTTTTCGCATCATAATTGAACCGAGATGGTCAACCGGTCATGCCAATTAATATTTGTTTTAGTAAACCTCTAGTTTACTTGTGGCATATGATTCCAGCATCATGCTTATATTTGTGTAGTACAAATAGAAAGAAGATCGGGTAACCTTTCATATTTACCCGGTATGATTATAGAAATATGAAGATATTCAATCTTCCTTTTATTTACAGTCTCAATATGCCAATTACTTTGACTTATATATTTGAAACTCAAAAAGTTTCTTTTGAGACTTTACAATATCAATGTCATGAATAAGTTTATTCATCCGGGTAGTAACAAATTAGTTTTTCAGAGTTCTTAACAACTTTTGTACTACAAGATCTTTTATCATACCATTCATATGGTAAATGTCTCCTTCAAGGATAAAATTATATCATAATAAATTGTCATGGTCAAAATCATCATAAGCAAAATCATTTCTTGCTTTAATTTTGCCTTTAATAACTTTTATAAGGCATGACAAAATAATATTTGGCGTACCACATGTACACGACCAATGACATATTCATGTAACCACACAATAATATTTATTCTCTTTATTTTACTCAAACCTCACTTAGAAGTGAGTTGTGTGGTATTCATATAATCATGAATTGCATGTCTTTATTCATTGCTTTTATCACATATTACCACATTCAACTTTAGGAATGAGTTTGCATTCTCAATGCTTACACAAGTCACATTCTCTTCAAGGAATGGATCATAATCAACGACGTGCTTTATTATTTTCATACCAATTTGATGGTAAGCATTGCCTTCACATTTTGAAGGACTATTTTGAGAACCCTTATTGTTCTCCTTTTATAATCATAGTGATGATTATTATTATTTTGATATTTGGAACACCCACGTTCATTGTTCAACCACTTATCTTCATTGAAACTTATTATGCACTGCTATCACATTTACTTCAAGAATGGAGCAAAATCAAGTGGGACAATTTTCATACCTTTTCATGAAAAATATATTATTTTTATTTAGTCATTATTATATCATCAATATGGTACATTGAGACTCAAACCCAACGTCTTACCAATATAAAGGCATGTTAGGCCATAATAAATTGGGACTCAAACCCAACTCTTATCATTATGGAGCATCAGGACTTGATCCCGATGTCTTACTCTCAATCAATGGCATAATAGGCTAAACAATATTGAGATTGATTCTCAAGCCTTAATTTCAATCACATGCCAAGAAAGTTATACACAACTAATTTGCAACTTAGCAAATCAAATTTGATTTCTTAAATAAGTGTACAAATCTCAATCAGCGTAAAGCTTTATTAATTATTTGTAGCATCTATATGAAATACAACCGTTTGTAGTTAGAATATTTCTTCTAAATTCTATTAGAGTTTAAAAGGATCATAAAATCATTGTCATAATATTTATTGAGTCTCTCTCAAAAATATTGTTGTTTTCGGGGTATACCTTACCTATTGGATTTGATTTAACGCCATGACTTTCCTTCACTCAATTCAACCAAGCAATTAGTGAATAAATTTATCGAAAGTACACCTAACACATATATAGTACTAATACATAAATTCAGCATTTATATTACCTGAAAAGTGACATTATAGGTAACAACTTACCAGTTGTAGCTTGTGCATCATTCATATAAAATACTTAAAAATGGTAAGTCAGTAGCAAGCATCAAGTAGGTCATGGATACTAAAAAAATACCTCTTCTAGTAGTCATACTAATCATTGTTTGCTTTCAAATGATACAACCATAAATTATGAAATATACTTTCAAATAGCTGGTTTGTTTTCCAAATATCAAAGAAGTAATTAATCAACCTAGATAAAGATGTGAAGTATTTCTTGTTTTCTTCAAGATGATTTATGCTTTTAATCAGTATGACCTATTTTATTTTATTTTTTATTCCTTTTTTTTGGTACTATATGCAAGTGTAAAAATCCAAAAGGAAAAAAATATTCATCCAAGTAAAAGAAAATGTTTAAAGCGGCAGGACAGATTGAAGATAGTTAACACATAAATATGCATAGGACAATTTATATAAAATATCCTTGGTTACCATGACATGCATCATATCAACAATTAACTGCTACTATGATTTTCACATATAGAACTTCGAAAATTTTATTCCATTCATGTGATATAAAAGATGTAATATTAATATGTGCTTATGCAATACAGGTGTAGTACGAAGTTGTGTGCATATGAGATTTTAAAGGAATGACAAGTATAAGATAATCATACCTTCTTACATTTCATTACTTACCATATGTAGTTTCTCTTTACATTTAACCATGTGATGATATGTATGGCTTCTAATTGTAATCTTTCCGGATGTAGAATTTTTTTTTGTAGATATATATATACAATTAGTTAGAGACTCGTGCTGATAACGTGTTATGGAATAAAAGCAATTTAGTAAAACATGAACAAGAAATAGAGATAGAGAGAAGGAAGAGATTTTCTTCTTCAATTGTGTGTATTTTCCTATTTATTACAAGACCTTTATATAGGCATGAAAAGTGAAGAAAATATGTCATAGAATATGTCATTGAATATAGAAAATATGTCATTGAATATGTCATTAACCATTTGAGAGAAAGATCATGGAGGAAGAGTAGACATCCACCATATTTTAATTTTTATCATAACATCTATATATATATTATGGTTAGAAGGATTTTTATTTACTTATGAATGTAATTTAACTACCATTACTAAGCCATCTCCAACCCTCCCCATTTCTTCGTAATGGAGGAATTTTTTGCCGTAATAGAGCTCCAAGGTTCCCCCATTTTTGGTTCCAAAATGGGGATAAATAGTGTTACTCCAAATATGGAAGTACACTATTCATTTTCTCCATTACTATTCATGATTATTTTATTATTATTTTTATTATTTAACTTTTTAATTTATCTCTTTATATATACCTATATATTTATATAATATTCTTATAATATTAATTTTACATCTTAACTTTGGCATATAATTTTGATAAATTAATTTTCGTGCATTTATTATTTTTATGTAAATTGTAAGGTAATTTTATTATAAGTTACAATTGTACAAAAAATATATAATCATATCAAAAAATGAATGGTGCAAATTAAAAATATTAGATGCTGCTGGATTCTAGTAATACAAGATTTGTTGAGCAAAGTTGAAAGAATCAACAATATGAAAATCCAGTACCAAGCAAATGAGCTGCAATCATGGATATCTAAAGCCGGATAAGATTCGTAAGGTTGTAAAAATTATGTGTAAACTTGTAGCTCATGGTTTCACAACAAGAAGCTTCTGGAAGATGATCGGGTTGGAAATTAGTATAATGGAGAATTTACCTTTATATTCACATTCCATAATGCGAAGCAAGGAGAAAATTAGTAAGTCCAACGATCGAATAAAGTAGCAAGGTATGACCGTCTCTCTATTGCATTTTTATGACAAATATTTAGGTATACCTAATCCCATAATATCTCTTCATAGTGCCACAAAAGATCCTTGGTTGATTCTAAATTATGGATTATTATATGCAAGAACTAATTGCTTCGATCTACTAGGATCTTTTCAGATGCAAATCTTGCAGGAAACAAAGTGGACTGAAATAGAAAAAATGGCATGGAGATTTTTTAATTCTCATGAGAAAGACAAACTAGAGCATAAGGCAAAACATGTGTCATTAGATTGCTTGTGACAGAAAGTATTTTGGAAATCTGCCCGAAGGACATTGACCATCATCTTATAGATATTTCCTCTCATTTACGAAAGAAGTTGGTATGGTAATGATAGCCTCGTGTATCCTTTTTGGTAAAAATGATTCATTATCATCTTACCTCTTTTGTGTGATTTAAAGTCTATGATAGCATGTCCGCGTTCACTTCTATTAGAATTATTTTCAATAGATTCAAAATTGTATCGTCCTGCTCTTCGTTATTAGAAGTCTAATAATTCTCCTCAAATTTTTGAAATTATTTTTGGATAACCTAAAATGACCTACAATTTCTCGTGCTTCATATGGTAAGCAATGATTTGTTTACTCAAAAGTTTTTCTGGCCGAATCAATCCTTTGGTGTTGATTGCTTAGTGTTTATTTGTCGTTATTCTGGATGAGTTAATAGATTTTGCATTTATCTAATTGAGAAATTCTTGGAATATAGATTAATTGAGCATATGTTTTATTATTGGTTCTGGTAATTTATATCCTATTCTACCCTTTTGATGATGACAAAAGGGGGAGAAAATAATGTGTACAAAAGTTTGAATACTCAGGTAGAGTGTATGGAGACAGGGGGAGCACAACTGAGGAATGCATAAAGTGAGAGGGAGTTCACACTTGATGTTGTCACACCCTTTTTTTCAAAACAAACCTACTTAACCCTCTTAATTAATAAAAAGATTTCACAAAGCTCGAAAGAATTTTTCAATTTCAAAAGTGACAAAATTGCGTTCAAAAGAAAATAACTCAGAGTCGCCACCTGACATTTGATTTCGGTGTGTCAGGTCACCGTTTTTTCTAAAAGTAATTTTTTCCTTTCGAAACACTTGAGACTCCAAAACTAAGTCTGCACCAGAGATTTGGGTAAGGGGGTTCATTTGACTCGGGGAGAAGGTGTTAGGCACTTCCCAAGTCCCGTGAAGGTCACGGTTACGTACTCGATCTAGTTGGTTTTTAAAGCATTCAAATTGAGGTAAAATCACAGAAAAGGAAAACAAATACCAAAGAGGCTCGAGGTCGTCCCCACCTAAATGAAAGAAAATTAAAAGAAGGAAAATTAAAGTTCTAAATTATGCTACTTCTTCTATGATGTCCGTCACGACTTCCAATTACAGAATGCTATAGGGCATTCCCCGAATAAAATATATACAAATCCTTCGGGGCATTCCCCGGATAAATTCAACTGAGGGAACGACATCTCGCCTCAAAACGAACAAAACGTCCTAATATTGCCTACCTAAGTGATGACAGCCTAATCATTCTACAAGCGAATCGATTGATGAAATGAGAATAAATGGCAACACAAATTATCCTAAGCCAAAAATCATATTTTAACTCTTGCTAACAAAACCCCATTAACTTTATGGCAGCAGCAATTCTTTCATCAATTTGTGGCTCTTAACCTTTCTTAATAAATTCAGCCCAAACGTTGCTAGGATAAAATTATAGCCCACACAAGTTAACTAGATTAGCCCCCTAGACCCCATTCGTATCATATTTCCTAGAAATCAATTAACTGATAACAAGGATACAAGTCAGGATAATGGACAAAATAGAGGAACGAAATTGTGGACAAGCAATCAAACAAAAAAAAAATAACAATCAGAGTGCATTTATCTTCATCCAACATTCACAAGAATCACATGATAAGCATTCAAAGAGCAGAGTAAGAATTGGACCTCAATGTCGAGTCGAAACTCTTCTGAAAATTAGATGAATGGCAGAACTATGAGCCAAATAATACAGCAGTTTCAAAAGGTTATTTGAAGCAAAACTGGAAAACTGGTGACGGGACCTGGACCGCGATCCTCGTCAGCAACCTCGAACCTCCACTGACCAACTTCAAACCAAACCTCGAATGGAAACCAACCAAGATGGAACCTCGAACAACGATTTACCGAGACGCTAAAAATGGACTATGATTTTCCGGCAGTTATGGTGAGAGAGCGATACTCGTTGCCGGCAAAAATAAAAGTGACGGAGCTTTGTTTTTTCTTTACATGACCTCAAGTTAGTACTTATGTGTCTATGAAAAAAGAAAGAAATCAAGTGAGAAGATGAGTGTTTAAATGTGTTTCTGGGTGTTGGAGTCTTGGTGTGGAAGAGGACTTATGTGGCGTTAGGGATTTTTGCTTCTACTGTGTCTTGCTACTGTTCCGTTCCTCCCTCTATTTGTGCCCTTCCTCATCACTTTGTTTCTCGCTTCCCCTTTTGGGTGTGTTAGATTCCCGTGTTATATAAGTCCAAAGGGTGAGAATTATGCTTGGGGGCAAAGAAAAGAATCCTCCAGAAATAAAATGTGTGGTCCCCCTCAATTGAAAAAGATCAATCCATTGCATTATCGGGACCGTGCACATGAAAATAGGAGGGCCATAAGAATGAAAGCCAAAATCTGTTAATATGCATGTGAATGTGATTATGTGGCAATAGGTCATTAGCAAAAATTAAATAAATAAAAAAAAGCGCGTGGTTATGAGGGCAAAAAATAAGGGAATGGATCACTTAAATTTCCATTCTTGTCTCTGCTTTTGCTTCATCCGTTCTTTGCCTCCTTGCTTCCTTTTCCTTTTGTTTTGCTTTATTTGGTTTGTTCTTTTTTTTTTCACTAATGGTAATATAAAATTACTACACAAAAATACTAGTTATCTATAATAAGTAATATTAGAAAGAGAAATAAAATAATTATATTAGAGAAATCTAAATAATACTCGGTATTTACTAAATACTTATAACTTAATATTACATTAAGCCAAGTAAAAATATTTTTGAAACTTTTCTTTTTGATCCTTTGTAAGATAAAATAAAATAAAACTAACTAAACAAAATATCAATAATCTAAAATAAAGAAAATATTTTTGTAGTTTTCTTTTAGTTTTAAGATAAAATAAGGCAAAGAATTTAAAAATAACCAAAATAGCAATATTAGACCTAAAATAAATATATAAACGCTAACATATGTAAAATTTCGGGGAGGGTAAAAAATCACATGTCTACAGCTGTCCCTTTTTGAATGGAAACGCGAAGAGTTTTCAGACAAAGAACAACTAGACAGGTTTTTGACACGACCCTTATTTGAAGAAACCAAAAACTAAGAGAAAGGAAGAGAGTGTGACCGAGCCCTGGTATCTGAGCTACCTACATATCCTTGGCTATAAAGGAATCAGGCCACGTGTAGCTTAGAAGTGCGTGAGATGATGGAGTATACCGAGGTAGAGAGCCGATCGAGGTGTCGTTGAGGTTCCGGTTCGCGGTTCCTGCCATTACATCGAAAATAAAAGGAAAAATTACAGCAAAAGTAGAAAAATACAAAATCCTATCTACTTCTTGTCTTGAATCTTCCTTGAATCTCTACTCGATCTTCAATATGAAACCGGAAAAAAATGGACCCTGTTCTTCAGACGAGCTCCTGAAGCTTCTTAAATTTGCGAATTGAAGTAGCTCTGAAATGAATTCTCTCGTTCTCCAGGTGGGCGTCTGATTACCAAAACTTGAAACTGTATTCCCTCGTTATCTAGGTGGGAGCCTGATTGCTAAAACTTGAACTGTATTCCCTCGTTATCCAGATGGGAGCCTGATTGCTAAAACTTGAACCTGTATTCCCTCGTTATCCAGGTGAGAGTCTGATTGCTAAAACTTGAAACTGTATGCCCTCGTTATCCAGGTGGGCGCCTGATTGCTAAAACTTGAAACTGTATTCCCTCGTTATCCAGGTGGGAGCCTGGCTGCTAAAACTTGAAACTGTATTCCCTCGTTATCCAGGTGGGAGCCTGATTGCTAAAACTTGAAACTGTATGCCCTCGTTATCCAGGTGGGCGCCTGATTGCTAAAACTTGAAATTGTATTCCCTCGTTATCCAAGTGGGAGCCTGATTGCTAAAACTTGAACCGTATTCCCTCATTATCCAGGTGGGAGCCTGATTGCTAAAACTTGAAACTGTATTCCCGAGTTATCCAGGTGGGAGCCTGATTGCTAAAACTTGAAACTGTATTCCCTCATTATCCAGGTGGGAGCCTGACTACTAAAAACATGAAACTGTATTCCCTCGTTATCCAGGTGGGAGCCTGATTGCTAAAACTTGAAACTGTATGCCCTCGTTATCTAGGTGGGCGCCTGGTTGCTAAAACTTGAAACTGTATTCCTCGTTATCCAGGTGGGAGCCTGGCTGCTAAAACTTGAAACTGTATTCCCTCGTTATCCAGGTGGGAGCCTGATTGCTAAAACTTGAAACTATATTCCCTCGTTATCCAGGTGGGAGCCTGATTGCTAAACTTGAAACTGTATGCCCTCGTTATCCAGGTGGGCGCCTGATTGCTAAAACTTGAAACTGTATTCCCTCGTTATCCAGGTGGGAGCCTGATTTCTAAAACTTGAACTGTATTCCCTCGATATCCAGGTGGGAGCCTGATTGCTAAAACTTGAAACTGTATTCCCTCGTTATCCAGGTGGGCGCCTGATTGCTAAAACTTGAAACTGTATTCCCTCGTTATCTAGGTGGGATCCTGACTGCTAAAACATGAGACTGTATTCCCTCGTTATCCAGGTGGGAGCTTGATTGCTAAAACTTGAACTGTATTACCTCGATATCCAGGTGGGAGCCTGATTGCTAAAACTTGAAACTGTATTCCCTCGTTATCCAGGCGGGCGCCTGATTGCTAAAACTTGAAACTTTATTCCCTCGTTATCTAGGTGGGAGCCTGACTGCTAAAACATGAGACTGTATTCCCTCGTTATCCAGGTGAGAGCCTGATTGCTAAAACATGAAACTGTATGCCCTCGTTATCCAGGTGGGCGCCTGATTGCTAAAACTTGAAACTGTATTCCCTCGTTATCCAGGTGGGAGCCGTATTGCTAAAACTTGAACTGTATTCCCTCGATATCCAGGTGGGAGCCTGATTGTTAAAACTTGAAACTGTATTCCCTCGTTATCCAGGTGGGCGCCTGATTGCTAAAACTTGAAACTGTATTCCCTCGTTATCTAGGTGGGAGCCTGACTGCTAAAACATGAGACTGTATTCCCTCGTTATCCAGGTGGGAGCCTGATTGCTAAAACTTGAAACTATATTCCCTCGTTATCCAGGTGGGCGCCTGATTGCTAAAACTTGAAACTGTATTCCCTCGTTATCCAGGTGGGCGCCTGATTGCTAAAACTTAAACTGTATTCCCTCGTTATCCAGGTGGGAGCCTGATTGCTAAAACTTGAAACTGTATTCCCGCGTTATTAAGGTGGGATCCTGATTGCTAAAACTTGAAATTGTATTTCCTCGTTATCTAGGTGGGCGCCTGATTGCTAAAACTTGAAATTGTATTCCCTCGTTATCCAAGTGGGTGCCTGATTGCTAAATCTTGAAACTGTATTCCCTCGTTATCCAGGTGGGCGCCTGATATTGCAACAAAACAGACAAAACAAAAGAAATTTTTCTGCCCCAGTTTGGGATCCAGGCATATTTTTGAGTGTTAATCGGATCATGTTACCTACAGAGCTCTAAGAATTTAAAAACTAAATCCCATTATCCAGGAGGGCCCTGTAAACTTCAAATTAAATCTCATCTTAAGAGTGATAACTTTAAAGCTAAATTATATTCTCTAAAGGGGAAACTTACGCTAAAACTTAAAATTAAATCCCATTATCCAAGAGGGTCCTGAAAATTTAAAAACTAAATCTCATTATCCAGGAGGATCCTGAAATTTTAAATTAAATCTCATTATCCAGGAAGGTCTTGAGAACTTGTAAAATTAAATCTCATTATCCAGGAGGGTCCTGAAAACTTCTAAAATTAAATCCCATTATCCGGGAGAGTCTTGAAAACTTAAAAACTAAATCCCATTATCCAGGAGGGTGCTGAAAACTTCTAAAATTAAATCTCATTATCCAGGAGGGTCCTGAAAACTGGGAATGAACTTACCTGAGTCGTGCTCTCATCTTGGAGGATTCTGAGCAGAATTTCTTGCTCCCTGAACCATGCTTTTCCATGGGAGGTCCCTATGGATTAAAAAAAAAATTCTTTCCCCTGTTTCAAACAAATAAAATCTTGTTAGTTTGAAAACGTGGTGGTTAGTTTGTGGCATCATTGCTGAGTGTCTGCTTCTGCCACTGCCATGCTTCATTCTGATTAGCTGCTTCGGGCTAACAAGGAGTTGTTTGACCTTTTGATTGGAACTGGACCACAAAACCTCTGCATGACCTGAATCTCTCACACTCACTTGTTGCATTGTGTTTTCATTTGAAAGTTGCTGAATCCTTGCATTTTCTCAAATTCAAGATTCACTTAATTGCCTGAACCTCAGTTATCACCATACTGCTTATTCTAAATCAAGTAAATTATGATGTGCCTGTCCGGACTCCGCTTTGCGCAATTTAGAAGCTGGTAGTAGGCTTTAAAATCCTTTCCTGCTTGTTCAACAAGGGGTAACTCAAAAGAGACCCATAAAGATATACTCAAAGAGCAAAGTGAAATAATTTTTGACAACAGGAACAAAGGAAATTTTTTAACACAGATGACTATATGAAGAAGAATGAGAAAAAGAAGACTTATCTGAGGGAAGCAGCCAGCTCCAATAATCATGACTTGCATTTCGGATTGATCAGCCTAATCCGTCCAACCAATCATATTTTCAGTTCATGTCCTGTCTTCATACTTCAAAATCGGGCTTTCACTGATTCAATTTCTCTGTAAAGTTATGAGCCTCATTCAACTTGTAGTGCCCGTTTTCACCAACAAGCCTCTCTCATTTGTTCATCTCTCAACTCACCATTGCCTTACGGTGCCCGCGAGGGTTTTTACCAATAAAACTCTCTCATTTTAAATTTTCTCTCAGCTCACCATCGCCTTACGGTGCCCGTGAGGGTTTTCACCAATAAGACTCTCTCATTTTAAATTTTCTCTCTTGAGCCCATGAATAAAGTATTACCCATGATGTAAATCATACCTCTATCTCGTTTGATCTGGCATCCTCAAAGATTGATCAGAAGGTCTTTCTTTGGACCGTAATGCAGGCTTTTGGATATGGTTAGAAGGAAAGGGTGGCATGAAGGCTCAAACTAACTTAAAATAATAGGGGTCAAAATTACAACTTTTGGAATCAGATCTTTTCAAAACCAAAACTTCTGCCCCAGTTTCTTTGGGTCTGGGGAATTTTTATTTTTATTTTGATGGGACCGAACAGTGAGGCTGCCTACGTATCCTTAAAATGAATCAGGTCGAACGTACTTCAAAAGAAAGTTGTTTGTTTTTGTTGCTTTTCTTTTCTTCTCTTTTCTTCCTTTTCTTTTTCTTCTTTCTTCTTCTTCTTTCTTTTTTTTTCTTCTTTTTCTTCTCTTTTTTTCTTTTCTTTTTCCTTCTTTTCATTTTTCTTATTTTCACTCATTCATCATCATTTTTTTCATTCTCTACTTCTACTATTGATTCCAAAAGAGGGATATAAAAGAAAATAAATAAGGCTCAAAAAGGGTGGCAAGGGATGAAAGTGTTTGGGTAGTGGAACAAAGTGGCTTCATCATTTCAAAATTTGAACATGCCAAGTACAAAATACAACTGAAGGTAAGCAAAGAAATCATACATAGTACCTCTTAACTACATCGGAATTGATAGCCATATCTACACATTTGCCTTCTATGTCCGTTAAATACAAAGCACCACTGGGCAACACTCTTGTCACTATGAACGGCCCCTGCCAGTTCGGGGCGAACTTGCCTTTAGCTTCAGCCTGATGAGAGAGGATGCATTTCAATATCATCTGGCCCACTTCGAATTTCCAAGGGCGCACCTTTTTGTTTTATGCTCTTGCCATTCTTTTCTGATACAATTGACCATAACATACTGCAACCAATCTTTTCTCATCAATCAAACTCAATTGCTCAAGCCGGGTTTTGACCCACTCATCATCATCAATTTCGGCTTCTGCAATGATCCGAAAGTATGGAATCTCAACTTCTGCAGGTATAACTGCCTCAGTTCCATATACCAGTGAATAAGGAGTTGCACCTACTGAAGTGCGGACAATAGTGCGATAACCTAGTAAGGCAAAAGACAACTTTTCATGCCATTGCCTAGAACCTTGCACCATCTTACGAAACATCTTCTTTATGTTCATGTTAGCAGCCTCAACAGCTCCATTTGCCTTGGGGCGATACGGAGTGGAGTTCTGATGCATGATCTTGAACTGTTGGCATACCTCTTTCATCAAATGACTGTTGAGATTAGCAGCATTGTCTGTGATGATTGCCTTGGGAATTTCGAATCGACAAATGATATTTGAATGAACAAAATCCACCACTGCCTTCTTGGTCACGGACTTGAAAGTTGTAGCTTCGACCCACTTGGTAAAGTAATCAATGGCCACCAGAATAAACCTATGCCCGTTTGACGCTGCCGGCTCAATTGGTCCAATAACATTCATGCCCCAAGTAACAAAAGGCCAAGGTGCAGACATTGTGTGTAACTCAGATGGGGGAGAATGAATCAAATCACCATGTACCTGGCATTGATGACACTTGCGACCAAAACATATACAATCCCATTCCATGGTGAGCCAATAACAACCTGCTCCAAGTATCTTCTTTGCCAAGATATACCCATTCATATGCGAACCACAAACTCCAGAATGCACTTCGACCATGATAGTTGAAGCTTCTTTAGCATCTATGCACCTCAGCAGTCCTAAATTCGGAGTCCTCTTGTACAAGATTCCTCCACTCAAGAAAAATCCACTAGCCAGACGTCGAATGGTTCTCTTTTGGTCACTTGTGGCATGTACTGGATATACCCCCGACCTGATGTATTCCTTGATATCGTGGAACCAAGGTTCGCCATCAATTTCATCTTCCACCATATTACAATAATCATGTTGATCATGAACTTATATATGCACGGGGTCGACATAAGCCTTGTCCGGATGATGTAACATTGACGCCAGAGTAGCCAAGGCATCAACAATCTCATTATGAATCCTAGGAATATGTCTAAATTTAACCGACCTGAATCATTGACAAAGATCATGCAGGCACTGTCGGTACGGTATAAGCTTCAAATCTCGAGTCTCCCATTCTCCTTGAATCTGGTGAACCAACAAATCTGAATCTCCCAGAACAAGTATTTCCTGGACTCCCATGTTTATAGCTAACCTCAAACCTAGAATGCATGCTTCGTACTCAACCATGTTGTTGGTGCAATAAAATCGAAGCTGGGCTGTTACAGGGTAGTGTTGCCCTGTTTCAGAGATAAGTACAGCCCCTATTCCGACACATTTCATGTTAGCAGCTCCATCAAAGAAGAGTTTCCAACCTGGCTTTTCATCGTGGTCATCCTCGTCAACACACATAACCTCTTCATCAGGAAAATAAGTCTTCAGTGGCTCATATTCATCATCCACCGAATTCTCGGCCAAGTGGTCAGCCAAGGCTTGGGCTTTCATCGCGGTCCGACTCACATAGATGATGTCAAACTCTGTAAGTAAAGTCTGCCACTTTGCAAGTCTTCCCGTGGGCATAGGCTTTTGAAAGATATACCTTAGAGGATCCATGCGAGAAATGATGTAAGTAGTGTAGGACGACAGATAATGCTTCAACTTTTGCGCCACCCAAGTCAGGGCGCAACATGTCCTCTCAAGCAGAGTGTACTTAACCTCATAGGGAGTGTACTTCTTACTGAGATAATAAATTGCTTCCTCCTTCTTTCCCGTGACATCATGTTGACCCAATACACAGCCAAAAGAATTATCCCAGACTGTCAAATAGAGAATTAAAGGTCTTTCAAGCTCTGGTGGGACCAGCACAAGTGGATTCGACAAGTACCTCTTGATCTTATCAAATGCTTCTCGACACTCAACAGTCCACTTGACTACAACATTCTTCTTCCGCAGATTAAAGATGGGCTCACAGGTTGTCGTGAGTTGAGCAATAAACCTGCTGATGTAATTTAACCTTCCAAGTAGGCTCATCACCTCTATTTTATTCTTTGGCGGTGGTACTCTTGAATGGCTTTGATATTAGACGGATCCAACTCAATACTGCGTCTACTGACCACGAATCCCAGCAGTTTCCCAGAGGGGACACCAAATGCACATTTTGCCGGATTGAGCTTGAGGTTGTACCTGCGGAGCCTTTGGAAAAACTTCCTCAAGTCCCTGACATAGTCAAACTGCTTCTCTGACTTTATGATCACATAATCTACATAAACCTCAATCTCCTTATGTATCATGTCGTGAAATATGGTGGTCATCACCCTCATATATGTTGCCCCAGCATTCTTTAGACCAAATGACATTACCCAGTAGCAATATGTCCCCCATGGCGTGATGAACGCTGTCTTTTCTGCATCTTCCTCATCCATCAAGATCTGGTAATATCCCGCGGAACAATCTACAAAAGACCCAATCTCATGCTTGACACAATTATTGATCAGAATGTGAATGTTTGGCAACGGAAAATCATCCTTTGGGCTTGCTTTGATTAGATCACGGTAATCAACACATACCCTGGTCTTACCATCTTTCTTTGGTACTGGCACAACATTGGCTAACCAAGTGGGATATCGAGTGACCCGAATGACCTTTGCAGTAAGCTGCTTTATGATTTCTTCTTTGATCTTCACACTCATATCAGTCTTGAACTTTTGCAACTTTTGCTTAACAGGAGGGAATGTTGGATTAGTTGGAAATTTATGAACTACCAGATCAGTGCTCAGGCCCGACATATCATCATATGACCATGCAAAGACATCTTTGTACTCAAACAATGTTTTGATTATTTCATCCTTAACTTGCGGTTCTAAATGCACACTTATCTTGGTTTCCTTAACATCATCCTGGTCCCCTAAATTGATTGCTTCAGTTTCACTCAAATTACGCTTTGGTTTTTCTTCAAATTGTTTTAGCTCTTTACTGATTTCCTCAAATGCTGCTTCTTTATCATATTCTACTTCTTGGATTATTATTTCAGAATTAGATTGGCTTTTAAGACTTGATTGAACATTCTTCATGCATGTCATATCATTGCAACCAGCATAAAAAGAACTATAGGAAAGAAAAAAGAACAAAATAGAACACTATTAGGAATAATGGAAAACGAGAAATTGATTTCATTGAAAATAAAGGAATAGAAGGGTTTGAACATCAAAACAAGCAAAAACTAAAAATCTGAATTACAACCCTAGAATAACCCAAATAATAGAAAGGAAAACAAAGCAAACTACCAAAACTCCTTCCTGGTGGGGAGATGAGTAGTTTCCCAATTGCTAAGCTTCACGTTTGGTCCAACGAGCTGCACATCTGCTTTACTAGAGCCTTCACCAACTTCTACCATATTGACCTCATCGAACAGACTTTGGAACCTCTTAATCAGCTATTCATCAACATCGACCACATGTTTTGGGATTGATGAGGTTGGAGGTTTTTTTGCCCCTGTCTTGACAAAAGACTTAGAGATGCGTAGGACGGGCTTGGGGAGCGACCATACTTTCTGTTTCAGATTTTTAACTTTTTTCATGTCCTTCTCTGTGTGTATGAATCCCAAACCTAATGTACCAGGATTCCCACTGGGGCGCACCAGATGCACAATACCCTGCAGAGATGAGCCTAGACCCTTGCCCGACATAAAACCATTCTTCAACATTTCATTCGCAACCATGACGGACGCGGAAGATAGCTTAGGACCCGGAATGCATTTTCCTTCAGGAATTTTCTCAATAGACACTGTTTCGAAAGTCTGATAGACCCAAGGTCCCTTATTATCTTCATCTTCGATAAATGGAACAATTGTGTCATTACGAGCTGACAGGTCCTTATCACCGTGCACAACTATTTCCTGCCTATCCAATTTAAACTTCACCATTTGGTGCAGAGAAGACGGGACTGCCTTAGCAGCATGTATCCAGGGCCTGCCTAACAACAGATTGTAGGAGACAGCCACATCTAACACTTGGAATTCCATGGTAAACTCAACTGGCCCTATCAACAATTAGAGCATTATATCTCCTACAGAATCTTTACCTCCCCATCAAAGCCTCGAACACACATACTATTCAAGTGGATTCTTTCGGTGCCAATCTTCAGTTTTTGCAGAATAGACAGGGGACAAATATTCGCACTAGAGCCATTGTCAACCAAAACTCTTGAGACAACAGAATCTTCGCACTTCACCGTGAGATAAAGAGCTCGATTGTTTCTGTACCCTCCATAGGAAGTTCATCGTCTGAGAAAGTGATCCTGTTTACTTCGAAGATCTTGCTAGCTATCTTATCCAAGTGATTTACTGTGATCTTATCAGGAACATGTGCCTCATTCAAAATCTTCATCAAGACCCTGCGATGTTCATTTGAATGTATCAGCAAAGACAAAAGAGAAATCTGAGCTAGTATTTTCCTTAACTGCTCCACAATGGAATAATCCTGCACTTTCATCTTTTTCAGGAACTCCTCAGCCTCTTCCTCAGTTGTCACACCTCCTTCTTTACTACACCCCGAGAAGGGATATAAGGGAATTTTTTTAATTTAAGTGACAATCGAAACGGGATTACCTATTTTAAATTCAGATTCGCCACTTGGGAAATTTATGGCGTCCCAAGTCACCGGTTCAAATCACGAATTGAGGAAAAGATTGACTCTATTTTACAGTCCGCGAACACAGAAATCCGGGTAAGGAATTCTGTTAATCCGGGAGAAGGTGTTAGGCATTCCCGGGTTCCGTGGTTCTAGAACGGTCACTCAACTATTATTATTGGCTCAATTATCTAATTTAATTACGCATTTTAAACCTACGTGCCCTTTTAACTTTTTAGCCGTTTTTAATATTTCAGGAAATTTCAAGGTAATTTAAAACACATCGTAAGCCACGCTACATGAAATGCACCCGCGGTTCACGACACGCTTTATTTAACCTTGTTGGAAGTTAGAATCGGGTCACATGAAATGCACCCCCAAATTTTAAATCGTGTATCTTGACCATGCCACGGGAGCCGTACCCATAGTCACGATAATTATTTTATTAATATGCACCTAAAAGCAACTAATTACAGAGAATCAAACCTTTTTAATGCTAGAAAAGTGACGCGACCGCAAGAATAATCTTAGCTGTAACTGACACTTAAGCATCTGCTCTTTAATATATTAAAAATAATTCGAGAAAGAAAATCAGTTGTACCTATTTCAAATAAATGCACAACATGCACACACAAATAAAGAAAGAAAAAAGAGAAAAGAATATGCGTAATTACTTCAAGGAAGGGAGAGTTTCTTACCTGAAGAAAAGTGGTGAAATTAACCTTTTAGAAGTGATATTTATCGTTCATTTTCTTTATTTCCAGCTTCTTTTGTTATTTTTCATCTCCGCCATGACACATGGTGAACATATTCTTGATAATATTTGAGGTTAGAGCAAGCCGATGAAGATGGAAAAAGCAAAAGCCAAGTGAAAGTGTGAAAAACTCAATTGAAATGTCAAAATCTTTATTGCTGAATTTGCTATGTATACAAAGGAGTGTGCACCAAAAGGAACAAAACGACGATCAAACGAGCTACTGATCAGAACTTTGAACCGGCGACAAAACCTCGACTTTGGAGTGACTAACGACTATTTCGAAGCTATTTTGGGGTTGTATTGGACTAGTTTTATGGGCCAAAAAGGGGCTGGTTTCAAATATATTTTATAGTGATTATGGGATTGTTTTCTCGACGAAGATGACATCGATTTGAGCTGCTGTTTCCGATCATTTCGGACTATTTTGTTGGTGTTGTAAGAGATGGATTTTTGTGTTCTGGTGGAAGAATGAGGTTGGTTTCAATAGAGGAAAAGTGGAGGAGCTATGGCTGCTTTTTTTTTTTGAATTGGGGGTCAGTTATTTTTATGGAATTGGAGGTCAGTTGTTTTGAGAAAATCACCAGCAGCCTTCATGGTATTTGAAGGTTTTCTAACACCGAGAAATAGAGGAGCATTTTCAGAGGAAAACGTGAAGAAGGCCCTCCTCCAATTCTCTCGCCCCTGTTTCTTTTGTCCTCTGTGTTTTCTTTTTTTGTTCCCCCTCCCCGTTCTCTTCTGTACCCCTCTATTCTCTATCTGAGTGTGTGTATTTATATTTTTTGCATCAAAGTGTATGGATATTTCCAAGAAAGGGTGTGTGATGTAGTGTAGGCAGGGAGTGTGGGCATTGTGAGGAATCTTTGTTGATAAAGTTTGTTATAGGAAGGTGAGGTAGCAATACTCTATTGGTAAAGAAATAATCACAAATTTATTAAGAGGAAAGCGTAGGTGACAAGGTGGAAAAAAGGGAAAAAGGTTTGGATTTTGCTTTCCAACTTTTGCCTTTGCTTTCATTATCACGTTCTTCCTTCTTCGTTTGTTTGTTTTGTTTTCCGTTTTTTCTCTTCTTCTTTTTTTGTTAATTTTTCCTTCTTCTTTTTTTCTAAAGTTAAACCAAAAATACTAATTATCTAGATAAAAGGAAATAACTAAAAACAGAACAAATAACCAAATCAAAGAAATTATAATACTACTCAATACATATTTAAATTTCTTCTTACCTTCTATAAATAAAAGTGACAATGCTATTTTTTTGTATTTTTCAAGAGTAAAACTAATTAGACAAAATATGAACTAGCTAGAATAAAGCAAGAGTATTTTTGTAGTTTTTTTAAAGATAAAATAAAGCAAAAAGAAGTCAGAACTAGCAGAAGTAGCAAAGTAGACCAAAAACAAATATATAAGCACTAAGATGTGTAAAATTTCGGGGAGGGTCAAAAATTACATGTCTACAGCTGCCCCTCTTTGACTGGAAATATGAAGAGTTTTCAGACAAAAAATGACAAGACAGGTGTTTTGACCCGACCCTTATTTAGAAAGACCAAACACTTAAAAGAAAAGAGGAAGGTGACCGAGCCCTGGTATCTGAGCTGCCTACATATCTTTGGCTATAAAGGAATCATGCCACGTGTAGTTCAGAAGTGAATGAGGTGATGGAGTATACCGTGGTGGAGAGCCGATTGAGGTACCGTCAAGGTTCCGGTCTGCGGTCCTATTATTACATCAAAAATCAAAATTGAAAAGTCTAACTAAGCCTACAAGCTACAAGTTACAAGATTCCTATCTACGAGTCTTCTGAAGCTTGATCTTGAATCTTGGTTGGTTCTTCATGTGGACTCTGATCTGAATCTTGATACTTGTTAGCTGCGGGTGTTAGTTCAATCTTCCACGGCTCCTTCGGATCAAGACCGGACATGCAGTGCTTTTGACCTCAGCCATGTCTTGAGCAGCTCACATCTTTCATCAACTTCTGCATTTGGATTCACTTCTTGCTTTTTTTTATTTATTCTGGATTGTGGCTAACTTCCGTTGATCATCTTGGACTGTTAACTCGCATTCTTGCTGCGATCTTCTTTTGTGGCTGACTTGAATTGCATTCTGAAGTGAATTCCCTTGTTTTCTAGGTTGGTGCCTGATTGCCAAAACTTGAACTGTCTTACTTCGAAAATACTTTCCCTTGAAACTTGAAATATCTTCCCTTGTTCTCCAGGTGGACGCCTGATTGCTGAACTTGAATTGTCTTCCCTTGAAACTTGAACTGTATTCCCTTGTTCTCCAGGTGGGCGCCTGATCAAAACAAACAAAGCAAACGAAATTTATTGCCCCAGTTTGTACTAGCAAGATTTGTGGGTTGTCAGCAATATTGTAAGCCACTTATACTATTGATGCAATGATGAGAGTAAACTAAAGACTAGACTAGGATGTGTGTCTCCTATGAGTAAAACCAAAAAACTTTGACTAGCCAATGCGTCTGCTAAAAATAAAACCTGAATGAACCAAACTAGGAAGTGCGTCTCTTAGATTTAAGATTGAACTTGCGGAAAACTATAAACTATACTTGACTAAAATAAAAACTAACCATATTCTCCAAGGCGGGACCCCTGATTTTGAGAAAACTAAAGATTGATAACTTAAGAAATCTAAAAATTGACCCTTTTTTTTTCTTTTTTTTTTTTAGAAAATCCTGACTTGCTCTTCTTTTTTTTCAAAATATCTTAGGAGAAAATTCGTCAGACTAGGTCATTTTTTTGTTATCTTAGGAGAAAGATTCATCGGACTAAGATTTTGATCCTAGGAGAAAATTCATCAGACTAGGTTTTCTATCTTAGGAGAAAAATTTATCAGACTAAGACATCTATCCTAGGAGAAAGTTCATCAGACTAGGTCTTCTATCTTAGGAGAAAAATTCATCAGACTAAGTATTTGATCCTAGGAGAAAAGTCATCAGACTTGGTCTTCTAATTTGATATCTTAGGAGAAAGACTCATCAGACTAAGATTTTTATCCTAGGAGAAAGTTCATCAGACTAGGTCTTCTATCTTAGGAGAAAAATTCATCAGATTACGATTTGTTTTTGTATCTTAGAAGAAAGATTTATCAGACTAAGATGTTTATCCTAGGAGAAAGTTCATCAGACTAGTTTTTTTTTATCTTAGGAGAAATGTTCATCAGACTAAGATATTTATTTTTTGTATCTTAGGAGAAAGATTCATCAGAATAAGATGTTTATCCTAGGAGAAAAAATGTAAAGATCAATGGCAAGACAAACAAAGGCAAAGATTTGAGAAACTTCCCTTTGTAGTCTCTTCTCTTCTTTTCTTTTCCTTCTCTTGTTTTGTTTTTTTTTCTTTTCTTTTTTTTTTCTTTTTTTTTTGAACCACTTTCCTAGCACTACTTTGTTCCTGCTTCACGCAAAGAAAAATTGGTCAGTTTTGAAAATGGTGATCGGTTTGTGGCCTTGAGTCTTGGGCAGCTTGGCTTCTACTCAATCAGCTTGAGTCGGTCTCAAAAGACTTTTGTTCTGCACCAACTCTGATTGTTTCACCCCAGTACCATTTGCATTTGTAGCTCAAACAGCCTTATCCCAATTGGAGATCTTTGCTTAGGTGACCTTTTCCAATATCTTGAATGACTTCCTGCTTTTGAGCAATTTGTCTGTCAGAGAGAATAACCAGTTATCTTTGCTTGCGCCAAGTAGGCTGTCAAAAGTCTTTAGGGGGAGCCTTTGCATGAATCCTCAAGGCATGTTGATAGTAACAACTGAGTGTGCTGGCCAAATTCACTGTGTGCAACTGAAAAGCTGGTAGCAGTTTTGAAATCTTTTCTTGCTTGTTTTGACAAGGACGAACTCAGAGTGGAGGACACAATGGTGCAAAGAAACAAGTACTAACAAGAAATGCCCCTGTCGGGAGGACAGAAGGAAGAATTTTTTTTCCCAATAACTAGCCTTAATGATCATGACATGCATTTTGGACTTAACGGCCGATCTACCAAACTAATCCAATCTTCCCTTTTACCATTCTTATGACCTTTGAAGTCGGGCTTATTTATGCCAATTCTTCGCATCAGCTTCACGACTCACTTTCACCAACAAGTCTCTCTCATTTATTCATCTCTGCTTACTGTCGCCTTACAGTGCCCATGAGAGTTTTCACTAGTAAGACTCTCTCATTTTTCTTTTTCTTTTTCTTTCCCTCTTTTTGTGAGCAACTTGACGATGTTCTACGTCATGTGACAACTGTTGCTCATTGCATGCGTTTCTTGGCATTCTTGAAGGCATATTGAGAGGTCTTTATTTGGAAGGTTTTTGGATAGAGTTAGAAAGAAAGGTCAGCATGAAGGCTCAAAATAAACTCAATTATGAGGGGTTGTAGACTTATAACTCTTGGAATCGACTCTTTCAAAAATGAAATAAAATCTTTGCCCCAGTTTCAAATGCTGGGGATTTTTGGATTTTTCAATTTTTCTTCTAAATTCTTATTTGGTTGGACCGAACTGTGAGGCTGCCTACGTATCCTTATTTTTTAAGGGATCGGGTCGAACGTAGTTCAAACATCTGACCTAAACTATTTTTCATCTTTCTTTCTGTTTATCTTTTCCTTTTCCTTTTTTTTCTTTTTTTCCTTTTTTTCTTTTTTTTATTTGCCCCAGCTTCTATTTTTGAGGGTATGGACCTTTGACAATTCTTTTTTTTTTCCTGAACTTTCTAAGAATTGCCCCAGTTTGTACTCTTGGGACATGGATTTTTTTTACTTTAAACTTGATTCCAAAAGAGGGTAGTCAAAGAAAAATAACACAGGCTCAGAAGGGGTAGCAAATGATATAAAATGTTTGGGTAGCAAAAAAAGGGGCCTCCCAACCTCAAGAACGTCAAACATGGTATCTTTTCGCGATCACAGCATTGACGAACATGTCTGTCTTCTGGGTGTGCCGTGGTCACAAGATATTTTTTCACCCCTTAGTGACAAACTTTTCAACAAACTTCAATTGATTAAACATCCTCAAGCCCGATCTTCACAATTATTTGAAGGTGAATTTTACTCGACCTTAGTTCCAAAGTATTTCAACTCTTTATTCATCCTCAAAAATGTCTTTTCCTCAGTTGTCCAATTCAAACTTAAATCAATTTTCTAAGATCTGGCCAAAAATTTCGCATGCAAGTCATGTCATTAAAACTAGCGGGAAAAGAACTAAGCATGGAATGACACAAAAGGACAAACTGTATTTCATTGAGTAAACAACAAGACAAACAACCTAAAAAATCCGAGTTACAACCCTAAATAACCCAGCTAATGAAAATAGCAACAGAATAGAAAGACAAGACTCACACAAACAGAATGGAGGGATAGAAGGGTTTGACTAAATAAAATAAATAAAATCTGGATCATAACCCTAAAATAACCCAAATAATAGATAAAACATCAAAACAACTACCAAGATTCCTTCATGGTGCGGAGGGAATGAATTTTCAATTGCTAAGCTTGACATTTAGCCACAAATTTGCTCATTAGAATCAGCAGAGCCTTCTCCAATTTCAAAATCATTAACTTCAGTTAGCAAATTCCCGAGAGGATTATCATACTCCTTGTCACCACACATCATCCCCACAAAGTGTGCATCATGATGTGCATGTAAAAGATTCTACGCGATATTCTGGATGCCACTGTCTTGGATCACAATCAGGTATTCCTGGATCATCCTTTCTATTTCTCTTTTCAAATCCTGATAGCTTTCAACATTGTGCCCCTAGGCATTGGAATGGTATTCACACCTTTTATAAGGATCAAGGCTTCTTGTACGGGGGTCCACATGATTTGGAGGAATGAGTGCAATCATGTCATAATGCTTTAATTTCTCAAACAAGCTTGCATAGGACTCTCCTATTAGTCTAAACTTATCTTTCAACTTTTGCTCCCCTCTATACCTCTGGCCTGGATGTGGGTTATAGGGTACCTGAAAATTTTGTGGAAGATGGTGGAGATTTTGTGATGCTCGTTCTCGCCTTCTGGGGTGTTTTGGTGGCTGGACAACATACTGATGTGGAGTGACAGAGTATTGTGGGTTCTGAGGTGGATAGCAATGCTCAGCGAAGTCATGGGAAATCTAATGAGGCTGCGCATACCTTCGAGGTGTTTTCTTGGGACCTCTTCTTGAACCTGTTGTCATCATGGTTTTTTCATCCTTCTCATTCGTGCCACTGAAATTATCGGATTCAATCGGGACAGCCTGAGTTGCGGCTTTGAAAATTGCTTGACTTTTAATTTTGCCTGTCTTAAGACCATTCTCAATCATTTCCCCTATTTTGATTGCTTCTCAGAAAGATTTACTACTACGGACATCGAGGAACATACATAGATCTTTAAAGGCAACACTATTTTGACCTGCCAACCCTTGCATGTTTTTCAACCGTTGTTCTAAGCTTTTCACTCTTTGGGTCATTTCCTCATGTACCATCTTTCGGGCAGGCTTCTCAATATTTGCAGGAAGATCAAATGAGTACGAGTGGTACTCAGGAGAGTGGTACTGCTCTTGCTGTGTAGCAAATTATGACTTATGACGAAGATGTACTTGACCACTGGCCCATGCTTGACATATTTCGGTCATTTGCTGTTTTAGTATTTTATTTTTCTCAAACACAGTAGACTCTTGTTGAACCCTCTGACCTTGAGTCTCTTGAGCACTTGTAACAGCTTCGATGTCAGTTATCATTTTTTCTTCGGTCTTGTGTTTCCAGCTTACCACAAACCGACCACCTCAACTTTCTTCACAATTCAAAACAAAACATGTTAGAATCGACTCAGTCGGTCCTTATTATTATCAATATTTTTTCATTTCTTCATTTTTTTCATTTCTTTTCAATGGTGATCGAACGTGATGTGGGTTGCCTACATATCATGTGGAAACATGAATCAGATCTTGCGTAGTTCGGGAAGATTAGGAATAAAGTAAATAAACTAACTCTTTTTTTTTTGGCTTTTTGACTCTTTCGAAAGAAAGAATTAAAAAGAAGAAACAAAATATTTTTGGATTTCAATTTGTTTTTTTTGTTTTAAATTTTTGAAAAGAAAGAATTCTAAATAATAATTTTTTTTTTTGAATTTCGACTCTTTTTTTCTGGAATTTCGAAAGAAAAACTTCTACAGAAGAAAGAAAATATTTTTGAATTTTTGGACTTTTATTTTGAATTTATGAAAGAAATACTTATAAAGAAAAAAAAAAGAAAATATTTTTGAATCTTAAATTTCCTTTTCAATTTTGAAAGAAGAATGAAACTATTTTTGAATTTTGAGAGAGATTAAAAGAAAAATATTTTTGTATTTTTTTTATTTAAAATTGGGGTCTAAAAGAAAGCCTTTCTAAAGAAGGAACTAAAGGACAATATTTTTGGATTTTTTTTTAAAATTGTGGGCCAGAGCCGATAAGGTTTGCCTACGTATCTCACATCCAGTGAGAATCGGACCTGCGTAGTTCGCCCAGTTTTGACGGAACAGGAAAACATGACACTTGAAAATTTTGGCTCATTTTGAAATGACTTTTTTTTCCAGAATTTTGGCAGATTTTCAAAATTTTCTAAATACCTACTTCTCACTTTTTGTTTCTTTTTTCTTCTTTCTCCTCTTTTTTTTTGATTTTATTTTTGTTTTCTTTTTTTTTTCATTTTCTTTCCCTATTCTCGAAGCCAGTCAACATGCAAGCCGAAATAGACAGATACGCAAGTAGCACGTAAGATGCATCAAGATGGTCTTTTGATTTTTGGGTACACCTGTCCTAGACAGATCCAACCCCTGTGTTGAGTCTCCAAAGTCAAATGCACGTGATGCAAACAAACGTTCCTACTAGGGATCCGTCATGAGGTTATGTTATTCTAGGTTTAAAAACCTGGGTGTATTGTTCCAGACCTGGCTTACCCGAGCGGACAGCTCGAGCCGAGGGAGGGGGGACAACGTACCGAAAATACAGAAGCTTCACCGGCTTTGCAACTTATCTGAACCTCGTTCTAAAATTGGGACATGACTCTAATAGAAAAGAAGTCACACAAAGTGCACTCTTCCCAGATGATTTAGAAGACTCAGAGAGAAGAGGGTTTCGTAACAATTTATATACAGTTCAGACAATATTAAAGCGGTAAAAAACGACATTTAGCACATTAGGCTCAAACATGTAAAAAAATAAGATAATAAATAAAAGCCAAGTATAACAGTTATTCTAAGCTCGAATTCTTGAACCCTAAACCAAAGTTCTGGGTTATGATCCCCAGCGGAGTCGCCAGAGCTGTCACACCTCCTTCTTTACTACAACCCGAGAAGGGATATAAGGGAGTTTTTCCAATTTAAGTGACAATCGAAACGAAATTATCTATTTTAAATTCAGAGTCGCCACTTGGGAAATTTATGGCGTCCCAAGTCACCGGTTCAAATCACGACTCGAGGAAAAGATTGACTCTGTTTTACAGTCCGCGAACACAGAAATCCGGGTAAGGAATTCTGTTAACCCGGGAGAAGGTGTCAGGCAATCCTGGGTTCCGTGGTTCTAGCACGGTCTCTCAACTGTTATTATTGGCTCAATTATCTGATTTAATTATGCATTTTAAACCTACGTGCCCTTTTCACTTTTTAGCCACTTTTAATATTTTAGGAAATTTCAAGGTAATTTAAAACACATTGTAAGCCACGCTACATGAAATGCACCCGCGGTTCATGACACGCTTTATTTAACCTTGTTGGAAGTTAGAATCAGATCACATGAAATGCACCCATGGATTTTAGATCGTGTATCTTGACCATGCCACGGTAGCCGTACCCATAATCACGATAATTATTTTATTATTATGCACCTAAAAGCAACTAATTACAGAGAATCAAACCTTTTTAATGCTAGAAAAGTGACGCGACCGCAAGAATAATCTGGTAGCTATAACTGACACTTAAGCATCTGCTCTTTAATATATTAAAAAGAATTCGAGAAAGAAAACCAGCTGTACCTATTTCAAATAAACACACAGCATGCACACACAAATAAAGAAAGAGAAAAGAATACGCGTAATTACTTCAAGGAAGGGAGAGTTTCTTACCTGAAGAAAAGTGGTGAAATTAACCTTTCAGAAGTGATATTTACCGTTCATTTTCTTTATTTCCAGCTTCTTTTGTTATTTTTCATCTCCGCCATGACACATGGTGAACATATTCTTGATAATATTTGAGGTTAGAGCAAGCCGATGAAGACGGAAAAAGCAAAAGCCAAGTGAAAGTGTGAAAAACTCAATTGAAATGTCAAAATCTTTATTGCTGAATTTGCTATGTATACAAAAGAGCGTGCACCAAAAGGAACAAAATGACGATCAAACGAGCTACTGATCAGAACTTCGAACCGGCGACAGAACCTCGACTTTGGAGTGACTAACGGCTGTTTCGAAGCTATTTTGGGGTTGTATTGGACTGGTTATATGGGCCAAAAGGGGGCTGGTTTTAACTGTATTTTATAGTGATTATGGGACTTTTCTTGACGAAGACGACATCGATTTGAGCTGTTGTTTTCGATCATTTCGGACTATTTTGTTGGTGTTGTAAGGGATGGATTTTTGTGTTCTGGTGGAAGAATGAGATTGGTTTCAATGGAGGAAAGGTGGAGGAGCTTTGACTGTTTTTTTGAATTAGGGGTCAATTATTTTTCATAGAATTGGAGGTCAGTTGTTTTTGAGAAAATCACCAGCAACCTTCATAGTATTTGAAGGTTTTCTAACGCCGAGAAATGGAGGAGCATTTTCAGAGGAAAACGTGAAGAAGGCCCTCCTCCAATTCTCTCGCCCCTGTTTCTTTTGTCCTATGCGTTTTCTTTTTTTGTTACCCCTCCTCGTTCTCTTCTGTCCCCCTCTATTCTCTATCTGAGTGTGTGTATTTATATTTTTTGCATCAAAGTGTGTGGATATTTCCAAGAAAGGGTGTGTGATGTAGTGTAGGCAGGGAGTGTGAGCATTGTGAGGAATCTTTGTTGATAAAGTTTGTTATAGGAAGGTGAGGTAGCAATACTCTATTGGTAAAGAAATAATCACAAATTTATTAAGAGGAAAGCGTAGGTGACAAGGTGGAAAAAAGGGGAAAAGGTTTGGATTTTGCTTTCCAACTTTTGCCTTTGCTTTCATTATCACGTTCTTCCTTCTTCGTTTGTTTGTTTTGTTTTCCCTTTTTTCTCTTCTTCTTTTTTTGTTAATTTTTCCTTCTTCTTTTTTTCTAAAGTTAAACCAAAAATACTAATTATCTAGATAAAAGGAAATAACTAAAAACAGAACAAATAACCAAATCAAAGAAATTATAATACTACTCAATACATATTTAAATTTCTTCTTACCTTCTATAAATAAAAGTGACAATGCTATTTTTTTGTATTTTTCAAGAGTAAAACTAATTAGACAAAATATGAACTAGCTAGAATAAAGCAAGAGTATTTTTGTAGTTTTTTTTAAAGATAAAATAAAGCAAAAAGAAGTCAGAACTAGCAGAAGTAGCAAATTAGACCAAAAACAAATATATAAGCACTAAGATGTGTAAAATTTCGGGGAGGGTCAAAAATTACATGTCTACATCGGCGACCGATTTCTTTACTAGCATTTGGCTATCTTTGAATGGTTTGGCCTTCCTTAATTCTTCTGGAGTGAAATATCTCCCAGAACGAGTCAATCCTCCAGTTTCATTAACCTCTGTCTCTACTTCTTTTCCTTTGTATGTCACTATCACTTGTTTGTAGTTCCACGAAACAGCCTTGGCATCGATCACTGCCAGCTGGGTTACTGGTTTAATGATGATAGGGGTGATAGGAGCCCCCTTCACAACTAGGACAGGCTTACTTGGAATCCCTGGTACTACCACTTTTGAACTTTCCGGACTTGCCCCAATATCTTTTGAAGGCCCTTTCACGACCAACACTGGTTGCTTCAAATTGAGCGAGCTCGGCTTTTCTGTCGCCCCTTCAACTTTTAAGGGCTTTGCTTTGGTAGAGTCTGGAGCTTTAACCAAATTACTTTCATTGGTCCGAATCATCATGATGGACTTAGAAGACTTCTTGGGCTCCCCATCCTTGTGAACTATTTCAATCATATGTGTCTCTTCATGGGCTGACAAAGGGTTTTGGTTAATGTTTGGCGCGTTTGGGATTTGGACTACAATTTGGTTTGTATCAATGAGCTCCTGGATTGCCCTTTTCAAATGCCAGCACTTCTCTATGTCATGCCCTGGAGCATAAGAACAATAGGCGCACCTCAGGGAATAATCGAGGTTCTTTGGAGGAGGATTTGGTATCTTCGACTCAATCGGCCTCAAGACGTGCAACTGCCTTAACCTTTGAAACAGACTAACATAGGACTCTCCAAGCAGGGTAAAAGTTTGTTTTTGCTGCTGCCTCTCTCTTCTATACTCTGGCCTTGATCGAAAATTTGAACCATTGGGGTTTTGGTATGGTTGTGGAGGTGGATAGGCATTTTGTGGAGCTGGGTGGGTATTCTATGGGACTGAGGCACGCCATTGTGGGTTGAGCATATGCCTGTGCATGGTGAACAAGGTATTGGGATGACCTGGCTGAGTATTGGGAGTTTTACGGGGAAAAGTAATGTTGAGGTGGATTATATGGAGCTTGGGCGTAGGTTTGAGGTCGGGGTCGAGGATGGGTGTACTGATGAGGTGAATCCCTCTGGCCATGCCATGATCCGGAGACAACCATATCGACATCTTCCTTCTTCTTCTTGCTTAGAAAACTTCCGGTATCACTCTGGATTGCCTGGGTGGTTGTTTTTACAGTAGAATAGCTCATGATCTTACTCAATTTGAGCCCCTCTTCCACCATTTCTTCCATCTTCACCACATCATTGAAAGACTTACCAATAGCTGAGATCAAGTGGCCATAGTAAGTGGGCTCCAGGGCTTGAAAAAAGTATTTAACCATCTCGTCCTCTTCCATCGGACGATTGACTCGTGCAGCTTGCTCCCTCCATCTGAACCCATATTCTCTAAACCTTTCACTGGGATTCTTTTCCACCTTGGTCAGGATAGGCGGTCTGGAACAATGTCTATATTGCACTGAAAGTGCCGGGTGAAGGCCGGAGCCATATCATCCCAGGTGTACCACCTGCTAGCGTCCTAGCAGGTGTACCATTCTAAAGCTGCCCCACTCAGACTTTGGCTGAAGTATGCCTTTAGTAATTCGTCTTTTCCCCCGACGCCTCTCATTTTACTACAATAACCCCTTAGATGAGCTACAGGATCCCCATGGCCGTCATACAAGTCAAACTTGGGCATCTTGAACCCGGCAGGCAGTTGGACATCGGGTAACAAACACAAATCCTTATAGACCACATTCACCTGGTTTCCCAACCCTTGCATATTTCTCAATGATTGCTCCAGACTCTGTACCTTCCTAAACATCTCTTCTTGCTCTGCGTTCTTGGGTGGTTTGTCAGTTTCAACATGAGGCTCAAATTGGGGAGTGTAAGAGTAAGGATTTGGGACTTTGAAGGTGGGCTCCAGTGCATAGTAGTGGGCATTTGGAGTGGGGAATACGGGCTCACTAGAGGATCAGTGGAGGGTAGCTTGTGGAGGGGGTACAAAAATAGGAGCAGATGTCGGAGTAGGGTATGAGGTTGTTTTGGCTGGCGGAGCATGAATAGTTTGGGCTGAAGTGCTGGGGTAGTTGTGGTAAGGGGTAAAGCCAGGTGCGTGTTGTGGGGGAAAGATCAATATTATTGGGCATCTGGGATTGAGATAGTGGTGGAATGGAAGCTGGGTTTTCTGTGTAGTTGGTAGGGAACGAGGGTGGAGGGTGTCCCTTAATCCAAGCCTGATACATTTCTGCCATCTGGTGGTTCAACCTCCGGACCTCCTCTTGCAATTCCGATTCCGACTCAACAATCTCCCTTGGTGGTCTACAACTCCAGTGTCTGTTTCCTTGATAGCCATGACTGTTTGACGTTTTGATCGGGTGTTGTATGGAGGACTTGCCAGGATGCCAACAAACTAACCACCTTCTTGAAATTAAATAAAGATAACAAAGGACAACAATACAAAACCACCATATTAACGTTAGGGCATTTATCATATGATAATATCACATTATTTGCAATGCACCCAGCAACAATTAACGGTTCTAAAATGGCTTTAAGGGTCGCAGGGTCATATGGCATCATCCCAATTTGCTCATTTCGATCCTTCCTCCTCTTTCTTTTCCAACATCTCTTAACACTTTTTCCTCTTTTATCTCTTCTCTCTTTCTCTCACTCTCTCTTTTTTTGAACCAAAAATGATTTGATCGAACCCGATGTAGGTTTCCTACGTATCATGTCCCTCATGAATCAGACCAAGCGTAGTTCTGGAAAAGTGATGGAAAATAAACTAAAAACAAAAGCTTTTTGGGATTTTTCGTTTAAAACTTTTCGATATTAAAATACAAAGAGAAGTACGATAATGAAAGACATGATAGACTCGACTACACCATGATAGACTCTACCACTACCTAAAGGACTCAGTACTCCTAGACAAGACGCGAAAGTAAAAGACAATATAAGACAATCTCAAAACACCTAAATGGAATGACTCCTCAAGCTGCTCCTGAATGCGACGGTTCTGACTGGGATGGTCCTAGGCTGTCCATCATGCTCAAACTCTGTAACATGCCTCGTAAAGAAACACCGATGCTGGGAATAAAGGCCCTGGCGTATGCCCCCGCATTCTGAAGTCTGACCCTAAACAAATATTGGCCATGCTGCTCCACGTTTGCTGCCAATCCCACTAACTGAGACTTTATCAACTCAAGCTTATCCCAGGGATCTTGGTCCGATGCCTCCTCAAAATCATCTATCTGAACTGCCCGACCCCTAAGTTGTGCTTGCAATGGGGTGCTGACCCCTGGTGGGACGGACTGTAACCAAATCAAGTACTCCTGAGTACACTCGGGCCTGCCAACGTCCTCTACTAATGTATTTTTCTTCATCCTCTTTGCATTTTTCCAGTATTGCACATACTTGATTTTGTCAACCGCCTTTTTGCTAAAAGTCATGATGTGCCTCCGAAGATTCAAAGTTGGAGGCTCCTCTTGTCTTCTACCCAACTGCCGCATTACCCTAACGGGAGTGTATGGCCTGACACACTTGAGTCCTATCAACATCAGGAAAGGCTGCATGAGGCACCCTACCAAGATATCATCCAAAGGTAGCCAAAGGTAAGCCCACAAAACATTCCCATTTATCCTCAAACCAAGGAACTCAATCCAAGTCGTGACGCCTACTGGGTATGTAAACTTAGGATATTTGATCCTACGCTCAATGTATATGACCCGATCCCTCAAGGCACGATCGTTGGGACAAAGTAAAGAAGCAGTGTGAAAATGCTCCATCATCCACAGTTGTAGCAAAAGGTTACTTCCCTCAAAATATCTGACACCTCCCCTAACCTCACTCAGGGCTCGATACAACTCTGCTAAGATCATCGACACAACTGTAACGATTTTGCGTTGCTTCTCATAAAATAGTGCCATTACCACTGACTATAGACGGGTGCTAATGTGCCTTTCATCTAATGGAAAAACCAATAATCCCAACAAAGCAAGGCTGAAAGCTTCGAGGCGACGTCTTTTCCACTTTGCCTTGGTTGTGCAGAACTCATCCCAAAAGACGTCAAAACTATCATGTGGTCCAAATCTAGCAAACAAATAATCCAAAGATATCTAGGACCGCTCGAGACATTTTAAATGCTTATTATCTTTCAAGCCCAGGTCGCTGAGGAATCTTGTCCTAGAGTGGTCTCGGGGAAGTATCATGTCCTTGCCTATATAGCTTAAACGAGTGAGATCAAACATTTCCACCAAGGTAGGAGTAATCTCACACTCTCCAAATCTGAAAATCAAATTTTGCGGATCCTAATAAGTCAGCATCGCCTCCACTAAGTCTGGGCGAGGTATGATATCAAGAAGAGAAGTTAGGGTACCCAATTTCTGCATTGACTCATGCTGCTCTAACAATGAAAACATTTTCCTCCACTTAATCAATTTCTTGGGAATCTTTACTACCATCAGCACTTTGGATCGAATCAGCGGGTCCATACCTGAACAAAGAGAACATGGTTAGCGACTCGGGACACTACATGACACAACAACATTTCCTAGTGGACAAATGCAAGACACAATTAGGCTATATTTTGCAGATTGGCCTAAGTGGCTGAAAGTGACTATTAGTGCAAACTTGACAAAGTTGACCTCTAATGCATGAAAAATACTCCATTTAAAGCTTACATAACTCCAACATCCCAACAATCATGGCCTTAAGAATTACTTTGCGAAAATTGACCCTTTTTTTTGCAAAAATGGCTGATATGGCCAAATGTGGCTAGGGACGCAAACACGACATGGATGGAACTTAAAGTGATATGACACCGAATTGAAACTCAAGATCATAAGACATGGGTAATTGAACCACTTTTGCGAAAATAACCCTATTTTGCAAGACTGACCGATGTGGCCAAAAGTGGCTAGACATGCAAATTTGACAGGAATGAACCTTAGAATTGAGAGGACACTTTATTGTATACTCAGGGCTTTAAGACAGGAGATAACAAACTACTTTGAGAAAAATACTCCTATTTTTGCAAAAACGACCGATGTGGCCAAATATGGCTATACATGCAAGATTTGGCTACGACTCTGGAAGCCAAGAACCTAGGACCTACTAGGAAAACCGGACCCTATGTGGGTTGCCTACGTATCCCGCTCCGGAAGACGAAAATCGGGTTCGCGTAGTTCGGGAAGATGCAACTAATTTGAAAAAAACTATATTTTTTGTCTTTTCGAAAAATTACGAAAAATGTAAAAACTTTTGGATTTCTTTTTCATTTTTTTTGAATTTTTGGAAAATTATGAAAAATGTAAAATCTTTTTGGATTTTCTTTTTCTCTTTTTTTTTTTGAATATTTTGGAAAATAATGGAAAAGTGTAAAATCTTTTTAAATTTTCTTTTTCTTTCTTTTTTTGAATTTTTGAAAAATAATAGGAGAGTGTAAAATCTTTTTTGGATTTTTCATTTTCAATCAATTTTTTTTGATTTTTGGAAAACTATGAAAGAAAGATGTGAGTAGGCCCTACTTGCTTCATTTTTCACCCTTATTTCCAAGGCATCGGTCCGCCAAATGACCATTTTACCCTCACAGATGCAATATGTAGCACATAGGATGATTAAATGTCATTTTGGGTCACGGGCCCATTTTGACAAAATTTGGACAGGCGTCCTACAAAGGAACACGGTACTTGGGACCGAGCCCTACTAGGTCTAAATGACATGATGCAACTAAAAATGACCTAAAGGCTGACCTAAGTTAGGGGTTCACTAACAAGATAATTCGGGGGAGCGTATGGTCGATGGTGGCTGCTCAAGCTTTCCACCCACTCCATACGTCTGACGGCCCCCTTCTAAAATAAGGGTGACTCAACGAAGAGTTCGTGTACGTGACGCGTACTCCGAGAGTTGTTGCAGAAAGAATTGACCGAGTAATGCATATGATGACAGTTACAAAGCAGTAAACACATAAAGCAAAAACTGTAAACACATAAACAACTAGCAAATAACAAAATATAAAAACATAATAAAAATTAAGTAAAGTTAATGAAAAAACATAAAAACCTCAACCAAATATTCTAAAAGCCAACAAAATCAAGTACTAGCTCGAACCCACAAGTCCTCAGCAGAGTCGCCAGAGATGTCACACCTTTTTTTCAAAACAAACCTCACTTAACCCTCTTAATTAATAAAAAGATTTCTTAAAGCTCGAAAGGGTTTTTCAATTTCAAAAGTGACAAAATTGTGTTCAAAAGGAAATAACTCAGAGTCGCCACCTGACATTTGATTTCGGTGTGTCAGGTCACCGTTTCTCTAAAAGTAATTTTTTCCTTTCAAAATACTTGAGACTCAAAAACTAAGTCTGTACCAGAGATTTGGGTAAGGGGGTTCATTTGACTCGGGGAGAAGGTGTTAGGCACTCCCCAAGTCCCGTGAAGGTCACGGTTACGTACTCTATCTAGTTGGTTTTTAAAGCATTCAAATTGAGGTAAAATCATAGAAAAGGAAAACAAATACCAAAGAAGCTCGAGGTCGTCCCCACCTAAATGAAAGAAAATTACAAGAAGGAAAATTAAAGTTCTAAATTACGCTACTTCTTCTACGATGTTCGTCACGACTTCCAATTACAGAATACTACAGGGCATTCCCCGGAATAAAATATATACAAATTCTTCGGGGCATTTCCCGGATAAATTTAACTAAGGGAACGACATCTCGCCTCAAAACGAACAAAACGTCCTAATATTGCCTACCTAAGTGATGGCGGCCTAGTCATTCTACTAGCGAATCAATTGATGAAATGAGAATAAATAGCAACACAAATTATCCTAAGCCAAAAATTATCTTTTAACTCTTGCTAACAAAACCCCATTAACTTTATGGAAGCAGAGATTCTTTCATCAATTTGTGTCTCTTAACCTTTCTTAATAAATTCAGCCCAAACGTTGCTAGGATAAAATTATAGCCTACGCAAGTTAACTAGATTAGCCCCCTAGACCCCATTCGTATCACATTTCCCTGAAATCAATTAACTAATAACAAGGATACAAGTCAGGATAATGGACTAAATAGAGGAACAGAATTGCGGACAAGCAATCAAACGAAAAAAGGAAAAAAAATAACAATCAGAGTGCATTCATCTTCATCCAACATTCACAAAAATCACATGATAAGCCTTCAAAGAGCAGAGTAAGAATTAGACCTCAATGTCGAGTCGAAACTCTTCTGAAAATTAGATGAATGGCAGGACTACGAGGCAAATAATACAGCAGTTTCAAAAAGTTATTTGAAGCAAAACTGGAAAACTGGAAAACTGGTGACGGGACCTAGACCGCGATCCTCGTCGGCAACCTCGAACCTCCACTGACCAACTTCAAACCAAACCTCGAATGGAAACCAACCAAGATGGAACCTCGAATAACGATTTGCCGAGACGCTAAGAAATGGACTATGGTTTTTCGGCAGTTATGGTGAGTGAGCGATACTCGTTGCCGACAAAAATAAAAGTGACGGAGCTTTGTTTTTGCTTTACATGACCTCAAGTTAGTACTTATGTGGCTATGAGAAGATGAGTGTTTAAATGTGTTTCTGGGTGTTGGAGTCTTGGTGTGGAAGAGGACTTATGCGGCGTTAGGGATTTTTGCTCCTACTGTATCTTGCTACTATTCCGTTCCTCCCTCTATTTGTGCCGTTCCTCATCACTTTGTTTCTCGCTCCCCCTTTTGGGTGTGTTAGATGTCCGTGTTATATAAGTCCAAGGGGTGAGAATTATGTTTGGGGGCAAAGAAAAGAATCCTCTAGAAATAAAACGTGTGGTCCCCCTCAATTGAAAAAGATCAATCCTTTGCATTACCGGGACCGTGCACATGAAAATAGGAGGGGCATAAGAATGAAAGCCAAAATCTGTTAATGTGCATGTGAATGTGATTATGTGGCAATAGGTCATTGACAAAAATTAAATAAATAAAAAAAGCACGTGGGTATGAGGACAAAAAATAAGGGAAGGAATCACTTAAATTTCCTTTCTTGTCTCTGATTTTGCTTCATTCGTTCTTTGCCTCCTTGCTTTCTTTTCCTTTTGTTTTGCTTTATTTGGTTTGTTCTTTTTTTTTTTTCATTAATGGTAATATAAAATTACTACACAAAAATACTAGTTATCTATAATAAGTAATATTAGAAAGAAAAATAAAATAATTATATTAGAGAAATCTAAATAATACTCGGTATTTACTAAATACTTATAATTTAATATTACATTAAACCAAGTAAAAGTATTTTTGAAACTTTTCTTTTTAATCCTTTGTAAGATAAAATAAAATAAAACTAACTAAACAAAATATCAATAATCTAAAATAAAGAAAATATTTTTGTAGTTTTCTTTTAGTTTTTAAGATAACATAAGGCAAAGAAGTTTAAAAATAGCCAAAATAGCAATATTAAACCTAAAATAAATATATAAACGCTAAAATATATAAAATTTCGGGGAGGGTCAAAAATCATATGTCTACAGATATACTACATGCATTTCAAGAAGATGATTTCAGGGAAATAACCAGTTTATCTAGCTTATCCCATCACTGCCTTTAATTAAGTCTTTGATTAGTTTTTTTATATTGTACTCAATGGTTTGCCATCATAAAAAAGGGGGAGATTGTTAACTTTAAGGTTTCAAGTATTAATTTTGATGATAACAAACCAACACAATTATTAATCAAAGAACACTTACTTGTAGTAATCTTATTTCTGCATAGGTTTATTCATAAAAGAAGATGCTGGTAAAGATCTAGACAAATACGAGAAAGAGACTATCATGTGAAGAATTTATCAAGGAAGATTATTTTTAGAGAGTTAATCTCCAAGCATCATAGAAGGAATAATATTTGAAAGTCAAGTTTCAAATATTGGATGGCTTACTACAATATTGAAATAAGAATCTACGGAAATTATAGAAGGAAAGTTGCTAAAATTATGGAGAAGATCTATTATTTTATAGAAGAAAGATAATTACAAGGCCAAGGAAGAATATATTTTCTACGGAAAGAAAATATATTATGGTGTAGTAAAATCTATATTGTGGAAAGAGATTATTTTCCAAGATCAAGAAAGGAATATTTCCCATATAAAAAGGAAGCACTTTTACAATGACTTATTGGAAGAAAATGAGGAATATTTTGTGAAAGAATCTTTAAGCAAAGCAACGTGATTATGCACTAGAGACTTGGAAGGCATAATGTCCAAAGTTATAAAAAAAATTAAGGGAGGAGTTGTAATCAAGATTCTTACACTTGTAATCAAGATTCTTACACTATTCAATCAAGGTGTCAGATAAGGAAAAAAAATCATTCAATGCATAATTGGAAGGATACTCATCAATTTACCTTATCCAAAGGAAAACAACAATATCTCTGCCCAGATCTAATATATGGTATGGGAAGATTGACCAAACAAGAAATCATTGGAGCAGCATATTATGAAAACAAATAAAGGAGCAATAATCAAATTCCCTTGGATTAAGCAATTGCCAGAACAAGTTGAAAGGGATATAAATATGCGTGCTCTATGAAGGAAGAAAGCACACAACCTTCTATACAATTGTCTATCCAACTACAAGTTCTTTATTCTACTCTAGACAAGCATTGTAATTCACTTTAGTAGATTTACTGTGTACCCAAAAGAGAGAAGAGAGACAGAAAAATATTGGAGAGGCAGTGTGTCCTAGAAGTTGTGTCATTGTTCGTTTCTTTGGTGAGCGAGTGAAAACCAAAGGATCGTTGTTGGTGAGCGAGTGAAAACCAACCCTGTCAGCGTTGGTGGTGATCGCTGAAAATCACAAAGATTGTACTCAATTCAATTTACAAAGATCTCTAAAAGACAACACTCTTGCAACCCAAGAGGACTGGATTAAGATACCACATTGGTTCCGAACCAGTATAAAATTCCTGGTGTCATTTACTTTATCGCTCTCGTATTATATTCTGTTCATTTACTGTTTATTGTGATTAACACTTGCTTAAATTGAAAGAACTAACAATTTTGTACAGGCTGTCTCCGCACAAATCGACTAGACCTGAAGAGTAGTCGACTAGAAATATAAAAAAGCTATAATTCACCCTCTCTCGTACTTTCAAGAGATTGAAAAGAAGTGAAGGCACTTTTAAAAATTACTTTGAGTTAAAAGATGACATTTTACGTGTCTAATAAGAAGAGTTGTGTCTATTAAAGATAACTATTCTAATATATACTTGTCTTTTGGCCTCCTAAACGTACACAATTTACCTGATTTGCCTAACAGTTTATTTTTCTTCTTCTCTCAAAATATTCACACTGTTGTTCCCGTAAGAAATTCAAGTTATTGCTGGATTTGAATTTCGTTTGGCTTTATAAGTTTTTGGAATAATTCTGCCACAAAATCCTACGACAACATAATAGGGTTTTAATATCTTAAGGACATAGATTACTCTAGTCGTAACACTATATAAACCCTTCCCCGTTGTACGTTTTATTGGTAATCAGTTATAATGGACTGATTTCTTGATACCACTATCAATTGACAAGTTCCATTTCACCTTGCTACAGACGTTAGAGATAGAGCGGATCTAGAATTTTTGAAACATGGATACAATATTATTAAAAAAAAGTAAGAAGAAAATAGTAAGTATAATTTAGCACTCAGTCAAATGCACGAATTCGTCTTTTTGGAGCATGAACAATACATGTACATAAAAAGAAACCAACCTTATATATGACGGGAGCAGCAAACTTTAGTCATTAGGACGGGAGCAGCAACCAACCTTACTATTTTAAGGAAATGATTGGATGCATGGAAACAACAAAAAGAAATGTTAGTATAAAAATATCTTTTTAAATATATTGGGCAAAACAAATGATGAAGAGTGTGGTCGGGCAATAAAGAAAGACTCAGTTGATAAAACTTTGTTTAGTCATTTTCTTGGGCTCAGGCAGAATCATTATTGATGCCTCTAAATTGATATGAAGTCACTTTACAAAAGCAAACAGCTGTAGAGATTAATCAAATATTATATGTTCATGCAAAGGCAAGTTGCGAAAAAAGAAATACTGTATTAAATTTTCACGACTTAATTCCTTATATATTACCACTTTCTTTAAATTTTATTTTTCAAACGGCATTATATATAAGTTTCCTCCCAAGTCCCAATAGTTTTATGAAATGAACATTGAAATACCAAAATGTAAAAAAGTATCTAAAATTCTTCACAATCTAATCATATCTCTTTGGACACGAATGCTCCAATTTTACTATTATTATAATTCATATCATTATTATTGAAGACAAACTCAGTCATGCCACGTAAATGGGGTTATTCAACATGATACAATGTGATGGAAATGAGAAGAGTCCAATCTTCATGAGTACTTAGGTACTATGTGATAAGTGGGCAGTGACCCAGCCACATACCATAAATTATCCTCGGAAAATTATATTATGTACAAAAAAAATATAAATTAAAAATTACTTTTTATGCATATATATTAAACCTTGAATATCGTCTTTGGTGGTATTTTTGAATCCGTCACTATATTTGATGGTGAATTGTTTTAACTCGTGATTTCAGCCCTCTACTACCCTCACTTTACTTGCCATTTACCAATATTGAAAACCCTTTACGCCTTTCTTGCTATTGTGCAGGCTGTAGCTAATGGAATGTGATTTAGGCAATGACCTCAAAATATCTTCATAATTATTGCCAAGCCAACCCAGGCACACTGCTCCTCTTTTTCACTTTAATTTCCAATTTTACTATTTAATTCAATCTTTGGTTTTGTGCTTTCTGAAGAATAGTAGCAATTACTTTTGTCCTATTTTAGAGTTGTTTGAATAAGTTCATATGCAAATCAAATTATTTTTGTAAGTATTTTTTAGCTTATTTACGTGTTTGGTAAATATATAAGCCAAAATCAACCAAAAATTATAAATTAATCAGCCTAATTGATGCGTTAGAGGCGTTACACATTTTTTGCTTGACTAAGATCATTTCCTATTATAGGTTTTATGGGATCGTTAATTAGAACTAGGGGTGTACATGGGTCGGGTTGGTTCAAATTTTATAATTACCAAACCAAACCAATTATGTCGGATTATTAAATCTAAAGACCAAACCAAACCAATAAAATTCGGGGTTTTCACTCTCGGTTTTTCTCGGTTTTTTTTCGGATTTTTTTCCGGTAAAATCTTCGTAGAAAAAAACATATAAATTATGCACAAAATATTTCTTTAGTCCTAGTAAGATACAACTATATAAAGTATTTTCCAAGAAATAATATAAAATATGAGATATGTCATGGTATTATCCTAAAATATTCAACAATAAAATTATGTAATATAAATATTGCTAATTAAAAAGCCATAATAAAAATAAACATAATCTAAGAGTACTAAGTCATGCTAAAATAAGTAGACTAATAAGGGAGTATTAAATACATGACTAAACGCTAAAGAAAAAATAAAAATAGGTTATGCATTTTATCTAAATTATTGCAAAACAAAAAATAGATATTCAATACATTCCCGTTCGTAGTATTGAATTAAATATCTTTTGTTAGCATTAGTATTGATTTGATTTTGGTTTGAGCTTTTGTTAACACTATTTAATTTACCAATGTTAATGATTATAAAACTTATTGGAACATTCAAAAGTTCTAAGTTCAATCTTGAAATAATACCTCAAAAAATAAAATTATGAAATCTTTTAAGAAATATTTATAAATTACATCACAATAAGTATATTTATATATTAAATATATCTAAAATTTTTATATATGTAATGTCGGGTTGGTTTGGTTTCGGTTTGACTTTCTTTAGTAAAACCAAACGAAACCAATTATGGTCGGGTTTTATTTTCCAACACCAAACCAAATCAAACCAACCCATAGTCGGGTTTTTTTTTCCGGTTTAACTCGGATTATCAGGTTGGTGCGATTTGTCGGTTTCCTTTGTACATCCCTAATTAGAACTTTGAATGCTGAAGCAAAATAGAGTTTTGTCCATCCAATTAGGCCAGATAACAACGACGACAAACTCAGTGTATTCACACAAGTAGAGTTCAGAGAGAATAATGTGTATGCAGTTCTTACTCGTACCTTTAAAAAAGTCTGTTTATGATAGACCATTGACTCATGGAAAAGTTAGATAAACACAAATTATTGATTAAGAGGAAAAGAGTGCAAAGCGAGTCATTGATTACATCAGAATTACGATCAAATCAGTGGAGGAATAAGTTGGATTACCTTATTGACAACAACATTTTGCTTAATTAAGTTCGAGAAAAAATTAGAAGGTTTTCTATTGGCCCTTTCTAGTTACGACACTTTGTCCAATAAAGTTTAGTCAAAATTAACTATCACCAAGCCCTTTTTCGTTCTCTTCGTAATACAAGTAACTGGCTCTTCAAAAAATTTCAAAACAACTGTGACAACTACCTTTTACGTTTTATTTTTTCCCGTTCCAAATCATAAAATAGTACTATAATATATTTTTATTTGATCAAATATAGTCTTGAGTAAATTTGGGGAGAAATTCAAAAATAGTCAGATTTACAACTGGTCGTTCAAAAATAGTTCAGTTTCAAAAGTAATCGAAATTTAATCACTTTTTATATAAAGATAAATCTGAGCGAAAACACTGTTCAAACCTGGAAAATACGCCAGTATAATATACTGGAGTTCCAGCAAGTATAATTGTCCAATATAATATACTGGAGTTTGGAGCACCGGTGCTCCAGTCTCCAGTATATTATACTGGAGTTAGCAAAATATACCGGTCCAGCATAATATGCTGGAGTTCATACACAGGTGCACCAAACTCCAGTATATTATGCTGGACCGGTCTCTGTTGCAGCAAAATAGTGACTATTTTTTATTGACTTCGTAAACGCTGGCTCTTTTTGAATGACCAGTCCGAAAACTGGCTATACCGTGCTATTTTTACGTAAATTTTTGAAATTGCCGTTTTGGGCCTGTAGGTGTCAAATTGATCTATTATGGGCCTGTTAGTTCTTGACAGCTAAAAATTGGTTCAACTGCATCGTCACGCTGACTGAAAAAATTTATAAAGTCTGTTTCCAACTTTACTACAGGTCAACTCATTGAAAATTAGAAATATGGAGGAATTATGTACGTAAAACGTAAAATTGATACTATTTTTTTTATTAGGTTATTTCAAAAAGTTTGAAATATTGTAATATTTTTCTAGCAGAAAACTTTTATAGTCATACAAATGCTATGACTAGTGTAAGAAAGCAAATTTTAAAATTTTGTTGTCAGGCAAATATTATATATTTAAGATAATAAGTTTTATAAGTTTTCGTCTTTATTAAATTTTATATCAAGTAAACTGTCCAAACAAATTGAAACAGAGGAACTAATTTTTTAAACACTCAATAGCAAAGAAAGACCAATTATCCATCGTCCACCAACTACTAGCCAACATTCCAAAAATATCACCATGATTCCTTCCTATTTTTCTTCTTAAGTTCTGTGCCCCTCTTGGTCTTTACAACTTCAATTAAACTTTGAACAGCCTCTCTTGTTTTTCTCTTCCTTTCTTTGAGACGGTTAAACCACGGAGTTAATTCATACAAAAGAATCAATTTTTGATGGTTTGACAACGGCGTTAATCCAGATTAAAGAATAAATGTCAGATTTTGCAGGAAAATATACAAGCACGTGTAATCTAAAAAGTCCTTCTATTGTCTTTACTCTAAAAATTCGATCTATCCTTTTTGTTATATTTTGGTGTTATGTAGATAAATTTCATGCTAACAATAAATTCAGCAATCTAATATTAGCACGTTAAAATTAAAGTGAAGTGTATATGGAATACACATGTGGCGAAGCTAGCTGTCTGATGGGTGCCTGCGACTGAGCGATACTTGGATCCTTGTGCATCAGAATTTGACATGTCTAAGTACAAGCTGAATTTTGCAATTTATTTATGAAATTAAAAGAAATGGAGTAATCATCAAGGTACGATTATATGATTTAAGTTTTGTGAATTAGTTTCACTAAAGTTAATTAGGAGAAGATCAATACAATTCAGTCAGGTAAAGATTTATTCCCATCGGATGTTTATACCAGATCATATCAACTTATCATGGTTAAGTAATATAATGAATAAGAATATCAACTAATCATAATAAAAGGAGAAAAGTTCTACCTACAAACACATGTATTGAATATTGGTCATTTAATTACATAGTAATGTTTTTAAGGAAACTGGCAAGCAATGTTAGCACAACGAAATATCCTCTATTTTTTTTGGTTAAAAGGATATAATATGTAATAACATAAACTAATTAGTGTCAGTTACAATATGTAGTACGATATTCGCGTCTACAAATAAAGAGTAATCTATTGCTACATTAATGTTATTACAAACCATTATTTTTCTTTTATTGGTAAACATCGGAGTAACTACCAAAAAATTTCTATCCACTTCAGTCCACTTCCCTGCTTCCTTCACTAGCTTGTCCGTGACTCTATTTGCTTCTCTGAAGACGTGGTTTACTGGTGGACGGGCCAGTGCTACCAGGAGTGATCACCTGCATTCACATATCAAATTGTCAAAAATTAGGTTATCTCTATTGATACAATTAATTGCCTGAGCAGAATCCATTATTTGTTATCGCCATCTTTAGCCCCTGCATCAATGCTATTAGTTCATAGTGTTGTATGTTAGTACATGTTATTTTTTTCATGAAACCCATTACTCAGCCCTCCCCTGCTATTCCTAATAACCCCGCCCAGGCCTCCCACCAGTTCATTTTGAAGGGTTGCACCATCAGTGTTGAGTTTGTAGTGGTCCCTTTGAGGGGGGTGCCATTTGATCTAGATGAACAAATCAGGTTTTCCTGGCATCCTCCTGCTACATGAATGTACTCTATGGCTTTGGCTTTTAATAATAAGCCAAAGGAAATATTTGATCTTACTAGGAACTTTCCTAGCCCATATCCAATTGAAGCCCCCTTCCTGGTCATTTTCCTGATTGGACATTCGAAATTAGAGCAAATATACGACAACCCACAGTATAAATACAACGAAGCAACATTACAAGAGACAAAAGGCCTAATTTTAGAGACCTGTTATTGTTACTTTATTATTAAAAGTTGATAGCTATATAAATATCATGGTCATACAAAGCTTTTGCCCCTTGAACTTGCTTAACCACACATTTCAAAAGTCTTCTCCTTCCCCCTTAATAGATTACCAAAAATTTCCGAGAAAGAAATTAAAAGCACATAAATCTTGGCCCGAGGTAGGTTAACCATCTATGTTTTAGACTTGAGAAAAATAATGCAATGAATCTGAACCGTCAGCTACCTGCCCAATTACATTTAATGAAACTCTTAAATTTAGTTATTAATACTACCTGGCCGACGACTTCTTGTTCTTTTCTTATCCGAAATCTCATTTTATTCTTAAAAATCCTTTTTGCGGTTCTGAGAATTTTCTGCCGGATGGATGAGTCAATCATAAATTTAATAGTATTTGGAGTTGTATCATGGACGACATTATTTTTATTAACAAGAAAAATATTTCCAAATCGTTCTTTTGATTTTTGCAACCGTTTGGTTTCCACAGTTCATGCAATTTTAGCAGTAACATTAGCTTCTATTTCTGTTCAAGATTGGAGTGGCCCTATTAGTCCTTTGGCTTCAAGATCTACTACCAAGCAGGTATTTTGTATTGGAATTTTTTTCTTGATAATATTTTCAAGTCTTGCTCTAATGGTGATGTTTGAAAAAACTGAACAGATGAGGGCAATAGCAGTGAGTGTAGCCTATCTTATTTATGATTTTGTATGCTGTCTATTTGACAAGCAAGTGAAGATTGATAACTTAATTCATCATTTGGTTAGTGCTGTTGGACTTGGAGCTGGGCTTTACTATGAATGGGCAAGTAAAATCCTCTTCTTTTTTTGTTTTTTGTTTTTTGTTTTTTTGGTAATAAGATCCTTTTTTTGGCCTATTAAAATACATCTAAATACAAAATGTTTAAATCCTCACTTTTAACTATGAAAAGTTTTGTAATATGCAGTGTGGTTCAGAAATGGTAGCAGCATTGTGGTTGACAGAGATTTCCAGTCCATTCTTACACTTGAGGGAGATTCTCAAAGAGCTTGGATACAAAGACACTGACCTTAATCTTGCTGCTGATGTTAGTTTCTCGACTTCTAATTTATTCTCTTTCCAATTTAAAGATATTTTTTTCCCTTGATTTCATTTTATTTGATACTATTAGTTTAGTGAAACAGAGTTAAGTTATTAACTTATAAGACACCAATCTAGATCTTGCAGTTGATATTAGCTTCTCAAGTTCTAATTTATCTACTTTATTTCCACTATAAAGAAATTTTGTTGAACTGGATAATGGATTTAAAATGATATATAGCAGTAGAAAATATTAAGTTGCAGTTGAATTTTTTAGTTAGATAAAATACCACGTGAGAAGGGGAACCTTGGTGTAACTGGTAAAGTTGTTGTCATGTGATCAGGAGGTCATGGGTTCGAGCCATGGAAACAATCTTTTGCAGAAATATAGGGTAAAGCTGCATACAATAGATCCTTGTAGTGCGGCTCTGCTACAGACCCCGCGCGTAGCAGAAGTTTAGTGCACCGGGCTGCCCTATATAAAATACTATGTGAAAGCTTAAAATTTGTAATTGTACAGAGTAATTATTATCAATGGAATGACATCCAATATGTATGTAATCACTAAGCCATGATAATCGCTTTAATTTGTAGGTTTTATTTGCAGTAATTTTCAGCTGTGCTAGGATGGTAGGAGGGCCATATCTAACCTATGTGACTCTTTCTGCTGATAATCCAATCCTCATTAAGGTAATTACAAGTGCTTCTATAATTATGGCGTAATCACAATTTCTTTTAAAACAAAAGCTAATTTTAAAATAACAAATTGGTGAAATAATTTTTCTATGATTTTCCAGGCCATGGCTTTTGGACTGCAACTTGTTAGTGCTTTTTGGTTCTATAAAATTGCTAGGATGATCATGTACAAATTCTCTAGGAGAACTAAAGCAAAAACTGTTCCTTCAAATATGTAATTTTGCTGATAATTTGTATCATAGAGCAAATCAAATTCTTCTGTATCAAACATTCATAACTTTTGAGGAGAAACAGATTCATCCCTTTCCCTTACACTGCCATGAATAAAAGGATAGAATAGAAAAAAAATGGAAGGTCTGTTTTCAAATAGCTAAAACACTATAGGTGACTTATTTCGATCTGTCTACGACTTGGTCGGTATAGTTACTCAATACCTAGCCAAAATAGTAGTTACCCAATAAAATTGTATAGGTGCACGCCAATTGAATCGAACAACGGTTAGCAATTAAATATTAATGATAAAGCATCAAAGCTGGAATGTCAAATAAGTGGAAATGAGCTAAATTTGAGCAGAGTAATATGAACTATGTCAATGAATGAGCGGGTCAATGTTTCTTGGTAAAAATAGCACGGTATAACTAATTTTCGGATTGGTCATTTAGAAATAGTCAGCGTTTACTAAGTCAATGAAAAATAGCCACTATTTTGCTGCAACAGAGATTGATCCAGCATAATATATTGGAGTTCGGTGCACCTGTGTATGAATTCCAGCATATTATGCTGGACCAGTATTCTTTGCTGGCTCTAGTATAATAATACTGGAGACTGGAGCACTAGTGCTCTAAATTCTACTAGATTATGCTGGACCGGTACACTTGCTGGAACTCCAGTATAATATGCTGGAGTTCAAGTATACTTATGCTGGAACTCCAACATAATACACTGGCGTATTTTTCGGGTTTTGAACAGTGTTTTTGCTCAGATTTATCTTTACATGAAAAGTGACTAAATTTCGATTACTTTTGAAATTGAGCTATTTTTGAACGACTAGTTGTAAATCTGACTATTTTTGAATTTCACCCTGTTTCTTGGACTGAAATATGTTAGGTTAAGATGGGCTAAGCGTTAGTTCACGGTCCAACCCTTCAAAATATAACCAAGTTTTTTCATTTCTAATAATTTGTTTAGTTAACCTATTTATTACTATTAATTTTTAAAAATATTATATGATTAATTTGCCATTTCTTAATTAAACAAAATAGTACAATAGAAAATAAAAGATAAGAGCAACGAGATAACAAGAAACAAAAACAGATAGGAGAGCAGAGTAAGCAAAACAACATGACGGCGGCACCGGGCCGATGGTGGAAGCTGTTCAGTTCCCAACTAAAACTGTGAACTACTGTACAGTTAAAGTTGGTTGTAATTAGCGTTAATTGTAGTTAGTCAGTATGTTAGTATATTAGTTATATGTGGGGCCCAGTGGCTAAGTTATTCATGTATATAATATGTCTCTCTTTTCATTTTTACATAAGAAAGAAAAACATTTTTCTCTCATCTGCCAATATCTCCCTCTCGAGTTCATCTTTCATCTCAGATCCAATCTCAATTACTTGCTGAATCTGGAGATTGAGCTCAGCTTTATCAAGCTCAGAGAAACAGAAAAAATATTTACGATTTCCTTTTAATAACGTGATATCCGTATTCGAAATATGAAATATTATTAATTCTCACATCATCTTTAAGGAACTACGATAAAATTTGAAATTAGGTCAACTTATTTCTCACAGACATTTTCCTGAAACTATAATTTTGAAATCAGGTCAAACTTATTAATTTAATGGAATCATTGGTGAGCATAATCTACTATAACATTACTTCACCAGTACTCAAATGTCACATTCTAACAAATGCAAGTTTTTTTCTTTTCGAGTTGTAGAGCTAGAAATGAATTCTAAAGAATATGCGTCGAGATTAGTACCTAATTAATATGACCTACAGAACTGTTTCTTAATTCCTTTTTCAATATTTTTAAATGGTTAATCTACCAAGATTAATTGCGTAAAGTTTAAGCATGTTTTCTACAATTAAGTATACTGCTCTAAGATTTTGTGCTAATGTTAGTGAAACTCTTGAATTGAGTTACTAATACTACTCGCCAACTTTCTTGTTTTTTCTTAACAGGAATCTCATATATCTGTTTCTTATATTATTTATTTTTATTCTAAGAAAAAACATTTTTGCTGTTCTGGGAATTTGCTGCTAGATGGATGAGTCTATCATAAATTTGGTAGTTGTATCATGGACAACATTATTTTTATTAACTAGAAAAATATTTCCCAATCGTTCTTTTGACTTCTGCAACCGTTTGGTTTCCACTGTTCATGCAATTTTAGCAGTAATATTAGCTTCTATTTCTGTTCAAGATTGGAGTTCTCCAGCCTGTCATCTAGGACCGAAATAAATCAGGTGTCATGTGAAATAGCGAAAGCTAGAAAAGCAACACTTGAACGACGATAAATCAGATAACAAAAGAGAAATATACCAAAAGAGATACAAACATTTAACGTGGTTCGGCCAATTGACCTACGTCCACGGGCAGAGATGAGCAATCCAATGTAATAAAAGAGAGTACAAAAATATTGAGAGAGCAACCTCACGAAGAGACAAACACAAGTGACACACTAACACTTGTCCCGTAAAGTTCTTCCTCTAAACACGATTCTCAAACCACCGCATATGGCTACATTGTGGATGCTACTGAATAAGAAGGAAGAGTCCTGAAGTGCAAACCTTTTCTTACCAGAAAAAGGACTAGCCAAATATGGGAGATTCATGTTTCCTTCTAAGAAATAGGAAAACCCTTTCCTTCAAAAAATAAGGAAAACCAAATATGGTAAGAAAATCAAGACAACACCTACCACTTTGGCTTCAAGATCTTCTCCCAAGCAGGTAATATTATATTGGTATTTTTTGTTTTCATTTTTCTTAAGAAAATAGCAAAGTTAACTCTATTTTAAATTTTTAATGGTGATGCTGACAAATATTAAACAGATTAGGGCAATGGCAGTGACATTGGCCTATCTTATTTATGATTTTGTATGTTGCCTTTTCGATAAGCAAGTGAAGATTGACAACTTAATTCATCATTTGGTGAGTTGTTGTTGGTCTTGTAGCTTCGCTTGCCTATGAATGGGTAAGTTAGATCATCCTTTCGTTTTGGTTTCAATTTCAATATTTGTTCTTGTTTTCTTAATTTTTCGCTTCGCTTTCTTGTTATCTTGCTGATATTATTGCTTGATGTTACTGTTTCTTTTTGCATCTTTTCTTGAGTCGATGATCTATCGGAAACAATCTCTCTACCTTCTCAAGGTAGGGGTAAAGTCTGCCTACACGCTGCTCTCCCCATACTCCACCTATGAGAATACACTGAGTTTTTGTTGTTTTCTTAATTTGAGTTTACCTTAAAAAAAAATTAACACTGTTGGTCATCTAGAGGATAATTAAAGGTAAGAATCTGTAAAAAGTAAAATTAATATTATGAAAATGAGGCAAGTTATATGTTACAACACAATAAATACACTAGTAGTGTAAATAAAATGTGGATTGACAGTGTATATATTAGTTAAATCTTCCTTATAACTAAGAATTGTTTGTGACATGCAGTGTGATTCAGAAATTATAGCAGCATTATTGTTGACAGAGATTTCCAGTCCATTCATACACTTGAGGAAGATTCTCAAAGAGCTTGGATACAAAGACACGGACCTTAATCTTACTGCTGATGTTAGCTTTTTGAGTTCTAATTTATTTTCTTTCCAATTTAAAGGGAATTAAATTATGTCATTGATTTTGTTTTATATGATATTAATAATTCTGTTCTTAAATTGATCTCTTTTGCAGGTATTATTTGCAGTTATTTTCAGCAGTGCTGGGATGATAGGGGAGCCATATCTCATATCTTACCTTTATGACTCTTTCTGCTGATAATCCAATCCTTATTAAGGTAATTAATTTCATGGATTTCAATTATTATAGAATACACAATTTCTTTTATTTAACAAAAGTCGACTTTAAACCAAATCTTGCACCTTTATAGTGCATGAATAGTGTTGCACCAATCAACACCAAATTTGATTTATTATTATTTTATTTTTATTTTTTTATTTTTTTGGACTTTTAATTTATCATATATTGTGTATATAATTAATTTTTATATTAAGATCTTTATAATTTTAATTTTATATCCTATTTTTTGATATATTATTTTTTGTATATATTATATTTATATAAAATTATAAGTTAATTTTATTATTATTATAATTGTATAAAAAGAAATATAACCATTATTTAAAAATAAAAAATGAAAATGTAAGATATCTAATGTTGCTAAAAATGAAAAGTGAAAACTAAAATTTAAAAAAGAAAATTAAAAAGAAAAGAGGTGCAAGATTAACAAAAGAAAGTTGAATTAAGGATAAAGATGCGCATTTCACACTTCGTAATGCATATATCGAGCATTTATGGGAGAATAGAGGCGAAAGTTAAATATTTATGTTGTACTTAAATTAAATTTGACTATGATGTAATATTTATTTAATTATCTTTTATCAATGATTTTACTTTTAGTTGATTTATCCTTTAAAATAATTTTGTAATAAATGATTATATAAGTGGTGAATGTGAATTATATATGATGAATATGGAATAAAGAAAAAAGATAGAATTTGTTTGAGGGAAATAAAAACTAAAATTTAAATAGAAGATAATTATATAATATAGAAAAGAGAGAAGAAATATTCTTTTTTAATATAAAAAATGATAATGATTGGAGTAAATTTGGTGTTACACCATTTTGATGTGAAATTTGGTGTTAAGGTTGGAGATGATCTTAGGTATCAAACACTGGCGTTTGAAGAGAAACAAAGTCATTCCTTTCCATTACATTCCTAAGAGATTAACAAAAAGACTTTCGATATCTTTGTCATTTCTTTGCATGCTCAAAACTAGGTAAGAATGCATGGATAACTCCAGAACTATTCTCTCAGCCACCACTTTCAATGAATTTCTTTCTCTCCTTATAATTCGGGCCTCGTTTTTCACTGAAATTTCACTCGTATTGCTTGTTTGATTTTGCTCTAGTCATATGCATGACTCATGCTTCTTTAGGTTCTTTAAATTCCATGGATGATATAACTTTAGAAATTAATGCAGTCAATTATGTTTCTCCTAGTAAGTTTTAGTTAGCTACCTATCATTTGTTTTAGAATTCTTCTGGTAGATTATTTGTGGTAGACAGGAAGGACTTTGTATAGTTGCAGCCTGATTTGGAAATGGAAAATGTTGAATGTGCCTTTGAAATAGTGTATGGGTCAAAATCTATCTTTAGAATACTTTAAGTCAAAATGGTATTAGTAAAATATTCTCAGGTCGCCACGTGTCAAAGTGATCTAAGAAACAATGAAGGTCATGGTCGAAGAGTCAGCAAGGACTAAAGTCGAGGAGTCGTCAAAGATCGAGGCCAAGGTCGAATACCTTTGGCAGAGCTATAACGACTAGTTTTAAGATAGAACACTAAAGAGAATATTCTAGTGAATATTATCTGGATTTGTACTATTAGTATTTTTAAGAACATGTTCCCTATAAATAGAAAGAGACACAATGATAGGGGACATGAGATATTTATTTGTAAGATATACTTTGACTTTGAAGAGAGAATCTGATCTTATTGCAAGCCTACAAAAATAACTTTTTCATTAAGATTCTTATCCACACTTTTTCACTGGATTCGAGAATAACTCGGATATTCAAAGGCTTGTCCATCATTCATCATTGTCAGAAATATTCATTGATTTCATCCTTTCTCGGGTGACTCGTTCGTTCTACTTACATAAATATCATTTATTGCTATTTATCACTATTTATGGCTACATTACTTATGTTTGGCTTCTTAAATATTAATTATTGTATACCGTCATAGCTTTTTGAATAGATCTACGTGCTATTTATCACGCTGCTGAGACTTCGTCTTTAGGATGCTATTATTAACCAAGATTAATAAATTAAGTTAGTTGAACCAAGATCTATATTTTTGGTCAAACAATTAGGAGATCTAATGCTAGAGTGAAGTTAAAATCCGTATTTTGTGTTGAATTTTTAATCTATGAGGACTTTCTTTCTTGAACAAAGGAAAAAGGACTCCTAAAAGGAATAAATCTCTTTCATATGCCTTATCCTTTTCTTAAAAGAGAAGTTTTGCACTTCGATAAATTGATATTTTCTTCTCAAACAAACAACAACAACAATAACATTCACAATGTAGTCATTAAAAGAGTTTTGTTTAAGAGGAGATTATTCTTTCAATAATTATTTTTATTAGCTTTATCTGTAGGTCAATTGACCAAACCACTTTAAATAATAGTCTGATTTGATATATTTCTTTTATGCTGGATTATCGTATCAAAAGTTCTCTTTGTTAGCTTCACAAGCACCATGTTTCGATCCCAACAAAACGCACTTCAATTCAATCATGCTTATTGGAATCAACTTAAGTATTCATTATTTTTAAACTTAGAATTTTTTAAATTTTGTTGTTCAGCGTCCCCTGATAGCATATGATTAGTGGTGGTAAGGCTGGTGTAGTATCTCAATGTAACGATCCGGCCAGTCGTTTAATGAGTTACCGCTCTGTTTCCCCCATTTTTGCTTCTTTATGTCTTGTTTAGATGTATTATGTGGTATCAGGTTAGTTGATAGGGGTCCGGAGTGGTTTTGGAGAGGTTTGAGACACTTAGTCTCTTTTGAGTAAGCTTAAGTTGGAAAAGTCAATCGGACGTTGACTTATGTGAAAAAGTGCTCAGATGTGAATTTTGATGGTTCAGATAGTTTCGTTAGGTAATTTGGGACTTAAGAGCGTAATCGGAATGTAATTTGGAGGTCCGAGGTAGATTTAGGCTTGAATTGGCGAAGTTGTAATTTTGGCGCTTTCCGGTTGGTAGTGAAAATTTTGATATCGGGGTCGGAATGGAATTCCAAAAATTGGATCAGGTCCGTTGTGTCATTTGTGACGTGTGTGCAAAATTTCAGGTCATTCAGAGGTGGTATGATAGACTTTTTGGCCGTTTGCGAAATTCAGAAGTTTTGGAAATCTTAGGCTTGAATCCGAGGGTGTTTTGATGATTCGATATTGTTTTGAGTGTTCTGAAGGTTGGTATAAGTTTGAATAGTATAATGCGACTTGTTCGTACTTTTGATTGAGGTCCTAGGGGCCTCGGGATGATTTCGGATAGTTAATGGGAAGTTTGGAAATTTGTTGGAGTAGCTCCAGCTGCTGAGTTTTCTGTCATAACCGCACCTGCGGATTGGGGACCGCATGTGCGGGCCCGCAGAAGTGCAAGGGGGGTGTGGATGCGCAAATGGGCGAGAGGCAGATGCAGATGTTTGAGCGCACCTACAATAGCGCAGGTGCGGGATTTTGATCGCAGGTGCGGTTAAGTGAATTCTGCAGATGTGCACCTGGGACCGCAGGTGCGAGATTTCGACTGCAGAAGCGGTTTAGCTGGGGCAGAACATATAAATTTAGCCCTTCATGATTTTTAGTGGTTTTTCACCATTTTCATGCGGGTTTGAGCTTGGGAGAGCAATTTGAAGAGAGAATTCAAGAGGGTTTCGTGGAGGTACGATTTTTGGACCCTAAACTTATTTCTAGGATGGTTTTTGACTGATTAAGCTTGAAATCTATGGAAATTAGTAGCAAAAAAATTGAGGGTTTAGGGCTTGGAAATTGGAGACCTTAATCTAGGGATTTGGGGGGTCATTTGTGGTCGTTTTTTATTATTCTTGGTATGAACTCGTAAGAGTGTAAGGATTCTAGTTTTGTAAATTTTATCCGAATTCGAGGTGTGGGCCCGGGGGGTCAAGTTTGACCAATTTCGGGATTTGTGATGTAATTAGATTATTTTTGTGTGGGCTTTGTTCCCTTAGCATATATTGATGTTATGGTTCTGATTTTGGTTTGATTCAGGGCATTTGGAGGCAGAATCGAGAGGAAAAGGCATCGCAGGCTAGAGTTTGGCTTGGCTTGAGGTAAGTAACGCTTCCAAACTTGGTTCTGAGTGTTCGAAACTCCAAACTATGTGTTCTATAATTACTATTGAGGTGACGCAATACCAAGTGACGGGCGAGTGGGCGTGCACCATGAGAAATGTGGCCTGGATCATTTCGTGGCACCGCTTAGCGACTCTTTTATGCTGATATCTGTGTTGTAATTATGTGATTAAGTTAATGAGTTGCAAATCATGCTAATCATCATGTTAAGACTTCACGCCAACACTGTTGAGACCCGAGAGGTTGTTTCTTGCTGTCATGTCTTTAACTTCATTTATATTCTATACTCAGTCCTGTTCATACATATTATATCATGTCTTAGTCTCGATTATTACTATTTGACATATCATATCATTGTTCGGGCTTGTATCATGATATTTTAGCCTATGTGTGTGAGACTGGAGAGTAGTGACCGAGAGCCTGATATTGATTGACAGTATGGGATCGGGCTGCATGCCGTACCGAGATATTGATCATGCCTTCGCTGGCATTGATATAGCGCTTGGGCTAAGAGAAGCCCCTTGAGAGTCTTTACACCCCTAGTGAGCGCAGTTGATGATATTGAGGGATGGATCTTCCCTGGATATAGATCTTGTCCGAAGTATTAGTATGGAGATGGATCTTCTCCATAAGGATGGATTGGCCTGTTTCCTCGATACTGGGTGACTTATAGTCAGCGATGTATATATTCCGGGATGGATCTTCCCTTGGCCAAATGGGCCATATACAGTACCGAGTGGTTGAACACTGTGAGTAGAAGTATTATACGCAACAATGATCATGCTATCTATGCATTGGTACTTAGGGGTTCCTTAGCTTTATACTCTGCATTGTTCATACTGTGTTTATTCACTGCTGAGGATTTACTTGAACTGTAAGCATGTCTACTTTTCAGTACTATTAAATATTGCTACCTATTGAGGTTTGGTTCGTCACTACTGTCAGTCCATAGTTTGGACTTGTTACATACTAATTTGGTGTACTCACGTTACCCCCTACACCCCTGTGTGCAGATCCAGGTATCTCGGGGCACGGTAGTGGTTGCTGATCTTGCCAGTTGGAGACTTTCTGTGGAGATTGTGAGGTAGCTGCTTGGCGACCATAGTTTCGCCTTCTCCTTTCCTTATCTTTCTTTAGTATATTTATTTGGATATTCTCAGACCGTGTTGGTCATGTTATTTCGAACAGATGTAGTAGTTTTGGCTCATGACTTAGTAACACCCGAGGTCGGGTTTGTATTTCTTTCCGCTGGATTTAATTTCTACTTTTATCTTATTGGATTCTGTTAAAACAATAATTTTCTTAAGTCTTTAATTGAAAAATGGAGTATTTTGGAAATAGTTGGCTGGCCTAGATTCACGATAGGCGCCATCACGACCGGGGTCAGTTTTTGGGTCGTGGCATGTTGGTATCAGAGCCTAGATTACATAGGTCTCACGGGTCATGAGAAGGTTTAGTAGAGTCTCGCGGATCGGTACGGAGACGCCTGTAGCTATCCTCGGGAGGCTACAAAACCTTTAGGAAAAACTTCACATTCTTGAATTCTTGTCGTACGAATCTGTTAACTATGTTAAGTAAATTTCTGTTATTCTATTCTCTCACAGATGGTGAGGACACGTGCTACCGATCAGGGTGGACGACCACCAGTACCACTAGTTGGGGTCGCTAGAGGTCGAGGACGTGGTCGAGGTCATGGTAGGGGAAGGGGTGTGGCCCGTACAACAGCTAGGGCAGCACCTGTAGATCCACCCGCCGCCCCAGTTCATGATCAGGCTCCAGCAGAGGATGCTCCACCAGCACCAGCTCATGTACCGGCTGTGCCTATTGTTATTCCGAGTCTCCAGGCGACTTTGGCTCATATTCTGACCATGTGCACCAGTCTTGCTCAGGCAGTCGCAGTTTGTACGACATCAGCTACTTCTCAGGCCTGGGGAGGCACTCAGACTCTCGCCGCCCGTACACCCAAGCAGATTGTTCAGGGACTCCAAACACCGGAGGCACCACTAGCCTAGCCGGTTGTACATGCTTAGGATTTTGTGGTTCCAGTTATGCCTGATGACGAGCAACGTCGATTGGAGAGGTTTGGTAGATTTCAGCCTCCGACTTTTAGTGGTACAGAGGGAGAAGATGCCTAGGGTTCCTTGGATAAGTGTTAGAGGATATTGTGTACAACGGGTATTCTGGAGACTAGTAGGGTCTCATTTACTACTTTTCAGTTTTCTAGGGCTGCCTTCACTTAGTGGGAGGCTTATGAGAGGCGTAGGCCTGTTGGTGCACCGCCCCTTACTTGGCATCAGTTCTCCATCTCTTCCTAGAGAAGTATGTACCGCATTCCCGCAGAGAGGAGCTGTGCAGGTAGTTTGAGCAGCTATGTCAGGGGGATATGACCGTATCGCAGTATGAGATGAGATTCTCTGAGTTGGTCCGTCATTCTATTTGGCTAGTTTCCACAGACAGGGAGAGGATCAAGAGGTTCGTTGATGGCCTCAACTATCAGCTATGAGTGTTACCACGGACAAGGAGAGGATCAGGAGGTTCGTTGATGGCCTCAACTATCAGCTACGAGTGTTTCTGTCCCCAGATAGAGTATCTAGTGCTCCTTTTGAGGAGGTGGTTGACATTGCTAGAGAGATAAGTCAGTTCTCCGCCAGGAACGGGATGAGAGGGAGGCCAAGAAGTTTCCGGGATCTGGTAGCTTCAGTGGTGTTCCTTAGGGAGGTCAATCCCAACACGGTAGAGGCCATTCATTCAGACATGCTCAGCCAGCCCGTTCAGGTCACCGTGGTGGGTCATCTGGCCATGGTTCTCACAGTTCACATCAGGGTCCCTCATTTCTCAGTGCCCTTCCAGCTTAGAGTTTAACTTAGGCACCATCAGTTCAGGGCTCATCTATGCCTGGTTCTTCTAGTGGGCATCCCGGTGCACGGGGCTCCCTTCAGTCCCTACCGCCATTTGCCGGAAGAGGTTGCTTTGAGTGTGAAGATTTGGATCATATTAAGAGGTTTTGTCCCCATCTTACGGGAGGTTCATCCCAGAAGAGGAGTCAACCTTTAGCTTCAGCACCAGTTACTTCCCAGCTCTCAGTCAGCTCGGGGTGGAGGTCAGTCAGCTAGGGGCCACCCTAGAGGGGGAGGTCGATCAGGTGGTGGTCAGGCCCATTTCTATACCCTCCCAGCTAGACCAGATGCTATTGCTTCAAATGCTATGATCACAGGTATTCTCTCAGTTTGCCGCAGAGATGCCTCGGTATTATTTGACCCCGGTTCCACTTTTTCATATGTGTCATCATATTTTGCCCATTATTTAGATACGCCCCACGAGTTTCTTGTTTCATCTGTTTATGTATCTACTTTGATGGATGATACTATTATTGTGGACCGTGTATATCGGTCGTGTGTAGTGACTATTGGGGATACCCGAGTGGATCTCTTATTGCTCAGTATGGTTGACTTTGATGTGATATTGGGCATGGATTGGTAATCTCTGTGTCTTGCTATTCTGAACTGTCATGCTAAGACAGTGATGTTAGCTATGCCGGGTGTGCCACAGATTGAGTGGCGCGGTTCGACTGATTTTGTTCCCAATAGGGTAATTTCGTTCTTCAAGGCCCAGTGGATGGTTGGGAAGGGTTGTCTTTTATACTTAGCCTTTGTGAGGGATGTCAATGCAAAGGCTCCCAGTATTGATTTATTTCCGATAGTGAGAGACTTCCCGGATGTTTTTCATGTAGACCTATCGGGCATGCCGCCGGACGGGGATATTGATTTTGGTATTGATATGATGTCGGGCACTCAATCTATTTCTATTACACCTTATCATATGGAACCGGCGGAGTTGAAAGAGTTGAAGGAGAAGCTTCAGGAACTCCTTGATAAGGGGTTTATCCTTCCTAGTGTGTTGCCGTGGGGTGCGCCTGTCCTATTTGTGAAAAAAAAGGATGGCTATGAGGATGTGCATTGCTTACAGGTAGTTGAACAAGGACACAATCAAAAACAAGTATCATTTGCCTTGTATTTATGATTTATTTGACCAGCTTCAGGGAGAGAGGGTGTTTTCCAAGATTAATCTCCGTTCAGGGTATCACCAGTTGAAGATTAGGGACTCGGACATTATTAAGATAGCTTTCAGGACCCGTTATGGTTATTATGAGTTCCTTGTGATGTCTTTTGGGCTGACCAATGCCCCAACAACGTTCGTGCATCTGATGAACAACGTGTTCCAGCCTTATCTTGACTCGTTTGTCATTGTGTTCATTGATGATATTCTGGTGTACTCGCATAGTCAGGAGGAGCACGCGGAGCATTTGAGAGTTGTGTTGCAGAGATTGAGGGAGGAGAAGCTTTATGCAAAGTTCTCCAAGTTTGAATTTTGGCTTAGTTTAGTGGTTTTCTTGGGGCATGTGGTGTCCAATGAGGGTATTCAGGTTGATCGGAAGAAGATAACGACAGTTTGGAGTTGGCCCAGACCGTCCTCAGCCATAGAGATTCGCACCTTTCTTGGTTTGGCGGGTTACTATCGCCGGTTCGTTCAGGGATTTTCATCTATAACATCATCCTTGACCAAATTGACTCAGAAGGGTGCTTCATTCATGTGGTCGGATGAGTGTGAGGTGAGCTTTCAGAAGCTCAAGACTGCCTAGATCATAACTCCAGTGTTAGTTTTACCATTAGCTTTAGGTTTTTATACAGTGTATTGTGATGCTTCGAGAGTTGGTATCGGGTGTATGTTGATGCAGGATAGGAGAGTGATTGTTTATGCTTCTCGTTAGTTGAAGCCCCATGAGAAGAACTACCCCGTTCATGATCTTGAGTTGGCTGCCATTGTTCACGCGTGGAAAATTTGGAGGCATTATTTGTATGGTGTGTCTTGTGAGGTGTTTACTGATCATCATAGCCTCCAGCACTTGTTCAAGCAGAAGGATCCCAATTTGGGGCAGCGGAGATGGTTGGAGCTGCTAAAGGATTATGATATTACTATCTTGTACCATCCAGGACAGGCCAATGTGGTGGTCTATGCCTTGAGTAGGAAGACGGTGAGTATGGGGAGCTTGGCATATATTCCCGTTGGAGAGAGATCTCTTGCAGTAGATGTTCAGGCTTTGGCCAATCGGTTCATGAAGTTGGATATTTTGGAGCCCTGTAGGGCATTAGCTTGTGTGATTTCTCGGTCTTCCTTGTTTGATCACATTAGAGAGCGCCAGTATGATGATCCTCATTTGCTTGTCCTTTAGGACAGAGTTCAGCACGGCGATTCCAGAGATGTGACTATTGGTGATGATGGGGTTTGGAGGATGCAGGGCCGGATATGTGTGCCCAATGTGGATGTGCTTTGGGAGTTGATTCTGGAGAAGGCCCATAGCTCGCGGTATTCCATCCATCCGGGTGCCGCGAAGATGTATAAGAATTTGAGACAACATTATTGGTGGAGGAGAATGAAAAAATATATTGTGGAATTTGTAGCTCAGTGTCTCAATTGTCAGCAAGTGAAATATGAGCATCAGAGACCGGGTGGCTTGCTTCAGCAGATGGATATTGTAAAGTGGAAGTGGGAGTGGATCACCATGGACTTTGTAGTTGGGCTCCCACGGACTTTGAAGAAGTTTGATGCTATTTGGATGATTGTGGATTGGCTGACAAAGTCCGCGCACTTCATTCCTGTGTGTACTACCTATTCTTCAGAGCGGTTAGCAGAGATTTATATCCGAGAGATTGTTCACTTGCATGGTGTCCCAGTTTCCATCATTTCAGATAGGGGTACTCAGTTTACTTCGTCGTTTTGGAGAGCCGTGCCGTGAGAGTTAGGTACTTAGGTTGTGTTGAGCACAACTTTTCACCCTTAGACGGACGGGTAGTCCGAGAGCACTATTCAGATATTGGAGGACATGTTGCGCGCTTATGCCATTGATTTTGGAGGGTAATGGGATCAGTTTCTACCGCTCACAGAGTTTGCTTACAACAACAATTACCAGTGGAGTATTCAGATGGCTCCATATGAAGCTTTGTATTGGATACGGTGTAGATCTCTGGTTGGTTGGTTTGAGCTAGGTGAGGCTAGGCTTTTTGGTACAGACTTAGTACAGTATACTTTGGACAAGGTGAAGGTGATTCAGGAGCGGCTTCGTGCAGCGCAGTTGAAACATAAGAGTTATGCAGACAAGAAGGTCCGTCATGTGTCTTACATGGTTGGGGAGAAGGTTCTACTGAAGGTTTCACCCATGAAGGGTGTTATGAGATTTGGGAAGGAGGGTAAATTAAGTCCTCAGTTTATTGGGCCTTTTGAGGTGCTTCGGAGGATTGGGGAGGTGGCTTATGAGCTTGCTTTGTCACCCATCTTATCGAGTGTGCATCCGATATTTCATGTTTCTATGCTCCGAAAGTATTTTGGAGATCCGTCTCATGTGTTGGATTTCAGCACGGTCTAGTTGGATGGTGATTTGACTTACGATGTGGAGCCAGTGGCTATATAGGAGCGTCAGGTTCGAAAGTTGAGATCAAAGGATATAGCTTCGGTGAAAGTGCAATGGAGAGGTCGGCCCGTGGAGGAGGCTACCTGGGAGACCGAGCGGGAGATGCGGAGCAGATATCCTCACCTATTTGAGGCTTCAGGAATGATTCTTGACTCGTTCGAGGACGAATATTTGTTTAAGAGGAGGAGAATGTAACGACCCGGCCGGTCGTTTCATGAGTTACCACTCCATTTCCCCCATTTCTGCTTCTTTATGTATTGTTTAGATGTATTATGTGGTATCGGGTTAGTTGATGCGGATTCGGAGTGGTTTTGGAGAGGTTTGAGACACTTAGTCTCTTTTGAGTAAGCTTAAGTTGGAAAAGTCAACCGAACATTGAATTATGTGAAAAAAGGCTCGGATGTGAATTTTGATGGTTCGGATAGCTTCGTTAGGTTATTTGGGACTTAGAAGCGTGATCAGAATGTAATTTGGAGGTCCGTAGTAGATTTAGGCTTAAATTGTCGAAGTTGAAATTTTGGCGCTTTCCGGTTGGTAGTGGAAAATTTGATATCAGGGTCAGAATGGAATTCCAAAAATTGGAGCAGGTTCGTTGTGTCATTTGTGACGTGTGTGCAAAATTTCAGGTCATTCGGAGGTGGTTTGATAGACTTTTTGATCGTTTGTGGAATTCAGAAGTTTTGGGAATCTTAGGCTTGAATCCGAGGGTTTTGATGATTCGATGTTGTTTGGAGTGTTCCGAAGGTTGGTATAAGTTTGAATAGTGTAATGCGACTTGTTCGTACTTTTGGTTGAGGTCTCGGGGTCCTCGGGATGATTTCGGATGGTTAACGGAAAGTTTGGGAATTTGTTGTAGCAGCTTCAGCTGCTGAGTTTTCTATCATAACTGCACCTGCGGATTGGGGACTGCAGGTGTGGGCCGGCAGAAGCGCAAGGGGGGCCGCAGATGTGGAAATGGGTGAGTGGAGCTGGAACCGCAGAGCAGATGTTTGAGTGCACCTGCGATAGTGCAAGTGCAGGATTTTGATCGCAGGTGCGGTCCTTAGGCGGTTAAGTGAATTCCGCAGATGCGCACCTAGGACCGTAGGTGCGAGATTTCGACCGCAGAAGCAGTTTAGTTGGGGAGGAACATATAAATTTAGCCTTTTGCAATTTTAAGTGGGTTTTCACCATTTTCATGCGGGTTTGAACTTGGGAAAGCAATTTGAAGACATAATTCAAGAGGGTTTCGTGGAGGTAAGATTTTTGGACCCTAAACTTGTTTCTATGATGGGTTTTTGACTAATTAAGCTTGAAATCTATGGAAGTTAGTAGCAAAAAATTGGGGGTTTAGGGCTTGGAAATTGGATATTTTAATCTAGGGATTTGGGAGGTCATTTGTGGCAGGATTTTGGTATTCTTGATATGTATGAACTCGTAAGAGTGTAAGGATTCTAGTTTTGTAAATTTTATCGGAATCCGAGATGTGGTCCCGGGGGTCGGGTTTGACCAATTTCGGGATTTGTGATGTAATTAGATTATTTTCGCATGGGCTTTGTTCCCTTAGCATATATTGATGTTATGTTTCTGATTTTTGTTAGATTCGGGACATTTGGAGGCCAAATCGAGAGGAAAGGGCGTTACATGATAGATTTTGACTTGGCTTGAGGTAAGTAACGCTTCCAAACTTGGTTCTGAGGGTTCGAAACCCCGAATTATGTGTTCTATGACTACTATTGAGGTGACGCAATGCCAAGTGACGATAAGTGGGCGTACACCATGAGAAATGCAGCCTGGATCATTCCGTGGCACCACTTAGTGACTCTTTTATGCTAATATCTCTATTGTAATTATGTGATTAAGTTAATGAACTGCAAATCATGCTAATCATCATGTTAGCTTCACGCCAACAATGTTGAGACCCGAGAGGTCGTTTCTTGCTGTCATGTCATTAGGTTCATTTATATTCTATATCAGTCCTGTTCATGCATATTATATCATGCCTCAATCTCGATTATTGCTATTTGACATATCATATCATTGTTCGGGCTTGTATCATGACATTTTAGCCCATGTGTGTGAGACTGGAGAGTAGTGACTGAGTGAGGCCGAGAGCCTAATATTGATTGACAGTATGGGATTAGGTTGCACACCGCGGCGAGATAGTGATCATGCCTTCACTGGCATTATTATAGCGCTTGGGCTAAGAGAAGCCCTTCCGGAGTCTTTACACCCCAGTGAGCGCAGTTGATGATATTGAGGGATGGATCTTCCCCGGACAAGGATTTTGTCTGATGTATTGGTATGGAGATAGATCTTCTCCATGATACTGGATTGGCCTGTTTCCTCGGTACTAGGTGACTTATAGTCAGTGATGTATATATTCCGGGATGGATCTTCCCTTGGCCGAATGGGCCATATACAGTACCGAGAGGTTAAGCACTGTAAGTGGAAGTATTATACTCAACAATGATCATGCTACCTGTGCATTGGTACATAGAGGTTCCTGAGCTTTATACTCTGCATTGTTCATACTATGTTTATTCACTACTGAAGATTTACTTGAACTATAAGCATGTCTACTTTTCAGTACAATTAAATATTGCTTCCTATTGAGGTTTGGTTCGTCACTACCATCAGTCCATAGTTTGGACTTGTTACTTACTGAGTTGGTGTACTCACATTATCTCTTGCACCCCTATGTGCAGATCTAGGTATCCCGGGGCACGGTAGCGGTTGTTGATCTTGCCAGTTGGAGACTTTTTGTGGAGATTGCGAGGTAGCTGCTTGGCGACCGCAGTTCCGCCTTATCCTTTCCTTATCTTCCTTTAGTATATTTATTTGGATATTCTCAGACCGTATTGGTCATGTTATTTCGAACAGATGTAGTAGTTTTGGCTCATGACTTAGTGACACCCGAGGTCAGGATTGTATTTCTTTCCGCTGGATTTGATTTCTACTTTTATCTTATTGGATTCTGTTAAAACTATAATTTTCTTAAGTCTTTAATTGAAAAACGGAGTATTTTGGAAGTAGTTGGCTGGCCTAGATTCACGATAGGCGTTATCACGACCGGATCAGTTTTTGGATCGTGACATGTTGGTATCAGAGCGTAGGTTACATAGGTCTCACGGATCATGAGAAGGTTTAGTAGAGTCTCGCGGATCGGTACGGAGACATCTATAGTTATCCTCGGGAGGCTACAAAACCTTTAGGAAAAACTTCACATTCTTGAATTCTTGTCTTGCAAATCTGTTGACTATGTTAAGTAAACTTCTGTTATTCTATTCTTTCACAGATGGTGAGGACACGTGCCGGATCAGGTTTTTGGTCGTGACACTCGAAAACTAGAATTTGATGGTATCTTACGAGCGAATCCTATGGGTTTTTGGGGAATGTTGGTTGAAAAATTAACTTTTTATGATTACATCAATAATAATACAGAAAATGATGAATTGTTCATAGTGGACTCAGTCGAGTCAGTTATAGCATCATGCTTCTTATAACAAAACGAAGCCGCTGATGCCGAGTTGGATCCTCTACTCTAGTTGTACCCTGTTTGGTCCTCTCCCTCAGCATGATGTAGATTTTAAAGCTTGTGGTTTTAATTATGCCATGTGAAATGGTAGAGCTAAAGAGTTACTATTTATGATGAAAGTGAACATAAAGACTTGCTAAAATATTAGAGGGAGTATCAAAAATAATTTCCTGTTCTAGCAAGAATGACCCGAGATATGTTTACTATTCAAGAATCACATGTAGCTTAAAGCACTTTTAGTGCTGGAAGGTTTCAAATCAAAAAGCACAAACACTCCTTGACAGGAGACGACTTAGAGAATATAGTTTTATTGTCACGACCCAAAATCTACTAAGGTCGTGATGGCGCCGGACACCACTATTAGGTAAGCCAACACCAAATAACTAGTAATTTCTCGTTTTAATATTTATTTGAAATCATTCCTTTTTAAACATTAAAAAATTAATAAAGAATTTCACTAAATAAATAATGATGTCTTTAACAAATTTTAACATTGAATGATCTCATTGATATCCCAGAACCCGGTGTCACAAGTACATGACCAATTTCTAGGAAATAATGTAATATAATAACTACCCGGAATACAAATTAGACAGAAGAAAAAATACAATACAATACTCTGAAGGAGACTCTGCTGGATGCGGGACTTCTGGGGAGGTGCAGCTCACCTAAGTCTCCGTATCAAACACGCCGCTGCGCCTGATTAGACCACTAGTCATACATGTGCCCGTGCAACAAAACTGCACAGCAAGCATAGTATGAGTAGAAAAACAACGTGTACCCAATAAATATCCCGTCTAATCTCGAAGAAGTAGTGACGAGAGGTAGACTTCGACACTTACTAGTGGTCTAATGAATTCAAATACAGTAAAGGAGTGAATAAATATGAAGAAAAGTAAACATATGAAATAAACATGTAAGTGGCACAATTCTCTTCTTTACAATTATACTCAAGCTCTCAACTAGCATGTTCCCTCCGTAACCGGAGCATATATATAAAGGTATAGTGACTATCATAAAATGGTTGTAACAATTCAATTGGTTGTCATAGTTCAAATCAGGGAAATAATGTGCGTGTATATATATAGGAAATACCGAGGCGTACGACCCGATCTAACATAAATGTAAAATGTGCACTGCCGAGGGTCGAACGACGCGAATCATAGATGCATATATTAACCTGCCGAGGTGAACGACCTGCTCCCATGAGAGTGTGGTACATAAATCCTGTCGAGGCGAAAGGCCCGATCCCATAAGAGTGTGGTACATAATCCCACCGAGGCGAACAACCCGATACCATAAGAGTGTAGAAGGAAATACCCCGCTCGCGAATCATACATGCGACGTGGTCAAATATAAGTTTAACATTTAAATCATATCTCTTTCTTGATTCTTTTGAAAATAAGGGAAATTCATCTTGTAGCTTTTTAAGGAAATTACCCCACTCGCGAAACATACATGCGACGTGGTTACACATAGATTTCTTAAGCTTATTATAACATTTCTCAATTCTTTTCGAAAATACGAAGTTCAAATGAAATCTTTTAAATCTTATATTCTTCAATTTCACTACCTTCAAAACATTTAATAAGTAAACTCAATCTCACTACCTTTCATGACAAGCAATAAATATAAATAAATAACAATATCAACAAGTCATGATGTAAGCCTAAAACAACATGGACATAGGCATAGCTAGTAGCTACGTACGGACTCTCGTCAGCTCGTGCGTATGTAGCCCCCAAAAATAGAAGCACATAATCATTTAGTTTACCTATGGGGTTAATTCCCTATTACAAGGTTAAAATGGAGACTTATTTCGCTCCGAAGTTTCATAACCGGCCTCCAAGCCCTTCCGACGACTCAACCCGATGCCCCAACACTCCAAAACTAGCCAAATAATGGGCAAACCAATGAAATACCATAATACTCATACCATAAATACCATAATATTTATATAAAATACCAATTCCGTTCGAAAAGTTGACAAAATTGCCCTTGGGCCCACATGCCCAGATTTCAAAAAATTTCGAAGATAAAGCTTACCCATGACCTCACGAACTCAATCATATAATTTTATCTCAATTTCATGCCCAAAATCGTGGTCAAAATTCAAAAATATAAATTCTAGGTCCTTCCAACAAAATCCCAAATTTCTACTAACTTCCATACTTTAATCCGTAATAATACCATGTATTTAACTCACAAGGGGTGGAATTAACTTACCTCATGTTTGATGATGAAATCCCTCTCTGAAGCTCCCCAAAAATTGCCAAACAAGGGTAAAATGGAAGACAATGGGCCAAACCCCCATTTTAAAGAAACCTTTCTGCCTCCAACATTTTCGCACCTGCGGTGCGTAGACCGCTTTTGCGGCCCTGTTTCTGCGGCGCATGTGCCGCTTTTGCGGTTCCAAGCTCAAGTCCAAAATCCTCTTCTGCGGTCCCCTCAGCGTAGATGCGCACCCGTATCTGCGGGTAAATCTTCGCACCTGCGGTCACTGCCCTTCTTCGCCCAAATCGCACCTGCGACGATTCCCTCACTTCTGCGATCACGCACCTGCAGTCGAACTTGCGCAGGTGCGATTATACTAGAACTGATACACTTTAGCAATCCCTTATTTCCCATTTTCGATCCGCTAACTACCTGGAATCTATTCGAGGTCCCCGAGACCCCGTCTAATCACACCAACTAGTCCCATAATATAACGCGGACCTGCGCGAGGCCTCAAATCATATCAAAAATGCTAAACCATGGATCACACTCCATTTCAAACTTGATGAACTTTAGAACTTCGAACTTCTTCATTCGATGCCGAAACCTATCAAATCACATCTAATTGACCTCAAATTTTGCAAACAAGTCATAATTGACATTATGGACCTACCCTAACTTCCGTAATCGAATTCCGACCCCGATATCAAAAAGTCCACCTCCGGTCAAACTTCTTAAAAACTTTCAAATTTCTAACTTTAGCCAAATGACTCCAAAATGACTTACGGACCTCCGAATCCATATCCGGACGATCCCCCAATACCAGAATCACCATACAGAGCTATTCCCAAACTTGAATTTCCAATCGGACATCGATAACACTGAAATGCACCTCAATAGAAACTTATGAAATTCTTCAAAGAATGCTAACTTCCACAATAGGCACCGAAATGCTCCCGAATCATCCAAAACCCGATCCGGACATACTCCCAAGTCCAAAAATATCATACGTACATGTTGGAACTTCCAAATCCCGATTCCGATGTTGTTTACTCAAAAATCAAACCTTAGTCCATTCTTTCACCTTAAAGCGTCCGAATTGAGAATTTTCTTTCCAAATCAACTCTGAACTTCCCAAAATTCAATTCCGACCATGCGTGCAAGTCATAATGCATGAAGTGGAGATGTTCATGGCCTCAAACCGCCGAAGAACGCGCTAAATCTCAAAATGACCGGTCAGGTCATTACATTCTCTCCCACTTAAAGTCCTCGAACGTGCTAAGAATTGCGTTAGAGTTGTTCGAAATCACTATTTAACACCTCGTTCACCTACCTGTGCTACCACAACTCAGTTAAGCACATTAGCTCGATCAAATCTGAAGATATTCTCTTTTATTTGGGCAAATAAGCCTTACAGCCAAATTTCGACATCTAGAATTCTCTGCCACGCCTGCTTCCAGCATACGAACATCGTATCAATTACTACACGAGGCACCCATACATGATTGCGTACCTTTGCTAAATCCACACTATGCATTGCATAACCTACATGACCATAATGACATCCTCTAACAATAACCGCCAAAATTCTACGAATCTGGCACTCACAACACACCTCATGACACATATAAGTCTTGTTCTAACTCTTGCAACACTGCCACGACGGAAGAGGTGTGTAGAAACTCAAACCCAACTGTGAAGTCAACAAATCATTGAATCTTTCCTCTTGACTAAAATCATTGCATCATTATGAACCAAATAACTATATTTGCCTTTTAATATACTTCATACAAACCTGGTTGCACCGAATCCCAGGTCTAATAATTGCTTCTTACCCAGTATAAGCTGCCCAAGCAATAAGCTACCTCAAATGCTGCCAAATCACATATAATGTCGCACTGTGCCAACAAGCTACAAACTCGAATGTGATACATAAGAAACGAACTCTGGAAAGGACTACTCAACCCACGTAACTAATTAGACAACAAAAAAGGTGTTATGAACCTTCCTCGGAAAATGAGAAGCAAAAGGCACAATAATACCTATAGAAAACTGTACTCAACATCATACTGTTGCGGCGTGCAACCCGATCCAAACAACATACCCGTGACGGCGTGCCACCCGATCCACACATAGAACTCACATAAGGAGATATACACTCAGCTAAATTGCTCATTACTACTAAATACCGAATATCGGTTGCAATCACACTAAGTGCATAATACCATCCCTAGGAAGATAGATAGCACCATAAGCTACAAAACTCAAGCACAACCGAGGTGCGATATATAATCTAAATCACAAGAGCCATCCTCTCACATAACACCATTGATACGGGGAACCTCAACACATGAGAAACTTATCAAGCCGTTTCACAACTCACACTACCCATTATAACATTACATGAAATAGTCGATGACGAAATAGCATCCAATGTCTGAATACTTCTTCATAAGGAACGCTATGCTGAAATGAATACATCCGGCCTGATATAAAGACCACCTTCATATTTAAATCCATCCACAAACCTCAAACCGATTCTGATCGCACCGTACTAGGCAAATAACCCTTCAAGGGTCCATAACCACCCCTTTTTCCTATAACACACAAGAACAACCATCATAATCGGAGTAAACCTCCACAGTACACACCCCAATAAGCCGAGTGCCCTTTAGGCGTAAATTCTCAAATTAGTGATATTACCACAAATCTTCATACTTGGTTTAAATTTCCAATCAATCAAGTGACTACATGTCACACGCATACAATTTTCCCGTGAGGCATGCTCCCACAACCTTCTGCACCAGATAACAAGCCTGCACATCTATACAACCGGTTGCACTAACACTGTAAAGCAAATCAAGAATCTATCACTAGGTTGCAAAGCCTCTTTCACAAAACACCAATCTCAGGTGACACTGAAGACAATACCAGCTTGCCCTAAACATTCAAATCCCTTCCCTGCTCATCCGAGCTCGTGACATCCTCATCATATACCGAACCGTAACCTTGATCCTCACTTTCAAATTTCATACCGCCCACTACACCTAACAAGCCAATATGCGATAATACAAGAATTTCATCATAGCTCCTGAACCACTAATATGGTAAACACTTCATCACATGGAAACTTTTTACTTAACTCATTCCAAGAGAACCATATCAATACGCGAGTAATTTCTCATACCCATAGAATATTCAAATCCTCAAGTAGTGGTCTAAGCCACCATAATCCTTCCGAGATCTGCCTACACATTACAAGCCATATTACTTGAATACTCCCAAATAAAATCAAATACGACGGCCATCGAGCCTCGCACGTACTACCACAAATCATATGCACAACTTAATCATGCTGAAGGAATTAGTCATTGTGAGCACGTGATTTTTGTTTTTCGCGACAATCACTCCAAAAGAAACAAAAATAATAGCAATTGGTCTTGCTGTACAATTTTTCGGATTTTACGTGGCATTTTTGGTAGTTATTTGTAATCTTCCCCTTTTGTATTTTTATCAAACAAAATATAAAAAAAATGTGTCGTGTGTAAAAAATATAAAGTGATGTTATTTTTTGTTAATTGTGTGATTAATTGTTGTTTAATGTTTTTATTAGTATTGTTTAATTTAATTAAGAGATTAAAGAGGAAAAGGGATTTTCGGATTGGGCCAGTCCAAATCAAATAAAAACAAGCCCAAACCAAATTATCCGGTCCAGATCAGTTCGGCCCCAGGGGTATCCCAACGACGTCGTTTGGGTCATGCCTGATCTGGGCCGTTGATCTCAGAATGATCAACGGCCAAGATCACATCCCACATATCCACAAACAAACCCGACCCGTTCTACCCGAACCAACCTTGACCCTTACTAAGCGAAACGACACCGTTTCATTTAAACCTTCAGATCCAGGCCGTTGATCTCGATTGATCTAACGGCTGAGATCAAGCCATCCACCCCATATATAAGCTTTCCACTCATACCCCACCCCCTATCCAAACACCCCTCCTTCGTCCTCATCCCCTCCACAGACCCAAAACCCCGAAACCCTAGAGCTGCCCCCCTTTCCCCTCACCATTAAACCCGGTGGCATGGATGCCGGTGACCCCCACCTCAACACCATAGGACCGCCTCACCACTCTGAACATGGATTTGTTGTCCCTCTGCCTTGAATCAACTCCTAGGTTCTCGAATCTTCCTTTGAAGATTCGAACAAAGACTCGATCCACCCCAGGTTTATACCAGGCCCTCCTCTGACCTCCCTCGTGACCAAACCATGTTTGGTTTGGTCCGAATCTAACCAGGGAAGCATAAATCCAAAATCTACCTTTAGGAACCCTAGGAGTCCTCATGTCTGATCTGTGTCCGTTTGAGCCAAATGATTAGGGTCTAATGGACCTTAATCGAAGTGTTCTCAGTTGAGAACACTTCGATTAAAGTCCGTTCAACCCTAAGAAAGATCGATTCAAATCCGAGCCAGGGTTTGCTGATTTTTCAAGATTTCAGGTATTTTTGCTTTCCTTTTATTAGTTCATGAGTTTTTGTTGTAGTTAAATGTTTGTTTATTGCCCCAAAATGTTTAGTTAATTTTATTTTTGAATTGTTTGTCGACTGTGTCCTGTCCACCTTGCCCGGACCTCTGTATTTGGTCAAGTCCTTCTTCATTCACTGATAATGTATGTGTGTGTAAACTGTATAGTCGATTGAATTTGAAATTGGTTGATTAATTAGATCCCGAGGTCATCTTTGTTTTGACAGTGCAATCTGAACCCCTTGTTCAATACTGTTTGATTCCAATCCTTGGTTGTTGATTGTATATGTTATAATTATTATAGTCGATTCGATACGTGTCATCGAATAGTTTCAGCTATTTGAATGATAACAATTTGATTTGTTTCCTGCTTGAAACTTTGTTTGAGTCAAATTAGAAACTAAGTGTTATCTGTGTTTGTTCGATTTGAATCAGAAACATTTATAGTTTAGTTTGTGGTTTCAGTTCAGCTTGAGTTCTGAATTGATAGCATGTGCACTATAGTGCTTTGATAATTAGAGCAAATAGGGCAGCATGGGCTGTCAGACCATTTTCAGCCTACCCATACCTTTGTTTAGTTTAATAAATGGATTAAAAGGTTTGTCAGGGAATCTCATGGGAAGAGTTCTACTTTTAAAAGATGAGTGGAAAAACAGTAGAAAAGAGGGGGGTTCTGAGTTGTCCAACAGGCTGTGAATGGCCTAATGCTAAGCTATTAAATAGGAGAACTTCCATTAGAAGAGGGGACGACTGAATTTAAAAAAAAAAGAGATACCACAAAAACAGGCATATACAGATACACATTGAGAGAGGATATATACAAGAGAGAGATAGAGAGCAAGGGATAGAAAAGACACAGACAAAATTAGAAACTATCTTTCCATTGTTGTCTTGATTTCATTTGTTTCGACCTGTCTATTCAACACTGATTTTTCCAAGTCCCAACTGAGTTTACTGGTTGTTTATTTTGTTTGTTTGTTCCTGGATTTGGTCTATCTGGGATTTTGATTCTACTCCAATCGCTCTGCTGTTATTTGTTGCTACTGCTGCTGCTCGTTGCTTTATTTGTGATCACTGCTGTCATCTGAGTTTGTTGCTGACTTGCTGCTTCTATTTTCTTCTTTGTGTTTCAGTATCCAGGTACACATTTTCGAATCTCATCTTGATGTAACAATAGCAATGAGTTGAAATAAAAGACGCGAAGAATTTTAGTCCTTTGGTACAGCACCCATAGTCTTATAAAGTGTTAGTAAATTCGCGCAAATTTTCAGATTGTAACTCGATAGGAAGACAAAGTAGGTAGTTTTGTATTTAAAACTGGGTCTGTTTAATTATCTTAACTTACAATGGTTTACCTTGTTTAATTGTGTATATGATGTGATTACATAATGCGTGGAATGTACGAGTAATTGGTATACCAAAAACTAGACTTCATTCTTAGTTATGTTCTGCACGTATAAGATGGATTGCTGTTAACCTGGACAGATGCAAAATTAATTTTAAACTATTCAACTTAATTCCTTCACATCCAAATTCCGCTAGGCAGTTTGAATCTAATTAATAGCAGTTTTCTAATAAATAGTCGATTCCATTAATCAAGCCCAAATAAGCTAGTTTAAATTCAAACTTGAAGGCCGTTTTGTGTAAGTTTAGTATATGTCATTCGTCTTGCTTGCAATCTCCCTTAGCAAATTAACAAGCGTATTCACTCGTTGAAGTAAGGCATGAGGTGATTCCCACTTCATAAACAACCAATCAGATAATTAAACAAGAATCCAAAATCGGCCAAGCATGCAATTTACTTAGAACGTAATTTCTTTCTCCATTTATTAGAGACGAACATAATAAAGATGTAATCATCGTAGGCTTACCTGCTTCACCAAAATGAGATAAGCCTCGCCAAATGAGAGACACAAACTGCGGGGCCCTCATAAGTGTATATATATTGAATACTTAGAATTTGGGATGGACTGTTTAGTGAATTTCAATGCATTCCCCAAAGATAATAATGCGTTAGACTCTTTAGGCGCGACTTAATTAAATTACATTCTTAAAATTGGGTGCGCATTTATGTGACCCAAATTCAAATATCAACGGAGTCGAAATGTGTTAACAACTACGGGTGCATTGATTGTGACGTGGTTCGAGATGCATTTTCACGACGTTGCAATTCTATACAAAATAATAATAAAATCGGTTTTAAACTTAATAAAAGCATATAAGCCATAACATGTATTTAAATCAGATATTTAGCCATTATAACAATTTAAGCAACCGTGCTAGAACCACGGGATTCGAGGGTGCCTAACACATTCCCTCGGGTCAACAGAATTCCTTACTTAGAATTTCTGGTTCACAGACTTCATTTGGAAAAGTCAAATATTTCCTCGATTTGGGATTCAAGATAAACCGGTGACTTGGGACACCAAAAACCAAACCTTTCCCAAGTGGCGACTCTGAATTAAATAAATAATCCCATTTCGAATATTGTCACTTAAATTGGAAAAACTCCCTCGCGCATTTAACCCCTCGGGGCCGGGCGCGCAAAAAGGAGGTGTGACAGCTCTAGCGACTCTGCTGGGGAAAAAGACCCAGAACCACTGGTTCAGGGTTCAAGAATTCGAGCTTAGAATAATTGTTATATTTGGCTTTATCTGATTTTTACATGTTTGAGCATAATGTGCTAAATGCTGCTTTTACCGCTTTGATATTATTTAAGTGTGTATATAAACTGTGCCGAAACCCTTCTCTTCTTACCTCCAGGGAGAAGCTCGCTGGTCGAGACTCCCTATTCTGTTAGTGTCAATACCTGAAATAAGAAAGAGGCCGGACAAGTTACAAAGCCGGACGATCTCGCGGGTCTCCGGTACGTAGCCCCCTCCTCGACTCGAGTTGTCCGCTCGGGTACACAGTCTAGAACATATACCCAGGTTATAAACCTAGTATAACGAAACCTCATGCCAGATCCCTAGCAGGAACGCTTATTTGCATCATGTTGCATTTGACGTAGGGGACTCAACACAGGGGTTGGGTCCGTCTAGGACAGGCAACCTGAAATGAAAAGACCATCCTGCTGCATCCCGTTTGTTTTGCGCATTTATTTGCTTCAGATCTGCATGCTGACCGGTTTCTAAAAAAAAAAAAACTTAAAAAAGAAAAAATAGCAGTGTAGGGAGATAATTACTTATTTTGAAAAAATAAAACCAATGTCCAAGTAATGTCAAAACCTCACCAGTATTTTCTAAAAAAAATATAAAATTTGTCTTTTAGTTTGATTTATTAAAAAAAATCCAAAAAAAAAAAATGCTATTTAGCAGTCCTTAAGAATATTTTCTTTATCTCTTTTTGAAAGAAAAATAAAATAATAATAATAATATATAAAAATCCAAAAAAAAACAAACATATTCTTGCTTTTTCTTTTAAAAAAAAAATTTGTATTAAAAAAAAGGGGTTTAATTGATTTACTCTATTCACAATTGACCAAACTACGTCGGTTTGATTCTCACCGGATGTGAGATACGTAGGCAACCCCCATCGGGTTCAACCCCACCTTTTGTTAAGATAGCCAAAACCAAAAAAAAAAGTATAAAAATATAATAATATATATAGTCAAAATATTTTCGAGTCAAGTTATTTTTTTTAAGTCACCTTAATAAATGTGCAGGATGAGCACGATGCAAAATGAACACTTTTCGATAATGACTAAAATCCCTGTCAAGTTACGGCTATGGTGGGATGATCTAGGTGCTGAAGGACAAGATGAGGTCAAGAAATATCTGAAAGGCCTCGTGGGTTTATTGGAAGTCTAGCCTCGGGGAGATATCATAAGAGCTTTGGTCACCTACTGGGACCCGGCACACAATGTTTTCCACTTCTCCGATTTTGAACTCACTCCGACTCTAGAAGAAATGGCTGATACATCGGAAATGCTGAACTTCTGTTAAGGCAAAAATACCTGGTCGCCCCAAGAGCTGTCACGGTACATCGATTCCTAGACTCACTAAAAATACCCAGGACGGTCCGCAACCCAGATTTGGCCGCCGATTTTTGTAATCCATGCTTCATATACGACAGGTATGGTCATGTAGGAGGATTCAACAATCCGATTAACAAGCTATGCAGCAAAGGTAGTCGTCAGAAGTGGGATAAGCACAGACAAGTGGCTTTCATGATGACATTTTTGGGCCTTTTAGTATTTCCAAGGAAAGATGGGAATATTGATCTAAAAATATCCGGAATAGTCAGTTCTTTGCTCACTCAGAACGATAGTACTCTCGTGCCTATGGTGGTATCTGATATCTTTCGAGCTCTCACAGTGTGCAAAGCCGGGGGGATTTCTTCGAAGGTTGTAACTTGCTGCTACAAATGTGGATGACTGAACATCTCTGCCATCGTTCCGAGCTCTTGAGCCATGGTTCCTCGGAGAAAACTTGCATAGAAGAATTTTACACGAGAACCAAAGAGATCAGTCTTCCCGAAGGAGTTATGGCACCGCCAGCCAAATACAGTGGACACTGGGATGGCTGCCTGTTGATAAAGTCATATATATGCCACCAACTAGAACTCATTTCTTACTGATGGGGCTTAAGAGCATTCAACCTTACGTGCCCTGCCGAGTTTTGAGACAGCTCGGAAGATGCCAGATAGTACCACATGAGGAAGACCTTAGCACTCAAACAATTGAGATAAGTCCCGGCGGATAATTTCCTGAAGCAAAAATCCGCCAGATCTGGAATGAATGTCAATATTTGAAAGCAGATACTTGCGTGCGGGATCGGACCAAAAGTGAGATGGCACCAGGCTACCTTGCATGGTACAGAAGAGAACTCGAACATGAAAGGCCAGCTAAAAGACCCCATATCCTGAATTTCGCCGAGTCATCGCAAAAGCAATGGGATTGGTTGGCGAAAGAAAGAGGCTATTGTACCGAAATCAGCAGGTTAAAGCAACAAGTGAAAAGCCTGAAATATGAGCACAACGTGCAAGTTGCTACCGATCTAGGAGAGCAAAACAGGTTGACTCAGGAAAACGAAATGCTCAGGGTCCAGATCAAACAGATGAGAATGGATGCTGATAAACATCCAAGGAGTCGATCAGACGAGCAGTTGATAAAAAGGCTGAAAAGTGAAGTCAGGGAATGGCGAGATGGTTTAGAGAAGTCTGAAAACATCATGGTGGAGCTCAGGGCACAGTGGGATACAAAAGCAGATAAGCATCGCCGTTACTTGAATCAATTAAAAGGCGACCACGAGAAAACTGTTGCCAAAATGAAGAGAGAGATGGCTACACTTGAGATCAAATCAGTTAATCAGGCCGAGGATTTCCAAATTGAGAGCAGATACTGTTATGACCTGTTAGCCCAGATGAAGTTAGAAGTGCGGCAACTAAATAATCAGCATATACAGGATTCTCAGGTATTCAAGATGTGCAGTGATCAGATAAGACGCCTACTCATAGAAAAGAAACAAACCAGAAATAGGATTAGGGCCATTGCCCACGCCATCATCAGACGATGTCTGCGGTGTGAGAACATGACCAGCATTACCGTTCTCTCGGCAGTGATGGGTTATGTCAAGCAAACCATGCATGATCTGGAACAACTTGAAAGGTATCTCACACCTAGGACCGCGGCGAGGCCGAACGATGCCCCGCGGGCACCAATTTTCGAAACCATAATGTATTCATAGGTCGAGTCTGTATCTTAACATCTTCTGTCTGCCTTTGTCACATCAGGGTGCATTAGTCCATTTGAGTCTATGTTTATTTTCAAGTTTTGTTTTTCCTTTTTCGAAAATGTTGCTTGTAATAGATCGTTTCAGTAATAAAATGTGTGTTTCTTTTACATTCATCTAGTTTTGAACTACGTAATGATCTGATTCAAGTGGCATCGTGATACGTAGGCAATCCTCATCGGATTCGGTCGCATTTTAACCACAAAAAATTGAAAACAGTAACAAAAGGAGAAAGGAAGAAAAATAAAAACATAATAAAAAAAATAATAAAAAAATAATAAATCCTAAAAAGGAAGCTGGAATGACGCATGCTTTCGTCGCAAACATGTAGGAATCCACTCAACTATATAGGTGCATCATGCCCCAACGTGAGATTGCCTATCTGTTATTTGTTTCGAATTAACCGTTCGTTTGTCGTTGAGTTCCTCCAGGTTTTGGAAAAGGCGGTTGGTTTGGTGAAAGTCTGGCATCGCACTCATACTTCACGAGGTCGAAAGGGAGTGTTCAATTACCTGTTATTAAGTCAGGAGGCGGTGCTCACACTTATTTCACAAGGTCAAAAGGAAGCATAGAAATGTCTGCAGAAATTCCTTTACCAACAGTTCCTGTTTCCGAGGAGAGTTCGATCTCGACCGTCCTCACGCCCGAGTCCGCAACTGCGGAGGAAAATAGAATCCTGTGGCTCCGCATGTTGGAAATGCTGGACGACTGGAATAACGGAAAAGAGCCACCAAGTGTCGTCCCTGGATTCCCTGAGTTATTCTCCAGGACAAGCGGGACCTCTAATATCCCCATAAGCTATCCTGCTACCCCGTTTGGATACCCAGCCATTTCGGCCTTCTCTGCTGGATCGCCCTCTGAGTCTCATCCCCGAATATCAATATCAGATGCGAACACAAACATCTTTACTGCACCATCTTGTCCGATCGCGGCACAACCTGCTACGTACAAGCCAAATTTTGACTCATCCTCATTTACATTCCAAGCACCATCTTTCTCAATGGAACCAACTAGGTTCGCCACCAGCACTCTTCCTCCACAGCCTCAGTGCAAGCCTGCACCTGGGCAGGATCAGAACTCCAGAATTGCTGAACAAAATGTGATGGCCAAAAGAATGAGAAGCCTTGAACAGAGTTTGAAGAACATGTAAGGTTTGAGCGGACAGAAAAGCGTCTCCTACACCGATCTATACATGTTCCCTCACGTGCACCTACCAGTGGGTTTCAAGACCCCAAAGTTTGAGAAGTACGATGGACACGGTGACCCCATTGCTCATCTCAAGAAATATTGCAACCAATTGCAGGGAGCCGGCGGAAAAGAGGAACTACTAATGGCATATTTTGGGGAAAGTCTGGTAGGGATAGCCTCAGAATGGTATATGAACCAGGAAATGTCCCGATGGCATATATGGGATGATCTCTCTAGAGATTTTGTGAGACAATTCCAGTATAACATCGACATCGCACCAGACCGAAATTCTCTGTCGAACTTGAAGAAGAAACCTTCAGAAAGCTTCAGAGAATATGCTATTAAGTGGCGCGAGCAGGCATCGAGGGTGAAGCCTCCCATGGATGAGGTAGAAATGGTCACTACTTTTCTCCAGGCTCAAGAGTCTGACTATTTCCAAAACATGATGTCAGCCATTGGAAAGCCGTTCGCAGAAGTGATAAAGATTGGAGAGATGGTGGAGAATGGTTTGAAAACAGGTAGGATTTTGAGTCAAGCAGCCATAAGGGCAACCTCCCAAGCCGTTCAAAGCGGGTCTGGAGGAATGGCAAAAGGAAAGAAAAAGGAGGAAACGGCCATGGCAGCATCAGAAGCAAGGGAATATCGTAATCCCAGGCCCCGTTTTCCAAAAAGGACTCCACAACACTACTACCCCCACCAAAACATGGCATATGCTCCTCAACCCTACATGGTCATGAACACCCAGCCTTATGTCCATCCGCCACAACAAGTCAACCGAGGCCAAGCTCCACCTCCCAGAAATCAGCCTCCATACCGCAACCACTATAACCCACAGCCTCCTCAAAATAATTTCCGCCCTCAGAAACCACCTAGAAGGCGTACTTTCACGCCTATCGGTGAGCCATACTCTACTTTGTTCCCGAAGCTAGTCCAGTTGGGTTTCCTGCAGCCGGTCCCTCAGACAAGGCACAATCCGGTATCACCTTCTTACAAAGCCGGTGTTAGATGCGCCTATCATTCAGGAGCGGAAGGGCACGATACAAATGACTGCTGGGCTTTGAGAAGGGTAGTCGAGAATTTAATAGAGCAAGGGAAAATAGTGCTAAGGGACGAGGAGGTCCCAAATGTGACTAACAATCCATTACCTGCTCACAATAATGAGCCGCTGATCGGAATGATTTGCGAAGACAAAGAATTTGACCCTGCTTTGAAAGCTATAATCGCCATTGTCGACGCAGGGAAAAAGCCTGAAATAGCCCAGAAACCAGAAAAAGGGGAAAAGGCTAGTACTGTAAAGTGCGAGCCCGAAAAGAAGGTGGAGAAGAAGGCGGTGCCTGTGAAGAATGGAGTTCTTTACATCCCACGAGGTCGAGCAGAGAAGCCTCAGAGCTTCGAGGTCAAAAGGGCAAAACCTATGTACATACCAAAGGGGGCCTATATGGTCCGGGGGACGATTCAACCACCTCGGCTGAATGAGCCAGTGGTTATCGGGCGCGTGCCACAAAAGCCGATGACGAACCCGTCCACAGTACCGTGGAACTATCAGAGGACGTTGGTAACGTACAAAGGTAAAGAAGTCACGGGAGAACTTCCACAAAATACTTTCATTGGAAAGTATTCAAACACTCAAGAACTAAACAACGCCACACAGAGACGTTTCCCACCAAAGAAGCCTGTAAGCATTGAAGAAGCAGAAGTTTTCTTCCAACAAATGAAAATGCCAGACTACGAAGTGGTAGATCAACTGCGCAAGTGCCCTGAGCAAGTGTCCATGCTATCATTGCTGATGAGGTCGGCCGAGCATCAAAAGATCCTACTCAAGACCCTGAACGAAGCATACGTGCCAGTTGAAACCTCAGTCGAACAACTGGAACGAATGACAGAAAGGTTCTTCGCCGTTAACCAGGTCTCTTTCAGCAAGAACGATTTACCCCCAGAGGGAGCGGCACACAACAAAGCCTTGCATCTAACAGTTAAATGCGAAGACTACTACGTCAAGCGGGTAATGTTGGATGGGGGTTCAGGTGTTGACATTTGTCCGCTCTCCACGCTACAGAGAATGGAAATTGGGACCGGAAGAATCCGCCCCAATAATGTCTGCGTGAGGGCTTTTGACGGCATCAAGAGAGACACCCTTGGAGAAATAGACTTGGCTTTGACCATAGGGCCAGTAGAGTTTGAGGTTACTTTCCAAGTGCTTGACATGGATACGTCCTACAATTTCTTCCTCGGCAGACCTTGGATTCATGCGGCAGGAGCTGTGCCTTTCACTCTTCACCAGATGGTAAAGTTTGAGTACGAAGACCAAGAGATTGTGGTCCATAGAGAAGATGAGCATGCTATTTATCGGGACCCATCCATCCCATATCTTGAACCAAGAGAAGGGAGAGAACACACAGTCTATCAAGCTTTCGAGATTGTGTTAGCAGAGCAGCATGAAGAGGGAAGACCTTGCCCTCAACCTTTCTTGTCTAATGCCTCGGTTATGGTGGCTAAAGAGATGATCCGGCATGGATTCAGGCCATGGAAAGGGCTCGGGCGAACATTGCAAGGAATAACGGAACCCATCACCTTGCCTTCCGCCAAGAAACCTTTTGGGATAGGTTTCCAACCCACTCCAGAAGATGAAGAATGGGCAAAGAAGAGGAAGAATGGGGGTTGGAAACTGCCTCGGCCACTGCCGGATTTATATGAAACCTTCGTCGGACCAAGATACACTGAAGAAGAAGACGATGAGGTTTTCACGGTTGAGGAAATCGAGGAGATATGTGGGGCAATGAGAGAAATGCTCTATGAGGCTCACATGGTTCAACCAGGAGAAGGTACCAGCACCGCCGAGATGATATATATGGGGCCAAATGCCAAACTTCGAAACTGGGAGGCCACGCCATTCCCGACTAGGCAGAAGTCCGGGTAGACCTGTCCTGCCACCTTTCCTGCATCATGAGTTATCTCTAGGATATAACTTGGATGTTTTCTTCCCTTCAATTGTTGTTTTGAATTCCTGAGTTGTAAACGTTGTTGTCTTCCAAAATTCCAAGAAAAATAAAAAAAATCATCATTGTTTTCTCATTTTTCCCTTTTGTTCTAATTTTGTTATTTTTTCCTTTATCTTTTCTTTCAGTTATAATAATGCGGCATTAAATATGACATGTTTGCGGACTTCACGCCCAGATCACAACGAGCTATTTAATTGTGAAATAATTAACCCAGAACCAGAATATGATGAAGAAGAGGCTTTTAGGAAAATAAACCGAGAGTTGGAACATTTTGAGAATAAACTTAAGCCAAATCTGAATGACACCGAACCGGTTAATTTAGGATCTCCTGAAGAAATCCGGGAGACCAAAATAAGCATTCACACGGACAAGAAAACGCGTGACGCGATAATTCAACTTCTTTTTGAATTTAAAGATGTGTTTGATTGGTCGTACGATGACATGCCGGTTCTAGGTGTTGATCTAGTGGTTCATAAATTGCCAATCCACCCTGATTATCCTCCAGTTCAACAAAAGCAACGAAAGTTCAAAACTGAGGTCAGTGACAAGATCAAAGAGGAGATCACCAAGCAGCTGAAAACGGGAGTGATTCAGGTAGTCCAGTATACAACATGGTTGGCAAATGTGGTTCCAGTGCCGAAAAAAGATGGGAAGACTCGGGTATGTGTGGACTATCGAGACCTGAATAGAGCGAGTCCCAAAGACAATTTCCCATTGCCTAACATCCACATCCTTGTTGATAATTGCGCCAAACATGAGATCCAGTCTTTCGTAGATTGTTACGCTGGGTATCATCAGGTATTGATGGATGAAGAAGACGCCGAGAAAACTGCCTTCACCACGCCTTGGGGCACTTACTGTTATCGGGTCATGCCATTTGGTTTGAAGAATGCTGGGGCAACTTACATGAGAGCCATGACTGCCATTTTTCATGACATGATGCATCAAGAAATAGAGGTGTACGTGGACGATGTGATAATCAAGTCCAGAACGCAGGATAATCACATCCAAGACTTGAGGAAGTTCTTTGAGAGATTGAGGAAGTACGACTTGAAGCTGAACCCAGCCAAATGTGCTTTCGGAGTCCCATCGGGCAAGCTTTTGGGCTTCATAGTGAGCAAGAGAGGTATCGAATTAGATCCAACAAAGATAAAATCTATCAGGGATCTACCTCCCCCAAGAACGAAGAAAGACGTGATGAGTTTGTTGGGCAGGTTAAACTACATCAGTCGATTCATTGCCCAGCTGACGAACACGTGTGGGCCCATATTCAAGCTATTGAGGAAAGACGCGGCGATCAAATGGACGGCTGAATGTCAAGAAGCTTTTGACAAAATTAAAGAATATCTTTCAAATCCCCCAGTTTTGGTCCCACCAGAGCCAGAAAGACCACTGTTCTTGTATCTGACAGTCTTGGAAAATTCTTTCGGTTGCGTCCTCGGGCAACATGACATAACCGAAAAGAAAGAACAAGCAATCTACTGCTTGAGCAAGAAATTCACCGGCTACGAGGCCAAGTACACTCTGCTGGAAAGAACATGTTGCGCTCTGACGTGGGTTGCTCAAAAGCTGAGACATTATCTCCAAGCTCACACTACTTTCCTCATAAGCAGGCTGGATCCTTTGAAGTATATATTTCAGAAACCAATGCCTACTGGGAGACTGGCCAAGTGGCAAATCTTGCTTACTAAATTCGACATAGTCTATGTCACTCGCACGGCAATGAAAGCCCAGGCTCTAGCAGATCATTTGGCCGAAAATCCAGTTGATGAGGAATACCAGCCATTGAGTACCTACTTTCCAGATGAAGAAATAAACACCGTAGAAGTGGTCTCGGAGAACGCTCATGTTTGGAAGATGTTCTTTGATGGAGCCGTAAACGCCAAAGGTGTAGGAATCAGGGCAATTTTGATTTCGCCTTCCGATCAGCATTATCCTGCCACAGCTAGACTGCGTTTCTTTTGCACGAACAATATAGCTGAGTATGAAGCCTGCATCATGGGCATGCATATGGCGATCGATCATGATGTCGAACACTTACTGATTATGGGAGATTCTGACCTGATTATCCGGCAAGCCCAAGGTGAATGGGAAACTTGGGATATCAAGCTTATTCCTTACCGACTGCACATGGAGGATCTCGGCAAGCGTTTTAAATCAATAGAGTTCAGGTATATCCCGCGATGTCACAATGAATTAGCGGATGCACTTGCTACCCTAGCTTCAATGCTACCCTACCCAGGCAACGCCCATGTCGACCCCTTGGAAATCCAAATCAGGGAAAGACACGGCTACTGCAACGCAATCGAGACAGGATCGAGTATACAACCATGGTACCATGATATCAAGAGGTTCTTGAAAACACAAGAATACCCCGAGCATGCTACTGGAGATCAAAAGAGAACCATTAGGCGACATGCAAGTGGTTTCTTTCTGAGCGTTGAGTTGTTGTACAAGAGGACCCCGGACCTCAATCTACTAAGATGTGTTGACGCCGAGGAGGCAAGAAAGATCATGCACGAAGTACACGCAGGAGTGTGCGGACCTCACATGAACGGGTATGTCTTGGCAAAGAAAATCCTTCGAGCAGGTTATTACTGGATGACCATGGAAAAGGACTGTTTTGGCTTCGTTCGGAAGTGTCATCAGTTTCAGGTGCACCGTGATTTGATTCATGCACCTCCCACGGAATTGCATCCCATGTCTGCACCTTGGCCATTTGTTGCATGGGTCATGGACGTCATTGGACCAATCGAGCCAAAGGCTTCAAATGGACATAGATTTATACTGGTTGCCATCGACTACTTCACAAAATGGGTAGAGGCTGTCACTCTCAAGTCGGTCACCAAAAAAGCTGTAGTGGATTTTGTACATTCAAATCTTATCTGTCGTTTCGGTATTCCTGCAACTATCATCACAGATAACGCAGCGAACTTGAATAGTCACTTGATGGGAGATGTATGCGAACAGTTCAAAATAACGCATAGGAATTCTACTCCTTATCGGCCCAAGGCCAATGGCGCTGTGGAAGCAGCAAACAAGAACATCAAGAAAATCTTGAGGAAAACGATCCAGAGTTCCATACAGTGGCATGAGCAGTTACCGTTTGCATTGTTGGGATATCGCACTACGGTACGCACGTCAGTAGGGGCAACCCCTTATCTTTTAGTTTATGGGACCGAGGCTGTGATACCAGCAGAGGTAGAAATTCCTTCGCTTCGAACCATTGTCGAAGCAGAAATCGAAGACAGTGAGTGGGTTAAGACTCGATTGGAGCAGTTGACTTTGATTGACGAAAAACGAATGGCTGCGGTTTGTCACGGGCAGCTGTACCAACGAAGAATGACCCATGCTTACAACAAGAAAGTCCGACCCAGGAATTTCGAAGTAGGTCAACTGGTACTGAGGCGCATTCTGCCACATCACCAGGAAGCAAAATGGAAATTCGCTCCAAACTGTAAAGGCCCCTACATCATCAGGAAGATATTGCCAAGAGGAGCATTGTATCTAGGTGATATCGAGGGAAATGACCCCGAAACAGCGGTAAATGCAGATGCAGTCAAGAGATACTATGTCTGAGTGACATCCCAGCGGTCCTGACACATTTGAAATGCTGAAGGTTTTATTCCCACTATCAACTCTCTCTACAAGCCTTGAGCCGGTTACAAAAAAAAAATAAAAAAAAAATAAATAAACAAAAACAAACAAAACAAAACATTGATCGAGGCCTGAACTACGTTTGACTTGATTCCGAAAGGATACGTAGGCAGCCTCTCTCTGAGGTTCAGTCACACCAACAATAAAATCCCATTTACCCTAAAATTGAAACCGGGGCACGTCAAGCGGCTTAGAAGTCGTAGTATCATCTACTTTGACATGCACAAGCACAAGCCTTTCAGATCAATTACCAAAGGTAGCGGGAAGCCAAGAAGCATCACGAATGGAGACCGACACACTGTAAATTGAGAGAAATAAAATGAGAGAGTCTCATCGGTGAAAACCCTTGGCACCGCGAGGCGACGGGAGTAGAGAAACCAAAATGAGAGAGCTTGTTTAGTAAAAACTCGCAAAGAGTGCTATCAAGCGATGACAGGAAGAGAAATGAGAGAGGTCAGCCAGCGAAAATCCGCAAAGGGCGCTGTTGGTCAGAAGAACGACTCCACCCCAAGGAGGTCTGGGCAAAGTTCCACCGGTTTGGAAACACAGATCCATTTTGGTTCGGGGGAAACGCAAGTTCATTGAAGGTCAGGCGTCTAGCCCAAAAAGCATGTCATGTCTATTTAAAGTCAGCATTGTTTCCCTCAGATAAGTCTTTCTTGTCCCGAAAGGGACACTTCTCTTCTAAAAATTTGCTTTCTCCGTTTCTTTATTTTATTTTTCTTTAAATCCCCTTCATTTTTAACCCCAAGTCCCAGATATACCGGAAAGGATAGGTGGAAGGATTGGCTTCACGGAGTTCTTATTTCACGAAGGAAAATACCTCGTTTCGTTGGTACGTTTGTCCAAACCTGATGAATCATGATGTTTGACTACATTTAAAGTAAAGTCACAAAAAAAAAAGAAAGAGAGAAATTTCCCCAGCAAGTCCGCCTTGTACAAATCCCCACAGAGCTTCCCTTGTACAAATCCCCACAGAGCCTCCCTTTGTAAAAATTCCCCAGCGAGCTTGCCCCAACAAATCCTAGCAAGTCCGCTTTGCAACAAATCCCCAGCAAGTCCGCCTTGTACAAATCCCCACAGAAGTCCCCCTTGTAAAAATCCCCCACAGAGTTTCCCCTTGTACAAATCCCCACAGAGTCTCCCCAATAAAATCCTCGTTGAAAAATCCCCAAGCAAAACCGGATGGAAAAACCAAAGCCTTACAAGGCAAATCATCATAGAATCTAGAAACGCAGGCCTGAGCAGTCTAAAGGGTTTTGCCATTTGAATCCAATCAATGGCAGAGTTTCTCAACAGAAATAAGGATGCGGCAAAGCAACTAGAACAATCAAGGTCACCGAACCAACCGCCATTTCCGAGCTAACAATTGTTCTTTGTTTGAAAAGTTGAAACAGGTATAATCCAAGACAACCGTGCAAGAAGCAGGTGTCACCCAAAGAAGAAAGTACATGAGTACAAGAAACAGTTTGGCAATAAGGAATCCACTCGAAAGGTAAGTTTCCACGAAATTCTCTTTTACCTTTTACTAAAACAAGAAAATTCAAAAAAAAAAAGAGGGTCAGTTAGTAAACTGAACTTTTCCCTTTAGTCAGCATTAGGGATCCAACCCTAAACTGAACTTTTCCCCAGTTAGTCAGCATTAGTGCTCCAACGCTAAACTGAACTTTTCCATTTAGTTAGCATCAGGGCTCCAACCCTGAACTGAACCTTTTCCATTTAGTCAGCATCAGGGCTCCAACCCTGAACTAAACTCTTTCCATCCAGTCAGCATTAGGGCTTCAACCCTAAACTGAACTTTTCCATTTAGCTAGCATTAGGGCTTCAACCCTGAACTGAGCATTGTCTGTTAGTCAGCATTAGGGCTCCAACCCTAAACTGAACTTTTCCGTTTAGTCAGCATTAGGGCTCCAACCCTGAACTGAACTTTTTCATTTCCGCCAGCATGAGGGCTCCAACCCTGAACTGAGCATTATTCTGTTAGTCAGCATTAAGGCTCCAACCCTAAACTGAACCTTTCCATTTAGTCAGCATCAGGGCTTCAACCCTGAACTGAACTCTTTCCATTTAGCCAGCATTAGGGCTTCAACCCTGAACTGAGCATTGTCTGTTAGTCAGCATTAGGGCTCCAACCCTGAACTGAGCATTGTTCTGTTAGTCAGCATTAGGGCTCCAACCCTAAACTGAACTTTTCCATTTAGTCAGCATCAGGGCTCCAACCCTGAACTAAACTTTTTTCTGTTAGTCAGCATTAGGGCTCCAACCCTAAACTGAACTTTTCCATTTAGTCAGCATCAGGGCTCCAACCCTAGAGAACAAGGAAAAAAGGTTGAAATTTCAGCAGTCAGGAGACCACCTGGAGAACAAGGGAATACATTCGAGTTTTAGCAGTCAGGAGCCCACCTAGAGAGCAAGGGAATACATTTCGAGTTCAGCAATCAGGAACCTACCTGGAGAACAAGAGAATACATTTCAAGTTTCAGCTGTCAGGAGCCCACCTGGAGAGTAAGGGAATACAATTTCATTTTTTGGCAATCAGGCGCCCACCTGGAGAGCAAGGGAATACAATTCAAGTTTTGGCAATCAGGCGCCCACCTGGAGAGCAAGGGAATACAGTTCAAGTATTGGTAATCAGGAGTCCACCCGAAGAATGAAGCGAAATGACAAGTCAAGTGTTGGTAATCAGGAGCCCACCTGAAGAACGAAGGGAAGCAGTTCAAGTTTCGAGGAAAAGCGGTGCAAGTATTGGCAATTAGGAGCCCACCTGGAGAACGAAGGGAAGCAGCAAGGTTCAAAGGAGTTCAGCAATTAGGAAACCACCTGAAAAACGAAGGGAAGCAGTTCAAGTTTCGAGGAAAAGCAGCGCAAGTGTTGGTAATTAGGATCCCACCTGGAGAACGAAGGGAAGCAACAAGGTTCAAAGGAAGACAACAATCAGGAGCCTACTTGAAGAACAAAGGAAAAATATCTCAGAATTTAATTCAAGTCAGCAACAAAGGAATCTCACTCAGAGATTACAAGTCAGCAGGGCAGCAGAAACTGCAAGTTCAAGATATAGATAGGATTCTTGTAATTTGTATATCATAATTTAGTTTGGCTTCTTTTATTTTGTCACGGTGTAATAAGGAGTTTAGTAAGCAGAAACAGCAGCAATAACAGCAAAATCACAGCTCTTCGGTAGTACCAACTACCAAAACTTCTTGAACTACACGCAACCTGATTCCCCTATAACCCGGGATATGTAGGTTGTCCAAAACCAAGACTCGGTTGCACCCTTTCTCTTTTCTCTTATCCTTATTTCTTCCCTTTTGAATAAAAATATGTTCAAAAATTAGTCACATGACTCACCTTATCTTTGTTTGAAAACTCTTCATGTTTCCAAACAAAGAGGGGCAGCTGTGAGCACCTAATTTTTGATAATATTTAATTTTTTATCACTTCTTCTATGTAAATATTTTAGGGGTTTTAACCTACAATTTTTAGCTTTGTTACACTTTTTATTATAGGGTAAAAATAAAAAATTTAAAAGGTGAATTATTACTATTAATATTATTTTATTTAAAATAATAGAAAAATTCCGAAAAAATATTAAATTTTTTTAATTTTCAGGAGTGATTTAAAAAATAAGAAAAAGAGAAGTATTGAATGAAAAAAATAAAAGTAAAAGTAGGTGGAATTCTCTTTTAAAAAGTAAAAAAAGTAGAAAATTAAAAAAATAAAGTAAAGTTTTGTGGAAATTTTAAAAAAATAAAAAGTAAAAGAAAGTTGGAATTAAAAAATAAATATAAAGGTATCTGTAAATTAAAAAAATTTAAAGTTAAAGAAAGTAGAAATTTTAAAAGAAAAGCAAAAGAAAGAGGATTATTTTTTTAAGAAAAGTTAAATAAGTGAAATTCTCTTTTAAAAAGTAAAAAAAGTGGGATTTTAAATAAGATAAAACTAATTAAAGTTGTAATTTAAAAAATAAAAATAAATAAAGGTGGGATTTCTTTTTATAAAAAAAATAAAAGCAATTTGTAAGTGGGATTTATTTTAATTAAAAAATAATAAAATAATAAAATATTTTTTAAAAACAAATCTGAAAAATCTTGAAAATTTTGCTATAAATAGAAGAGAAAATTTGAGAAGAAAAAAAAAAGAAGAGAGGGGGAGGAGAGAAATTTAGGTTGAAAATTTTTATTAAATTTTTCTTTCAATATTTCGGGCATTGAATCTTGGGTTTGAAGAAGAGTTGATAGAGATTTTGTTGTTGCTGCTGTATTGACTCTACAACTTTCAGATTTTATTCATTTGAATTCACTCTCTTGTAGGTATGTAATTCAAGCTCTTGAGTTAAAAAATGTCGGAGCATCTTTATTGAAGCAGAAGCAAATTGATTTGGTTCTTTTGATAAAGTTTCTTTCGTATTTAATCTGTTCGCATGAATGATGTTTCTTTGATTGAGTGAATTGAGATTTGCAAATGTTAATGTTATTTTAGTATGTTCATGGCTCTATCTCGTTTTTTATTTTTACTTTTTATTTTATTTTTCTTGGCTCATGACTTGTAACCAGCAGGTATTGTTTTGTTAACATTTAGATTTCAAGCTCATGTAGCACCATGTTCATATTTTGAAATTTAAAGAAGTATGTGAAGTTGAACAATTTGTCAACATTAAGATGTAAAAAAATAGATTGCGTTAGTGGAAAGATCTTATCTTCAGTTTATGTTATTGGCTGCATATTTTCTTAAATTAACCATGTGAAGATTCAACTTCCTCTACTTCAAAATGGTACTGTAGAAGTTATAGTGGTGATACTACAACTTTCTCTTTAGCATAGTGTTAAATAAATTAATTACTTTAAGTGTTCTTTGTTATAATCAAGTTTAAAATGGATTTTTGTATGTTCATGTTTGTTTTGTTCCTTCTGGTTCATCCGAATAGTTTTCAACATGGTTTTTTTTTGTGCTCATATGGTCATTTAAGATTCATTATTTTGTTATAAAATTTTGTTAGTTTCTTTCTAGAATTTGAAAACGAAAGTCGGTCTTTTGAAGATGATATGGGGATGAACCCAAAGCTAGCACCTGTCTTTTGTTATTTTCACATAAATGCCAACTCCACCTTTCTGAATTGTAGTATGCTATAACAAAAGGCTCCAGTGATATACATGTAGCTAACCCATTTCTTTAGGCCTTTTGTACTTATCAATTTATACCACTCCATCCACAGTAAAACATCAAAACTCATGGCCCTCATTTAATTAATTTTAAATCCTTAGAATTCGAGGCATTCCATTTAGAGAATTTTATGTATGGCCCTCGCAAAGTTGAAAAATGCGCAGTTGCTTTAGGTGCGTAATTTGAAATTACCTCCCTAAACTCGGGTGTGCATTTCATGTGAACCAAATCTAAATCCCAACAACGTTAAATAAAATGTGTCGTGGACCGCGGGTGCATTTATGTGACGTGGTTCAAGACATATTTTAAATGACGTTGCAATCTTCCTAAAAATGAATAAGAGCGGTTAATAAGTTAAAATTGAACCATAGGCTAAAACATGTATTAAAATCAGATAATAGGCCAATTATAACAGTTGAGCGACCGTGCTAGAACCACGGAACCCGGGAATGCCTAACACCTTCTCCCGGGTTAACTGAATTCCTTACCCAGATTTCTGTGTTCGCGGACTGTAAAACAGAGTCAATCTTTTTCTCGATTCGGGATTTGAACCGGTGACTTGGGACACCATAAATTATCCCAAGTGATGACTCTGAATTTTTAATAATAAATGAATCCCGTTTCGATTGTCACTTTAAGTTGGAAAAAACTCCCTTATACCCTTTACGGGGTGTAGGAAAAAAGGAGGTGTGACAGCCTGGCGACTCTACTGGGGACTGGAACCCAAAACTTCTGGTTCAGGGTTCGAGAATTTGAGCTTGGAATAATTGTTATAATTGGCTTTGTTTATTATCTGATTTTTACATGTTTGGGCCTAATGTGCTAAATGCTGCTTTTACCGCTTTGATATTATCTGAACTGTATATAAACTGCTACGAAACCCTTCTCTTCTCACCTTCGGGAATGTGCTCGCTGGTCGAGACTCCCTATTCTATTAGTGTCATACCTTGAAATAAGAAAGAGACTCGGACAAGTTACTAAGTCGGATGACCTTTTGGTTCCTGGTACGTAGCCCCCTCCTCGGCTCGAGTTGTCCGCTAGGGTACACAATCTAGAACAAATACCCAGGCTTTGAACCTAGAATAACTCAACTTTATGCCGGATCCCTAATAGGAACGTTTGTGTGCATCATGTGCATTTGAATTTGGAGGCTCAACACAGGGGTTGAGTCTGTCTAGGACAGGTGTACCAAAAAATTAAAAAGACCATCCTGATGCATCTTACTTGCTACTTGTGCATTTATTTGCTTCGGACTTGCATGCTGACCGGCTTTTGAATATTTTGAGGAAAGAGAAATAGCAGTATGAGGATTAAAGAGAGTTAATCGCCTGTTTTGAAAAAAACCAATGTCCAAATAGTGCAGAAACTCTGCCGAATTTTTGAGGAATTTTTTTTTTGAAAAAAAGGAGAAGGAAAAGAAAAAAGATTTGTTTTCAAAAATAGTTTGTTTATTTTGCCAATAAAATGAAAAAAGAATCTTGTTTTCAAAAATAGTTTGTTTTATTTGCCGAACTACGTCAGTTTGATTCTCACAGGGTGTGGGATAGGTAGACAACCGTCATCGGATCCAACTTCTTTTTGCCAAAAATAGCCCGAAACGAAAAAAAATAATAACAATTTATTTTACTGTAAATAGGTAAGGTGATGCCGTTTTTATCAAAAATAGCCGAATGTTCCCGAAAGTGACGCCGGAAGGTTGATTTCGCATAAATAGCCACCTTTGGTCTTTTTCCAATTTTTTGCCAGTTAGCAGGCACAGCCTTAAAATCTCCCTCCGGAAGTGCTGAAAGGCCGTATTTGCAAAGTTGGGCTTTTGGTTTTAGAAAAAAAAAATCTGAAAAAGGGTCAGTTTTGATTCAAAATAGAGTAAATCATGATTAATCACCTTAATAAATGTGCAGAATAAGCACAAGATAGAATTTACCAGTAACAATTATGAACAAGATCCCTTTGGAGTTGCACATGTAGTGGGATGACTTGGACAAATCAGGGCGAGACACAATCAATTTATACTTGGGAGGCCTTGCTGGGTTGCTGAAAATTAATCCCAGAGGGGATATCATAAAGGCATTGGTCACATTCTGGGACCCGACTCACAACGTATTTCATTTCTCAAATTTTGAACTTACCCCAACATTGGAAGAAATAGCCGGATATATTAGGGGTCCCAAAGTTCCTTTGAGACACCAGTACCTAATTGCTCCGAGGGCCATAGCCGTGCACAGGTTCCTAGACTCTTTGAAAATAAGTAGGGAGGTCTACAACCCAGACTTGGCAGTTGATTTTTGTACTTTGCAGTTTATATACAACAGATATGGTCATATAGGGGGGTTCAACAAGCCGGAAAACAAAATCTGCAGCAAGGGAAACTGCCTTAAGTGGGAAGAACACAGATGTTTTGCATTTATGGTGGTCTTTTTGGGACTTTTGGTGTTTCCTAGAAAAGATAGGAATATTGACATACGAGCAACTGGGGTTGTCAGCGCTTTGTTTACTCAGACCAACAACACCCTCGCACCCATGATAGTAGCTGAAATTTTTCGCGCTCTCACAGCTTGCAAAGTCGGGGGAGACATTTTTGAGGGGTGTAACGTGTTGATGCAGATGTGGATGATCGAACACCTATGTCGTCGTCCTCAATTTATGAGTTATGGGTCGACAGAGAAAACACGCATAGAGGAATTTTCTACGAGGGTTGATGGAATCAGCTTGCCAGAAGGGGTCACAGAGTGGATAACGCGCCTCCGTTCCGTCACTGCAAGCCAAATAGAGTGGACATTTGGATGGCTGCCTGTGGATGAAATCATATATATGCCAGCCACTGGACCCCATTTCCTTTTGATGGGACTCAGGAGTATCCATCCCTATGCCCCGTATCGAGTTTTGAGGCAGTTGGGGAGATGCCAAATAGTTTCGAAAGATGAAGATCTTAGTGGCCAAGTGGTCGAGATCGGGCCTAACGGACAATTTCACGAAGCAGCAGTCCGCCAAATTTGGAGTGATTGTCAATACTTAACGGCAAATACATGTGTACGTGATCGGTCCAAAGGTGAAGTTTCGCCGGGATACCTTGCTTGGTATAGGAGAGAAATCGAGTTTGGTAGGCCGGCCAAGAGATCCCATCTCCAGGAGTTTGTCGGGGCGTCGCAAGAATAGTGGGATTGGTTGGCTAAAGTACATGAGTACAGGGCCACAATAGGCAGATTGGAGAAGCAAGTCATGGAGTTGCAGTTTGAGAAAGATCTGTAGGCCACCGCAGATGAGGGGGAGAAAAAGAAACTAGCTAAAGAAAATGAGGCCCTTCGAGCCCAAATTCAAAAGATGAAAATAGCTGCAAAAAACCCCGCCCGAAGTGCCAAAGATGAAAAACTTATAGATAACCTGAGGCGGAAAGTGGGAGAATATAGTTTTGATCTGAACAAAGCAGAAAGTTAATTAACCAGGGCTCGAAAACAATTGGCCGAAAACTCGGCAAAACGAGCACGTCTGGTTAAGTAGCTGAAAGAAAAGTATGACAATGAGGTTGCAGGGCTAAAGAAAAGGGTCATAGCCACAAAAAACAAAATGATCAAACAAGCAAAAGACTTCAGGGTTGAAAGGGAACATTGTTATACGGCCTTGGAGCAATTAGAAATAGACTTGCAACAACTTCAGGAGCAGAATCATGTGGCCGACCAAACTTTGGAAGCAGGGCCCAGCAGATTGGGCATTTGTTACAAGAAAAAAGCATCATAAGAGAGAGAATTAGAAACATCGCCGACTACGTCATTATGAAGTGCCAGATCTGTGAGGATATGACTCGCACTACATTCTTCGCAGTAGTGATGACATTTGTTAAGCGGATAATGAGTGACTTGGATCGACTTCAAAGGGATCTTGCATATAGGCCCACGGCGAGACCGAATGATGTCCCGCGGGCACCAGAAGCATTGATATATTCATGATTTCTCATGAAGTCTATATTTCCGTTTCGGTTAAAGTCTGTTAGTCATGTTGAGTTTGTATTTTCTTTCTGTTCTGTATTTCCTTTTGTTGGAGTATGATAGCTTATTTTCAGAGTCTGTATTTCGTCTTTGCATCAGAATCTCTTAGTCTTTTGGAATTTGTTAGTTTTGAGTTTTTAATGGAAACATTTGTTTTTTAGAGCTGTTTACTTGTGAACTTATCTACTAGAACTACGCACGGTCTGATTCACGCGGGGACATTATACGTAGGCAATCTCTATAGGATTCGACCACCACTAAAAAGAAAAGGGGGAAATAAAAAATAAATAAAGGAGGATAGAATAAAGGAAGCTTAAAAGAAGGGGCACAATTATGAGAGGCCGAAATGACGCACGCAACCGAAGCATTTCATGATAGAAAATGGTTAACTGCCTAGGTGCATTGCATCCCAACGTGTAATTGCATATGTGTTAAACTCTAAAAACTAACAAGTTTGTTGTTTTGTAGAGAATTCAAGCAGTTAGTTTATCTAGAAGATACTGGCACATTATCATTGCCAAACCAGATCAAAAGGACCAATACCAGAAATCATGTCTATCCCGGATGTCGACACAAGTTTTGAGGTAGAGGAGTTGGACGTTAGTAAAATGAAAGAGGAGATGCTCAAACTTAAGCAACAGATAGCCGAGATGTATCAGGCCTGGTCTAAAGGACAATCACCCCCAGCTTACCCTGCTAACCCTGCTTCCACCCCACCACCGGCTCAGGCTCAGGATCATCGTGCCATCGATCCAAGATTTCCCATTTACCAACATTACCATGGCACTATCATATGCCACAAGCTCCATTACCAAAATCAATTCCATACCCCCCTCTGCCAGTCACCTCTGTCTTTGTGGCATCTCCACCAGTTGCACTCCATTGATCCTCGAGTGAGCCTATGTTCCAAGCTCAAGACAACCAGTACTACCCCCCGGAGCCCACCTTCAAAGCTCCCGAAACCTACCCCTATAATCCACGTTCTGATCTCCCAAGAGAAGCTGAGAGACCAGCCAAAAATCCTGAACATGAGGAGATGTTCTGGAAAGTTAAGAGCCTAGAACAGTCATTCCGGAATATGCGAGGATTAGGAGGTCAAGTAAGTGTGGCCTACAAGGACCTATGTCTATTTCCAAATGTGCAATTGCCGCCAGGTTTCAAGATGCCCAAGTTTGATCTATACAATGGGCACGGTGATCCAGTAGCACACTTAAGAGGTTTTTGCAGTAAGATGAGGGGAGCCGGAGGAAAAGATGAATTGTTAATGGCTTACTTCAGTCAGAGTTTGAGTGGATCAACATTGTAATGGTACACCTGCCAAGATCACGGAAGATGGTACACATGGGATGATCTGGCACAAGTGTTCGCTTGTCACTTCCAGTATAATCTTGAGATCATTCCAGACCGACTGTCCTTGACTAAACTGGAGAAAAAGCACAGTGAAAGCTTCAGAGAATATGGTTTCCGATGGAGGGAACAGGCAGCAAGAGTAGATCACCCAATGAAAGAGAGCGAGATGGTTGATTACTTTTTGTAGGCTTTAGAGCCGACCTACTTTGGTCATTTGGTGTCCGCAATCGACAAGTCATTTAATGAGGTTTAAAAATGGGAGGCATGGTCGAGGAGGGACTTAAGTCCAACAAGATCATGAGTTATTCAGCAATCAAGGCAACCACCCAGGCCATCCAAAACGGCACTGGGGGTGTACTTGGGAAAAAGAAGAAAGAAGATGTTGCGACAATTGAGTCCGGAGCCTGGTTCGGATCTAGAGGCCCATCACCCTACTATAACCAACCCCGACCCTACCACCAAAATTACCCCCACACTCCATATAGCCCTCCACAACAATACTACCCACCGCCAGATCCCTATTTTTTCGTCCAGCAGGCACAAACCTATACCCAAACCCCGGCACACGCACAATGGCGTGCGCCGGCTCCACAAAATCCATACCCAGCTCCACAAAACACATGTCCACCCCCAAGAGCCTACAGAAATCCCCCCAGAACGGGTTTCCGACCAAGACAAGCCTTCAAGAATGAGAGGTTACAGAAGCAAAATACTTTCACTCCATTGGATTCAGCATGCCCAACTGCCTCAACCTGTGGAAAAGACTGATATACGATTCTGATTTTTTTTTTCTAAAACCAAAAGCCCAACTTTGCAAATACGGCCATTCAGCACTTCCGGAGGGAGATTAAGGCTGTGCCTGCTAACTGGCCAAAAATTGGAAAAAAACCAAAGGTGGTTGTTTATGCGAAATCAGCCTTCCGGCGTCCCTTTCGGGAACATTCGGCTATTTTTGATAAAAACGACATCACCTTACCTATTTACAGTAAAATAAATTATTATTATTTTTTTTCGTTTCGGACTATTTTTGGACAAAAGAAGTTGGACCCGATGACAGTTGCCTACGTATCCCACAACCTGTGAGAATCAAACTGACGTAGTTCGGCAAATAAAACAAACTATTTTTAAAACAAGATTATTTTTTCATTTTATTGGCAAAATAAACAAACTATTTTTAAGAAAAATCTTTTTTCTTTTCCTTCTCCTTTTTTTTAAAAAATTTTCTAAAAAATTCGGCAGAGTTTCGGCACTATTTGGACATTGTTTTTTTTCAAAACAGGCGATTAACTCTCTTTAACCCTCATAATGCTATTTCTCTTTCCTCAAAATATTCAAAAGCCAGTCAGCATGCAAGTCCGAAGCAAATAAATGCACAAGTAGCAAGTAAGATGCATCAGGATGGTCTTTTTTATTTTTGGTACACCTGTCCTAGACAGACCCAACCTCTGTGTTGAGCCTTCAAAGTCAAATGCACATGATGCACACAAACGTTCCTATTAGGGATCCGGCATGAAGCTGAGTTATTCTAGGTTCAAAGCCTGGGTATTTGTTCTAGACTGTGTACCCGAGCGGACAACTCGAGCCGAGGAGGGGGCTACGTACCAGGAACCAAAAGGCCATCCGGCTTAGTAACTTATCCGAGCTTCTTTCTTATTTCAAGGTATGACACTAATAGAATAGGGAGTCTCGAACAACGAGCACATCCTCGAAGGTGATAAGAGAAGGGTTTCGTAGCAGTTTATATACAGTTCAGATAATATCAAAGCGATAAAAGCAGCATTTAGCACATTAAGCCCAAACATGTAAAAATCAGATAATAAACAAAGCCAATTATAACAATTATTCCAAGCTCGAATTCTCGAACCCTGAACCAGAAGTTCTGGGTTTCAGTCCCCAGTAGAGTCGCCAGGCTGTCACACCTCCTTTTTTTCCTACACCCCGGAAAGGGTATAAGGGAGTTTTTTCCAACTTAATGTGACAATCGAAACGGGATTCATTTATTATTAAAAATTCAGAGTCTCCACTTGGGATAATTTATGGTGTCCTAAGTCACCGGTTCAAATCCTGAATCGAGGAAAAGATTGACTCTATTTTACAGTCCGCGACCACAGAAATCCGGATAAGGAATTCTGTTAACCCGGGAGAAGGTGTTGGGCATTCCCCGATTCCGTGGTTCTAGCACGGTCGCTCAACTGTTATAATTGGCCTATTATATGATTTTAATACACGTTTTAGCCTATGGTTTAATTTTACCTTATTAACCGCTCTTATTCATTTTTAGGAAGATTGCAACGTAATTTAAAATATTTCTTGAACCACGTCACATAAATGCACCCGCGGTCCCCGCCACATTTTATTTAACGTTGTTGGAATTTGGATTTGGGTCACATGAAATGCACACCCGAGTTTAGGAAGGTAATTTTAAATTACGCGCCTAAAGCAACTACGCATTTTTCAACTTTGCGAAGGCCATAGAAAATTCGCTAATTGGCGTGACTCGAATTCTAAGGATTTAAAATTAATTAAATGAAGGCCATGAGTTTTGATGTTTTATTGTGGATGGAGTGGTATAAATTGATAAGTACAAAAGGCCTAAAGAAATGGGTTAGCTACATGTATATCACTGGAGCCTTTTGTTATAACATACTACAATTCAGAAAGGTGGAGTTGGAATTTATGTGAAAATAACAAAAGACAGGTGCCAGCTTTGGGTTCATCTCCATATCATCTTCAAAATTCTGACTTTCGTTTTCAAATTCTATAAAGAAACTAACAAAATTTTATAACAAAATAATGAATCTTAAATGACCATATGAGCACACAAAAAAAACCATGTTGAAAACTATTCGGATGAACCAGAAGGAACAAAACAAACATGGACATACAAAAATGCATTTTAAACTTGATTATAACAAAGAACACTTAAAGTAATTAATTTATTTAACACTATGCTAAAAAGAAAGTTGTAGTATCACCACTATAACTTCTACAGTACCATTTTGAAGCAGAGGAAGTTGAATCTTCACATGGTTAATTTAAGAAAATATGCAGCCAATAACATAAACTGAAGATAAGATCCTTCCACTAACGCAATCTATTTTTTTTACATCTCAATGTTGACAAATTGTTCAACTTCACATACTTCTTTAAAATTCAAAATATGAACATGGTGCTACATGAGCTTGAAATCTAAATGTAAACAAAACAATACCTGCTGGTTACAAGTCATGAGCCAAGAAAAATAAAAAAAAAAGTAAAAAAAAGAAAAAGAAATAAAAAACGAGATAGAGTCATGAACATACTAAAATAACGTTAACATTTGCAAATCTCAATTCACTCAATCAAAGAAACATCATTCATGCGAACAGATTAAATACGAAAGAAACTTTATCAAAAGAACCAAATCAGTTTGCTTCTGCTTCAATAAAGATGCTCCAACATTGTTGATCCATTCAGATGAGCTTCGCCAAGTATTGATGAAAATTCTGAACGAAGCCCATGTTCCGGACAAGATCTCTGTGAACCATCTGGAGAAAATAGCAAACAAGATTTTTGAGGTCAACACCTACAAGAGAGTGAATTCAAATAAATAAAATCTGAAAGTTGCAGAGTCAATACAGCAGCAACAACAAAATCTCTATCAACTCTTCTTCAAACCCAAGATTCAAGGCCCGAAATATTGAAAAAAAAATTTAATGAAAATTTTCAACCTAAATTTCTCTCCTCCCCCTCTCTTTTTTTTCTTCTCAAATTTTCTCTTCTATTTATAGCAAAATTTTCGAGATTTTTTTTTAAAAATATTTTATTATTTTTTAATTAAAAAAAAATCCCACTTACAAATTGCTTTTACATTTTTTATAAAAAGAAATCCCACCTTTCTTTACTTTTATTTTTTAAATTTTAACTTTAATTACTTTTATCTTATTTAAAATCCCACGTTTTTTACTTTTTAAAAGAGAATTCCACTTATTTAACTTTTCTTAAAAAAACAATCCACTTTCTTTTGCTTTTCTTTTAAAAATACTACTTTCTTGTACTTTAAATTTTTTAAATTTTCAGATACCTTTATATTTATTTTTTAATTCCAACTTTCTTTTACTTTTTATTTTTTTAAAATTTCCACAAAACTTTACTTTTATTTTTTAAATTTTCTACTTTCTTTTACTTTTTAAAAGAGAATTCCACCTACTTTTACTTTTATTTTTTTTATTCAATACTTCCCTTTTTCTTATTTTTTAAATCACTCCTGAAAATTAAAAAAAAATTAATATTTTTTCAGAATTTTTTTATTATTTTAAAATAAAAATAAAAATAAAATAATATTAATAGTAATAATTCACCTTTTAAATTTTGTATTTTTACCCTATAATAAAAAGTGTAACAAAGCTAAAAATTGTAGGTTAAAACCCCTAAAATATTATCAAAAATTAGGTGCTCACAGCGCAGATGCGATTTTGGAGGGGAGTGTGCAGTGGTCGTAGGTGCGAGGGAATTTCCACAGCTGCGTGGCCGCAGATGAGGCGGTTGGAGTGCAGAAGCGAAAATGGAAGTAGGAGCTGGGTCTGCAGAAGCGGCTTTGTGGCTCGCAGAAGCGAGTCTGCAGGAGCGGGATCTTGGGCCGCAGGAGAGGAGGAAACCGTAGAAGCGGGAAAAAGGTCGCTTTTGTGACACCGCAGAAGCATGTAAGTGGCCGCAGGTGCAAGAAGGCGTGGACAATCTATTAAAAATGAGGGTTCCGTGTTTTTCACCATTTTAAACATTTCAAGCTCGGGATTGGGCGATGTTTGAGAGGATTTTCGAGGGGTTTCTTGAGGTAAGTCACTTGTGCTCATTTTTGTTCAATAATCTTGTTTCCCTATTGAATTTCCTACCTAGTTTGTGTGCATTTAATGTGAAATTTGGGAGTTTGAGGCTAGGGATTTGGAGAGGTTAATTTGGGGATTTGGGTGGTGATTTGGTGTCGGATTTTGGTAAATTTGGTATGGTTGGACTCATGGTTGAATGAGCTTTCGGGTTTTGTGACTTTTATCGGATTCCGAGACGTGAGCCCGGGGACCGACTTTTGAGTTGACTTTTGACTTTTGATTAACAACTTAGTATTTTCTTATAGAATTGATCCCTTTAGCCCGTGTTAATTGTATCGAACTGTTTGTGGCTAGATTCGAGGCATTTGAAGGTCGCTTCGTGAGGCAAGGGTGTGTTGGAGTAGAGATTTGCACGGGCTGAGGTAAGTAACAGTTTTAAATTTGGCTTTGAGGGTATGAATCCCCGTATTATGTGTCATGTGTTTGATTTTGAGGTGACGCACATGCTAGGTGATGGGCGTGTGGACATGTACCGTAGGAATTATGACTTGGTCAATCCCATGGAACGGTGTAGTGAAATAATCTGTTGTTATCCGTATATTCTCCATGTGTAATAGAAATTTAACTGCAAATCATGTTAGAAATCATGTTTAGGCTATATGTTGGTACACTAGGGACCCACAAAGGCCGTGCTATATGTTGATTTTTCTGCTAAATTGTTGTTTTGTACTCAGTCATAGATTTACTTGCATATTATATCCCAGTCTCTATTGTTCTTTATTGATACATTATATCATCGATGTTTGGGCTGATTATCATGATTATTAAGAATCCAAGAGACTGGAGAGATTGATGACTTAGTGAGACCGAGGGGCTGATTGTGAGGATACTTATGGGATCGGGTTGCACGCCGCAACATATTTTCTTGATTTATGCCACGATTGGCTTGTTATAACGCTTAGGCTGAAGGAGTCCCTTCGGAGTCTGTACACTCCCCCAGTGAGCGGAGGTACCTACTGAGTGCGAGTGCCGAGTACGAGTGCCGAGCGACTAAGAGGAATGAGAGACTGTAAGGAATGAGTGACTGTGAGGTTGGAGTGTATGGGAGGACTGAGTGACTGTTGCTCTAAGATTTTGCACTTGATTTAATTATTGTTGTACTTCAGCTGACATATATTACTTTCATGTAATTTCTAAAAGATATTATATCATGTTTCAATTGAACTTGACGTGAGTTAACTGTTTTGGCCTTAATTGTCGACCTTGAAAGCATGCCTATCTTCCGATGTTACAGTTTCTGTAATTGAACTATATCTGTAAAGCTCGTCACTACTTTTAGTCCATTATTTAGTCTTGTTACTTACTGAGTTGGTTGTACTTATGCAACACCATGTACTTCGTGTAAAGATCTAGGTGTTTCTGGACACGGTGGGTGTTGATTCGTTGCGCAACTTGACCATTTGGAGATTCCAAGGTAGCTGCTTAGCGTTCGAAGACCTTGTTTCTCATTTCCTATCTTTCTACTTTATGTATTTTGTTTTAGTCTTTTCATAGACAGTATTTCTAGACTTGTTTTGGGTTTTGACCTTCTATCTAGTTTTTGAGAGTTTGATGATTTAAACATGTGTTATTTTATTTTTCATTTAAAAGTGTTGGAAGTATTTTGAAGTGTCGGCTTGCCTAGTACCACTTTAGGCGCCATCACGACAGGCTATGTTTTGGGTCGTGACACTTGAATTTTATAGTGAATAACTGTTATATAAGGATGCTATTATAGAGAGGTTTGACTTTAATTAAACTTGGAAAAGTTGCAATAGCAGTAATTCCCAAGCATAATTAATTAGTAAAAATAAGATCCAAAATCACGTTAATTCTTAATTTTATTTATCTAACATTATATAACAATATGTTGAGACAAAATATTTTAAGTAATAAATCTTGTTATGACATAAAAGAATATCACACCTGTACAAAGTCAAGAAATTACTTTACATATATTTAGCATTTTGTTTTGTTATTCTTCTACGAAAAATGTTACAAAAAAAACTCTTTTAGTGTCGTCGATGTAACGGGACGGATCCATTAGAAAATGTATAGAAAATAAAATATATTCAGAAAAGCCTCCAATTTAAGTCCAAAATATCAGTATTTCTTCTTTATCTCCACATATTAAATTGCAGTGTTGATCTGTTTGTGATCAAATCGAAGATCCACATATCAAATATTGGGTTGCTAAAAATTTACAATTAATAAACTAATTGATTAAAAGTTATAACTAGAAGCACCAACTTAAGCTAAAAACACATACCTAACGACATAATAATCCTCAGCTCTCACCGCATCTCCTATAATCATATAATTGATGCTAGAAACAATGCTATAACTGGAATTGACAATGATCACTCAAGCAAGCGAACTTAGGGTCAATTCCAAGATGTAGAAGAGGAATTGTCCTAGAGAAGCTATAAAATTGATGCGATCTTCTACGAAATTTGCTTGATCAATTGCCATAATGTCTCAAAAACCTTATCCATTCACATCCTAAAACTAGTCCCACACATTTGGATTCTTCTCAACTTTGGATTCCGAAATGCGGGATATGAATTCTAATAGAGAGACTATGAATTTGGTCTGGTCCTCAAGTGGAACTAGCTTGATCAATCACCAATATGGAACAAATACCTTGTTTATCCACGCCCTTAAACCAATTCCACGCCTTCAGATTCTTCGCAATTTCGGGCGTCTCTTCAATACATTCATGTAAGTATCATAAATGACACAATAGAGGGCTGTCATAGATGATAGTGCAGTAAATATAGCACTCAATTGCTTCTTCATTTTGTCCTTTTGATTGTAGTGGGAGCTATACATAACTCCTCCTTCTATCGCAACATTGAATAGATATATTACTTCAATAACAATGATTTCCTCTGCGCTCAAGCCACAAGAGAGAGCAATTGCCCATAAAAGTGTAAAACCAATAATCAAAAGTGTTGGAACAAAGACTGTCATTTTTTGTAGAGAATAAAATTTGGAATTGTTTGCGAAGAATGAAAGAGGATCAAGGTTGAAGAAGGATCAATCGGCGCATAGAGTTTGAAGTGAATGAAATGTGAAGATGTGAAATGGGAAAGAAGGTCGAACAAAAAAATTCAGCGGGAAAATTTATTACGGGAGGTTATGAGTTATAGTAATTGCACTTAACTCCCTTTACTTGTTAGTAATTGGCCTGTTAGAATACTATGTAATTGCTTTTGGAACTTATTCGAATAAACATCACTACTCGAAATTGAGCATATGCCTCCCAATTATAAATGACTTCTATAGCATGTCCAGATATGAATTTCACGAATAAACAACCAATATATTTTTTGTAATAATTATTCAAGTTATTTCGATGAAATGAGATATTCTTCTTTAACGGCAGTTTGTTGCTTTAACGCCTAAATTGCCGAATTGTTTAAATTTGTTGTCTAAAAACTAAGGTCAATTGTGCTGCAAAAATGTCACGTGAACTTAGTTATGGAGTATGCTAAACCTAAAAAATCTGAATTCAATATGTGGATTAATTAAACTTGTCATGAACATGCATAGTAAAATAATTTGAGCTTAAAATATGAAATTATTGATGAGTGGTGATTTTACCACTCATTCTAGTCTCTTTTCTTTAGTTTTATGTCTTTTAACTATAATATAAGGTCGTTTATAGGGTGTATTGTTATACTTTCAGGTAAATGATGCCATGAAATGATTTTAATTCAATTGAAATAGAATTGAGCAACAAAGGGTGAAAACAATGCAAAACTCTCCAGTGATTCCGGATCTGCGGAAGATTAGTCGCAGAACCGACCTCGCATTTGCGTGAAATATCCCGCATCTACGGAGCTGAGCATACTCGCCCTGGAACCGCATCTGCGAGTCAAGAACCGCACTGCGATTGTGCATCTGCGCATGGAGGACCGCATCTGCGGAGACAGAAATCACTTCAAATGCTCGCATCTGCGCTAAGGTATCTGCATTTGCGGAGCCGCAGCTGCGAGGATTCTTCCGCAGGTGCGGTAAACGGGCATCAGAACTGGACTGGAATGACATTTCACATTTTCTCAATTCCAAACCCACGAATACACGACCTGACCAATCTTTGGCATATCTTTGGCTTATTTTCATTCTCTAAGACTAGAGAGAACAAGTTTTGGGAGGGTTTGCATACACATTTTGATCTTGAAGATTTGAAGCTTTTGGTTGAGAATTTCTTACCCATTTATGTTCATTTCTTCGTTTCCTTTCTTTTATTGAATATCTAAATGTGTAGTATTTATTCAACACTTGAATCTTGTTTATGGAAATATTTATAATTAAAGTGTGGATTAAATATCTTGTTGTTCTTTTGTATTGAGTGATTTTTTATCTTTTATGAAGTGAGTTATTATTTCTTTAATTATTCTTGTTCTTTAATATTTTCAAAGGGATTAGCTAACCCTATGAATCACCCATTAACTCCGAATTAATTTTCGGAAAGATTATTTGGGGTTGGGAAAGATTAAGTAACAAGAACTTGAGGCTTTAACCCTCATAGATTCTACCTAGGGATAAGATTGAACTACTTGTAGCCATATCCGGGTGTGCTTAATCTCTTAATTGTTTTAGGGATAATTCAATTAGAAAGTTTTGTCGGTCTTCGTAAGAAGCTAATATAGAATTATTACCCGAGGCTAAGTAACATAAACTCGCTCATATTTGTAATGCATTGGAACGTTACTTGAGTGTAATTTCCAATTAATCCATACTTGTAGCCATTGATCATTTTACTTGCTTTCTAGGTTAGTTTACATTTTCGCATTTAGATATAAATATTTTCAAAAACTAATTCTAAGTATTTGGCATTGTGATGTGTCGAAGAATTTCGACACAATTGATACCAATTACTCGGATTTTAACTTGTCTTTTAATGCGTTTGTGGTTAATTCTGATCAGGTTTGGTTGTTTTGTAGTGCATGAACTTAAATACCCGAAAACATAGAAAAAAAAATCAAAAAGTCACAAAAAACAGATATACTGCAAGTATGCGGTCGCATAACTCATATGCGGACCGCATAATTGCCCTGTTAATCGCAAACAGAGATAGTCTTTTGGGCTATAAAGAAGCAGATATGTGGTCCATTATGCGATCACATAACACCTATGCGAGCCGCATAATGGTCGCATAACTCCAGAAGAAGACAGATCTCAGCATGATATGCGGCGGGATAAGCGATCACATAACATGCATGCGGACCGCATAACTGTTATCCGATGGAAGCCAGATCTGGAACTCAGCAAGGATGCGATGGAATGTTCAATATGCGGTCTGCATAATTGGTCTGCGACCAGTATACGATCGCATAAGTCATCTGAAGGGGTATTTTTATGCGATTTTGACTACGACTTTTGGTCCACTATAAAGAGAATAACTAGGGCTTTTGAGGGGCATTTAAGTCTGAAACAAGGTCCTACTTAGAGAGCATTGAATACTTTATTTATTTGGAGGTTTGTGAAGAAGGAATGTTGCACTTTTGTAAGCTTTATGGCTTTATTAAATACTTTGTTCTTGTATTTTAATATGAGTAGCTAGTTTTAAATACTAAGGTTGTGGACCCTAGATGGGTGTAATGTTAATGGGTGTTTAGCATTGAATATATATATATATAATGGTTGGTTGATATTTATTCAATTCTTGTTATTTATTTATGGTTGGTGGTTGCAAACATTAATCTATTCCATTTTACTCTTTCTTTACTTAGAAAAGTGAGTTAGGGTTTGGTAAAATTGAATATCAAGAACTCAATACTTTAAATCTTGTTTAATAGAATCGCTTAGGAATAAGTGAGTTCTACTTGGCATAAATTGGTTGTTCTTAAATTCCAACTCTTTTATATTTGGAAAAATCATAAAGGGAAAATACTACTCAACTATTGGAAAATATTGGGTAATCATTTAGAAATTATTTGCATATCAAAGGACCTTCCATTAGAAATATCATATTAACACCGATAGCATTACATTCCATTGATGGGGATGCAACCTTGGTTTCCTTAATTAAATCATTTACTTTCTCAACATTACGATTAGCTATCTTTTAAATTCACAATCATATCATTCTCTTGTTACGCTAATGGAATAGAATTACGACTTATGTCAAGTTCCACACTATTAAAGTATGCTTTTTCACACTATATTCTTTGTAGGATTCGACCCCAACTTTGGTGGGTTATTATGTGTGACACTGACTGCCTTACACAACTTAATTAAAGTGTAATTTGAGTGTATCAAATTTTGGCGCCGTTGATAGGGAATACAGTTTTGAAATTACTAATTAGTGTGTGCTTTACTTTACGTCTTATTCTATTCCATCATACTTTGCTTGTTTTTCTTGGTTTTGATAGGAAGACATGGCCGAATATGAGGAAGAAATGGAAGAAAATCCTTTTGCGGACATAGATGAGTACATTGAGGATACAAATGCTATTGTACCTCCGGTTGTTGGTGCTTCAACTTTCAAGGTGGAACATGGTTTAATCCTAATGCTAAAAGAGGAGGGGGTTTTCAGGAATTTCACTGATGATGATCCGACACAACATCTTAGAAACTTCTTAGATGTGTGTGCTATGCACAAGCAGAAGAACATCTCAGATGATGCTCTAAGGTTGAGGTGTTCAAGTACCACTAGCTGGGAACACAAGGAAATGGCTTCAAAATATGCCACCAAATTCCATTCATTCTTGGCCTGAACTTGTCCGAGCATGCTTAGCTAAATGGTTCCCGCAAAGCAAGAAATCTGAGCTCCGAGATAAAATTTTCTTTTTAAGCAACTACCGGGAGAACATCTACATGAGGCATGGGAGCGATTCAAGTTATATTTGGTGAGGTCGCCTAATCATGGTTTTCCGGAATCTATCTTGTTGGAGAAATTCTACATGTGTTTAGATGCAATGAACCAATTTATAGCCAAAAATGCAGCTGATGGATCTTTTATGGATAAGACATTTGCAAGGATCACACAAATCCTTGACAAAATGGAAAAACATAACCAAGCTTGGCACTCAAAGGACACCACAAGTGGAATTGCATATGGTTCTCCCTCTTTGACCAACATGATTAAGGAGAATCAAGAAAGAGATCAAGTAATTGTAGGGCTTGCCACCAATGTCAATGTGCTGACAAAAATGTTCATTGAAAGCCAAACGAAGAAGGTAAATGTGGTGGAAGATGTGCATCCATCCGCAAGTGAAGATTATGAGGAAGCCAACTATGTCAATAACTCTCAATGAGGCTATCAAAGGCAACAATACCAAGGTCAAGGACAATAAAATCAATGGAGGCCTAACCCGCAAGAGCAAGGCAACCAACAGTGGCGAAATGACCAAGGTAGCTCAAATCAAGGAAATAGGAATAACAACAACAACAACAACAACAACTTCTCAAATCGGAGTTCAAACCCTTATGTTCTACCAAAGGGTCAATATTCAAATCAAGGTTCCTCAAGTGATTCCAAGTTGGAAAGCATGCTTGAACGAGTATTGCAAAATCAAGAGAGGTCCAACACTTCTGTAAGGAATATGACCGAGCTTGTTGGTTCTCATGTCGCATCCAATCAAAAATTGGAGATGCAAATGAGAGATCTCTCTAGGGAACAAAATCCAAAGAAAAAGGAAACACTTTCTAGTGACACAATTGCGAACCCAAAGGGTAGTGGGAGTGGTCCAACTTCTCATATCATGGTGATTACTACTCGGAGTGGGAAGGTACTACAAGGAGAGAGTGAACAAATGATTGAAGTGGAAGAATCCGAACAAGAATTTGAGGCACAAGTTGAAGAGCAAATTATTGTTGACACTAAAGAGGTTCGACAAGAGTTGAAAGTTCAAGAAGTAAACCGGGAAAAGGTAAGGGAAAAGGTAAAAGAGACACCAAAAACTCTACTACCTATTCCTAGACCTCCTTCTCCTTTCCCTCAAAGACTTGCGAGGAAGGTTGATGATAGCAATCTCGAAAAGTTCTATGACATTCTCAAGCAGTTATCGGTAAATATTCCATTTGTGGAAGCATTTCAAGATATGCCGGGTTTTGTTAAGTATTTGAAAGACTTGATTACCAAGAAGAGAACCACAAAGAATGAAGTGGTGAATGTGACTTACCGGGTTAGTTCCATCATTGCAACAACCACTGTTCAAAAGAAAGAAGACCCGGGAGCTTTCACCATTCCATGCACTATTGGGGCGCGTGATTTTGCAAGAGCTCTTTGTGATAACGGGGCTAACATTAACCCTTAATGCCTCTTTCCATTTACAAGCAAGTGGGGTTAGGTATGTCGAGGCCTACAAGTATAAGGTTGCAAATGGCCGATCGTTCTATAAAGAGACCGGTGGGATTTGTCGATGATGTGCTTGTGAAAGTGGGAGAGTTCCATCTACATGCTGATTTCGTAATCCTTGATTGTGTAGTAGACAAAGAGATCCCTATCATCTTGGGGAAACCATTCCTTGCCATAGGAAGAGCACTAATGGATTCGGAACGGAATGAGATCAAATTTCGTGTGAATGATGAAGAGGTCACATTCCAAGCAAGCAAGGGTATGAAACTATCACATGAATATGAAATCATCTCGGTGATTGATGTTGTTGATGAAGTGGAAGATGCATTTGGAATGAAGATGGAAGAACAATGCCTCGATGAGGCGTTGGTGACTATTTTTGTAAACTTCGACGGTGAAGATATGGAGGGGTATATGGAATCAGTCAATGCATTGGAAGGACTTGGGTCCTACATTTATGCTATGAAGAAGCTCTCTCTCGACTTGGAGAATATAGCCACTCCTCCCTCAAAGCCTTCAATTATTGAGCCACCGCAACTAGAATTCAAACTACTTCCACCTCACTTGAGGTATAAATTTCTTGGCTCAAATGATACTCTACCAGTAATCGTGTCTTCTTTGTTGAATGATGTGCAAGTAGAAAAATTATTGAATGTATTGAAGGAGCATAGGCAAGCTATTGGGTGGACAATTGCGGACATCCGAAGGATTCCCGCCGGAATTTGTAAACACAAGATCCAATTGGAGAATGAGAGTAAACCAAGCGTGGAGCATCAACGAAGGTTAAACCCTTCCATGCAGGAGGTGGTAAAGAAAGAAATCATCAAGTGGTTGGATGCTGAGGTAGTTTATCCCATTGTCGATAGTTCTTGGGTGAGTCCGGTGCAATGTGTGCCGAAAAAAGGAGGCATGACCATGATTGAAAATGATAAGAATGAGCTCATCCCAACAAGAACGGTGACCGGATGGAGGGTGTGTATGGATTACAGGAAGCTAAATAGTGCTATGTACAAGGACCATTTCCCTATACCTTTTATTGACCAAATGCTTGATTGGCTAGCGGTAAGGTCATTCTACTGCTTCTTGGATGGATACTCAGGCTAACACCAAATCAATATTGCATTGGAAGATCAAGAAAAGACAATATTCACTTGTCCATATGGGACGTTTGCATTTAGCCGGATGCCATTTGGGCTATGCAATACTCCGGCTACTTTCCAAAGGTGTATGATGTCAATATTCTCCGATATGGTGGAGGATTTCTTATAGGTATTCATGGAGGATTTCTCGGTCGTAGGTGATTCTTTTGAGAATTGTCTAGACAACCTTAGACAAGTGCTTAAGAGATGTGAAGAAACGAACCTTGTGCTAAATTGGGAGAAATGCCACTTCATGGTGGACGAGGGCATTGTTTTGGGCCACAAAATTTCCAAACAAGGCATAGAGGTTGACCGGGCAAAGATCGAGATCATTTACAATCTTCCTCCACCTACTTCAGTTAAAGGTGTCCAAAGTTTTTTGGGGCATGCCGGCTTCTATAGGCATTTCGTCAAGGTCTTTTAAAAAATTGCAAATCCCATGTGCAAACTCCTTGAGAAAGATGCAAAATTTGTATTTGACAAGAAGTGCCTTTGAGGAATTGAAACAAAAGCTCACCACGACACCTATTATTGTCACACCCGATTGGTCTCTTCCATTCGAACTCATGTGTGACGCCAGTGGTGTAGCTATTGGGGAGGTGCTTGGACAACGTCATAACAAGGTTCTTCACCCTGTCTATTATGCAATCAAGACACTCAATGGTGCTCAAATAAATTATACTGTGATTGACCAAGAACTTCTTGCCATTATCTATGCCTTTGAGAAATTCCGGGCTTATTTGTTGGGATCCAAGGTAATAGTGTACACAGATCATGCTGCTCTTTGCTATCTTATGGAAAAGAATGATGCAAAACCTAGGTTGATTCGGTGGGTCCTGTTGTTGCAAAAGTTTGACTTCGAAATCAAAGATCGAAAAGGGACAGAAAATCAAGTGGCGGATCACCTATCAAGGCGTAAAGAGGTAGGGAGACCAAAGGAAGATCTTGAAATCAACGATGCTTTCCCAGATGAACATATATTGGCATTATCTAACTCTTTTTCTCCCTGGTATACCGTCATCACTAACTTCTTGGTTAGTGACCTTGTTCCCGAAGGTTTGGAAGCTTATCAAAAGAAAACGTTTTTGCGGGAGTGTAGGCATTACTATTGGGAAGAGCCCTTCTTGTTCTGTAATTGTGCCGAGAACATCATCCGGCGATGTGTTCAGAAGATGAGGTAATGCCAATTCTCAAGGCATGCCATGATTCGCCGGTTGGGGGTCATCATGGAGGAAATCGGACTGCGGCAAAAGTGCTTGAATGTGGCTATTATTGGCCAACAATCTACCAAGATGCAAACCAAATAGTCAAGGCATGTGACCAATGTCAAATACAAGGGCCATTATCTAAGAGACATGAGATGCCAATGAACTTTGTACTCGAGGTTGAGATCTTTGATGTATGGGGAATAGATTTTATGGGCCCCTTTGTGATCTCGTATGGCATGACCTACATCTTGGTGACTGTGGACTATGTCTCTAAATGGGTTGAAGCAATCGTCTTACCGAACAATGAAGCAAGGAGTATGACCGCATTTTTGAAGAAAAACATATTCACACGGTCTGGTACGCCAAGGGCCATCCTGAGTGATGGTAGGTCTCATTTCTATAATAAGGCTTTCGCTGGGCTGCTTGAAAAATATGGTGTAAAGCACAAGGTGGCCACACCTTATCATTCTCAGTCGAGTGGTCAAGTTGAAGTTCCGAACAGAGAAATCAAGAATATCCTAGCGAAAACTGTCAATGCAAACAGGACTGACTGGTCAAGGAAGCTAGATTATGCATTGTGGGCCTATCACACAACATTCAAGACCCCCATTAGCACTTCAACATACAAGTTGGTTTTTGGCAAATCTTGTCACTTGCTAGTAGAACTTGAACACAAAGATATGTGGGCTTTAAAAAAGCTGAATCTTGATTGGACTGAGGCTGCTAACCTAAGGATGACACAACTCAATGAGATGGAAGAATTCCATCTTCATGCCTATGAGAGTGCAGCCATGTACAAAGAATGAATGAACTTTGTCCACGACAAGAAGATCTTAAAACGGGAGTTTAATTCGGGTGACTTGGTCTTATTTTTCAACTCTAAAACTCAAGTTATTTCCGGGCAAGCTCAAGTCCAAATGGTCTGGACCATTCAAAGTTGTGTGTGTGTCTCCCTATGGCGCTATTGAACTTGAGTCAGAAGATGGGCCTCATACCTTCAAGGTAAATGGACAACGAGTAAAACATTACCTCGGAACTGCTGGAGGAGGGCATGTGATAGAAATAATTGCTCTATGAGATGATCCAACAACAGTTTCCACCAAGGATTAATCCAAAAGGAGTAAACTGCGTCGTGCCGCGATGTTAAATCAAGTGTTTCTTGGGAGGCAACCGAAGTATGGTAACACTCTTTTGTAGTTTTTTATTATTATGTATATTAGATTGAGCAAGTTGATGTGTGTGCTAGAGTGCAGGTAAAATATCATGAACAGGGTCTTAGTGTTGAAGAAACTGAAGGAATAAAAGGTCCAAATTAAGCGATAGCTATGCGGTCGCATAATGACTATGCGAACCGCATAGTCATCATAGACCCGAGCAGAGTGTTTGGCTAAATTCATTGTCAACTTTGCGGTCGTTGCACATTTATGTGGCCCACTTGTCAATTGTGCGATCGCATCTTGCATCGCAAATTGCACCTACGCGACCTAGTCATCAGCCCACCGCATAACACCTATGTGATCGCATATTGTGTTATGCGATGAACTTCCATACCGCATAATTGCCAAGTATAAACGTACCCAACTCTCCGCACACATCCACATTTGAACGAAATAAAAACAAGTAAAACAAAGAAAAAAAAGGGGAGAAGGAGACTGCTACGACGAACCAGGGAAAGAATCCAAACACAGTCACCACTTTTCTCATTTCCATTATAAAATCCTCAAACTTCAGGTATGATATCCGACTTCTCTCCTCCTTTATTCACTCTTATTTTTCTTACTGGATTTTGCCCTTGTGAATACAACCAACTTCAAATGCCATGAATATCTGAAAGTGTGTGCTTGAAAAAGGTCAAATTAATTTAAATTGATTGACTGGCGTAATAGTGGATTATGTGCTTTTGATTTTAGTTGGTGAGGAGTAAATTGAGGGAGTGATTGTGTGTTTTTGGCCACGAACCCAAGAGGGGGAAGTCTGAGTACCCCTCTCTCTTTCTATCTTGTGAAATCGATCACACTGGATTTAAGGTTTCGAATAAATGGAAAAAGGAACCCACGTGATTTGGGGGAGGGTTTAATTTTCACAAGGACGATGAGTTCTGCGGGCCGCATAATGGCTTTGCGGTCCGTATAATCATTGCATTTCGTTCCTTATTTTGCCCTAGGTTAGAATAGGTTATGCGATTTCCTCTACGATCGCAGACCTTCAGGTTTTCTAGTGTATATTTTGTGGTCTCGTTGCGATCACATAACCACTTATGTGGTGGTTTTACGATAGCATAACTGTTAATACCTATTTGCTTCTGCACATATGTGATGGTTCTACGGTTCGCATACTTGATATGCGAACGTATAACCCATCACATAGTAAAAAAAAATTATTATGTTTTGTTCTTTTTTCTTTTATATCTGATGTCTTTTCCTGAGCACTTTCACTCACTCCTACAATGTTTCATCAACATGCATGTCACCAAAGAGGTCTAATCCAACACGAACACCGCCCGGTGGTCGATAGAAACGGGCTGCCAATCCTAGCCAACAAGCACAACAAGCAAAAAAGCAGCGATCTCAGGCATTCCGCATTACTACTAAGCACTCCTCCCAGTATGAAGAGGAGGAGTCACAGAGTGACCTTAGATCTCCTATGGATCTATAGGCTAAGGCACGCAGGAAGCTGGGGGGGGGACCTTAACCTCCGGTTTTGGGTCAAGGGCTCTATAGATTTGTACAAAGCAGCCTTTCAAAAAGGAACATTCTAGAGGAAAAGCAATTGATCTTGAATGGGCTATCAGATAATTACCCTCACATCCTTGAAAACATCAAACTGAGGAAGTGGGAGTTCTTCACTGAGGTCCTGGATAAATACAACGAGACAATTATGAGGGAGTTTTATGCTTCATACGGTGCCTCGAGGACTACTTTACAGAAGCGCAACAAGATCTTTTCCAAGTATGTCCGAGTGCGAGGGGTTGAAGTGGGTTGTGGTCTTGAGATGATTAATGAACAGTAGTTCAAGGATTGGTGGTCAGGAACAGCTGAATATGATGCCAAGGTAACCAATAAGCACAATGAGCATGGCTGAATTGCCTCGGTAATAGAAAAGGGGACACCAACCTTGATTGACCCACAACACAAAATTTTCAAGGAGGATCTCACAAGGGAGGGTCGCTACTGGCTCAGCTTTATTACATCCCGTCTGATGTCGTCCAGAAATGAAACCAACATAAATATTGAGAAAGAATTTCTCATTGCGTGCATCATGATGAGGATTAAGATTGATGTGAGGGAGATAATATTCCAAGAGATAGGAATCAGAGCCAATCAAAAACATACATCACTTCTGTTCTCCTACCTGATCACTACTCTTTGCCGAGCTGCAAAGGTGCCTCTCCTGCCTAGGCACGAAAAAATAGAGAATGCTACCAAATACATTAACATCATGAGAATCAGTGACACAGTAGCAAAGGAAACTGCAACTCAGCCTAAGACTCCCATTCCTCCTCACATCAATTATACAGTAGTATTAGAGGGTCCAGCACTGCTAGCCACCTCTCAGGCCCTAGCTACCTCCACAACTACTCCACAGTCATCTATTGCACAATCTCAGGTTCCACTGACAGCTTTGTCCAAGATGGGTCTAGTTGCTCAGCATGCTAATGCTAAGGTAGACCGGCTTATCAAGGAAATTCCCAACCTCATCCGACAGGCATTGTCCGCTATCCAATCCTATGTGATTGTTCTTCAGCAGCAACATCATACTTATGAGGATTGACTCAAGAGCATTGAAGCGCGTCTTGAGAAGGTTGAGAGGGGTGAAGTTGGAGGTATTCCACAGCTCCAGAAAGATATGAGTGACCTCAAGGCTAAGCTGAAGAAGATGCAGAGTTTAGAGTTTGATTTGACAGCCGTCCTTCCAAAGGATGAAGAGCAGGGTGCTGACACTTCCGTCCCAGGCTTAGATATTGATTTCACTACATTGATGACAACCCCAGAGGCACAACATGTTGAGACCACCAGAGCTCAAACTCCTCCTGCTCATATTGATATCCCTTCCGATGAGGAATCTGTAGATACTGAGGAGTCCGATGAGGGGGAGTCAGGAGATGAGGAGATGGATGAAGAGGCACTAGGTAAGGACACTGAAGGTCAGTAAGACAAAGGTAAATGGGTTGTTGTCTCTACAAGGGCAGAAAATGAAGAACAAGCAGCTGTGCAGACAGCTATTGAACATTCTCTAGCAGATATGGTCGCCAAGGAACATCCATCGACCACTCAGCCATCACAGGGCGAGGCTAGCAGCTCCTATGCACTAGCTCCAGCATCACAGCAGGTGGAGCTTCCTGCTATACCTCCACAGTAGCCGGAGCCTCTTGCTCTAGTCATGATGGTTACTACTCAGTCCTAGGTCCCACCAGCTGCAGTTTCACTACCAGCAGCTGACCCCGCAGATGTCCCAGATCCTTCAACTCCCCTAAGTGCCTGGTGCGCCCCAGGGAGTCCCTGAGCTTTCTTTTTTGCTTTATATATGCATTGGGGACAATGCATGATTTTGGTTGGGGTGGGGTAGTTATAATCATAATCTTGTACCCATGTTTTGTAGAAATATTTTGGTGTACCCTATGTTTGTATATAAAACTCTTGCACCCATGTTTGTATATAAAACTCTTGTAGTTTAGCAATGAATTCCCTTTGGTTTTTCTTCGCCGAGTTCTTTTCCAAAGGTGTAATAGTAGAACCACGGCGGTAGCATGAAATGTTTTGACTTAGTTGATGTTGACTGTGTAGCTCCAAGCATGTGCCAAGTGTTATAAATATATGATACCCTTCCTTCTTTTGAATATAAAAAAACAAAAAAAGTGTGTTAGTCAGTCATTCTTGTGAATTTGAGGTTCGCTCTTTGACTTTATGCTCATTTAGAATCTTACATATATTGAGAAGAAAGTGTTGAGTTTCTTTTTGTCACTTGAGGACTAAAACTATGTTGAGTTGAACAATTCATGTGTTGTGAGTGAGTGAGGATTTGTATGAATAATGCACATTGTAGACATGTGATTTTTGACCATCTCCAAGATTTTTTATATTTTAGCATGTAAATGTTTAGCTTAGGCCTAACATCGCTATTTTAATTTGTTTTAACCCTTTTACTTTGTTTTATCACAAAAATTGAAAATTATAAAAAATAGTTTCATTAAGGTTTTGGAGTCATTTTAATCTTGGAAAAATACAAAAAAAGAGTTTATTTTAGGTTTATTTTTAATAGTTTATTTTAATTAATTAGGAGTACTCTTACATTTTTACAAATGCTTTATACTATATTAAATAAGGAAAACTTAGGCCCTTAGTTAATGAAATCTAGATTTTTGGGAGCCCAATTTTGAACTAATTCAAAAGAGTTCTGGCCCATATCTAACCACAATTTTATCTTAGAGAAGGCCCAAGTCTGTCAAAGCCCAAAATTAACCTTAACCCATCAACACCCTATAGCCACACAATAAAAAAATACCTAGATCCCTATACTTTAAAAGAGATCAGGAGCACTAGCCTAACTCCTTCCTTCTCCGCTCACCTGCCGGAACGTCCTTTTCCGGTGAGAGCAAGGCTCACCACAACCACCGTCCACTTTCCATTTTCCCATTCTCAAATTCTCAAATCCAGCATCTCTCTCTCATGTTATTCATGTGAAGACTAATGGAAATCTCAAAATTCAACACCCTCAAATTATAGAGACAAACGCACATACTTTCATGGGAAAGGACGGACTAAAAGTCATTGGAGGCTACTGTGCGTGATTCCAATCAGAATATTATGGCTGCAAAATTAATTAATTTCGATTTTGAATTATTCCATTACAAAACTGAAGGTGTGTTTATCGTGACCTATTAGTAAATGGCAGAATTGTTTCACCCATATTGATGTGGATAGAAGCATTTGAGTTGATCCTTCATAGACTAAACAAAAATCATCAAAATTGGATTTTGGTAAGATTGCGGCTGTTTCAGGTAGTGGACAACAACAGTGAGAGGACGAGAGTAAGAGGGAGGGCGAATTTCAGTCTAAAAATCGAGTGAATAGTAGCTTCGATTTGGGTTTCGAACTTTTCGGTGTCGATTCGAGGTCCGCTCAGAGTGTCGTACGAGGATCCGGTCCAAATTCATCTATCTGACTCGGTTTTGTGGTTAACAATATCCATCGAGGTCCAATCCCTTCTATTTTCTCTTAAATCCTTTGATTTTATCATTGAGATTGTTTGTTGATATGCTTTTGATAATGTTCTCTTTGAAGTGATTTGAAGTTAGTATCTATTTTATTATAAAAAATGTGACGTTTAATATTTGGAATCTACTTTCTCATTGTGATTGACTTTGACATCTTATGAATCAATTGAAGGAAGAAAGTTGAATTAATAAGTTGAATTGAATTAAAGGGGCAGTGGAATTGAAAAAATAGAATTGTGTTTAATGTGACTTGTTTTAATACTTCTAATTAGTTATTGTTAGCTCTTTCATTCAACGCTAGGAGCATGACTTAGGCCGACCACACTTGGGTAGACAAGCTTTAGGATTTTATTAGTACTGAGGCAAGAGGTCGTTCCCTTAGTTAAATTTATCCGGAGAATGCCCCGAAAGATTTATATATATTTTATTCCGGGGAATGTCCCAAAGTATTTGTATTTAGAGGTCGAAAGTAGAACTTGTAGTACTTTTATTCTTGTTTTATATTTATTTTTATTTTATTTTATTAGGTGGGGATGACCTCGAGCCTCTTTTGATTGTTTATTTTCTTTTTATGTGTTTTTACCTCAATTTGAATATCTTAAAAGCCAACTTGATTGAGTACACAACCATACTAGTTACGGGACTTCGGGAATGCCTAACACCTTCTCCCTGAGTCAAATGAACCTTCTTACCCGAATCTCTGGTGCAGACTTAGTTATGGAGTCCAAAGTGTTTAAAAAGGAAAAATCATTTTTATAAAAACGGTGACCTGGCACACGGAAACCAATGTCAGGTGGCGACTTTGAGTTATTTCCGTTTGAACACAATTTGTCACTTTTTAATTAAAAACCCTTCTAATCTTCACAAAATCCTTTTATTATTTTTAAGAGGATTAGTGAGTTGTGAAAAAAGGGGTGTGACACACATGTCTAACTTGTGATGTCTAGAACTTATCCGGTTGGTTTCTTAGTGCAACTCTCAGGTTAATGATTGGATGTTGAAATGATCTTAGGCTCTCCTTGTGATTACTAGTCAGTTTTGCCTAAATTGACCTCCCCGGTACATTAATTACCCTACTTACTCCCTTTGAGCCTTTAACCTTTCATTGGCTACCACATTACAAACCTTTACCCTTTTTGTGAAGTAATTCCTTCTTTTGAAACCATCCCTCCTTGAACGTGTGAGATTGAGGCTTAAAGACTAAGTTGGGGGTGCCGTTATAAACTGGAAATTGGCATGGTTTGCTACTGGGTGTATAATAAAAAAGAAGAAGAAGCAATAACCTCAAAATTGTGTATATAACTGAATGCAAGCTCCAAAAATAAAAATAAAAAGGAGAAAAGAAAAAAAAAGAGAAAAAGAGTGGAGTCTTGAAGAAATACTTTGAGGCAGTTCTAGGTTGGTAACCCGAGGTAAATAAAGGCTATGTAGTAAAAGAGCATAATACATGTAGAATTCAAGGAGGGAATAACCACTACATTTGTAAATAGTCTTCCAACCTATCCCGAAGCCTGCATTTTAACCCGTGAAAAGTCTTTAGTGATCTACGATCAATCATTCGTGAGACAGCGACAAAGTTAAAATAAGGGCAGGCATATGGACTGATACTTGTAGCATGTAGCATTCGTTCCGAGTGTTAGAGTGTTTCGATTGCAGCCCCTGTATATATATGTGAGTGGTGATTTTCTTTGTTGCTAGTGCGCATGAATTGTAAGACTTAGCAAAAGATAGGTTCTTAAAGTAGAACACAAGTGCACTTCACTATGGATAGCATTTTTTCATTTTGGTCGAGGCTCTAACGTCACAAATTGATTAGTCGAATGATTGAATAATAAGTTGTTTTTCAGAAAGGGTAAATAAATGTGTTCACATGCTTGTTAGCTGTCAGTAAAAACCATCAATAGTCACTACTGTTTTGTGGAATGTCGGAAATAAAAGTAGTATAGAATATGATAGTTTTGTTTTAGTTTCTTGAGGACAAGCAAGAGTTTAAGTTGGGGGTGTTGATGTGCTGAAGAATTTCAACACAATTGATACCAATTACTGAGATTTTAACTTGTATTTTAATGCGTTTGTGGTTAATTCTGATCAAGTTTGGTTGTTTTGTAGTGCATGAGCATGAATACCCGAAAACATAGAAAAGAAGTCAAAAAGTCATAAAAAGACAGATATGCTGCAATTATGCAGTCGCATAACTCACATTCGAACCGCATAATTGCCCTGCTGATCGCAAACAGAGACAATCTTTTGGGCCAACTGAAGAAGCAAATATTCGGTCTATTATGCGATCGCATAACACCTATGCAAGTCGCGTAATGGTCGCATAACTCCAGAAGAAGACAGACCTCAGCATGATATGCGGCGAGATATGCGATCACATAACATGCAAGCGAACCGCATAACTGTTATGCGATGGAAGCCAGTTCTGGAACTCAGCAAGGATGCGATGGAATGTTCAATATGCGGTCCGCATAACTGGTCTGCGACCAGTATGTGATGGCATAAGTCATCTGAAGGGGTATTTTTGTCTGATTTTGACTACGACTTTTGGGGCATTCAAGTCTGAAACAAGGTCCTACTTAGAGAGCATTGAATAGTTCATTTATTTGGAGGTTTGTGAAGAAGGAATCTTGCACTTTTGTAAGCTTTATGGTTTTATTAAATAATTTATTCCTGTATTTTAGTATAAGGTAGCTAGTTTTAAATACTAAGGTTGTGGACCTTAGATGGGTGTAATGTTAATGGATGTTTAACATTTAATATATATATAATGGTTGGTTAATATTTATTCAATTCGTGTTCTTTATTAATGGTTGGTGGTTGCAAACATTAATTTATTCCATTTTACTCTTTCTTTTCTTGGAAAAGTGAGTTAGGGTTTGGTAGAATTGAATATCAAGAACTCAAGACTTTAAATCTTGTTTAATAGAATCGCTTAGGAATAAGATGGTTCTACTTGACATAAATTGATTGTTCTTAAATTGCAACTCTTTATATTTGGAAAAATCATAAAGGGAAAATACTACTCAACTATTGGAAAATATTGGGTAGTTATTTAGAAATTATTTGCATATCAAAGGACCTTCCATTAGAAATAAACCATATTAACACCGATAGCATTACATTCCATTGACGGGGACACAACCTTGGTTTCCTTAATCAAATCATTTACATTCTCAACATTACAATTAGTTATATTTTAAATTCACAATTATATCATTCTCTTGTTACGTTAACGGAATAGAATTATGACTTAAGTCAAATTCCACACTACTAAAATAAGCTTTTCACACCATATTCCCCGTGGGATTCGACCCCAACCTTGTTGGGTTATTATATTTGACACCGACTGCCTTACACTACTTAATTAAAGTGTAATTTGAGCGTATCACATTGCATAACAAGTGATAATTCTCTTACATTCCTAATCGTCTACATATTGTTCTATGTGGAATTCGACCCTGACTCATAGTTGGGTAAATTATATTGTATGCGACCGTGTCCATTTACTTTTTAGTAGTGAATTTGGACGTCATCAAAATTGGCGTCGTTGCCGGGGAACAATTTGGAGTAATTTAGGTTGTTTGAGAAATAAGTGTAGGTGCTTTGGTCTAAACTTGTGAATATTTGTGTAATTATTTTTCTTACCTTGGTCTATTTTTTTGTTTGTTTCTTGTTTATTTTCTTAGTTTTGAAAAATGACATCATATAATAAAAATGGGTCGGATGGTAGTTGTTCATAATTTGATGACCCACGTCCTTATTGTGGAGGACCACACTCGTGGAAAAATTGTTTAAATTCTCCATGGGGGTGGATTGTGCGCACATATCAAACCCATGAGTGGAGTATTTGTGATAAGTGTGGTCGTCAAAATGGTCATTGGGAGCATTGTGCTTATTTGTCCTTCCCTTCCCAAGCCCTCGCTATGATGATTTTACTTTTTGTGATAAAAATTATAGGGCTATGGAAGTGGAAGAAGTTGAGCATGGTCAAAATGGTGAGCTCAAGCTCATATTAGAATGCCTAATTGAAGGAGAAAACAAAGAACAAAGTGCCTTGGAGGAGCTTTTGGAAAATAGTCTCCAAAATGACTTGGCACTTGAAAGGTTGAACTTGCAAATGGAAGAAATGCTTGAAGCTTTAGAGGTCCAAAAAGCCTTGGAAGTTAATGATAGACAAGAATCTTTCTTGGAGGTTGAAGCCAAAAATCCTTCCTTGGCACTTGATCAAAACCACGAAGAGCTTTCAAATGCTAAAAATGAGAAGATGATGCTCATGTTGGAGGCCATTCTTGAAAATGAGGAGTAGCACAACTTTGCACTCGAGGACTTGAAACAAGGCTTGACTTAAAATGATGAATATATCCGCACTTTGAAAAGTCAAATGAATATATTGGTTGAGGTTCACTATGCCCACCAACTCGAGAGTGTGGAAAGAAGTCAAGAAGAGTCCGACTCCGAGGAAGAAAGTGAGCTTTACTTTGAGGAATCAAGAATTGAACATCCGCCAATCGACTCCATAAGCGTTAGTGATGCCAAGAAAAATATGGAATTAGAGTCAACCGGTGTAAATGAAAATATGGTTGAGATTAACTCTAGTTCGCAGGAAAAAGATGATGTCAAAATCTGGGAAGAATTGAAATTTAGAGGTTTGATGTCACATTTCAAGTATTTTGCAACATTGGAATTGTGTGGTGACATGGGAATTGAACTACACGAGTCAATGAGGGATTGCGAAGAGGAAAGACAAAGGCCATACATTTTATAATTTGAGGGAACAAGAAGGCAAACTGACATTTCTCACATGAAAGCCAAGAAATTCAAAATGAAGAAATTGAGGCTTGGCTTGATCATCTACTTACCACCCCCACCGCTCATGGTCACAAGCTTGATTCAAAGTTAGGTGCCCAGTTCATATCGTCCAAGTGGCGAGAAAAGTGGTAAAGTGACATGCATCGTGCCACGATGTTAAATACAGCGCTTGGTGGGAGGCAACCCATCATTTTGAAAATGTTTAGTCATTTTTAAAATTTTCTTTTGTATAATAGCTTAGAATATTATTTTTGACTAATCTACCAAGTTTTAGATTTTTTGGAGTTGAATTAAGGAGTTTGGGATGTTGGAGCACGAAACAGTAGCTGCCCAGAATTGGCCACTGGAACCTGTTATAACCGCACATGTGGAAAATAGACACAGGTGCGCTACCGCAGAAGCAGTTTCCCAGCCGCAGATGCGCCTTTTACGTAGATGTGGTTCAATTTCCGCATAAGCGGCTTCACAAAAGCGTTAAAAGAAATTGCAGGTGCGGAAATCAGGCAAGTTTTAATTAACTGAGCCCTCATTTCATTAGGTATTTTCGGAAGCTTTTTCCCAAAACCCAAAATTCCCCAGCACTCACATACTCAAATCCTCCATTGCTCTTGATTTCTACTGCTTTCACTTAAGGAAACACCGGAATCTCTCATCTACTCCTCCCTTCTACTTCTCGTTTCTTTTCTTTTTTTTCTCTTCTTCTTTATCTCATTTATTCTACATGTCAATTCTTAATTTTTTGTTTCTATTTTCGATTTAATCACTGTTAGTTTTAGGAAGTGAGGGAAAATGGTTGAGAGTGCATGTGTGTGTGATGCTACTGCTGAATCAAATTGATGGGAAGTTTGAGTACCATTCTCAATTCAAAAAGCATATGCTCATCACTGTTTGCAAGATGTTCAACAAATTGTTTAAAAGAAAATTGCTTGCGAAGTGCCACAAAATCAGTCTCAATAGAATCATAGATTCATGTAGTGCACTAATTTAGAAGTCTTGAGTACAAATTAGGTGCTAAAAATCATGATAGAGATGAAAATGAGTAAAAGAATTCTGGGTTTTTGAACCCTTGGCTGAAAATCATCGGAGCGATAAATGTGTTGCAGATGCGGCCTCGCACCTGCGTTGACTGTTCTGCAGGTGCGACTTTTGGCATGATGAGAAAAATTGCAGAAGCGTAGAAAATTTCGCAGATGTAGTACCGCACCTGCGATGATATTTCCGTAGGTGCGAAAACTGGGAAGCTTCTGCAAATTCCAGTAGCTTTGCAACTGGAGCTTCTCGGGCACGTTCAACTTGATTCATTGACCTAATTGCAGTGTTTCAAATTGCTTAACATGATTCTATTGCCTGACTTACATTGTTTTAATTTTGTGAAGGTACTTTGAGCTAAAATAGACCCAAACATGAATGAAAATGCTCCGCAACATCATGAAAATGAGGAGGAGGGTGATGAACCATTTGATAACTCACGCTTAATGTCAGCTGATTGTCAACGCCAATATTATGACAACCTCGTCACCAAAAAGATAGTGCTTGAAAAAGGTATCGCCAAGGATAAATTGGCCAAGCGGATCCCAAAATTCTATGCCTATCTCCAAGCCTCCATATGGTCATGTTTCATTCTCACTTCATGCAAAGCCAATGAGGAGTGGGTGCGCGAATTCTACGCAAATCTTAAGCACACAAACTTCGCCGACCCACAACTCATCATAAGAGGAAAAATAGTAAGGTTTGGGATGAAGCAGATTAATGACACACTCGGGATTCCTAACTATCCACTTGAGTCGGTGCGAGAAAAGGATCATTGTGACAACGGCGAATGGCTTGTCTCTAAACTCTACCCCGCAAGCATGAGAGCAAAATGGGAAAATAGGAGAAAGGGTTTGAAGTCAATTGACTTTACAACTGAAGCAAAATTGTGGCTCTACATCCTCTGCAACCAGGTGTCACCTTGTGGAAATGTTTCAGATGTCTCCTACACCAGAACCCTGATCATTGCATGTATTCTAGACGCCATTCCTGTGAATGTTGGTTACTATATCCAGAGGGGGCTGAGAGAGTATCTGTTAGATGATGACGCAGGGTTGATGTTCTCTTCACTGATCACAGAGTTGTACAAGCGAGCAGAGGTTAAGGTGCGTAGCACCGATCGTTGGTTGCCAGCCGACAAACCCTTTCATCTTTTGAGAGTAACGGGGGAGGGGAGTGCAGTAAAAAAGCAAGAAAAGGAAAGTCACCACTTCTGTTGCCGGTCCAGAGTCATCCTCACAGAAAGCTGCACCTGAGGGTCCATTTGGGGTGCTAAACTCCCAGCTTGCATCCATTCGGGAGTTAGTTTCACAGCTCCCTCAAGGGCCCTCATCCTCACAGCCTGGGCCCAAGTACTTCTCTAGGGAAGACATGAGGAGATACTGAGATGCACAGAAAAGTCAGGTAAAGTCTCAGGAAAAGATAGCAGCATCAGTTGGCAGACTCGAGACAGCCTATGGCAACTTGGCCAAGGCGCAAGCAGATCTTCAGTCAGACTTCCAGAAGGAGAAGGCGAAGAACAAGAAGAAGGGCAAATTTATGATCAAGATGTGGAGAGGCATAAAGGCCATCTTCAAATGGGGCAGCCGGACAAGAAGATACCAGTGGAGGATAAAGATTATAGCGAGGAGTATTCCTTCATGTCAGATGCTACTGGTGATGATGATGATGAGGAAGGATGTTACATCTCGCGTTTTTCGTACATTAAAATTTCGTCTTCAGTTAATTGACGTAAACTCAGGGGTGAGATCATCTTGACGTTAATGTATTTACGCTATTTATAACAAGCGATAAATAAGTGTCATAAAGGATAAAGGATGCACGAATTAGAGAAATGAGTTTTATTGAAAATGGCCAATTTGGGATAAAATACAGATCAAGTAATAATACACGATAATTATAAACTAGTACCATGTAAGGTATCATATGACCACGGTAGTATAAGGTATAAAGTATATTAAAAATAAGTAGAATTTTAAATAATTTGGGGCAATTTTTAAATTATACGGGTAATTGATTAATTATCGAGTAATCAAACATTACCCAGTTAACTAATAAATGGATAAGGATTAAATATCTCATCCCCAACCCCAAGTGGCAGCTAGCCATGTTTAAAGGAATGACTAATATCATTCCTTGCTAAGGTGTCATTCCAAGACTTTGCCTAATCAAAGTCTTTCAATTAAAGACTAAGATACACCATACAATTTGATTTTCAAAAAGATTTCAAGATAAGACAGAACGTGAGGCATCTTGCTAACATTTTCAAAGTTTCATTCAAGACCAAAACGTGATTACTTCTCAAGAAGGCATTAACTTAGGAGAAAAAATTAGATTTCTATCATGAAGTAACGAAGATTTTTAGAATTTTAGCAACATAAAATCTTGCGGTTATAAGGGAGTACGGTATAACGTTTTTCAAGGATATCATACGGATTTTTTCCTACTCCAGGTATGTTAAGGCTAAGCCCTTATTTCATTTTGCATGATTTTGTTAATAAGCCATAAAGAAAAATTCATATCCCAGAATTTACGTATATTTGGCTAGTCTCGCAAATTAGGTATATTTTCCTAGTTTTGTAAGTTACAATATTATCTTTATTGGGACTTCATATTCAATTGAGTATTTTCTTCTTCCAGTCAAGAGAGCAAAGAATTTATACATGTATACAATATTAAAAGTATTTTCACTACCATCGAGCTATAATCGATGGGCAGGCCCCTATTGGGCTACCTCAGATCATATGGTAAGTTATATACCGAGCCTGCTATGGCCGAGCGCCTATGAGTGACCCCAGTTGGTCGAGATACAAATCCTAGTATGGCCGAGCGCTTATGAGCAAGCCTACTACGACAAAGCAGATATTTATATATGTATACTGAGCCTTATAGGGTCGGACAACTATTTTACTCACTATATTGAGAGATTTGAGTCAGTATCAGTTGATGAGCATATCTTCAAATTATCTTTGATCCCCAGTTGCTTTCAGTTATTATATCATCAGTTCTATTTCAGCTTTCAGTATATTGCCTTACATACTCGGTACATTATTTCGTACTGACGTCCCTTTCTGGGGGCGTTGCATTTTATGCGTGCAGGTTCAGATAGACAGATGGGTAGACCTCCTCAGTAGGTGTTGCTCGAGTTCAGCTTTATCGGTAAGCTCCCCTTCTTTCGGAGCTGCCGGGTCTAGCTGTGTGGTATATATCTTGTGTATATATGTAGATAGGTTATGGGTAGGTCGGGGCCCTATTCCGATCACAGTATGTCTAGCAGTAGAGGCTTGTAGACATATCATGTCAGTTAGTGCAGTATGTTGGGCTTGTAGGCCCTGTACGTATATTTTGTTGGCCTATCAGTTATTGTAATTATGACGGTCTTGCCGGCCAGCTTTATTTTGACATTAGTCAGTGTTAGACTCCATTTAATTTTACATTTTGCATCGCACATTATCTTGTAATGTGGCCCATAGCCAAAGTACGACATTATATATTCAGAGTCTCTTAGTCGCAAGTGGTACGCAATGAATATATGAGGCACTAGGTGCCGGTCTTGCCCCCGGGCTCGGGGCGTGAAGTGAGTTCAACACAGTTGTGATCAGCCTTCCTCCCACAGTCTGCTAGTCTGATGCAGACCTCAGGGAGACCCTCAAACTACTTGTATTTTCATTTTGATATTGTGCAGTGAGGACACTACAATGTTGTTAGTTGGGGATGGCTTTAGGGAGTTCATTTTGTTTATACATTGCTACTTTGACTTGTGCCCTTGCCGGGCTTATTCTGTTGTATGGACATTGTGTGCTCTTGTCGGGATTGTTTTGTTACTGCTTATCATGTGCTCTTGCCGAGCGTAGTTGGGAGTAGTTATATATGTGCAGATTAGTCACTTTTGTTGTTCTATTTTATTGTTTTCTTTCTTCCTTTATTTATTCTTTAGTAGTTTATAGTTTATGTTATTTTTGCTCCTTTAGTATTAGTTGTTGTTGTTAATTATTTTCTTTAGTAGTTTTCATTATTTTATTTCTGTAATAGTATTTCCTTGGGTTTTCTTTATGTTGTGGTTCTTTCTCGAGGAATAATTTTGTGTTGAATCGGGTGACTTTTCCCTATGATGGATAGCGTGACAACTTTCTTAAGGGAATTAGTCTTGTTTTGTTATGTGGAGACTTTTGGATTATTTGGCACTAATAGAATTAGTCTCTTGCATGTGAAATGTGAATTAAGAATACCCCTCCCAATTTTAGCTTTAATTTGAAAAAGTAAATACATGGGAAGGAATAATTTTTGTGATAACTTTTTGGCTCTTTTAGTGACTTTTCGCACACTAGTTGGCATGATATTGCTCTAAATGCTTTTATAAAAATAAAAAAAGAAGTGAAATTGATCCGTCTTGACTAGTTCATGTGCCATGTGTGTTAGTTTTTAAATAATTCTTGTGTTTACTTATATCATCTAGAACTTGCACAGTTGGTCTTTCAAAGCTGATGTTAGTTATGGTTGGTTGGAGGGATGACCTTAGGTATTCTTTTTGATCTTTGAAAAACCTCTTTAGCCTTTCAAGTCTACCATTGCATAAATATTATCACTAGCTTACCCCATTTGATCCTTTAGTCTTTTCTTTGGCCACCTCATTACAACCTTTTACCCTTTTGTGAAATAATTCCATCTTTTGAATGCATCCCTCCTTGAATATTGAGAATGAGGCTAAAGCCTAAGTTGGGGGTGTTGGTGTCAAAGTGGAAATTGGTAAGGTTGTACATTGAGGTATAATTACTCAAGCTCCAAAAGGAAATAGGTATATATAAAAAAATGTATACATAAATATGGAGTCTTGAGAAAATCAGAGAGGAACTTTAAGGTGGTTCTATGTTGGTAGCTAGACACCAATAAAGGCTATGTGGTTTAAAAAGAAGCAAAATTCAAAAAGAAAGACAAATGTGAGTAGTGTTCAAGGAGGGTGTAGTCACTTGTATCTCAAATGCTTATCCTACCCTTTCCTAAGCCTATATTACAAGCTTAAAAAGTCCTTATGGGATCTCCAACTGAATGTTCTTGAATAGGCGGCGAATTAAAATAAGGGCAAGCTTATGACATGATATTTTGTAACATTTGAAATTCTTTGTTGAGAGTGAGCATCTTTGTGCATTTGTCCCTTGTGTTGTTATTGTAAATATGGTAATTTTGGGACTTTTTTCTTGTGAGGGCACATGAATTAGGATGGATCGGTAACATTGTTGTATCCGGAAATGAGTAAATGGAGCGTATGTAGTAGACTAGTGCTTTTGAGTCACTTTTTGAGGCTTTTTGTTGTCATTTGATTACTTTGAAAATCCTTTGCATTTCTTGAAAGTATTTTTTTTAATGAGGGAGTTATTTGGTTAAGATTCACGTGCTTGAGCCTAATTATTAGTACCAACCAAATCCATAAGTATGGTACTTAATTGGAGAATGTGATTTGTAAATGATAGCAATACTACTTGTGCTTTAAATGGTAAAGCCTCATTGAATTGTTGGTTTTGATTTGCTTGAGGACAAGCAAAAGCTCTAAGTTGGGGGTGTTGATGAGTGGTGATTTTACCACTCATTCTACTTTCTTTTATTTAGTTTTTATGTCCTTTAACTATAATATGAGGTCGTTTATGGTGTGTATTGTTAGATTTTCAGGTAAATAATGCCACGAAGTGATTTGAATTCAATTGAAGTGGAAGTGAGCAAAAAGGGTTAAACAATGCAAAACTCTCCTGTGACTTCGCATCTGCGGAAGATTGGTCGCAGAAGCGACCTCGCATCTGCGTGAAATTTCCCGCATCTGCGGAGCTGAGCATACTCGCCCCGGGACCGCATCTGCGAGTCAAGAATCACATCTGTGGTTGCGCATCTGCACATGGATCACTTCAAATGCTCGCATATGCGTTAAGGTATCCGCATCTGCGAGGATTCTTCCGCGGCTGCGGTAAACGGGCACCAAAACTGGACTGGAATAACATTTCAATTTTTCTCAATTCCAAACCCACAAATACACAACCTAGCCAATCTTTGGCTTATTTTCAGTCTCAAATACTAGAGAGAACAAGTTTTGGGAGCTAGGGTTTGCACACACACTTTGGTCTTGAAGATTTGAAGCTTTTGGTTGAGAATTTCTTACCCATTTATGCTCATTTCTTCATTTCCTTACTTTATATTGAATATCTAAGTGTGTAGTATTTATTTTAACACTTGAATCTTGTTTATAAGAATATTCATAATTAAAGTGTGGATTAAATATCTTGTTGTGCTTATGCATTGAATGATTTTTTATCTTTTATGAAGTGAGTTATTGTTTCTTTAATTATTCTTGTTCTTTAATGTTTCCAAAGGGATTAGCTAACCCTAGAACTAGCCTATTAACTCCGAATTAATTTTGGGAAATATTATTTGGGGTTGGGAAAGATTAACTAACAAGAACTTGAGGCTCATAGATTCTACTTAGGGATAGGATTGAACTACTTGTAGCCATATCCGGGTGTGCTCAATCTCTTAATTGTATAGGGATATTTCAATTAGAAAGTATTGTTGGTCTTCGGAAGAAGCTAATATAGAATTATTACCCGAGACTAAGTAACATAAACTTGCTCATATTTGTAAAATCGTGAAATACATTGGATCGTTACTTGAGTGTAATTCCCAATGCATCCATACTTGTAGCCATTGATCATTTTACTTGCTTTCTATGCTAGTTTACATTTTCGCATTAAGATATAAATATTTTCAAAAACCAATTCTAAGTGTTTGGCATTGGATAACAAGTGATAATTCTCTTATATTCCTAATCGCCTACATATTATTCTTTGTGAGATTCGACCCCGACTCATAGTTGGATAAATTATATTGCATACGACCGTGTCCATTTATTTTTAGTAGTGGATTTGGACGTCATCACTTATTGCCATAGCATGCATAATATGAAATACCATGAACATTCAACATATATTTAGACTGGCTCCAAATATTTAAGCTTAAGCAGAGGCGGAGCCAGAATTTGAAGGTTATGAGTTCTGATTTTGTCATCGAATTTTATTGATTATCGGATTTGTAATTAAATATTTTTATATATTTAATAAATTTTTTAATACAAATATAAAGTTCAAGCAAAAGCTACTGAATTCTTTCAAACCTGTAGCTACTATACTACCTTTGCCCCATAGCTTAAGATGTTGTTCTAGTGCCAAGTGATATTAGTTTTTCTATTTCAATTGTATGGATGCCAAATGAGCATGGTAGGGTCAGACATACACTTGATAAATTAATTTGATCAAATGAATAGGTAATGACCTAACTTACCAAAAGTTCGTTTAATTATAAGGGTCACAATACAATCCTCCAACTCAAGTTTGGAGAGGTGAGTGGCGTGTTATATGGTCAAACTCAAAACTGATAAACTTATAGGGTGTTTTTGGTACGAAGGAAAATGTTTTCTATGAAAAATATTTTCCTAGAAAATGTTTTCATGAAAATGAGTGGTTTTATCACTTATTTTTTCTTGTTTGGTTGGTGAATGAAAAAAATTTTCTTAGTGTAGAGTTAAAAATATTTTTTTATGTCACTCTCCTCATCCCCCTCCCCCTCCCGCAAGTCTCTAAAAATTTACACAAATCCAAAGGAATTAATGTGTTGCCTAACTTTTTTACGCAAAAATAACGTTGAAATTTGTGCTCCATAACTAAAATGAAATACTCTTTTTTGGTTGAAAAAGAAAATACTCTTTCAACAACATGAAAATAAAGTACTCATTTTATTGAAATAAAAGAAAATACTTTTTCTACATCATGAAAAGAAAATTTTTTTTTTGTTGAAATGAAAAAAATACTTTTCCTACATGAAAATAAAGTACTCATTTTATTGAAATAAAAAAAAATATTTTTTCTACATCATGAAAAAAATACTCATTTGTTGAAATGAATAAAAATCTATCTATAACATGATAAGAAAGTACTAATAGTAATATTTTTATTTAGGGTGGGGGTAAGGTGGAAAGAGTGGGGTGGGTAGGTGGTTGGGGGTAGGTATGGGGGTGGGTTGGTGGGGTCGGTGGGGATGAGGAATAGGATGGGGAAGATTGACAAGGGATTTTGAAAAATATTTTTCCTTCTCTTGATAGTTAAAGTAACGGGTTAAAGCATCTATTAAGTTCTACTTATCACCTTATAGACTCCCTATTTAGAACTAATGAGTCTAAAACACAAAGAAATTTCAACTGGATCATCTTCAAGCATACCCAACAAGATCAAATTATTTTTCTGAACTTTGTACTTATCATGGTAGACGTCCGACAAATGACTACCTAAGCTCTATCGGTTGATTTGCAAGAATGGCCCCGGGAGTGGGTGATCTTGAATTTTTGACCTTGATTGCTCCACGGACAGAACTTCAAGTTTGGCAAGTGTTGCTTCTCGTTTGTCCCATGAGAAAAACTTTAGATTTTTGACCTTACACATTTGTCCACAGGGAAAATGGGGTCAATAAATAAAAACTACCTATTTTCAAGATCATTAGATGTGATTTCCCGAGCTCTATTGGTGCGATAACCCGATATATCATCTAGATTTTTAGAACCTAATTCTATATTTTGAAGCCTCAAATACCTTATTTTAGCCTTCTTCGATTTACATGCGCAGTCCGGGTATTTTTCGGAAAAGCTTTTATGCTAAAAACTGATAAAATATGAAATTTTTGCCTTAAAATCTATTTGAGTTGACTTTGGTCAACGTTTTGAGCAAGTGAATGCGGATCCGTATATTGATGGTCTCGGTGGATCCGTATCGTGATTTGAGACTTGGGCGTATGCTCGCAATCGAATTCAGAAGTCCTTAGCTCGAGTTATCGCATTTTGTTGAAATTTGAAAGTTTAAAGGCTTAATGAATCTAAAAGTTTGACCAATATTTGACTTTATGGATATTGGGTCCATATTTTAGTTCTGAAATCCGGTATAGGTCCATTATTATATTTTTGACTTGTCTGTTAAATTTGGTGAGAAACAGAGTTGGTTTGACATAATTCGGACGTCCGGTATTTTAAATAGCAATTCTAAAGTTTTCTTAAAAATTCATTTGATTTTGGTGTCTAATTCATAGTTCTAGGTGTTATTTTGGCAATTTGATCGTGCGGCCAAGTCCGCATGATATTTTTGGACTTGTGTGCATATTTGGTTTGGAGTCCCGAGGGCTCGGGTGAGTTTCAGATAGGCTACATAGTGAGATTGGACTTAGAATCATAGCTGGTGCATTTAATTTCTGGTGTCTGTTGCAGATCTCGCATTTGCGAGAACTGGATCGCATTTGCGAGTCTCGCAATTGCGAACTTGGCAATTCCGCTTTTGCGGAGGCAGAGTCGCAATTGTAACTCAACACTGTTTTGAGGATCTTCGCATTTGTGAAGAAGGATCCGCATTTGCGAGGGCAGCAGGGTTCGCATTAGCGTCCATATTATCGCAATTGTCATCACTGGGATTTGAGAAGAGTTCACAATTGTGACCTCTTTCTTGCAATTGCGAAGATCATGACACCGCAATTGCGATATTTGCATCTCGGTAAAATATGAACTTAATGGGATTTTTCTCTCATTCTTTAAATTTTCAAACCTAGAACCCTAGAGGCGATTTTTTTCAAGAACCTTTCTTCCCCAATAAGTGATTCTAACCTAATTTCTTTCAATCTTCCATTATATTTCATAAGTTTTCACCGTAAAATCTAGGATTTTCATGGTAGAAATTGGGGGTTTGGGTAGAATTAGAAATTTTGAAAAAAATTAGAATTTAGACCTCAAATTGAGGTCGAATTTCGAAACAAATTACATAACCGGGCTCGGGGGTGAATGGGTAATCGGATTCTGGTCCGGATTTCAAGTTTGGACCAAGCCGGCCCTGGGTCAATTTTTGAATTTTTGAAAAAAAAAGTATGAGAATTCTAAATTTATGCATTGTAATTGATTCCTTAACAATATTTGATATTATTGAGTCAATTGTGGTTAGATGGTTTGGAGGCGAATTCTAGGGGAGAGGCCCCGGTAGAGCACTAAATTGACTACGGAGCGAGGTAAGTATTGAGTTTAACCTTGACTTGAAGGAATTAGGAACCCTTGGACTATGTGCTATATGAATTTCATGTGTTGCGGCGTATATACAAGGTGACGAGTGTTTATATACCGCTAAATTTCCCGTTTTCCCCAATTTTCCGTGTTTCCTTAATTATCTCTTTCCAATATTATATGCTCTAAATTCCTTCCATGCTTATTTGCTACCTATTAATCAATGTTTCTCTGTTAATAATGTTATATCCTTCCATATTTTCATGATTCACTGTACTTGCCTTAACTGATTACTTGCACCTTCTAATTGTCATTTATCAAACTTGACTTGTTGTGTAGTATTATCTATGTAAATTCCCATGTTGTACAAGGTTTCCTTTGAATTCAGCTTGGTATTTATTGATCGTAAAGGTTCTTGTAATTTGAATTATCGATTTGACTGTGTACATTAAGTAATTGGTATTGATATGGTGGGATCGGGTTACACGCCGCAACAGATGAAATAAAGGTGGGTTGATATGGTGGAATAAGGATGAACTTGTACTGATATGGTGGGATCGTGTTGCATGGCGCAACATGTGGAATAAGGGTGGACTGACACGGTAAAATAAGGGTGAATTATGATACTTACATTGTTATATGGAGGGATCGGGTTCAGGCCCAATATATATATATATATATATATATATATATGTGTGTGTGTGTGTGTGTGTGTGTGTGTGTGTGTGTGTTATTGTTGATGTTGTTATGGTGAAATAAGGGAGAATTCTGTGTTATATATATTTTTTATTATTGTTGATGTTGTTACAGTGAAATAAGGGAGGATTCTGTGTTGTATGGTGGGATCAGGTTGCACGCCGCAACAACCTATGTGTTTCTATTTCCTTGAGTTGTGTTGGTTTTATTTATTTTTATTTGAAACTCTAAGGATGGGTAAATCTGAACGTCACTGGCTTACTTCTTGAGGTTGTATGTCATGTCCCAAATCTACCATGTCGTGATGGCACCTAACGTGAAACTAGGCAAGCCAACTCTTTTACCAAAATAACCCGATAAGCCAAAATAAAGATTTTTTTAAGCTAGTAATTAATAAAACTTTATAATATAAGTCTGAATAACCAAGCGCGGAAAGAAAAGCCCGACATCAAGGTATCACAAGTCATGAGCATCTACTAAAAACTGTCTGAAAATGCTAAGACTAATACAGTTTGAAAATCAACTATTAATATTTATAGGAATATAGGAGGGAGAAGAACAAGGTTGTGATCGCCATGCAACTACCTTTCCAACTCCAAAATATCCACGACGGATGAAAGATCAATGCTCGCTAGCATGTCCAGCAACCCCTGGATATGCATACAAGGTGCGAGGAGTAATATGAGTATGCCAACTCAGTAACTAATAAAGGTAAATAAAGACTGAGCAGTAGGAAATACATAAAGTCCACATCATGAAATTTCAGTAAGTACAACATGCTTTCAAATCAGTATGGGAGTCAAATCATCTCGTTTAAAAATCAAGTTTCAATAAAACCGTTTAAAACCTTTTTCAACAATTTTTCCAACAAAGTAATGAAACATTGAGTAAAAATGATGAAAACATAAGTAGCCCCTCGGGCAAAACATCACTCGTGAACAACCCCTCGGGAAAATATGAATCATAAACAGCCCCTCGGGCAAATCTCACAGTCACTCATATACAGCCCCTCGGGCAAATCTCACAGTCACTCATATACAGCCTCTGGGGCATACCTCACAATCGCTCGTAAACAGCCCCTCGAGCACAATATGAATCAAGAACAGCCCCTCGGGCAAAATATCATATCACTCACTCAGGGTACCCGCGCTCACTAGGGGTGTACAAACTCCAGAGGGGCTCCTACAGTCCAAGCGTTGTAACAAGACACCTCATGGCATAATCAATCAGGCCCTCGGCCTCATATAATCATGAATCAGTAAGAACATGTTGCAGCGCGCAGCCTGATCCCATAATATCCTCACAACATAGGCCCTCGGCCTCACTCAGTCAGAAACCTCTCAAGTCACTCGGGCTATCAGTAAAACAGGGTGCTCAGCCCAAAATATCATTTTATGCATCAAAACGGAGTAATAAAGACTGAGTTATGAAATCAGGAAACATAGTATGACTGAATATAGATTTTTAAATCAAAACAGTGAGAGGATAATAAGAAAAGGCCCCTAAGGGTCCAAACAGCTTTGGCACAAGGCCCAAATATGACATTCAGCCCGTTATAGAAATTCTTTCTAAATCACGTAAGTATCATATAGTTTCAGTCAAACATGCAACTATTTAGTTGCTACGGGACGGACCAAGTCACAATCCCCAACGGTGCATGCCCACACACTCGACACCTAGCATGTGCGTCATCTAAAAATAGCAAAACAATGTGAAATCTGGGATTTCATACCCTCGGGACTAGATTTACATTCATTACTTACCTCGAACCGGTCAAATAGGCCAAGGGATCAATTCCTTACAAAAAACTATCGATTTATACCAAAATCCCGAAATTCACCCACCCCCCCCCCCCGGCCCACATCTCGGAATCTGACAAAAGCACAAAACTAAAAACTCATTTCACTCGCGAGTCTATACATACCAAATTCATCAAAATCCGACATCAAATGGTCTCTCAATTCCTCAAATTAAACTCTCCAATTTCCAAGCCCTAACCCCTCAATTTCATCCCTAATTTCTACTAATTACAAGCTTAAACAACTAAAAATCACCATAATCACGAGTATCAAGCTCGAGTAACTTACCTCAATGAGTATCCCCTTGATTCCCTCTTTAAAACCCTCCAAAAGCCTCCAAATCTGAATGAAAAATGGTGAAGAATGGCCAAAATTCGCGAAGGGTTCCATATATACTTTCTACCCAAGCATCTCGCACCTGCGGCCCTATACCCGCATCTGCCGGACCGCTTCTACGGTCAAAACAACTACATCTGCGGTTTTTACTTAACCGCCCAAAACCGTTTCTGCGGTCTCGCAGGTGTGCTCCTCCTTCCGCACCTGCAGTCTTGCCTTAGCTTCCCAAATCCCGCATCTGCGGTCCCTCTCTGCATCTGCGGCCATCGCACCTGCTGTCCCCACTCCGCAAGTGCAGTTATGACAGCTGAAGGAAATCTTCACCATTCCTCCAAATTCCATCCTTGATCCGTCAACCACCCAAAATCAATCTAAGGCCCTCGGGACGTCAACCAAACATGCCAACAAGTCACATATCAACATTCAAACTTAATCGAACATTTGGAACACTAAAAACAACATCAAAACCTCAAATTACCCTCGAATTTAAGCTTAAGGATTTCCAAAATTCCAAATTCCGAAAACGATGCTGAAACCTAATAAATCACCTCTGAATGACCTGAAATTTTGCACACACGTCACAAATGAAACTACGAACCTACTCCAACTTCCAGAATTCCATTCCGACCCCAATATCAAGATTTTCATTGCTGACCGAAAAATGTCAAATTTTCAATTTCTCCAATTCAAGCCTAAATCTACCACGGACCTCCAATTTACATTCCAAACACGCTCCTAAGTCTGAAATTACCTAACGGAGCTAACCAAACCATCAGAATTCCCATCCGAGATTGTTTACACATAAGTCAATATCTGGTTGACTTTTCCAATTTAAACTTCTAAATAGGAGACTAAGTGTCTTATTCCATACCAAAACCACTCCAAACTCGAACCAACCAACACGATACGATGAAATACAGCTGAAGAACACATAAAGAAGCAAAAATGGGGAAAATGGGGCTATAATTCACGAAGCAACCGGCTGGGTCGTTACATCCTCCCCCACTTAAACAAACGTTTGTCCTCGAATGAGTCTAGTAACATACCTAAAGCCTCAAATAGGTGTGGATATATACTCCGTATCTCCCACTCGGTCTCCCAAGTAGCCTCCTCCATGGGCTGACCTCTCCACTGCACTTTCACTGAAGCTATATCCTTTGATCTCAACTTTCGGGCCTGTCGCTCCAAAATAGCCACTGGCTCCACATCATAAGTCAAATCACCATCTAACTAAATTGTTCTAAAATCTAAAACATGAGACGGATTGCTGATATACTTTCGGAGCATAGAAACATGAAATACCGGATGCACCCCCGTCAAGCTAGGTGGCAAAGCAAGCTCATAAGCCACCTCCCCAATCCTCTGAAGCACCTCGAAACGTCCAATGAACTGAGGGCTCAACTTTCCCTTCTTCCCAAATCTCGTAACACCCTTCATGGGTTAAGTCTTCAGTAAATATTTCTCCCCAACCATGTAAGACACATCCCAAACCTTTCTGTCAGCATAACTCTTTTGTCTCGACTGAGCTGTACGAAGCAGCTCCTGAATCACTTTCACCTTATCCAAAGCATCATGTACCAAGTCTGTACCCAAAAGCCTAGCCTCGTCCGGCTCAAAACAACCCACTGTAGATCTACACCGTCTCCCATATAAAGCCTCATATGGAGCTATCTGAATACTCGACTGATAACTGTTGTTATATGCAAACTCCGCGAGCGATAGAAACTGGTCTCATGAGCCCCAAAAATCAATGACACAAGCGCGCAACATGTCCTCTAATATCTAAATAGTGAACTCGGACTGTCTGTCCGTCTAAGGGTGAAAAGTTGTGCTCAACTCAATCCAAGTAAACTCTCCTGCACGGCCCTCCAAAGCTGCGATGTAAACTGAGTACCTCTATCTGAAATGATGGAAACTGGGACACCATGCAGGCGAACAATCTCTCGGATATAAATCTTAGCTAATTGCTCTGAAGAATAGGTAGTACACATAGGAATGAAGTGGACGGACTTGGTCAGCCAATCCACAATCACCCAAATAGCATCAAACTTCCTCAAAGTCCGTGGAAGTCCAACTATGAAATCCATGGTGATCCGCTCCCACTTCCACTTTACAATATCTATCTGCTGAAGTAAGCCACCCGGTCTCTGATGCTCATATTTCACCTACTGACAATTGAGACACCGAGCTACAAACCCTACTATATCTTTATTCATTCCCCTCCACCAATAATGTTGTCTCAATCCTGGTACATCTTCGTGGCACCCGGATGGATGAAATACCACGACCTGTGGGCCTCCTCAAGAATCAACTCCCGAATCCCATCTACGTTGGGTATACATATCCGGCCCTGCATCCTCAATACCCCATCATCACCAATAGTCACATCTCTGGCATCACCGTGCTGAATTATGTCCTTGAGTACAAGTAAATGAGGATCATCATACTGGCGCTCTCTCATACGATCAAACAAGGAAGACCAAGAAACCACACAAGCTAAGATCCGACTGGGCTCTGAAATATCCAACCTCACAAACCGATTGGCCAAGGCCTGAACATCAACTGCTAGAGGTCTCTCCCCAACAGGAATAAATGCAAGACCGCCCATACTCACCGACTTCCTACTTAAAGCATCGACCACCATATTGGCCTTTCCCGGATGGTACAAAATAGTAATATCATAGTCCTTTAGCAGCTCCAACCATCTCCACTACCTCAAATTGAGATCTTTCTGTTTGAACAAGTGATGGAGGCTATGATGATCAGTAAACGCCTCACAAGACACACCATAGAGATAATGCCTCCAAATCTTCAATGCGTAGATAATGGAAGCCAACTCCAAATCATGAACAAGGTAGTTCTTCTTATGGAGCTTCAACTGACAAGAAGCATAAACAATTACTCTACCCTTCTGCATCAACACACACCCAGTACCAACCCGAGAAGCATCACAATATACCATATAAGAACCTGAAGCTGATCGCAAAACTAACACTGGAGTTGTGGTCAATGCAGTCTTGAGCTTTTGAAAGCTCGCCCCACATTCATCCGACCACCTGAAAGGAGCACCATTTTGGGTCAATTTGATCAAGAGTGATGCAATAGATGAAAATTCCTGAATGAACCGGCGATAATAACCTGCCAACCCAAGAAAGCTATGAATCTTTATGGCTTAAGATGGTCTGGGCCAACTCTGAACCGCCTCTATCTTCTTCGGATTAACCTGAATACCCTTACTGGACACCACGTGCCCCAAAAAGGCCACAGAACTGAGCCAAAACTCATGCTTGGAGAATTTGCATAATGTTTCTCCTCCCTCAACCATAGCAATACAACTTTCAAATGCTCGGCGTAATCAGTAAAAACATATTGCGGTGCAAAACCCGATCCCAAAATATCCTCACAACACAGGCCCTTAGCCTCATTCAGTCAGAAACCTTTCAAGCCACTCGGGCTATCAGTAAAATGGGGTGCTCAACCCAAAATATCATTTTATGCATCAAAACGGAGTATTAAAGACTGAGTTATGAAATCAGTAAACATAGCATGTCTGAGTATAGATTTTTAAATCAGAACAGTGAGAGGATAATAAGAAAAGGCCCTTAAGGGTCCAAACATCTTTGGCATAAAGCCCAAATATGGCATTCAGCCCAAGTTATAGAAATTCTTTCTAAATCACATAAGTATCATATAGTTTCAGTCAAATATGTAACTATTTAGTTACTACGGGACGGACCAAGTCATAATCCCCAACGGTGCACGCCCACACGCTCGTCATCTAGCATGTGAATCACCTTAAAATACTAAAACAATGTGAAATCCGGGGTTTCATACCCTCAAGAATAGATTTACAATCATTACTTATATCAAACAAGTCAAATCCCTATTCCGCAATGCCCTTGCCTCTGGAATCAGCCTCCAAACTTCCCTAATCTAACCAAAAGCAATACAATGTGATTAATATAGGCCAAGGGATCAATTCCTTACAAAAAAACTATCAATTTATACCAAAATCCCAAAATTCACCCAAACCCGGTCCCCTGGACCCATGTCTCGGAATCTGACAAAAATCACAAAACAAAAAGATCCTTTCACTCACGAGTCTATACTTACCAAATTCATCAAAATCCAACATCAAATAGTCCCTCAAATCCTCAAATTAAACTCTCCGATTTTCAAGTCCTAACCCCTCAATTTCATCCCTAATTTCTACTAATTACAAGCTTAAACAACTGAAAATTACCACAATCATGAGTATCAAGCTCAAGTAACTTACCTCAATGAGTATCCCCTTGATTCCCTCTTCAAAACCCTCCAAAAACCTCAAAATCCGAATGAAAAATGGTGAAAAATGGCCAAAATTCGCAAAAGGTTCCTTATATACTTTCTGCCCAGGCATCTCGCACCTGCGGCCCTTTACTCGCATCTGTGGGACCGCTTCTACGGTCAAAACAACTGCATATGCGATTTCACTTAATCGCCCAAAAATGTTTCTGCAGTCCAATACCCGCACCTGTGGTCTCGCAGGTGCGCTCCTCCTTCCGCACCTGTGGTTTTGCCTTAGCTTCCCAAATCCCGCATATGCGGTCATCGCACCTGTGGTCCCCACTCCGCAGGTGCAGTTATAACAACTGAAGGAAATCTTCAGCATTACTCCAAATTCCATCCATGATCCGTCAACCACCCAAAATCAACCCGAGGCCCTCGTGACCTCAACCAAACATGATAACAAGTCATATATCAACATTCAAACTTAGTCGAACCTCCGGAACACTAAAACAATATCAAAACACTGAATTACCCTCTGATTCAAGCTTAAGGATTTTCAAAATTCCAAATTTCGCAAACGATGCTGAAACCTACTAAATCACCTCTGAATGACCTAAAGCTTTGCTCACACGTTACAAATGACACTACAAACCTACTCCAACTTCCAAAATTCCATTTTGACCCCGATATCAAGATTTCCAATGCCTGTAATAACCCGTCCAATCGTCTCATGAGTTACCACTCTGTTTCCCCCATTTATATTTCTTATTGCTTTGTCTATTGGTTCTATATGTGATCGGGTTAGTTGGCTCAGGTTAGGAAAGGATTTGGTGAGGTTTAAGATACTTAGTCTCTTTTGAGGAAGCTTAAGTTGGAAAGTCAACCGGATGTTGACTTATGTTTTAGAGGACTCGGATGTGAGTTCCGATGATTCGGATAGCTTCGGGAGGTGATTTTGGACTTAGGAGCGTGATCGGAATGAGTTTTGGAGGTCCGGAGTAGATTTAGGCTTGAATTCGCCAAATTGGATTTTTGGCGATTTCCGGTTGATATGTGAGATTTTGATATAGCGGTCGGAATGGAATTTTGTGAGTTTCAGTAGTTCTGTTGTGTTATTTGGGATGTGTTTGCAAAATGTCAGGTCATTCAGATGTGGTTTGGTTGGGTTTTTGATCAAAAGAGGAATTCAGAAGATTTTGGAAACTTAGGCTTGAATCCGAAGTGTTTTAGTTGATTCGATGTTGTTTGAGGTGTCTGAAGATTGGTACAAGTTTGAATAAGGTTATATGATATGTTTGTGTTTTTGGTTGAGGTTTCGGGGGGCTCGGGGCGATTTGAGATGGTTGACGGAGAGTTTGAAATTTTTGAAGAAGCCGCAGATTTTCTGCTTCTGGTATTTCCCCACCTGCGGATTGGGGACCGTAGGTGCGATGCCACAGATGTGAGGGGGAAGGCCACAGAAGAGAAAGAAGGTGAGGACGCAGAAACCACAGAAGCGGTTGGTAAACCGCACCTGCGATAGCGCAGGTGTGGCTGGTGCATCGCAAATGTGGAAAGCTGGAGGATAAGTGAAAACCATAGAAGCAGCTCTTGGACCGCAAAAGCGGTACCGTAGATGCGCAAATGCCTGGGTCAGAATATATATATATTTCTTCCTTCGCGATTTTCAGAGGGTTTCACCGTTTTTAAACACGAATTCTGGAGTTTTGGGCAATTTTGAAGAGAGAATTCAATGAGACTTCATTGAGGTAAGGATTTTGGACCTAAAACTCGTTCCTATGATATTATTTCACGGATTAGAGCTATAATTAATGGAATTTAAGTGTTAAAATTGGGGAAACTAGGGCTTGGTATTGGAGACCTAGACTTGAGGATTTGAGGGACCATTTGTGGTCGGATTTTGATACTTTTGATATGTATGAACTCGTGGGGAGATGAGGAATCTATTGATGTGAATTTTATTGAATTCCGAGACGTGGGCCCGGGGGTCGGGTTTTGGTAATTTCGGGGTTGTGTTGTATATTGATTATTTTCGCTTGGGCTTCATTCCCTTAGAATATTTTGACGTCGTGATTCTGATTTTGGATAGATTCGACGCGAGTGGAGGCCGATTCGAGGGGCAAAGGCGTCGCGGGCTAGAGATTTGACCGAATTGAGGTGATTAATGATTGTAAATAATGTCCTGAGGGTATAAAACCCCGGATTGCATATCGTTGTGCTATGTTGAGGTGACGCACACGCTAGATAACGAGCATGGGGGCGTGCACTATTGGGGATTGTGACTTAGCCCGTCCCGAATGACTATTTTACCGCGTATTTGACTGAAATCTATTTGCGATCATCATGCTTTGGGCTGAATGCTATATTTGAGCCTTGTGCCAACTATTTGAACCCTTAGGAGATTTTTATTGATATTTCCTCACTGTTTTGACTTTATACTTGAACTCGATCATGCTATATTCTACTTTTTTCATAACCAGTCATGTTTACTCTGCTTTAACACTTAAATGATATTTTGGGTTGAGCACTATGTTTTACTGTTGCCCGAGTGGCTGTGAGATTGTGACTGAGTAAGGCCGAGGGCCTACGTTGTGAGGAAACATTGATTATGATTATGAGGCCGAGGGCCTGAGATTTATACGCCACGAGATGGCTTGTTGATGTGAGGTCGAGGGCCTAGTGATGATGCCACGAGATGGCTTGAAATTGCTCTTGGGTCGAAAGGGGTCCCTCCAGGAGTCTGCACAACCCTAGTGAGTGCGGGTACCCATTGTAATGTGAGATATAGCCCGAAGGGCTGGTATTGTTTTGAGATATTGGCCGAGGGGCCGATTTTTTTACACTGTGCCCGAGGGGCAAACCTTTATGTGTTTATCTTTCTGATTTGTCTGTCATTTACCTGTTTAACTGTTGAAAAGGTATTTCCTTACGTTTAAACTGAACTTAAATGATTTTTCATATCTTTACTGATTCATTATTTTACTGGTTTTACTGCTTCATTATAACATGTATGTGTCTTACCTGTTTTCATATCTCTCAGTCATTTATTTATGATTATTACTCACTGAGTTGTAGTACTCACTTTACTCCCTGCACCCTGTGTGCAGATTCAGGCGCATCTAGTCCCGCTACCGAGTGTTGATCTTTCCAGCTCAGGCGGATCCGATGATTCTCTAGGTAGCTGCCTGCGTTCGTAGCCTAGAGCTTCTTCCCTTATCTTATTTCTCTTTGTTTTAGATTTGTATTGAACTCTGTACACTTTCTTGTCATATTCCGGATTTTTAGATGCTCATGACTAGTGATACCCCCGTATCGAGCTGTGTTGAGTTGTATTCCGCGAATTGTTTTGTATTGTCACTGCTTACTTTTAGATTTATATCATGTTTAAGACTAAATGCTTATTGTTTAATTGCTTAATACTGAATCGGAAATGTGTCAGCTAGCCTTGTCTTCATGAGAGGCGCCATCACGACCGGGTCCGGGTTTGGGGTCGTGACATTGCCGATCAAAAAATGCCAAATTTCTAATTTCGCCAATTCAAGCCTTAATCTACCACGAACCTCCAATTTACATTCCGAACATGTTTCTAAGTCCAAAATCACCTAACTGAGCTAACCGAACCATCTGAATTCCCATCCGAGATCGTTTACACATAAGTCAACATCCGATTGATTTTTCCAACTTAAACTTCTAAATAGGAGAATAAGTGTCACATTCTACACCGAAACCACTCCGAACCTGAACCAACCAACACGGTACGATGTAATACAGCTGAAGAACACATAAAGAAGCAGAATGGGAGAAACAAGACTATAATTCACGAAACGGTCGGCTGGGTTGTTACACTATAGCTATTATTGCCAGTTGACTGTGTATTTCGTTTCGTATTTCTTTTTTCTGTCTTTATTATATACTTCGTACACATTGTAGTGTGAGTGACCTACCTTAGTCTCGTCACTATTTTGTCGAGGTTAGGCTCGACACTTATAGAGTACATGAGGTCGGTTGTACTCATACTACATTCAACACTTTTGTGCAGATTTTGGAGTCGGTCCCATTGGTGGCTATTAGCCTGCTTGGATTGATCAGCTTTACGGATACTTAAGGTAGAGCTGTTCAGCGCTCGCAGCTCCTGGAGTCCCCTTCCCTTTTATTTTGTTGTGTATTTTCCTTCAATCAGCTTTATATTTATTTCAGACCCTTGTATGTATTATTCTAGTAGCTCGTGCACTTGTGACACAGGGTCCAGGGATTTTAGCAGATGTTTGGCTGTTTTAGCTTCCGCATTTTACTTTGGATCCGTGTAGTTATTTCAGTTCTTTCTCTTTATTTAATCTACAATGTTAAAAATGGATAGATGATTCTAATATTGACTTGCCTAGCAAATGAAATGTTAGGCGTCATCATGATCCCAACGATGGAAATTCTGGATCGCGACAATCGGTATTATATCATTGTGCCCCTCGTGAACATTTGCAACCATTGGGGTGGATTTTGTTAATTTATCATTAATTGTGCCTAGAGAGTGACCAGATATTAGATCCCTGTTTCAAAAGAATGAGAAATGATAATAAGGGCTCGATTGTTGATGTTAAGATAAAAAATGCATAAATTTAAATACTCATTTGAATATTAAAAGGTTGTATTTGGATCTAAATATTGAATATTATCTTGCAATTGCTATTGTTTCTCTATCGTTCCTTCTTTTTTTTTAAAAAAATCTTGAGCCGCGGGTCTTTCGGAAACAGCTTTTCTACCTTCATAGGTAGGTGTAAGGTCTGCCCACACACTGCCCTCTTCACACTCCAGTTGTGGAATTTCACTGGGTTGTTGTTGTTGTTGATGTCTTAAATGTGAACATTCCTTTCTTAATTTATAACAGTACAAAATTCAAAAACATACAAATGAAACCACTTTTTTATTAATCGACAAGCCAAACATTTATTCAATAGTGGAAAAAAGATTACATGTGGAAAAGGGGAACACATTGTTTGCCCCTTTCATAGAGTAGCTTACAAATTCATAATTCATACTAACCAAAGCTTTATTCAAAAGAAAACTCAGGAATCAAACATGATCATGCAATTATTCATAAATACAAAGTGTAAATACTAAAATATTCAGTTAACTATGCGACAATTCTTCCTAATTTCACCCTTCAATTCATTCAGCGTATTAATATTCCCCATTTTCACCATAGACTTTGCAAATTGTTGGAAGAAAAGTCCCTCATTTTCAGCATAATTCTTCACCAATTCCGTAGTCTTTTGTACATTTCCAGCGAAAAGGACTTCATCTGAGTTCAAAAGACCTTTGCCATTTAACAAGTGCTTGAAATATGAATTATCAAATTTGACAGGGGAAGCAACATCTAGAGGAGAAATGTTATTGTCTCCACCCTTTGTTGGACAAATTGATTTTAAACCATAGTAGTAATTTCTCTCTAGAGTTGCATCTGGTAAATTGTCCCCATTTTGATTGTATAGCCTTTGCCTAAATGACACACATCTTGCCATCCCTATGGTGTGCCCTCCTGTACAGTGGCGTATGCAGAAATTTTTGTAAGTTATGTTAATATTTGAAGAAGTGATAAATGAATAAATTATCTCATTTTTTCCATTTGTACTCGATATTTTAATTTTATTTTTATGTATACATATAGATAAAAAAAAGAAATCGGCGAAGCGGTGTCACGTGACACCGCTTCACGCAAGGTGCCTACGCCCCTGCTTCTGTAAAATATCACGTTGAAAAAAAAAACTTGTAATCATATACTGATGAGTTAATTTCACGTATGGTCATTAAACTGTAGTACTCATTATACTGTATAATTACAGTATAATTTTTTGTTTCGTTAAAATAACTGAACTTTATTCACTGTAACAGTAAAAGCTTACCAGAAAGAGAAACAAGATCTTCTTCCTTAAGGCCTTGATTGTTGAAAAGATTTATGAGGTTTTGGATTGTTGAGTTTGGTCCAGGGATGTCAACATTTGCTCTGTTGAAGTCTGCTATCTTCGAGTCCTTTCTTCCTAGTGGCACTTCCCAAAATGGTCCACCGCTCTACTCCACCATATTAAGCATCATTTTTATTAGCAAAAAATCTTGCCGTTTTGGGGAAATTTTTTTTTTGAAAATTTTGGAAAAAGTGGTCGAAACCACCTTTTGATTTTTGAAAAATTCATTTTCTAAAAAAAAAATTCAAAAACTTACAAAATTTCATGGACAAACAAATTTAAAAAAAAAACGTAAAAAAGGAGAAAAAAATCGATGGACAAATGGGTCCTTAACCTACTAATAGTATGAGAAATCTTTGTAAAACTTTTGCTCCAGGACTAAAAAAGAAGATAGCAGTAATTAGGAGCAAAGCATATCTATTGGAGGGGTTCAATTGAATTCTTTTGTAGAAAAATTGTACAAGTTCAAATACTAAGTATAGCATTCATCTATTTGTTTAATTTTCTTATTTAAAATTCTTGATTCCGTCACTGTGTATTATTTGGAGTTTAGGTGCTTACTAGGAGGACGGCGTCACGAGCAACAAGGGCTAGAATGTCAGCACAGGAGACAGTGTGAGGACAAACGTGTTCCAGTTTAGCTTTAATCTCATCAATCACTTCAAATCCCTTAGCAGAATTCTTGTTTGGTGAAGCATCCTTTTCACTTTTGAATTCACTATTCCCATCCAATAATATGGATGCATCACATCCCTATAGCAGAAGAAAAAATATTTAACATCTATAATTAATGTTGTAACGTAACATATGTAACAATATTTAACTGTCTATAGTAAGTCTAGTTTAGTAATTAAGAAAATAAAGCAAATAATTCATGTCAAAACAGATGCTTTATTTGTACATCGGCTCTTCTGACAAGTCTGATTATCCCTGACTTTGTTTATGTATCGGGTTGGAACAAATTACTACCGGCCTATGGATTAGTTGACATTTTTCACAAATTTTATGGACGGAAGCTCTTATTTTCATATTTCTCATTCCTTACCTTAATTCTGAATCAATTTCCTGGAAGAAAATAAGTTTCTTGAAAATTTTCATCGATTCAAATCGGATAAGGAGCTTTGTAAAACTCCAATCCAGTATTCTTATTTGATTCATATATGAGGGGAGAATTGTATTTTTATTTGTAATAAAAAAGTAACTATACAAAAATTGAAATTCAAAAATAAAATAGAAAAGATACAAAATCAAAAGATCAATATCACTAATTCTGCTACTATATCGAGTTAAAACACAATAATGATGTAAAAATTCTTTACACCGTCAGTCAGTGTAACGCGACTAAAATCCAAAAAGTTATACCTGGACAAAGCAGTCATGGAAATGAAGTCTAAGCAGAGAAGCAGCCATTCTTGAATCTTTAGCAATGGCCTCTTCTAAAACAGACATGACAATTTCATCTGCTTGAGGACATGTGAATTGGTAGAATTGTGGATAAAGATTAGCATATTCACCACCAAAATGGGAAGTGGAAGCTGAAAAGGCTTGGAATATAGATAGAAAGAACATTATTACAAGGATCAAACCAAGTCCAAAAGAAGCCATTTGGTGATATTGAGTAACTAAGAAAATAAATCAATTCTTGTTTGATGAATTGAATTTGCTCTGTGTTTATTTGACAAATGCATGGCAATATTTATAGTAAGTTAGATGCTTTTGATAGTAAAACCGTGATATAGTCTACTCGTTCGACGTACTTTAAAGAAATGTCTCTTTTAAGTGTTTTTGGTTTCAGTTCTACCTGCTCTTAGGGGCCGATCCAGTGTAATGTTACCGGGTTCAACTGAATTCAGTATTTTCAACGCGAAGCATAAATTTATGTGTAAAAATCTACTATAAGTACAATAAATACGGTCTGTACCCATAATTTTAATAATGCAACGGGTTCAATTTCAAAAATCTTAGAAATTGAACCCATAAAATTTAAATTTTGAATCCGCCTCTACCTGCTCCAATGAAACAAAATAAGGACTAAGACGTCAACCACGTTTAGAGTTTGAACAAGTTTTGAACTTTTCTTGTCCTGGTTGTTTCTTCAAAATGTTGCAAGATTAGTTCGAGATTGTAAAGAAGAAAGAGTTAACAAATTTGGATAAATTTTATAGGATCTTGTCAATCTACTCACATCGCATTATTCTTCAAATAACTAATTATTTAATGCTTTGGTCTATTTGGAAATCCCAACTCCAAAGTTACTACATGAGTACGGGTGGCAAATGAGCAGGTTGGGCTGAATTTGGGCGGGTCAAGATGGATTAGGTCAATAAATGGGTCATTGCTCAACTCAGCTCAAAGTATGCTTAGGCTAAGATGGGTTGGATCAAGATGGGCTAAACAATAGGTCATAACTCAACCCGTCCAACTTGACTCATGTTTTAGAACCATGTTCATCTTGCATAAAAAAAGCCTTTTACCTTAAAATGTGTACACTAGAATCTTCTATTATGTCAAAGGAATTCAACAGTTTATACATAAAAAAAATTGTTTTTACCCTATTTGCATAAAAATGTAATTAAAAATAAAAAAAATGTAATTTTTTTTTGAAATACAAAAAAAAAAAGTAAATTTTTTTTGAGGGGAGGGGGGTTTTGCGGAGGGGGTGGTGCAGAAAAAAACAAAAAATTAAAAAGTAAAAAAAAAAATTTTTAGGGGAGGGGGGTTTTGGGGGGGGGGGTGGGGGTGGGTGGGGCAGGAAAAAAACAAAAAATTGAAAATACAAAAAACAAAAAAGTAAATATTTTTATTTTAGGAGAGAGGGGTTCTGCGGGGGTGGAGGTGGGTGGTGCAGGAAAAAAAATCCTAGATCCGCCTCTGCTAGAGTTGATGAATGGAAAGCTTAATAACAAGAGAGTTTATTCTCCATCAATACTCAGATAGCCCCATAAAGTGCATTTCACCTCTGTTCAAATTACCTTTACATTCTCTGTGTAGAAACTCAGACATTAATGCAGCTCGTTGTTCAAATGTAAGGAAGCATTTGCACAATAAACCGATCATTTTCAGTCCATTGATCGGACAAACAAATGAAAGAAACATATATATACTACGAAAAATTGTTTTAACAAAAAATAGACGATATCACACACTGTGGCAGCGTTAGAATCAATATGTAGTAGAAAGACACAAATATCTTGGATAGAAAAGCATCATAAGCAAGCAAATAATTGCTATTAGGATGATCCTTTGGGACCACTCTCTCATCCACCCAGAAAACGTGCCACTTCGACCAGTCTATTGAATCAATATATGGTGGCTCCACCAATTTCCCGCACAATTGCAACAAACACAAACATTCAATTAACTTAAACACCAAAACCATCCAAAGAGATTAACAACGAAAAGAATAAACAATTACCTAAGAGACTTGATAAGTGAACCACCAGAAACAACAATAGAAAAAGAACCTCTCTCTTTGCAAAACTTCTCCGATAAATCAGCTGTGTACTTCGCTAGAGACACGACAAGTTCCTCTTCAGAATCAAACACTTCTACTTTCCCTTTACTTTTCCCTGTCACAGTCTTAGCCATTGATGATCTAGTTGTAAACTGAGATTTCGATGAGTTTGTACTCAATACTGAGATTCTCCTATGTGAGCGTGAGCAAAAAAGTGACTTGCCAATAATAGATGCAGAGGTCAACAGCAGAGATCGGCGGAGAAGAGAGAATCGGGTAGGTGAGATGCGCAAGTTAGCAGAGAAAGCGCGAGAAGAAGAGGCTAAGCGCACTACGCACTCTATCATGTTATATAGGAACTGAGAGTGTGAATAGACTAGTCCACCAGCGACTGTGAAAGAAAGAGCTTAACGTGCTGGAGCTTTTTGGGTAGGTGAGTACCTGGGGCGTGGCATTCGATGAAAGGGTAGGGATCAGTGACTAGCACGTGTACTACTGTCGTTTAACTTGGTATTGGTAAAGATGTTTTGATATGTACCTAATTTTTGTTATAGATCATAATTAATTAATTAATTAATTAATATATAATTTACTTTAATATATAATTTGATCACAATAAATTAATTGTAGAAACTAATAGCTTGTAAACGTTGTACATAAGGCTATTTAACTTGTACTCTTCTAGAAGATGTAAATAGGAGGTTAGTTGGTTAGTTGTTAAGTATATATGTAATGTACAGTACATCTTTTTTTTAGTTAGTGAAAATATGAGCGGAGCTAAGCTCCTTCTTCCCGTCTCTTCTCTCACTTCTTATTCTTTACCTTTGTTCGCATTTTTCAACAACTACTAGACAATGGTGGACCTAGGGCCTCATTTTGATATGGTATCAGATCCCGGTTCCATGTGATTCTTACAGTCAAGCTCCGGTGTCTCGTCACTTTCTTCAAATCTCCTTTTCCCCAATTTTTGGTTAACTTTCTAAAATTGTTTGCTACTTTTGAGGTCTGCAAAATTCATTGATTGTTTTTGCTGAAATGGTTGGTGATACTCCTTATATCAGTGCTGGATCGTCGCATGCAAAAACTCAAATACTTGATTGCAATGATCCACTTTATGTGCATCCTTCGGACACGTCATGTATCTCACTTGTACATGAATTACTGATTGGAACAGAAAACTACTCGGAATGGAGTAGGTCTATGGTAATGTCACTATTGGTGAAGAATAAGCTAGGTTTTATAGACGGAACCTGCACTAAAGAACAATATGAAAATGATAATTTTAGGTTAAAGCAATGGGAACGATGAAATGCTATAGTTCAGTCATGGATAAGGAGTTCAGTAGTACTAGAACTCAGAAGAGGAATCATATACTCCTCAGATGCACAAAAGGTGTGGAAATCCATGAAAGATAGATTTGATAAAGTAAATTCCACAAAGATCTATCACATGAACAAGGAAACAAGTTCCTTGACACAAGGAATCTCTAGTGTATCCGTATATTTCTCTAGGCTGAATGATCTATAGGATGAATTTGAGTCAATTATCCCATTTCTTGGTTGTGATTGTGAGAAATCCAGGCAGTTTGTTGTGTTCTTGCATCAGTAGAAGTTTATGAAGTTTTTGATGGGTTTGAATGAAACTTATGCACCACAAAGAAGTCAAATATTGATGATGCATCCAACACCAACACTTGACCAGGCATATTCCATGATTATCCAAGAGGAAAGTCAGAGAATGAGTAATGGATCTGCTGCATAGAGTGGGATTCTAGGAGGCGCACCTATAGGTACGCACAGCAGTGCACTTGTAACTGCAAATGCTTCTAATATGAGACCAAGGAGGAACAATATACTACTGTGTGATTACTGCAAAATGAAGGGACATACAAGGGAGACTTGCTACAAATTAAATAGATATCCACCAGAGTTCAAGTTCAACAACAACATGAGGAGAGGAACACAAGACAATAGTGGACCCATGGCTCATAATGTGAATGCAGGGGTTGAGTCTCAAAATGTAGGAAATACATATGCTTATGCAGAATATTCCAACTGTGAAGGGTTTCAATCCAGAACAATATCAGCAGATTCTCAAGCTTTTAAGCAAGGAACCTCAGCCAACAAAAGTTGCTAACATGGAAAGTAAATCACTAATTGAACACAGCTTTCACTATCACCTAGTGATTTATGTACTAAATCTGCCTTCCCAGCACCTGCTACAACAAGAGCGACATTTGCCGATGAGTTTATTACAGGAAATGTAAATGTAATCCTTTCCGGTGGAGGTTTTGGAGATTCCCTGATAAAGGTGACCCACTTCTCTTTCTCATGGACAAGAGGATGCTCAGGAAATAAGGAAGCTACATGCCCATCGGGACCCATACCCAATAGCATCACATCAAATTTTGGAAATCCAGTAGCATCGGATATGTCTACAATCTTGGTCTTAACCAAGTGTCTTAGACAAGTCTCGTAATCATCTGTCGCACTCTCTGCTGATAGTGCATCGTTTATCGCATACACATTGTCACTAGGAATAGGTATCTGCCCAAGAGAAAGAAAAGGTGAGCCTAAAAGCTTAGTAAATGGAATTAAGACATGAAATGAGAAAAGTTAAGATGTAAGGAGAAGAGTAATATAATGAAGTAAAAGTTTTTTCATCATTCTTAATAAGATCAAACCACTTAGGCAGTTTTGTTTGACTATTATGAACAATTCGTAATCTAAAAGATGCTCTCAGCAGTCATGCATGTTCTCTGAAGTCTTTTCCGAAAAGAATTTGGTAATTTAGTTTGTAATCATCTTCATTTCAAATAGTCTATAGCTTTGGAGATGCTGGGACTGCCAGCTAAGATGGCACAGCTCAGAGCAAGTCCATTTAACTTGCTATAGTTACCAAAGAGCCTTCACTGAAAGTGTATACGCCACGATTGAAGATGTATTTCAAATCCCTCTTAAATCATACTAAACTGGAGTTAAGCAAAGTCAATATAAGTTCAAACTAAGCTTATAAACAAGTCTACATAGTACCGATTGAGGGCAATTTTACAAAATCATAAATCCCCGGAGGCTGCTCCATTGAGAACGATTTCAAGGTCGAGAAAGCCTCAAGTCAACAGGACTGAGGCAAGGGGTATAGAGGTACATATGCTCCATTATTGAGAATACACACCCTACAATTCAGGAGGACTGGAAATGGTGGACAAAGAAGTGGTCGTCCCTGGTCCCAATGAGGACGTTACTACTCATGTTGAGGGGTATCTAAGTATTTATACTTATCCCTTCACACTTGCTCCGGTAGATCCCATAATCCTTAGCTTTTACAAAAGGTACGAGGTCTGTTTCGGGCAGAATATTCACCCGTCTTTTTAAAGGATAATCACGCTCAATTATGCCTTATAAAACGGACTAAGCGGTCTTTGCAAATATAATTTGATTTACAAGTTCAGAGTTGAATCCCACAGAGAACTAAGGCTTAGCTACAGCTATTCAATATCACCAAGAAGACAAGCTTGAATAATTCCTAACTTATAGATATTAAGATTCTTGTGTTTAACTAATTAAGTAACAAATTAAAATAGTAAATTAACATCTAAAGATACTAAGGGTTAGCAACAAGATTAAGGAGGTCTAGAGTTATAATTTTCCCAATTGTCAGAATCCTTCCCGCTATGTTTTCTATAAATTCGCCTAAGTATTATCTATCGATCATGAGAACTATGACTGTCGTAACTATTTCCCAAGTAATTACCACAATTTACTAGACATATTCTCCCGAATTACGCTAGCTGGCATTAAGTACGGTTCACTCGGATCGCACCCAAGGTTTCGTTATCCCTAATCTCGCCTTTAAACTGTCAGTATTGATCCCTCACATACGTTAGGAGTGATGTTGTTCAACAACTATCTAAATATGCACTCTCTCCCGAGTAATACACACTAAATAAGAACAGTCGATTGAGAGCTCTTCAACCAACCACAATAATAACGTAGTTGAACAAATAGAGAAAATACTACAGCAAATCTATATTAACGTAACAGAAAAATCATACTCCAAAAAGTTCCACCAAAACTCTAGATAACAAATTAGCTATTCATAATAGTATACATAACTACAATACTAGAATTCATAACCAATAATGGAAATAGGAAAAAGGAAGTGAAAAACTCGTAGAAGAATTCTCCGTCTTGCTCCTAGTGTGTTCTTGCCTCCATAGGTCGAATCCTGGTCTCCACGACGGCCCCGTGCTCTCCTTAGGTCTAAAGTCTGTCTCAAACTCGATCTCTCCCCCAAAAGTGGCGTTTTTAGGTCTATTTATATGTGTAGGAAAATACCTAAATGTGTAAGCTAAGTCTTAGTCAAACCAGGAGACGAATAAGGTCTTCAAAACTCGGACTAGACCTGGTTTTAGGTTGGAAACACCAGGCTAACGCCAGCCTCAGCCTGGCTTTAAGCTGGCGCCACCAGGCTAACGCCTGGCTAGTCCTGGCTTTAAGCTGGCATCGCCAGGATAATGCTTGGTTGGGCCTCGCTTTAAGCTGGCCTCGCTAGGCTAAAGCCTGGTCGAGCTGGCTTTTGCCCGGCTTCTCCTTTTCACCATTCTCGAGCGCACTTTCGACGTTTAAGCATCCCTTTAGCTCTATTTTCATTTCCGATGCACCTACACATAAAATAGAATCCATTACACTCAAACAAAGTGTAATTTAACATTAAGCATGTAAAACGCAAGGTATATAATGTGCTAAGCCATGAATTCTAGCCACACATCAGAGGGTCGTAATCCTCATCCGCTATTTTGTTAGCAACACTGAAGCACTCGATTTACCATCGACCACCTGCTTCGTTTTTACAGTCCCCGAGTTCTCCGAGGTGGGTTAATCAAGCTCGTTCATCGGGCAAGTTAAGCTCTATTTTTGGGAATCGATGAAGATCGGGATCTAGGCTGGCTGGAGTGATTCATTTGGGTAAAAACCGAAGATCACATTCCCTCTGAATTCTTGTCATTCCCTGAAAAGTGGAACTCAGCCCATAAGTTTCTTTCGTTTTTGAGTACTTGGAATTTCCTTTGTTCTTTTTTATCTTCTTATTGCCTGCTTCTACCATCGTAACAATTTTTGAGAAGAAGATTCTCTCTCTAGAAAAGATACAAACTTTACTTGTATTTATCATAATCTAGCCCATAAGATTCTCTCTCTTGAAGAAGATTCTCTTTCCTTTTCATCATATCCGAGAATAGTTCAAACATTCTTGGATTTATCCGCCATTCATTATTGTCAGGAGGAATAATCATCTATCTCATTCATTATTGGATGAATCATTCTCCTTGTTTACATAAATGTCATTTATTGCTATTTATTGTTTGATATTCCTCTATTATTGCTCACATCTTTTGGAATATTAAATGTGCATTACTTTCAATTTTCCACCGACTTTATCTTACGTTATCCATATTGTCAAGTTCTAAATCTAGAGATATTATCATTAATTAATTTTAACCCCCCATTACATAAAATGTAATGTTTAACTGAAAGTTTATATTTTTTCGTCAAACAAATCTCCCAGATAATAAATGAGGATTCAATTCACTATTATTCTTCACCTTTCTCCTTCCTTGCTCCACCCATATAATAAAAATAATTTAAAAGAAAGTTAAATGAATATCAAAACGTTGGTTAATTGGATAAATTCTTATTCAGCCGAGTCTCCATTTCATAAAAGGTCATTGCTTAATGACATTTCTATTGTGAGCTCCTCCATTTTGCCATAACACACCTTTTCAGTTGAAGGTTCAAATTTACCTTTGATGTATTTGGTTTATTTTATATTTTGTCCGATGTATTTACCCTTCGATCCATAAAAGCCCTGTATCATTAATTCCATCTCTTATTTGCCTCTCGCTTTAACAGTTGTCTAGCTTGACTCAGCGTTAGTCGGAGCTACTTAGACCAACAAAAGATTTAAATTTACCTCTAAACTATCAACGTAGTTTGTATATATCCTTTAATTAAAATATGTTCTTTAACAATTGAAAAAATCCAAATATATTCATGTACAATTTAAAATATTCAAATTTATCCCTACGTGATTTGACCAATGGAAAACCATTAGGCATTAGTGGACACCTATTAATAGGAGGGATATATTTATGAAAGATAACAGTGGAACTTCTATGAATCAAAAGTCAAATGACGCATATATAAAAAAACAAATCGCAATTGTTAAGTGTATATTTGGACATTTTCTCTACCAATTATGAATTTATGACTAACTCGTTATCTGGGGTTAATGCATTCGAAAAAAAGAAAAGGAAAACTTACACAAATGTCCCAAATAAACCTCAACTTATCAACCTCCAGTCATTAGTCATAAACTTACTTGTATAGGTTGAAATTTGAACGACCACGACTGTTACTGAGTGTAGCCAAGAACGAGGTCCTTATGATGCAGCATCCTTCGGTTGTTATGAAGGGTGACAACTAACAGCGGCTAGTGAACGCACGACGTCTGCAGTAGTGTTAGCATGACAGGGAACAATAGGAATATGTCTTTCGAATATTCCTTGTGTTGTACCTTTTTGAGGGTAAAAAGAGGGATTGTCCCCTATAATGAGGGGAAAAAGAACATTCTATAAGGGGGAATAAAGAAAGAACAACTTTTCTTATTACAGATCAAAATCCTTACATCACCCTTGGTCTTGACTAATTGCATTCATTGTTATATTCTCTTACATTTGAAGTTCTCGCATTTACGAATAATCATTTGGTTCCAACATATTAGGAAGCATCATTCACCTTATTTTACCTTGGCACCATCTAATCTAGATTTTATTACGCTTAGCTGAGATTTACCTCTTCATCTTCATCAATTGATTTAATCAAAAGGGTTTTAATATCTTTTGGTCAAACAATTTGGCATCGTCTATGGGAATTTCTTTATCTAAGATTTTAGTTTCATCTAGATCCTTGAAAGGGATAATCGCCTCTTCATAGCTTTGTAAAAACCAACAATGGCAGAAAAGGGAGACGCAAGGTTAAAAGCGATAGCATGTGTCACAACCAACCTCATGGATTCCATCAACGAAACCGGTAGGGAGGATAACAAAAATGCAACACCGAGCACTACACTTGAGGGAGATACCTCACCCCCCACCCCCATACGAAAGCGTGACTGTTTCACACGAAAAGGGAGCCTCCACATCCGCAACAAGAGAAGCACCACCAGCTTTGAAAAGGTTATTGGAAGAGTGGCTGACAAACACTTTGAGAAACATATTTGATAAACCCGTTCAAAGGGATATCAGAGGCACAATACACACAGACGTTGTAACAGTCGCCGACGATCTAGAAACTCCACGCACAGGTAACACTCATATTGTTGTTGATGCGGGTAACAACGCACTCGCAGCCATCCTAAAGAAAATGGAGGGAATAACAAAAGAACAACTTTGCTTATTACAGATCGAAATCCTTACATCACCCTAGGTCTTTACTAATTGCATTCATTGCTATATTCTCTTAAATTTGAAGTTCTCACATTTACGAATAATCATTTAGTTCCTACATAATAGAAGGCATCATTCACCTTATTTTACCCTGGCACCATCTAATCTAGATTTTATTATGCTTAGATGAGATTTACCTCTTCATCTCATCAATTGATTTAATCAAGAGTGTTTTAATATCTTTTGGTCAAACAATTTAGCGCTTTGTGATCAGATGAAGGACCATCAAGAAAGTATTGATAAAATACTGGGCGCTCCGAAGTTGCTACCAAAACGGGACGTCGATCGATTCGTCGAGCAACCATACAATGAATGGGAAGCCTCCCACTCTATTCCAAAAACCTTCAAAATGCCACCATACTTGATGTGAGCACGTGATTTTTGCCCTATGAAAGAATTACTCCCAAAAAATTCAAAAATAAAATGATTTTCCTTGGTGTGCAATTTTGTGATATTTTGGATAATTATTTGTATTTGTCTATGCATGTTTATTTGTTAAATTAATAAAAATACAAAATAATATGTCGCATTTTGCATCTAGGATTTAATTCTACAATTGTTAGTAATTAAGTTTGTTTTACAAAAAATTAAAAAATTACAAAAATAGGTATATTTTGCATTTTTAGCATTTAATGTCCAAATATACAATTTTATGCTTAATTATTACTTAATTGTGCGTTAATTGTTATTGGGAGTTAATTTGCAATTTTATAACTTAATTTAGTTCTTAATAATAATTCAAGAATTTTTATAATTTAGTTTAAGAAAAATAAAAGAAGAAAGGAGAGCAAAAATATAAAGAAAAATCGGATTGGGCCACTTCTTCAAATTTCAACCCCAGGCCCAAATAATTGCCCAACCTTCCCCATGACCCGGTCCATTTCAAACCGGGTCGACCCGGTCCATAATCCCAAAGACCCAGCACCCCCTATCTTGCATTTCCAAAAAAAAAAACAAAACAAAACACAAAAAACCCTAAACTAAACCCATCCCCCCCCCCTCTCATTTTCTTCTTCTTCTCCAAACTCTAAAGCAAGCAACCATGGCTTCCCCCCCTGCTGCTACCCAGCTGCCCTTTCCCCCACACATCGTCATCTCTTTCCTCACCTCCAAACAACCCCTCCAATCACCGGAAAAAAACCAGTCGACCACCCCCGTCCGCCATTGAAGAGTTGCGTCGACCCCCAAGCTCCACCCTTGCTGCTTCTTTGTCTTCATCTTCTTCGTTATGGCAGCTGTTTCATCACCCAACCAACAGCAACCAGCCTTCTCCTCACGTCCGCCATTGACGAGCAACCATCGTTGCTGCGCCAACCATTGTTGTTGCCCTCGTCGAGCTTCCACAGGTGCTGCACCTTCTTCTGCTTCGTCTTCACATCGCCATGAACGACCCCCCCCCCCCTCCTGCTTTGTCTTCCAACTGTGAACAACACAAACAACACCACCAATATACCACCCAAATCCGCCATCGTTTCTGCTACGTGAAACAGCCTAGCTGCTACTGTGCCGCGCTGCTGCGTCTCCATTCGCGTTGTTGCCTGCTCCGACGTGTTGCTGCTGTAATTCCATCGTGTTGAGCTGCTGCTCCTGGAACTGCTACTGTGCTGCTGCGTCGTCTTCAAGTGACGCCAAACGACCATCTTCTTCGATCGTCGTTTCGATCCGGTTAGTGGGTTTAAGATTTGGGTTTAACATTCTTGTTTTGTTCATCGTTGAAGTAATTTTTTTTAGTTTGTTCATATGTTTTGTTGATTTAATTTTCATATTCAAATGGAACTTTGATTAATTAGTTTTTCAGTTTATTTCATGTGCTTTTATTTTGTATTTGTAAAAGAAATTGTTAGTTTAATTTTAATATTGTTAGATGTTAGTTTAAATCGATTGAATCCGAAATTAGTATAAGTTTGATTTTCTTGTTTATTGTTTATCATTTGCGATTATTTCTTGAGTTTGTCTCATGATCTTGTTTAAGTTTAATATAGAAATTGTTGGTTGTAATGTTGTTAGATTCAAGTTTAAGTTCATAATTGTTTCTTCTTCGATCTTGTTATTTGTCTAAAGAATTTAGTTGTAATAGGGAAATATGTTGGTTTAATCATGTGAATCCATCATGTTTTGTTGTTTAAAATAGATTTAATTCATGTTCATCTTTATTTGAAGTTCATTTTTAATCCAGTGATTTAATGTGAGTTTATGTTTTTGATTTGTTGGTTTAGTTTGAATCATGTGTTGTGTTGTTAATATTGTTGTTTCCTTGCTCATACATTGTTGGTCTAAGTTAACCAGGATTGGTTCCCAATATGGTTAATTCATTCACATTAATTTGATGTTGTTCATCTGTGTTCATATGAGTTGTTGTTGAATTTGTTTAGAAATTGGTCATATTGGATATATTTTGGTCAAGTTTGATTAATTGATTGTTTAGAGCTGATGGGGGTAGTTTGGTAAATCGCAGTACGTTCAGGGGTAAAATGGTAATTTCGGTAAGGGCAGAGGGGTATTTTTGGAATTTAAATTCTGAATAATTATTTATTTTGAGTGTTCTTTCCATTAAAATTAAGATAATATTAAAGTAATTAATAATGGGGGGACAAGATATAATGGTGGGGAATAATGCAATTGTTTAATATAAGCATGGAAGACAAGATATAATAGGGTATTTATTTAATAAGATGGGGGACAAAACATTAGATAGTAGGATTAAAAGGGGGTTGAGTGGGAAGATAATGAGTTTTTATGTTTTAAAAATGTTGAAAGATGGGGATAAAAGGGAGAGGCTTGATCAGATTTAAGGGAGAGACAGATAGAGAGAGAGAAAAAAAAGAGTTGAATATTTAAGAGAGAAAGAAAAATTCCGAAAAATATTAAAACTTTTAATAAAGAAAAAGAAAATAAAAAAAATACAAATAAAAAAAGCTGGAAATTAGAAGAGAGGGTAGTACACACCTGATAAATATTCTGATATACGTGTTTAGAAATTAAGGGTTAAACATTAATTAGCCTTTCAAATCTGAAAATTCCCTTGGTTTCTGTCCGTTGTTTGTTGTCTGTGTTTCTGAATTTTATTTTGATTTTCAAATCTGTCACTGGGATTTCTGTTGACTGGATTGCTAGTTATTATTGTTGTTGTTGTGTTACGTACTACGTGGCTGACTTTCTTCTTCTTATATTGACAATATCAGTTACACAACTGTAATTTTGGCCTTTTGTAAGCTGAAATGAAGAATGAAATTTTAAATTTTTAATTTAGTTTTTTTATTAATTGCATTTAGGTTATTTCATGTATTATTATTCTGTAAATCGCCGTCGTTTTTCATAATTAGGCATATTGTAGCGATGTATTAAATAATGCTTTGCTTTAACCTGATTATTAGGTAGTATATATTTAAGCATGTTCATTACTGATTAAACTGTCAAATAATTATAATAGAAGAAAATAACGTAAAAATGACTTTATTAAATCAGTTTGGCAAAATTGATTAAGTTCCTTATTTATAAGGGTTTTAGTATCGCTAACCTTAAGTTAATCAAAATCATGTAGCTAAATTTAGGTGAAACGGGAATTTTTTTTGATTTTGTGAATCAAGTATTATAACATGATTTGAATTAAAACAAGGTTAGTTAAGGTTAAATTATTTAATAATTTAGAAATATGCATTAGTAGTCAAGATTGTTTCTAATTCTCCGTAATTGTAAATAATTAATTTCAATAGCTCAAGTCATCTAACAATGTGAATTTAATCTAGATGGGATAATTAGTTTCTTTTAAAATATTATTTGACAATTCCATATAGTTTTTATAATTACATTTTTAGTGATATTTCATTTCGTTAAATATTTGTCTTTAAACTAGTATTTAATACGTTATTTTAAGTATGTAAAAAATTAATTTTTGTATTTATAGACAAGTTTAATAAAAAGAAATGTAGTCATTTTAAGATATTCATAAAATAAGGGAGGATTTCGCTAAAAATAAATAAATATAAACAATACAAAATTTGCAGGGTCCTCCAATCTTATTTAGTTTTTTAAAAAAATACTTAGATTTCGGGATGGGCCATTTAGTAAATTTCACAGTCCTACCTATTAGTATAATAACGCGTAGTATTTTGGCGCATATTTAATAAGGGTATTTTCTTAAACATGGGTGTGCATTTATGTAACCCAAATCCCAATCTTGGCAGAGTCAAAATGCGTCAACAAATCACGTGTACACTGGTTGTGACGTGGTTCGAGATGCGTTTTCACGACGTTGCAATTCTTGTATAAAATAATAAGAGGAATAATGATAAAAGCGGTTTTAAAAGCTAAATTTGCACATAAGTTCTTAATTATTTAAAAAATCAGATAAATAAGCCAAATATAATAGTTGAGCGACCGTGCTAGAACCACGGAACTCGGGAATGCCTAATACCTTCTCCCGGGTTAACAAAATTCCTTATCCGGATTTCTGGTTCGCAGACTGTAATACAGAGTCATTCTTTTCCTCGATTCGGGATTAAAATTGGTGACTTGGGACACCCTAAATCTCCCAAGTGGCGACTCTGATATAAGTAAATAAATCCCGTTTCGATTGTCCTTTAATTGGAAAAAACTCCTTCGCCCCTCGCGGGTGCCAGAAAAAGGAGGTGTGACAGCTCTGGCGACTCTGCTGGGGACTTTACTAACCCAGAACCACTGGTTCAGGGTTAGAAATTCGAGCTTAGATAAATTGTTATATTTGGCTTTATCTGATTTTTACATGTTTGAGCCTAATGTGCTAAATATTGCCTTTACCGCTTTGATATTATGTGAACTGTATATAAACTGTGCCGAAACCCTTCTCTTCTTACCTCCGGGGAGAAGCTCGCTGGTCGAGACTCCCTATTCTGTTAGTGTCAATACCTGAAATAAGAAAGAGGCTCGGATAAGTTACAAAGCCGGATGACCCCGCGGGTCCCCGGTACGTAGCCCCCTCCTCGACTCGAGTTGTCCGCTCGGGTAAGCCAGATCTAGAACAAAGCCCTGTTTGAAACTTAGTAAAACATGACTTCATGCCGGATCCCTAGTAGGAAAACGCGTATTTGCATCACGTTGCATCTGACTTAAGGGACTCAACACATGGGTTGGGTCCGTCTAGGACTATCAACCTGAAATGTAAAGACCATCCTGCTGCATCCTGTTTGCTTTACGCATTTATTTGCTTTAGACTTGCATGCTGACCGGCTTTGGAAAATCAGAAATTTTGAAATTGTGAAAAAAAAGGGACGAAGTAACAGTGTAGAGAATTAATTGCATATATTTATTTTTTTAAAAAAATAATAGTTTGTATTACCATGAAAAAAAATTGTTTTGTTTTTTTTTTGATTTTTTTTATTTGTCTACAAAAATGCCAAAAAATAAATAAAAAGGAGTCAGGCTATGCCATGTTGCAAAAATAGCCGAACATTCCCTAAAGGGGCGCTGAAAGGCTGACTCTGCATAAGCAGCCACCTTTGGGTTTTTTTTACCTTTCGGCTGGCAAAATCCCTACAGCCTTAAAATCTTCATCCCTGAAGAGTCAAAAGGCCGTATTTAAAGAATCAATTTTTCTTTTCCTCAAAATTAGGAAAAAATAGGAAAATTAGTTTTTCTTTGAGCTCACACCGACACTGGAAGAGCTGGCAAGGTACATCGGGAGTCTCAAAGTCCCTATGAGAGAGCAGTATCTTATTGCACCAAAGACCGTGACCATACACAAATTTTTAGACGCCCTGAAGATCCGCAGAGTTATACACAACCCAGAATTATCTGAAGGTTTTTGTAGTTTTGCATTCTTGTACGACAGATACGGTCATTTTGGAGGGTTCAACAATCCCGAGGGAAAGATTTGCAGCGGGGAAAACCAGCTGAAATGGGAAGGACATAGGTGTATTGCTTTCATGGTAGCCTTTCTGGGTCTTCTGATATTCCCTAGAAAAGACGCGAAAATTAACATACAAGTCGCTGGGGTCGTCAGCACTTTGCTCAAGCAGAACAACAGCACTCTGGCGCCAATGATTATAGCAGACATCTTCCGCGCTCTCACTGTTTGCAAAACCGGAGGAGGTTTCTTTGAGGGTTGCAATGTACTACTGCAAATGTGCATGATAGAACACCTATGTCATCGCCCACAGTTCCTGAAATATGAGTCGTCACAAAAGACTTGTATAGAAGATTTTTCCACAAGGGTCAATGGGTTTAGCCTGCCATAAGGGGTCGCCGAGTGGGTCACTTTGTTGCGTTCAGTATCAGCAAACCAGATAGAATGGGCATTTGGGTGGCTACCCATAGATGAAATCATACACATGTCAGCCACCGAATCACATTTGTTGTTGATGGGCCTCCAAAGTATCCAGCCTTACGCACCATACAGAGTTTTGAGACAGTTGGGGCGATACCAAATAGCCCCAAAGGAAGAGGATCTCAGTGGCCAGGTAATCGAAATCGGGCCTGGTGGGCAGTTCCCCGAAGCAGTCGTTCGGAGAATCTGGAATGAATGTCAAACCCTGAAAGTAGATACTCGTGTACAAGACCGGGCCAAAGGTGAAGTATCTCCAAAATACCTCACATGGTACAGAAGAGAGCTTGAGCACCAGAGACCAACTAAGAGAGCTCACGTCCAAGACTTCGCAGAATCATCGGGAGCACAATGGGGTTGGCTAGCAAAAGAGAAGGAATATCGGGACGAGATTGGCAAGTTAAAACAGCAAATTGAGGGGCTAAAATACCAAAGCAGCTTGCAAATTGATGCTGATACAGGAGAGAAAAGCAAGTTGATTCAAGAGAACAAGGCCTTGAGAGCCCGAATCCACCAAAACAGAAAAAATGCCGGCAACCAACAGAAAATTCGGTCCAGTGAAAGGTTGATAGTATAGTTGAGGAGTCAGGTCAACAAAAGCCGCGAAGACTTGGAGAGATCCAAGGCTTGTATAACAAGAATGCGGGTCAGGTGGGCCAAAGTTACAGCAGCACGGAGAGAGCACCTATGGCAAGTAAACAGGGACTACGAAATGAGTGTTGCGACATTGAGAGAGATAAACTCCATTCTCAATGATCGGGTCCTTAAACAAACCCGGGATGCTAGAATAGATAAAGAACGTTGCTATGAGTCGATAGCCCAGATGGAAGAGCAAATGGAAAGGTTCCAAGATCAGCTCATTGACAATACTCGAATATTGGGACTAAAGAATCAACGGATAGAATAGCTGTGCATAGAGAGGGATAGAATCAGGGGTAGGATCAATGAGATAGGGCGCTATATCACCACGAAGTGCCTAACATGTGAAGAGATGCCCCGTGATATCCTTTTTGCCTCAGTCATGGGTTATGTCCACCGGATCATGGAGGAACTAAAAAGCTTGCAAAGAGGACTGGCACCAAAGCCCGCGGAAAGGCCGAACGATGCCTCGCGGGCACCAAAATTCATAGCTTTAATGTATCCCTAGCTCAATCTTGCACTTATTTGAGTCTGTTGTCTACCCTTATGTTCTCTTCAAACATTCTTAAAAAGAAAAGTATGGAGTCTGTATTTTTGTTCGTTTTTTTATGATGGCTTGTAATAGCATATTTGAATAATAAAAGTTAAAATTGAGTCTTTATTTTTATGGCACGAACTACGCTTGGTCTGATTCGTGCGGGGTCACGATACGTAGGCAATCTCTATAGGATTCGACTGTAATTATGAAAAAAAAGAAAAAAAAATAAATATATATATATATATATATATATATATATATATATATATATATATATATATATCTGTGTGTGTGAAATAAGCCGGGATGATTCATGCGGTCAGAGCAAAAGCATGTTAGAAATGATTAACTGCCTAGGAGCATTGCATCCCCTCAACGTGCAAATACAATATCTGTTAAGACTCTAACACTGACAAGTTTGTTGTTTTTACATTCAATATCAGTTAGTTGTTATAGCGTACTGGCACCATACCACTATCAAACTAGATTTAAAGGTCTTATACCAGAAAGCATGACTAGATCAGACAACAGTGTTGAGTCCGAAAAAACGGCAAATCAGATGCTGAAGGAAGCCATGGAAAAAATGGAAAAGATGAGGCTGGAAATGAATGAAATGCAGATAGCCTTAGCTAGAGCCCAAAAAGGGCAGGAACTACCTGTTACTCATACTCTCCAACCAGGACACACGTCAGAATATCCCTCTCCCGGTCCTTCAACAAGTTTCCCAAGCCATCATTATTATCAGGGAAGAGAGGCTTATGATCCCCAAGCTCCACCACCCAATCAAAACCCTCCTCCACCAAATGTTCCCGTCTTTATGGAACCTCCCCCAGCCCCATTGCACAGATCATCCAGTGAGCCACTGTTTCAGGCTCACAACACACAATATTACCCCCCTAAACTCACATTCAAAGCACCCAAGCCACATACCTATAATCCCCACTTTGAGGTCCCGGCAGAGATTGAAAAGCCGGCTAAGAGCCCAGAGCAGAACGAGGTGATGCGGAAATTTAAAAGCCTGGAACAGTCCTTCAGGAACATACACGGGTTAGGCAACCAGGTCAGCGTGGCCTACAAAGATCTATGCCCTTTCCCTGACGTTCAATTACCAGAAGGGTTCAAAATGCCCAAGTTCGATTTATACGAAGGGCATGGCGATCCTATGGCACATCTACGGGGCTTTTGTAGTAAAATGAGGGGAGCAGGGGGCAAAGATGAGCTACTGATAGCTTACTTTGGCCAGAGTTTGAGCGGGTCGGCATTAGAGTGGTATACAAGACAAGATCCGAGCAGGTGGTACACCTGGGATGACTTGGCACAGGCTTTCGCAGGACACTTCCAATACAACCTTGAGATAGTCCCAGACCGTCTCACATTGCTAAAGCTTGAGAAGAAACCCGGAGAGAGCTTCAGGGAATTTGGGTTCCGATGGAGAGAACAGGCAGCCAAAGTTGATCCTCCAATGAGAGAAGGAGAAATGGTAGATTACTTTCTACAAACTCTAGAGCCGACTTACTTCGGTCACTTGGTGACGTCAGTTGGCAAATCCTTCAACGAAGTGGTGAAAATGGGAAGTATGATAGAAGAGGGACTTATGTCCAATAAGATCCTGAGTTACTCGGCAATTAAGGCAACAACTCAGGCCATTCAGAGCGGCACGGGAGGTGTGCTCGGAAAGAAAAGGAGAGAGGAAGGTCACAACAGTAGAGGCGGGCAATTGGTCCAGATCTAAAGGCCCTTCCCCTCATTACCAACCCAAACCCCATCATCTAAACTACCCACACAATCCATACAACCCTCCACAACCCTACTACCCACCACAAGAACAACATTTTTCCATACATCACGCCCAAACTTATACCCAGCCTCCGGCTCGTCCGCAATGGCGTGTACCGGCTCCCCAACATACATACCCACCTCTACAAAATACATATCCACCACCGAGGGCCTACAGGAATCCTTCAGGGCCAGGCTTCCGCGGGAATCAGGCTTTCCGAAATGAAAGGATGCAGAAGCCAAGAACATTCACTCCGTTGGGAGAAACCTATACTGCTCTGTTTCACAAGTTGAAGCAGATAGGCCTACTAAGTCCTATTGAAACCAAATTGCCAAATCCCCTTCCCAGAAATCTGGACCATTCAGTGAGCTGCGAATATTGTTCGGGTGCTCCCGGGCATGACACTGAGAAATGTTGGAAGTTGAAGACTGTCATACAAGATCTTATTAACACAAATAGGATCGAGGTTCAGGCACCAGGGGCCCCCAACATCAATGAAAATCCGTTACCGGTGCACCACGAGGCCCACATGATAGAATTAGTGCACGAGGGAGGGAAACCAAAAACACCCTCACAAACGGTAATGATGATTCGTGCCAGTACTAATGAAGAGTCAACCAGTGGAAAGGCAGTGGTACAGTCAGGAAAGGTATATGAGAAGCCCTTTGTGATAGCAGGGAAAGGGCCATCTATTACCGTAAAGAGTCCAGAGTCAGTCAGAGCAGTGTTGCAGGGAGTAGAAAACAAACCCAGGTTGGTAGTAAAAGGGGTCCATGTGGGACCAGTTGTTATCAAGCCGGTCATACCGTTGCCGATAACAAGTGAGAAGGATGTGCCATAGAGCTACAGTCAGGTGATGGTGACGCATGAGGGGAAGGAGGTTGTGGAAGACATATGCGAGGCACAAGGGTTAACACGATCGGGAAGGTGTTTTGCTCCCGCAGAGTTGAGAAGAGTCAATCTTGAAACAATAAAGAAACCTGTAACAGAGGAAGAGGCAGAGGAATTTTTGAAGAAGATGAAGGCACAGGATTACTCAATTATAGAGTAATTGAGAAAGACTCTAGCCCAGATTTCGCTGCTATCCTTGTTAATCCATTCAAACGATCACTGTCAGGCCTTAATGAAGATTCTGAACGAGGCCTATGTCCCGGACAAACTCTTAGTGAACCATTTGGAGAAAGTAGCGCACAAGATCTTTGAAGTAAATAGAGTGACATTCTCGGATGATGAGTTACCGGTAGAGAGTACTGAGCACAACAAAACACTCTATCTGACGGTAAAATGCGAAGAATCGGTGGTTACTCGAGCATTAATTGATAACGGGTCAAGTGCCAATATATGTCCTTTGGCCACTCTCAACAAGCTAAAGGCTGCTGATGACAGGATCCACCAGAACAATGTCTGCGTCCGAGGTTTTGATGGAGGCGGCATTAACACAGTAGGTGATATCATACTGGAACTAACCATTGGTCCAGTCGAGTTCACCATGGAATTTCAAGTAATAGATGTGGCAGTGTCGTACAATCTTTTGTTGGGTCGACCATGGATCCATGCAGCTAAGGCAGTACCTTCTACACTGCATCAAGTGGTCAAATTTGAATGGGATAGACAAGAGATTGTGATACACGGGGATGATGGCACACATGCCATCAGTGATGCTATTGTGCCCTTCATAGAAACCGACGATGATAAGGGCCCGTGGGTTTATCAGGTTTTTGATGTAGTCTCGGTAGACAAAATTCCTGAGGGCGAGGGCCTTCCACTTCCCAGAATCACAGCTGCAACCTTCATGATAGCATCAGAAATGTTGAATAATGGGTTTGTACCAGGGAAAGGTCTGGGGGTTGATTTGCAGGGAATGATCCAGCCAGTTTCTTTGCCCAAGAACCTGGAAACTTTTGGGTTAGGATTCAAGCCTACCGTAGCGGATGTGAAGCAAGCCCGCAAATTGAAGAAAAGAGTTTGGGTCCTTCCTAAACCAGTCCCACGCCTGTCCAGATCATTTGTCAAAGCAGGATGCAAAAAGATGCCAGTCCCGGAAGTTCTTGGACCTATGATGGGGCCAAACGGAGATTTGAATGAATGCTTTGGAAGAGTGTTTGCCGACGTCAACATGATAGAAGCTGAAGAGGGCTCCAGTAAGGCAGACATACAGTTTGTGGGTCCCAAAGTCAAGGTCAACAATTGGATGGCTACTCCTCTTCCTACTTGGAGGGAGTCTTGGTAGTTGATTCTGATTTTCCTTTTCTGTTTTCTGGATTATTTCAGGGCTGTAATCCAGATTTCTTTTTATTATATCGAATACAGTGTGAAGCCTTGTTATCCTATAAATAAAACGAAAAGTTTCTTCTTTATTTCTTATCTTATTTTCTTATTATTTTAATTTTGTTTCTTTCATTTCTTTTTCTGAACAGTTCTTTTCATACTGGTTCTAATGACATGGCATGCACAACTGATCTTCAACCTAGTCTAAAAGATCAATCTGTGTCCGAGCTAAACATACAAGAGATCGATTATGATAATGAATCGGAATACAATGAGGATGAAGCATTCGAGGAGATAAACAGGGAGTTGAGCCAGTTTGAAGAAAAATACAAACCCAACTTAAATGACATAGAAGCCATCAATTTAGGGGATGCTGGCGATATCAGAGAAACTAAAATAAGCATCCATATTGCACCAAATATCAGGGAGGAATTGATGAAAACACTTATTGAATTCAAAGATGTTTTTGCATGGTCATATGATGACATGCCGGGGTTAAGCACAGATTTAGCGGCAGACATGGATGTCCAGGATGTTTTGGTCTTAGGGGACTCGGACCTCCTGGTGCATCAAATTCAGGGTGAATGGGAAACACGAGATTTGAAGCTCATACCATATCGACAATGTTTGCACGATCTGAGCAAGCGATTTTGATCAGTGGAGTTCAGACACATCCCAAGAGTTCACAATGAGGTTGCCGATGCATTGTCCACTTTAGCAACAATGTTGCATCACCCAGACAAAATTCATGTTGACCCGTTGCACATCCAGGTTCGTGATCAGCATGCATATTGCAACATGATAGAGGAAGAAGTGGATGGCGAGCCATGGTTTTATGACGTCAAAGAGTACCTCAAGATGGGGATATCCCCTGAGCAGGCCACCGGAGATCAAAAAAGAGCCATTCGGCGATTGTCAAATGGTTTCTTCCTCAGTGGGGGAGTGTTGTACAAAAGAACCCCAGATTTGGGATTGCTGAGATGTATAGATGACAGTCAAGCCACGACAGTTATGACAGAGGTACATGCTGGAGTTTATGGGCCACATATGAGCGGATATATATTGGCGAAGAAAATTCTTCGAGCAGGGTATTATTGGCTCACTATGGAGCATGATTGTATCAGTTTCGTACGAAAATGTCATCAGTGTCAGATACACGGAGATCTGATTCATTCTCCACCAATGGAATTGCACACAATGTCAGCACCATGGCCATTTGTGGCATGGGGCATGGATGTCATTGGGCCTATTGAGCCGGCAGCTTCAAACGGTCACAAGTTCATTCTAGTAGCCATCGACTATTTTACTAAGTGGGTTGAAGCCAAAACTTTCAAGTCAGTAACCAAGAAGGCAGTAGTGGATTTTGTCCATTCCCATATCATCTGTAGATTTGGGATCCTGAAAGTGATAATCACGGACAATGGTGCTAATCTTAACAGCAATTTGATGAGAGAAGTATGTGAACAGTTTAAGATTACACACCGTAATTCCACCCCTTATCGTCCCAAGGCGAATGGAGCTGTTGAAGCGGCCAACAAGAACATCAAGAAGATACTGAGAAAGATGGTAGAAGGATCTAGGCAATGGCATGAAAAATTACCATTTGCATTGTTGGGTTATCACACTACCGTTCGGACCTCAATAGGTGCAACCCCTTATTTGTTGGTATATGGAACTGAAGCAGTAATACCTGCGGAAGTGGAAATTCCATCCCTTCGGATTGTCGCCGAGGCTGAGATTGATGATGATGAGTGGGTCAAAACTCGTTTGGAACAGTTGAGCTTGATTAATGAAAAGAGATTGGCAGTTGTGTGTCATGGCCAGTTATATCAAAGGAGAATGGCAAGAGCCTACAACAAGAGGGTGCGCCCCAGAAAATTTGAAGTGGGGCAACAAGTGTGAAACGAATCCTGCCACACCAAGCAGAAGCAAAGGGCAAGTTCGCCCCGAATTGGCAAGGACCATTCATTGTAACCAGAGTATTGTCCAATGGCGCTTTATGTTTAACAGATGTCGAAGGAAAATGCGTCGACATGGCTATCAATTCCGACGCAGTTAAGAGATATTATGTATGATTCCTTTTAATTGTAATTGACATTTGTTTGTGGTTGGCATTTATCGGAGAATGAAATGATGGAGGCAATTCTTTCTTCTATCCAAACACCTTAACCTTTGCTTACCCTTTTGAGCCTTATTTATTCTTTCATATCCCTCTTTTGGAGTCAGTAATTAAAATAAAAGATAAAAAGAAGGAAAAACAATAATAAAGACAAAAGAAAATCACAAGAAAAACAAAGGAGGTGGGAACTACATTTGACCTGATTCCTCAAAGAAGGATACGTAGGCGCCTCACGACTCGGTCATAGTGTAACAAAAAATAAGAATCCCCAAGCAAGAAAAACTGGGGCAGAAGTTGTGTTTATAATTTTGGGAAAGAAAGTTTTATTCCAAGAGTTGTAATGTTTTACCCGTCAAAATTATTCTGAGCTTTTTGATAGCCTTTTCTTTTAACCCCACACAAAAATCCCTATTGATATCCAAAAAAGACCTCCCGATCAGTATCCGAGAAGTGCCAAGTTCATGCATGTGAAAGTCGGGAACAACACTCTGATCCCCAGCAGAGAAGAAGATCATAAACTGGAAATGAACTGATAGCCGAAAGAATCCCCAACAAAGAGCGTCATATCGATAAATGCTCCAGTCCCCAACTGAAAAATAAAATAAAATAAGAGAGTCTTATTGGTGAAAACCTTCACAGGCACCATGAGGCGACGGAAGTTAAGAGAAATGATAGAGTCTTATTAGTGAAAACCCCTCGAAGGGCACTATGAGGCGACAAGGCGAAATTGGCGGAGAAGGTCCACATTTGTCAAAAGTTGATTATTTATTTATCCCCAGCGAGATGAGGCCATCCGAAAAATTGATTGATACAAATAGACTAGGTTGATCAATCCGGAATGCATGACATGATCGTTGGGATTGGTTATATCATTCATATAAGTTCTGTTCTTTTCTTTTTCCCCAGCGTTTATTCAGAAAGACTTCTTTTTCTATCTTTAAAATTATCACTCTTTCATTTCTTGGTTTAAAAGATTTTATTTCCCCAGTAGTTTATTTTTGAAAAGGATTTTCAGAGTTTACTGCCAATTGCCAAAATGGTGCAAGGCAAAATGCGAAAACACCAAGCCAAAGATAAGTTGACAAAGCGAAAAGAAGTTTGTCGCAAGACCAAATGATGAATGAGTCTAGATCTTAAGAGGCCCAAATTTCCAAGGGAAGTTATGGATCAAATTCCAAGATGATCCTCAGAAGATTTGCGAGATACAGGGACAACTCCGACAGATTCTCGACCAAGCTCCACAATGGTCGGACGACACGGAGCGGGGAGTGAAGAGGAACGACAACCATCCACAGCAGGAATATCAGCCCCAGCAATCAATATTCTCCCTAGAAAGTTTTATAGCAATGAAAGGAAAAGAAAAGGGAAAAACCATCCTCAGCAGAAGTGGCACGACCACTCGCCTCCATTTTAAACTAATAATTTTTTTTCTTTGATTTATAACAGGGAAAAGAAATATTATTGACCGCAGGAAGACAGGGTCCTAGAGAAGATCATCAAACTGGGGCAGAAAATTTTCTCTCATTACGAATTTTTTTTTAAAATGAGATAGTCATTTGGGAAAGAGAAAAAAAATAACACAAGTATTTGAAGGAAGAAAAAATCCCCAGCAGTAAACGAGAAGGGAGATAAAAGTTTTAAGAGAAAAACAATCTTGGAAAAAGCAAGATAATCAATATCATCCCCACCATTGTTAAAAAGAGAAAGATAATTCCCCAGCAGTGTTATTCCCGATAGGTTTCAGGGAAGTGAAAGCACCAGCTTTAAAGGAAATAGTCTTTAAGGAAGGAAAATGGCACATTGATGAAATAAAATATCGGTGTTATCCCCAGCAATTTTCAGAGGAATGAAACACCAATTTTGAATGAAGCAGTTGGAGAAGTCAGGAGCCCGCCTGGAGAACGGAGGTTGATATATTTTAAGTTGAAGAAGTCAGGAGCCCGCCTGGAGAATGGAGGTGATAAAATTTTGAGAAGTGATTGAAGTCAGGAGCCCGCCTGGAGAATGGAGGTGATAAAATGTAAGAAGTTGAAGAAGTCAGGAGCCCGCCTGGAGAATAGAGGTGATAGAATTTAAGAAGTTATTGAAGTCAGGAGCCCGCCTGGAGAACGGAGGTTGATATATTGAAGAAGTCAGGAGCCCGCCTGTAGAACGGAGGTTGTTAAATTTTAAGTTGAAGAAGTCAGGAGCCCGCCTGGAGAATGGATGTGATGAAATTTTTGAGAAAGTTGAAGAAGTCAGGAGTCCGCCTGGAGAACAGAGGTTGTTATATTTTTTTTTAGTTGAAAAGTCAGAAGCCCGCCTGGAGAATGGAGGTGTTATTTTTAAGGAGTTGTTGAAGTCAGGAGCCCGCCTGGAGAATGGAGGTGATAAAATTTTGAAGAGGTTGAAGAAGTCAGGAGCCCGCCTGGAGAATGGAGGTGATAAAATTTATGAGAAAGTTGAAGAAGTCAGGAGTCCGTCTGGAGAACAGAGGTTGTTATATTTTTTTTTAGTTGAAAAGTCAGAAGCCCGCCTGGAGAATGGAGGTGTTATTTTTAAGGAGTTGTTGAAGTCAGGAGCCCGCCTGGAGAATGGAGGTGATAAATTTTGAAGAGGTTGAAGAAGTGAGGAGCCCGCCTGGAGAATGGAGGTGATAAAATTTATGAAGTTATTGAAGTCAGGAGCCCGCCTGGAGAACTACGGTTGTTATATTTTTAAAAAAAGTTGTTGAAGTCAGGAGCCCGCCTGGAGAATGAAGGTGTTATTTTTAACGATTGAAGAAGTCAGGAGCCCGCCTGGAGAATGGAGGTTGTTATATTTTTAAAAAAAGTTGTTGAAGTCAGGAGCCCGCCTGGAAATGGCGGTGTTATTTTTAAGGATTGAAGAAGTTAGGAGCCCGCCTGGAGAATGGAGGTGTTATTTTTAAGGATTTGTTGAAGTCAGGAGCCCGCCTGGAGAATGGAGGTGTTACATTTAAGTTGTTGCTGAAGTCAGAATCCTGCCTGCAGAACGGAGGTTGTTATATTGTTGAAGTCAGGATCCCACCTAGAGAATAGAGGTGATAGAATTTAAGAAGTTGTTGAAGTCAGGAGCCCGCCTGGAGAACGGAGGTTGATATATGGAAGAAGTCAGGAGCCCGCCTGGAGAATAGAGGTTGTTATATTTTTTTTTAGTTGAAAAGTCATGAGCCCGCCTGGAGAATGGAGGTGTTATTTTTAAGGAGTTGTTGAAGTCAGGAGCCCTCCTGGAGAATGGAGGTGATAAAATTTTGAAGAGGTTGAAGAAGTCAGGAGCCCGCCTGGAGAATGGAGGTGATAAAATTTAAGAAGTTATTGAAGTCAGGAGCCCGCCTGGAGAACGGAGGTTGTTATATTTTTAAAAAAAGTTGTTGAAGTCAGGATCCCGTCTGGAGAATGGAGATGTTATTTTTAAGGATTGAAGAAGTCAGGAGCCCGCCTGGAGAATGGAGGTTGTTATATTTTTAAAAAAAGTTGTTGAAGTCAGAAGCCCTCCTGGAAAATGGAGGTGTTATTTTTAAGGATTGAAGAAGTAAGGAGCCCGCCTGGAGAATGGAAGTGTTATTTTTAAGGATTTGTTGAAGTCAGGAGCCCGCCTGGAGAATGGAGGTGTTACATTTAAGTTGTTGCTGAAGTCAGAATCCTGCCTGCAGAACGGAGGTTGTTATATTGTTGAAGTCAGGATCCTGCCTGGAGAATTGAGGTTGTGCCATCTTTCAAAAGTTAAGATTGAAGTCAGGAGCCCGCCTGCAGAACAGAGGAATACATGTCAAGATCAAGCAGAAGGCAGTAATGAGGAGGGTTACAACAAAAATCCTCAGCATAACAAGCTTTAATGCAGAAAGCAGCGTCCCCAGCAGACAGAACGGAATAATAAAACTTATACTCAAAAGGCAAAAGGCCAGTGTCATCCCCAGCAGTTTTCGAAAGAAAGGCACCAGAGGAAACACAAGCCGACAAGAAAGTAAGGAAACCAGAGCAAGGGGAAGACAGATAAGATCTTGTAATCCGTAGTCTAACCTAACTTCTTGATTTTTCTTTTAAGCATGGTATAATAAGGAGGTCAGCAAACAGTAAAAGTAGCATGCAACAGCAGTAACATTGCAGTCCCATGGTAGTTCCAGCTACCAAAACTTCCCGAACTACATTGACCTGATTCCTGTTCAGCCCGGGATATGTAGAAAACCTTTGAAGTAGAGGTTCGGTCAGATCTTTCAAAAAGTGCTTCACACGGAGTACTCGAACGGGCAAAAATCGCTCGTATCCGCTCACTTTATCTTTGCACGAAAACCCTTCGTGTTTTCGGACAAAGAGGGGCAGCTGTGAGCACGTGATTTTTGCCCTATGAAAGAATTACTCCCAAAAAATTCAAAAATAAAATGATTTTCCTTGGTGTGCAATTTTGTGATATTTTGGATAATTATTAGTATTTGTCTATGCATGTTTATTTGTTAAATTAATAAAAATACAAAAAAAACATATGTCGCATTTTGCATGTAGGATTTAATTCTACAATTGTTAGTAATTAAGTTTGTTTTACAAAAAATTAAAAAATTACAAAAATAGGCATATTTTGCATTTTTAGCATTTAATGTCCAAATATACAATTTTATGCTTAATTATTACTTAATTGTGCGTTAATTGTTATTGGGAGTTAATTTGCGATTTTATAACTTAATTTAGTTCTTAATAATAATTCAAGTATTTTTATAATTTAGTTTAAGAAAAATAAAAGAAGAAAGGAGAGCAAAAATACAAAGAAAAATCGGATTGGGCCACTTCTTCAAATTTCAACTCCAGGCCCAAATAATTGCCCAACCTTCCCCATGACCCGATCCATTTCAAACCGGGTCGACCCGGTCCATAATCCCAAAGACCCAGCACCCCCTATCTTGCATTTTCAAAAAAAAAAAAAACACAAAAAACCCTAAACTAAACCAACCCATCCCCCCCTCATTTTCTTCTTCTTCTCCAAACTCTAAAGCAAGCAACCATGGCTTCCCCCCCCCCTTGCTGCTACCCAGCTTCCCTTTCCCCCACACATCGTCATCTCTTTCCTCACCTCCAAACGACCCCTCCAATCACCGGAAAAAACCAGTCGACCACCCCCGTCCGCCATTGACGAGTTGCGTCGACCCCCAAGCTCCACCCTTGCTGCTTCTTCGTCTTCATCTTCTTCGTCATGGCAGCTGTTTTGTCGCCCAACCAGCAGCAACCAGCCTCCTCCTCACGTCCGCCATTGACGAGCAACCATCGTTGCTGCGCCAACCATTGTTGTTGCCCTCGTCGAGCTTCCATAGCTGCTGCATCTTCTTCTGCTTCGTTCTTCACGTCGCCATGAACGACCCCCCCTCCTGCTTTGTCTTCCAACTGTGAACAACACATACAACACCACCAATATACCACCCAAATCCGCCATCGTTTCTGCTACGTGAAGCAGCCCAGCTGCTACTGTGTCGCGCTGCTGCGTCTCCATTCGCGTTGTTGCCTGCTCCGACGTGTTGCTGCTGTAATTCCATCGTGTTGAGCTGCTGCTCCTGGAACTGCTACTGTGCTGCTGCGTCGTCTTCAAGTGACGCCAAACGACCATCTTCTTCGATCGTCGTTTCGATCCGGTTAGTGGGTTTAAGATTTGGGTTTAACATTCTTGTTTTGTTCATCGTTGAAGTAATTTTTTTTAGTTTGTTCATATGTTTTGTTGATTTAATTTTCATATTCAAATGGAACTTTGATTAATTAGTTTTTCAGTTTATTTCATGTGCTTTTATTTTGTATTTGTAAAAGAAATTGTTAGTTTAATTTTAATATTGTTCGATGTTAGTTTAAATCGATTGAATCCGAAATTAGTATAAGTTTGATTTTCTTGTTTATTGTTTATCATTTGCGATTATTTCTTGAGTTTGTCTCATGATCTTGTTTAAGTTTAGTATAAAAATTGTTGGTTGTAATGTTGTTAGATTCAAGTTTAAGTTCATAATTGTTTCTTCTTCGATCTTGTTATTTGTCTAAAAGAATTTAGTTGTAATAGGGAAATATATTGGTTTAATCATGTGAATCCGTCATGTTTTGTTGTTTAAAATATATTTAATTCATGTTCATCTTTGTTTGAAGTTCATTTTTAATCCAGTGATTTAATGTGAGTTTATGTTTTTGATTTGTTGGTTTAGTTTGAATCATGTGGTGTGTTATTAATATTGTTGTTTCCTTGCTCATCCATTGTTGGTCTAAGTTAACGAGGATTGGTTCCCAATATGGTTAATTCATTCACATTAATTTGTTGTTGTTCATCTGTGTTCATATGAGTTGTTGTTGAATTTGTTTAGAAATTGGTCATATTGGCTATATTTTGGTCAAGTTTGATTAATTGATCGTTTAGAGCTGATGGGGGTAGTTTGGTAAATCGCAGTACGTTCAGGGGTAAAATGGTAATTTCGGTAAGGGCAGAGGGGTATTTTTGGAATTTAAATTCTGAATAATTATTTATTTTGAGTGTTCTTTCCATTAAAATTAAGATAATATTAAAGTAATTAATAATGGGGGGACAAGATATAATGGTGGGGAATAATGCAATTGTTTAATATAAACATGGAGGACAAGATATAATGAGGTATTTGTTTAATAAGGTGGGGGACAAAACATTAGATAGTGGGATTAAAAGGGGGTTGAGTGGGAAGATAATGAGTTTTTATATTTTAAAAATGTTGAAAGATGGGGATAAAAGGGAGAGGCTTGATCAGATTTAAGGGAGAGACAAATAGAGAGAGAGAGAGAAAAAAAGAGCTGAATATTTAAGAGAGAAAGAAAAATTCCGAAAAATATTAAAACTTTCAAGAAAGAAAAAGAAAAGAAAAAAAATACAAATAAAAAAAGCTGGAAATTAGAAGAGAGAGTAGTACACACCTGATAAATATTCTGATATACGGGTTTAGAAATTAAGGGTTAAACATTAATTAGCCTTTCAAATCTGAAAATTCCCTTGGTTTCTGTCCGTTGTTTGTTGTCAGTGTTTCTGGATTTTATTTTGATTTTCAAATCTGTCACTGGGATTTCTGTTGACTGGATTGCTGGTTATTATTGTTGTTGCTGTGTTACGTACTACGTGGCTGACTTTCTTCTTCTTATATTGACAATATCAGGTACACAACTGTAATTTTGGCCTTTTGTAAGCTGAAATGAAGAATGGAATTTTAAATTTTAAATTTAGTTTTTTTATTAATTGCATTTAGGTTATTTCATGTATTATTATTCTGTAAATCGCCGTCGTTTTTCATAATTAGGCATATTGTAGCGATGTATTAAATAATGCTTTGCTTTAACCTGATTATTAGGTAGTATATATTTAAGCATGTTCATTACTGATTGAACTGTCAAATAATTATAATAGAAGAAAATAACGTAAAAATGACTTTATTAAATCAGTTTGGCAAAATTGCTTAAGTTCCTTATTTATAAGGGTTTTAGTATCGCTAACCTTAAGTTAATCAAAATCATGTAGCTAAATTTAGGTGAAACAGGAATTTTTTTGATTTTGCGAATCAAATATTATAACATGATTTGAATTAAAACAAGGTTAGTTAAGGTTAAATTATTTAATTTTTTAGAAATACGCATTAGTAGTCAAGATTGTTTCTAATTCTCCGTAATTGTAAATAATTAATTTCAATAGCTCAAGTCATCTAACAATGTGAATTTAATCTAGATGGGATAATTAGTTTCTTTTAAAATATTATTTGACAATTCCATATAGTTTTTATAATTACATTTTTAGTGATATTTCATTTCGTTAAATATTTGTCTTAAACTAGTATTTAATACGTTATTTTAAGTATGTAAAAAATTGATTTTTGTATTTATAGACAAGTTTAATAAAAAGAAATGTAGTCATTTTAAGATATTCATAAAATAAGGGAGGATTTCGCTAAAAATAAATAAATATAAACAATACAAAATTTGCAGGGTCCTCCAATCTTATTTATTTTTTTAAAAAAATACTTAGATTCCGGGATGGGCCATTTAGTAAATTTCACAGTCCTACCTAATAGTATAATAACGCGTAGTGTATTGGCGCATATTTAATAAGGGTATTTTCTTAAACATGGGTGTGCATTTATGTAATCCAAATCTCAATCTTGGCAGAGTCAAAATGCGTCAACAAATCACGTGTACACTGGTTGTGACGTGGTTCGAGATGCGTTTTCACGACGTTGCAATTCTTGTATAAAATAATAAGAGGAATAATGATAAAAGCGGTTTTAAAAGCTAAATTTGCATATAAGTTCTTAATTATTTAAAAAATCAGATAAATAAGCCAAATATAATAGTTGAGCGACCGTGCTAGAACCACGGAACTCGGGAATGCCTAATACCTTCTCCCGGGTTAACAAAATTCCTTATCCGGATTTCTGGTTCGTAGACTGTAATACAGAGTCATTCTTTTCCTCGATTCGGGATTAAAATTGGTGACTTGGGACACCCTAAATCTCCCAATTGGCTACTCTGATATAAGTAAATAAATCCCGTTTCGATTGTCCTTTAATTGGAAAAAACTCCTTCGCCCCTCGCGGGTGCCGGAAAAAGAAGGTGTGACAGCTCTGGCGACTCTGCTGGGGACTTTACTAACCCAGAACCACTGGTTCAGAGTTAGAAATTCGAGCTTAGATAAATTGTTATATTTGGCTTTATCTGATTTTTACATGTTTGAGCCTAATGTGCTAAATATTGCCTGTCACACCTCCTTTTTCCGCGCCCGCGGGGGTGGAAGGGGAGTTTTTTCCAATTAAAGGACAATCGAAACGGGATTGGTTTATTAATTTCAGAGTCGCCACTTGGGAGATTTAGGGTGTCCCAAGTCACCAATTTTAATCCCGAATCGAGGAAAAGAATGACTCTATATTATAGTCTGCGTACCAGAAATCCGGATAAGGAATTCTGTTAACCCGGGAGAAGGTGTTAGGCATTCCCGAGTTCCGTGGTTCTAGCACGGTCGCTCAATTGTTATATTCGGCTTGATTATCTGATTTTATACAAGTATGAACTTATGTGCAAATTTTGACTTTTAACCGCTTTATTATTTTTACAAGAGTGTGAACATCGCTTAAAACACGTCTTTGGACTGCGTCACATGAAATGCACCCACAATCCGGAACGCATTTTATTTGATGTTTTGAGATTTGGATTTGGGTCGCATGAAATGCACACCCGAACTTAAGAAAGTAAATTATTAAACACGCGCCTAAAGAGACTATCGCGTTATTATTTTGGGAAGGCCACGAAATTCACTAAGCGGCCCTCCTGAATTCTAAGTAATTTAAAACAAGTATTTACTGAGGGCCCCGCAATTTGTATTTTTATTCGGCGAGGCTCATCTCATTCTTATTTTTTAAAGGAATTTGCAACGTCATGGAAATGCATCTCGGGCCACGCCGCAATCAATGCGCCCGTGACTAGAGACATATTTCGACTCCGTTGAGATTTGGATTTGGGTCACATAAATGTTCACCCGAGTTTAGGGAGATAACATTATTAAAGGCGCGCCTAAAGCAACTAGCGCATTATTATATTGGGTAGGGCCGTGAATTTTGCTAAACGGCCCGTCCCGGAATCTAAATATTTCATACATATATTTTGTGAGGGCCTCGCAATCTGTACATTTTATTTGGCGAAACTAGCCTTTTTTTTTTTATTTTTTTTTTATTTTTTTATTTTTTATTTTTTTTAAAATGACTACATTTCTTTGCTACTTCGCGAGGCCATGGGTTGTAGATTAAACTTATTTGATGAAACGAATATCTTTCCGCGGGATTAGATTACTACTATGATTTTAACATTACTACTACACGTACAAACAACTATTAAGACAAACATTTAGATAACAATAATCTGAGCGTGAAGAAACAAAATGCCGAATAACTACTAAACATGACGAAACAAAGGAAATGCATTCACGACCAAATTTCAATATCATACGGAGTTAATTAACAAAAAATAGTGATTTACAAACATCATATGAATATGTCTCGCTCATTTGCATACTATTCGCATGAACTAGGATTGTATTTCAACAAACACATATATATATTACTAACATAAAACATGAAGGACACGGGCAGGGATACCTACTTGCGATCGACGTCCGGTGCGTTGGACCTGCGACGAAACCTCGGACAACAACCTTGACGTACCGAACCTCGACGGAAAACAGAAAACTCGGCAAGGCGGGATCGCAGCAACCCACAACTGCTCGCGAAAGATGGAACAACGTCGACAGCAGTAAGGTCGACGCGAGGGGAGGGGGGTTAATGACGTGCCTGTTCGGTGGTGGGATTACTGGTTCGCTTCTGTGAGTGCGAGGGGTCGTTTGGGCAATGGACGATGGCTAACGGGGGTGGCGATGCAGCAACAAAAGCTGTTGCTTGATGGGTGGTTTCTGGAGGTGGAGGCAGCTGCGGTGGTGGTGTTCGGGTGGTGTCAAGGAGCTGGTTGTTGCTGCATTTGGAGAGGTCGTTTGGGCAGTTGACGACGGGGGGTGGTTGGACGACGCAGCAGCGATGGCTGCTGCTTGACGGGTGGTCGATGGATGCTGCTGGGGGAAGTCCGGAAATGGAGTCCCTTTTTGGGTAGGGTTTTCTCACTTCTTTCTTTTAAGAAGAAAGAGGAACAGTAGTATCCTCCAAAAATTTCAAAGTCCCCCCTCCTTTTGTGTTTCATCCGTGTATTTAGCATGGGTTTTGCCCAGAAAAATGAGCCCACGCGTGGTGGGGTTCGAGGCATATGTCCCCCACGCGTGGTGGGGTTCCCCATGTGTCCTGGACACGGTTTATTATGGGCTAGGTCCGAAAATTAGGCCTAAAACCGGGTAGTTTAAACCCGAATATTATTCTTTTGCCCGGACCCGAGAAATAGGAACACGTTGCTTAACTAGTCCTATGTAAGCAAAATAACTACCAAAAATAAGACTAGTATTTAAACAAAACTATATCTTTTTTAAATATTTTTCAAGGTTTAAAATAGCTACAAAAATATTAATAAAACTATTTTTTGTAATTTTTGTTTTTCAATATTAAGAGAAAATATGAAGTAATATTTTTTGTATTTTTCAAAGTTAAAATGACTATAAAACCTTAATAGAACTATATTTTATTTATTTTTCTGTAATTTTCGAAATTATATAAAGTACAAAATAAAGTGCAATTTTTGTATTTTTTCAAGCTTATGAGAGATACATAAACTAAAATTTATATATATATTTTTTGAAATTTTTTTTTTCTTTTTGCAACGAAATAAAGTAAAAATAGTTAAAATAGCTATACTGGACCCAATTTCACATATTCATGCTAAAAATGTGAAAATTCTCGGGGAGGGTCAAAAATCACGTGCTTACAGCTGCCCCTCTTTGACTGGAAACACGAAGAGTTTTCCGACAAAGAACGACTAGACGTGTTTTTGACCCGACCATTACTTGGATGGACTACACTTAAGGAAAGGGAGGGAATGTGACCGAGCCCCGGTATCTGAGCTGCCTACATATCCTTGGTTATACAGGAATCAGGCCACGTGTAGTTCGGGATGAGAGAGATAGTGAAGTGTACCGAGGTGAAGAGCCGATCGAGGTGCCGTTCCGTTGAGGTTCCGGTCCGCGGTCCTGTCATTACAACAAAAATAAAAACTGAAAAAGACTAACTAAGCCTATCAGCTACTAGTTACAAGGATTCCTATCTCTCAAGACTTCTGAAACTTGGTCTTGAGTCTTGAATGGTGCTTCATACATACTTTGGATTTGAACCTTGATACTTGCTAGTTGTAGGTGTTAGTTCTTGAGCAGACCACATCCGTTCTCCACTTCCACATCTGGGGATTCCTGTTGTATTCCTCTGCTTTATTGATTCTGAGTGTGCTCCTTTCTCATATGAGCGGGCTTTTGACTTAAATACTTCAATTGTATTCCCTTATTCTCCAGGTGGGTGCCTGATTTCTATTTCTTTTATCCTTGTTCTCCAGGTGGACGCCTGACTTCTATTTTTCTTTATCCTTGTTCTCCAGGTGGACGCCTGATTACTTCTTTTCTTTGTCCTTGTTCTCCAGGTGGACGCCTGATTTCTATTTTTCTTTGTCCTTGTTCTCCAGGTGGACGCCTGATTACTTCTTTTCTTTGTCCTTGTTCTCCAGGTGGACGCCTGATTTCTATTTTTCTTTGTCCTACAACAAACTCCGTTCTACAGGCGGGTCTCCTATTGGTAAGATTAAACTTAGGAAGTGCGTCTCCTATGGTGAAACTAAACTGAGGAAGTGCGTCTCCTATTGGTAATGACATGCCTGCATTTATACTTGTGGGCGACCTAGAATATGGAATGAACAGACAAAATGTATTCCCGCATTATACTGGTGTTAAAATGTATTCCCGCATTATACTGGTGGGCGACCTAGAACTTAAATGTATTCCCGCATTATACTGGTGGGCGACCTAGAACTTAAATGTATTCCCGCATTATACTGGTGGGCGACCTAGAACTTAAATGTATTCCCGCATTATACTGGTGGGCGACCTAGAACTTAAAAGTATTCCCGCATTATACTGGTGGGCGACCTAGAACTTAAATGTATTCCCGCATTATACTGGTGGGCGACCTAGAACTTAAAAGTATTCCCGCATTATACTGGTGGGCGACCTAGAACTTAAAAATATTCCCGCATTATACTGGTGGGCGACCTAGAACTTAAATGTATTCCCGCATTATACTGGTGGGCGACCTAGAACTTAAATGTATTCCCGCATTATACTGGTGGGCGACCTAGAACTTAAATGTAATTCCCGCATTATACTGGTGGGCGACCTAGAACTTAAAAGTATTCCCGCATTATACTGGTGGGCGACCTAGAACTTAAAAGTATTCCCGCATTATACTGGTGGGCGACCTAGAACTTAAATGTATTCCCGCATTATACTGGTGGGCGACCTAGAACATAAATGTATTCCCGCATTATACTGGTGGGCGACCTAGAACTTAAATGTATTCCCGCATTATACTGGTGGGCGACCTAGAACTTAAAAGTATTCCCGCATTATACTGGTGGGCGACCTAGAACTTAAATGCATTCCCGCATTATACTGGTGGGCGACCTAGAACTTAAATGTATTCCCGCATTATACTGGTGGGCGACCTAGAACTTAAATGTATTCCCGCATTATACTGGTGGGCGACCTAGAACTTAAAAATATTCCCGCATTATACTGGTGGGCGACCTAGAACTTAAATGTATTCCCGCATTATACTGGTGGGCGACCTAGAACTTAAATGTATTCCCGCATTATACTGGTGGGCGACCTAGAACTTAAAAGTATTACCGCATTATACTGGTGGGCGACCTAGAACTTAAAAGTATTCCCGCATTATACTGGTGGGCGACCTAGAACTTAAATGTATTCCCGCATTATACTGGTGGGCGACCTAGAACTTAAAATTATTCCCGCATTATACTGGTGGGCGACCTAGAACTTAAATGTATTCCCGCATTATACTGGTGGGCGACCTAGAACTTTAAATGTATTCCCGCATTATACTGGTGGGCGACCTAGAACTTAAATGTATTCCCGCATTATACTGGTGGGCGACCTAGAACTTAAATGTATTCCCGCATTATACTGGTGGGCGACCTAGAACTTAAAAGTATTCCCGCATTATACTGGTGGGCGACCTAGAGCTTAAAAGTATTCCCGCATTATACTGGTGGGTGACCTAGAACTTAAATGTATTCCCGCATTATACTGGTGGGCGACCTAGAACTTAAATGTATTCCCGCATTATACTGGTGGGCGACCTAGAACTTAAAAGTATTCCCGCATTATACTGGTGGGCGACCTAGAACTTAAACGTATTCCCGCATTATACTGGTGGGCGACCTAGAACTTAAAAGTATTCCCGCATTATACTGGTGGGCGACCTAGAACTTAAAAGTATTCCCGCATTATACTGGTGGGCGACCTAGAACTTAAAAGTATTCCCGCATTATACTGGTGGGCGACCTAGAACTTAAAAATATTCCCGCATTATACTGGTGGGCGACCTAGAACTTAAATGTATTCCCGCATTATACTGGTGGGCGACCTAGAGCTTAAAAGTATTCCCGCATTATACTGGTGGGCGACCTAGAACTTAAAAGTATTCCCGCATTATACTGGTGGGCGACCTAGAACTTAAATGTATTCCCGCATTATACTGGTGGGCGACCTAGAACTTAAATGTATTCCCGCATTATACTGGTGGGCGACCTAGAACTTAAATGTATTCCCGCATTATACTGGTGGGCGACATAGAACTTAAATGTATTCCCGCATTATACTGGTGGGCGACCTAGAACTTAAAAGTATTCCCGCATTATACTGGTGGGCGACCTAGAACTTAAATGTATTCCCGCATTATACTGGTGGGCGACCTAGAACTTAAATGTATTCCCGCATTATACTGGTGGGCGATCTAGAACTTAAATGTATTCCCGCATTATACTGGTGGGCGACCTAGAACTTAAAAGTATTCCCGCATTATACTGGTGGGCGACCTAGAACTTAAAAATATTCCCGCATTATACTGGTGGGCGACCTAGAACTTAAAAGTATTCCCGCATTATACTGGTGGGCGACCTAGAACTTAAAAGTATTCTCGCATTATACTGGTGGGCGACCTAGAACTTAAATGTATTCCCGCATTATACTGGTGGGCGACCTAGAACTTAAATGTATTCCCGCATTATACTGGTGGGCGACCTAGAACTTAAATGTATTCCCGCATTATATTGGTGGGCGACCTAGAACTTAAAAGTATTCCCGCATTATACTGGTGGGCGACCTAGAACTTAAATGTATTCCCGCATTATACTGGTGGGCGACCTAGAACTTAAAAGTATTCCCGCATTATACTGGTGGGCGACCTAGAACTTAAAAATATTCCCGCATTATACTGGTGGGCGACCTAGAACTTAAATGTATTCCCGCATTATACTGGTGGGCGACCTAGAGCTTAAAAGTATTCCCGCATTATACTGGTGGGCGACCTAGAACTTAAAAGTATTCACGCATTATACTGGTGGGCGACCTAGAACTTAAATGTATTCCCGCATTATACTGGTGGGCGACCTAGAACTTAAATGTATTCCCGCATTATACTGGTGGGCGACCTAGAACTTTAATGTATTCCCACATTATACTGGTGGGCGACCTAGAACTTAAATGTGAAAGGACAGAAATGTATGCCTCTGGGGTATGGCGGGCTCCCAACTTCAATACTAACTTAGAAGGAAATGCCTCTCTCACGGGTGAAAACTAAACTTAGGAGGAAATGCATCTCCTCTTGGTAAAACTAGACTTAGGAGGAAATGCATCTCCTATGAGTGAAAACTGAACCTAGGAGGGAACTTTAGCCTATTCGAAGGCGGACGAACCCAAAATATCCTATTCGAGGGCGGATGAACCCAACATATCCTGTTTGAGGACGGATTAACCCGAAATATCCTATTCGAGGGCGGATGAACCCGAAATATCCTATTCGAGGGCGGATGAACCCAAAATATCCTATTCAAGGGCGGATGAACCCAAAATATCCTATTCGAGGGCGGATGAACCCAAAATATCCTATTCGAGGGCGGATGAACCCAACATATCCTATTTGAGGGCGGATGAACCCAAAATATCCTATTCGAGGGCGGATGAACCCAAAATATCCTATTCGAGGGCGGACGAACCCAAAATATCCTATTCGAGGGCGGATGAACCCAAAATATCCTATTCGAGGGCGGATGAACCCAACATATCCTATTCGAGGGCGGATGAACCCAAAATATCCTATTCGAGGGCGGATGAACCCAAAATATCCTATTCGAGGGCGGATGAACCCAACATATCCTATTCGAGGGCGGATGAACCCAAAATATCCTATTCGAGGGCGGATGAACCCAACATATCCTATTCGAGGGCGGATGAACCCAAAATATCCTATTCGAGGGCGGATGAACCCAAAATATCCTATTCGAGGGCGGATGAACCCAACATATCCTATTCGAGGGCGGATGAACCCAAAATATCCTATTCGAGGGCGGATGAACCCAACATATCCTATTCGAGGGCGGATGAACCCAAAATATCCTATTCGAGGGCGGATGAACCCAAAATATCCTATTCGAGGGCGGATGAACCCAAAATATCCTATTCGAATGCGGATGAACCCAAAATATCCTATTCTAGGGCGGATGAACCCAAAATATCCTATTCGAGGGCGGATAAACCCAACAGATCCTATTTGAGGGCGGATGAACCCGAAATATCCTATTCGAGGGCGAATGAACCCAAAATATCCTATTCGAGGGCGGATGAACCCAAAATATCCTATTCGAGGGCGGATGAACCCAAAATATCCTATTCGAGGGCGGATGAACCCAAAATATCCTATTCGAGGGCGGATGAACCCAAAATATCCTATTCGAGGGCGGATGAACACAAAATATCCTATTCGAGGGCGGATGAACCCAAAATATCCTATTTGAGGGCGGATGAACCCGAAATATCCTATTCGAGGGCGGATGAACCCAAAATATCCTATTCGAGGGCGGATGAACTCAAAATATCCTATTCGAGGGCGGATGAACCCAAAAATATCCTATTCGAGGGCGGATGAACCCAAAATATCCTTAAGACTTGAAAATGTCTTACCTCGAATACTTGCTGGGGATTGGGATGAATTTTCCTTTTCTACCTTCCCCAATTTTACTATTATTCTTTTTTTTTATTCCTTTTTTGTTTTGTTTTTGCATAGCTTCTTCTTTCAAAGACTACCTCCCTTGATTTACTTACCTGTTGGGGGGTAAAATGTTATCAGCTGGGGGTACCTGACTTCCAGAAAATTTTCTAAATGGAAGGAAAATTTCTGCCCCAGTTTGATAATATCCCTTGTGGCACGCAGTTCTGGCATCAATGCCATTTCATTTACCTGTTTCAAATCAAACAAAATTGTTAGTTTAAAACATGGTGGTTGGTTGTGATACTCCTACTGGGATGGCTTTCCCTTTCTCCTTCCTTGCTCTGCGTTCAACAACTTGTTGGGGATGATCTTATGTGCTGGGGATAATCCCTTCCTGCTGGGGGATATCCCTCTTCTTTTGTGGCATAGCTTGGAAACTGACATTTCCCCGACCTTTTAGTCTAGTATGGATCTCGCCAAATCACGCTCACCACTTTCCTTGCTTTATTCATGGGCCTTGGCCTTGAGGTTTATAACTTTTGTTTTGGCAAGGATATCCCTCTTGATGCTCGTCAATCCTTTTGTCAATTCCCTTTGCTGGGGATATCTTTTCTGACACTGACCTCGCGCTTGTTCCTTGCTGACTATACCATTCGGATATACTAGTCAGATCTCATCTTGGAAAGCTGATGGCGTATTTTGAAGTTATTTCATACTTGTTCTGACCGGACAGACTCTATTGGGGAAAAACTTTTTAAGAAAGGAGAAAGATAACAGAAACAAAATAAAAGATAAAAGAAACGATGACTCTTTTACAAAAGAAACTATAAATAAAAACCTATCAAACGCAGATACCGACTCTAATGGCCATGACATGCGTATGTGGCCTATCCTCGGCCGTCAATCATCTTTTAAGATCTTCCATTGGTGATTCCCCCTCTGATTCTCAATCTTATTCGACTTGTAGTGCCCGAAGGGTTTTCACTATCAAGTCTCTCTCATCTTTGGGTTCTTCTCTCAGCTTTCATCGCCTTATGGTGCCTGTGAAGGTTTTCACCGATAAGACTCTCTCATTTGTATCATTTTCCAACTGGGGATTTGGAGTGTCGCCGGTATGACTCTTTCCGCTGGAGATTAGAGTCCTTTCTGCTGTGGAACAGAATGTTATGTTCGCCGGTAAGACTCTTCATTAGTCTGACTTGACATCTTTTGAAGACTGATCGGAAGGTCTTTCTTTGGACCGTAATGTGGGTTTTGGATAGGCTAGAAAGAAAAGGTATAAAAGGCTCAAAAATGCATTAATTTTGGGTTATTAGTTACAACCTTCGGAATTAGATTTATTTACAACGACCGCAACCTCTGCCCCAGTTTCTTGCTTAGGGATATCTTAATTGTTTTTTTTTTCATTTTTCAAAACTATGACCGAGCTGTGAAGCTCCTACGTATCCTCTTTGAGGAATCAGGTCAAACATAGTTCCCAATTCCTCTTTTTCATTTGACCCTTTTTTCTTTTTTCTTTTTTTTGTTATCACTTTTCTTTTCTTTTCTCTTTTCATTTCTCCTTTCTTTTTGTCGTTTTTTCTTTCTCTCTTTTTTCTTTTATTCTTCTTTTTCCATTTTGTTGTTTTCTTTTCTTTCTCTTCTCTTACCTGCCATGCTCGCGTATTTTATTCGTTGCTACTAATTTCGAACGAGGGGTATGAAAGAAAAAATAAATAAGGCTCAAGAGGGGTAACAAAGGATAAAGTGTTTAGGTAGCAGAACAAAATGCCTTCGTCATTCCAGTCTTTAAAACATGCCAAGTGCAAACAACACAATTAAACAATAGATTTATAGTCTCTTCCGATGGTGCTGGACTTGACAATTATATTCAACATCTGTTTGTTCATTTGTCACTTCTAAAGCACCGTTTGGCGATAATCTCATTCTCATTATTATGAATGACCCTCATGCCAATTTAGGCGAATCTTTCTTTAACGGTTTTCTTTGTGTTTAACTTGCCCCAGTTCCACATGACTCGGGCTCCAAATAATCTCAAACCGTTCTTATTTCCTTTAAATGCTTTGATCACCTTCTCGGGGTTTTATGATTAACTTTAAAGACTAGGCCCAACTGGGTGCGCATGTCATGTCCCTAGAATCGGCATTGAATAAAAAATGATAAAAGGACTAAACAAAAGAAAACTGGAAATAAAAAGGACCGGATTTTGCATTAGATTACCGGTGAAAATGGTTTGAATGACCAGACAAACAAAACAACCAGAATAAAATTCTAACCCAGCCTCGACAAAACTTGAACAAACTTATATGACAAAATGGAAAGATAGGAAGGTTTGACACAAGACAATACTTGGATTACAACCCTAAGAATAATCCGAACAACCGAAATGACAACAAAATAAGCCACCAACAGCTTCTCTCTTGCTAACCAGGAACGGAGCGGCCCCCGATTTTATCAAGAACTGGCATCTTAGCCCCTGAGCTTTGCATCAATACTGCCGAGACCATTACCAGCTTCCATATCTCCGTCAACAAGTTTCCAACAGGATTCGAATGCTTCTGTCATCAGGCCTGATCCTCGCAGAGTGTGCATCATGAGGTGCAAGTAAAGGATTTTGGGTGTCACTTTCTGGCTTACCACAAACCAACCACCTTAATTTTATTTGCACAACAAACAGGTTGGAATGGACTCAGTCGGTCCTTATTATTGACAACATCTTTTTTCTTTTTCTCTCTTTTTTCGATTTTTTCTTTTTTTTTCAATTTCTTTTCTTTTTTTTTTCTTTTTCATTTTTTTTTCATCATTTTTCATTCTCTTTTTTCTGTCTTTTTTCATTTTTTTTTGTAGTGGTCGAATCTTATGGAGATTGCCTACGTATCATGACCCCGCATGAATCAGACCTTGCGTAGTTCGGACCAATAAAAATAAACAATAATGAACATTTTTTCTTTTCACTTTCATATTAAACAAACTGGGTTTCAAAGGTTTAAAGATGACCTACAAACTTGAAAATCAAACAAACCACCTATTTTAATCAAAAGGTTTACAAACTTCAAAATAAATGGCCAACTTCCTTCTTCCATTTGCTAATTTTAACCAAATGGTTGTTTTTTGCAAACGTGGCCCTTTCCAACTCTCACATGAATTTTGAGGCCGAGGAGAATTATTTCGACACTTTACAAACTTGTCCATTCTTTTACGAAAATAACCCTTCGACAACTGAAAGATTATTCTAAGGCTATTTCGGCAAGAACGGTTTAAGACGCGGCTGAAGCTGGCTCGGCTTATTATGACAAAAGACAGTATTCACCTGACCGTCGACTCTTTTTTTTCAAATTATAATAAAAACTTGGTGTTGCAAAACACGGCCCTTCAGCGTCTCGGGGACGAAGCTTTTTAAGGCTGTGTGGGTCAACTGGACCAAACTCCTAGACATGACCCAAAATGTGGCTGTTTATGCAAAGTTAGCCTTCCGGCTATTTATGACAAAACAGCATCACCTGACTTATTTATAACTTTTTTTTTCCATCATTTTTCAAATTAGAAAAGTCAATATTGCAACCACGGCCTTTCAACGATCGGGGACGAAGATTTTTAAGGTTGTGGGGGTCAAATGGACCAAGTCTTAAAAATGACCCAAAAGTGGCTGTTTATGCAAAGTCAGCCTTCCGGCGTCCCTTTCGGGAACATTCGGCTATGTCTTGATAAAACAGCGTCACCCGACTTCTTTATGAAATTTGACATATATATTTTGCTATTATTTTTTGTAAAAGGGGAAGTTGGACATCACCCGACTTATTTATGAATAAAAACTTGACATGTTTTTTTTATTATTATTATTTGTTTTTGGCTTTTTAGCAAAAAAAGGGGGTTGGACCCGATGAGGGTTGCCTACGTATCTCACATCCGGTGAGAATCAAACCCGCGTAGTTCGGTCAAAGAACTACTTTAAAAGAAGAAGGGAAGCATTTTTTGATTGATTTTCTTTTTAAAAGAAACACTTCTAAGATATATTTTTGAATTTTCATTTGCTCTTTTTTTCTTTATTCTAAAGAAGAAGAAGAAAATATTTTTCGGAATTTTGCTTTTAATAAAAGAAATGCTTCTCAAAATGTTTTTTTTTTTGAATTTTGAATCTTCTTTTCAATTTTGAAAAAACAGAATCAAAATATTTTCGGATTTGTTTTTTTTTTATATATTTTGAAAATAATTAGAAAAACTTCCTAGAGAAGCCAATAATGGAGAAAATATTTTTGGATTATTTTAATTTTGTCATTTTCATAAACAAATAAATAACACATATTTTAAAAACAAGACTCTTTTTTTCATTTTTATGGCAAGACAAACAATTTTCTTTTCTATTAATGCTTTTTTTTTAATAAAACAAACTAATAAGACATATATTTTTTATTTTATATTCTCAAAATTTCGGCAGAGTTTCGACACTACTTGGATTTGTTTTTTTTTTTCTTTCTAAAAATAAGTAGTTATATCTCTACACTGCCATTTCCTCATCTTTTCACGATTTTCTAATTTGTGAAAAATGATGACAACATACAAAATCTTTTGAATTTTCATGCCTTGTTTTTATATGTATTTTTATTTTTTATATTTATTGTTATTTTCAAATATATATACATACATATTTAATTTATTATTATTTTCAAAAATGTGGCATGGGAGACATAAGGACTTTCAAGACGTCTTGGACTCCACGAATGTTCCCTATGCGCTTTTCCAAAAATGAAGCGTGGGGGACATAGGGAATTCCAAGGCTCCTTGGATTCCACAAATGTTCCCTAGGTGCTTTTCCCAAAAATGAAGCGTGGGGGACATAGGGAATTCCAAGGCTCCTTGGATTCCACAAATGTTCCCTAGGTGCTTTTCCCAAAAATGAAGCGTGGGGGACATAGGGAATTCCAAGGCTCCTTGGATTCCACAAATGTTCCCCATGCTTTGATTAAAATAAAACCATGCTGGAAATGACCAAATGACCCATTCGCCCTTGACTAAATACAACATGTAGCACATAGGATGCCAAAATATGGTCTATTATTTTCAGGTTGCTTGTCCTAGACGGACCCAACCCCTGTGTTGAGTCCCCTAAGTCAAATGCACATGATGCAAATAAACGTTCCTACTAGGGATCCGGCATGTGGCTTTGTTATACTAGGTTCAGAACCTGGGTGTTTGTTCTAGACCTGGCTTACCCGAGCGGACAGCTCGAGCCGAGGGGGGGCAGCGTACCGGGAATACAGAAGCTTCACCGGCTTAGCAACTTGTCCGAACCTCGTTCTAAATTGGGATTTGACACTATACAGAAAAAAAGTCGTACGAAGTACACCCTTCTTCATGATTCAGAAGACTCAGAAAGGATATGGGTTTCGGCACAGTTTATATACAGTTCAAATAATATCAAAGCGGTAAAAGCAGCATTTAACACATTAGGCTCAAACATGTAAAAATCAGATAATAGATAAAGCCAAATAATAACAATTATTTTAAGCTCGAATTCTTAACCCTGAACCAGTGGTTCTGGGTCTGCTCCCCAGCAGAGTCGCCAGAGCTGTCACACCTCCTTTTTCCGCGCCCGCGGGGGTGCAAGGGGAGTTTTTTCCAATTAAAGGACAATCGAAACGGGATTGGTTTATTAATTTCAGAGTCGCCACTTGGGAGATTTAGGGTGTCCCAAGTCACCAATTTTAATCCCGAATCGAGGAAAAGAATGACTCTATATTATAGTCTGCGTACCAGAAATTCGGATAAGGAATTCTGTTAACCCGGGAGAAGGTGTTAGGCATTCCCGAGTTCCGTGGTTCTAGCACGGTCGCTCAATTGTTATATTCGGCTTGATTATCTGATTTTATACAAGTATGAACTTATGTGCAAATTTTGACTTTTAACCGCTTTATTATTTTTACAAGAGTGTGAACATCGCTTAAAACACGTCTTTGGACTGCGTCACATGAAATGCACCCACAATCCGGAACGCATTTTATTTGATGTTTTGAGATTTGGATTTGGGTCGCATGAAATGCACACCCGAGCTTAAGAAAGTAAATTATTAAACACGCGCCTAAAGAGACTATCGCGTTATTATTTTGGGAAGGCCACGAAATTCACTAAGCGGCCCTCCTGAATTCTAAGTAATTTAAAACAAGTATTTACTGAGGGCCCCACAATTTGTATTTTTATTCGGCGAGGCTCATCTCATTCTTATTTTTTAAAGGAATTTTCAACGTCATGGAAATGCATCTCGGGCCACGCCGCAATCAATGCGCCCGTGACTAGAGACATATTTCGACTCCGTTGAGATTTGGATTTGGGTCACATAAATGTGCACCCGAGTTTAGGGAGATAACATTATTAAAGGCGCGCCTAAAGCAACTAGCACATTATTATATTGGGTAGGGCCGTGAATTTTGCTAAACGGCCCGTCCCGGAATCTAAATATTTTATACATATATTTTGTGAGGGCCTCGCAATCTGTACATTTTATTTGGCGAAACTAGCCTCGTTTTTTTTTTATTTTTTATTTTTATTTATTTATTTTTTATTTTTTTAAAATGACTACATTTCTTTGCTACTTCGCGAGGCCATGGGTTGTAGATTAAACTTATTTGATGAAACGAATATCTTTCCGCGGGATTAGATTACTACTATGATTTTAACATTACTACTACACGTACAAACAACTATTAAGACAAACATTTAGATAACAATAATCTGAGCGTGAAGAAACAAAATGCCGAATAACTACTAAACATGACGAAACAAAGGAAATGCATTCACGACCAAATTTCAATATCATACGGAGTTAATTAACAAGAAATAGTGATTTACAAACATCATATGAATATGTCTGGCTCATTTGCATACTATTCGCATGAACTAGGATTGTATTTCAACAAACATATATATATATTTTACTAACATAAAACATGAAGGACACGGGCAGGGATACCTACTTGCGATCGACGTCCGGTGCGTTGGACCTGCGACGAAACCTCGGACAACAACCTCGACGTACCGAACCTCGACGGAAAACAGAAAACTCGGCAAGGCGGGATCGCAGCAACCCACAACTGCTCGCGAAAGATGGAACAACGTCGACAGCAGTAAGGTCGACGCGAGGGGAGGGGGGTTAATGACGTGCCTGTTCGGTGGTGGGATTACTGGTTCGCTTCTGTGAGTGCGAGGGGTCGTTTGGGCAATGGATGATGGCTAACGGGGGTGGCGATGCAGCAACAAAAGCTGTTGCTTGATGGGTGGTTTCTGGAGGTGGAGGCAGTTGCGGTGGTGGTGTTCGGGTGGTGTCAAGGAGCTGGTTGTTGCTGCATTTGGAGAGGTCGTTTGGGCAGTTGACGACGGGGGGTGGTTGGACGACGCAGCAGCGATGGCTGCTGCTTGACGGGTGGTCGATGGATGCTGCTGGGGGAAGTCCGGAAATGGAGTCCCTTTTTGGGTAGGGTTTTCTCACTTCTTTCTTTTAAGAAGAAAGAGGAACAGTAGTATCCTCCAAAAAATTTCAAAGTCCCCCTTCCTTTGTCTTTCATCCGTGTATTTAGCATGGGTTTTGCCCAGAAAAATGAGCCCACGCGTGGTGGGGTTCGAGGCATATGTCCCCCACGCGTGGTGGGGTTCCCCATGTGTCCTAGACACGGTTTATTATGGGCTAGGTCCGAAAATTAGGCCTAAAACCGGGTAGTTTAAACCCGAATATTATTCTTTTGCCCGGACCCGAGAAATAGGAACACGTTGCTTAACTAGTCCTATGTAATCAAAATAACTACCAAAAATAAGACTAGTATTTAAACAAAACTAAATCTTTTTTAAATATTTTTCAAGGTTTAAAATAGCTACAAAAATATTAATAAAACTATTTTTTATAATTTTCGTTTTTCAATATTAAGAGAAAATATGAAGTAATATTTTTTGTATTTTTCAAAGTTAAAATGACTATAAAACCTTAATAGAACTATATTTTATTTATTTTTCTGTAATTTTCGAAATTATATAAAGTACAAAATAAAGTGCAATTTTTGTATTTTTTCAAGCTTATGAGAGATACATAAACTAAAATTTATATATATATTTTTTGAAATTTTTTTTTTCTTTTTGCAACGAAATAAAGTAAAAATAGTTAAAATAGCTATACTGGACCCAATTTCACATATTCATGCTAAAAATGTGAAAATTCTCGGGGAGGGTCAAAAATCACGTGCTTACATTGCCTTTACCGCTTTGATATTATGTGAATTGTATATAAACTGTGCCGAAACCCTTCTCTTCTTACCTCCAGGAAGAAGCTCGCTGGTCGAGACTCCCTATTCTGTTAGTGTCAATACCTGAAATAAGAAAGAGGCTCGGATAAGTTACAAAGCTGGATGACCCCGGGGGTCCCCGGTACGTAGCCCCCTCCTCGACTCGAGTTGTCCGCTCGGGTAAGCCAGGTCTAGAACAAAGCCCAGTTTGAAACTTAGTAAAACATGACTTCATGCCGGATCCCTAGTAGGAAAACGCATATTTGCATCACGTTGCATCTGACTTAGGGGACTCAACACAGGGGTTGGGTCCGTCTAGGACTAGCAACCTGAAATGTAAAGACCATCCTGCTGCATCCTGTTTGCTTTATGCATTTATTTGCTTTAGATTTGCATGCTGACCGGCTTTGGAAAATCAGAAATTTTGAAATTGTGAAAAAAAGGGACGAAGTAACAGTGTAGAGAATTAATTGCATATATTTGTTTTTTTTTTAAAATAATAGTTTGTATTACCATGAAAAAAAATTGTTTTTTTTTTATTTTTTTTATTTGTCTACAAAAATGCCAAAAAATAAATAAAAAGGAGTCAGGCTATGCCATGTTGCAAAAATAGCCGAACATTCCCTAAAGGGGCGCTGAAAGGCTGACTCTGCATAAGCAGCCACCTTTGGTTTTTTTTACCTTTCGGCTGGCAAAATCCCTATAGCCTTAAAATCTTCATCCCTGAAGAGTCAAAAGGCCGTATTTAAAGAATCAATTTTTCATTTCCTCAAAATTAGGAAAAAATAGGAAAATTAGTTTTTCTTTGAGCTCACACCGACACTGGAAGAGCTGGCAGGGTACATCGGGAGTCCCAAAGTCCCTATGAGAGAGCAGTATCTTATTGCACCAAGGACCGTGACCATACACAAATTTTTAGACACCGTGAAGATCCGCAGAGTTATACACAACCCAGAATTATATGAAGGTTTTTGTAGTTTTGCATTCTTGTACGACAGATACGGTCATTTTGGAGGGTTCAAAAATCCCGAGGGAAAGATTTGCAGCGGGGAAAACCAGCTGAAATGGGAAGGACATAGGTGTATTGCTTTCATGGTAGCCTTTCTGGGCCTTCTGATATTCCCTAGAAAAGACGCGAAAATTAACATACAAGTCGATGGGGTCGTCAGCACTTTGCTCAAGCAGAACAACAGCACTCTGGCGCCAATGATTATAGCAGACATCTTCCGCGCTCTCACTGTTTGCAAAACCGGAGGAGGTTTCTTTGAGGGTTGCAATGTACTACTGCAAATGTGGATGATAGAACACCTATGTCATCGCCCACAGTTCCTGAAATATGAGTCGTCACAAAAGACTTGTATAGAAGAGTTTTCCACAAGGGTCAATGGGTTTAGCCTGCCAGAAGGGGTCGCCGAGTGGGTCACTTTGTTGCGTTCAGTATCAGCAAACCAGATAGAATGGGCATTTGGGTGGCTACCCATAGATGAAATCATACACATGTCAGCCACCGAATTTCATTTGTTGTTGATGGGCCTCCAAAGTATCCAGCCTTACGCACCATACAGAGTTTTGACACAGTTGGGGAGATACCAAATAGTCCCAAAGGAAGAGGATCTCAGTGGCCAGGTAATCGAAATCGGGCCTGGTGGGCAGTTCCCTGAAGCAGTCGTTCGGAGAATCTGGAATGAATGCCAAAACCTGAAAGTAGATACTCGTGTACAAGACCGGGCCAAAGGTGAAGTATCGCCAAAATACCTCACATGGTACAGAAGAGAGCTTGAGCACCAGAGACCAACTAAGAGAGCTCACGTCCAAGACTTCGCAGAATCATCGCGAGCACAATGGGGTTGGCTAGCAAAAGAGAAGGAATATCGGGACGAGATTGGCAAGTTAAAACAGCAAATTGAGGGGCTAAAATACCAAAGCAGCTTGCAAATTGATGCTGATACAGGAGAGAAAAGCAAGTTGATTCAAGAGAACAAGGCCTTGAGAGCACGAATCCGCCAAAACAGAAAAAATGCCGGCGACCAACAGAAAATTCGGTCCAGTGAAAGGTTGATAGCAGAGTTGAGGAGTCAGGTCAACAAAAGCCGCGAAGACTTGGAGAGATCCAAGGCTTGTATAACAAGAATGCGGGTCAGGTGGGCCAAAGTTACAGCAGCACGGAGAGAGAACCTATGGCAAGTAAAAAGGGACTACGAAATGAGTGTTGCGACATTGAGAGAGATAAACTCCATTCTCAATGATCGGGTCCTTAAACAAACCCGGGATGCTAGAATAGATAGAGAACGCTGCTATGAGTCGATAGCCCGGATGGAAGAGCAAATGGAGAGGTTCCAAGATCAGCTCATTGACAATACTCGAATATTGGGACTAAAGAATCAACGGATAGAACAGCTGTGCATAGAGAGGGATAGAATCAGGGGTAGGATCAATGAGATAGGGCGCTATATCACCACGAAGTGCCTAACATGTGAAGAGATGCCCCGTGATATCCTTTTTGCCTCAGTCATGGGTTATGTCCACCGGATCATGGAGGAACTAAAAAGCTTGCAAAGAGGACTGGCACCAAAGCCCGCGGAAAGGCCGAACGATGCCTCGCGGGCACCAAAATTCAAAGCTTTAATGTATCCCTAGCTCAATCTTGCACTTGTTTGAGTCTGTTGTCTACCATTATGTTCTCTTCAAACGTTCTTAAAAAGAAAAGTATGGAGTCTGTATTTTTGTTCGTTTTTTTATGATGGCTTGTAATAGCATATTTGAATAATAAAAGTTAAAATTGAGTCTTTGTCCTTTAATTGGAAAAAACTCCTACGCCCTTCGCGGAGGTCGGAAAAAGGAGGTGTGACAGCTCTGGCGACTCTGCTGGGGATAAAAGACCGTAATTATGAAAAATTAAAAAAATAAAATAAAATAAAATAAAATATATCTGTCAGAACAAAATAAGCTGGGATGATGCATGCGGTCAGAGCAAAAGCATGTTAGAAATGATTAACTGCCTAGGAGCATTGCATCCCCCTAACGTGCAATTACAATATCTGTTAAGACTCTAACACTGACAAGTTTGTTGTTTTTCCAATCAATATCAGTTAGTTGTTAGAGCGTACTGGCACCGTACCATTATCAGACAAGATCAAAAGGTCCTATACCAGAAAGCATGACTGGGTCAGACAACAGCGTTGAGTCCGAAAAAACGGCAAATCAGATGCTGAAGGAAGCCATGGAAAAAATGGAAAAGATGAGGTTGGAAATGAATGAAATGCAGATAGCCTTAGCTGGAGCCCAAAAAGGGCAGGAACTACCTGTTACTCCTACTCTCCAACCAGGACACACGTCAGAATATCCCTCTCCCGGTCCTTCAACAAGTTTCCCAAGACATCATTATTATCAGGGAAGAGAGGCTTATGATCCCCAAGCTCCACCACCCAATCAAAACCCTCCTCCACCAAATGTTCCTGTCTTTGTGGCACCTCCCCCAGCCCCATTGCACAGATCATCCAGTGAGCCACTGTTTCAGGCTCACGACACACAATATTACCCCCTTGAACTCACATTCAAAGCACCCGAGCCACATACCTATAATCCCCACTTTGAGGTCCCGGCAGAGATTGAAAATCCGGCTAAGAGCCCAGAGCAGGACGAGGTGATGCGGACGTTCAACCAGGTCAGCGTGGCCTACAAGGATCTATGCCCTTTCCCTGATGTTCAATTACTAGCAGGGTTGAAAATGCCCAAGTTCGATTTATACGAAGGGCATGGCGATCCTATGGCACATCTACGGGGCTTTTGTAGCAAAATGAGGGGAGAAGGGGGCAAAGATGAGCTACTAATAACTTACTTTGGCCAGAGTTTGAGCGGGTCGGCATTAGAGTGGTATACAAGACAAGATCCGAGCAGGTGGTACACCTGGGATGACTTGGCACAGGCTTTCGCAGGACACTTCCAATACAACCTTGAGATAGTCCCAGACCGTCTCACATTACTAAAGCTTGAGAAGAAACCCGGAGAGAGCTTCAGGGAATTTGGGTTCCGATGGAGAGAACAGGCAGCCAGAGTTGATCCTCCAATGAGAGAAGGAGAAATGGTAGATTACTTTCTACAAACTCTAGAGCCGACTTACTTCGGTCACTTGGTGACGCCAGTTGGCAAATCCTTCAACGAAGTGGTGAAAATGGGAAGTATGATAGAAGAGGGACTTAAGTCCAATAAGATCCTGAGTTACTCGGCAATTAAAGCAACAACTCAGGCCATTCAGAGCGGCACGGGAGGTGCGCTCGGAAAGAAAAGGAGAGAGAAAGTCACGACAATAGAGGCGGGCAATTGGTCCAGATCTAAAGGCCCTTCCCCTCATTACCAACCCAAATCCCATCATCTAAACTACCCACACAATCCATACAACCCTCCATAACCCTACTACCCACCACAAGAACAACATTTTTCCATACATCACGCCCAAACTTATACCCAGCCTCCGGCTCGTCCGCAATGGTGTGTACCGGCTCCCCAACATACATACCCACCTTTACAAAATACATATCCACCACTGAGGGCCTATAGGAATCCTTCAGGGCCAGGCTTCCGCGGGACTCAGGCTTTCCAAAACGAAAGGATGCAGAAGCCAAGAACATTCACTCCGTTGGGAGAAACCTATACTGTTCTGTTTCACAAGTTGAAGCAGATAGGCCTATTAAGTCCTGTTGAAACCAAATTGCCAAATCCCCTTCCCAGAAATCTGGACCATTCAGTGAGCTGCGAATATTGTTCGGGTGCTCCCGGGCATGACACTGAGAAATATTGGAAGTTGAAGACTTCCATACAAGATCTTATTGACACAAATAGGATCGAGGTTCAGGCACCAGGGACCCCAACATCAATGAAAATCCGTTACTGGTGCACCACGAGGACCACATGATCGAATTAGTACACGAGGGAGGGAAACCAAAAACACTCTCACAAACGGTAATGATGATTCGCGCCAGTACTAATGAATAGTCAACTAGTGGAAAGGCAGTGGTACAGTCGGGAAAGGTATATTACAAGCCCTTTGTGATAGCAAGGAAAGGGCCATCTATTACCGTAAAGAGGCCAGAGTCAGTCAGAGCAGTGTTGCAGGTAGTAGCAAACAAACCCAGGTTGGTAGTAAAAGGGGTCCATATGGGACCAGTTGTTATCAAGCCGGTCATACAGTTGCCGATAACAAGTGAGAAGGCTGTGCCATGGAGCTACAGTCAGGTGACGGTGACGCATGAGGGGAAGGAGGTTGTGGAAGACATATGCGAGGCACAAGGGTTAACTCAATCGGGAAGGTGTTTTGCTCCCGTAGAGTTGAGAAGAGTCAATCCTGAAACAATAAAGAAACCTGTAACAGAGGAAGAGGCAGAGGAATTTTTGAAGAAGATGAAGGCGCAAGATTACTCAATTATAGAGCAATTGAGAAAGACCCCAGCCCAGATTTCGCTGCTATCCTTGTTAATCCATTCAAACGATCACTGTCAGGCCTTAATGAAGATTCTGAACGAGGCCTATGTCCCGGACAAACTCTCAGTGAACCATTTGGAGAAAGTAGCGCACAAGATCTTTGAAGTAAATCGAGTGACATTCTCGGATGATGAGTTACCGGTAGAGGGTACTGAGCACAACAAAGCACTCTATCTGACGGTAAAATGCGAAGAATCGGTGGTTACTCGAGCATTAATTGATAACGGGTCAAGTACCAATATCTATCCTTTGGCCACTCTCAACAAGCTAAAGGTTGCTGATGACAGGATCCACCAAAACAGTGTCTGCGTCCGAGGTTTTGATGGAGGCGGCATTAACACAGTAGGTGATATCGTACTTGAACTAACCATTGGTCCAGTCGAGTTCACCGTGGAATTTCAAGTAATAGATGTGGCAGTGTCGTACAATCTTTTGTTGGGTCGACCATGGATCCATGCAGCTAAGGCAGTACCTTCTACACTGCATCAAGTGGTCAAATTTGAATGGGATAGACAAGAGATTGTGATACACGGGGATGATGGCACACACGCCATCAGTGATGCTATTGTGCCCTTCATAGAAACCGACGATGATAAGGGCCCGTGGGTTTATCAGGTTTTTGATGCAGTCTCGGTAGATAAAATTCCTGAGGGCGAGGGCCTTCCACTTCCCAGAATCACAGCTGCAACCTTCATGATAGCAGCATAAATGTTGAATAATGGGTTTGTACCAGGGAAAGGTCTGGGGGTTGATTTGCAGGGAATGATCCAGCCAGTTTCTTTGCCCAAGAACCTGGAAACTTTTGGGTTAGGATTCAAGCCTACCGCAGTGGATGTGAAGCGAGCCCGCAAATTGAAGAAAAGAGTTTGGGTCCTTCCTAAACCAGTCCCACGCCTGTCCAGATCATTTGTCAAAGCAGGATGCAAAAAGTTGCCAGTCCCGGAAGTTCTTGGACCTATGATGGGGCCAAACGGAGATTTGAATGAATGTTTTGGAAGAGTGTTTGCCGACGTCAACATGATAGAAGCTTGAGAGGGCTCCAGTAAGGCAGACATACAGTTTGTGGGTCCCAAAGTCAAGGTCAACAATTGGATGGCTACTCCTCTTCCTACTTGGAGGGAGTCTTGGTAGTTGATTCTGATTTTCCTTTTCTGTTTTCTGGATTATTCCAGGGCTGTAATCCAGATTTCTTTTTATTATATCGAATACAGTGTGAAGCCTTGTTATCCCATAAATAAAAAGAAAAGTTTCTTCTTTATTTTTTATCTTATTTTCTTATTATTTTAATTTTGTTTCGTTCATTTCTTTTTCTGAACAGTTCTTTTCATACTGGTTCTAATGACATGGCATGCACAACGGATCTTCAACCTAGTCTAAAAGATCAATCTGATTCCGAGCTAAACATACAAGAGGTCGATTATGATAATGAATCGGAATACAATGAGGATGAAGCATTCGAGGAGATAAACAGGGAGTTGAGCCAGTTTGAAGAAAAATACAAACCCAACTTAAATGACACAGAAGCCATCAATTTAGGGGATGCCGGCGATATCAGAGAAACTAAAATAAGCATCCACATTGCACCAAATATCAGGGAGGAATTGATCAAAACACTTATTGAATTCAAAGATGTTTTTGCATGGTCATATGATGACATGCCGGGGTTAAGCACAGATTTAGTGGTTCATAAATTGCCCACTGACCCGGCATGCCCTCCCGTCAAGCAAAAATTGAGGAAGTTCAAAACGGATATGAGTGTGAAGATTAAAGAAGAAATAACCAAGCAGCTGCAAGCAAAGGTTATTCGTGTCACTCGATATCCTGATTGGTTGGCTAATGTGGTGTCGGTACCAAAGAAAGATGGAAAGATCAGGGTGTGTGTCGATTACCGCAATCTGAACAGGGCAAGCCCTAAAGACAACTTTCCTTTACCCAACATCCATATCTTGATCGACAATTGTGCCGGACGTGAAATCGAATCTTTTGTGGATTGCTATGCTGGGTATCATCAGATTCTGATGGATGAGGAAGATGCGGAAAAGACAGCCTTCAATACGCCATGGGGAACTTATTGTTACCGGGTAATGCCGTTTGGTTTGAAGAATGCTGGGGCAACGTACATGAGAGCAATGACCACTATGTTTCATGACATGATTCACAAAGAAATTGAGGTGTACATAGACGATGTAATCATAAAGTCCAAGCATCAGGAAAACCACGTAGCAGACCTAAGGAAGTTCTTTCAAAGACTTCGGAGGTATGATATTAAGCTCAACCCGGCCAAATGCGCATTTGGTGTTCCATCTAGGAAGCTTTTGGGATTCATTGTCAGTCGGCGAGGTATTGAACTAGATCCATCAAAAATCAAATTTATCCAAGAGTTGCCACCGCCAAAGAACAAGACAGAAGTAATGAGTCTGTTGGGAAGGTTGAATTACATCAGCAGATTTATTGCTCAACTTACAGCAACCTATGAACCCATTTTTCGGCTGTTGAAGAAGGATGCTGCAATAGGATGAACGGCAGAATGCCAGGTGGCGTTCGACCAGATCAAAGAATATTTATCAAATCCACCTGTATTGGTTCCCCCTGAGCTGGGAAGACCATTAATTCTTTATCTAACGGTCTTGGAGAGTTCTTTTGGTTGCGTGTTGGGGCAACATGACATTACAGGAAGAAAAGAGCAAGCCATCTATTATCTCAGCAAGAAGTTTACAGTATATGAGGTTAAGTACACTCAACTCGAGAAGACATGTTGCGCCCTAACCTGGGTGGCCCAGAAGTTGAAACATTATTTATCCTCATATACTACTTATCTCATTTCCCGGTTGGATCCGTTAAAGTATATTTTCCAGAAGCCTATGCCCACAGGAAGGTTAGAAAAATGGCAAATATTACTCACGGAGTTTGACGTCCTCTATGTGACGAGGACAGCCATGAAGGCCCAAGCGTTGGCAGATCACTAGGCTGAGAATCCTGTTGATGAAGAATACGAGTCGTTGAGGACATATTTTCCTGATGAGGAAGTAATGAATATAGATGAGTTGAACTTACCTGAGGAACCAGGTTGGAAGCTTTTCTTTGATGGAGCCACAAATGCGAAGGGAGTTGGAATATGAGCAGTGCTTATTTCTGAAACAGGACATCATTATCTTGTTACAGCTCAACTATGTTTCTATTGTACCAAAAACATGGCTGAGTATGAGGCATGCATTTTGGGTTTGCGATTAGCGGCAGACATGGATGTCCAGGATGTTTTGGTCTTAGGGGACTCGGACCTCCTGGTGCATCAAATTCAGGGTGAATGGGAAACACGAGATTTGAAGCTCATACCATATCGACAATGTTTGCACGATTTGAGCAAGCGATTTCGATCAGTGGAGTTCAGACACATCCCAAGAGTTCACAATGAGGTTGCCGATGCATTGGCCACTTTAGCATCAATGTTGCATCACCCAGACAAAATTCATGTTGACCCGTTGCACATCCAGGTTCGTGATCAGCATGCCTATTGCAACATGATAGAGGAAGAAGTGGATGGCAAGCCATGGTTTTATGACGTCAAAGAGTACCTCAGGATGGGGATATACCCTGAGCAGGCCACCGGAGATAAAAAAAGAGCCATTCGACGATTGTCAAATGGTTTCTTCCTCAGTGGGGGAGTGTTGTACAAAAGAACCCCAGATTTGGGATTGCTGAGATGTATAGATGCCAGTCAAGCCACGACAGTTATGACAGAGGTACATGCTGGAGTTTGTGGGCCACATATGAGCGGATATATATTGGCGAAGAAAATTCTTCGAGCAGGGTATTATTGGCTCATTATGGAGCATGATTGTATCAGTTTCGTACGAAAATGCCATCAGTGTCAGATACACGGAGATCTGATTCATTCTCCACCAATGGAATTGCACACAATGTCAGCACCATGGCCATTTGTGGCATGGGGCATGGATATCATTGGGCCTATTGAGCCGGCAGCTTCGAACGGTCACAGGTTCATTCTGGTAGCCATCGATTATTTCACTAAGTGGGTTGAAGCCAAAACTTTCAAGTCAGTAACCAAGAAGGCAGTAGTGGATTTTGTCCATTCCCATATCATCTGTAGATTTGGGATCCCGAAAGTGATAATCACGGACAATGGTGCTAATCTTAACAGCAATTTGATGAGAGAAGTATGTGAACAGTTTAAGATTAAACACCGTAATTCCACCCCTTATCGTCCCAAGGCGAATGGAGCTGTTGAAGCGGCCAACAAGAACATCAAGAAGATACTGAGAAAGATGGTAGAAGGATCCAGGCAATGGCATAAAAAATTACCATTTGCATTGTTGGGTCATCGCACTACCGTTCGGACCTCAGTAGGTGCAACCCCTTATTTGTTAGTACATGGAACTGAAGCAGTAATACCTGGGGAAGTGGAAATTCCATCCCTTTGGATTGTCACCGAGGCTGAGATTGATGATGATGAGTGGGTCAAAACTCGTTTGGAATAGTTGAGCTTGATTGATGAAAAGAGATTGGCAGCTGTGTGTCATGGCCAGTTATATCAAAGGAGAATGGCAAGAGCCTACAACAAGAGGGTGCGCCCCAGAAAATTTGAAGTGGGGCAACAAGTGTGAAACGAATCCTGCCACACCAAGCAGAAGCAAAGGGCAAGTTCGCCCCGAATTGGCAAGGACCATTCATTGTAACCAGAGTATTGTCCAATGGCGCTTTATGTTTAACAGATGTCGAAGGAAAATGCATCGACATGGCTATCAATTCCGACACAGTTAAGAGATATTATGTATGATTCCTTTTGATTGTAATTGACATTTGTTTGTGGTTGGCATTTATCGGAGAATGAAATGACGGAGGCAATTCTTTCTTCTATCCAAACACCTTAACCTTTGCTTACCCTTTTGAGCCTTATTTATTCTTTCATATCCCTCTTTTGGAGTGAGTAATTAAAATAAAAGATAAAAAGAAGGAAAAAAAATAATAAAGACAAAATAAAATCACAAGAAAAACAAAGGAGGTGGGAACTACGTTTGACCTGATTCCTCAAAGAAGGATACGTAGGCGCCTCATGGCTCGGTCATAGTGTAACAAAAAATAAGAATCCCCAAGCAAGAAAAACTGGGGCAGAAGTTGTGTTTATAATTTTGGGAAATAAAGTTTGATTCCAAGAGTTGTAATGTTTTACCCGTCAAAATTATTCTGAGCTTTTTGATAGCCTTTTCTTTTAGCCCCACACAAAAATTCCTATTGATATCCAAAAAAGACCTCCCGATCAGTATCCGAGAAGTGCCAAGTTTATGCATGTGGAAGTCGGGAACAACACTCTGATCCCCAGCAGAGAAGAAGATCATAAACTGGAAATGAACTGATAGCCGAAAGAATCCCCAACAAAGAGCGTCATATCGACAAATGCTCCAGTCTCCAACTGAAAAATAAAATAAAATGAGAGAGTCTTATTAGTGAAAACCTTCACAGGCACCATGAGGTGACGGGAGTTAAGAGAAATGAGAAAGTCTTATTAGTGAAAACCCCTCGAAGGGCACTATGAGGTGACAAGGAGAAATTGGCGGAGAAGGTCCACCTTTGTCAAAAGTTGAGTATTTATTTATCCCCAGCGAGATGAGGCCATCCGAAAAATTGATTGATACAAATAGACTGGGTTGATCAATCCGGAATGCATGACATGATCGTTGGGATTGGTTATATCATTCAGATAAGTTATGTTCTTTTCTTTTTCCCCAGCGTTTATTCAGAAAGACTTCTTTTTCTATCTTTAAAATTATCACTCTTTCATTTCTTGGTTTAAAAGATTTTATTTCCCCAGTAGTTTATTTTTGAAAAGGATTTTCAGAGTTTACTGCCAATTGCCAAAATGGTGCAAGGCAAAATGCGAAAACACCAAGCCAAAGATAAGGCGACAAAGCGAAAAGAAGTTTGTCGCAAGACCAAATGATGAATGAGTCTAGATCTTAAGAGGCCCAAATCTCCAAGGGAAGTTGTGGATCAAATTCCAAGATGATCCTCAGCAGATTTGCGAGATACAAGGACAACTCCGACAGATTCTCGACCAAGCTCCATAATGGTCGGACGACACGGAGCGGGGAGTGAAGAGGAACGACAACCATCCCCCGCAGGAATATCAGCCCAAGCAATCAATATTCTCCCTAGAAAGTTTTATAGCAGTGAAAGGAAAAGAAAAGGGAAAAAACCATCCTCAGCAGAAGTGGCACGACCACTCGCCTCCATTTTAAACTAATAATTTTTTTTCTTTGATTTGAAACAGGGAAAAGAAATATTATTGACCGCGGGAAGACAGGGTCACAGATAAGATCATCAAACTGGGGCAGAAAATTTTCTCTCATTACGAATTTTTTTTAAAATCAGATAGTCATTTGGGAAAGAGAAAAAAAATAACACAAGTATTTGAAGGAAGAAAAAATCCCCAGTAGTAAACGAGAAAGGAGATACAAGTTTTAAGAGAAAAACAATCTTGGAAGAAGCAAGATAATCAGTATCATCCCCACCATTGTTAAAAGAAGAAAGATAATTCCCCAGCAGTGTTATTCCCGACAGGTTTCAGGGAAGTGAAAGCACCAGCTTTAAATGAAATAGTCTTTAAGGAAGGAAAATGACACATTGATGAAATAAAATATCGGTGTTATCCCCAGCAATTTTCAGAGGAATGAAACACCAATTTTGAAGGAAGCAGTTTAGAAGTCAGGAGCCCGCCTGGAGAACGGAGGTTGATATATTTTAAGTTGAAGAAGTCAGGAGCCCGCTTGGAGAATGGAGGTGATAAAATTTTGAGAAGTGATTGAAGTCAGGAGCCCGCCTGGAGAATGGAGGTGATAAAATGTAAGAAGTTGAAGAAGTCAAGAGCCCGCCTGGAGAATAGATGTGATAGAATTTAAGAAGTTTTTGAAGTCAGGAGCCCGCCTGGAGAACGGAGGTTGATATATTGAAGAAGTCAGGAGCCCGCCTGTAGAACGGAGGTTGTTAAATTTTAAGTTGAAGAAGTCAGGAGCCCGCCTGGAGAATGGAGGTGATGAAATTTTTGAGGAAGTTAAAGAAGTCAGGAGCCCGCCTAGAGAACAGAGGTTGTTATATTTTTTTTAGTTGAAAAGTCAGGAGCCCGCCTGGAGAATGGATGTGTTATTTTTAAGGAGTTGTTGAAGTCAGGAGCCCGCCTGGAGAATGGAGGTGATAAAATTTTGAAGAGGTTGAAGAAGTCAGGAGCCCGCCTGGAGAATGGAGGTGATAAAATTTATGAAGTTATTGAAGTCAGGAGCCCGCCTGGAGAACGGAGGTTGTTATATTTTTAAAAAAAGTTGGTGAAGTCAGGAGCCCGCCTGGAGAATGGAGGTGTTATTTTTAAGGATTGAAGAAGTCAGGAACCCGCATGGAGAATGGAGGTTGTTATATTTTTAAAAAAAGTTGTTGAAGTCAGGAGCCCGCCTGGAAATGTAGGTGTTATTTTTAAGGATTGAAGAAGTTAGGAGCCCGCCTGGAGAATGGAGGTGTTATTTTTAAGGATTTGTTGAAGTCAGGAGTTCGCCTGGAGAATGGAGGTGTTACATTTAAGTTGTTGCTGAAGTCAGAATCCTGCCTGCAGAACGGAGGTTGTTATATTGTTGAAGTCAGGATCCCGCCTGGAGAATAGAGGTGATAGAATTTAAGAAGTTGTTGAAGTCAGGAGCCCGCCTGGAGAACGGAGGTTGATATATTGAAGAAGTCAGGAGCCCGCCTGGAGAACAGAGGTTGTTATATTTTTTTTAGTTGAAAAGTCAGGAGCCCGCCTAGAGAATGGAGGTGTTATTTTTAAGGAGTTGTTGAAGTCAGGAGCCCGCCTGGAGAATGGAGGTGATAAAATTTTGAAGAGGTTGAAGAAGTCAGGAGCCCGCCTGGAGAATGGAGGTGATAAAATTTAAGAAGTTATTGAAGTCAGGAGCCCACCTGGAGAACGGAGGTTGTTATATTTTTAAAAAAAGTTGTTGAAGTCAGGAGCCCGCCTGGAGAATGGAGGTGTTATTTTTAAGGATTGAAGAAGTTAGGAGCCCGCCTGGAGAATGGAGGTTGTTATATTTTTAAAAAAAGTTGTTGAAGTCAGGAGCCCGCCTGAAAAATGGAGGTGTTATTTTTAAGGATTGAAGAAGTCAGGAGCCCGCCTGGAGAATGAAAGTGTTATTTTTAAGGATTTGTTGAAGTCAGGAGCCCGCCTGGAGAATGGAGATGTTACATTTAAGTTGTTGCTGAAGTCAGAATCCTGCCTGCAGAACGGAGGTTGTTATATTGTTGAAGTCAGGATCCCGCCTGGAGAATTGAGGTTGTGTCATCTTTCAAAAGTTAAGATTGAAGTCAGGAGCCCGTCTGCAGAACAGAGGAATACATGTCAAGATCAAGCAGAAGGCAGTAATGAGGAGGGTTACAACAAAAATCCTCAGCATAACAAGCTTTAATGCAGAAAGCTGCGTCCCCAGCAGACAGAACGGAATAATAAAACTTATACTCAAAAGGCAAAAGGCCAGTGTCATCCCCAGCAGTTTTCGAAAGAAAGGCACCAGAGGAAACACAAGCCGACAAGAAAGTAAGGAAACCAGAGCAAGGGGAAGACAGATAAGATCTTGTAATCTGTAGTCTAACCTAACTTCTTGATTTTTCTTTTAAGCATGGTATAATAAGGAGGTCAGCAAACAGTAAAAGTAGCATGCAACAGCAGTAACATTGCAGTCCCATGGTAGTCCCAGCTACCAAAACTTTCCGAACTACATTGACCTGATTCTGTTCAGCCCGGGATATGTAGGAAACCTTTGAAGCAGAGGTTCGGTCAGATCTTTCAAAAAGTGCTTCACACGGAGTACTCGAACGGGCAAAAATCGCTCGTATCCGCTCACTTTATCTTTGCACGAAAACCCTTCGTGTTTTCGGACAAAGAGGGGCAGCTGTGAGCACGTGATTTTTGCCCTATGAAAGAATTACTCCCAAAAAATTCAAAAATAAAATGATTTTCCTTGGTGTGCAATTTTGTGATATTTTGTGATATTTTGGATAATTATTTGTATTTGTCTATGCATGTTTATTTGTTAAATTAATAAAAATACAAAAAAATATGTCGCATTTTGCATGTAGGATTTAATTCTATAATTGTTAGTAATTAAGTTTGTTTTACAAAAAATTAAAAAATTACAAAAATAAGCATATTTTGCATTTTTAGCATTTAATGTCCAAATATACAATTTTATGCTTAATTATTACTTAATTGTGCGTTAATTGTTATTGGGAGTTAATTTGCGCTTTTATAACTTAATTTAGTTCTTAATAATAATTCAAGTATTTTTATAATTTAGTTTAAGAAAAATAAAAGAAGAAAGGAGAGCAAAAATACAAAGAAAAATCGGATTGGGCCACTTCTTCAAATTTCAACCCCAGACCCAAATAATTGCCCAACCTTCCCCATGACCCGGTCCATTTCAAACCGGGTCGACCCGTCCATAATCCCAAAGACCCAGCACCCCCTATCTTGCATTTCCAAAAAAAAAACAAAACAAAACACAAAAAACCCTAAACTAAACCCATCCCCCCCTCATTTTCTTCTTCTTCTCCAAACTCTAAAGCAAGCAACCATGGCTTCCCCCCCCCCTTGCTGCTACCCAGCTTCCCTTTCCCCCACACATCGTCATCTCTTTCCTCACCTCCAAACGACCCCTCCAATCACCGGAAAAAAACCAGTCGACCACCCCCGTCCGCCATTGACGAGTTGCGTCGACCCCCAAGCTCCAGCCTTGCTGCTTCTTTGTCTTCATCTTCTTCATCATGGCAGTTGTTTCGTCGCCCAACCAGCAGCAACCAGCCTCCTCCTCACGTCCGCCATTGACGAGCAACCATCGTTGCTGCGCCAACCATTGTTATTGCCCTCGTCGAGCTTCCATAGCTGTTGCACCTTCTTCTGCTTCGTCTTCACGTCGCCATGAACGACCCCCCCTCCTGCTTTGTCTTCCAACTGTGAACAACACATACAACACCACCAATATACCACCCAAATCCGCCATCATTTCTGCTACGTGAAGCAGACCAGCTGCTACTGTGTCGCGCTGCTGCGTCTCCATTCGCGTTGTTGCCTGCTCCGACGTGTTGCTGCTGCAATTCCATCGTGTTGAGCTGCTACTCCTGGAACTGCTACTGTGCTGCTGCGTCATCTTCAAGCGACACCAAAAGACCATCTTCTTCGATCGTCGTTTCGATCCGGTTAGTGGGTTTAAGATTTGGGTTTAACATTCTTGTTTTGTTCATCATTGAAGTAATTTTTTTTTTAGTTTGTTCATATGTTTTGTTGATTTAATTTTTATATTCAAATGGAACTTTGATTAATTAGTTTTTCAGTTTATTTCATGTGCTTTTATTTTGTATTTGTAAAAGAAATTGTTAAGTTAATTTTAATATTGTTAGATGTTAGTTTAAATCGACTGAATCCGAAATTAGTATAAGTTTGATTTTCTTGTTTATTGTTTATCATTTGCGATTATTTCTTGAGTTTGTCTCATGACCTTGTTTAAGTTTAATATAAAAATTGTTGGTTGTAATGTTATTAGATTCAAGTTTAAGTTCATAATTGTTTCTTCTTCGATCTTGTTATTTGTCTAAAAGAATTTAGTTGTAATAGGGAAATATGTTGGTTTAATCATGTGAATCCGTCATGTTTTGTTGTTTAAAATAGATTTAATTCATGTTCATCTTTGTTTGAAGTTCATTTTTAATCCAGTGATTTAATGTGAGTTTATGTTTTTGATTTGTTGGTTTAGTTTGAATCATGTGTTGTGTTGTTAATATTGTTGTTTCCTTGCTCATCCATTGTTGGTCTAAGTTAACCAGGATTGGTTCCCAATATGGTTAATTCATTCACATTAATTTGATGTTGTTCATCTGTGTTCATATGAGTTGTTGTTGAATTTGTTTAGAAATTGGTCATATTGGCTATATTTTGGTCAAGTTTGATTAATTGATTGTTTAGAGCTGATGGGGGTAGTTTGGTAAATCGCAGTACGTTCAGGGGTAAAATGGTAATTTCGGTAAGGGCAGAGGGGTATTTTTGGAATTTAAATTCTGAATAATTATTTATTTTGAGTGTTCTTTCCATTAAAATTAAGATAATATTAAAGTAATTAATAATGGGGGGACAAGATATAATGGTGGGGAATAATGCAATTGTTTAATATAAGCATGGGGGACAAGATATAATGGGGTATTTGTTTAATAAGGTGGGGGACAAAACATTAGATAGTGGGATTAAAAGGGGGTTGAGTGGGAAGATAATGGGTTTTTATGTTTTAAAAATGTTGAAAGATGGGGATAAAAGGGAGAGGCTTGATCAGATATAAGGGAGAGACAGATAGAGAGAGAGAGAGAGAGAAAAAAGAGCTGAATATTTAAGAGAGAAAGAAAAATTCCGAAAAATATTAAAACTTTCAAGAAAGAAAAAGAAAAGAAAAAAAAATACAAATAAAAAAAAGCTGGAAATTAGAAGAGAGAGTAGTACACACCTGATAAATATTCTGATATACGGGTTTAGAAATTAAGGGTTAAACATTAATTAGCCTTTCAAATTTGAAAATTCCCTTGGTTTCTGTCCGTTGTTTGTTGTCGGTGTTTCTGGATTTTATTTTGATTGTCAAATCTGTCACTGGGATTTCTGTTGACTGGATTGCTGGTTATTATTGTTGTTGTTGTGTTACGTACTACGTGGCTGACTTTCTTCTTCTTATATTGACAATATCAGGTACACAACTGTAATTTTGGCCTTTTGTAAGCTGAAATGAAGAATGGAATTTTAAATTTTTAATTTAGTTTTTTTATTAATTGCATTTAGGTTATTTCATGTATTATTATTCTGTAAATCGCCGTCGTTTTTCATAATTAGGCATATTGTAGCGATGTATTAAATAATGCTTTGCTTTAACCTGATTATTAGGTAGTATATATTTAAGCATGTTCATTACTGATTAAATTGTCAAATAATTATAATAGAAGAAAATAACGTAAAAATGACTTTATTAAATCAGTTTGGCAAAATTGATTAAGTTCCTTATTTATAAGGGTTTTAGTATCACTAACCTTAAGTTAATCAAAATCATGTAGCTAAATTTAGGTGAAACAGGAATTTTTTTTTGATTTTGCGAATCAAGTATTATAACATGATTTGAATTAAAACAAGGTTAGTTAAGGTTAAATTATTTAATTTTTTAGAAATACGCATTAGTAGTCAAGATTGTTTCTAATTCTCCGTAATTGTAAATAATTAATTTCAATAGCTCAAGTCATCTAACAATGTGAATTTAATCTAGATGGGATAATTAGTTTCTTTTAAAATATTATTTGACAATTCCATATAGTTTTTATAATTACATTTTTAGTGATATTTCATTTCGTTAAATATTTGTCTTAAACTAGTATTTAATACGTTATTTTAAGTATGTAAAAAATTGATTTTTGTATTTATAGACAAGTTTAATAAAAAGAAATGTAGTCATTTTAAGATATTCATAAAATAAGGGAGAATTTCTCTAAAAATAAATAAATATAAACAATACAAAATTTGCAGGGTCCTCCAATCTTATTTATTTTTTAAAAAATATACTTAGATTCCGGGATGGGCCATTTAGTAAATTTCACAGTCCTACCTAATAGTATAATAACGCGTAGTATTTTGGCACATATTTAATAAGGGTATTTTCTTAAACATGGGTGTGCATTTATGTAACCCAAATCCCAATCTTGGCAGAGTCAAAATGCGTCAACAAATCACGTGTACACTGATTGTGACGTGGTTCGAGATGCGTTTTCACGATGTTGCAATTCTTGTATAAAATAATAAGAGGAATAATGATAAAAGCGGTTTTAAAAGCTAAATTTGCATATAAGTTCTTAATTATTTAAAAAATCAGATAAATAAGCCAAATATAATAGTTGAGAGACCGTGCTAGAACCACGGAACTCGGAAATGCCTAATACCTTCTCCCGGGTTAACAGAATTCCTTATCTGGATTTCTGGTTCGCAAACTGTAATACAAAGTCATTTTTTCCTCGATTCGGGATTAAATAGTGACTTGGGACACCCTAAATCTCCCAAGTGGCGACTCTGATATAATTAAATAAATCTCGTTTTGATTGTCCTTTAATTGAAAAAAACTCCTTCGCCCCTCGCGAGTGCCGGAAAAAGGAGGTGTGACACTTGAAAATATATGATGATACTACAGACCCGGAAGATCACATAATCCACTACGTCACAGCCGTAAAAGGCAACTATATGTCGAAAGAACAAGTGTCATTGGTGCTGCTGAAAAAGTTCGGTGAAACCCTGACAGAGGGAGCGCTGACTTGGTACTCACAATTGCCAGCACAATCAATATCAACGTTCGAAGAAGTAGCAGACAAATTCGTCATCGCTCATGCAGGAGTGAAAAAGGCGGAAGCCAGGGTAAACGACATCTTTGCCGTTAGACAGACGACGGATGAGGGACTCAGGGACTTCCGAGCCAGATTCAACGAGGTGAGAATGAGCCTACCAAACGTATCAGAGGGGATGGCGGTAGCAGCCTTCCAAAACGAGTACAACAGGAATGGGTCGAAAGCTACCAAAAAGTTGTTGAATATGCTCATGAAATACCCTCCCACCACTTGGGAAGAAATCCACAACGCCTATTGTGTCGAAGTAAGGGTAGACGATGACGACCTCAATGGTCCGATCCAACGGCTGACATTAGTCCAAACTGAAGTAAGGAAAGATCGTCAAAACGATGGCCGAAGGGATCAACTACCCCGTCTCAGTCGGGAGAGACATCAGCCTTGCATTCAGACATCCACCCTACCTCCTCCCCGACATGCCACACCACAGCAAATTGAAAGAGGTATACCTCCACTATTATCTACTCATAACTTTTGTGTTTCTTCTTTAGAAATAGTGTATGCACTAGAGAAGCTCGGCACAAAGGTGCAATGGCTGCAAAAGATAAAATCCGACCCGAGCACCCAGAAAGCGAATGTTCTGTGCGAATTCCATCAGGAAAGGGGGCATAAGACCGAAGACTGCATAGGCCTGCGGCAAGAAGTAGTAAGAATGCTAAACCAAGGACACCTAAAAGAACTGTTGAGTGATCGAGGGCGGGCTAATTTTGCTCTAGGGCGTGATCAACCTCAGGGACCCCCAAACCACCTTCACTCACTCATACTATACAAATGATCATCGGCGGTGGCGATGACACGGCAATTAACCACGTAAAATTCACCACTACACACAAACTCAAATGATTAATCGCTCACGAACGGTACGAAGACATCGAAGATAGTATCATCTTCAATAAGTCAGATGCCGACGGTTTGTCTTTCCCTCATTATGATGCTCTTGTTATAACTTTACGTGTTACGGATACCGATGTAAAACGAATAATGGTGGATGATGGAAGCGACGCGTGTATTATCTATCATCCAATCCTCGTACAAATGAGACTCAAGGATAAAATAATACCATATTGTATAACACTAATGGGTTTCAATAATGCAGTTGAACGAACCTCTAGAGAGATAGTGTTGCCCGTTCTAGGCGGAGGAGTCAATCTGGAAACAATGTTTCACGTTATGAATCAAGAAACAGCCTACAACGCTATCATAGGGCGCCCATGAATACACGCCATATGGGTTGTCCCGTCAAGTTTCTATCAAGTAATCAAATTTCCTACTCCATGGGGAATATTCAGCATCCAGGGCGAGCAACGCACCGCACAAGAATGATACCGTATCGCCCAGGATTATACACACACCCAACAATTAAAAGGAAAAAGTTCGGAAGCATAGCAATCAGCCATATCGGGAACCAAACCCGACGTACAAATAGAGGCTATCAAAGACCCGGACGTCGTAGAAGCCTGCGAGGCAACCGTAGAGGACCTCAATGCCGTTAAACTGGACAACAACGACAGCATGAAAAAAGCTTATATCGGGCACAATCTCTCAAAACCAGGTAAGTTCCATATATTCTTAACTGACAATGTCGATTTGTTTGCCTTCTCCCATTCATATGTGCCTGGCATCCCAAGAGCCATTACCACACACAAGCTGACTGTTGACCCTCTCTACCCGCCTGTGCGGCAAATGAAGAGAAAGTTCAATGCCGCAATCAACGATGCAGTTAGCGAAGAAGTCGATAAGCTACTCGCTAATGGCTCTGTCTGACAATCAAAGTATCCTTAGTGGGTCGCCAATGTTGTCATGGTGAAAAAGAAAAATGGAAAGTGGCGGATGTGTGTTGACTTTACCGACCTAAACAAAGCATGCTCAAAAGATTCCTTTCCATTACCACACATCGACCAGCTCATCGACGCAACGGCAGGGCACGAGTTGCTAAGCTTCTTAGATGCCTATTCTGGTTACAACCAAATTCTCATGGTAGAAGAAGACCAAGAAAAGACTACTTTTATCACTCACCGAGGAACATACTGCTACAGAGTCATGTCTTTCGGACTTAAGAACGCGGGGGCAACATACCAAAGGTTAGTCACCAAAATGTTCAAAGATCATTTCGGTAAAACCATGGACGTCTACATCGACGACATGCTAGTGAAGTCGAAAAGGAAAGAAGATGACATCGATCATCTGAAGGAAGCCTTCAACATACAGAGGCAATACGACATGAAATTAAATCCCGAAAAATGCGCCTTCGGCGTAACCTAGGGTAAGTTACTTGGATTTTTGGTGTCGCAAAGAGGCAACGAGGTCAATCCAGATCAGATCAAGGCCATCGAAAGAATACCCGAAACATTAACCAGCAAAAAGGAGGTACAAAAATTGACATGAAGAATAGCCGCTCTATCGAGGTTCATCTCACGGTCATCAGATAGATGCCATAAATTTTTTAATTTATTAAGGAAGGATCATGGACTTCAGTGGAATTCAGAATGCATCGATGCCCTAAGGAAACTGAAAGCGTACTTGTCCTCACCGCCATTACTCACAAAAGCAGATCCAGGCGATTGTCTCCTAGTCTACCTAGCGGTCTCCGAAGTCGTGGTAAGTGCAGTTTTAGTCCACGAAAACAAAGGTACGCAATCGCCAATTTACTATATCAGCAAAACCTTAATTGATGCTGAAACAAGATAACCCCACCTTGAAAAATTGGCTCTAGCGTTAGTCATAGTTTCACGAAGGGTGACAACTAACAACGGCTAGTGAACGCACGGCGTCTAGAGTTGTGTTAGCATGATAGGGAACAATAGAAATATGTCTTTCGAATATTCCTTGTGTTGTACTATTTTAGGGTAAAAAGGGGGATTGTCCCCTGTAAAGAGGGGGAAAAATACACTCTATAAGGGAGGAATAAAGAAAGAACAACTTTGCTTATTACAGATCAAAATCCTTATATCACCGTTGGTCTTGACTAATTGCATTCATTGCTATATTCTCTTACATTTGAAGTTCTCGCATTTACGAATAATTATTTGGTTCCAACATATTAGGAAGCATCATTCACCATATTTTACCCTGGCACCATCTAGTCTAGATTTTATTACGCTTAGCTGAGATTTACCTCTTCATCTTCATCAATAATTAAGAGGGTTTTAATATCTTTTGGTCAAACATTACTAAAACTAGCCAAACACATATAAAAATTATAAAACCAAATAAATAAGGTTCTTTCTCTCAAAGAATCACATGCAAAAATCTCCTTCCATATTTTTAAGCGTGATTAGCAACATTAGATGCAAGACGGAAAGTAAATTTCATGGATGAGGTAGCAAAAATCTAATCAAAAAGGAACTTTTTCAATGGGTACAGTTGAAATTCATTGAAAACATATCGATAAGTCAATATACAAAATTTGAGGAAGATTGGAGGTAATTTGGACTGGTTTTGTATCAAAATTCGTAATTAAATCGTTCAAAAAATTCTTCTACGACACATGTATCACGCATGTATCTCACACACATGTGTACGTTAAGGTAAACATGTTGCCCTTTCCTTCAATAAATAGGAAAGTCAAATTTGGTAAGAAAATTATAGCAAACGCCTAACATGATCCAATATTCCAATCCAGGGGCAGAGCTAAAACACAGGTTACAGGTTCAGTCGAACTCAGTAGTTTTAATTCAAACTCGATATTTGCCTTAAGAAATTTATTGAATATATATAAATTATTAATTTAGAACTCAATAACTTAAACAGACTAGAATTCCAAATTCATAAATTTTAAATTTTGACTCCACTTCTAACCGTGAAAGACATAAAAGGATAAGAAAAGATTTTGAATCATATAAAGAATCATACCATATTTTTAGGGGGCAAGCATCAATTGCTTTAACGACAAGGTATGCAAAACTTCAATAATTTTTAACCAATTTAGGGATCCCAACAACCTCGAGTTTAGCTACTTCAAATAAATAAGGAGACGTATAGAGACATATCCTATCCACAGACCACAAGAATCACTTTGTCTTGCATATTATAAACTTGTAGTTTTGATCTACTTTTCTAAATGGGATAACACACCAGAAATAGAACTGACCAGAACCTGTAAATTACTACAATCAAAGATTAAATACTTTTTACAAGTTACTATAGGAAGATCTAAATTCTCACTTGGAGAAGCTGCAACTCATAACTTGACCTTCTATAAGGTGCTAGTATTTAAATAGAAGAATTAATCTAAATAGTCGCATACTAATCGCTTAAATTAAAAATAGCCAGAAAATGTATCATATGTGCATAGTTCATATATAATTATGTATAATCAATTGATAATCTATATGTACAGTTTGAAAAAATAAATAATAAATTTGACTGGCTATTTATGTAAATTTCCTTTTTGACTTGCAGTCTGTCGTTAGGCCATTTTGGGCTCGACCGAAGAGCCCGTCAGGCAACCAAACCTTAGAGACTTGTAGTTGGTTACGTGCACGAAAATGAGCGGATCTCATCATGATGGTAAGTATAGATTAATGATGGGAGAGAAATATGGATAAATAAATATGTTTCAAAAGTAATACCTTAAATTGTAGACTATATTTAAAATTTTGAAGAGAACTAAACGTACTTGATTTTGGAAAAATGATATAATTGTAAATGAATGTGCTCTTTTTGGAATAAAACAAAAGTAATAATCTTTATTTAAATATTATTTAATAAGTAACTGACAATGTAAAAAACTCTTTTCTTTTCTTTTTGGTTTTTTTGTGTGTCGGGTTATAATGAAAGTCATTTTTAAATAAAAGATTTTTCATGATAAAATTATTTTTAGGTGTTTGATTACCTTGAAAAATATTTTTTATCAAAAAGAATAGAGTGAACTTATCTCATCTATTGATGGAAGTCATTTTTCTTACAACATTCTTGATTTTTTACTTCATATCACTTGTCCTTACTAACACTAGAATTAAATTAATTATAAATCATCCTTGATCTTTATATGGTTCAGCTCACCTCAAAAAAGGAACATAAATTTCAGACAAAGAAAAATTGCTTTTGACTATTACATTAGTTTCATTTTATTCAATGGTGTTTAATGGAAGCAAGATCTAAGAAAATAATATATTTGACGCATTAATTAAACATGTGTACAATATATAAGAAAAATATTTGAACGTTATGGCCTTACACATGTAATAATATTCTTATAAGAAAGTGTCTTGATAAAAATATTAGAACTACAAAGTTTACAAAGGTGTATAAAAAAGTGTCAATCTATTTTAAACAAATAAAAACAGATTTGTATCAAAATTTTCTCATTCCACGTTACCTTAATTATGTTTATTTTTCTGATTCCGGACAAGTGTAGAAAGGCTAATTTAATTTATTTATTTTTAGCAATCCGCTAGGCAAGCGCCTAGGGCTAATTGTTTATTAATAAAAGAAAAATAAAAATACAACAATTAGGAAGAGTAGAAATAAGGGGGACAATAGCACCGGTATTGTTACACAAATGCCTTGGCTATATAATCACTCCTCTACGCCTCACACTGCCTTATGATGGCAGCCTCATGTATAGGATTCATGGTTTAGCTGTCGGCAACGTCTCACGAGGGCATATAATCTCATAGCCGTGTGGATAATTTCCAAAGGCATAGGACCAAGGCAACACAAACCGGGCTAAACCTTGCCTTACTAATCCTATTGAGGCATACAATAGCCTCGCGAAGCATGTAAAAAATATGAACTTGAAAGGACCAAATATTCTATGATCATCACAGAGTTTATAACATACTCTGTGATGATATTACAGATGAGGATACTAAGAAAGTGGTAAAATAAAATGTAGTACCCATTTGATTCTTGTCCCTTCTTTTCCAAACTTGTAAAATCTTCAATTTGTAATTCTTTGTCGATTCCCTCAACTGTGTGCAAAATGTATTCAAAAATCATCATTTCCTTTTTAAACGGTTGGACCTTGTAGAAGTAGTTGGGGCAGCCTGCTTTTGTTTGGCAACTCTCATTGGAGGTCGCCTAACAATTCCTCCGTCACTCACCTTGCCTTCCCAGCTTTTATCTCTTGTACGAATGTTGTGATTTGGTCCGATGAGCGAGGGTGATAAATCCTGTTGCCTACACAGTGCAAAAATTGGATCGTCCTCTTTTGCTAAATTCAAGTTTATCCCCAAATTCACAGATTGTGGAGCATTGACACTCAGCAGTGATTCCAAATAAATTCTCTCATCGTCTGACATAACTTGACTAGTTGTAGCAATTTGCTTCTGTCCAGATGTTGGTGATGTGACTTGTCGATGACCTATAGGACTATCAAGGCCAATTTGGACATTGTTGTTGCTTTTCGACCATAAGTATGTATAATAGGTGAATTGTTTGGATCAAGCTGTTGCTGCCCAGATTGATTTGCGTCTATCACTACAATCGAGTTGGCTTCAGGTACATTTGTGCCATTTCGTTGCTGCATCGCGTCGAGCCAAACTCTATCCTTGTGTTGCTGTCCATCTTTTGGCACCTGAATTACTGACTGTGGACTGTTTTCAATTAGCTGTTGTTGTCCCGGATTTGGTGCTTCTTTATGTCGATCACAAATAGCAGTAGGAGTCTTCACAATTTGCTGCTTCTGCCTTCCAGATTTCTTGTTTGCTGCCTTTGCCTTCGAGCTAGTAACCACTGTGCTCGTTTCAATCTGTAGACTGCCTGTAGTCTGCTTCTGCTGTCCAGTCATGAAGCTAGTAGGAAAATGTTGTTGTTGTCCTGCATTTGGATGAAGTAGTGCATCACATTGAGTGCGTGCACGTTGTTGTTGCATTCCAGGAGAATGATTATGAGCATAAGAAGCTTCTTGACTGCGTCGCTGCTGCTTCCCAGATTGTTGTTCAATGGAGTCATCAAGCTCATCATCCACACCATTTTCCCAATGTTCCTCTTCTTCATACTCAGCTCGATCTACCCAGGCTTTACTCCTTGGCATCATTCGATTTGAGCCATTTACTGGAGCATCTGAAACTTCTAATTTCTGCTTTTGTTGTACACTTTGTGGTATTTTTGGATGGCTGGTTCTTGGTGTTGCCTCACGTTTAAAGCCTGTAATATCTAATACAACATCAGCAGTAGCATTTGCCTGCATAGCTGTTGCACCAACGTTAGCAGATCCATTTGCTGCTGTATTTCTACTAGCCATTACACTAGTAGCAACAAAAGTTGCTTTTTGGATATCCTGCTGCAGAGAACCACCATGAGCTGATGCCATACCTGTTGGAGTTAAAACTTGCTCATGATCAAAAGCTGCTACTGATGGTGTTATAACACCAGTAGTTGCACATTTCAAAACAACAACATCACTTTGAATCCCAGATGGCCCAGTGACTTGTGTAACCACATCAAGGTTGTTTGAGACAGCTCGATCATCAGATGGCTCTAAAGATACAGCAGAAGCTGTATTCATATTAGCGTTCAATGGAACAGTAGAATCCAAAGCTGCATAATACTCAGCAGAAGTACTGGACACCATTGTCCATTTTGCAGCCTTGTTATCACTCTTTACACCTTCCTTCAAATCATCAGTAGCTCCAGGCTGTACACCTGCTGTTTTTGTATTTGCAGTAGTATGTTTATCAACCTTAGACACCACTCGATCAACCATTTCATTCAACAGAGGATCATCAGTTTTGTTTTCTATAATTGCACCAACTTGGCCTGCATAAAGAAGCACATGTGCACTAGGTGTTCGATGCCCAACTTCATCAAATCTTTGCCTATCCCCTGGTCCTTTAGTAACCCCTATTGCAGCACGATCAGGCACAGGATCACTGGACAATATAGCATTATCTGCAGTCACAGACTTATGTATTGCCAATGCTGTAGCAGCAGGGACAGCAGCTGCACCATTTACAACATCAATATCAACATGTTTTTTCAACTTTGCAGCAGTCCTGAATTGATCAAAACCTTCAGCACCTTTTACTACTGCTTTCCCCATAGGTGTAACAGGCACAACAGTATTTACCTGTGCCAGAGTACCCTGCTCAAATCCCTGCTCCCTTTCAGCTTGTGCATTTGGAAATTTAGCCTCTACATTGACAGTCTGCTTTGCATGATCAGTAGCATCTTTCAATGCCCCTGTTACAGCTTTCATTACATTAGATTGGCCATTAACATCTTTTGATCCAACTTGTTTTTCAAAGTCAGTTAGCAGCTACTGCTGCTCGACTACTTTCATCTTTGCTGCTTCATCGACCAATTGTTCTGCCCTTTTAGCATTGAGAAACTGCCTAGCATCACCTTCTAATTTCTCAATACTGCCCAGCCCTTCAATTTCAACCACTGATGCAACTTCTTCGTTAGTTTTCTCTATCCTCCAACGACACGATTTTACGTCATGTCCTTGATGATTACAGCAGGTGCAATATTTTGGGAGATTATCATACACAGTCTCTTGATAATGTTCAACTAACTTCCCAGAATTTTTATCCACAATATTTATCCTAACTCGCTTAGGATGTTTAGCCAGTAAATCAAGTAACACCTTAACTCTAGTCGTACTTGGTCGAGTTCTATCTTGTGTCACTTTGTCCACTGCTAAAGGTTTGCCAACTGCTGAAGCTATGGACATTAGAGACTTCTTGGCAAAGAAATTTGCAGGTAAATCAGGAAAGGAAATCCAAACAACTGACTTTGGAGTTTCTTCTCGCGGATTAAAACCAATTTTCCATGGGAACGATCTAAAGAAAAACTCATCGCCCTTCGATTTAACATAACCTGTGGATCTTGATAAAACTTGAACAAAATCTTCAAAAATCAAACCTTACCAGTACATGTTGATATTCCAATTGTCCAACATTACAGTAGCCTTTGACATCAAATTGTTTGGGTATCAATTGTCGTAACTCCCGAAGATCAGGTTTTCCATACGAGAACTTGAGGATGACTGCTTGATGTAAACCTTCTCCGATGGTGAATGGATTTACCTCATCAATGGTGAATTCCACAGTAGGTTCACCATGTTCAAACGTGACTGGACATAGCTCGAGTTTTGACGAATTTGCGGCAGAATGCTTTCCTTGTAGCTGCGTTAAATATGACTGGTTTATATTGCTTTTTGGGCATGTTTCTGTACTGATTTGGATGGACTCTCCCACAGCTTGATGCAGGGGAGAGACGATAGCATCCATGGCTGCTCAAAACGGCTAATTTAATTTGTCTTGTAAACATGATGGGTTTTTTTTTAGTTTAAAATAATTTTAATGTTTTTTATTCAAAGTTTAACCTCATTGGCAGTATTTTTGTTTTCTCCACACGAATCAAAATCACAAAGTAGACTTCTACTATTAGTTTTGGATTCGATTTTGGTCATGTTTGCCCGAGAGCAGAAAACCTAGTTGTTTGTCAGGGTTGAAGATTGGCATAAGATCTATCCCACATCGACGCATTAACTTATCCGTTTGCCGTTTATATAGCCATTCACTACAACTGAAGGGCACGACCTTACTTGAACAGGATCTATTCTATAGGCTCGTACCACTGTATCCTTGAGTTCTAAGGAGACAGAAAATCAAGTATGGTTGATGAGGCATGGCTTTGAGGCTAGAGCGTGATTAACAGCTTTTCGTGGTCACTTGTGGCCTTGGAGCAGTAGAGGATCGTTCTCAGCTCTGCTTGCAGGCCTGGGATGGTCTCATAGCTGTTTAACAGACTCAAAATTCTTTTTGTTACCATCTTTTTCCTTCTCCTATCTTTGGTTCCTCTTTCTCAACTTCCAGTTGTTTCAACATACTTGCACCAAGTACACCAAATGATGTGCAAATATGAGGGTGAAATTCATAGTGTGAAAGCTGGGATCTTTTAACCATTGAGTTGCAAGGTGTAAAGATTGTGACTTTTCTTCATGGATGCTACACTTAAAGCTAGACCAGTTTAACAAAATTGGCAGTGCCTATTCCAACAAACCCTCGTTTGATCACTTTAATAGTGTTTGAAGACATTGATTCATCCCAACTATAAAACAGCAACCTTATTTTTTATTTGCTAGTGCACTGAAGTGGCTCTTAATCTAGAACAGTTTGAATACTTAAGCAACAAGATGGCTTATTGTCATGAAAAAACACCTGGGACAAAGCACTGTAAGTCGTAACCCGTAAGCGAATAAATTCTTATTCCTTGTGAGATCAAAGAGCAAATTCAGTAATATGGCAAAATAAAGAAGTCTTGGTCTTTGATATCACGGGCGTGTAATGGTGGTTTCTATCCGAAAGGCTAGCTTGAAATTAATCCAAACTGGAAGTTTGTCACGTCGACCAAACAACTTCCCTTGTACATTATTTCTTGTTACTTTTCAACTCTCAAATAAAGAAGCGTTTAACATCGACTCAAAGTGTCAAACATATGTAAATTGAACAATGCTAATATTAAGTATTATAATCCACGTCTATCTATCACGTTGCAGTAAGATATTACGTTATTGCTTTGAATTTGCTTCGTTTGACAAAGAAGGAGGAAGCTTCTAAGCTTTATGATCAAATATGCATTGCTTTGCACCAAATTGAATAATGCAGGCATATTACACCTAGGTGATGATACGAAGAAGTTTTCCACATGCCAGATGAACAGATAATAACAGCACAAACTACACTTTTATTAGCGAGTTAGTGAGAGCCAAGCATCATCATAGAAACAAGTGAGGAGAAACTGCTAACAACTAGATAATGGCATATGAAACCTCAGCATTTTGCTGGCAATACTGGGGAAAACATCCCTTCTTGAGAATGTATTAAAATTACAAAATACACACACAGCAGTGAAGCACTAATTGTTTTACTTCTTCGACACACTAATTTGTAACTCATATATCATCATCCTTACAGGTATGAAGCGGCAGCCTTGTCCAAAAACCAGACCAATTCTCCTTCAGGTGAAACTATCTGCACGGGAAGCAAATTAGAACTTTCACTATCACCTAGTGATTTATGCACTACATCTACCTTCCCAGCACCTGCTACAACAAGAGCAATATTGGCGGATGTGTTTATTACAGGAAATGTAAATGTAATCCTTTCCGGTGGAGGTTTTGGAGATTCCTTGATGAAGGTGACCCACTTCTCTTTCTCATGGACAAGAGGATGCCCGGGAAACAATGAAGCTACATGCCCACCAGGACCCATACCCAATAGCATTACATCAAATTTGGGAAATCCAGTAGCCTCAGAAATGTCTACAATCTTGCTCTTAACCAAATATTTTAGACAAGTCTCATAATCATCTGTTGCACCCTCTACTGATAATGCATCATTTATGGCATACACATTGCCACTAGGAATAGGTATCTGCCCAAGAGAAAGAAGAGGTGAGCCTAAAAGCATAGTAGATAGAATTAAGATGTGAAATGAGAGAAGCGATGAAATAAAAAGAAGTGACGAAATGAGATTAAAAGTTAAGTAGGTAGAATAAAGATGTAAAAGGAAAATAGTGAGGAAGTAACAGCTCATTCATCATTCTTAAAAAGATCAAACCGCTTAGGCAGTTTTGTATGTGATGTAAGTATCATGAACAGTTGGTAATCTAATAGATGCCCTCATCAGTAGGGATGGCAAATGGGCGGGTTGGACTAAATTTGGGCGGGTCAAGATGGGTTAGGTCAATAAATGGGTCATTGCCCAACCCAACCCAAAGTATACTTGGGCTAAGATGGGCTGTGTCAAGATGGGCTAAACAATAGGTCATAACCCAACCGCCCAACAATAGGTCTACTTTCCCTTTACTTTTCCCTGTCACAGTCTCAGCCATTGATGATTTAGTTGTAAACTGAGATTTTGATGAGTTTGTACTCAATACTGAGATTCACCTATGTGAGCACGAGCAAAAAAGTGACTTGCCAATAATAGATGCAGAGGTCAACGGCAGAGATCGGCGGAGAAGAGAGAATCGGGTAGATGAGATGTGCAAGTTAGCAGAGAGAGTGCAAGAAGAAGAGGCTAAGCGCACTGCGCACTCTGTCATGTTATATAGGAACTGAGAGTGCAAATAAACTAGTCCACCGGCGACTGTGAAAGAAAGAGCTTAACGTGCTGGAGCTTTTTGGGTAGGTGAGTACCTGGGGCGTGGCATTCGATGAAAGGGTAGGGATCAGTGACTAGCACGTGTACTACTGTCTTTTAACTTGGTGTTGGTAAAGATGTTTTGATATGTACCTAATTTTTGTTATAGATCATAATTAATTAATTAATTAATTAATTAATTAATATATAATTTACTTTAATATATAATTTGATCACAATAAATTAATTGTAGAAATTAATAGCTTGTAAAGGTTGTACGTAAGGCTATTTAACTTGTACTCTTCTAGAAGATGTAAATAGGAGGTTAGTTGGTTAGTTGTTAAGTATATATGTAATATACAGTACATCTTTTTTGTAGTTAGTGAAAATATGAGCGGAGCTAAGCTCCTTCTTCCCATCTCTTCTCTCACTACTTATTCTTTACCTTTGTTCGCATTTCTCAACAACTGCTTGACAATGGTGGACCTAGGGCCTCATTTTGATATGGTATCAGAGCCCGGTTCCATGCGATTCTTACAGTCAAGCTCTGGTGTCTCGTTACTTTCTTCAAATCTCCTTTTCCCCAATTTTTTGTTAACTTTCTAAAATTGTTTGCTACTTTTGAGGTCTGCAAAATTCATCGATTGTTTGTGCTGAAATGGTTGGTGATACTCCTGATTCAGTGCTGGATCGTCACATGCAAACACTCAAATACTTGATTGCAACGATCTACTTTATGTGCATCCTTAGGACACGCCATGTATCTCACTTGTACATGAATTACTGATTGAAAATAGAAAACTACTCGGAATGGAGTAGGTCTATGGTAATGCCACTATTGGTGAAGAATAAGCTAGGTTTTATAGACGGAACCTGCACTAGAGAACAATATAAAAATGATAATTTTAGGTTAAAGCAATGGGAACGATGCAATGCTATAGTTCAGTCACGGATAAGGAGTTCAGTAGTACTAGAACTCAGAAGAGGAAATCGTATACTTCTCAGATGCACAAAAGGTGTGGAAATCCATGAAAGATAGATTTGATAAAGTAAATGCCACAAAGATCTATCACATGAACAAGGAAACAAGTTCCTTGACACAAGGAATCTCTAGTGTATCCGTATATTTCTCTAGGCTGAATGATCTATAGGATGAATTTGAGTCAATTATCTCATTTCCTAGTTGTGATTGTGAGAAATCCAGGCAATTTGTTGTGTTCTTGCATCAGTAGAAGTTTATGAAGTTTTTGATGGGTTTGAATGAAACTTATGCACCACAAAAAAGTCAAATATTGATGATGCATCCAACACCAACACTTGACCAGGAATATTCCATGATTATCCCTGAAGAAAGTCAGAGAATGAGTAATGGATCTGCTGCACAGAGTGGGATTCTAGGAGGCGCACTTATAGGTATGCACAGTAGTCCACTTGTAACTGCAAATGCTTCTAATATGAGGCCAAGGAGGAACAATATACTACTATGTGATTACTACAAAATGAAGGGGCATACAAGGGAGACTTGCTACAAATTAAATAGATATCCACCAGGGTTCAAGTTCAACAACAACATGAGGAGAGGAACACAAGACAATAGTGGACCCATGGCTCACAATGTAAATGCAGGGGATGAGTCTCAAAATGCAGGAAATACATATGCTTATGCAGAATATTCCAACTGTGTAGGGTTTCAATCCAGAACAGTATCAGCAGATTCTCAAGCTTTTAAGCAAGGAACCTCACCCAACAAAAATTGCTAACATGGAAAGTAAATCACTAATTGAACATGGCTTTCACTATCACCTAGTGATTTATGTACTACATCTGCCTTCCCAGCACCTGCTACAACAAGAGCGATATTTGCCGATGAGTTTATTAGAGGAAATGTAAATGTAATCCTTTCCGGTGGAGGTTTTGGAGATTCCCTGATGAAGGTGACCCACTTCTCTTTCTCATGGACAAGAGGATGCCCAGAAAATAAGGAAGCTACATGCCCATCGGGACCCATACCCAATAGCATCACATCAAATTTTGGAAATCCAGTAGCATCGGATATGTCTACAATCTTGGTCTTAACCAAGTATCTTAGACAAGTCTCGTAATTATCTGCCGCACCCTCTACTGATAGTGCATCGTTTATCGCATACACATTGTCAGTAGGAATAGGTATCTGCCCAAGAGAAAGAAGAGGTGAGCCTAAAACCTTAGTAAATAGAATTAAGACATGAAATGAGAAAAGTTAACATGTAAGGAGAAGAGTAATATAATGAAGTAAAAGCTTTTTCATCATTCTTAATAAGATCAAACCACTTATGCAGTTTTGTTTGACTATTGTAAACAATTCATAATCTAAAAGATGCTCTCAGCAGTCATGCATATTCTTTGAAGTCTTTTCCGAAAAGAATTTGGTAATTTAGTTTGTAATCATCTTCATTTCAAATAGTCTATAGCTTTGGAGATGCTGGGACTGCCAGCTAAGATGGCACAACTCAGAGCAAGTCCATTTAACTTGCTATAGTTATCGAAGAGCCTTCACTGAAAGTGTATACGCCACGATTGAAGATGTATTTCAAATCCCTCTTAAATCATACTAAGCTGGAGTTAAGCAAAGTCAACATAAGTTCAAACTGAGCTTATAAACAAGTCTACATAGTACCGATTGAGGGCAATTTTACAAAATCATAAATCCCCGGAGGCTGCTCCATTGAGAACGATTTCAAGGTCGAGAAAGCCTCAAGTCAACAAGACTGAGGCGAGGGTTATAGAGGTACATATGCTCCATTATCAAGAATACACACCTTACAATTCAGGAGGACTGGAAATGGTGGACAAAGAAGTGGTCGTCCCTAGTCCCAATGAGGACGTTACCACTCATGTTGAGGGGTATCTAAGTATTTACACTTATCCCTTCACACTTGCTCCGGTGGATCCCATAATCCTTAGATTTTGCAAAAAGTACAAGGTCTGTTTCGGGCAGAATATTCACCCGTCCTTTTAAAGGATAATCATGCTCAATTATGCCTTATAAAAAGGACTAAGCGGTCGTTGCAAATATAATTCGATTTACAAGTTCAGAGTCGAATTCCACAGAGAACTAAGGCTTAGCTACAGCTATTCAATTTAAATTCCTAACTTATAGATATTAAGATTCTTGTGTTTAACTAAAAGTAAATAAACATTTTTAGGGGAGGGGGGTTTTGGGGGGTAGTGTGGGGTGGGTGGGGTAGGAAAAAAACAGAAAATTGAAAATACAAAAAAAAAGTAAAATTTTTTATTTTAGAGGAGGGGGGTTCTGCGGGGGTGGAGGTGGGTGGTGCAGGAAAAAAAATCCTGGATCCGCCTCTGCCAGAGTTGATGAATGGAAAGCTTAATAACAAGAGAGTTTATTCTCCATCAATACTCAGATAGCCCCATAAAGTGCATTTCACCTCTGTTCAAATTACCCTTACATTCTCTGTGTAGAAACTCAAACATTAATGCAGCTCGTTGTTCAAATGTAAGGAAGCATTTGCACAATAAACCGATCATTTTCAGTCCATTGATCGGACAAACAAATGAAAGAAACATATATATACTATGAAAAATTGTTTTAACAAAAAATAGACGATATCACACACTATGGCAGCGTTAGAATCAATATGTAGTAGAAAGACACAAATACCTTGGATATTAAAGCATCATAAGCAAGCAAATAATTGCTATTAGGATGATCCTTTGGGACCACTCTCTCATCCACCCAGAAAACGTGTCACTTCGACCAGTCTATTGAATCAATATATGGTGGCTCCACCAATTTCCTGCACAATTGCAACAAACACAAACATTCAATTAACTTAAACACCAAAACCATCCAAAGAGATTAACAACGAAAAGAATAAACAATTAAATAAGAGACTTGATAAGTGAACCACCGAAAACAACAAGAGAAAAAGAACATCTCACTTTGCAAAACTTCTTCGATAAATCAGCTGTGTACTTCGCTAAAGACATGACAAGTTCCTCTTCAGAATCAAACACTTCTACTTTCCCTTTACTTTTCCCTGTCACAGTCTCAGCCATTGATGATTTAGTTGTAAACTGAGATTTCGATGAGTTTGTACTCAATACTGAGATTCTCCTATGTGAGCGCGAGCAAGAAAGTGACTTGCTAATAATAGATGCAGAGGTCAACGGCAAAGATCGGCGGAGAAAAGAGAATCGGGTAGATAAGATGCGCAAGTTAGCAAAGAGAGCGCAAGAAGAAGAGGCTAAGTGCACTGCGCACTCTATCATGTTATATAGGAACTGAGAGTGCGAATAGACTAGTCCACCGGCGACTGTGAAAGAAAGAACTTAACGTGCTGGAGCTTTTTAGGTAGGTGAGTACTTGGGGCATGGCATTCGATGAAAGGGTAGGGATCAGTGACTAGCACGTGTACTACTGTCGTTTAACTTGGTGTTGGTAAAGATGTTTTGATATGTACCTAATTTTTGTTATAGATCATAATTAATTAATTAATTAACATATATATAATTTACTTTAACATATAATTTGATCACAATAAATTAATTGTAGAAATTAATAGCTTGTAAAGGTTGTACGTAAGGCTATTTAACTTGTACTCTTCTAGAAGATGTAAATAGGAGGTTAGTTGGTTAGTTGTTAAGTATATATGTAATATACAGTACATCTTTTTTGTAGTTAGTGAAAATATGAGCGGAGCTAAGCTCCTTCTTCCCATCTCTTCTCTCACTTCTTATTCTTTACCTTTGTTCGCATTTCTCAACAACTGCTTGACAATGGTAAACCTAGGGCCTCATTTTGATATGGTATCAGAGCCCGATTCCATGCGATTCTTACAGTCAAGCTCCGGTGCCTCGTCACTTTCTTCAAATCTCCTTTTCCCCAATTTTTTGTTAACTTTCTAAAATTGTTTGCTACTTTTGAGGTCTGCAAAATTCATCGATTGTTTTTGCTGAAATGGTTGGTGATACTCCTGATTCAGTGCTGGATCGTCACATGCAAATACTCAAATACTTTATTGCAATGATCTGCTTTATGTGCATCCTTCGGACACGCCATGTATCTCACTTGTACATGAATTACTGATTGAAAATAGAAAACTACTCGGAATGGAGTAGGTCTATGGTAATGTCACTATTGGTGAAGAATAAGCTAGGTTTTATAGACGGAACCTGCACTAGAGAACAATATAAAAATGATAATTTTAGGTTAAAGCAATGGGAACGATGCAATGCTATAGTTCAGTCACGGATAAGGAGTTCAGTAGTACTAGAACTCAGAAGAGAAATCGTATACTTCTCAGATGCACAAAAGGTGTGGAAATCCATGAAAGATAGATTTGATAAAGTAAATGCCACAAAGATCTATCACATGAACAAGGAAACAAGTTCCTTGACACAAGGAATCTCTAGTGTATCCGTATATTTCTCTAGGCTGAATGATCTATAGGATGAATTTGAGTCAATTATCCCATTTCCTGGTTGTAATTGTGAGAAATCCAGGTAGTTTGTTGTGTTCTTGCATCAGTAGAAGTTTATGAAGTTTTTGATGGGTTTGAATGAAACTTATGCACCACATAAAAGTCAAATATTTATGATGCATCCAACACCAACACTTGACCAGGAATATTCCATGATTATCCAAGAGGAAAGTCAGAGAATGAGTAATGGATCTGCTGCACAGAGTGGGATTCTAGGAGGCGCACTTATAGGTATGCACAGTAGTCCACTTGTAACTGCAAATGCTTCTAATATGAGGCCAAGGAGGAACAATATACTACTGTGTGATTACTACAAAATGAAGGGACATACAAGGGAGACTTGCTACAAATTAAATAGATATCCACCAGGGTTCAAGTTCAACAACAACATGAGGAGAGGAACACAAGACAATAGTGGACCCATGGCTCACAATGTGAATGCAGTGGATGAGTCTCAAAATGCAGGAAATACATATGCTTATGCAGAATATTCCAACTGTGTAGGGTTTCAACTGGAAAGTAAATCACTAATTGAACACAACTTTCACTATCACCTAGTGATTTATGTACTACATCTGCCTTCCCAACACCTGCTACAATAAGAGCGATACTTGCCGATGAGTTTATTAGAGGAAATGTAAATGTAATCCTTTCCAGTGGAGGTTTTGGAGATTCCCTGATGAAGGTGACCCACTTCTCTTTCTCATGGATAAGAGGATGCCCAGAAAATAAGGAAGCTACATGCCCATCGGGACCCATACCCAATAGCATCACATCAAATTTTGGAAATCCAGTAGCATCGGATATGTCTACAATCTTGGTCTTAACCAAGTATCTTAGACAAGTCTCGTAATTATCTGCCGCACCCTCTACTGATAGTGCATCGTTTATCGCATACACATTGTCACTAGGAATAGGTATCTGCCCAAGAGAAAGAAGAGGTGAGCCTAAAACCTTAGTAAATAGAATTAAGACGTGAAATGAGAAAAGTTAACATGTAAGGAGAAGTGTAATATAATGAAGTAAAAGCTTTTTCATCATTCTTAATAAGATCAAACCACTTATGCAGTTTTGTTTGACTATTGTAAACAATTCATAATCTAAAAGATGCTCTCAGCAGTCATGCATATTCTTTGAAGTCTTTTCCGAAAAGAATTTGGTAATTTAGTTTGTAATCATCTTCATTTCAAATAGTCTATAGCTTTGGAGATGCTGGGACTGCCAGCTAAGATGGCACAACTCAGAGAAAGTCCATTTAACTTGCTATAGTTATCGAAGAGCCTTCACTGAAAGTGTATACGCCACGATTGAAGATGTATTTCAAATCCCTCTTAAATCATACTAAGCTGGAGTTAAGCAAAGTCAACATAAGTTCAAACTGAGCTTATAAACAAGTCTACATAGTACCGCTTGAGGGCAATTTTACAAAATCATAAATCCCCGGAGGCTGCTCCATTGAGAACGATTTCAAGGTCGAGAAAGCCTCAAGTCAACAAGACTGAGGCGAGGGTTATAGAGGTACATATGCTCCATTATCAAGAATACACACCTTACAATTCAGGAGGACTGCAAATGGTGGACAAAGAAGTGGGCGTCCCTAGTCCCATTGAGGACGTTACCACTCATGTTGAGGGGTATCTAAGTATTTACACTTATCCCTTCACACTTGCTCCGGTGGATCCCATAATCCTTAGCTTTTGCAAAAAGTACAAGGTCTGTTTCGGGAAGAATATTCACCCGTCCTTTTAAAGGATAATCATGCTCAACTATGCCTTATAAAAAGGACTAAGCGGTCGTTGAAAATATAATTCGATTCACAAGTTCAGAGTCGAATCCCATAGAGAACTAAGGTTTAGCTACAGCTATTCAATATCACCAAGAAGACAAGCTTGAACAATTCCTAACTTATAGATATTAAGATTCTTGTGTTTAACTAATTAACTAATAAATTAAAATAGTAAATTAACAACTAAAGATACTAAGGGTTAGCGACATGATTAAGGAGGTCTAGAGTTATAATTTTCCCAATTGTCGGAATCCTTCCCGCTACGTTTTCTATAAATTCGCCTAAGTATTCTTTACCGATCATCAGTGCTCAGATAGTTGTAACTCTCTCCCGAGTAATTACCACAATTTACTAGACATATTCTCCCGAATTACGCTAGCTGGCATTAAGTACGGCTCACTCGGATCGCACCCAAGATTTTCTTATCCCTAATCCTGCCTTTAAACCGTCAGTATTGATCCCTCATATACGTTAGGAGTTGTGAGCACGTAATTTTTGCCCTACGAGAGAACTACTCCCAGAAAATTCAAAATAAAATAGTTTTGTGTTGTTTGCAGTTGTTGCGAATTTTGTGTTACTTTTCTTGTATTGTTTGCATTCTTTCGTGCTTGTTTATTTGTTAAATTAAGAATAAAATACCAAAAAATATGGCATTTGCATTTAGGATTTGATATTTGCAATTGTTTAGTTAATCAAGAAAATTGGTGTTTTGCCAAAAATGAGAAATCACAAAAATAATGTACTTTACATTTTTTTAGCATTTAAGGTCTAGTTGTGTGATTTTATTTTAAATTGGTACTTAATCATGTGTGATAATTATTATTAAGAGCTAATTAGTATTTTAATAAGTTAATTTTGTTTATAATTTAACTTAGAATTTTAGTTTCAATAATTAGAAAAAGAGAAAAAAAAAGAGAAGAAGAAGAAAGAACAAAAATAGGAAGGAAAATCGGATTGGGGTCAAATCTCTGGCCCAATGGCATGTCCCAAACCCGGTCCAGGCAGCCCCTCTCACAGGACGGTGAAACGACGTAGTATAGGAGCCAAACTACATCGTTTCAATGGCAAAAATCTCAGCCATTCAACCAAACCACATCCAACGGTTACAGATCAATACCCGTATCCAAGAACCGAACCCGACCCGTTTGTCCAAAAACCAACCCGATCTCAAGAGTGTCCAAATGACACCGTTCCATTAAGTGAATTGATCCAAGCCGTTGATCTTAATCGATCTAACGGCCTGGATCAAACCCTTCCCCAGTATACAATCCTAAGACCGCACCCCGCCCCCTTACCCCCCCCCCCCCTATTCGTCTCCCTCAAAGGGTCTTCAGAGACCAAACCTCGTTCCGCCACTGACCGCCCGCCGGAAATCGCCCACGGCGGTGGTCTGTCACCAATGGCCACCCAATTAACACCCCTAAGCCATCTGATCACCCTCGTTGCAAATCCAGTACTCGTTTGCTTCGAATCATCCTCAAACTTCTCGAATCTTCATTTGAAGATTCGAGCAAAACCTGGACCTACCCCAAGCTGCCCTGAACTCACACTCTGGCACCCCCTGACCTCCCTAATGTCCAAAACACACTTGGTTGGGTCCGAATCTGACCAGAGCTGGACGAATCCCAAATCGAACCCCCAAGAACCCTAAAAAACCAAAAATTGAAATCTGTCCAAATTAAAGGATGATTTAGGGTCTAATCGACTTTAGTCGAAGTGTTCTCAATTGAGAACACTCGATTAAGGCCCGTTCGACCTCAAAAATGGTCGGAGTCAGGGTCCAAGTCAGGGTCGTCCATGTTTTCGAGCTCTTGAGGTATTTTCCCTTTCTTGTTTGTTCCGTTTTTGGGTTTGGTTATTCTGTTTACTTTGTTTAGTGTAGCTTTATTGGTTTTTCAATTGTTGTCGACTGATTCTATCCTTCTCCACCAGACCTTTTATTTGGTCCAATTTTATCAGTGTTTTTGTTTGCTGTCGATTGTTATGTGGTATAATTTGTGTAATCGATTGAATAAGTGTCGTCGATTAGTCTGGTAGCTTGAATGTTAGATTAGCATGATAATAGTCTAAGTTTTGGTTCATGCTTGTCTGTTTCCCCTCCTGCCTCGTTTGTGTTCTAAGGTTGTATTAAAATGAGCTCGTTGGTATATTTGAACTTAGAACTGAGCCTGTTGGTATATTCAGTTCATTGAACTGGATTTATTGGTCATTTGTTATCCTGAATCTGTCAATACCCTTAAAGCCCTGGTGATTGTTTCTTCTTTTGTATTCCAATCTGATTAAGGCACATGCTCGTCTAGTTGATTTCAGCTCATCTGTTGCTGAGCTAAATATGATTGTTTCCCCAATATAGCTAGTACAATGTGTGCTGCCCTGAACCCTTAGTCTTCATTTTAATGCCATTTGATTTAATAGTTTGAATTATTAGCTGATTTGAATTGGTCGTAGCTGTTAGTTTGTTGGATTCAACTTGGTTAGTGGGTAGATTTGAATAAGTTAGAGTTGAAAGGTTCAATGCAGGATGAAAGGGAGTGGGTAGGACAGTAATTTCATTGCTTTAGGGGGTAATTTGGGAATTGAAAATAGGAAAAAATGTGTAGTTTGAGTGTTCTGTCCACTAAGTACTAAAATACCATTAAACTAGTATAATTGTTTAGTGCTAATGGGGAACAAGACATAATGGTGGGGGAAAGGTTTAAAGAAAAGGGTGCCCATACCTATTGGGATTTAAAGAAAGAGAAGACAAGTGTAGTGGGGAACAAAACACATACTAGTGGAATTAAAAGGATAATGGGCAGAATTAGTGGGAAAAAATTCTGCCCAAAGTGCTTTTGAAAGTTGAGGGGCAGGGCAGTGTTTGGTTATAAATAAAGTCACTTAGGACAGATAGAGGGGGTGGTTTTTTGTTTTTTTTTTTGGACACATGGGATTAATCCTGAAAAATCTGAGGAGAAGATTTCTGAGTCTTGAATCAGTTCTGAGAGAGAGTTTAGAAGAAAGGATCCCAGTTTTGAATTAGAATCCAGTCCCTTAATCTATTTATTTCGAGTTTGTGAGTTCGAGTTAGTGGATAAATCAGCTGACTGCATATATTTCAGTCCTTGATTCATTCTTGGGTTTTGGCATTATTTGAGCTTGTTCTATCAACTCTGTTGGGTTTTCATACTGTTCTGGGCTTCGAACTTGGGTGGATTTGCTATTGGTTATTGTTTGATGTCCTGCTGTGTTGTATTGTTACTGCTGCTGCTGATCCTCTTCTTCTTCTTGTATTGTCAATACCAAGTACACATTTTGTATATTCTTGGCTATTGGAATGAAATGAAGCAAGTTTCCTGCTGCGGAATTATAGTGAAAATTTCTGTTACATATATAGATAAATTGTTTATGATGCGTGTATTCATCTACTGTAGTCAAGTATTCTGAATTCCAATGGATTGTTATGGACTGTTTGCTTTAACTTGTGGACTGTGTTGGACTGTTATAATAGATTTTAGAATTTAGAACATCAATCTGATTTAGTTAAACTAATTAGATGTGTATTCTTGGAAGCCTAAGAATTCTATAGCTAACAATTTGATTTAACTTGTGTTGATTAATGGAAGCTCGGTTTGTTTTTTTTTAGATATATTCCACTAAATTGTTTTCCTAGGATACAGTTGATTTTGAAATCAGTATGACGGCCACTTTAAGTTTGATGGCCCGGAATTCATTGTTACAGCATAAGTGTTGGTAATTCTGGATTAATAGTTCATAGCAGTAGTTAATCGAATTGAACATGCCTTATTAATAAGACTGCTTTGAATCTGCTCGTGGATATTAGTTGTTTAGTCCAAAACACGATCCTTCATTAGGAGTCACCATTAGTTAAACAGGTGGAGTAAGCTGAATTTTTATATGAGATTCCAATGATTAATTGTTCCTTAGTTTGAGTAGATAAACGTGATTCTCCCTTCTCATAACTTGTTGAGTGCACGTTAGATAACTTGAAGTTGTTCCATTGATTCTGCGTTAAACTAGAATTGAAGCTGAGGTCAGTGATCCACTTTGGATATTTTAGGCTTCGGTATTGTCAACAACGGCCCAAGTCCAGCTCTGATTGCATGTTCATTTGGACCTGGGCCCAGATCTATAGTTGGTTTGCTCTGTGTACACACTTAGATAAAGTTCTATTTATACGGACCGCATTCAGAACCTAAAAATGAACAAAAGTTGATTTCTATGAGTTCAATAGACCCAGGTCTTCTAATCCTTAAATAATGCAAATAAAAAATAAAATGATAGATTGCTTTAGGATTGTCCCTTTAAAAATGATGAGACAAGCCTCGCCGAATTAAAAATGCAAAATGCAGGGCCCTCAATGAATGGTTGAAATGAAACCTTTAGAATTCGGGACAGGCTATTTAGCGAATTTTACGGCCTTCCTCAAAATAACAACGCGCTAGTCTCTTCAGGCGCGTATTTTAATAACATTACCTCCCTAAACTCGGGTTCACATTTATGTGACCCAAATCCAAATCCCAACGGAGTCGAAATGTGTCGATAACCACGGGTACATTGATGTGACGTGGTTCGAGATATGTTTTCACAACGTTACAATTCTCTGTTAAAATAATAATAATAAAAGCGGTAAATAGTTAAAATTTGCACATAGGTTCAACATGTATTAAAATCAGATAAATAAGCCGAATATGACAGTTGAGCGACCGTGCTAGAACCACAGAACTCGGGAATGCCTAACACCTTCTCCCGGGTTAACAAAATTTCTTCTGGTTCGCGGACTGTAATACAGAGTCAATCTTTTCCTCGATTAGGGATTCAACCGGTGACTTGGGACACCATAAATCTCCTAAGTGGCGACTATGAAATAAATAAATAAATCCCGTTTCGATTGTCCTTTAATTGGAAAAACTCCCTTTTCGCCCCTTTGCAGGCACATGTGAAAAAGGAGGTGTGACAGCTCTGGCGACTCCGCTGGGGATCGAACCCAGAATCTCTGGTTCAGGGTTCAGAATTCGAGCTTAGATAAATTGTTATATTTGGCTTTGTTTATTATCTGATTTCTTTTACATGCTTGGGCCTAATGTGCTAAATGCTGGTTTCACCGCTTTGATATTATCTGAACTGTATATAAACTGTACCGAAACCCTTCTCTTCTTACCTTCGGGGATGAGCTTGCTGGTCAAGACTCCCTATTCTGTTAGTGAAATACCTCGAAATAAAAAAGAGGTCAGGCCAGTTACAAAGCCGGACGATCTCGCGGGTCCCCGGTACGTAGCCCCCTCCTTGACTCGAGTTGTCCGCTCGGGTACACAGTCTAGAACAAATGCCCAGGTTATGAGCCTAGAATAATTCATCTTCATGCCGGATCCCTAGTAGGAACGTTTGTCTGCATCACGTGCATTTGACTTTGGAGGCTCAACATAGGGGTTGGGTCTGTATAGGACAGGTGTACCAAAAATAAAAACGACCATCCTGATGCATCTTACTTGCTTCTACTTGTGCATATATTTGTTTCGAACCAGCATGCTGACCGGCTTTTGAATACATTGAGGAAAGAGAAATAGAAGTAGCTAATCGCCTGTTTTGAAAAAAATAAAAAAATAAAAAATCAATGTCTAAATAGCGTCGAAACTCTGTCGAATTTTTGAGAAAGTGAAAAAAAAAGGGTTTTGTTTATGAAAAATGGTTATTCATTGAAAAGTCTTGTTTTCAAAAGAAGTTTGTTTTATCTGCTCGAACTACGCCGGTTTGATTCTCACAGGGTGCAGGATACGTAGGCAACCCTCATCGGGTCCAACCTCCCCTTTTACAAAAATAGCTAAAAAAATGTCAAAATTTTAATTTTCGTCATAAATAAGGCGGGTGACGCCGTTTTTTGTCAAATAGCCGAATGTTCCCGAAGGGGACGCCGGAAGGCTGACTTTGCATAAACGGCCACTCATAGTCGTTTTTGGATTTTTTACCGGGTAACTCACCCAGCTTTAAAATATTCGTTCCTAAAGCGCTAAAAAGTCGTGTGCGGAACCGGATTTTCCTTTTAATCTGAGAAAAAATTAAAAATAGCCAACTTGCTGAGTCAAATAAATTTTATTTCTTAATCACCTTAATAAATATGCAGGATGAGCACGATGCAAAATGAACCTTTTTCAATAGTGACTAAAATCTCTTTCAAGTTGCGGCTATGGTGGGATGATTTAGGTAGTGAAGGGCAAGATGAGGTCAAGAAATATCTAAAAGGTCTTACGGGTTTATTGGAAATCCAACCTTGGGGGGATGTCATAAGAGCTTTGGTCACCTGCTGGGACCCAGCAAACAATGTCTTCCACTTCTCCGATTTTGAACTCACCCCGACTTTGGAGGAAATAGCAGGGTACGTCGGAAATGCTGAAGTTCCGTTGAGGCAAAAATACCTGGTTGCTCCAAGAGCTGTCACTGTGCATCGGTTTTTAGATTCGTTAAAGATACCCAGGACGGTCCATAACCCAGATTTGGCCGCGGGGTTTTGTAATTCGCGCTTCATATATGACAGATACGGTCATGTTGGAGGATTCAACAACCCGGGTAACAAGTTATGCAGCAAAAGTAACCGTCCGAAATGGGATGAGCATAGATGAGTGGCTTTTATGATAACCTTTTTGGGCCTTTTCGTATTTCCAAGGAAAGACGGAAACATTGATCTAAAAATAGCCGGGGTCGTTAGTACCTTGCTCATTCAAGCCAAAAGCACTATTGCGCCTATGATAGTATTTAATATCTTCCGAGCTCTCACAGCCTGCAAAGCCAGAGGTAACTTTTTCGAGGGGTGTAACTTGTTGCTACAAATATGGATAACTTAGCATCTCTGCCACCGTTCCCAGCTCTGGAGTTATGGTTCCTCGAAGAAAACTTGCATAGAAGAGTTCTACACAAGAATCAAGGGGGTCAGTCTACCCAAGGGAGTTACGGCGTGGACATCGTTCTTTCGGACCCTCACCGCCATCCAAATACAGTGGACACTAGGATGGTTGCCCGTTGACGAGGTCATCCATATGCTGGTAGCTAGAACCCACTTTCTATTGATGGGGATTAAGAGCATTCAGCCTTACGCGCCATATCAGGTTTTGAGACAACTCGGGATATGCCAAACAGTGCCACAGGATGAAGATCTTAGTGCTCAAGTAATTGAGATTAGCCCTGACGGACAGTTCCCTGAAGCAAGAGTCCGTCAGATCTGGAGTGAATGCCAATATTTAAAATCATATACTTGCGTGCGGGATCGGGCCAAAAGTGAAGTGGCACCAGGATACCTTGCTTGGTACAGGAGAGAACTTGAGTACGAAAGGCCAGCTAAAAAACCCCATCTCCAGGAGTTCGTCAAGGCGTCGCAAGAACAGTGGAATTGGTTGGTTAAAGAAAAGAGTTACAGGGCAGAAATAGGCCAGCTAAAGCAACAGATTAAAAACCTGGGATTTGAAAATAGTCTGCAAGTTGACGTCGATCAAGGAGAAAAGAACAAATTGGCCCAAGAAAATGAGGCACTGAAAGCGCAAATCCGACAAATGAGGATAGATGCCGACAACTAACAAAGGAGTCGATCGGATGAGCGAGTAATAAAAGGGTTGAAAAAGAAATCAGTGAGTGCCGGAATGATTTGAAGAAATCTGAGGGTACCATAGCACAACTCTAGGCACAATGGGCAAGAAGAACCAAAGAGCGCACCCAGTACTTACAGCAGGCGAGGAAGGATTATGAAAAGATCATTGTCGGTCTAAAAAGAGAGGTAGCCACCCTAGAGAGCAAAGCGGCTAAACAAGCCAAGGCTTTTGAAACCGAAAGTAAACACTGCTATAATCTAATGGCCTCGATGGAAGAAGAAATACAGCAGTTACAGAAACAACATCTGCATGACTCTCGGGTTTTGAAGGTTAGAGGGGATCAGGTAGAACGCCTACTCCTGGAGAAAGACCGAACCAGGGACAAGATTCTGACTATTGCTCACGCCATTACCAGGAAATGCCGGGTGTGTGAAAACATGACCCGCACTACTTTCTTCTCGACGGTGATGATATTTGTGAAGCAAATCATGCATGAATTGGAACAGCTGGAAAGGAACCTCACACCTAAACCTGCAGCGAGGCCGAATGACGCCCCGCGGGCACCCAAATTTAAAACTTTAATGTGTTCATAATTGGAATCTGCATTTTTCTTTCTTTCCTAGAGTCTGTTGTCTGTTAAAGTCTATCTTTCTTTCGCGTCAGAGTCTGTCAGTAGTTATCGAGTTCGTACTTGGTTTGGTTTCGAGTCTGTTATTTTCCTTTCTAAAAAGCGTCTGGTTTGTAATAGAATATTTATTAATGAAAAATCAAAAATTTCCAAAAAAAAGTTATCTCTTTGCTTTTCGCACTTGTAGGGCAGAACTACGCCCGGTCTGATTCATGCGGGGACATGATACGTAGGCAATCCACATAAGATTTGACCACTACTAAAAAAAGAGTAAAGAAGAAAAAAAAAAGAAGAAAAAAAAAAGAGAAAAGAAGAAAAGAAAGAAAATAAAAAAAGAGATAAAGAAAGTTTCGGAAACACTTAAACAAGGCACAAACAAAGTAAGCCGGAATGACGCATGCGGTCGAAGCAAAGACATGTTAGAAATGGTTAAACTGCCTAGGAACATTGCATCCCCCAACGTGAAATTGCAATATGTGTTAAACTCTAACGCTAACAAGTTTGTTGTTTATCCAGAGATTTCAAACCAGTTAGTTTGTTAGAACATTCTGGCAGATTACCATTACCAAACAAGATCCAAAGGGCCCGTACTAAAAAGCATGACTAGTTCAGACCAAAGTGTCGAGGATGAAAGGACGGAGAATCAAATGCTGAAAGAGGAAATGGATAAGATGAGACAGGAGATGAAAGAAATGCAACTGGACTTAGCTAGGGTGCAAAAAATGTCTAACCCTCCCGTTATTCCCACTCTCCCACCAGGACACACGCTGGAATACCCTCCCCCGGCCCTTCGACAAGCTTCCCCAGTCACCAATACTATCAGGGAAGAAATGCCTATGATCCCCAAGCTTCACAACCCAATCAGAACCCTCCCCCACCAAATGTCCCTGTTTTCGTGGCACCCCCACCAGCCACACTGCAAAGATCATCCAGCGAGTCGTTGTTTCAGGCTCACAATAACCAGTATTATCCCCCTGAACCAACCTTCAAAGCACCCGAGCCTCATACTTATAATACTCACTTCGAGCTCCTGGTAGAGACTGAAAAGCCTGCTAAGATCCCAAAGCAAGACGAAGTGCTTCGAAAGTTTAAAAGCCTGGAGCAATCCTTCAGGAATATCCATGGGTTAGGCAACCAATTCAGTGTGGCCTACAAAGATTTGTGTTGATTCCCCGATGTTCAATTGCCTGCAGGTTTTAAGATACCAAAGTTCGATCTATATGAGGGACATGGTGATCCCATGGCACATCTACGAGGTTTCTGTAGTAAGATGAGAGGGGTAGGTGGAAAGGATGAGCTGCTGATAGCCTATTTTGGTCAAAGTTTAAGCGGGTCCGCATTGGAATGGTACATGAGGCAGGATCCTAGCAGGTGGTATACCTGGGACGATCTAGCACAAGCATTTGCAGGTCACTTCTAGTATAACCTTGAGATCGTCCCTGACCGTCTCACATTGCTGAAACTTGAGAAGAAGCCCGGGGAAAGCTTCCGAGAATTTGGGTTCCGCTGGATAGAGCAGGCAGCAAGAGTTGATCCTCCAATGAGAGAGGGGGAGATGGTGGACTACTTTTTGCAGACTCTAGAGCCAACTTACTTTGGTCACTTGGTGACGTCAGTTGGCAAATCTTTCAACGAGGTGGTGAAAATGGGCGGTATGATTGAAGAGGGACTTAAGTCCAACAAAATCTTGAGCTATTCGGCGATTAAAGCAACCACTCAGGCCATCCAAAGCGGCACGAGAGGTGCGCTCGGAAATAAGAAAAGGGAAGATGTCGCAACAGTCGAGGTAGGTACTTGGTCCAGATCCAGAGGTCCCCCCCTCACTACCAACCTAAATCCCATCACTCAAATTACCCACACATTCCATATGGCCCTCCACAGCCCTACTACCCACCACAAGAGCCACATTTCTCTATCCATCACTCCCAAACTTACACCCAGCCTCCGGCACGCCCGCAATGGCGTGCGCTGGCTCCCCAAAATACATGTCCACCTCCACAAAACACATATCCACCTCCACAAAACACATATCCACCACCAAGGGCCTACAGGAATCCTTCGGGACCAAGTTTTCGTAGGAATCAGACTTTCAGGAATGAAAGGGTGCAGAGGCCAAGAACATTTACTCCGCTGGGAGAAACCTACACTACTCTGTTCTACAAATTGAGGTAGTTAGGCCTATTGAGTCCTGTGGAGCCCAAATTGCCAAATCCCCTTCCCAAAAATCTAGATCACTCGGTAAGCTGTGAATATTGTTCGGGGGCTCCCGGGCATGATACTGAGAAGTGTTGGAAGTTGAAGACTGCCATACAAGATCTTATTGACACAAATAGGATTGAGGTCCAGGAGCTAGAGGCACCTAACATCAATCAGAACCCTTTGCCAGCACACCATGAAGCCCACATGATCGAACTAGTGCACGAAAGAGGGAAGCTCAAGAAGCCCTCACAAACGGTAATGATGATCTGTGCCAGTCCGAAAGAAAAGTCGATCAGTGGAAAAGCGGTAGTACAGTCGGAAAGGGTAGAAGGCAAGCCAATAATGGTGATAGGGAAGAGTTCGTCTGATATTGCCAAGAATCCAGAGCCGGTCAAAGTAACGGTGCAAGGGATATCAAGCAAGCCAGTAGTCGTGAAGGGGGCATGCACAGGACCAGTTGTTATCAGGCCAGTAATGCAGTTGTTGATAATCAGCGAGAAAGTTGTGCCGTGGAGCTACAATCAAGTAATGGTAATGCACAGGGGGGAGGAAGTTGTGGAAGAAGTATGTGAGGCATAGGGGTTAACTCGTTCGGGAAGGTGTTTTGCTCCCGCAGAGTTAAGAAGGGCCAATCCAGTAGCGACAAAGAATCCAATTACCGAGGAAGAGGCGGAAGAATTTTTAAAGAAAATGAAGGCACACGATTACTCCATTGTGGAGCAGTTGAGGAAGACCCCGGCATAGATCTCATTGTTATCATTGTTGATCTATTCAGACGAGCACCGTCGGGTATTGATGAAAATTCTGAATGAAGCCCATGTTCCGGATAAGATCTTTGTGAACCATCTGGAGAAAATAGCAGACAAGATTTTCGAGGTCAACAGGGTCACTTTTTCAGACGATGAGTTGCCCGTGGAGGGTACAGAACATAATAAAGCCTTTTATTTGATTGTGAAGTGTGAAGACTCGGTAATCACTCGCGTACTGATTGATAATGGGTCCAGTGCCAATATCTGTCCTTTGGCCACATTGAACAAACTGAAGGTCGATGGTGATAGGATTCACAAGAACAGCATCTATGTTCGAGGGTTTGACGGTGGTGGTACAGACACGGTGGGTGATATCATACTGGGATTGACCATTGGTCCAGTCAAGTTCACCATGGAGTTTCAAGTGTTAGACGTGGCACTGTCATATAATCTTCTGTTGGGGTGACCCTGGATCCACGCCGCCAAAACAGTGCCTTCTACACTACATCAGATGGTCAAATTCGAGTGGGATAGGCAAGAGATCGTAGTACATGGGGAAGACAATGCAAGCGCCGTAAGTAATGCCATCGTACCCTTCATAGAGACTGATGATGATAAGGGGCCGTGGGTTTACCAGGTTTTCGATACGGTTTCAGTGGACAAAGTTCCCGAAGGTGAAAGCGTCCCACTTCCCAAAATAGCGGCTGCAACTGTCATGGTAGCTTCGGAGATGTTGAAGAACGGGTTTGTGCCAGGCAAAGGTTTAGGGGCTGATCTTTAGGGTATTGTTCAGCCGGTTTCTTTGCCCCAAAATCTGGATACCTTTGGGTTGGGGTTCAAGCCTACAGCGGCGGATGTGAGACAGGCCCGCAAGTTGAAGAAAAGAGTTTGGGTTCTTCCCAAGCCAGTTCCGCACCTATCCAGATCATTTGTCAGAGCAGGTATCAGAAAGTTGTCGGTCCCGAAAGTTCTCGGACCACTGATTGGGCCAGATGGAGATCTGAATGAGGGCTTTGAAAGGCTGTTCGTCGATGTCAACATGGTAGAAGCTGGAGAAGGGTCCAGTAAGTTAGATGGACAGTTTGTGGGGCCTAGGGAAAAAATCAACAATTGGATGGCTACTCCCCTTCCTACCCGGAGGGAGTCTTGGTAGTGGGCTCTGATTTTTCTTTCTTGTTTTTTTGGATTATTCCAGGGTTGTAATCCAGTTTTGTTTTGTATTCGGCAAAGTGTGAAACTCTGTTATCCCGTATTTTAATAAAGTGAAAGGTTTTGTTCTTCTTATTTTGTTTTAACTTTGTTTTCTTCTTTTCTCTTTCTAAAAGTTCTCTTTATATTGGTTCTAATGACATGGCATGCACAACGGATCATCAACCCAGTCTAAGAAATCAATCTGATTTCGGACTAATTGTACAAGAGGTCGATTATGATGATGAATCGGAATACGATGAGGATGAAGCCTTCGAAGAGATAAACAGAGAGTTAAGCCAGTTTGAGGAGAAATCCAAACCCAACTTAAATGACAAAGAACCCATCAATTTAGGGGATGCAGATGATATCAGGGAAACTAAAATAAGCATCCACATTGCACCGAATATCAGGGAAGAACTAATCAAAGCACTTATTGAGTTCAAAGACGTTTTTGCATGGTCGTATGATGGCATGCCGGGGTTAAGCACTGATTTAGTGGTTCACAAATTGCCCATTAACCCGGCATGCCCTCCCGTCAAGCAGAAATTGAGGAAGTTCAAAATAGACATGAGTGTGAAGATTAAAGAGGAAGTAACCAAGCAGCTGCAAGCAAAGGTTATTCGGGTCACTCGATATCCTGATTGGTTGGCTAATGTGGTGCTAGTGCTGAAGAAAGATGGGAAGATCAGAGTGTGTGTCGATTACCGCAATTTGAACAGGGCAATCCCCAAGGATAATTTTCCATTACCCAACATCCATATCTTGATCGATAATTGTGCCGGACGTGAGATCGGGTCTTTTGTGGATTGCTATGCTGGGTATCATCATATTCTGATGGATGAAGAAGATGCGGAAAAGACGGCCTTCATTACACCGTGGGGGACTTATTGCTACCGGGTAATGCCATTTGGTTTGAAGAATATTGGGGCAACGTACATGAGAGCAATGACTACTGTGTTTCATAACATGATACACAAAGAGATTGAGGTATACGTGGACGATGTGATCATAAAATCCAAGCATCAGAAGGACCACGTAGCAAACCTAAGGAAGTTTTCCAAACACTTCAAAGGTACGATATTAAGCTCAACCCGGCCAAATGTGCATTTGGTGTTCCATCTGGAAAGCTGTTGGGATTCATCGTCAGTCAGCGGGGCATTGAGTTGGACCCGTCAAAGATCAAATCCATCCAAGATTTGCCACCGCCGAATAACAAGACAGAAGTAATGAGTCTGTTGGGAAGGTTGAATTATATCAGCAGGTTTATTGCTCAACTCACAGCAACTTGTGAACCCATTTTTCGGCTACTGAAGAAAGATGCTGCGGTAGAATGGACGGCAGAATGTCAGGAAGCATTTGACCAAATCAAAGGATATTTGTCAAATCCACCTGTGTTGGTTCCACCTTAGCCGGGAAGACCATTAATTCTTTATCTAACGGTCCTGGAGAATTCGTTTGGCTGCATACTGGGGCAACACGACATTACAAAAATGAAGGAGCAAGTTGTCTATTATCTCAGCAAGAAGTTTACAGGCTATGAGGTTAAGTACACTCAACTCGAGAAGACATGTTGTGCCCTAACTTGGGTGGCCCAGAAATTAAAGCATTATCTATCATCATATACTACTTATCTCATTTCACGCTTGGATCCACTGAAGTATATTTTCCAGAAGCCTATGCCCACATGGAGATTGGCGAAATGGCAAATATTACTCACAGAATTCGACATCGTCTATGTGACGAGGACGGCAATGAAGGCCCAAGCATTGGCTGATCACTTGGCTGAGAATCTTGTTAATGAAGAATACGAGCCCTTGAGGACGTATTTTCTTGATGAAGAAGTGATGCATATAGATGAGTTGGAAATAACCAAGGAACCAGGATGGAAGCTTTTTTTCGATGGAGCCGCAAATGCGAAGGGAGTTGGAATAGGAGCGGTACTTATTTCTGAAACAGGACATCACTATCCTGTTACGGCTCAGCTGCGGTTCTATTGTACCAACAACATAGCTGAGTATGAAGTATGCATTTTGGGTCTACGGCTAGCTGCAGACATGGATGTCTAGGATGTTTTGGTCTTGGGAGACTCGGACCTCCTGGTGCATCAGATTCATGGTGAATGGGAAACAAGGGATTTGAAGCTCATACCATATCGACAATGTTTGCATGATCTGAGCAAGCGATTTCGATCAGTGGAGTTCAGACACATCCCAAGAGTTCATAATGAGGTTGCCGATGCTTTGGCCACCTTAGCATCAATGTTGCACCACCCAGATAAAATTCATGTTGACCCATTGCATATCCAGGTTCGTGATCAGCATGCTTATTGCAACATGATAGAGGAAGAAATGGATGGCGAGCCATGGTTTTATGATGTCAAGGAATACCTCAGGATGGGGATATACCCTAAGCAGGCCACCGGAGATCAAAAGAGAGCCATTCGGCGATTGGCAAATGGATTTTTCCTCAGTGGAGGAGTGTTGTACAAAAGAACACCAGATTTGGGATTGCTGAGATGTATAGATGCTAGTCAAGCCACGACAGTTATGACAGAGGTACATACTGGAGTTTGTGGGCCACATATAAGCAGATATGTATTGGTGAAGAAGATTCTTCGAGCAGGGTACTATTGGCTCACTATGGAGCATGATTGTATCAGTTTCATGCGGAAATGCCATCAGTGTCAGATACATGGAGATATGACTCATTCTCCGCCGACAGAATTGCATACAATGTCAGCACCATGGCCATTTATCATCTGGGGCATGGATATCATTGGACCAATTGAGCCAGCAGCTTCCAACGGTCATAGGTTCATTCTGGTGACCATCGATTATTTCACTAAGTGGGTTGAAGCTAAAACTTTCAAGTCGGTAACCAAGAAGGCAGTGGTAGATTTTGTTCACTCCCATATCATTTGTAGATTTGGAATCCCAAAGGTGATCATCATGGATAATGGTGCTAATCTTAACAGCAATTTGATGAAAGAGGTATGTCAACAATTTAAGATTACACACCGCAATTCCACCCCATATCGTCCCAAGGCGAATGGAGCAGTTGAGGCAGCCAACAAAAACATAAAGAAGATACTTCGGAAGATGGTAGAAGGTTCGAGGCAATGGCATGAAAAATTACCATTTGCATTGTTGGGTTATCGCACTACTGTCCGTACTTCAGTAGGGGCAACTCCTTATTTGTTGGTATACGGAACTGAAGCAGTAATACCGGCAGAAGTTGAAATTCCATCCCTTCGGATTATCGCTGAGGCTGGGATTGATGACGATGAATGGGTCAAAGCCCGATTGGAGCGTATGAACTTGATTGATGAAAAGAGATTGGCAGTAGTATGCCATGGCCAATTGTATCAAAGGAGGATGGCAAGAGCATACAACAAAAAGGTGTGTCCCCGGAAGTTTGAAGTGGGTCAGCAAGTGCTGAAACGCATCCTCCCACATCAGGCCGAAGCAAAAGCAAGTTCGCCCCGAATTGGCAAGGGCCATTCATTGTAACCAGAGTGTTGTCCAATGGCGTCTTATGTTTAACAGATATCGAAGGGAAATGCGTCGACATGGCTATCAATTTGAACTCAGTTAAGAGATATTATGTATGATTTCTTTTAATTGTAATTGTTGTTTGTTTGTACTTGGCATTTATCGGAGAATGAAATAACAGAGGCAATTCTTTCTTCTATCCAAACACTTTAACCTTTGCTTCCCCCCTTTGAGCCTTATTTATTCTTTCATACCCCTCTTTTGGAATCAGTAATGAAAATGAAAGAAAAGAGAAGAGAAAATAATGATAATAAAGACAGAAGAAAAGTCACAAGAAAAACAAAGGAATTGGAAACTACGTTTGACCTGATTCCTCAAAAAGGATACGTAGGCACCTCACGGCTCGGTCATAGTGTAAAAAACAACAAAATAAAAATCCCCAAGCAAGAAAAACTGGGGCAGAAGTTTGTGTTTATAATTTTGGGAAGAAAGTTTGATTCCAAGAGTTGTACTGTTTTATCCATCAAAATTATTTTGAACTTTTGACACCCCTTTTTTCTTTTAGCCATACACAAAAACCCATATTGATGCCCAAACAAGACCTCCCGATCAGTATCCGAGAAGTGCCAAGTCAGGCAAACGGAAGTCGGGAACAACACTCTGATCCCCAGCAGAGAAGAAAATCATAAGCTGGAAATGAATTGATAGCTGAAAGAATCCCCAGCAGAGAGAGTCATATCGGCAGCACTCCAATCCCCAGCTGAAAAATAAAATAAAATGAGAGAGTTTTATCGGTGAAAACCTTCACAGGCACCATAAGGCGATGAAAGATGAGAGAAATAAAACGAGAGAGTCTTATCGGTGAAAACCTTCACAGGCACCATAAAACGATGGGAGTTGAGAGAAATGAGAGAGTCTTATTAGTGAAAACCCCTCGAAGGGCACTATGAGGCGACAAGTCAAGATTGGCGGAAAGGGTCCGCATTTGGCAAAAGGTTGAGTGTTTGTTTGTCCCCAGCAAGATGAGGCCGTCCGAAAGATTGATTGATACGAATAGACTGGGTTGATTAATCCGGAATGCATGACATTATCGTTGGGATCGATTGTATCATTCAGATAAGTTCTTTTCTTTCTTTCTCCCCAGCATTTGTTCTGAAAAACTTCTTCTTTTTCTATTTTTTGCAATCATCACTTTTTCATTTCTTGGTTTAAAGACTTTACCTCCCCAGCAGTTTGTTTTTGAAAAGGATTTTCAGAGCTTACTACCAGTTGCCAAAATGGTGCAAAGCAAAAAGGCGAATAGGACAGGCCAAAATAAGGCGACAAAGCGAAAAGAAGTTTGCCGTAAGACCAAATGATGAATGGGTCTAGATCCCAAGAGGACCAAATTTCTAGAGGAAGTTGGAGAAAAACGGAAAAGCAACAGTTAAAAGGTTATGAGGATCCCCAGCAGATTTGCGAGATACAGGAACAACTCCGACAGATTCTCGACCAAGTTCCGCAATGGTCGGACAACACAGAGCGGGGAAGGAAGAGAAAAGAAAAACCATCCCCAGCAGGAGTATCATCCTCAGCAAATAATATCATCCCCAGCAAGTTTTGTAATAAAACGCAAAGCAGGGAAAGGGAGAAGGGAAAAGTCATCCCCAGCAGGAGTGGCACGACCACTCACCACGTTATAAACTAACAAATTTTTCTTTGATTTGAAGCAGGGAAAGGAAATTCTATCGACAGCGGGAAGACATGGCCACAAAGAAGATTATCAAATTGGAGCAGAAAAGTTTCTCTCATTGCAAAAATTTTCTTGAAATCAGATACCCACTTGGGGAAGATGGAAGATAACACAAGTTTTGAAGGAAGTGGAATCCCCCGCAGTTTACGGAAGAAAGAATACAAGTTTTAAAGAAAGCAATCTTGGAAGAAGCAAGATAACCCAAGTTTTAAGGGTAGTGGTCTCTGAATCAGTGCCATCCCCACCATTGTTAAAGGGAGGAAAGTAACTAGTCTTAAAGAAGGAAGATAATTCCCCAGCAGTGTTATCCCCGGCAGGTTTCAGAGAAGTGAGAACACCAGCTTGAGGAAAGTAGTTCCAGTGGAAGGAAGACACCAGCTTTAAAGGAAGTAGACTGTGAAAAAGGAAAATAACATAGTTGTGAATAAAACACCGGTGTTGTCCCCAGCAGTTTTCGGAGGAGTAAGATACCAGTTTTGAGGGAAGCAATTCTGAAAGAGGATGATTCAAGTTAGAAGGGAAATGGTTCGGGAGGCAGGAAGGAACAACATCAGTAAAACACATTTTTTAAGAAGTAGTTTAAGTCAGGAGCCCACCTGGAGAATGGAGGTGTTATATTTTGAAGAGTTAGTTGAAGTCAGGAGCCCGCCTGGAGAATGGAGGTGTTATATTTTGAAGAAGTAGTTAAAGTCAGGAGCCCGCCTGGAGAATGGAGGTGTTATATTTTGAAGAGTTAGTTGAAGTCAGGAGCCCGCCTGGAAAATGGATGTGTTATATTTTGAAGAAGTAGTTGAAGTCAGGAGCCCGCCTGGAGAATGGAGGTGTTATATTTTGAAAAGTTAGTTGAAGTCAGGAGCCCACCGGGAGAATGGAGGTGTTATATTTTGAAGAAGTAGTTGAAGTCAGGAGCCCGCCTGGAGAATGGAGGTGTTATATTTTGAAGAGTTAGTTGAAGTCAGGAGCCCGCCTGGAGAATGGAGGTGTTATATTTTGAAGAAGTAGTTGAAGTCAGGAGCCCACCTGGGAGAATGGAGGTGTTATATTTTGAAGAAGTAGTTGAAGTCAGGAGCCCGCCTGGAGAATGGAGGTGTTATATTTTGAAGAAGTAGTTGAAGTCAGGAGCCCGCCTGGAGAATGGAGGTGTTATATTTTGAAGAGTTAGTTGAAGTCAGGAGCCCACCTGGAGAATGGAGGTGTTATATTTTGAAGAAGTGGTTGAAGTCATGAGCCCGCCTGGAGAATGGAGGTGTTATATTTTGAAGAGTTAGTTGAAGTCAGGAGCACGCCTGGAGAATGGAGGTGTTATATTTTGAAGAAGTAGTTGAAGTCAGGAGCCCGCCTGGAGAATGGAGGTGTTATATTTTGAAGAAGTAGTTGAAGTCAGGAGCCCGCCTGGAGAATGGAGGTGTTATATTTTGAAGAGTTAGTTGAAGTTAGGAGCCCGTCTGGAGAATAGAGGTGTTATATTTTGAAGAAGTAGTTGAAGTCAGGAGCTCGCCTGGAGAATGGAGGTGTTATATTTTAAGAAGTTGTTGAAGTCAGTAAAGCAGAGGAATACAACAAAAATCCCTAGCATCAATTCAAGTTCGGAAATCAGAAGGAAGGCAACAGTGGTCGGAAGAAGGCAGTTCAACCTTCGAGGAAAAATGATTCGAAGCTCACAAGAAGGGAATAAGCAGTTCGAGATCGGCAATCAAGGGAGAATACAAGTCAAATCAGAAGTAAAGAAATACCAGAGAAAACACAAGGCAGCAAGGCAGCAACAGTCACATGACCAAGTTTGAGAATAAATTTTGTAATTCATAGATCATAGCTTAGTATAACTTCTTTATCTTTCATCAAGGTGTAATAAGGAGGTCAGTAAGCTGTAACATCAGTAGCAACGGCAGAAACAACAAAAAGGCAGTCTCATGGTAGTCCCAGCTACCGAAACTTCCCGAACTACATTGACCAGATTCCCTTTTAGCCAGGGATATGTAGGAAACCTTTGAAGCAAAGGTTCGGTTAAAATCTTTTCAAAAAATGCTTCACACGGAGTATTCCAACGGGCAAAAATCGCTCGTATCCGCTCACTTTATCTTTGCACAAAAACTCTTCGTGTTTCCGGACAAAGAGGGGCAGCTGTGAGCACGTAATTTTTGCCCTACGAGAACTACTCCCAGAAAATTCAAAACAAAATAGTTTTGTGTTGTTTGCAGTTGTTGCGAATTTTGTGTTATTTTTCTTATATTGTTTGCATTCGTTCGTGCTTGTTTATTTGTTAAATTAAGAATAAAATAGCAAAAAATATGGCATTTGCATTTAGGGTTTGATTTTTGCAATTGTTTAGTTAATCAAGAAAATTGGTGTTTTGCCAAAAATGAGAAATCACAAAAATAATGTACTTTGCATTTTTTTACATTTAAGGTCTAGTTGTGTGATTTTATTTTAAATTGGTACTTAATCATGTGTGATAATTATTATTAAGAGCTAATTAGTATTTTAATAATTTAATTTGGTTTATAATTTAACTTAGAATTTTAGTTTCAATAATTAGAAAAAGAGAAAAAAAAGAGAAGAAGAAGAAAGAACAAAAGTAGGAAGGAAAATCGGATTGGGCTCAAATCCCTGGCCAATGGCATATCCCAAACCCGGTCCAGGCAGCCCCTCTCATAGGACGGTGAAACGACGTAGTATAGGAGCCAAACTACGTCATTTCAATGGCAAAAATCTCAGCCATTCAACCAAACCACATCCAACGGTCACAGATCAATACATGTATCCAAGAACCGAACCCGACCCATTTGTCCAAAAACCAACCCGGTCTCAAGAGTGTCTAAACGACATCGTTCCATTAAGTGAATTGATCCAAGCCGTTGATCTTAATCGATCTAACATCCTGGATCAAACCTTTCCCCAGTATATAATCCTAAGACCGCACCCCGCCCCCCTTAGAACCCCCCCCCCCATTCGTCTCCATCAAAGGGTCTTCAGAGACCAAACCTCGTTCCGCCACTGACCGCCCACCGGAAATCGCCAACGGCGGCGGTCAGTCACCAATGGCCACCCAATTAACACCCCTAAGCCATCTGACCACCCTCGTTACAAATCCAGTACTCGTTTGCTTCGAATCATCTTCAAACTTCTCGAATCTTCATTTGAAGATTCGAGAAAAACCTGGACCTACCCCAAGCCACCCTGAACTCACACCCTGGCACCCCCTGACCTCCCTCATGCCCAAAACACACTTGGTTGGGTTCGAATCTGACCAGAGTTGGACGAATCCCAAATCGAACCCCCAAGAACCCTAAAAACCAAAAATTGAAATCTGTCCAAATTAAAGGATGATTTGGGATCTAATCGACTTTAGTCGAAGTGTTCTCAGTTGAGAACACTCGATAAAGGTCCGTTCGACCTCAAAAATGGTCCGAGTCAGGGTCCAAGTCAGGGTCGTCCATCTTTTCGAGTTCTTGAGGTATTTTCCCTTTCTTGTTTGTTTCATTTTTGGGTTTGGTTATTCTGTTTACTTCGTTTAGTATAGATTTATTGGTTTTTCAATTGTTGTCGACTGATTCTGTCCTTCTCCACCAGACCTTTTATTTGGTCCAATTTTATCATTGCTTCTATTTGCTGTCGATTGTTATGTGGTATAATTTGTGTAATCGATTGAATAAGTGTCGTCGATTAGTCTGGTATGCTTGAATGTTAGATTAGCATGATAATAGTCTAAGTTTTGGTTCATGCTTGTCTGTTTCCCCTCCTGCCTCGTTTGTGTTCTAAGGTTGTATTAAAATGAGCTCGCTGGTATATTTGAACTTAGAACTGAGCCTGTTGGTATATTCAGTTCATTGAACTGGATTTATTGGTCATTTGTTATCCTGAATCTGTCAATACCCTTAAAGCCCTGGTGACTGTTTCTTCTTTTGTATTCCAATTTGATTAAGGCACATGCTCGTCTAGTTGATTTTAGCTCATCTGTTGCTGAGCTAAATATGATTGTTTCCCCAATATAGCTAGTTCAATGTTTGCTGCCCTGAACCCTTAGTCTTCATTTTAATGTCATTTGATTTAATAGTTTGAATTACTGATTGAATTATTAGCTGATTTGAATTGGTCGTAGCTGTTAGTTTTTGGATTAAACTTGGTTAGTGGGTAGATTTGAATAGGTTAGAGTTGAAGTTTCAATGCAGGATGAAAGGGAGTGGGTAGGACAGTAATTTTAGGGCTTTAGGTGGTAATTTGGGAATTGAAAACAGGAAGAAATGGGTAGTTTGAGTGTTCTGTCCACTAAGTACTAAAATACCATTAAACTAATACAATTTTTTGGTGCTAATGGGGAACAAGACATAATGGTGGGGGAAAGGTTTAAAGAAAAGGGTGCCCATACCTATTGGGATTTAAAGAAAGAGAAGACAAGTGTAGTGGGGAACAAAACACATACTAGTGGAATTAAAGGGATAATAGGCAGAATTAGTGGGAAAAAATTCTGCCCAAAGTGCTTTTGAAAGTTGAGGGGCAGGGCAGTGTTTGGTTATAAATAGAGTCACTTAGGACAGATAGAGGGGTGGTTTTTTTTTTGGACACACGGGATTAATCCTGAAAAATCTGAGGAGAAGATTTCTGAGTCTTGAATCAGTTCTGAGAGAGAGTTTAAAAGAAAGGATCCCAGTTTTGAATTAGAATCCAGTCCCTTAATCTATTTATTTCGAGTCTGTGAGTTCGAGTTAGTGGATAAATCAGCTGACTGCATATATTTCAGTCCCTGATTCGTTCTTGGGTTTTGGCATTATTTGAGTTTGTTCTATCAACTCTGTTGGGTTTTCATACTATTCTGGGCTTCGAACTTGGGTGGATTTGTTGTTGGTTATTGTTTGCTGTCCTGCTGTGTTGTATTGCTACTACTGCTGCTGATCCTCTTCTTCTTCTTCTTGTATTGTCAATACCAGGTACACATTTTGTATATTCTTAGCTATTGGAATGAAATGAAGCAAGTTTCCTGCTGCGGAATTATAGTGAAAATTTCTGTTACATATATAGATAAATTATTTATGATGCGTGTATTCGTCCACTGTAGTTAAGTATTCTGAATTCCAATGGATTGTAATGGACTGTTTGCTTTAACTTGTGGTTGTGTTGGACTGTTATAATAGATTTTAGAATTTAGAACATCAATCTGATTTAGTTAAACTAATTAGATGTGTATTCTTGGAAGCCTAAGAATTCTATAGATAACAATCTGATTTAACTTGTGTTGATTAATGGAAGCTCAGTTTGTTTGTTTTTTAGATACATTCCACTAAATTGTTTTCCTGCGATACAGTTGATTTTGAAATCAGTATGACGGCCACTTTAAGTTTGATGGCCCGGAATTCATTGTTACAGCATAAGTGTTGGTAATTCTGGATTAATAGTTCATAGCAGTAGTTAATCGAATTGAACATGCCTTATTAATAAGACTGCTTTGAATCTGCTCGTGGATATTAGTTGTTTAGTCCAAAACACGATCCTTCATTAGGAGTCACCATTAGTTAAACAGATAGAGTAAGCTATATTTTTATATGAGATTCCAATGATTAATTGTTCCTTAGTTTGAGTAAATAAACGTGATTCTCCCTTCTCATAACTTGTTGAGTGCACGTTAGATAACTTGAAGTTGTTCCATTGATTCTGCGTTAAACTAGAATTGAAGTTGAGGTCAGTGATCCACTTTGGACATTTTGGGCTTCGGTACTGTCAGCAACGGCTCAAGTCCAGCTCTGATTGCATGTTCATTTGGACCTGGGCCCAGATCTATAGTTGGTTTGCTCTGTGTACACACTTAGATAAGGGTTTATTTATACGGACCGCATTCAGAACCTAAAAATGAACAAAAGTTGATTTCTATGAGTTCAATAGACCCAGGTCTTCTAATCCTTAAATAATGCAAATAAAAAATAAAATGATAGATTGCTTTAGGATTGGCCTTTTAAAAATGATGAGACAAGCCTCGCCAAATAAAAAATGCAAATTGCGGGGCCCTCAATGAATGGTTAAAATGAAACCTTTAGAATTCGGGACAGGCTATTTAGCGAATTTTACGGTCTTCCTCAAAATAACAACGCGCTAGTCTCTTCAGGTGCGTATTTTAATAACATTACCTCCCTAAACTCGGGTGCACATTTATGTGACCCAAATCCAAATCTCAACGGAGTCGAAATGTGTCGATAACCATGGGTACATTGATGTGACGTGGTTCGAGATACGTTTTCACAATGTTGAAATTCTCTGTTAAAATAATAATAATAAAAGCGGTATGTAGTTAAAATTTGCACATAGGTTCAACATGTATTAAAATTAGATAAATAAGCCGAATATGACAGTTGAGCGACCGTGCTAGAACCACGAAACTCGAGAATGCTTAACACCTTCTCCCGGGTTAACAGAATTTCTTACTCGGATTTCTGGTTCGCGGACTGTAATACAGAGTCAATCTTTTCCTCGATTCGGGATTCAACCGGTGACTTGGGACACCATAAATCTCATAAGTGGCGACTCTGAAATAAATAAATAAATCTCGTTTCGATTGTCCTTTAATTGGAAAAACTCCATTTTCGCCCCTTTGCGGGCGCAGGTGAAAAAGGAGGTGTGACAGGAGTGATGTTGTTCAACAAATACCTAAATATGCACTCTCTCCCGAGTAATACACACTAAATAAGAACAGTCAATTGAGAGCTATTCAACCAACCACAATAATAACGTAGTTGAACAAATAGAGAAAATACTACAGCAAATCTATATTACGTAACAGAAAAATCATACTCCAAAAAGTTCCATCAAAACCCTACATAACAAATTAGTTATTCTTAATAGTATACATAACTACAATACTAGAATTAATAACCAATAATGGAAATAGGAAAAAGGAAGTGAAAACCTCGTCGAAGAATTCTCCGCCTTGCTCCTAGTGTGTTCTTGCCTCCTTAGGTCGAATCCTGGTCTCCACGACAACCTCGTGCTCTCCTTAGGTCTAAAGTCTATCTCAAACTCGATCTCTCCCCCCAAAAGTGGCGTTTTTAGGTCTATTTATATGTGTAGGAAAATACCAAAATGTGTAAGCTAAGTCCTAGTCAAACCAGGAGACGAATAAGGTCTTCAAAACTCGGACTGGACCTGGTTTTAGGCTAGCAATGCCAGGCTAACGCCAGCCTCAGCCTAGCTTTAAGCTGGCGTCAAGATGGCTTTTGCCCGGCTTCTCCTTTTCACCATTCTCGAGCGCACTTTCGACGTTTAAGCATATCTTTAGCTCTACTTTTATTTCCGATGCACCTACACATAAAATAGAATCCATTACGCTCAAACAAAATGTAATTTAACATTAAGCATGTAAAACGCAAGGTATATAATGTGCTAAATCATTAATTCTAGCCACACATCAGAGCGTCGTAATCCTCCTCCGCTATTTTGTTAGCAACACTGAAGCGCTCGATTTACCATCGACCACCTGCTTCGTTTTTACAGTCCCCGAGTTCTCCGAGGGGGGTTAATCAAGCTCGTTTGTCGGGCAAGTAAGGCTCTGTTTTTGGGCATCGATGAAGATCGGGATCGAGGCTGGCTAGAGAGATTCATTTGGGTAAAAATCGAAGATCTAATTCCCTCTGAATTCTTGTCGTTCCCTGAAAAATGGAACTCAGCCCATAAGTTTCTTTCGTTTTTGAGTACTTGGAATTTCCTTTTTTCTTTTTTATCTTCTTATTGCCTGCTCCTACCATCGTAACAATTTTTGAGAAGAAGATTCTCTCTCTAGCAAAGATACAAATTTTACCTTTTCATCAAGATTCATACTCATATTATTCCATACTTTTTCATCATATCCGAGAATAGTTCAAACATTCTAGGATTTATCCGCCATTCATTATTGTCAGGAGGAATAATCATCTATATCATTCATTATTGGATGAATCGTTCTTCTTATTTACATAAATGTCATTTATTGCTATTTATTGTTTGATATTCCTCTATTATTGCTCACATCTTTTGGAATATTAAATGTGCATTACTTTCAGTTTCCCACCGACTTTATCTTACGTTATCCATATTGTCAAGTTCTAAATCTAGAGATATTATCATTTATTAATTTTAACCCCCCATTACATAAATGTAATGTTTAACTGAAAGTTTATATTTTTTCGTCAAACAAGTCTCCCAGATAAGAAATGAGGATTCAATTCTCACTATTATTCTTCTCCTTTTTCCTTCCTTGCTTCACCCATATAATAAAAATAATTTAAAAGAAAGTTAAATGAATATCAAAACGTTAGTTAATTGGATAAATCCTTATTCAGACGAGTCTCCATTTCATAAAAGGTCATTGCTTAATGACATTTCTATTGTGAGCTCCTCCATTTTGCCATAACACACCTTTTCAGTTGAAGGTTCAAATTTACCCTTGATGTATTCGGTTTATTTTATATTTTGTACGACGTATTTACCCTTCGATCCATAAAAGCCCTGTATCATTAATTCCATCTCTTATTTGCCTCTCGCTTTAACAGTTGTCTAGCTTGACTCTAAACGTTAGTCGGAGCTACTTAGACCAACAAAAGATTTAAATTTACCTCTAAACTATCAACGTAGTTTGTATATATCTTTTAATTAAAATATTTTCTTTAACAATTGAAAAAATCCAAATATATTCATGTACAATTTAAAATATTCAAATTTATCCCTACATGGCTTGACCAATGGAAAACCATTAGGCATTAGTGGACACCTATTAGTAGGAGGGATATATTTATGAAAGATAACAGTGGAACTTCTACGAATCAAAAGTCAAATGATGCATATATATAAAAAAACAAATTGCAATTGTTAAGTGTATATTTGGACATTTTCTATACCAATTATGAATTTATGACTGACTCATTGTCTGGGGTTAATGGATTCGAAAAAAGAAAAGGAAAACTTACACAAATGTCCCAAATAAGTCTCAACTTATCAACCTCCAGTCATTAGTCATAGACTTACTTGTATAGGTTGAAATTTGAACGACCACATCCGTTACTGAGTGTAGCAAAGAACGAGGTCCTTATGATGTAGCATCTTTTGGTCGCTATGAAGGGTGACAACTAATAGTGGCTAGTGAACCCACGGCGTCTGCAATAGTGTTAGCATGATAGGGAACAATAGAAATATGCCTTTCGTATATTCCTTATGTTGTACCTTTTTTAGGGTAAAAAGAGGGATTGTCCCCTATAAAGAGGGGAAAAAAGAACACTCTATAAGGGGGAATAAAGAAAGAACAACTTGGCTTATTACAGATCAAAATCCTTACATCACCCTTGGTCTTGACTAATTGCATTCATTGTTATATTCTCTTACACTTGAAGTTCTCGCATTTACGAATAATCATTTGGTTCCAACATATTAGGAAGCATCATTCACCTTATTTTACCCTGGCACCATCTAATCTAGATTTTATTATGCTTAGCTGAGATTTACCTCTTCATTTTCATTAATTGATTTAATCAAGAGGGTTTTAATATCTTTTGATCCAACAATTTGACATCGTCTGTGAGGATTTCTTTAGCTAAGATTTTAGTTTCATCTAGATCCTTGAAAGGGATAATCACCTCTTCCTAGCTTTACAAAAACCAACAATGGTAAAAAAGGGAGACGCAAGGTTAAAAGCGATAGCATGTGTCACAACCAACCTCCTGGATTCCATCATCGAAGCCGATAGGGAGGATAACGAAAATGCGACACCGAGCGCTACACTTGAGGGAGATACCTCACCCCTCACCCCCGTACGAAAGCGTGACTGTTTCACGCAAAAAGGGAGCCTCCACATCCGCAACAGTAGAAGCACCACCAGCTGTGATAAGGCTATTGGAAGAGTGGCTGACAAACACTCTGAGAAACAAACTTGATAAACCCGTTCAAAGGGATATCGGAGGCACAATACACGCAGACGCCGTAACAGTCGCCGGCGAACTAGAAACTCCACGCACAGGTAACACTCATATTGTTGTTGATACAGGTAACAACGCACTCGCAACCATCCAAAAGAAAATGGAGGGAATAAAAAAACAACTTTGCTTATTGCAGATCGAAATCGTTACATCACTCTTGGTCTTGACTAATTGCATTCATTGTTATATTCTCTTACATTTGAAGTTCTCGCATTTACGAATAATCATTTAGTTCCTACATATTAGGAAGCATCATTCACCTTATTTTACCCTGGCACCATCTAATCTAGATTTTATTACGCTTAGATGAGATTTACCTCTTCATCTCATCAATTGATTTAATCAAGAGGGTTTTAATATCTTTTGGTCAAACAAGTTGGCGCTCCGTGATCAGATGAAGGAGCATCAAGAAAGGGTTGATAAAATACCGGGCGCTCCGAAGTTGCTACCGAAACGGGGCATCGGTCGATTCGTTGAGCAACCATACAATGAAGGAGAAGCCCCCCACTCCATTCCAAAAACCTTCAAAATCCTACCATACTTGAAAATACATGATGATACTACAGACCCGGAAGATCACATAACCCACTACGTCACAGCCGTAAAAGGCAACGATATGTCAAAAGAACAAGTGTCATTGGTGCTGCTGAAAAAGTTTGGTGAAACCCTGACAGAGGGAGCGGTGACTTGGTACTCATAATTTCCAGTACAATCAATATCAACATTCGAAGAAATGGCAGACAAATTTGTCACCGCTCATGCAGGAGCGAAGAAGGCGGAAGCCAGGGTAAACGACATCTTTGTCGTTAGACAGACGACGGGCGAGGGACTTAGGGACTTCCTAGCTAGATTCAACAGGGTGAGAATGAGCCTACCAAACGTATCAGAGGGGATGGCGGTAGCAGCCTTCCAAAATGAGTACAGCATGAATGGGTCGAAAGCTACCAAAAAGCTGTTGAATATGCTCATGAAATACCCTCCCACCACTTGGGAAGAAATCCACAATGCCTATTGTGTCGAAGTAAGGGCAGACGATGACGACCTCAATGGTCTGATCTAATGGCGGACATCAGTCCAAACTGAAGTAAGGAAAGATCGTCGAAACGATGGCCGAAGGAATCAACTACCTCATCTCAGTCGGGAGAGACATTAGCCTTACATCCGGACATCCATCCCACCTCCTCCCAAACACGCAGGCATCACTCCTCGACATGCCACGCCATACCGAAATGAAAGAGGTATGCCTCCACTATTATCTGCTCATATCTTTTGTGTTTCTTCTTCAGAAATAGTGTATGCACTAGAGAAGCTCGGCACAAAGGTGCAATGGCTGCAAAAGATAAAATCCAACCCGAGCACTCGGAAATCGAATGTTCTGTGCGAATTCCATCAGGAAAGGGGGCATAAGACCGAAGACTGCATAGGCCTGCGGCAAGAAGTAGTAAGAATGCTAAACCAAGGACACCTAAAAGAACTGTTGAGTGATCGAGGGCGGGCTAATTTTGCTCTAGGGCGTGATCAACCTCAGGGACCCCCAAACCACCTTCACTCACTCATACTATACAAATGATCATCGGCGGTGGCGATGACACGGCAATCAACCATGTAAAATTCACCACTACACACAAACTCAATTGGTTAATCGCTCACGAACGGTACGATGACATCGAAGATAGTATCATCTTCAATAAGTCAGATGCCGACGGTTTGTCTTTCCCTCACTATGATGCTCTTGTTATAACTTTATGTGTTATGGATACCGTTGTAAAAATAATAATGGTGGATGACAAAGCGGCGCATGTATTATGTATCATCGAGTCCTCGTACAAATGAGACTCAAGTATAAAATAATACCATGTTGCAAAACACTAACAGGTTTTAATAATTCAGTTGAAATAACCCTTGGAGAGATGGTGCTGCCCGTTCTGGCCAGAGGAGTCACTCTGGAAACAATGTTTCACGTCATGAATCAAGAAAAAGCCTACAACGCTATCATAGGGCACCCATGGATACACGCCATGCGGGCCATCCCGTCAAGTTTCTATCAAGTAATCAAATTTCCTACTCCATGAGGAATATTCAGCATCTGGGGCGAGCAACGCACCGCACAAGAATTCTACCTTATCGCCCAAGATTATGCACACACCTAACAACTAAAAGGAAAAAGTTCGGAAGCATAGCAGTCAGCCATATCGGGAACCAAACGCCATGTACAAGGCTATCAAAGACCCGGACATCGTAGAAGCCTGCGAGGCAACCGTAGAGGACCTCAATCCCGTCCAACTAGACAACAACAACAGCACAAAAAAAGCTTATATCGGGAACAATCTCTCAAAACCAGGTAAGTTCCATAAATTTTTAACTGACAATGTCGATTTATATGACTTCTCCCATTTAGATATGTCGGGCATCCCAAGAGACATTACCACATACAAGTTGAATGTTGACCCCCTCTACCGGCCTGTGCGGCAAATGAGGAGAAAATTCAATGCCGCAATCAACGATGCAGTTAGCAATGAAGTCGATAAGCTACTCGTTAATGGCTCGGTCTGAGAATCAAAGTATCCTTAGTGGGTCGCCAATGTGGTCATGGTGAAGAATAAAAATGGAAAGTGGCGGATGTGTGTTGACTTTACCGACCTAAACAAAGCATGCTCAAAAGATTCCTTTCCATTACCACACATTGACCAGCTCATCGACGCAACGACGGGGCACGAGTTGCTAAGCTTCTTAGATGCTTATTCTGGTTACAACCAAATTCTAATGGCAGAACAAGACCAAGAAAAGACTACTTTTATCACTCACCGAGGAACATACTACTACAGAGTCATGTCTTTTGGACTTAAGAACACGGGGCAACATACCAAAGTTTAGTCACCAAAATGTTCAAAGATCAACTCGGTAAAACCATAGAGGTCTACATCATCGACATGCTAGTGAAGTCGAAAAGGAAAGAAGATCACATCGATCATTTGAAGGAAGCCTTCGACATATTGAGGCAATACGGCATGAAATTAAATACCGAAAAATACGCCTTCGGCGTAACCTAGGGTAAGTTACATGGCTTTTTGGTGTCGCAAAGAGGCAACGAGGTCAACCCAGATCAGATCAAGGCCATTGAAGGAATACCCGAAATATTAACCAGCAAAAAGCAGGTACAAAAATTGACAGGACGAATAGCCGCCCTATCGAGGTTCATCTCACGGTCATCAGATAGATGCCATAAATTTTTTAATGTATTAAGGAAGGATCATAGACTTTAGTGGAATTCAGAATGAGTCGATGCCCTAAGAAAACTGAAAGCATACCTGTCCTCACCGCCATTACTCGCCAAAGCAGATCCAGGCAATTGCCTCCTGGTCTACCTAGCGGTCTCCGAAGTCGCGGTAACTGCAGTTTTAGTCCGCAAAAACAAAGGTACGCAATCTCCAATTTACTATATCAGCAAAACCTTAATTGATGCTGAAACAAGATACCCCCACCTTGAAAAATTGGCTCTAGAGCTAGTCATAGCTTCACGAAGGGTGACAACTAACAACGGTTAGTGAACGCACGGCATTTGGAGTAGTGTTAGCATGATAGGGAACAATAGAAATATATCTTTCGAATATTCCTTGTGTTGTACTTTTTCTAGGGTAAAAAGGGGGATTGTCCCCTGTAAAGAGGGGGAAAAGTACACTCTATAAGGGAGGAATAAAGAAAGAACAACTTTGCTTATTACAGATCAAAATCCTTACATCACCATTGGTCTTGACTAATTTCATTCATTGCTATATTCTCTTACATTTGAAGTTCTCGCATTTACGAATAATCATTTGGTTCCAACATATTAGGAAGCATCATTCACCTTATTTTACCCTGGCACCATCTAGTCTAGATTTTATTACGCTTAGCAGATTTACCTCTTCATCTTCATCAATTGATTTAATCAAGAGGGTTTTGATATCTTTTGGTCAAACATTACTAAAATTAGCCAAACATATATAAAAATTGTAAAACCAAATAAATAAGGTTCTTTCTCTCAAAGAATCACATGCAAAAATCTCCTTCCATATTTTTAAGCGTGATTAGCAACATTAGATGCAAGACGGAAAGTAAATTTCATGGATGAGGTAGCAAAAATCTAATCAAAAAGGAACTTTTTCAATGGGTACAGTTGAAATTCATTGAAAACATATCGATAAGTCAATATACAAAATTTGAGGAAGATTGGAGGTAATTTGGACTGGTTTTGTATCAAAATTCGTAATTAAATCGTTCAAAAAATTCTTCTACGACACATGTATCACGCATGTATCTCACACACATGTGTACATTAAGGTAAACATGTTGCCCTTTCCTTCAATAAATAGGAAAGCCAAATATGGTAAGAAAATTATAGCAAACGCCTAAATGATCCAATATTCCAATCCAGGGGCAGAGCTAAAACACAGGTTACAGGTTCAGTCGAACTTAGTAGTTTTAATTCAAACTCGATATTTGCCTTAAGAAATTTATTGAATATATATAAATTATTAATTTAGAACTCAATAACTTAAACAGACTAGAATTCCAAATCCATAAATTTTAAATTTTGACTCCACTTCTAATACATTCCACCGTGAAAGACATAAAAGGATAAGAAAAGATCTTGAATCACATAAAGAATCATACCATATTTTTAGGGGGCAAGCATCAATTGCTTTAACGACAAGGTATGCAAAACTTCAATAATTTTTAACCAATTTAGGGATCCCAACAACCTCGAGTCTAGCTACTTCAAATAAATAAGGAGACGTATAGAGATGTTTTGGGTAATTTGATGTTATTTGAGATGTTTTGATAATTGTAACAAGTTCAAATAAGGTATTGGGTCATGTTTGTGCTTTTGGTTGAGGTCCCGGGGGCCTCGGGGTGATTTCGAATGGTTAACGGGAAGATTTGGGACTTAAGAGATTTTAGAAAAATTGTTGCTTCTGGTATTTTCGCACCTGCAGCTTGGGGACCGTAGGTGCGGTGCCGCACGTGCAAGGGTGAGGGCTGCAGATGCGAAATTTGGGCTGAGGGTCAGGTACCGCAGAAGCGGAGTGTTGGATCGCATCTGCGGAATCGCAGATGCGGAAGGGCGATCGCAGGAGTGGTTTTGGGCCGGCTAAGTGAGTTCCACAGAAGCGGACGTGTGTCCGCAAATGCGGTAACGCAGAAGCGGTTGAGGGATCGCAGATGCGAAAACTCCTGGGCAGAATGTATATATATTCTTTCTTCGCAATTTTTGAAGAGTTTAACCATTTTGAACTCGGAATTGGGAGCTTTGGGCGATTTTGAAGAGAGAAATCAAAGAGACTTTGTTGAGGTAAGGATTTTAGACTTAAAACATACTTCTATGGTGATATTTCATGGATTAAGGCTGAAATTAAAGAAATTAAAGGGCTAAAAATGGAGGTTTAGGGCTTGAGTTTAAGAGGGTTTTAAAATGGGGATTTGAGGGGTCAATTGGACTCTGATTTTGATGATTTTGATATGTATGAACTCTTAAGAAGATGAGGAATCTAATGATGTGAAAATTTCTGAGTTTTGAGAAGTGGTACTGGGGCTCGAGTTTTGCTAATTTCGAGATTTTTGGTATTTTCGATTGTTTTTGCTTGGGCTTTGTTCCCTTAGCATATTGTGACGTATTCGTTCTGATTTTGGATAGATTCGACGCGCGTGGATGCCAATTCGAGAGGCAAACGCGTCGCGAGCTAGAGTTTTAGTTGGTTCGAGGTGAGTAATGATTGTAAATGATGCTCTAAGGGTTTGAAACCCCGGATTTCACATTGTAGTGCTATATTGAGGTGAGACCCACACTTGACGACGAGCATGGGGTCGTCCACTATTGGGGATTGTGACTTAGTCTGTCTCAATTGATGATTTTACCGCGTATTTGACTGAAACTTATTTGTTATCATCATGATTTGGGTTGATTGCCATATTTGTGCTTCGTGCCAACTCTTTGAACCCTTCGGGGATTGTCATTACTATTTCCTCATTGTTTGACTTATTACTTGAACTCAGTCCTGATAAATTCTACCATTTTACTATTCAGCCATTTTTTTCTCAGTTTTTAAGACTTAAATGATATTTTAAATGATGTTTGGGCTGAAAACATTGTTTTACTATTGCCTGAAGGGCTTGTGATTATTTTCGGACTGAGTAAGGCCGAGGCCCTATATTTTGAGGAACATTGATATTGATATGAGGCCGAGGGGCTGCGTGCCACAGTAGTGTTATAATGATATTGATGTGAGGCCGAAGGCCTAGATTTGATGCCACGAGATGGCTTGATATTGTGCTTGGGCCGTAAGGGGCCCCTCCCGGAGTCTGCACACCCCCAGTGAGTGACATCGACGAAATATATGAATCGGGCTGCACGCCACAACGATATATTGATCGGGCTGGATCTCGAGTGGCTGGTATTGTTCTGAGTTGTTGCCCGAGGGGCAGATTTGTTGTTACTGTGCCCGAGGGGCGAACTTCTATTTGTTATTTACCTATCAATTACTTGTTTTACTTATTGGAAAAAAAAGGATTTTACTTGAATCTTCACTGTTTTACTATTTTTTAAGTGATTTTACTGCTTCGGTATAGAATGCCTTTTGTTTTACGTGTTTTCTTACTATCAGTCATTATTTATATTTATTACTCACTGGGTCAGAGTTCTCACATTACTCCCTGCACCGTGTGTACAGATTCAGGCATAGCAGGTTTCGCTCCCGAGTGCTGACTCTTTCCAGCTTCAGGCGGATCTTCGAGGAGTCTTTAGGTAGCTCCATGTGTTCGCAGCCTGGAGCTCCTCTCTATCTATTTCTTTACATTCTAGTTTAGTATTTGAAACTCTGTAGTTACATTTGAGGATTTAGTATCGTAGATGCTCGTGACTTGTGACACCCCGGTTAGGGTTGTGTCGGGATGGATTTCCACTTTGTTATCTCTATTTTCGCCAAATATTGCTATTAAATCATGTTTAAATTATCTTTATGTTGTTTAACTGCTTAAAAGGACGAATTGGGTTAGACTGGCTGGCCTTGTCTTCACGAGAGGCGCCATCACGACCGGGTTCGGGGTTAGGGTCGTGTCAGTTGGTATCAGAGCCTAGGTTACATAGGTCTCACGAGTTATGAGCAGATTTAGTAGAGTCTCATGGATTGGTACGGAGACGTTTGTATTTATCCTCAAGAGGCTGTAGAACCTTTAGGAAAAACTTCATGTTCTTGAAACTCTTGTCGTACGAACTTGTTGATCCAAGTACTAAACTTCTGTTATTTTATTATCTCACATATGGTGAGGACGCGAGCTAGCGAACGGGGTGGACGACCACCAGTGCCACCAGTTGAGGCCACCAAAGGCAGTAGACGCAGTCGTGGTCATGGCAGAGGCAGAGCAGCAAGGGCAGCACCTGTGGATCCACCAGCTACCCTAGCTCCGGATCAGGCTTCAGCTATGGATGCTCTAGCAGCACCAGTTCAGGCACCAGCTATGCCCATCATGATTTCGGGTCTTCAAGAGGCCTTGGCACAGATCCTATCAGTTTGCACTAGCCTGGCTCAGGCAGTTTCAGCCACCATAGCAGCAGCTACTTCACAGGCCGGGGGAGGCAATCAGACCCCCGCTGCTCGCACACCTGAGCAGGTAGTGCAGGGAATTCAGATGTCGGGGGCACCTCCAGCCCAGCCGGTTACACTAGCTCAGGAGTTCATAGTACCAGTTATGTCGGACGATGAGTAGTGTCATCTTGAGAGGTTTGGTAGACTCTAGCCTCCGACATTCAGCGGAGCAGAGGGCGAGGATGCCCAGGGTTTCTTGGATAAGTGCTAGCGGATGCTCCATACAGCAGGGATTCTTAAGTCTAGTGGTGTGGCATTTACCACCTTTTAGTTTTCTAGGGCTGCCTTCACTTAGTAGGAGTCGTATGAGAGGCGTAGGCCTGTTGGAGCAGCGCCCCTTACTTAGCAGTAGTTCTCCGCTCTCTTCCTGGAGAAGTATGTACCGCAATCTCGCAAAGAGGAGCTGCGTAGATAGTTTGAGTGGTTGCAACAGGGGGATATGACGGTGTCACAGTATGAGTCGAGGTTTTCTGAGTTGGCTCGTCATGCCATCTAGTTGGTTCCGAGAGATCGTGAGAGGATCAGAAGATTTGTTGATGGCCTTACTTATTATCTCTATATTCTTATGACCAGAGAGAGAGTGATGGGTGCTACATTCGATGAGGTATTTGATATCACCCATGAGATTGAGATGGTTCTCCTTCAAGAGCAAGAGGAGAGGGAGGCCAAGAGGCCTCGAGGATCGGGCAGTTATAGTAGTGCTCCTTCGAGGGGCCAGCTTCAGCATGGTAGAGGCCGTTCCTTCAGGCCTGCTCAATCATCCCGCCCATAGTATCGTGGGGCATCTTCAGGTCGTGGTTATCATGGATCTCAGCAGGGCCAGTCATCACTCAGCGCCCTTCCAGCTCAGAGTTCATCTCGTGCCCCATCAGCTCAGGGCTCTTCTATGCCGAGTGCATCTTCTAGTCACTCCGGTGTGAGGGGTTCCCTTTAGTCCCCTTATCCAACACCTGGTAGTTGTTATGAGTGTGGCAAGATGGGCCACATGTGGAGGCAGTGTCCTCGTCGGGTTGCTAGTTCGTCTTAGCAGAGGGGGTCAGCCCTTGACTTCTGCTCTAGTCACTTCACCACCCCCCCAGCCAACTAGGGGTGGAGGTCAGGCAGCCAGGGGTCGCCCCAGAGGGGGAGGTCGATCAGGCAGTGGCCAAGCTCATTTCTATGCTATCCTAGGCAGGCCAGATGTTATTGCTTCAGATGTTGTCATTACAGGTATTGTTTCAGTCTGCCACAGAGATGCCTCTGTATTATTTGATCCCGGTTCCACCTTTTCTTATGTTTCCTCGTATTTTGCTCATTATTTAGGTACGCCCCGGGAGTTTCTTGCTTTACCTATTCATGTATCTACCCCGGTGGGCGATACTTGTAATGACCCGGCCGGTCGTTTTTAGAATTAATGCCTCGATCCCCTATTAACTGCTTTTCCCAAGTTTATTTCTGCTATTTTGGTTTGCCGGGACATTCGGTTTTGAGTTTCAGAGAGTTTTGGGACATTTAGTCCCTAAATGAGAGCTTAAGTGTTGAAAAGTTGACCGTAGTCGGAACAGTGTGAAGACAACCTTGAATTGGAAATTCAATGGTCCCATTAGCTTTATTAGGTGATTTCGGATTTAGGGGCATGATCGAAATATATTTTGGAGGTCTGTGGCTAATTTAGGCTTGAATTGCCGAAACTTGAATTTTGGAAGTTGCCGGTTCGATAGTGAGATTTTGATCTGAGGGTCGGAATGGAATTTCGAAAGTTGCAGTAGCTCTGTCATGTCACTTGGGATGTGTGTGCAACATTTCAGGTCATTCGGACGTGGTTTGATTAAGTTTTTTATCGAAAGCGTATTTTGAGGAAATTTGGAGTTCTTAGGCTTAAATCCTTGATTAATTCGAGTTTCTGATGTTGTTTGAAGTGTTTTGAAGATTGGTACAAGTTTGAATGAGGTTTTAGGATATGTTGATGCCTTTGATCGAGGTCCCGGGGGCCTCGGGATGAATTCGGATGGTTAATGGAGGAAATTTTGGAGTTGAGGTTGTGCAGCAGCTATCTTCTGGTATTTTTGCATCTGCGGTTTGGGAACTGCAGATGCGGAGCCGCAGAAGCAAAAGTTGGGATTTTCTTCAGGAACCACAGATGCGATATATTTTACGTAGATGCAGTACCGCACCTGCGAGTGATGGACCGCAGATGCGGATTCTGGCCTTTGAGCGGGAAGTCGCAGATGCGACATTTTGTTCCGCAGAAGTGGGACCGCAGATGCGAAAACTACTGGGCATTATTTTAAAAGAGGTTCCGCGACTTGGAGGTTTATTTCCACCATTTCTATCGTTTTTATAGCTCTTTGGAAGGGATAGAAGAAGGATTCGAAGGGAATCACTTGGAGGTAACCTCATTGACTTCGTAACTCCTTTTTATGTGATTAAAGACCTTATTAATGGTGAGAAATTTGGGGAAAATGGGTAATTAGGGCTTGAGTTTAAGAGACCTTTAATTGAGGATTTGAGGGGTCATTTGGACTCCGATTTCAGTGTTCTTATTATGTATAGACTCATGAGAGTACGAGATTTCTGAAAATGTAAATTTCACCCGAATCCGAGACGTGGGCCCGAGGGGTGTTTTGGTCATTTTACCTAATTTCGCATATTAGCTTAGAATTTAATTGTTGAATCAGCTTCATGAAGTGTTATTTACATTATGAATGGAATTGAATAGATTTGGTCATTTGGAGTTGGATACTCGTGGCAAGAACGTGGTTTCTAGTTGATTTTGAGCTGGTTCGAGGTAAGTGTCTTGTCTAACCTTGTGTGGGGGACCTTCCCCTTAGGACTTGTATATTTTGTAACTGAATTGCCTTATGCATGAGGTGACGAGTGCATACTTGTGCAAATTGTTGGAAATCCGATTTTTCTTAAAGTATTCATTAGCATGTTTCTTTTCCTGCTTTTATTACTCGTACTATTTAAGCCTGTGTTAGCTTAGGAAAGCATGTCTAAGTGATTTAACTGCTTTAATTGTTCAATCTGTTTACCTGAACTCTGTGCAGCATACTAGGCTAGAATTACTTGTTGCCTTCATATGAAATTTCCCTTCTTTGAATATTTTCTTGTTGTTGTTGTTGTGTATTTTCATTGGGACTACGGATGTGAGATTCCGGTAGCTCCCCCTTGTTTGTTTACTTTGGGACTGCGGATTAGATTCCTGATGGATCTCCCTGCACATTTACTTTGGGACTGTGGGTTAGATTCCTGATAGATCCCCCTGCACAGTTATATGGAACTATGGGAATGCACCCGGAAGATTCCCCCAGTACTGGGTATTTACATTTGGGACTACGGATCGGGATTATAGTAGATCCTCGTGCATTGATGGTTGGACTACAGGATGGTATCCCGGGAGATCCTTCGGACATATATATGATGGACTACGGGACGGTATCTCGGGAGATCTACTAGATAGTTGTAATTGGGACTACAGGATGGTATCCTGGAAGATGCCCCGGCTATTATCTCTGTGTTGAGCTATATTTCTTTTCGTTGTTTGTTTGTCTTTGTTCTAGTTGTTGTTGTTGTTCTTTCAATTCCATGTTATTTCTTACTATTGCACTTATTTATACTGTTTTATTCACATTGTTGACCATTATATCTTATTTGATCTCAGTAGGGCCCTGACCTTCCTCGTCACTACCCGACCGAGGTTAGGCTTGGCACTTACTGAGTACTGTTATGGTGTACTCATGCCCCTTCTGTGCATGTTTTTCATGTGCAGATCCAGGTACTTATTCTCAGGCCTACCATCCTTGAGGGGGGCGACTACTTAGAGACATCGAGGTACATCTTCCGCGTCTGCAGACCGAGGAGTCCCTTTCTATTCTTGCCTTTTTAGTATTTAGCCCTTCTGTACTTTCTGTTCTTACTAGACAAATTTCGGAGTTAGAGCTATGTAGTATTTCTCTTTTTCTTAGATTGTGATTCGTGGGTTTCTGGGTCTTGGGTTTAGATATCAGCTTGAGTTTTATATATGGTGTATGCAGAGCGGCACATTTAAACACTATTAATGCTTTATTTCTGTTTTTGTTTTAATTGTTTTACTTCCGCAAGTTTGGTTATTTTCCACAATTTAGGCTTACCTAGTCGTAGAGACTAGGTGCCATCACGATAGTTCACGGAGGGCGAACTGGGGTCGTGACAAGTTGGTATCAGAGCCTTAGGTTCATAGGAGTCATGAATCACAAGCCGGTTTATTAGAGTCTCGCGGATCTATACGGAGATGTCTGTACTTATCTACGAAGAGACTATGTAACTGTTAGGAAAATTCCACTTCATTTGATTCCCTGTCGTGCGAGATTTTTAATGTCACAATTCTAAACCTTTGTCTTCCATTCTCTCATAGATGGTGAGAACACGTGCTACCAGAGATGATCAGGAACCCGCTCCCCTTGCGAGAGTCGTTAGAGGTCGGGGCCGGGGTAGAGGCTGAGGACGTGCATGCGGTGCACCTAAAGCACCCGTGCGAGCTGCCACCGAGGAGCCACCAACAGTTCCAACTAGAGGCCAGGCATCGGATATGCCTACTGCTACTACTACTCCAGCACTTCAGGAGATATTAGCACAGTTCCTGAGCATGTTTGGTACATTAATTTAGGCGGGATTGATTCAGGTTGTACCAGCCACTTCACAGATCGGGGGAGGGACCCAGAATTCCACCACCCCCACTCTAGAGTAGTGAGTTCCCATTGGTCAAGTTCCAGGTATCATGGCGACACAGCCTGGGTTCCCAGTTCAGCGGGTGGTGAGGACCTCTCGCCGAGTAGAGGACAGGTGGGTCCAGGAGAGAGAGGACGAATGAGGTCAGGAGAGAGAGTATAGGGAAGAGAGGAGACCTTGTAGACAGGAGAGACCCACTGGTCCTTATTTTGGAGGAAGAGTACGGCATGGTAGAGATTTTGTGGGTCAGCCAGCTTAGCTTGCATCTCAGATTTCAAACAGTGTTTCAGGAGTTCAGGGGTCTTGGAGTACCCGTACTGCACAATTCCCACTGCCACGTCCTCCCATAGCTTGTTTTGAGTGTGGTGACACACGTCATGTGGTGAGGGATTGCCCTAGACTTGGGAGGAGTGCACCTCCACAGACTTCTCAGCCACAGTGTGCCCCGCAGAGTTCTCAAGCTATGATTACAGCTCCAGTTGCTACCCCACCTACTCAACCAGCTAGAGGTGGAGGTCGGGGAGGTAGAGGTCCTCCCTGCTTGTACCGAGGCTGTTACCTCCGATTCTGTCATCACAGGTATTGTCATGGTTTGTTATAGAGATGCATCGGTTCTATTTGATCTAGGCTCCACTTTCTCTTATGTGGCTTCTTATTTTGCTCCACATTTGGGTGTACCTCAAGATTCTTTGATCCCCCTATTTATGTTTCTACTCCTGTGGGAGATTCTCTTGTTGTGGATCGCGTGTATCGGTCGTGTTTGGTTGCCATTAGTGGTTTTGAGACCAGAGTTGATTTATTGTTACTCAACATGGTTGATTTTGATATTATCTTGGGCATGGACTGGTTGTAACCCCATTATGCTATTCTTGATTGTCACGCCAAAACCGTGACACTGGCTATGCTAGGTGTACCGCGTATTGAGTGGAGGGGTGCTTTAGATCATACTCCCAATAGAGTTATTTCTTTCCTTAAGGCTCAGCGTATGGTTGAGAAGGGGTGTGACGCATATCAAGCTTATGTAAGAGATGTCAGCATTGAAATCCCTTCAGTTGATTCAGTCCCAATAGTACGGGATTTTCCCGATGTGTTTCCAGCTGATCTTCCGAGCATGCCGCCTGATAGAGATATTGATTTTGTATTGATCTGTTGCCGGGCACTCAGCCCATTTCTATTCCCCCGTATTGTATGGCTCCTCCTGAATTAAAGGAGTTGAAGGATCAGTTATAGGAATTGCTTGATAAAGGTTTTATTCTTCCCAGTGTATCACCTTGGGGTGCTCCTATCTTGTTTGTAAAGAAAAAGAATGGTTCTATGCATATGTGTATCGATTATAGACAGTTGAATAAAGTTACAGTGAAGAACCGTTATCCTTTGCCTCATATTGATGATTTGTTTGACCAGCTTCAGGGCACACGGGTGTTTTCTAAGATTGATTTGTGCGCAAACTACCATCAGTTGAAGATTCGAGAGCCAGATATCCCGAAGACTACCTTCAGGACGCAGTATGGTCACTACAAGTTCCTTGTCATGTTATTTGGTTGACCAATGCCCCAACAGCTTTTATGCATTTGATGCACAGTGTGTTCTGGACATATCTCGATTCGTTCATCATTGTCTTTATTGATGATATTCTTGTATACTCCCGGAGTTGGGAAGATCGTGAGCAGCACCTGAGGGCAGTGCTTCAGACTCTGAAGGAAAAGAAATTATATGCAAAGTTCTCGAAATGTGAGTTTTGGTGGGATTCCGTAGCTTTCTTGGGTCACATGATGTCCAGTAAGGGTATACAAGTGGATCTGAAGAAGGTAAAGGCAGTGCAGAGTTGTCCCAGACCATCCTCAGCGACAGAGATTCGTAGTTTCCTTGGCTTGGTGGGTTATTATCGCCAATTTGTTGATGGGTTTTCATCCATTGCAGCACCTATGACCAGGCTGACCCAGAAGGGTGATCCCTTCCAATGGACGGAAGAGTGTGAGGTGAGCTTTCAGAAGCTCAAGATAGCTTTGACTACAGCCCCAGTGTTGATATAGCCTACAGGTTCGGGTTTTTATACTGTCTATTATGATACCTCGAGGATTGGCCTTGGAGAGGTTTGATGCAGGATGGTAGGGTGATTGCCTACGCATCCAGATAGTTGAAGGTACATGAGAAGAATCGTCCTGTCCATGATCTTGAGTTAGCTGCTGTTGTTCACACCTTGAAGATCTAGTGTCATTATTTGTACGGTGTGCCTTGTGAGATTTATACGGATCATCGGAGCTTGTAGCACTTGTTCAAGCAAAAGGATCTAAATTTACGCCAGAGGAGGTGGCTTGAGTTGCTGAAGGACTATGTTATCACTATTTTGTATCACCCGGGCAAGGCCAATGTGGTGGTCGATGCCTTGAGTCGTTGGGCGGAACGTTTGGGGAGTTTGGCATATCTACCAGCATCAGAGAGGCCTATGGCGATGGATGTTCAGGCCTTAGCTAGCCAGTTTGTGAGATTGGATCTTTTGGAGCCTAGTCGGGTTCTAGCCTGCGTGGTTTCTCGATCTTCCTTATTTGATTGTATCAGGGAGCGGCAGTATGATGACCCTCATTTGCTTGACCTCAAGGACAAGGTTCAGCATGGTGATGCTAGAGATGTGACTATTGGTGAGGACGGGGTATTGAAGATGCAGGGTCGGGTCTGTGTACCCAATGTTGATGGTATTCGGGAGTTAATATTGGAGGAGGCTCATAGTTCGCAGTATTTTATTCATCCGAGTGCCGTGAAGATGTATCAGGATTTGAGGCAGCATTATTTGGTGGATGCGGATGAAGAAAGACATAGTGGGATTTGTAGCTCGATGCCTCAACTGTCAGCAGGTGAAGTATGAGCCCCAGAGACCAGGTGAACTGCTTCAGCAGATAGAGATTCCTGGAGTGGAAGTGGGAAAGGATCACCATGAACTTTGTAGTTGGATTCCCGTGGACTTTGAGAAAGTTCGACGTTGTTGAGTGATTATGGATCGACTGACCAAGTCCGTGCACTTCATTCCTATGTGTACTACTTATTCCTCATAGCAGTTAGCGGAGATTTGCATCCGGGAGATTTCCCGTCTACATGGTATTCTAGTTTCTATTATTTCATATAGAGGTACTCAGTTCACATCACGGTTCTAGAGGGCTGTTCAGAAGGAATTGTGTACTCGGGTGGAGTTGAGCACAGCATTTCACCCTCAGACGGACGGACAGTCCGAGTGCACTATTCAGATTCTTGAGGATATGCTCCATGTGTGCGTGATTGATCTTGGAGGGTCTTGGGATCAGTTCTTGCCATTGGCGGAGTTTGCTTACAACAATAGTTATCAGTCCAGCATTAAGATGGCGCCGTATGAGGCTTTATATGGTAGGCAGTGTAGATCCTCGGTGGGTTGGTTTGAGCCGGGTGAGGCTAGATTACTGGGCATAGACTTGGTTCAGGATGCTTTGGAGAAGGTTAAGGTGATTCTGAATAGACTCCGTATAGCCCAATCCAGACAGAAGAGTTACACGGACCGGAAGGTTCGTGATGTTTCCTATATGGTTGGTGAGCGGGTTCTGCATCGGGTTTCGCCTATGAAGGGCGTTATGAGATTTGGGAAGAAAGGGAAGCTGAGTCCGAGGTTTATTAGGCCTTTTAAGATATTACGGAGTGTTGGGGAGGTTGCCTATGAGCTTGCCTTACCTCCTAGCTTGGCAGGAGTTCATCCGGTATTTCATGTTTCGATGCTCCAGAGGTATCATGGTGATCTGTCGTACATGTTGGAATTCAGTTTAATCCAGTTGGACAAGGATCTATCCTATGTTGAGGAACCAGTGGCGGTATTGGACAGGCAGGTCAGAAAGCTGAGGTCAAAGGACATTGCATCAGTGAAGGTTCAGTGGCGGGGTCAGCCGGTTGAGGAGGTGACCTAGGAGATCGAGCAGGATATGCGCAGCCGTTACCTTCATCTTTTCACTACTTCAGGTATGTCTCTATGCTCGTTCGAGGACGAATGAATGTTTAAGTGTGGGAGGATGTAATGACCCGGCCGGTCGTTTTTAGAACTAACGCCCCGATCCCCTATTAACTACTTTTCCCAAGTTTATTTCTGCTATTTTGGTTTGTCGGGACGTTCGGTTTTGAGTTTCGGAGAGTTTTGGGACACTTAGTCCCTAAATGAAAGCTTAAGTGTTGGAAAGTTGACCGTAGTTGGAACAGTGTGAATACGGCCTCGGATTGGAAATCTGATGGTCCCTTTAGCTCCGTTAGGTGATTTCGGGCTTAGGGGCGTGATCAAAATGTGTTTTGGAGGTCCGTGGCTAATTTAGGCTTGAATTGCCGAAAGTTGAATTTTGGAAGTTGCCGGTTTGATAGTGAGAATTTGATATGAGTGTCAGAATGGAATTCTGAAAGTTGCAGTAACTCAGTCCTGTCATCTGGGATGTATGTGCAAAATATTAGGTCATTCGGACTTGGTTTGATTAAGTTTTTTATCGAAAGCATATTTTGAGGAAATTTGGAGTTCTTAGGCTTAAATCCTTGATTAATTCGAGTTTCTGATGTTGTTTGAAGTGTTTTGAAGATTGGTACAAGTTTGAATGAGGTTTTAGGATATGTTGATGCCTTTGATAGAGGTCCCGGGGGCCTCGGGAAGAATTTGGATGGTTAATGGAGGAAATTTTGGAGTTGAGGTTGTGCAGCAGCTATCTTCTGGTATTTTTGCATCTGCGGGAAGCTTAGAGGCCGCAGAAGCAAAAGTTGGGATTTTCTTTAGGAACCGCAGATGCGGCATATTTTACGCAGCTGTGGTACCGCACCTGCGAGTGATGGACCACAGATGCGGATTCTGGCCTTTGAGTGGGAAGTCGCAGATGCGACATTTTGTTCCGCAGAAGTGGGACCGTAGATGCGGTCCCAGGACCGCAGATGCGGAAACTGCTGGGCATTATTTTAAAAGAGGTTCCGCGACTTGGAGGTTTGTTTCCACCATTTCTAATCATTTTTGGAGTTCTTTGGAAGGGATAGAAGAAGGATTCGAAGGGAATCGCTTGGAGTTAACGTCCTTGACTTCGTAACTCGTTTTTATGTGATTAAAGACCTTACTAATGGTGAGAAATTTGGAAAAAATGGGTAATTAGGGCTTGAGTTTAAGAGACCTTTAATTGAGGATTTGAGGGGTCATTTGGACTCCGATTTTAGTGTGTTTATTATGTATAGACTCGTGAGAGTACAAGGTTTCTGAAATAAATTTCACCCGAATTCGGGACATAGGCCCGAGGGGCATTTTGGTCATCCCTACACATTGATGGTTGGACTACAGGACGGTATCCCGGGAGATCCTTCGTACATATATATAATGGACTATGGGACGGTATCCCGGGAGATCCACTGGATAGTCGTAATTGGGACTACAGGATGGTATCCTGGAAGATGCCCCAGCTATTATCTCTGTGTTGAGCTGTATTTCTTTCCGTTGTTTGTTTGTCTCTGTTCTAGTTGTTGTTGTTGTTCTTTCAATTCAATGTTATTTCTTACTATTGCACTTATTTATACTGTTTTATTCACACTGTTGACCCTTATATCTTATTTGATCTCAGTAGGGCCCTGACCTTCCTCGTCACTACCCGACCGAGGTTAGGCTTGGCACTTACTGAGTACCGCTATGGTGTACTCATGCCCCTTCTGCGCATGTTTTTCATGTGCAGATCCAGGTATTTTTTCTCAGGCCTACCATCCTTGAGAGAGGCGACTACTTAGAGACATCGAGGTACATCTTCCGCGTCTGCAGACCGAGGAGTCCCTTTCTATTCTTGCCTTTTTAGTATTTAGCCCTTCTGTACTTTCTGTTCTTACTAGACAAATTTCGGAGTTAGAGCTATGTAGTATTTCTCTTTTTCTTAGCTTGTGATTCGTGGGTTTCCGGGTTTGGGTTTAGATATCGGCTTGAGTTTTATATATGGTGTATCCGAGCGGCACATTTAAACACTATTAATGCTTTATTTATATTTTTTTAATTGTTTTATTTCTGCAAGTTTGGTTATTACTCGCAATTTAGGCTTATCTAGTCGTAGAGACTAGGTGCCGTCACGACAGTTCACGGAGGGCGAACTGGGGTCATGACAATACTGTTGTTGTAGACCGTGTGTACTGGTCATGTGTGGTGACTATTGGGGGTCTGGAGACCCGAGTGGATCTACTGCTATTGAGCATGGTGGATTTTAATGTCATTTTGGGCATGGACTGGTTATCTCTGTGTCGTGCTATTCTGGATTGTCATGCTAAGACAGTCACTTTGGCTATGTCGGGCGTACCGCAGATCGAGTGGCGTGGTGTGACTGATTATGTTCCTAGTAGAATGATCTCTTTCTTGAAGGCCCAGCGTATAGTTGGGAAGGGTTGCCTTTCATATCTAGCGTTTTTGAGGGATGTCGGAGTTGAGACTCCTAGTATTGATTCTGTCCCAATTGTAAGGGATTTTCCCTATGTGTTTCCTACAGACCTGTCGGGCATGCCACTGGACAGGGATATTGATTTTGGTATTGACCTAGTGCCGGGCACTCAACCCATTTCTATTCCTCTGTATCGTATGGCACCAGCAGAGTTGAAGAAATTGAAGGAGCAGCTTCAGGAACTCCTAGATAAGGGGTTCATTCGGCCTAGTGTGTCACCTTGGGGTGCGCCGGTTCTGTTTGTGAAGAAGAATGATGGCACAATGAGAATGTGCATTGATTATAGGCAATTGAACAAGGTAACAATTAAGAACAAGTATCCTCTGTCTCGCATTGATGATTTATTCAACCAGCTTTAGGAAGCGAGAGTGTTCTCCAAGATTGATCTCCGCTCGGGCTATCACCAGTTGAAGATCAGGGATTCAGATATTCTTAAGACAGCATTCAGGACCAGATATGGTCATTATGAGTTCCTTGTGATGTCTTTTAGGTTGACCAATGCCTCAGTGGCGTTCATGCATTTGATGAACAGCGTGTTCCGGCCTTATCTCGACTCATTCGTTATAGTATTCATTGATGATATCCTGGTGTATTCGCGTAGTCAGGAGGAGCACGCGGATCATTTGAGAGTTGTGTTGTAGAGATTGAGGGAGGAGAATCTTTATGCAAAATTCTCCAAGTGTGAGTTTTGGCTCGGTTCAGTAGCTTTCTTGGGGCACGTGGCATCTAGCGAGGGTATTCAGGTTGATCCGAAGAAGATAGAGGAGGTTTAGAATTGGCCTAGACCGTCCTCAGCCACAGAGATTCGCAGCTTTCTTGGTTTGGCAGGCTATTATCGCCGGTTTGTTCAGGGGTTCTCATCTATCGCATCGCCTTTAACCAAGTTGACTTAAAAGGGTGCTCCATTTGTATGGTCGGACGAGTGTGAAGAGAGCTTCCAGAAGCTCAAGATAGCTTTGACCACAGATCTAGTGTTGGTTTTTCCATCAGCTTCAGATTCATACACCGTATATTGTGATGCTTCGAGAGTTGGGATTGGTTGTGTATTGATGCAGGAGGGTAGAGTTATTGCTTATGCTTCTCGTCAGTTGAAACCTCATGAGAAGAACTACCTATTCATTATTTGGAGTTGGCTGTCATAGTTCATGCATTAAAGATTTGGAGGCATTACTTGTATGGCGTACCTTGTGAGGTGTTCACTGATCATCGCAGTCTTCAGCATTTGTTCAAGCAAAAGGATCTTAATTTGAGGCAGAGATGGTTGGAGTTGCTTAAGGATTATGATATCACCATATCGTACCATCCGGGAAATGCCAATGTGGTAGCCGATGCTTTGAGCCGAAAGGCAGTGAGTATGGGGAGTTTGGCATGTATTCTAGTTGGGGAGAGACCTCTTGCAGTGGATGTTCAAGCCTTGGCCAACCGGTTCGTGAGGTTGGATATTTCAGAGCCCATTCGGGTGTTGGCTTATGTGGCTTCTCGATCTTCTTTATATAATCGATCAGAGAGCGCCAGTATGATGATCCGCATTTGCTTGTCCTTAGGGACAGAGTTCAGCATGATGATGCCAGAGATGTAACCATCGGTGATGATAGGGTGTTGAGGATGCAGGGCCGGATTTGTGTGCCCAATGTGGATGGGCTTCGAGAGTTGATTCTGGAGGAGGCCCATAGCTTGCAGTATTCCATTCATCCGGGTGCCACAAAGATGTATCAGGATTTGAGGCAGCACTATTGGTGGAGAAGAATGAAGAAAGATATTATGGGATTTGTAGCTCGGTGTCTCAATTGTCAGCAGGTGAAATACGAGCATCAGAGACTGGGTGGTTTGCTTCAGCAGATGGTTATTCCTGAGTGGAAGTGGAAGAGGATCACTATGGACTTTATTGTTAGACATCCATGGACTTTGAAGAAGTTCGATGCTATTTGGGTGATTATGGATCGGCTGACCAAGTCCGTGCACTTCATTCCTGTGTGCACTACCTATTTTTCAGAGCGGTTGGCAGGGATTTATATTCGAGAGATTGTTCGTTTGCATGGCGTTTCGATTTCTATCATTTCGGATAGAGGTACTCAGTTTACTTCGCAGTTTTGGAGAGTCGTGTAGAGAGAGTTAGGTACTCAGGTGGAGTTGAGCATAGCTTTTCATCCTCAGATGGACGGGCAGTCCGAGCGTACTATTCAGATATTGGAGGACATATTACGTGCTTGTGTCATTGATTTTGGAGGATCATGGGATGAGTTTCTACCGCTTGCAGAGTTTGTTTACAACAACAGCTACCAGTCGAGTATTCAGATGGCTCCGTATGAGGCATTGTATGGGAGGCGGTATAGATCTCCAGTTCGTTGGTTTGAGCCCGACGAGGCTAGGCTATTGGGGACTGATTTGGTACAAGATGCTTTAGAGAAGGTAAAGGTGATTCAGGAGAGGCTTCGTACAACTCAGTCGAGGCAAAAGAGTTATGCTCATAGGAAGGTTCGAGATGTATCCTACATGGTTGGTTAGAAGGTTCTGTTGAAGGTTTCACCTATGAAGGGTGTTATGAGATTTGGGAAGAAAGGGAAATTGAGTCCTCGATTCATTGGGCCTTTTGAGGTGCTTGGGAGGATTGGGGAGGTGGCTTATGAGCTCGGTTTGCCACCCAGCTTGTCGAGTGTGCATCCGATATTTCATGTTTCTATGCTCCGGAAGTATATTGGGGATCTGTCTCATGTTTTGGACTTCAGCACGGTTCAGTTGGATGATGATTTGACCTTTGATGTGGAGCCAGTAGCTATTTTGGGTCATCAGGTTTGGAAGTTGAGGTCGAAGGATATAGCTTCAGTGAAAGTGCAGTGGAGAGGTCGGCCCGTGGAGGAGGCTACCTGGGAGACCGAGCGGGAGATACGGAGCAAATATCCCCACCTATTTGAGGCTTCAGGTATGTTTCTTGACTCGTTCGAGGACGAACGTTTGTTTAAGTTGGGGGGATGTGATGACCCGGCCAGTCGTCTCATGAGTTACCGCTCCACTTCCCCCATTTATGCTTTTTTATGCTTCGATATCTGTGTTTTATGTGATCGAGTTGAATAGTTTGTGTTCGGAGAGAATTTGGTAAAAAATGAGACACTTAGTCTCTTTTAAGAAGGTTTAAGTTGGAAACGTCAACTGGATGTTGACTTATGTGTTAGAAGGCTCGGATGGGAGTTCCGATGATTCGGTTAGCTTTGGGAGGTGATTTATGGCTTAGGAGCGTGATCGGAATTGGTTTTGGAGGTCCGGAGTAGAATTAGGCTTGAAGTGGCGAAGTTGATATTTTGGCGATTTCCGGTTGATAGGTGAGATTTTGATATAAGGGTCAGAATGGAATTCCGAGAGTTGTAGTAGCTTCGTTGTGTCATTTGAGATGTGTATGCAAAATTTTAGTTTATTTGGACGTGGTTTGGTTGGGTTTTTGATCAAAAGCGTGTTTCAGAAGATTTTAGAAACTTAGGCTTGAACTCGATGAGTTTTTGGTAATTTGATATTGTTTGAGGTGTTTTGATGATTGGAACAAGTTCGAATAAGGTATTGGGTTATGTTTGTGCTTTTGATTGAGGTCCCGGGGGCCTCGGGGTGATTTCGGATGGTTAACGGGAAGATTTGGACTTAAGAGATATCAGAAAAATTGTTGCTTCTGGTTTTTTCGCACCTGCGGCTTGGGGACCGCAGGTGCGGTGCCGCACGTGAGAGGGTGAGGGCCGCATATGTGAAATTTGGGCTGAGGGTCAGGTACCGCAGAAGCGGAGTGTTGGACCGCATCACGGAATTGCAGATGCGGAAGAGCGATTGCAGGAGCGATTTTGGGCCAGCTAAGTGAGTTCCGCAGAAGCGGACGTGTGTCCGCAAATGCGGTACCGCAGAAGTGGTAAAGGGGTCGCAGATGCGAAAACCCCTGGGCAGAATGTATATATATTCTTTCTTCGTGATTTTTGAAGGGTTTAACCATTTTGAACTCAGAATTGGGAGCTTTGGGCGATTTTGAAGAGAGAAATCAAAGAGACTTCATTGAGGTAAGGATTTTGGACTTAAAACACACTTCTATGGTGATATTTCACGGATTAAGGCTGAAATTAAAGGAATTAAAGGGCTTAAAATGGAGGTTTAGGGCTTGAGTTTAAGAGGGTTTTAAAATGGGGATTTGAGGGGTGAATTGGACTATGATTTTGATGATTTTGATATGTATGAACTCGTGAAGAGATGAGGAATCTAATGATATGAAAATTTCTGAGTTTCGAATAATTTCGAGATTTTTGGTATTTTTCTATTGTTTTCGCTTAGGCTTTGTTCCCTTAGCATATTGTGACTTATTCGTTCTGATTTTGGATAGATTCGACGCGCGTGGAGGCCGATTCGAGAGGCAAAGGCGTCGCGAGCTAGAGTTTTAGCCGGTTCGAGGTGAGTAATGATTGTAAATGATGCTCTGAGGGTTTGAAACCCCGGATTTCACATCCTAGTGCTATATTGAGGTGAGACACACGCTTGACGACGAGCGTGGGGTCGTGCACTATTGGGGATTGTTACTTAGTCCGTCCCGATTGATGATTTTACCGCGTATTTGGCTAAAACTTATTTGTTATCATCATGATTTGGGCTGAATGCCATATTTGGGCTTCGTGCCAACTCTTTGAACCCTTCGGGGATTGTCTTACTATTTCCTCACTATTTGACTTATTACTTGAACTCAGTCTTGATAAATTCTATCGTTTTACTATTCAGCCATTCTTTTCTCAGTTTTTAAGACTTAAATGATATTTTAAATGATGTTTGGGCTGAAAAAACTATTTTACTATTGCCCGAGGAGCTTGTGATAATTTTCGGACTGAGTAAGGTCGAGGGCCTATATTTTGAGGAACATTGATACTAATATGAGGCCGAGGGCCTGAGATACATACATACGCCACGAGGTGGCTTGATTGATATGAGGCCGAGGGCCTAGATTTGATGTCACGAGATGACTTGATATTGCGCTTGGACCGTAAGGGGCCCCTCCCGGAGTCTGTACACCCCCAGTGAGCGCGGGTACCCATTTTGATGTGAGATTGAGCCCGAGGGGCTGGTATTGTTCTGAGTTGTTGCCGAGGGGCGGATTTGTTGTTACTGTCCCGAGGGGCGAACTTCTATTTGTTATTTACCTGTCAATTACTTGTTTTACTTATTGGAAAAAAAGGATTTTATTTGAATCTTCACTGTTTTACTATTTTTTAAGTGATTTTACTGCTTCGGTATAGAATGCCTTGTGTTTTACGTGTTTTCTTACTATCAGTCATTATTTATATTTATTACTCACTGGGTCGGAGTACCCACATAAATCCCTGCACCGTGTGTGCAGATTCAGGCGTAGCAGATTACGCTCCTGAGTGCTGACTCTTTCCAGCTTCAGGCGGATCTTCGAGGAGTCTTTAGGTAGTTATTGTCGTTCGCAACCTGGATCTCCTCTCCATCTATTTCTTTACGTTCTAGTTCAGTATTTGAAACTCTGTAGTTACATTTGAGGATTTAGTATCATAGATGCTCGTGACTTGTGACACCCCGGTTAGGGCTGTGTCGGGATGGATTTCCACTTTGTTATCTCTATTTCCGCTAAATATTGCTATTAAATCATGTTTAAATTATCTTAATGTTGTCTAACTGCTTAAAAAGACGAATTGGGTTAGACTGGCTGGCCTTGTATTCACGAGAAGCTCCATCACGATCGGGTTCAGGTTAGGGTCGTGTCAAGCTGCAACTCATAACTTGACCTTCTTTAAGCTGCTAGTAATTATATAGAAGAATTAATCTAAATAGTCGCATACTAATCTCTTAAGTAAAATATAGCCAGAAAATGTAATATATATGCACAGTTCATATATAATTATGTATAATCAATTGATAATTTATATGTACGGCTAGAAAAAATAAATAATAAATTTAACTAGCTATTTATGTAAATTTCCTTTTTGACTTGCAGTCTGTCGTTAGGCCATTTTGGGCTCGACCGAAGAGCCCGTCAGGCAACCAAACCTTAGAGACTTGTAGTTGGTTACGTACACGAAAATGAGCGGATCTCATCATGATGGTAAGTATAGATTAATGATAGGAGAGAAATATGAATAAATAAATATATTTCAAAATTAATACCTTAAATTGTGGACTGTGTTTAAAATTTTGAAGAGTACTAAACATATATGATTTTGGGAAAATATTGTAATTGTAAATGAATGTGCTCTTTTTGGAATAAAACAAAAGTAATAATCTTTATTTAAATATTATTTAATAAGTAACTGACAATGTAAAAAACTCTTTTCTTTTCTTTTTAGTTTTTTTGTGTGTGTCGGGTTATAATGAAAGTCATTTTAAAATAAAAGATTTTTCATGATAAAATTGTTTATAGGTGTTTGATTACCTTGAAAAATATTTTTTATCAAAAAGAATAGAGTGAATTTATCTCATCTATTGATGGAAGTCATTTTTTTTACAACATTCTTGATTTTTTACTTCATATTACTTATCCTTACTAACACTAGAATTAAATTTATATTAAATCATCCTTGATCTTTATATGGTTCAGCTCACCTCAAAAAAGGAACATAAATTTCAAACAAAGAAAAATTATTTTTGACTATTACATTAGTTTCATTTTATACAATGGTGTTTAATAGAAGCAAGATCTAAGAAAATAATACATTTGACGCACTAATTAAACATGTGTACAATATATAAGAAAATATTTTGAACGTTATGGCCTTACACATGTAATAATATTCTTATAAGAAAGTGTCTTCAAAACTAAGATAGAAATATTAGAACTACAGAGTTTACAAAGGTGTATAAAAAAGTCTCAACTATTTTAAACAAATAAAAACAGATTTGTATCAAAATTACTTCATTCCACGTTACCTTAATTATGTTTATTTTTCTGATTCTGGACAAGTGTAGAAAGGCTCAAATTTCAAGGGGTAATTTAATTTGTCTTGTAAACATGACGGGTGTTTTTTTTTTTGTTTAAAATAATTGTAATGGTTTTTTATTCAAAATTTAACCTCATTGGCAGTATTTTTGTTTTCTCCACACTAATCAGAATCACAAAGTAGACTTATACTATTAGTTTAGGATTCGATTTTGGTCACGTTTGCCCGAGAGCGAAAAACCCAGTTGTTTGTTAGGGTTGAAGATTGGCATAAGATTTGTCCCACATCGACGCATTAACTTACCCGTTTGCTGTTTATATAGCCATTCACTACAACTGAAGGCACGACCTTACTTGAACAGGATTTGTTCTATAGGCTCGTACCACTGTATCCTTGAGTTCTAAGAAGACAGAAAACCAAGTCTGGTTGATGAGGCGTGGCTATGAGTCTAGAGCGTGATTAACAACTTTCCATGGTCACTTGTGGCCTTGGAGCAGTAGAGGATCGTTCTCAGCTTTGCTTGCAGGCCTGGGATGATCTCCTAGCTGTCTGACAGACTCCACATTCTTTTTGTTACCATCTTTTTCCTTCTCCTATCTTTGGTTCCTCTTTCTCGACTTCCCGTTGTTTCAATTCACTTGCACCAAGTACACCAAATGATGTGCAAATATGAGGGTAAAATTCATGGTGTGAAAGCTGGGATCTTTTAACCATTGAGTTGCAAGGTGTAAAGATTGTAACTTTTCTTCATGGATACTACACTTGAAGCTAGACCAGTTTAACAAAATTGGCAGTGCCTATTCCAACAAACCTTGTTTGATCACTTTGATAGTGTTTGAAGACATTGATTCATCCCAACTCTAAAACAGCAACCTTATTTTTTATTTGCTAGTACACTGAAGTGGCTCTTAATCTGGAACAGTTTGAGTACTTAAGCAACAAGATGATTTACTGTCATGGAAATACACCTGGGACAAAGCACTGTAAGTTGTAACCCGTAAACGAATAAATTCTTATTCCTTGTGAGATTAAAGAGAAAATTCAGTAATATGGCAAAATAGAGAAGTCTTGGTCTTTGATATCACAGGCGTGTAATGGTGGTTTCTATCCGAAAGGCTAACTTGAAATTAATCCAAACTGGAAGTTTGTCACGTCGACCAAACAACTTCCCTCGTACATTATTTCTTGTTACTTTTCAACTCTCAAATAAAGTAGCGTTTAACATCGACTCAAAGTGTCAAACATATGTAAATTGAGCAATGCTAATATTAAGTACTATAATCCACGTCTAGCTATCACGTTGCAGTAAGACATTACGTTATTGCTTTGAATCTGCTTCGTTTGACAAAGAAGGAGGAAGCTTCTAAGCTTTACTAGATGAAGCATGCCCGCGCTGAGCACGGGCCCAACAAAATCGTGCTGCGACAACCTATCGAAAAAATAAAAAGGCGCTGCGAAAATTTATGTAATTGTTTACACTACATACGAACAAAATTTCACATCCCAATTGACAGGCATATAGTGTATTGCAAGAACCTTGCACTACCGAAGAATGTTTTCTCCTTTGTATTTGCCCTCAAGAATCAAAAGAAGTTACATCATAAAATAAAAACAAAGGAGAAAGTTTCACTAAATAGATATGTACAATTATTTTAGTAGACATTTTTTATTTCTTTCAAGCGTGGTAATTACCCCGAAAACCTTTGCTTGCTTGGAGGCGTCTGGAGGCTGCAGCACGACCGGCAAGCAGAGCCAAGCCCGACCATTACAATCAGGAGGTGCATGGGCGTGACATGGACATGTAAAGCGTATTGCTTTTAGCATATCAATTTCCTTGGAAACAGCATATTGGGTTCTCTCCATCTCCAATTCTGCCTTAACAAGAATAGTTAAGTTAGAATTTATCAAGATAGCTAATATAAAAATTACATAAGTCCGAAATAAATTTGAGTAAGAATGCTAATAAATACTACAGATCAGAAAGCCACAGTTGAAGAGTCGATCATTAATCTTCCTCTAATGCAAAAGAAGCTGCAGATTTTTCTAATATGCTGCTCTTTTGCATGTCAAAGTTTGAACTATGAGCTTGTCACTAATTGTTATAGCACTTACTTAAAATTGGAATTTTCATTTTCCTTTAGTACAATAAAAAGTGAGAGAGCTACTTTCATTTATTTTCAGAAAGAAACTAACAGCAACATTAACTTTCATTCCACAAATTGATACAAAAATTTTATTAAACATTAAGATGGTACCAGATTTATCGAAACACTGCAATGGTAAAACTTCACTGCCAGCATATAGATTCACTGGAAGAAGTGCATGCATTGATCCAATCCTTGAAATTACTAAAAACAAATGAAATGGTCCTATATGTAGCACAGAAAAGCAGCAGCCTAGACAACTAATCATCAAATATGAGAAATGAGAAGCAATTTTGTTGTTTTACTACTTATTGTTAAGGTGTGGTCATTCACTGAATGACAAGAGCTATTATATTAGCGGAGACCCATGGTGCAACAACTTTGGGCAAGAGACGTAAGAGTTGATATGTCCATATAAATGAAAAAAATTAAGTTTGTGCCAGCTGCATTCTCTGCACAAAGAGTCTATCCTACTTTTTTAAGTGTCCTATGAGAAATCTGATACTGTTTGCAGAACATGATCGGTTAATGCATCCCCAACACTACTGTTATCTTAGAAACTGTAAGCAATACAAAAAATAATCACAATGAGGCCCAGATCAAGATGTATGCATGTAAAATTCGCTTCTGCGCCAAAAAGATTGTACCATTTCTTCCAATTATGAGCTTCTCAACGAAGGCTAAATCATAATATAAGCAGTTAGAAATATCTAAAAAATTTGGGAGAGAATTGAGGTCCTAGTAGCACAAGTCATGTCCTCTTCAATTGACACCAAGACAAACTCTAGGCAACTAAACTGGAAAATTAACATTGGAAAATTTCATAACTTTAGGAGCAAGAGGCTAAGATTAAGTTCTTGACATCTCAAGTGAAAAAAAATCTTAAAATAACAGATTGTAGTTCCAAAAATAAGATATGGTTTCTTTAGTAGTTTAGAGAGTTTTGTTTCATGTTTCACATAATTAATACTGAGGGAAATATACCCTGTCCAAATGTTCCAGTATTAAAACTACATTAGTATTTAAGGTAAATTTTAGTTTAATCAAGTTAAAGCGCACAGTTGGGAAGATAGAATCATAGTCTGCTATTTTATAGTACATGAGAGTTCTTTGAGGGAGTCAACTACTTATACCTGTAATTACATCACTTGAATCCTCTTTACTTTTATGAGGCAAACAAAGTAGAACAACATTGAAACATGATTAATAGCAAAGTGCAATGCTTGCCTTCTTTACTGTTACGAGGCAAACAGAGTAGAAAAATAAAATGCTTATATTAAAATGCAGCACGAAATTATCTATACAACAATCATGAAAATTAAGACATGATGATATAATATGTTAATAATGCATTCTTGCTATTTATATATATATATATATATATATATATATATATATATATATATATATATATATATATATATATATATATATATATATATATATATATATATATATATATATATATATATATATATATATATATATATATATATATATATATATATATATATATATATATATATATATATATATCTCTAGGTGAGCCACAATAGTGCTATTATCTCCACTCTAATTAAAAAGGTAAAACATGAAGCAAAAAATAAACAAAAATACAAATGCAAATATACGATAATGAAACTATAATAATCAAAGTATGAATTTAAGATGAAGATCATAAAGTTAATAGCTATTTTAGTGCTATCAGCAGTTGTCAAAGTCATACATCGGGATATTCCTTGTCCCTTTTTTTAGTTTCTAATAACATTTATTTTAGTTACTATATATTTTTTGTAAGTTAGCTTCTACTATAATTATTCACGGCATATCACCAAAATTTCCACAACTCTCAGATGTCCAATATTCAATCACTAAACAACTATAAAAAATTAAGGTCCCTTTGGATGTACAGATATTAATGAATTATTGATGAATATTTACATGCTTGCACATCTATTTCTCTTTCACCCATGTATTCCTCATTTTTTTCGGCCTTTTTTTAGAATGAAAGATCCATCTCTGATGCAAAATCTATTTAACAAAGATATGATCTTCAATTAGTGCTGATCCACAAGACATCAAGCAAACTAAATGGAACAGTTTTGCATAGAGTTTAAAACAAGAAATTTTACACACGAAATCGAACAAAAATAACACTTGCTTCCCAGAAAACTCTGTTCATCATTCAGACTTGAAGTCCCTTGAAGCGCAACAATTTCTCAATCCTTTCTTGTTTGGGGATTGAGGCATAATTGTTATTGTCTCAGTCAAGAAAAGAAAAGGGTCATAGTCCATGAAAGAGTTGCAAAGCTTCAAATGCTTGCTAGGACAAATGTATCACCAATACTCTTAAAAGCATGTTAAACACCAGCTAATTTAATTGTTTAACCAACTGAGCACAATGTTATACTGAGATGAGCATGATGATTGACAAACAATTTGAGAATATGCATCGAAGAAATATTAGGTTTACAAAATATGTACGACAATCATTTTTGTTCCTTTATTTAATGAAACTTAAAAGAAAAATATATTTTTTTTCTTGCTGATACAGTTATTTGGATTTATTGATATTAAATAAAACAGATTCTCTCAATTTTATTTAAAGAATAAAGCAAACTAATAGAACTCCTGATCCTTCGATTCATTAGGGAAAAAACCCATAGGAAATTAGATTCAACAATCACAACCACAAATTAAAAAATGGACTCTATGGTAAAATCCAAAATACAAAATTCTAAGTCAAACTCACAAAACATATAGAAGCACATATTCCTAAAAAAAAAGGAAACAAAAAGGAACAGACAAGAAAGAGATGCAAGGAAAATACAGAGAAGAGAACAACTACACAAAAAAGTAAAGAAAGGCAACAACAGCAAGAAAGCAACACCAACAATAGTGAAACCGTAAACCAGGTAATGAAGAAGGAAAAAGGAAGAAGAGAAAACTAAAATGAAAATGAAATAGGCATAACAAATAAAGGGGAAAACAGAAACAAAACTCCAGTGCAACAAACAACTAAAAATGAAAAACAAAAAGGAGAATAACCTGTAGGGAATACCTGAATATTGTGAGACCCAACAGAGAACCAGGACGCTAGAGATGGGGAACTGAGCTGAGGGAAAATTCTAGATGAAAACGATAAATAATTTGAGAGTTTTGATGATGTGGCTAGCCAATAAATACCACTCCTAAAGGACACGTATGCTATAAGTTATGAAAAGTCTAAAATGCCCTCAGATGGTCGACCATATTCGCTCTTCTACATAATAAGAAATGATCAAATATGCGTTGCTTTGCACCAAATTGAATAATGTTGGCATATTACACCCAGGTGATGATACAAAGAAGCTGTCCACATGCCTAACCTACAGATGAACAGAAAATAACAGCACAAACTGCACTTTTATTAGTGAGTTAGTGAGAGCCAAGCATCATCACAGAAACAAGTGAGGAGAAACTGCCAACAACTCGAGAATGGCATATGAAACCTCAGCATTTTGCTGGCAATACCGGGGAAAACATCCCTTCTTGAGAATGTATTGAAATTACAAAATACACACACAGCAGTGAAGCACTAATTGTTTTACTTCTTCGACGCACTAATTCGTAACTCATATATCATCATCCTTACAGCTTTGAAGCGGCAGCCTTGTCTAAAAACCAAACCAATTCTCCTTCAGGTGAAACCATTTGCACGGGAAGCAAATCAGAACTTTCACCATCACCTAGTGATTTATGCACTACATCTGCCTTCCCAGCACCTGCTACAACAAGAGCGATATTGGCGGATGAGTTTATTACAGGAAATGTAAATGTAATCCTTTCCGGTGGAGGTTTTGGAGATTCCTTGATGAAGGTGACCCACTTCTCTTTCTCATGGACAAGAGGATGCCCGGGAAACAATGAAGCTACATGCCCATCGGGACCCATACCCAATAGCATTACATCAAATTTGGGAAATCCAGTAGCCTCAGAAATGTCTACAATCTTGCTCTTAACCAAATGTCTTAGACAAGTCTCATAATCATCTGTTGCACCCTCTGCTGATAATGCATCGTTTATGGCATACACATTGCCACTAGGAATAGGTATCTGCCCAAGAGAAAGAAGAGGTGAGCCTAAAAGTTTAGTAGATAGAATTAAGATGTGAAACGAGAGAAGTGATGAAGTAAAAAGAAGTGACAAAATGAGCTTAAAAGTTAAGTAGGTAGAATAAAGATGTAAAAGGGAAATGGTGATGAAGTAACAGCTCATTCATCATTCTTAAAAAGTACAAAACTGCCTAAATGTGATGCAAGTATCATGAACAGTTGGTAATCTAATAGATGCACTCATCAGTAGGGGTGGCAAATGGGCGGGTTGGGCTGAATTTGGGCGGGTCAAGATGGGTTAGGTCAATAAATGGGTCATTGCCCAACCTCAACCCAAAGTGTACTTGGGCTAAGATGAGCTGGGTCAAGATGGGCTAAACAATGGGTGATGGGGGTGGGTAGTTCAGAAAAAAACAGAAAATTGAAAATACAAAAAAAAAAAAAAAATTATTTTAGGGGGGGGGGGTTTGCAGGGGTGGGGGTGGGTGGTGCAGAAAAAAACAAAAAATTGAAAATACAAAAAAAAAGTAAAAAGTTTTGAGGGGGTTGGTGGTGCAGAAAAAAAAAAAAAAAAGAGAAAACTGAAAATACAAAAAAAAAAAGTAAAATTGGAGCAACTAAATAAATTTCTATATAAGTTGGGTTGAGATACCTTTTGTTTTGGCCGAGTTCCATGACTCAGCCCAAATTGACCCATGAGCTAAAATGTTTGTAACTCAACCCATTAATCTTATGGCGGGTTGGGCGGGTTAAATGGGTTTGGGCTCAAATTGCCACCCCTACTCATCAGCCATGCATCTCAAAAGTTTAGTAAGAATTTGGTAATTTAGTTCATAATCATCTTCGCTTCAAATACTCTGTAGCTTTGGAATGCTGGGACTGCCAGATAAGATGGCACATCTCAGAGCAAGCCCATTTAACTTGCTAGAGTTACCGAAGAACCTTCCCTAAAAGTGTATGGGCCAAGATTGAGGATATATTTCAAACCCGCTTAAATCATACTAAGTTGGAGTTAAGCAAAAGCCAACATAAGCTCAATCTGAGCTTATCAGCAACTCTACATGGCATTGAGCACGGGCAATTTTACTCATTGAACTTCAAAACATGTCAATTTTGCTTAAGCTATTCAATTACTATTCAGCTGATCCTGTAGATTTAACCCCCACTAAACTACTCTAGCAACAGAAATCTCAAAGCATTACCATTTAGTTTAAAGTAGGTAAGGTTACAATGGTAATGTTTGAAGTATTTTGCTAATACAACATTATTTCTCATATTACGTTCCACACAAAAGAGAGAAAAAGAAGAGGGACCTCAAATATTGTTTAGAAGTCATTGATAAAAGGGCTTCAAGGGTTGACAAGTTCTTTATATCAGGAATTTATGGATACGCTGCGCAAGCAAAAGATAAAATTTAATGTTGTATATTCTTGCTTCTCTTCTTTTTGTACAGCAGGTTCTTTTTTCAAATTCTTTATATGTTGCCCTTTTATATGGATCACATAGTGTTACTCCATGTACCCCAGAAATGTGTTTAAAAGTTACTTGACATATCCGGCTCATCCAAACAATCAGGTTCATGAAATCTTCGGACTTGTTTACCATTTGTTTTTCTTTTGGGGTGCATTATGAAGAGAGGATTTAAATGATCCCTCTCCCCCCCACCCCCCCACCCCCCAAAAAGGAGAAAAACCACGTAGGTAAATTTGCTTTTTTCGTTCATGATAAAGAGCCTATTCAACTTACCAACCAAAAAAATAAAAATAAAGAGACGATTCAAATGACAGCTCCCACCCCCTTAACATATAAAAAATCCAAAGATATTTGGTGATGATAGAAGTTTAAAGATTTGATCTTGTTAAACAGTGTTGATTAATGGTCAATTTTGCACAATTACTTTGCACATGATTAATCAAGAGCCCCAAAATTAGCATCAAGTTATAAGGAACAAAAGTCAAATGGTCACATCCCAAGGGGGTGAATAGGGGTATTAGTAACAGGGCGCAGGTTTGTTTAGCATGCCAAAGGCTTTTCCCTACACAGCAGCGGGAAGTTCAGCTTTCCCATAATTTACCAGAATGCTTTTGGCGAGCAATCATTTTGCCCCGTATGACAATTGGTTCTACCTTTCTCCTACTTTTGCAATATCCCATTACAATGCATATTTTTCATTCAAGACTGAAAGTAACAATAGAAATAGTGTAATTCTCAAATGTAAACATGAGAAAAGAAGCAACCTACACCTCCAGCCCCTGCCCGAAACAATAGACAGAGAAAGGGGAAAACCGTCTTTCTTTCTGCATTTCCATCTTTAACAAATACCAGCAACAACCTCTGTGACCACATGTTTAATCCAACAAGAACGGCAGCCTTTGCTCTATCCAAGAACAAACTAACGCTAGTTGCAGCTTAGGATAAGGACATTTACTCACTTTGGACTTATGGAATACTAAAAGTCGATGGATTATTGAACTGAATCTTGAGAGGTGCTTCACTGTAAGTTTCTACCTCAGACAGCTCTCGAAACTCACATGATCTTCGTACTAACATGTTAGGTCAGCATTTATGATTTGATCTACTAAGCCCTTCTCAAAAGAAAATTATTTGATCTACTAAGCAGAGACAACACACAAAATGCATTAACAACAAGATATTTGTTGGCAAATATAAGGGAAAGGTTCCTTTTCCAGAAAAAAAAATACAAGGGAAAAGGTGAATCAATATTATTTATTTAAGAGATATATGAATGGCTTATCGAGCTAGGCACCGTCCTAAGAAACTATTTTCGCAAAGTGAGTTTTTCCCCGATTAAACAAGTCTTCCTCTATCAGAGGGAACATGAATAACAAAATTCAAATAATAACAAGCACGTTATGAACAAAAAAGATAAAACAACTAGGTATTTGTAGGGAAATTGACTACAAAGGAAATAAGGCTAGAGGGAGTATGTACTAAGATGAGGTCATAATTAGCAATTGTTGGTTTGTTGTGATAAAGCCATAAGCAAAACCAACTTTTGGTGCATTAACACGGATTAAAAATTGGGGTATGATTAGCTATATATAGGATGAGAATAGGCCTCTAATCACGGCAAGTGTCATGCCACTTATCCATAACTTCTCATGTATGGAGCCACTTAGCTAATTCACTTAACCATTTGTCTTTAAACTCTCATGCATGAAGCTATTTAGCTAATCTATTTAGACATATGTCCATTAACGCTTATGCATGAAGCCACTTATCTAAAATATTGTTGAAATATTAGCAACAATCCCCTACATATTTCAAAAAAATTTAAGAGTACGTCTTGCTAGATTTGTATGGTTCAAATGCAATCAACTTGGAGTCTTTTGGACTATGAAGTATGAACCTAACTTAGACCAATACAATTTCACCCGCAGAATTACGATTTAAATATAGTATTTATATGAACCAATAATTCTTATTGCAAGGAAAAAATTTCATCAATTACATTTTGACCCCTCACGATTAAGTTGTTCAACATGGTTTTGCACAAACATGCCATGCATGTTCTTAGTTATTCATGAGAACTCTAGAGTTTTGGCCAAAATTTTATAGGAGTGGCACTATTTCACTCTCATATAGGTGAAATCATCAAAGTGTATACTACTTCAACTACAAATCCAGTAAGTTCTACTCCATTTCTTGAAGAATCTTTTGAAATAATTGTTAGAAATATTTTAATGATATTTTAGCTAAGTAGCAAGTTTCATGCACGAGGATTTATGGACAAATGGCTAATTAGATTAGCTAAATGGGCTCATGCATAAGAGTTTATGGACAGATGCATACATAAAAAATTATGACAAACGGCATGACATCATGATTAAAGACCTATTCTCATCCTATAAATAACTAACATACAGTCATTTTTGAATCCATCCAAACAACACCAAAATTGACTTCTTTATGGCTTCATCCAGACACACCAATAATCGCTAATTATTACTCCATCATAATACTTACTCTTAATAACGGCAGTAACAAGTTATCTCCTTCTGTATAAGACTTTTTGTTATTCTGTTTTTTAATATCTCTTTTGGTGCTTATCAGATTCCTTTTGTTTAGGATTGTTATTCACATAGGTTTCTCTGTATCCTAGATTCTCTTTGAGTTGTTACATTATTCACAGCTTTTATGTAATACACTTGGCTATATAAAGCTAACCTTATAATCAATATAACATAAGTTCTTCTGCCTTTATCGCTCTTTAACTCTTTCTTCTCTCTTTTCTCTACAGTTAATTTCCCTACAAACAAGTTGCTGTCTTTTCTTCTTTTTCGTTCATAACTTGTTGATCGTTATTTAAAATTTGTTGATTGTGTTCCCTCTATTCATTTTTAATTTATTTGGTAGGATGATAATATAAGTTGAGCTTAAATGAGGAAGTGAGGATTCATAATGTCGACCCCAACTTGTTTAGGACTTAGGCATATTTGTTGTTGTTTATGTTCCCTCTAATAGAGGAAGGCTTTAATTCTGGAAAGCTTTCACATTGCTAAAACAGTTTCTTAGGACAGTACATGGCACGACACAAGTCATTCATGTGTCTGCTAAATAAATAATATTTACTCCCTCAGTCACATTTTATGTGACACACTTTCCTTTTTAGTTTGTCCCAAAAAATGGCACCTTTACATATTTAGAAAACATTTTAACATTTCTTTAAACTCCATGTTCGATCAAACAGTACCATATAAATTGGGACGGAGGAAGTATTTACCTTTTACCTTATATTCTCACAGTTCATTTTACCAGGGACCACCAGATCAGTTTAGTCCTCGTTGATCCATTAGCAAGATTATCTTATTTAGTGTCTTAACCCAAGACATTTTGGTACATTATGTGTTTACACTATGGGCACAACTTGCATTCTCTGATACCACTGGCCTCAACTCCTAACAGAACTACTTTCTAATCTGATTTTTCCATATGGTTCATCCGGAGTAATGGAGTTGATGAATGGAAAGCTTAATAACAACAGAGTTTATTCTCCATCAATATATAGCCCCGTAAAGTGCATTTCACCTCTGTTCAGATTACCCTTACATTCTCTGTGTAGAAACTCAGACATTAATGCAGCTCGTTGTTCAAATGTAAGGAAGCATTTGCACAATAAACCGATCATTTTCATTCCATTGATCGGACAAACAAATGAAAGAAGCATGTATATATATAGTACGAAAAATTATTTTAACAAAAAATTGAAGATATCACACACTGTGGAAGCGTTAGAATCAATACATAGTATAATAAAGACACAAATACCTTGGATAGAAAAGCATCATAAGCAAGCAAATAATTGCTATCAGGATGATCCTTTGGGACCACTCTCTCATCCACCCAGAAAACATGCCACTTCGACCAGTCTATTGAATCAATATATGGTGGCTCCACCAATTTCCTGCACAATTGCAACAAACACAAGCATTCAATTAACTTAAACACCAAAACCATCCCAAAGAGATTAACAACGAGAAGAATAAACAATTACCTAAGAGACTTGATAAGTGAACCACCGGAAACAACAACAGAAAAAGAACCTCTCTCTTTGCAAAACTTCTCCGATAAATCAGCTGTGTACTTCGCTAGAGACACGGCAAGTTCCTCTTCAGTATCAAACACTTCAACTTTCCCTTTACTTTTACCTGTCACAGTCTCAGCCATTGATGATTTAATTCTAAACTGAGATCTCGAGGAGTTTCTACTCAATACTGATATTCTCCTATGTGAGCGCGAGCAAAAAAGTGGCTTGCCAATTATATATGCAGATGTCAACGGCAGAGATCGGCGGAGAGGAGAGAATTGGGTAGGTGAGATGCGCAAGTTAGCAGCGAGAGCGCGAGAAGAAGAGGCTAACCGCAGCGCGCAGAAAGAGCTCAACGTGCTGGAGCTTTTATTAGCAAGGGTCGAGGAATACCTTGACATGAACAAATCGAATGAAGAACAGATCAGCGAAGCAAGAACAACAGATTCAGCCAACAATCAACAACTCAACGACCCAAGAATCCTAGAGCTTGTTTTTATTCGAGCTACTTTCTAGATCCCTATCCGAATGCAAAAAATGAACGGTAGAATCGAAGTAGGAACGACTTGAAAATTTGTTTCAGTTCGCGTTTCTGTTTCCCTTTTTCTTTTTGGAGCTTTTCTGATTTTTAAGCCCTGGAATTTTGAGTTGTAAATTTCAGCTGGTTCTCAAGGCTTGTGTGAGTGTGAATCGTGTTTGGTTTAGGTTGAAGCAGCAGCGAAGAAGATGAGAGTGTGAGGACAGAATGGAGAACAAGGGGAAAAGCTGCGCTGGTTTTGCGTTAGGGATCTGATGTGAATTGGTCTAGGATCTGAGGTTTTAATAATTAAAAGGGGTGGGTTTGGGTCTGGTAAGCGGGTCGGGTAGGTTAGGTTTGGCTTGGGTGGGAAGTTTTGGATCAGATTTGGGTTGGGCGAGAATTAGACAAATTTTAAAAGACAAACCTTTTTTTTCCAATTCTTTCTTTTATTTTCTAATTTTTTTTCTTTTCTTTTAATTAAAATCCTACAAATAATAAATTATCCAAAAGTGTGAAATTAAACTAATTAGCTAATTATAAAAATTATAAACAACACTTAATTCTAAGCTAAAAATTAAAAGACAAAAAATGTAAAAAAATGAGCTATTTTTTTGTGATTTTCGAATTTCTATAAAACAAATAGTTACTGGTTAATTCTAAAAATATAAAAATAAATCTTAAATGCAATGCATGATATTTTTGGTAGTTTTTCATGGTTTAAATAAAACTTAAACATGCACAAAATATAAACAATTAAATGAACATCCTACAAAATCCTATAAAATGGCAAATAATTGGAAAAATCTATTTTCTTTGATTTTATAGGAGCAATTTATGTAGCGCAAAAATCACGTGCTCACAATCCCCTCATGCGATCGGTGTGTTCTAGGCATGTCTATGGAGGAAGATGTGTTAATTAAACGAAAGAGACCAAGAACAATGAACAGAAAAAAGGAAATAAAGAAAATCACCGAAGCAAAGCTACAAACACGAAAGAGAATGATCAGAAGAGAAATGGCCAAGAGTTTTTGAAAAAACAAACTCTTCCCCTATTTATAGGGTTGGGTGACACCAGAATCGAAGCCAAAAGCTTCCCATTGCAGTAAAACTAAAGCGACAGGCCATCAATCTGTGCCTCGGGAAGATGCGCAATGATGACGCACGTGGAAGTGACGTCATTTCCCAATAGAACACACCACCCAGGATATAGCGAAATGCACCGCTCTTCCGTCATTGGCCAAATCGTTATGGTTTGCATACCAAATTTCTTCGTAAGTATGGGCGATGTCCGCTTACCAAGGACGCAACAGGTCGCGACCTCGACAAGCGGAGGGACTAACTGTATAGGTCGAAATTTGAACGACCACGACTGTTACTAAGTGTAACAAAGAACGAGGTCTTTACGATGCAGCGTCCTTTGGTCGTTATGAAGGGTGACAACTAACAGCGGCTAGTGAACGAACGGCGTCTGGAGTAACGTTAGCATGATAGGGAACAATAGGAATATGTCTTTCGAATATTCCTTGTGTTGTACCTTTTTTAGGGTAAAAAGGGAGATTGTCCCCTATAAAGAGGGGGGAAAGAACACTCTATAAGGGGAATGAAGAAAGAACAACTTTGCTTATTACAGATCAAAATCCTTACATCACTCTTGGTCTTTACTAATTGCATTCATTGTTATATTCTCTTACATTTGAAGTTCTCGCATTTACGAATAATCATTTGGTTCCAACATATTAGGAAGCATCATTCACCTTATTTTACCCTGGCACCATCTAGTCTAGCTTTTATTACGCTTAGGTGAGATTTACCTCTTCATCTTCATCAATTGATTTAATCAAGATAGTTTTAATATCTTTTGGTCAAACATTACTAAAACTAGCCAAACACATGTAAAAATTGTAAAACCAAATAAATAAGGTTCTTTCTCTCAAAGAATCACATGCAAAAATCTCCTTCCATATTTTTAAGCGTGATTAGCAACATTAGATGCAAGACGAAAAGTAAATTTCATGTATGAGGTAGCAAAAATCTAAGCAAAAAGGAACTTTTTCAATGGGTATAGTTGAAATTCATTGAAAACATATAGATAAGTCAATATACAAAATTTGAGGAAGATTGGAGGTAATTTGGACTGGTTTTGTATCAAAATTCGTAATTAAATCGTTCAAAAAATTCTTCTGCGACACATGTATCACGCATGTATCTCACACACATGTATATATTAAGGTAAACATGTTCTCCTTCCCTTCAACAAATAGGAAAGCCAAATATGATAAGAAAATTATGGCAAACGTCTAACATGATCCAATATTCCAATCCAGGGGCAGAGCTAAAACACAGGTTACAGGTTCAGTCGAACTAGTAGTTTTAATTCAAACTCTATATTTGCCTTAAGAAATTTATTGAATATGTATAAATTATTAATTTAGAACATAATAACTTAAACAAACTAGAATTCCAAATCCATAAACTTCAAATTTTGAATCTACCTCTAATCCACTCCACCATGAAAGACATAAAAGGATAAGAAAAGATCTTGAATCACATAAAGAATCGTACCATATTTTTGGGGGGCAAGCATCAATTGCTTTAACGACAAGGTATGCAAAACATTCATAATTTTTAACCAATTTAGGGATCCCAACAACCTGAGTCTAGCTACTTCAAATAAATAAGGAGACGTATAGAGACATATCCTATCCAAAGACCACAAGAATCACTTTTTCTTGCATATTATAACTTGTAGTTTTGGTCTACTTTTCTAAATGGGATAACACACTAGAAATAGAACGGACTAGTAGCTGTAAATTACTACAATCAAAGATGAAATACTTTTTACAAGTTACTATGGAAAGATCGAAGTTCTCACCTGGAGAAGCTGCAACTCATAACTTGACCTTCTATAAGGTGCTAGTATTTAAATAGAAGAATTAATCTAAATAATCGCATACTAATCGCTTAAATTAAAAATAGCCAGAAAATGTATCATATGTGCACAGTTCATATATAATTATGTATAATCAATTGATAATTTATATGTATGGCTAAAAAAATAAATAATAAATTTGACCGGCTATTTATGTAAATTTCCTTTTTGACTTGCAGTCTGTCGTTAGGCCATTTTGGGCTCGACCGAAGAGCCCGTCAGGCAACCAAACCTTAGAGACTTGTAGCTGGTTCCAAATAGAACCAGGCAAATGAAAATGAGAGGATCTCATCAAGTATATCACATATACAGAGTATATATTTCAAATGTCAAATATACTTAAACTATATATTGATCTCATCAAGTATATGTAATTATACACTAAATATACATAATACATATATTGAATATGTATATTTGTTTATACATTATAAATATACATAATACATATATTGAATATGTATATCTGTTTATACGTTATGTATGCAAAATTATATGTTGCATAGACATAAAACGAGTTCGGTATAGGCAAATATACATAATATATTCATTACATATGTATATATTTAAAATTATATTGTAAAAAAATTATATGTATATATACACCTTCAAACATGGAATAAAAATGTGAATTTACTAAGACTGTGTTTGATAAGAATAATGAAAAAGGGGATTCTAAGAGCGGGAACTTTCATAAAGATGGTAAGTATAGATTAATAATGGGAGATAAATATGGATAAATTAATATGGTTCAAAATTAATACCTTAAATTGTGGACTATGCGTAAAATTTTGAAGAGTACTAAACGTACATGATTTTGGAAAAATATTGTAATTGTAAATGAATTTGCTCTTTTTAGAATAGAACAAAAGTAATAATCTTTATTTAAATATTATTTAATAAGTAACTGACAATCTAAAAAACTTTTTCCTTTTCCTTTTAGTTTTTTTGTGTGTCGGGTTATAATGAAAGTCATTTTAAAATAAAATATTTTTCATGATAAAATTATTTTTAGGTGTTTGATTACCTTGAAAAATATTTTTTATCAAAAAGAATAGAGTGAACTTATCTCATCTATTGATGGAAGTCATTTTTCTTACAACATTTTTAATTTTTTACTTCATATTACTTGTCCTTACTAACACTAGAATTAAATTTATACTAAACCATCCTTGATCTTTATATAGTTCAGCTTACCTCAAAAAAAGAACATAGATTTCAGACAATTTTTTTTTGCTTTTGACTATTACATTTTCATTTTAAACAAATGGTGTTTAATGGAAGCACAATAGAGAATTATGGAGGTCGAGCATTAAGGTTGTAGGTTAGGGGAGAGTGTGAATATTTCTACAGCACAATAGAGTGAGATTATCCAGTTAGGAGTTAGACTAGGAATGTCATTGGTCGTCTATTGATGTAGAGCTTTACCTTCTAGTTGTACTATACCAGCCATCTATTTCGTATTTCGTATTCTGTATTTCATATTTCATATCTCTTATATATTGTTGTTATTTTTATTACGCATTTTTATGGTACTAATATATCATCTCCTATTGCTTTTTTGAGCCGAGGGTCTCCTGGAAACAGCCTCTCTACCCTTCGGGGTAGAGGTAAGGTCTGCGTACATATTACCCTCCCCAGACCCCACTTGTGGGATTATACTGGGTCGTTGTTGTTGTTGTTGTTATTGGTGTTTAATGGAAGCAAGATCTAAGAAAATAATATATTTGACACACTAATTAAACATGTGTACAATATATAAAAAAAAACCTTTGAACGTTATGGCCTTACATATGTAATAATATTCTTATAAGAAAGTGTCTTCAAAACTAAGATAGAAATATTAGAACTACAAAGTTTACAAAGGAGTATAAAATAGTGTCAATCTATTTTAAACAAATAAAAATAGATTTGTATCAAAATTTCTTCATTCCACGTTACCTTAATTATGTTTATTTTTCTGATTATGGAAGTGTAGAAAGACTCAAATTTCAAGGGGTAATTTAATTTGTCTTGTAAACATGACGTTTTTTTTTTTTGGGGTTTAAAATAATTGTAATGGTTTTTGATTCAAAGTTTAACCTCATTGGCAGTATTTTTGTTTTCTCCACACGAATCAAAATCACAAAGTAGACTTCTACTATTATTTTAGGATTCGATTTTGGTCACGTTTGCCCGAGAGCGGAAAATCTAGTTGTTTGTCAGGGTTGAAGATTGGCATAAGATCTGTCCCACATCGACGCATTAACTTATCTATTTGCTGTTTATATAGCCATTCACTACAACTGAAGGGCACGACCTTACTTGAACATGATCTGTTCTATAGGCTCGTGCCACTGTATCCTTGAGTTCTAAGGAGACAGAAAACCAAGTCTGGTTGATGAGGCGTGGCTATGAGGCTAGAGCATGATTAACAACTTTCCATGGTCACTTGTGGCCTAGGATGGTCTCATAGCTGTCTGACAGACTCAAACTCCACATTTTACCAACTTTTTCCTTCTCCTATCTTTGGTTCCTCTTTCTCAACTTCCAGTTGTTTCAATTCACTTGCACCAAGTACACCAAATGATGTGCAAATATGAGGGTGAAATTCATGGTGTGAAAGCTGGGATCTTTTAACCATTGAGTTGCAAGGTGTAAAGATTGTGACTTTTCTTCATGGATGCTACACTTAAAGCTAGACCAGTTTAACAAAATTGGCAGTGCCTATTCCAACAAACCCTCGTTTGATCACTTTAATAGTGTTTGAAGACATTGATTCATCCCAACTCTAAAACAACAACCTTATTTTTTATTTGCTAGTACACTGAAATGACTCTTAATCTGAAATAGTTTCGAGTATTTAAGAAACAAGATGGTTTATTGTCATGGAAAAACACTTGGGACAAAGCACTATAAGTCGTAACCCTTGTCACACCTCCTTTTTCCACACCAGAGAGGGTGCAAGGGAGTTTTTCCAATTAAAGGACAATCGAAATGGGATTGGTTTATTAATTTCAGAGTCGCCACTTGGGAGATTTAGGGTGTCCCAAGTCACCAATTTTAATCCTGAATCGAGGAAAAGAATGACTCCATATTACAGTCTGCGCACCAGAAATCCGGATAAGGAATTCTGTTAACCCGGGAGAAGGTGTTAGGCATTCCCGAGTTCTGTGGTTCTAGCACGGTCGCTCAACTGTCATATTCGGCTTATTTATCTGATTTTAAATACCATTATGAACCAATGTGCCAATTTTAACTTTTTACCGCTTTATTGTTATTATTTCAAAAGGATGTGAACATCGCTTAAAACATGTCCTTGGACTGCGTCACATTAAATGCACCCACAATCTGGAACATATTTTATTTGATGTTTTGGGATTTGGATCTGGGTCGCATGAAATGCACACCCCAAGTTTTAAGAAAGTAGATTATTAAACACGCACCTAAAGAGACTATCGTGTTATTATTTTGGGAAGGGCCGTGAAATTTGCTAAACGGCCCGTCCCGGAATCTAAGTATTTAATATATACATTTAGAGGGCCCCGCAGCTTCTACATTTTTGTTTGTCGAGGCTCGTCTCATTTTTATTTTAAAGGATAAACCTATAATGACTATATTTCCTATTAAGTTCGTCTCTAAAATAAAAGAAAATCTCTTAATTATTTACATGCTTGCAGATTATTTACAGCAGGATCCGAAATGCTTTTACAGAATAAGGAAACATGACCATGCATACGGACAGCTGATCGAACGTTATGGGCCCAAATCCAGCTCATGCGGGATGGGCCAGACCTGGGCCACTGTTTATCCGAGGCGGGTCTGTTTGGTCTGTTTTGACCTGGGCTCGACCTTCATAAGGTTGAGGGGCGCGGACTTGTGCTAATTGTTATAAGGGTGTGGCTTGATAATTATAACGAGGCAGTTTATCAAAAGAGAATGAAAATTAACTAAGGCGGATAGTTTTATTCTTTGACATGCATTAAAAGAGAATGCTAATTACAAAACACAACTAATTTCCAAGACATAGCCTAGTATACTGCCAATCCTTTTGTCTGTTAACCTAACCAACATATGATATTAAACCATACTACATTTTTTGTATTCACTATATGAAAGGACCAACTCCAATACCCAAACAAGATTGTAAACCATTACACACTACATAATCATCTATATAGCAACTACATGTGGACATAGATGTCTTCAAATCTTCCCTTTTGTATTCATGCTCGACTTTCAAATTACATGGACAGTATTAGTTGTGTACCTGGTATAGAGGAACAAAAGAAAAAGGAAAAGGATCAGCTGAATAGTACACAGCAAACAACAGCACAGCAGATTCACAGCAACAACACAGCAACAACAACCAGCCAACAATGATGAAGCTCAGCAAGGAGTCGAGCAACAAATAAACAATCCCAGAAAAACAGAGTAGGAAATAACAGCCCAGAATGTTGAATGTAACAGCAACAGAAATCCAATGACCACAAGAAAGCTTGGCAAACGACAGAAAAGCAAAACCACAAAGACAACCTGATCAAACTGGACTCTTACACAATTTCTTCTAGACAATACTCATTCACAATGTTCTGAAATTTATTCCTGTTTTTCCTTTTTCAGTTTTCTTACTCACAGAATCTCTCAAGACTCAAAAAAAATGAACTCCCTTTCTAATGGAAGGTCTGCCTCTTTTATAGCCTAACCTTAACACTTTACAGTCTGTTTTACAACTTAAAATTGCCCCCCCTCGTTGTTTTTCCACTCACTTCTTTTAAATAAACAAAACTCCCATCAAATCCTTGACAGCCCCTCTCTCTTTTGATATTAAAATGTACTAATCACTTGTTTATTTAACCAAAGTATGGGCAGTAGGAATATAATCTGACAGCACATGCTGTCCAATTATTTTAATTCCTTAAAGCTAACCATACACATGCTGCCCACGGTCTAAACCAAATGGCATCGTGTTTTAAAATCAAAGTCTGAATCTGCCATTATAACCTTTCCCCTAGATGTTCTTTAATTCGATTTGAACAAAATCAATAGGCAATACAATTCAGTTTCTAATGGGACTCAAATACGATCACAGCAGAAATAAGCAATACGAATCAAGTTGTTACCATTAACGATTGAAACTAATTTACGACATATATCGACTCGACTATATTAATCGTAACACATAACAATCAATCGTTCATATAAACAACACGTATAGAGTCCCGAATGACTTCAGACAAATTTGTTCAAACACTGGGAACTTATATGAATTAAACTCGTTTGACGACTAATCTAATTGATGAGCACGTATATCACAGGGTATATTCAGAACACAAACAGAAGACAATTGACCAAATAAAAAGGCCTTTAACAGAGATGGAAGAAATCCGAATGAAAAATAACAAAATGACAAACAAACACAACGAAATATGATGACAACTTAATTAGAACTAAAACAAAAGAAAGGAAAACTTACCAAAAGAGTTTGAAATCAAAATGACCCAAATCTGACTCAACTTCGAACTTTTGAGGCCGAACAAACTTTAATCAGGGTGTTCTCACGTGAGATCACCTTGATTAAGGTCTATTAGACCTCAAACCCTTGTCAAGACCGGCCGGATTCCCCAGGTGCATGTGTTTCAAGTTCTGGATTTTCAGATCTGGATTTTTAGGAGTTGTGGGTAAATTCGGACCAAACCAAGCTTGGTTTGGTCACGAGGAAGGTCAGGGGAGTGTCTGGTATGAAGATGGGGTGGTTTGGCATAGATCGAGTTTTGTCTCGAATCTTCAAATCCAGATTCGAGACGATAGGAGGTGATTCGAGGTTCGTGGTTAGTGGATTCGTGTTCAGGGGAATGAGGGGGTCTTAGGGTGTTCGGGAGGTAGCCACCAGCGTTCATGCCGCCGGGTTTTGGTGGAAGGGAAACCAGGGCGGCTTGCTAGGGTTTGGGGTTTCAGCTTGGGGAAGGAGACGAGTGAGGGGTGGGGTTCGGATAGGGGGCGTGGGGTGAAGGGTTGAGTTTATATATGGGGAAGGGATTGGATCTGAGCCGTTAGATCAGATGATCTCAACGGCTTGGATCGGATGCTGAGAAATGAGACGGGGTCGTTTGGTAGTTAAACGGGGTCGTTTAGTTTAAGTGAGGGGTTGGATCGGATTGGTTCCTGGGTCGGGTTTTGAAATGGGTTACTGATAGAGGTCCTGAGCCGTTGGATCGAGAGTTTGAACGGCCCAAATCAGACGCATGATGCGGCGTCGTTTCGGGAGGTGGTCAGGGCAGGCCTGGTTTGGACCGGGTCAGATCGTTGGTTTGGGCCTGTTTTTGTCTTATTTTTTTTGGGCCCAAATTGATTTCAACTTTCTTTTGTTTTCCAATTTAAAGAAAAATAAAAATAACTAATAAAACAAATGAAATTAAAACAAATAACAATATAGCACTTCAACATAATTATCATACCAAATAAAAATGTTTAAGTAAGTTAAATCACAACCTAAAACGAACGACGCACATATATTTATATTTTTGAATTTTCTTTTAACGCCACATATATTTTTTGTATTTTTGTTTGATAATGACTAGATGCAAAATGGACAGACTCACAAACGACTAACAACACATGTCACGGAAAGATCGAAAAATTGTACATCGAAGCCTTTTGCCACTATTTTTATTTTCTTTTGGAGCGATTGTCCGTGAAGCAAAAATCACGTGCTTACAGCTGCCCCTCTTTGCACGAAGACACGAAGGGTTTTCGCGCAAAGATAAAGCGAGCGATTTTTGCCCGTCCGAATACTCCGTGTGAAGCATTTTTTGAAAAAGATTTGACCGAACCTTTGCTTCAGAGGTTTCCTACATATCCTGGGCTGAACAGGAATCAGGTCAATGTAGTTCGGGAAATTTTGGTAGCTGGGACTACCATGTGACTGTAATGCTTGCTGCTGTTGTGCGCTGTTGTATGCTGCTGTAGGATGCTACTGCTCAACCGATCTCCCTGTTACATCGCTCTAAAAGGAAAAAAAAGAAGTTAAGCTAGAGTATGAGATCTCATCTATCTCCCGCTTGTTCTTGTTGTCTTGCTTTCTTGTCGGCTAATGCTTTCCTCTGACGCCTTTATTTTGTGAACTTGGAGATGATGCTGGTCCTTCACCTTTTTTGAATGTCAGTTCTCATCACTTTGCTTGATTTGCTGGGAACATGGCTTTCTTCCTTAAATCTTTCAATGGTTTCTTCAGCGGTATGGCTTTTCATCAGAATTGTTATGTTGGGCGTGCCATAGCGTTCCCGAACTGCTTCTTTTGAGACGCTTCTTTTGAGACGCATTCCCTTTTCCTTTTAAATTGCGCGCTTTCCTCTACAGTTGTCTGCTTCTTGGTGCTGGGGATTTTATTGTTTCCCGTTTGGGGATCTCTGTTGTAAACTTCCGTCTTCAGGTGGGGCTACTGATTCCAAACTCTAGAGCTAAAATGTATTCTCGCATTATACTGGTGGGCGACCTAGAACTTAAAATGCATTCCCGTATTATACTGGTGGGCGACCTAGAACTTAAATGTATTCCCGCATTATACTGGTGGGCGACCTAGAACTTAAAAGTATTCCCGCATTATACTGGTGGGCGACCTAGAACTTAAAATGTATTCCCGCATTATACTGGTGGGCGACCTAGAACTTAAAATGTATTCCCGCATTATACTGGTGGGCGACCTAGAACTTAAATGTATTCCCGCATTATACTGGTGGGCGACCTAGAACTTAAAAGTATTCCCGCATTATACTGGTGGGCGACCTAGAACTTAAAATGTATTCCCGCATTATACTGGTGGGCGACCTAGAACTTAAAATGTATTCCCGCATTATACTGGTGGGCGACCTAGAACTTAAATGTATTCCCGCATTATACTGGTGGGCGACCTAGAACTTAAATGTATTCCCGCATTATACTGGTGGGCGACCTAGAACTTAAATGTATTCCCGCATTATACTGGTGGGCGACCTAGAACTTAAATGTATTCCCACATTATACTGGTGGGCGACCTAGAACTTAAAAGTATTCCCGCATTATACTGGTGGGCGACCTAGAACTTAAAATGTATTCCCGCATTATACTGGTGGGCGACCTAGAACTTAAATGTATTGAAATTGTTTCCCCGTTTTTTCGAGAAAATTTTCGACAATCGGCAGAAAATTTTCTGCCCCGGTTTTTGGTGACTTCCATGGCGTTGCATCTTGCTGCCATCATCAATTCTTTGCTCTCCTGCAACAGACAACAAGATTTAGTCAGTTTTAATCGTGGTGGTAGAGGGTGCCTTTCTGGCGAGCCATTTTTCTCTCTTCCCCTTTTCTTGCTCTTTGTCCCCATAATTGGTTGGCGGGCAAAGTTGCCTGTTGGGGGTCTCTAGCCTGCTGGGGATTGGTTTTCAATTTATCCCCTTTTCTGCTTTCTCTTTAAACACATGATATGGGAGTCTGCTTCTAACTCCCGAAACCACTCCCTTTTGGAGCTTACTTCTTCCAAAATTTCCGGGCACAATCACTGCATTGCCTGGGACCGGCCTTTAAGACTGTTTGTATTATCCTGCATTGGGATGAATTCCCCTTCGGTTTCTGGTAGTAAGCTTTGAAAAATCCTTTCAAGACACATTTTAGGAAAAGAATAAAAGATATGGAAAGGAGAAAATCTTTCTGAACCAATATTTTTGTGGGAGGAGACAATCAAAAGAACTTATCTGGAGGACACAACTGGTCCCCGTGATCATGACGTGCACCATAGATTCCCGACCCAGTCTATTTGTATCAATCACTTTGCCCGATGGTCTGACTTGCTGGGGATGATAAAAGAGTGTTCATTTCGTTTCGAATGTGGTACCTTTGCTGATCTGTCTCGTCGCCTCATAGTGCCCTTCGAGGGGTTTTCACTAATGAGACTCTCTCTTTTCTCTCATCTCCCGGCGCCTCATGGTGCTTGTGAAGGTTTTCACCAATAAGACTCTCTCATTTCATATCCCTCATCTTACATCGCCTCTCGGTGCCTGTGAAGGTTTTCACCGATAAGACTCTCTCATTTTTATTTCTTTCGGGAAATCGGGGTGTTGTAGATACGTCCCTCCTCTCTGGAGATTCCCTTGACCATCAACTCATTTCCAGTCTTACGATCCTCTTCTTTGCTGGGGATCAGTGTATTATTCTCGGCCTTATTCGCCGGACTTGGCATCTCTCGAACATTGATCGGGAGGTCTTTTGGAGGTTGATGTTGGTTTTGGTGTGGGTTTGAAGAAAGGCTATAAAAACGAAAACAATTTGAAGGGTGATGTGCTACAACTTTTGGAATCAAACCTTTGTTGGAACTTAAAACATAACCTCTGCCCCAGTTTTCTTGCTTGGGGAATTTATCTTTTATGCTTATGTTGAGCTACGTGCGTTACGCACATTGTGCTATATTGTGCACACTATGTACATTATGCATCCTATATTTGCTATGATGCATACTATGTACATTATGCATCCTATATTTATTATGATGCACACTATGACCGAGCCGTGAGGCGCCTACGTATCCTCTTTGAGGAATCAGGTCAAACGTAGTTCCCACGGTTTTATATTCCTTGATTTTTCTTTTCTTTCTTTTCATTTTCTTTTCCTTTTCTTTTTCTTTCTTTTCTTCTTCCTTTTTTTTCATATCTTTCCCATTAGTGATTCCAAAAGAGGGGTATTGAAAGAATTGCTTAAGGCTCAAAGGGGGAAGCGAGGGTTAAAAGTGTTTGGATAGAAGAAAGAATTGCCTCCGTCATCTCATTATTCAACAAATGCCAAATACAACAAATAAACCAAAAATTGCCATAATTAAAGAAGTTACGCATAATATCTCTTGACTGCATCTGAATTGATAGCCATGTCGACACATCTACCTTCGACATCTGTCAAACACAAAGCACCGTTGGACAATATTCTGGTCATGATATAAGGCCCTTGCCAATTTGGGGCGAATTTGCCTTTTGCCTCGACCTGATGTGGGAGGATCTTCTTTAATACCTGCTGCCCTACTTCAAATTTCCTAGGGCGCACCTTCTTATTATACGCTCTTGCCATTCTCTTCTGGTACAGCTGACCATGGCACACCGCTGCCAATCTTTTCTCATCTATCAGGCTCAACTGTTCCAAGCGAGCTTTGATCCATTCTTCATCATCAATCCCGGCTTCAGCGACAATTCGGAGGGATGAAATTTCGACCTCCGCTGGTATCACGGCCTCAGTTCCATACACCAACAAATAAGGAGTTGTGCCTATGGAAGTCCGGACGGTAGTGCGGTAACCCAACAAGGCAAAGGGTAATTTCTCGTGCCATTGTCTGGACCCTTCCACCATTTTTCGCAGTATCTTCTTGATATTCTTATTGGCTGCTTCGACTGCTCCATTTGCCTTAGGATGATATGGGGTGGAATTGCGGTGTGTAATCTTGAATTGTTGGCATACCTCTCTCATCAAGCTGCTATTAAGATTCGCACCGTTATCCGTGATGATCACTTTTGGGATCCCAAATCTGCAGATGATATGGGAGTGAACAAAGTCCACCACTGCCTTCTTGGTTACTGATTTGAAGGTTTTAGCCTCAACCCATTTGGTGAAGTAGTCAATGGTCACTAGAATGAACCTATGACCGTTGGACGCTGCTGGCTCGATGGGCCCAATGACATCCATGCCCCATGCTACAAACGGCCAGGGTGCTGACATCGTATGTAACTCTGTTGGCGGAGAATGAATCAAGTCTCCATGTATCTGGCACTGATGGCATTTCCTCACGAAAGTGATACAGTCGTGTTCCATGGTGAGCCAATAACACCCTGTTCGAAGGATTTTTCTTGCCAATACATATCCACTCATGTGTGGCCCACAAACTCCAGCATGTACTTCTGCCATAACCGTTGTTGCCTGCCTGGCATCTATGCATCTCAACAATCCCAGATCCGGGGTTCTTTTGTACAATATTCCCCCACTGAGGAAGAAACCATTCGACAACCGCCGGAGGGCTCTTTTTTGGTCTCCAGAGGCATGTTCTGGATATATCCCCATCCTGAGGTATTCCTTGATATCATGAAACCAGGGTTCGCCATCTGCTTCTTCTTCTATGGCATTGCAGTAGGTGTGCTGATCACGGACCTGGATGTGTAGAGGATCAACATACATTTTGTCAGGGTGGTGCAGCATTGATGCCAAGGTGGCCAAGGCATCCGCAACCTCATTGTGAACTCTCGAGATGTGTTTGAACTTTACCGATCGAAATTGCTTGCTCAGATCATGCAAGCATTGTCGGTATGGTATGAGCTTTAGATCTCGTGTTTCCTATTCACCCTGAATTTGATGTACCAAGAGGTCCGAGTCTCCCAAGACCAAGACGTCTTGGACATCCATGTCGGCAGCCAAGCGCAGACCCAGAATGCAAGCCTCATACTCGGCCATATTGTTGGTGCAATAGAAGCATAGTTGAGCCGTAACAGGATAATGCCGTCCTGTTTCAGAAATGAGTACTGCTCCTATTCCAACCCCTTTCGTGTTTGCAGCTCCATCGAAGAAAAGCTTCCAACCCGGTTCCTCAGGCAATTCCAACTCATTTGTATGCATTACCTCTTCGTCAGGAAAATACGTTCTTAAGGGCTCGTATTTTTCATCAACGGGATTCTCTGCCAAATGGTCTGCCAGCGCCTGGGCTTTCATGGCCGTCCTCGTCACATAAATGATATCAAACTCCGTGAGCAGAATTTGCCATTTTGCCAACCTTCCCGTGGGCATAGGTTTCTGAAAGATATACTTCAATGGGTCCAAGCGGGATATGAGATAAGTAGTATATGAAGACAGGTAGTGCTTCAACTTCTGAGCTACCCAAGTTAGGGCGCAACATGTTTTCTCGAGTTGAGTGTACTTGACCTCATGCACTGTGAATTTCTTGCTAAGATAGTAGATGGCTTGCTCCTTCCTTCCTGTGTCGTCATGTTGCCCCAACACACAACCAAATGAATTTTCCAAGACCGTCAGGTAAAGGATTAGGGGTTTCCCGGGCTTAGGTGGGACCAATACGGGTGGATTAGACAGATACCCTTTGATTTGGTCGAAAGCTTCCTGACACTCTGCTGTCCAACCTACTGCAGCGTCCTTTCTCAGCAGCCGAAATATGGGCTCACAAGTTGCTGTGAGTTGAGCGATGAACCTGCTGATATAATTGAGTCTACCCAGCAAACTCATTACCTCTGTTTTGTTCCTTGGCGGTGGCAAATCTCGGATGGATTCAATTTTGGATGGGTCTAACTCAATCCCTCGTCGACTGACGATGAATCCTAGCAACTTTCCTAATGGAACCCCGAATGCGCATTTGGCCGGGTTAAGCTTGATATCATACCTTCGGAGTCTTTGGAAAAATCTCCTTAGGTCTGCTACATGGTCCTCCCGACGCCAAGATTTGATGATCACATCATCGACGTACACCTCAATTTCCTTGTGTATCATGTCATGAAACACGGCAGTCATTGCCCGCATGTACATTGCCCCGACGTTCTTTAATCCGAATGGCATTACCCGATAGCAGTAGGTTCCCCATGGCGTGATAAACGCTGTCTTCTCAGCATCCTCCTCGTCCATTAGGATCTGATGATAACCCGCATAGCAATCCACAAAGGATCCGATCTCGCGCCCTGCGCAATTGTCGATCAAGATATGAATGTTGGGTAGAGGAAAATTGTCCTTGGGACTTGCTTTGTTGAGGTTGCGGTAGTCAACGCACACCCTGATTTTTCCATCCTTCTTTGGGACTGGTACCACATTGGCCAACCATTCGGGATATCGAGTGACCCGAATGACCTTCGCTTGTAACTGCTTAATCACTTCTTCCTTGATCTTTACACTCATTTCCGTTTTAAATTTCCTTAGTTTTTGCTTGACCGGAGGGTATGCCGGGTCAGTGGGTAATTTGTGAACCACTAAATTGGTGCTTAATCTAGGCATATCATCATATGACCAGGCAAAAACGTCTTTGAATTCCCTGAGAGTTTTGATCAATTCTGCTCTGACATTCGGCTCAATGTGGATGCTAATTTTGGTCTCTTGGATGTTATCAGCGTCTCCTAGATTCACAGCCTCGGTGTCATTTAGAGGCTTGGGTTTCTCTTCAAATTGGCACAGTTCTCTGTTTATTTCTTCGAAGGTTTCACCTTCGTCACATTCAGATTCATCGTCACAAATGACCTTTTGCATCATTGAGTCGGTTTCAGATTGATTTATTAGACTAGGTCGAAGATCCGCTGTGCATGCCATGTCGTTAGAACCAGTAAAAAGAGAACTGTTCAGAAAGAAAAAGAACAAGACAAAAATTAAAATGAGACAAAAGAAGAGAACTTTATTAAATTTGCGGGATAAAAAGGGTTCACACTTTTACAAAAACGAAAGTAAAATTTGGATTACACCCTTGAATAATCCGATCAAACAAACAAACAAACAAAACATTAATCAAAGCCTACTACCAAGACTCCCCTCGGACAGGAAGAGGAGTAACCGTCCAATTGTTGGTCTTGGCCTCAGGCCCCACAAATTGTATCTCTGCTCTGCTGGAACCTTCTCCAGCTTCCACCATACTGACATCTGCGAATAGCCTCTCAAAACTCTGATTCAGGTCTTCATTTATACCGATCAAAGGTCCTCGAATCTTTGGGATCGCTGACCCCTTGGCACTTGCTTTAACAAAAGACCTTGAGAGGCGTGGCACTGGTTTAGGCAGAAACCAAACCCTCTTCTTCATTCTTCGCGCCTCCTTCCTGTCTGCTGCGGTTGGTTTGAACCCCAACCCGAAGGTTTCCAGATTCTTAGGAAGGGAAACAGGTTGGACTATCCCTTGAAGTTCAACTCCCAGGCCTTTTCCCGGCACAAATCCATTACCCAGCATTTCTGATACCATCATGACTGTTGCGGCAGCTACCCTAGGGTGCGGGATGATTTCTCCTTCAGAAATTTTGTTGGCCGACCCTGTATCGAGAATCTGGTAGACCCAGGGACCCTTGTCATCAGTGGTCTCTATGAAAGGCACAATGGTTCCGCTCATGGTGCATGTTGTATCCTCGCCGTGCAACACGACCTCTTGTCTTTCCCACTCGAACTTCACTGTCTGATGTAGGGTGGAAGACACCGCTTTAGCTGCATGAATCCAGGGTCGTCCTAACAGCAAGTTGTAAGATACCGTGGCGTCCAATACCTGGAATTCCATGGTAAACAGGACCAGACCAATGGTCAGTTCAAGTACAACATCCCCCACAGTGGCTGTTCCGTTTCCGTCAAACCCCCGGACACAGATGCTATTCTCCCGGATTCTTCCACGGTCAATCTTTAACTGGTCCAGGGTGGATAATGGACAAATATTGGCGCTTGAGCCGTTATCCACCAATACTCGGGTTACCACCGAGTCTTCACATTTGACAGCTAGGTATAGTGCTTTATTGTTCTCCGTTCCTTCCACCGGCAGGTCATCATCTGAGAATGTCACTCTGTTCACCTCGAAAATCTTGCTGGCAATGGTTTCCAGGTGGTTTACAGAAATCTCACTGGGTACATGAGCCTCATTCAATATCTTCAACAGGGCCCGACGATGTTCCTCAGAATGGAGGAGTAATGACAATAGTGAGATCTGGGCCGGTGTTTTTCTCAGCTGCTCAACCACAGAATAGTCTTGTACCTTCATCTTCCTCAGGAATTCTTCAGCCTCTTCTTCAGACACTGGCTTCTTGGTTGCCACTGGGTTGGTTTTTCTTAGCTCCACCGGAGCAAAACATCGACCTGATCGAGTCAGCCCTTGCGCTTCACAACTGACTTCTTCCACCTGTTTTCCTTGATACGTCACCACTGCCTTTTCATATTTCCAAGGCACAGCCTTGCTGTCAATCATCGGTAGTTGGACCACAGGCTTTATGGTCACCCGTTCTCTACATACCCCTTTCAACACGGCTGCTGGTGTGGGCAAGATCCCTGGTATTACCAACTTGCTTGGCTCGGGTTTGCTTGCTATGACGGACGAGCTCTTCCCCAATATCACTACCGGCTTGACGCCTTCACCCTGCGACTGTACACTCGTTCCTCCACTGGCTAAGACTTCTTTCGAGGCGGCTTGGATCATCATCACTGTTTGTGAGGGTTTTCTTAATTCTCCTCCCTCACACACCAACTCAATCATGTGAGTTTCGTGGTGCGCTGGCAGTGGGTTTTGGTTGATGTTAGGGGCCTCCGGTGTCTGGACCTTGATCTTATTGGTGTCAATAAGATCCTGTATGGCATGCCTTAACTTCCAACACTTCTCGGTATCGTGCCCGAGCATCCCTGAACAGTATTCACAACTGATTGAACGATCCAAACTCTGAGGCGGGGGATTTGGTTCCCGAGTATGGACAGGACTAACCAAACCCAATTGCCGCAGCTTGTGGAACACAGTGGTGTAGGTTTCTCCCAGCTCTGTGAAGGTTCTTTGCTTCCGCAACTTGTCGTTCCTAGCATCTGGATTTCCCCGAAAACCTGCCCCTGAAGGGTTTCTATATGCCCTTGGCGGAGGGTAGGTGTTTTGTGGTGGTGCATATATGTTCTGTGGAGCCGGTGCGCGCCATTGTGGGCGAACCGGAGGCTGAGTGTATACCTGGGCTTGGTGTACGGAACAATGTGGTTCTCGAGGTGGATAGAAATTTTGTGGTGGGTTGTATGGGTAGTTTGACCTGTGAGGCCTGGGTTGGTTGTAGTGCGGCCTGCCAACCCTGGACCAACTGCCTGCCTCTATCGTGGCAACCTCTTCCTTCTTTCTTCTCAGCGCACCTCCCGTGCCGCTTTGAATAGCCTGGGTTGTGGCCTTGAGTGCCGAATAGTTCAAGATCTTGTCCGACCTCAAACCTTCTTCTATCATGACCCCTATCTTGACCACCTCGTTGAAAGATTTTCCAACCGTTGTCACCAAGTGACCAAAGTAGGTTGGATCCAATGTCTGCAAAAAAATAGTCCACCATCTCTCCCTCTCTCATGGGAGGATCGACTCTAGCTGCTTGTTCTCTCCAGCGGAACCCGAACTCACGAAAACTTTCCCCGGGTTTCTTCCCAGTTCTCAATAACGTGAGACGGTCAGGGACTATCTCGAGGTTGTACTGGAAATGACCTGCAAAAGCCTGCGCCAGATCATCCCACGTGTACCACCTGCTGAAATCTTGCCTGGTATACCATTCCAGTGCAGATCCACTCAGACTTTGGCCGAAATAAGCTATCAAAAGCTCATCCTTGCCTCCTGCCCCTCTCATTTTGCTACAGAATCCCCGCAAATGTGCCATGGGATCGCCGTGCCCCTCATATAAATCAAACTTGGGCATCTTGAACCCAGCCGGGAGTTGGACATCTGGGAAAGGGCACAGATCTTTGTATGCCACGCTGACTTGATTGCCCAGCCCGTGCAAGTTCCTGAAGGATTGCTCCAGGCTTTTGAACTTTCTCAACACTTCATCCTGTTCAGGGGCCTTAACCGGCTTCTCAATTTCTGTTGGTACTTCCAAATGGGGATTGTAAGCTTGTGGTTCGGGTGCATGGAATGTAGGCTCAGGGGGATAGTATTGGGTGTCGTGAGCCTGAAACAATGGCTCACTAGTCGTTCGATGCAAATGGGCTGATGTAGGTCCCACAAAAATGGGAATGTTGGGTGTTGGGAGAGGTTGATGGGGTGATGGAGCTTGGGAATCGTGAGGGCTTCTTTCTTGATGATAGAGGGGATTTGGGCGGCTTGTGGAGGGGCCAGAGTGAGGGTATTCCGGCATGTGTCCCAGTGTCTCAGGGCTCTTTTGTGTTTTGGCTAGGGCTAGCTGCATTGCATGCATCTCTAGTCCCATCCTTTCAATCTTTTCCATTGCTTCTTTTAGCAATTGGCTCATCGGCCTTTCTTCCTCATTGCTATTCTCCGAAGTAGTCATGCTTGATGCTATCGGTCCTTTGGATCTGGTTTGGTATGAATGTGTTGCCAGAATTCTTTAACAACTAACTGTCTGATATCAGACAACAACAAACTTTGTTAGTGTTAGAGCTTAACAGATTTGATCATAACACATAGAGGATGCAATGCACCTAGGCAGTTAACCGTTTCTACATGCTTTGCTTCAAACAACATGCGTCATCCCGGTTTGCTCATTTGTCTCTTTAAAGTATTTTTGCGAAACCCTATGTTTTATTTTCTTTTCTTTATTTATTAAAAGCGGTCGAATCTTATGGAGATTGCCTACGTATCACGTCCCCGCGCGAATCAGACCAGGCGTAGTTCTGCCTCAAAGCAAAGACACATAGTAATTCTTCTGAGTCACTTAATTTCATTATCAAAATTTGCTATTACACAGTACTTAAAATAAAAATAGCAGAAGTACAGACTCCACGGTTTTAAACTTGGTTTAACGAAAAGAAAACAACATATGGGAAAACAACCAAAGCCAAATAAACAGGACTTGACCAAAACTAATTCTCCAATTTAAGGGCCCGCGAGGCATCATTCGGCCTTTTCGCGGCTCTAGGTGTAAGGTCTTTTTGCAGGCTCTTCAACTCGTTCATAATCCGGCGGACGCAGCCCATGATGGAAACAAGGAGGGTCTTCCGAGGTGTTCGCTCACATGCCAAGCATTTCATGTAGATGTAATGCCCTATTTCATCAATCCTTGCTCGAATGTTATCTCTTTCACTGAGCAACTGCCTGATTTGTTGGTTCTTTAACCCCAGTGCCTGAGCATCATCGGCAAGTCGATCCTGAAACAACCCCATTTGTCTTTCCATGCAGGCCATTGCATCGTAGCACCGTCTTCTGTCGGCCTGGGCGTCTCGTGCTTGTTTGACGATCCGATCATGTAGAGTGGAGCTCGTCTCCCTTAATATTCTGACGCTCATTTCATAATCCCTTATGACCTGTTGCAAACGCTGCTTCCGGGCCATTGCGTACTTTGCCCCTCTGACCTTCATCCTTGTTATGCAAGCTCTTGATTGTTCTAATTCTTCTTGGCTTTGGATGACCTGATTTCTCAAACTTGCTATCAATCTTTCATCAGAGCGACGCTTCTGTCGGTCAACGTTACTCTTACTGGCTTGGCGAAGGCGGGCCTTCAAGGTTTGGTTTTCTTGGGCTAACTTGTTTCTTTCAGCCTGCTCCGAGGCGACTTGCACATTGTTCTCAAATACAAGCCTTTAAACTTGTTGCTTTAGCTTCCCGATTTCGACCCGGTAACCTTTCTCCCTTTTTAACCATCCCCATTGCTCTTGTGAATCATTGGTGAAGTGTTGGACGTGGGCCCTTTTAGCAAGTCTTTGCCGAGTCTGAAACCTTCTTTCGAACCAAGCACCGTACTTTGGGTCTACCTCACCTTTAGCTAGCTCTCATACCATGGTTTTGGGCTCCAAGAATCTACATTCATGCCACAGTTTTCTAATCTTCCCCTCGGGGAATATGACTCCCGGGCTCAATTCTAAGGAATGCTTGCTCAGATTTTCATCATTAGGGACTACTTGAAACCTGCCCAATTGTCGTAATACCCGATGAGGGGCATATGGCTGGATGCTGCGAAGCCCCATTAAGAGAACATGACATTCTTCAGCCGACATGTAGATAACCTCAGTATCAGTCAACCAACCAAATGCCCATTCAATTTGGTCAGATGTTGTTGACCTTAACCGTGTAAACCATTCTTCGACACCTTCAGGAAATCTGGCGCCTGTCATGCGCTTCTTGAATCCGCTGATACAATTCCTCTCGGTCAACCCGTGGTTCATGTATCCTACTCGGTGATGGAGGTGTTCCTGCATCCATAGCTGAAGTAACAGGTTGCAACCTTGGAAGAACGTACCTCCTTCTCGGCATATAGTCAGAGCCCGGTAGATTTCGGACAAAATCAAAGGAACCACAGTACTATTGGTTCTTTTGATTGCCACGTCGGCCATCCCTACCAGACCTATCTCTATCTTTTTGTCCTTCCTTGGGCAGACTATGACTCCCAAGAATGCTGTGATAAAAGCCAAAGTACGTCTTGCTTCCCATTTGTTTCTGTTCCCGCCGTGAGTTAGCCCAAGGTTCGGTTCCTCGAAACCCTGCGGGGTTCCGTACCGCTGATACAAGAAATGGAGATCACAACACCCTCTCGATAAATCGTCATGTTGTACCTTCCGACTAATGCTTAGTAGATCCAGAAACGCATGCGGGGACACTGGCCTTGGCGAAAGCAAATATTGCCCTCTTAACTTCTCATTCAGCCCCGCATATCCGGCAACTTCCTCAAGTGTTGGTGAAAGTTCAAAGTCAACAAAACGGAATACATTGCAGGTGGGGTCCCAAAATGGTATTAGAGCTTCAAGAATATCTGTCCTCGGCTCAACACCCAACAAATTTACAAAACCTCCCAATATTCTTCCTATTACCCCTTTGCTATCGGTTTCCAAGTCATTCCACCACATGTGGAGTTGTAGAGGGACCTCGCTGAGGGCTAAGAATGGTTCATTTTGCTCTGTGTTCATCCTGCACATTTATTAGGGTGACCTTTTAGGTGAAAACAAAAACCCTTATTTCGACTCTAACCAAAAATCTTTGGACAAAACAAAAAATTTATTTATATACATGTGTATACATATATACATATATGCCTTATGGTATATCATTTTTGGTAAAAATGGAAAAAGAGTTGGACCCGATGAGGGTTGCCTACGTATCTCACATCCGGTGAGAATCAAACCGACGTAGTTCGGGTGATAAACTAACTGGTTTATTTATTTCTATTTTTTTTTATTTTTTTTATTATTATTTATTTATTTATCTTATTTTTTTTTTTTTAAAAATAAAAATTTCCCAACATTCAAAACCGGTCATCATGCATGTTTGAAGCAAATAAATGCACAAGCAGTGAGTAGGATGCATCAGGATGGCCTTTTCTATTTCAGGTTGCTATTCCTAGACGGACCCAACCCCTGTGTTGAGTCCCCTAAGTCAAATGCACATGATGCAAATAAACGTTCCTACTAGGGATCCGGCATGTGGCTTTGTTATACTAGGTTCAGAACCTGGGTGTTTGTTCTAGACCTGGCTTACCCGAGCGGACAGCTCGAGCCGAGGGGGGGCAGTGTACCGGGAATACAGAAGCTTCATCGGCTTAGCAACTTATCCGAACCTCGTTCTAAATTGGGATTTGACACTATACAGAAAAGAAGTAATACGAAGTATGCCCTTCTTCATGATTTAGAAGACTCAGAAAGTATAGGGGTTTCGGCACAGTTTATATACAGTTCAGATAATATTAAAGCGGTAAAAACATCATTTAGCACATTAAGCATATATCTTGTAAAAATCAGATAATAAATAAAGCCAAATAACAACAATTATTCTAAGCTCGAATTCTTAACCCTGAACCAGTGGTTCTAGTCAAAAGAATCCCCAGCAGAGTCGCCAGAGCAGTCACACCTCCTTTTTCCGCACCAGAGAGGGTGCAAGGGAGTTTTTCCAATTAAAGGACAATCGAAATGGGATTGGTTTATTAATTTCAGAGTCGCCACTTGGGAGATTTAGGGTGTCCCAAGTCACCAATTTTAATCCCGAATCGAGGAAAAGAATGACTCCATATTACAGTCTGCGCACCAGAAATCCGGATAAGGAATTCTGTTAACCCGGGAGAAGGTGTTAGGCATTCCCGAGTTCCGTGGTTCTAGCACGGTCGCTCAACTGTCATATTCGGCTTATTTATCTGATTTTAAATACCATTATGAACCAATGTGCCAATTTTAACTTTTTACCGCTTTATTGTTATTATTTCAAAAGGATGTGAACATCGCTTAAAACATGTCCTTGGACTGCGTCACATGAAATGCACCCACAATCTGGAACATATTTTATTTGATGTTTTGGGATTTGGATCTGGGTCGCATGAAATGCACACCCCAAGTTTTAAGAAAGTAGATTATTAAACACGCACCTAAAGAGACTATCGTGTTATTATTTTGGGAAGGGCCGTGAAATTTGCTAAACGGCCCGTCCCGGAATCTAAGTATTTAATATATACATTTAGAGGGCCCCGCAGCTTCTACATTTTTGTTTGTCGAGGCTCGTCTCATTTTTATTTTAAAGGATAAACCTATAATGACTATATTTCCTATTAAGTTCGTCTCTAAAATAAAAGAAAATCTCTTAATTATTTACATGCTTGCAGATTATTTACAGCAGGATCCGAAATGCTTTTACAGAATAAGGAAACATGACCATGCATACGGACAGCTGATCGAACGTTATGGGCCCAAATCCAGCTCATGCGGGATGGGCCAGACCTGGGCCACTGTTTATCCGAGGCGGGTCTGTTTGGTCTGTTTTGACCTGGGCTCGACCTTCATAAGGTTGAGGGGCGCGGACTTGTGCTAATTGTTATAAGGGTGTGGCTTGATAATTATAACGAGGCAGTTTATCAAAAGAGAATGAAAATTAACTAAGGCGGATAGTTTTATTCTTTGACATGCATTAAAAGAGAATGCTAATTACAAAACACAACTAATTTCCAAGACATAGCCTAGTATACTGCCAATCCTTTTGTCTGTTAACCTAACCAACATATGATATTAAACCATACTATATTTTTTGTATTCACTATATGAAAGGACCAACTCCAATACCCAAACAAGATTGTAAACCATTACACACTACATAATCATCTATATAGCAACTACATGTGGACATAGATGTCTTCAAATCTTCCCTTTTGTATTCATGCTCGACTTTCAAATTACATGGACAGTATTAGTTGTGTACCTGGTATAGAGGAACAAAAGAAGAAGGAAAAGGATCAGCTGAATAGTACACAGCAAACAACAGCACAGCAGATTCACAGCAACAACACAGCAACAACAACCAGCCAACAATGATGAAGCTCAGCAAGGAGTCGAGCAACAAATAAACAATCCCAGAAAAACAGAGTAGGAAATAACAGCCCAGAATGTTGAATGTAACAGCAACAGAAATCCAATGACCACAAGAAAGCTTGGCAAACGACAGAAAAGCAAAACCACAAAGACAACCTGATCAAACTGGACTCTTACACAGTTTCTTCTAGACAATACTCATTCACAATGTTCTGAAATTTATTCCTGTTTTTCCTTTTTCAGTTTTCTTACTCACAGAATCTCTCAAGACTCAAAAAAAATGAACTCCCTTTCTAATGGAAGGTCTGCCTCTTTTATAGCCTAACCTTAACACTTTACAGTCTGTTTTACAACTTAAAATTGCCACCCCTCGTTGTTTTTCCACTCACTTCTTTTAAATAAACAAAACTCCCATCAAATCCCTGACAGCCCCTCTCTCTTTTGATATTAAAATGTACTAATCACTTGTTTATTTAACCAAAGTATGGGCAGTAGGAATATAATCTGACAGCACATGCTGTCCAATTATTTTAATTCCTTAAAGCTAACCATACACATGCTGCCCACGGTCTAAACCAAATGGCATCGTGTTTTAAAATCAAAGTCTGAATCTGCCATTATAACCTTTCCCCTAGATGTTCTTTAATTCGATTTGAACAAAATCAATAGGCAATACAATTCAGTTTCTAATGGGACTCAAATACGATCACAGCAGAAATAAGCAATACGAATCAAGTTGTTACCATTAACGATTGAAACTAATTTACGACATATATCGACTCGACTATATTAATCGTAACACATAACAATCAATCGTTCATATAAACAACACGTATAGAGTCCCGAATGACTTCAGACAAATTTGTTCAAACACTGGGAACTTATATGAATTAAACTCGTTTGACGACTAATCTAATTGATGAGCACGTATATCACAGGGTATATTCAGAACACAAACAGAAGACAATTGACCAAATAAAAAGGCCTTTAACAGAGATGGAAGAAATCCGAATGAAAAATAACAAAATGACAAACAAACACAACGAAATATGCTGACAACTTAATTAGAACTAAAACAAAAGAAAGGAAAACTTACCAAAAGAGTTTGAAATCAAAATGACCCAAATCTGACTCAACTTCGAACTCTTGAGGCCGAACAAACTTTAATCAGGGTGTTCTCACGTGAGATCACCTTGATTAAGGTCTATTAGACCTCAAACCCTTGTCAAGACCGGCCGGATTCCCCAGGTGCATGTGTTTCAAGTTCTGGATTTTCAGATCTGGATTTTTAGGAGTTGTGGGTAAATTCGGACCAAACTAAGCTTGGTTTGGTCACGAGGAAGGTCAGGGGAGTGTCTGGTATGAAGATGGGGTGGTTTGGCATAGATCGAGTTTTGTCTCGAATCTTCAAATCCAGATTCGAGACGATAGGAGGTGATTCGAGGTTCGTGGTTAGTGGATTCGTGTTCAGGGGAGTGAGGGGGTCTTAGGGTGTTCGGGAGGTAGCCACCGGCGTTCATGCCGCCGGGTTTTGGTGGAAGGGAAACCAGGGCGGCTTGCTAGGGTTTGGGGTTTCAGCTTGGGGAAGGAGACGAGTGAGGGGTGGGGTTCGGATAGGGGGCGTGGGGTGAAGGGTTGAGTTTATATATGGGAAAGGGATTGGATCTGAGCCGTTAGATCAGATGATCTCAACGGCTTGGATCGGATGCTGAGAAATGAGACGGGGTCGTTTGGTAGTTAAACGGGGTCGTTTGGTTTAAGTGAGGGGTTGGATCGGATTGGTTCATGGGTCGGGTTTTGAAACGGGTTACTGATAGAGGTCCTGAGCCGTTGGATCGAGAGTTTGAAAGGCCCAGATCAGACGCATGATGCGGCGTCGTTTCGGGAGGTGGTCAGGGCAGGTCTGGTTTGGACCGGGTCAGATCGTTGGTTTGGGCCTGTTTTTGTCTTATTTTTTTTGGGCCCAAATTGATTTCAACTTTCTTTTGTTTTCCAATTTAAAGAAAAATAAAAATAACTAATAAAACAAATGAAATTAAAACAAATAACAATATAGCACTTCAACATAATTATCATACCAAATAAAAATGTTTAAGTAAGTTAAATCACAACCTAAAACGAACGACGCACATATATTTATATTTTTGAATTTTCTTTTAACGCCACATATATTTTTTGTATTTTTGTTTGATAATGACTAGATGCAAAATGGACAGACTCACAAACGACTAACAACACATGTCACGGAAAGATCGAAAAATTGTACAGCGAAGCCTTTTGCCACTATTTTTATTTTCTTTTGGAGCGATTGTCCGTGAAGCAAAAATCACGTGCTTACAACCCTTAAGCAAATCAAAGTTATTATTCCTTGTGAGATTAAAGAGCAAATTCAGTAATATGGCAAAATAGAGAAGTCTTGGTCTTTGATATCACAGGCGTATAATGGTGGTTTCTATCCGAAAGGTTAACTTGAAATTAATCCAAACTGGAAGTTTGTCACGTCGACCAAACAACTTCCCTTGTACATTATTTCTTGTTACTTTTCAACTCTCAAATAAAGTAGCGTTTAACATCGACTCAAAGTATCAAACATATGTAAATGGAGCAATGCTAATATTAAGTACTATAATCCACGTCTAGCTATCACGTTGCAGTAAGACATTACGTTATTGCTTTGAATCTGCTTCGTTTGACAAAGGAGGAGGAAGCTTTTAAGCTTTATGATCAAATAAGTGCTGCTTTGCACCAAATTGAATAATGTTGGCATATTACACCCAGGTGATGATACGAAGAATCTGTCCACGTGCCTAACCTACGGATGAACAGAAAATAATAGCACAAACTGCACTTTTATTAGCGAGTTAGTGAGAGCCAAGCATCATCACAGAAACAAGTGAGGAGAAACTGCCAACAACTAGATAATGACATATGAAACTTCAGCATTTTGCTGGCAATACTGGGGAAAACATCCCTTCTTGAGAATATATTGAAATTACAAAATACACACAGAGCAATGAAGCATTAATTTCTTTACTTCTTCGACGCACTAATTCGTAACTCATATATTATCATCCTTACAGCTTTGAAGCGACAGCCTTGTCTAAAAACCAGACCAATTCTCCTTCAGGTGAAACCATCTGCACGGGAAGCAAATTAGAACTTTCACTATCACCCAGTGATTTATGCACTACATTTGCCTTCCCAGCACCTGCTACAGCAAGAGCGATATTGGCGGATGAGTTAATTATAAGAAATGTAAATGTAATCTTTTCCGGTGGAGGTTTTGGAGATTCCTTGATGAAGGTGACCCACTTCTCTTTCTCATGGACAAGAGGATGCCCGGAAAACAATGAAGCTACATGCCCATTGTTGACATGTGATTTTTGTCCCTCCCCAAATCTTTCACATTTTTAGCACGTAAATATTTAATTTAGCCTTAATGTAGCTATTTCAGCTTATTTTGACTCTTTTTACTTTATTTTCGTCACAAAAATGAAAATTATAAAAAAAGATATATAAATTTTAGTTTATTTATTTCTCATAAATTTTGAAAAAAATACAAAAATAGTACTTTATTTTTATTTTTATATAAATTTAAAAATACAAAAAATATATATATATTTGTTTTAATTGTCAGTTTGTTTTAATAATTATTCTGCTTACGTAGGATTAATTAAATAAGGTCGTGTTTTTATTCTCGGTTGCGAGGAAAGAATAATATTTGGGTTCAAACGACTCATTTTAGGCCTAATTTTCGGACCTAGCCCAAAATATTTTCAGCCGAGACGCACATGACAACACATAACTCACACATGCTAGCACATGAACACAACACATAACTCACACATGCTAGCACATGAACACAACACACAACTCACACATGCTAGCACATGCACACAACACACAACCCACACATGGTCTTCAATATTCTTCATTAAAACCCAAACAAAAACACACACGGGCAGAACACCTTAGACACCAGCCCCCTCTCCTCTCTTCATCTTCTTCAAACCACCCAACCACTACCCATTTTTCTGGCAAAAGAACACCCCCCTCCCAAAAACGCGGGCAGGGTATACCTTCGATATACACTCGATATACCGCAGATATACACGGGCAGAACACCCCCTCCCCAACGTATCTCCTTCTTTCTTTCTTCTCAAACCAGAAAACAACGAACTTTTCACCATCAAAACCAGCCTTGAAGCTCCAGTATTTCAGCCATCAAAATCAGTTCAAAACACATCAAAACAAGCTTGAAAATAGCTCCATTTCTTCAGTTAAAACGACCTCTAAAATAGCAGCAAAAACCTGTTGCAAACAGCCATAAAATCCACCCCTAACACCACCAAAAATGAGCCAAAAGATCTGCTGAAATTGGCTAAAAGAAATCGGAACAGATGCGTTTGGATTTTCGTCGCCGGTCAAATTCGCTAGTCCGGGTTTCCGTTTGAGTCTCCTTCTAGTCCGTATGGTTTTGCTTGGCTTTATTTCGTTTTGGAGTAACGATTGTTGAGCTGTATCTATTTCATGAAGAAGGTTGTCTTCTCAGTCTATTGATAGAATATTCATATCAAAGGTTCATTTCCTCTAAATTCTTGTTTGCATTAGATGAATGTTTCAGTTTTGATTTAGATCTGTTTAAATGTTTTACTATTGTTTCTTTTGTTTTTGTTTTGATTTATGTGTGTTTGATTAGAATTATTTTCTCAAGTCACTAAATGAAAGCTAGATTTGTTTGAATTGGTAGATGTTATTAATCAAGTTTCGTTGATTAGGTGCAATTAATAAATCATTGTGATTACGGGTACGGTTCCCGTGACGTAGTTGTGATGCTTAATTTCTAAATTTCGGGGGTGCATCTCATGTAACCCGATTATAATGGCTCTAGATAATCTTAGTGAATAAATTAGGATTTTTTTTGATAGAGACAAAACAAAAAATAAAAATCATAGTTGCTTTTAGGCTTGCCCTTTTAAAAATAAAATGAGTCGAACCTCGCCCAATAAAATGCACAAACTGCGGGGCCCTCATAAATGTATATACTAAAAATACTCAGAATTTGGGATGGGTCGTTCAGCGAATTTCGCAGCCTTCCTCAAAGATAATAACGCGTTAGACTCTTTAGGCGCGATTTTAATTAAATTACATTCTTAAATTCGGGTGCGCATTTATGTGACCCAAATCCAAATCTCAATGGAGTCAGAATGTATTAACAACCACGGGTGCATTGATTGCGACGTGGTTCGAGATGCATTTTCACGACGTTGCAATTCTATTAAAAAATAATAATAAAAGCGGTTTAAACTTAATAAAAGCACACAAGTTATAACATGTATTAAAATCAAATATTTAGCCATTATAACAATTTAAGCGACCGTGCTAGAACCACGGGATCCGTGGGTGCCTAACACCTTCCCTCGGGTCAACAGAATTCCTTACTTAGAATTTCTGGTTCGCAGACTTCATTTGGAAAGTCAAAAATTTCCTCGATTTGGGGTTCAAGATAAACCGGTGACTTGGGACACCAAAAGCCAAACCTTTCCCAAGTGGCGACTCTAAATAAATAAATAATCTCATTTCGAATATTGTCACTTAAATTGGCAAAACTCCCTCGCGCATTTATCCCTCGGGGTAGGCGCTCAAAAAGGAGGTGTGACAGCTTTGGCGACTCCGCTGGGGAACTTTCAACCCAGAACCTCTGGTTCAGGGTTCAAGAATTCGAGCTTAGAATAATTGTTGTATTTGGCTTTAATTATCTGATCTTTATTACATGTTTTGGCATAACGTGCTAAATGTTGTCTTTTACCGCTGTGATATTATCTGAACTGTATATAAACTGTGCCGAAACCTTTCTCTTCTTACCTCCGGGGAGAAGCTCGCTGGTCGAGACTCCCTATTTTGTTAGTGTCAATACCTGAAATAAGAAAGAGGCCGGACAAGTTACAAAGCCGGACGATCTCGCGGGTCCCCGGTACGTAGCCCCCTCCTCGACTCGAGTTGTCTGCTCGGGTACACAGTTTAGAACATATACCCAGGTTATAAACCTAGTATAACGAAACCTCATGCCGGATCCCTAGTAGGAACGCTTATTTGCATCATGTTGCATTTGACATAGGGGACTCAACACAGGGGTTGGGTCCGTCTAGGACAGGCAACCTGAAATGAAAAGACCATCCTGCTGCATCCCGTTTGTTTTGCGCATTTATTTGCTTCAGATCTGCATGCTGACCGGTTTCTAAAAAAAAAAAAACTTAAAAAAGAAAAAATAGCAGTGTAGGGAGATAATTACTTATTTTTGGAAAAATAAAACCAATGTCCAAGTAGTGTCAAAACCTCGCCGGAATTTTCTTAAAAAAACAAAATGAATTTTTTTTTTGTCTTTTAGTTTGATTTATTAAAAAAAACATATATAAAAAAAATTTCCTTTTAATCACTTTCAAAATCCAAAAAATATATATATTTATTTAAAAGTAAAAAAAAAGGAAAATTCAAAATTTTAAAAAAAATGTTGTTTCTTTCGTAGCATCTCTTTTATAAATTCAGACTAATAGTCCAAATACTTCCTTAAAGATTTTTCAAAATTTCAGAAAAAATGGGAAAAAAAAGTTCAAAGAAAAAATATTTCTTTAGTCTTCATCTCTTTTCAAAAATAAAAATAAAAAACAAAAACAAAACAAAATATAAAAATCCAGAAAAAAATATTTTCTCCTTTTCTTTAAAAGATTGTATTTAGAAGGGGTTTAGTTTATTTCCTCTACGCCTGATCGGATCGAACTACGCGGGTCTGATTCTCACCGGATGTGAGATACGTAGACAAACCTCATCGGTTCCGACCCCAATTTTCAAAAAATCCAAAAAATATTTTTCATTAGTTCCTTCTTTAGAAATCTTTCCTTAGAAAACTCAATAAAAAAAAGAAGTTTTTAAAACTAAAAAAAGGGGTAGTTTCCTTCTTTCAAAAGTATTTCATACGGAAAAAGAAATAAAAGAAAAATAATAATAATAATAATAAAAGAAATAAGAAATCAAAATCCAAAATACGGGTTTCCTTTATTTTGAAGTATTTTTCCAAAAAAATCAAAAAACAAAATCAGAAAAAAAGAGAATCAATATATATATTCGTTCTTTTAAAGACCTTCCTTCTTTAAAAGTCTTTCTTTCATAAATGTCATAGAATTAAAAAAATTAAAGTCCAAAAATATTTTTATTTTTCTTTAGAAGTACTTTTGTAAATTTTAAAAAAAAAAAACTCGAAAATTCAAAATATTTTCTTAAAAGTGCCTCTTTCGAAAATTAAGAGACGACAGCCAAAATCCAAAGAAGATATTTTCTTTCTTATTTAGAAAAAGAGAGAACAAATGAAAATTCAAACAAAAATATTTTTTTTTTACTTTTAAAATTCTCAAAGTTCCAATCAAAAGAAAAGGAATTGTTTTTTTTAGAAGTCTTTCTTTCAAAATAAAAATAGAGTCAAGTTCAAAAATCCAAAAAAAAACCTTTATTCTTTTAAAGCATTTTTTAAATAAAAAAAATTATTCCAAAAAAAAGAGAGTTAGTTTACTTACTCTATTCACGATCGCCCGAACTACGCCGGTTTGATTCTCACAGGGTGTGAGATACGTAGGCAACCCTCATCGGGTCCAACCTCCCCTTTTTCAGAAATAGCCGAAATGTCAGAATTTTAATTTATGAGTCAGGTGATGCCGTTTTGTCAAGAATAGCCGAATGTTCCCGAAAGGGACGCCGGAAGGCTGACTTTGCATAAACAGCCATTTTTGGTCTTTTTTTAAAATTTTGACCAAATTGCCCAATGGCCTTAGGATCCTCGTCCCGAGGTTCTGCGAGGCCATGTTCCCAATGTCGGTCACCATTTTGAAGAAAGAGTCATAAATAAATCAAGTGATGTTGTTTTGTCAAAAACAGCCAAATGTTCCCGAAAGGGACGGCGGAAGGTTGACTTTGCATAAACGACCACTTTCGGTCATCTTTTAGAGTTTTGATCGGTTGACCCTCACAGCCTTAAAATCTTCATCCCCGAAGTGCTGAAAGGCCGTGTTCGAAAATCGGATCCTTTTTTCTAAAATATAGTCAAATCATTTTTGAGTCAAATCATTTTTGCTTAAATCACTTTAATAAATGTGCAGGATGAGCACAATGCAAAATGAACACTTGTTTCTTTATTTTTGCACTTGTTAGTCCCGAATTACGCAAGATTTGATTCATGTGGGGTCATGATACATAGGCAATCTCCATCGGATTCGATCATAGCTATAAAATAAATTGAGTAAAAAAAAGTGACAAAATAATAAAAAAAAAAGAGTGCAAAAAATGAAAGAGCGGCAAAAACAAGATCAAGAGTGGTTAAAGAGAGGCAGGAATAAAAGAAAAGAGGTACATAGTGAAGAGGGCTAGTTTAAGGCCGGGATGAAACATGCAACCCGTTCAAATACATGGTAAAATCGTTTAACTGTTTAGGTGCATTGCATCCCAACGTGCGATTTCTATATGTTAAATGCCTCCAAACTAACAAAGTTGTGTGTGTGAGTAAACCAGCCAGGTTCTGTTCAGGTGATTGGTTTTGTTGGTATGCGGTGATGAACATGCAGCCTTGCACGCAGCCACAACATTATACACAAAACTGAGCTCCACCTCCCAGAAATGCCCATCCTAACCAAGCTCCATATAGTCCCCAATCAAATGTTCCTCAGTACAATCCTCACCCAAGAGAGTCTTTCACAAGGAATCAGTTCACCCCTATTGGTGAATCATACTTAGGCTTGTTCCAAAAGCTAGTCAGACGAAGTCTGCTGCAGCCAGTGGCCCCAAATCGGCCAAACACCGAGTCCCCCCTCCCCGCATCGAGCTGATACTAGATGTGAATACCACTCTGGAGCAGTGGGACACGGTACAAAGGACTGTTGGTCATTGGACCCTCAAAATGGCAGTTGAAGACTTGATTGAAGCTGAAATAATCGTTCTCCGGGACGAAAAGGTTCCTAATATGATGAACATTCCCTTGCCTACTCTCACAAATGGGCCAATAGACGGAATGATCTATGAAGCTGAGGAATTTGATCCGGCACTGAAGACTATTGCAGCCATTGCCGAGACAGAAGAAAAGCCAAAAAAAAATGATTGCCAAGCCTGAAACTTCCCCATCAGACGGGAGTCTCGGTAGCCAGTCTTGCTATCTTTTCTGCATCTGGATTGTCTCAGGGTGTGATCCAGATGTTTTACTTTATTGTCTTACTTTCCGATGTAAACCCTTCTATCTTCAAAAATTAAAAAAAAAACAAAAAAAATCAAAAAATCAAATGAAATTGATATTTCATTTTCCCGGAATGTCTCTTTTCTTAAATCTTGTCAATTTTCTCATTCTCTTTTAGTTCTATTAAATGCAGATTTCAATAATATGACATGCTTGCGGACTTCATGCCCGGATCTTAAAACTCTAAATAATGAATCAAGAATTGGGTCGCAATGAAGAATAGCTTAAGGAAACAAGATAAAGATTTGGAAAAGTGGAAAGAAAATTGGGTCCAGATTGGAAAGGTACATACATTGCAACAAGAGTACTGTCAAAAGAGTGCGTTGTACTTGGGACACATCGAAGGAAACGTCCTTGAAATAACTGTCAATGCAAATGCAGTCAAAAGGTACTATGTTGGATACTTTATATAATAAAATCTTTTCCGATTGAGATGACGAAGGCTTTCATTCTCGCTACCCAAACACTATCAACCCTTTGCAAACCCATTTGAGCTGGTTACTCTTCTTTGATTACTCTCTTTGGAACCTGAAAGTATTATTGAAAATAAAATGAAAAAAAGGGAAAGAAATTGAAATGAAAAAGAAAGAAAAAAGAAGAAGAAAGAATTGGAAAAATGAGAAAATATATATACAAAAAAGAAAAGACAATGAAAATGAAAAAAAAGGGAAGAGAAGTGAAAAACAAAGCAAATCAGAAAAACAAAAAAAAATCCAAAAACAAAAATCCAAGAAGTACCCTAAAAGTGAAACTGGGGCAGAAGTTATAATGGTTCGGCAATGATCCCGCCCAAAAGATTCCAAAGTTGTAGTTCAATCCAAATTCTTTTCACCCCAAACCTTGTTCAAGTCCTTCTGATATATCGGCAAAGTGGTTCAAAATGGGAGGATGGAGTTATTTGGACCTGATACAACAAAATGAGAAGAATAAAATGAGAGAGCCTTATTGGTGAAAACCCACACGGGCACCGTAAGGCGACGGTAAGCAGAGGAAATCAAATGAGAGTCTTTTTAGTGAAAACCCACACGGACACTATAAGGAGATGGTAAGAAATGAAATGAAAAATGCCAGCTCGTGAAAACCCACAAAGGGCGCCCATGATCGAAAATAAAATCCTCACAGCCATCGGCATTAACAAAGTCCTAGCAAGGTTCCTCGGTATTCAAGGCAAAGTTGTGATGAATTTTTGAGAGTCAGACAGTTTACACAGATCAGGCATCCAGTCCAAAAGGCATGTCATGTTCATTGAAGTCCGCATGTACTCCAGATAAGTCCTTCTCTCCTTTCCCCGAAAGGGACACTTCTAGTTTTAAACTCATTCTCCGTTCAATTATTTGTTTCTCTTTGAATCCCTTTTGGTCTAACACTGTTCCAAAACCAAGACAAAGAAAGGATGGCAAGACTGATTTACAGGGCTTTCGTTTGATACACGCTAATGTGCAAAAGGCACCCGGCCTCAGCAGGTGCATCAAGTCAACCTCGACTGGCCATGGCGGCCGAGGCTCAGGAATCAACACTCTTGGAAGGAGAAGATAAAATTAAAGCACCTATAAAGGCAATTGAAGTTGAAAGGGTTGAGTTTCACATGGCTAATCGCCTCAGCAAAGTCGAAGAAACCAAGGTACCCCCAAATGCTCTAAAATTGAAGTTGGAAGAAAGAAGACAGAAAAGAAAGGCCTACAAAGAAAAAAATAATAAAAACAATAAAGTTGGAAAGGTTAAGTCCCACGCGATTAGCCATTGCATTTAGGTTTGAGGATCAAAAAATCCCTGATGCTCCGAAAAAAAAACAACATTGATTGAGCCTGAACTACGTCTGACTTGATTCTGAAAGGATACGTAGGCAGCCTCTCTCTGGGGTTCAGTCACACCAAAAATAAAATCTAATTTACCCTGAAGTTGAAACTAGGGCCCACAAAATGGTTCCGAAGTTGTAATTTCATCCACAATTCCTTTTACCAAAAAAAACAAAAAAAAAACAAGTACAAGTCCTTCGGATCAATTGCCGAAGGCGTGAGAAACCAAGAGATATCATGGTTGGAAGCCGATACATTCTGAAATTGAGAGAAATAAAATGAGAGAGTCTTGTCGGTAAAAACCTTCGGGCACCATGAGGCGACGGGAGTAGAGAAATCAAAAATGAGAGAGCTTGTTTAGTAAAAAAAAACTCGCAAAGAGTGCTATGAGGCGACAGTGAGAATAGAAATGAGAGAGGTCGACTAGCGAAAACCCGCAAAGGGCGCTGTCGGCCGAAAAGATGATTCCACATCAGAAAGTTCCGGCAAGGTTTCCTGGTTTGGGAACATAAATCCGTTTTGGTTCATGGGGAAATGCAAGTTCATGAAGGTCAGACATCCAGTCCAAAAAGCATGTCATGTAAATTTAAAGTCAGCATGTTTGCCTCAGATAAGTTTTCTTGTCACGAAAGAGACACTTCTCTTTTAAAATTCGTTTTCTCCGCTCTTTGTTTACCCTTGCCTTAAATCCTTTTCGTTTTAACCCTAAATTCCGAATATGTTGGAAAGAAAAGGTGGCAGGACCGGTTTCACGGAGCTCCGTTTAGTAAGAAGCGGAGAAAATACCCCGCTTCAGCGGTACGTCAGTTCGATCCCGACTGATCATGATGATGATTGTTTTCCAAAAAAAAAACAAAAAAAAAAACGACAAATCCCCACAGGGTATCCCTTTGTACAAATCCCCACAGGGCCTCCCTTTGTAAAAATTCCCACAGAGCCTCCCTTTGTAAAAATCCCCCAAAGAGTCTGCCCCATCTAATCCCCAACGAGTCTGCCTTGGACAAATCCCCACAGAGTCTCCCCAATAAAAATCTCCACTGAGTCTGCCTCGTAAAGAATCCCCAAGCAGAATGGAATGAAAGAACCAAAGCCTTACACGGGCAAATCATCACAAAATCCGGAAATGCGAGTCTGATCAGTTTAAAAGAGGTTGCCTGTGAATCCAATCAATGGCAGAGTTTCTCAACAGAAATTAGGCCAAGACCAAGCAATTGGAACGATCAAGGCCACCGAACCGACCACCGTTTTCAAACTGACAATTTTTCTTTGTTTAGGAAAATTGAGACAGGTGCGATCCAAAGTAACCATGCAAAAAGCAGGTGTAGCCCAAAAGAAATGAAGTGCGCGAGCGTAGAAACAACTTTGCAGCAGGAAAACGACCAAAAGGAAGTTTCCCCAGAATTCTTTCAAGTATTTTGATAAATAAAAGGAAATATAAAAGGAAATAAAAAAGGAAAACCAAAGAAAAGAAAGAAGACAAGAAATAAAAATGAAAATCCCAAAAGAAAAACAAATCATGGTAGCATAGGACCTCATTCCTCAACTATCCCGGTATAAACCACGGATCTCCCTGGCATAACCCAAGGAGCTTTTTCTATCCAAATCCCCGGCATAACACGAGGACTCTTTCCCTTTTCCGGCATAACCCGATGACTTCCCCGGCATAACCCGAGGACTCTTTCCCTTTTCCGGCATAACCTAATGACTTCCCCGGCATAACCCGAGGACTTTTTTCCGGCATAACCCGATGACTTCCCCGGCATAACCCGAGGACTCCTTCCCTTTTCTGGCATAACCCGATGACCTCTTTTCTTCACGGCATAACCCGTGAACCTCCCTGGCATAACCCAGAAGCCCTTTTTCCTTTTCTCCCGGCATAACCCGGTCAGTTTTCAGGCATAACATGGCAATCCTCCCAACATTAGGGCTTCAATCCCTGAGTTGAGCACTTTTCCATTTAGCCAGCATTAGGGATCCAACCCCTGAACTGAGCATTTTTCGGTTAGCCAGCATTAGGGCTCCAACCCCTGAACTGAGCATTTTTCCATTTAGCCAGCATTAGGGCTCCAACCCCTGAACTGAGCATTTTTCTATTAGCCAGCATTAGGGCTCCAACCCCTAAACTGAGCATTTTTCCATTTAGCCAGCATTAGGGCTCCAATCCTTGAACTGAGCATTTTTCTGTTAGCCAGCATTAGGGCTCCAACCCCTGAACTGAGCGTTTTTCTGTTAGCCAGCATTATGGCTCCAATCCCTGAACTGAGCGCTTTTCTGTTAGCTAGCATTAGGGCTCCAATCACTGAACTGAGCGTTTTTCTGTTAGCCAGCATTAGGGCTCCAATCCCTGAACTGAGCGTTTTTCTGTTAGCGAGCATTAGGGCTCCAACCCTTGAACTGAGCATTTCTCTGTTAGCCAGCATTAGGGCTCCAATCTCTGAACTGAGCATTTTTCTGTTAGCCAGCATTAGGGCTCCAATCCCTGAACTGAGCGTTTTTCTGTTAGCCAGCATTAGGGCTCCAATCCCTGAACTGAGCGTTTTTCTGTTAGCCAGCATTAGGGCTCCAATCCCTGAACTGAGCGTTTTTCTGTTAGCCAGCATTAGGGCTCCAACCCCTGAACTGAGCATTTCTCTATTAGCCAGCATTAGGGCTCCAATCCCTGAACTGAGCGTTTTTCTGTTAGCCAACATTAGGGCTCCAACCCCTGAACTGAGCATTTTTCTGTTAGCCAGCATTATGGCTCCAACCCCTGAACTAAGCGTTTTTCTTTTAGCCAGCATTAGGGATCCAACCCCTGAACTGAGCATTTTTTCTATTAGCCAGCATTAGGGCTCCAATCCTTGAACTGAGCGTTTTTCCATTTGGCCAACATTAGGGCTTCAACCCCTAAACTGGGCATTTTTCTGTTAGCCAGCATTAGGGCTCCAACCCCTGAACTGAGCGTTTTTCTATTAGCCAGCATTAGGGCTCCAATCCCTAAACTAAGCGTTTTTCTGTTAGCCAACATTAGGGCTCCAACCCCTGAACTGAGCATTTTTCTGTTAGTCAGCATTAGGGCTCCAATCCCTGAACTGAGCGTTTTTCTGTTAGCCAACATTAGGGCTCCAACCCATGAACTGAGTATTTTTTTCCATTTAGCCAGCATTAGGTCTCCAATCCCTGAACCTAGCATTTTTCTGTTAGCCAGCATTAGGGCTCCAACCCCTGAACTGAGCATTTTTTCCGTTTAGCCAGCATTAGGGCTCCAATCCCTAAACTGAGCATTTTTCTGTTAGCCAGCATTAGGGCTCCAACCCCTTAACTGAGCATTTTTTCCATTTAGCGAGCATTAGGGCTCCAATCCCTGAACTGAGCATTTTTCTGTTAGCTAGCATTAGGGCTCCAACCCCTGAACTGAGCGTTTTTCTGTTAGCCGACATTAGGGATCCAATCCCTGAGTTGATCACTTTTCCATTTAGCCAGCATTAGGGCTCCAATCCCTGAACTGAGCGTTTTTCTGTTAGCCAGCATTAGGGCTCCAACCCCTGAACTGAGCATTCTTCTGTTAGCCAGCATTAGGGCTCCAACCCCTGAACTGAGCATTTTTCTGTTAGCAGACATTAGGGCTCCAATCCCTGAGTTGAGCACTTTTCCATTTAGCCAGCATTAGAGCTCCAATCCCTGAACTGAGCGTTTTTCCTTTAGCCGACATTAGGGCTCCAATCCCTGAGTTGCGTTTTGTAGACTAGAATTTTTTCCAATCCCCTCATCAGTGCTGTAAATTTTCATGGCAATTAACTCACGAAATTTTCCTAGTGAAACTGGGGCAGAAAAATTTCGTTCGTTTGTTTTGTTGTCTCAGCAAGTCTGACCCTGAGGTGCATGGATCGAGACGACCTACGAGATGAGTCTCAATCCAGAATAAAGAAAAGAAGAAAATAACAAAAAAAAGAAGAAGATGTTCCCACATATTGGAACAAACGAAGGGCAGGTCGCTCAAAAATTGGATCAAATTCCCGAGCTCCGCCAATCCCGTTTCACTCAATGCCGCAGAAATAAACAAGCGCCTACAACTTGAGAGCATCAAGATTCAGATCGAAATCTACAAGCAGAATCAGCTAAGACTCAAGATCAAGTTGCGAAAGAATTATAGATAGGAATCTTGTAACTCGTAGCTGATAGGCTTAGTTAGTCTTTTTTAATTTTGATTTTTATGTAATAAATAGGACATCAGACCGGAACTTCGATGGAACCTTGCGCGGCTCTCAACCTCGGCACTCCATCGCCCCATTCACTTCTGAACTACACATGGCTTGATTCCTTTATAGCCAAGGATATGTAGACAGCTCAGATACCAGAGCTCGGTCACATTCTCCTTTCTTCTTTCTTTTGGTCTCCTTAAATAAGGGTCGGGTCAAAACCTGTCTAGTCATTCTTTGTCTGAAAACTCTTCACATTTCCAGTCAAAGAGGGGCAACTGTTGACATGTGATTTTTGTCCCTCCCCAAATCTTTCACATTTTTAGCACGTAAATATTTAATTTAGCCTTAATGTAGCTATTTCAGCTTATTTTGACTCTTTTTACTTTATTTTCGTCACAAAAATGAAAATTACAAAAAAAAGATATATAAATTTTAGTTTATTTATTTCTCATAAATTTTGAAAAAAATACAAAAATAGTACTTTATTTTTATTTTTATATAAATTTAAAAATACAAAAAATATATATATATATATTTTGGTTTTAATTGTTAGTTTGTTTTAATAATTATTCTGCTTACGTAGGATTAATTAAATAAGGTCGTGTTTTTATTCTCGGTTGCGAGGAAAGAATAATATTTGGGTTCAAACGACTCATTTTAGGCCTAATTTTCGGACCTAGCCCAAAATATTTTCAGCCGAGACGCACATGACAACACATAACTCACACATGCTAGCACATGAACACAACACATAACTAGCACATGAACACAACACACAACTCACACATGCTAGCACATGCACACAACACACAACCCACACATGGTCTTCAATATTCTCCATTAAAACCCAAACAAAAACACACACGGGCAGAACACCTTAGACACCAGCCCCCTCTCCTCTCTTCATCTTCTTCAAACCACCCAACCACTACCCATTTTTCTGGCAAAAGAACACCCCCCTCCCAAAAACGCGGGCAGGGTATACCTTCGATATACACTCGATATACCGCGGATATACACGGGCAGAACACCCCCTCCCCAACGTATCTCCTTCTTTCTTTCTTCTCAAACCAGAAAACAACGAAATTTTCACCATCAAAACCAGCCTTGAAGCTCCAGTATTTCAGCCATCAAAATCAGTTCAAAACACATCAAAACAAGCTTGAAAATAGCTCCGTTTCTTCAGTCAAAACGACCTCTAAAATAGCAGCAAAAACCTGTTGCAAACAGCCATAAAATCCACCCTTAACACCACCAAAAATGAGCCAAAAGATCTGCTGAAATTGGCTAAAAGAAATCGGAACAGATGCGTTTGGATTTTCGTCGCCGGTCAAAGTCGCTAGTCCGGGTTTCCGTTTGAGTCTCCTTCTAGTCCGTATGGTTTTGCTTGGCTTTATTTCGTTTTGGAGTAACGATTGTTGAGCTGTATCCAGTTCATGAAGAAGGTTGTTTTCTCAGTCTATTGATAGAATATTCATATCAAAGGTTCATTTCCTCTAATTTCTTGTTTGCATTAGATGAATGTTTCAGTTTTGATTTAGATCTGTTTAAATGTTTTACTATTGTTTCTTTTGTTTTTGTTTTGATTTATGTGTGTTTGATTAGAATTATTTTCTCAAGTCACTAAATGAAAGCTAGATTTGTTTGAATTGGTAGATGTTATTAATCAAGTTTCGTTGATTAGGTGCAATTAATAAATCATTGTGATTACGGGTACGGTTCCCGTGACGTAGTTGTGATGCTTAATTTCTAAATTTCGGGGGTGCATCTCATGTAACCCGATTATAATGGCTCTAGATAATCTTAGTGAATAAATTAGGATTTTTTTTGATAGAGACAAAACAAAAAATAAAAATCATAGTTGCTTTTAGGCTTGCCCTTTTAAAAATAAAATGAGTCGAACCTCGCCCAATAAAATGCACAAACTGCGGGGCCCTCATAAATGTATATACTAAAAATACTCAGAATTTGGGATGGGCCGTTCAGCGAATTTCGCAGCCTTCCTCAAAGATAATAACGCGTTAGACTCTTTAGGCGCGATTTTAATTAAATTACATTCTTAAATTCGGGTGCGCATTTATGTGACCCAAATCCAAATCTCAATGGAGTCAGAATGTATTAACAACCACGGGTACATTGATTGCGACGTGGTTCGAGATGCATTTTCACGACGTTGCAATTCTATTAAAAAATAATAATAAAAGCGGTTTAAACTTAATAAAAGCACACAAGTTATAACATGTATTAAAATCAAATATTTAGCCATTATAACAATTTAAGCGACCGTGCTAGAACCACGGGATCCATGGGTGCCTAACACCTTCCCTCGGGTCAACAGAATTCCTTACTTAGAATTTCTGGTTCGCAGACTTCATTTGGAAAGTCGAAAATTTCCTCGATTTGGGGTTCAAGATAAACCGGTGACTTGGGACACCAAAAGTCAAACCTTTCCCAAGTGGCGACTCTAAATAAATAAATAATCCCATTTCGAATATTGTCACTTAAATTGGAAAAACTCCCTCGCGCATTTATCCCTCGGGGTAGGCGCTCAAAAAGGAGGTGTGACACCCATCGGGACCCATACCCAATAGCATTACATCAAATTTGGGAAATCGAGTAGCCTCAGAAATGTCTACAATCTTGCTCTTAACCAAATGTCTTAGACAAGTCTCATAATCATCTGCTGCACCCTCTGCTGATAATGCATCGTTTATGGCATACACATTGCCACTAGGAATAGGTATCTGCCCAAGAGAAAAAAGAGGTGAGCCTAAAAGCTTAGTAGATAGAATTAAGATGTGAGATGAGAGAAGTGATGAAATAAAAAAAAGTGACGAAATGAGCTTAAAAGCTAAGTAGGTAGAATAAAGATGTAAAAGGAAAATAGTAATGAAGTAACAGCTCATTCATCATTCTTATAAAGATCAAACCGCTAAGGCAGTTTTGTATGTAATGCAAGGTCTATTTGGAAATCCCAACTTCAAATCACTACGAATCTCCTTTCCAAATTGAGTTATTACATAAAGTAACGGCTTGTTTACTGATTTGAAGTAATCATTCTCAACCATATTTGACGTAGTTGATATTGCTCCACGCCACCCAAAAACAAAGCAACTAGCTAGATGTTAAAAATGATTCGAGCTTTTGTATAAACATGCACGGCGATCAATTATTTTAATAAATTACGTTACAATTTCAAACAAGTTGGGGACAAAGATATAAGTAATCACTGAACATACCGCTTCATTTATGCTCATCTCATACTAACATTATACAAACAAAACAAAAAAAAAATTCTAACATATCTCTGAAATATATAGGACGTTAAGTGAACTGTGAAATTTTTCTCAAGGTCCAATTTACTGAATTGAGTCCAGTAATGTTACAGAGAGGGCATTGCAAATTGGCAAAGCAGATGACGCTTTTGATGGCCTTTTATGATTATGTGATTCTGTATAAAGATGATTTTCTCTTAAGTTATCAGTTAACAGTCTATTAGCTCATGAAATTAATTAATTACTACATGTAAAGTTTTGCTATGTTCTGAATATAATCAATAACCAATCCTACAGTTTATAAAGAAAAACCAGGTCAAACTGCACGCATCACGCGATCAACTTTTTAGGAATAGTTGGTCAATTTGTACAACGGGGAGAAGGAACCTTCTTCGAAAGCAGTTACATGTGAGTCTGTGATGATATATTTCTATGTACAGAAGCAGCAGTTAGTGAGACCAGAACACAGAATGGACACCGGTCTAGCATAAATTCCTTTGAACAAGATTGCAGTTTTTCTTCAGTCAACGGACTGCTGATGCGAGGAGAATAGATGACTTGTAGTAATTCCTGTTTAGTGCTGAGCTGTTATGCATATTTTTCAGACGCCACAATCTGGAGACCCTTGCGCTGGAGTTTCAATACAATCTACATAAGCTTTAATTTACGCTGGCCATACTCGTGCGCTTGTTTAACCCTTCAAGAATATGTATTTTGGTGACATGAAGCAATTATGATACACACATTTGCCTCATTGGAGTTAGAAGCCTTGCAAATCGGAGGGGAACATGTGCTCTAACCAGAGTTCCTTTCTCAGTGTATTCCTATAAAATCAAAAAGAATACAGGATGAAAATTCTGTCTTTAATCTTTATAATCTGGGATAGTACGCAACATTAGTAACCATTTTGTCGAAGTACTCTACATATTACTCGTATCAGTTTCTCATGTAGTTCATGGCTATTGGCAGACAATAACCAGAACCCTAGAGCTTATACTGTAGAATAAATTGTCTCATCTATTCCATTTTGCCATCCAATTGTATGTCAGGTCAGTAATAGCTGTTATTTGAAGATTTATGCCCATTGGAAGAAAAGGAGCTCGACCCATATCAGTTGTGCATAAAAACTGGGAACTCAGTTATTCAGATTCCAAAACATTAAATGAAAGATGTTGCAAGTGGAAGGGGAGGGGTAAGGAAAAGGAATTCCTAACTGAATGGAAGTGCAAACAAGTTCTCCTAGCAGTTTAGCATAATCTCAGATTTGGACTACAACAACATACCCACAAGTGGGGTCTGGGGAGAGTACTGTGTAAGCAGACCTTACCCTACCTTGTGAAAGTAGAGAGGTTGTTTCCGAAAGTGGAAGTCTTTACAAGTAACTAACAAACATCAGTATCAATTATAAGTAAATTCTTTCCCTATCTTGTCTTTTGTATCTTCAAAAATTTACTGGCTTTTCAATATTAGAAATCACATGCAAACTCAACTGATACCTCACCCGAGGTTCCTAAAAGCGCGGGTTAATTTCACTGATGGTCACTCAACTATGTTTCAATTTTACTAAAGTCACTCAACTATTTTTTGTCACTTAAAAGTAACTAAACTTTCACATTGTCACTTAAAAGTCATTTTGGCTCAAACCCCTACCATAAATATGACATGGCATAACATTTAATGAGAAAAATCCAAAAATAAATGCCACATAAGCTTAAATGGATCATACCCACTTTAGATCCATTTCTTCCTTAATGTGATTTGACCCATAACCCAAATGCTTTCAATTAAAAAAAAATTAAATTTCACATTAGTTTAAAATGATTATCCTATACTACAAAATTCTCGCCTTTTCTATTACATAATGCCCATTATAATTATTCTATACTAAAAAATTCTTATCTTGTTTGTATGCCCCATCCGAGTCGTTTTATAACTCTACTGAAGTTAAAATACTACTGTATCCAACTCACATAACATATTTATAATTTTCTAGTGAAATTAAAATAGTATTGTATTCATCTTACATAACATATTAATGTATCTAAGCATACAAGAATAATAATAAGACTAATAAGAGTCTATTTTCATAAAACATGCACTTACATACAACCTATTGCAATTGTTTAGACAAAAGAAATATTGTATTTGTACGATAAAAATCCCACAAAAAAATTACGAGACCTAATTTTATTAGGTGTGTGTTTTTCCCCCTATTGAAACCCATTTGGGTTATGGGTCAAATCACATTAAGGGAGAAATGGATCTAAAGTGGGTATGGTCCATTTAAGCTTATGTGGCATTTATTTTTGGATTTTTCTCATTAAATGTTATGTCATGTCATATTTACGGTAGGAGTTTGAGCCAAAATTATTTTTAAGTGACAATGTGAAAGTTTAGTTACTTTTAAGTGACAAAAAATAGTTGAGTGACCATCAGTGAAATTAACCCCTAAAAGCGCTATGGAGTGAGTGTTATTGTGATACAACAACATGCCACAATCCCAAGGTAGCTTTATGGTGATAATATCGAAAAAGAAAACCATATACTTCAAGAACGATGACATTTTCAAACTTAAGCATAACAGTGTTGTGAAAGGCGTAAAGCTCTAAAAACGCTCCAGGTCTAATAGGGCTTTAAGCGCAAAGCGCAACTGAAGTGCGGGCTTTTGTAAAAAAAGGTGCAATGAAGGAAAAAAATAAAAATGTAATGTAATTCAACAAAAAAGAAACAAACTTATCTATAAGGTTTCCTCAACAACTAATGCACTTATTTGCAGATTATATTTTGTTTTCTAGTGCCCTCGATTCAAGATTGACCTCATGGGCAAAGAGGCGCACCCTATACTCCTATGGTGCCCTGCCTCTTTCACTGAAGCGCAGCACCATGAGCTTTTCTGAGCTTCAAGGCTTAAGCACGTTTTAAATGAGCCTCTGACAGCATTAAGCATAAGTGACTAGAATCTACATTGAGAACAGCTTTAGGGCTGGGGGAGGTCATCACTTTACCTTACCTTAAAGTTTAGAGAAGAAAAAAAACAAGCAGAGTGTGTCTGTGCATGTGGGATGAGTGAGGGGTTAAATGCAATGGGAAAAGACAAATGGAAATGACTAGTACTTTAAATTACTAAGAATATGAGGCTTACAGTTCTCTCAACCATTCCAACATGATGTATGGTACTGAGGAGTTCCCCTTTATCGAATGGAATCAAAGCTTCCACCCATACCATTGTATCCTGCCAAAATTGAAAAGCTCTATCCATCACAATCAAGCCCTATCTGAAAATATAGATTTTCCCCTAGCTAGGCAGCAAAGTATATGCCCTTTTCTTTTTGAGAAAATAAAACAAGTCATACACCTTTAGTCTATTCTGGATTTCGTTGCAGAATTCATCCAAACCTTCACCAGTTAAAGCAGAAACGCAGACCACATCGTTTTTTGTCTTGGCTTCCAACTTGATTTTCTCAGGGTCCCTAGCTTTATCAACCTGTCAAAAGATGGTTAGACGATTATGTTGTAATTTCAGCTTCAGAAGTCAGGATGATCACATAACCAGCAATCTTTATCAGCAAGCGGATAGCTATTGTGTTAAATGGAAAGGAAGGGAAGAGGATACCAGTTTCAGTTTATGCACACAAGATGCTCATCTATTACATTCAGACCTAGAACATCTAGTTTAGCTAGGAAAAGCTATCTTTTCTCAACGTGCACTGAGGTCAGTTAGGAAAGGACAAAAAGGTATATGCTATAGGAAGAAAAAAATTTAAAACAACAAACAACACATCTTGTACAGTGAGCATCACTAAACAACAGCCGACACTGGACAGACAATAAACCGTCAACATTTAACATTATCAGGGAATTGTAGAAACAGAAAGGATTGCAGGATTCAACACAAGAATCAAGCAAAGAGATTGGCTGGACGAAGAACAAGTCAGTCAAAAACAAGATGGCTTTGGATAAAGGAAGTAGAGTGCTCACTGCAAATACAACAGTATTCAAACTAAATGACATGCAACACTAATACCTTGTTCCACACCATCAACTTCGGAATTGATACTGCATCCAGTTCTGAGAGAACTTTCTCCACAGCTTCTATCTGTAGCTCCGCTAGTGGATGACTAAACAAGATGACAAAGATGATAAGAGCTTATGTTGATGTGTATTAAAAATTCATTATATCAGATAGATCAACTTTACCTGATGTCCACCACATGCACTAAAATTGAAGACTCTGCGATTTCTTCGAGTGTTGCCCTAAAGGCTGCAACCTATTGGAAGAAGAATAGAATAAAAGACCAATTCCATTATATCAAAACTTTTTTAGTAAGCCAACGTTGAAACTTGTCTTCAACGGGAATGTATGAAAGACGAGCTATTTGTTCAAAGTTGCAAGGTTTACCAGAGTGGTTGGTAATTTTTGGATGAAGCCAACAGTATCTGTAAGCAGAAATTCCTTCCCATTCTTCATCTGGCTCAGAAGAGTGGCAAGCACAAAACATTACAACCTTAGAGATAACTAAATATATTGATTATGCCGAAAAAATCCAGATGCACATAATTTTCAGCCAACGAGGAATTTATGTGCTTCAAACGGGCACCAAATATAGGAAACATGTACAAGCAATGAGTTGAGCTGTCTTCAGGATTAATCATCAGTCATTATCCTCACCTGCACCCTTCTGGTAGTAGGATCAAGTGTTGCGAATAATCGGTCTTCTGCAAGAACATCGGCCCCAGTCAACCGGTTAAGAAGTGTACTTTTGCCAGCATTTGTGTATCCAACCTAAAGCAATAAGCACTTTATATATCAATTATCATTCTCTTCAGCATGGTGTACAAACATTCTACGGGAAACACATTTTGTACCAAAGATACAACAGGGACAGGTACAGAGACACGACGGTTCCTATACTGTTTGCGATGCTTCCGAACAGATTCTAACTCTTTCTTGAGTACACCAATCTGCAAAAGATTATAGTAATATCTGAAGTTAGTGATGGAAAGGTGTAAAAGTAACCGAAAAAGAAATGTATCCAATATTTACACATTATTTAACACGAAAGAAAGAGTAGAGAAATCCAAAAACAATATGGAATATAAAAATATGATAAAAGAGGGTTATAAATAAAAAGAAAAAGCAGGTTCATCTACATCCCCGCGTAATTACCAATACGAGTCAGGAACGCTGGCAGAGAAGAAATATGATCATGATTGATGGATGCACTCTACTAACTTTTTCATTTTACTCATAAAAGCAAGGTCATCTCCAAGAGACCACATGCAACTAAGCCAAGGACTTTCACTAGTCATAGAGTCTCATTAACATTTGGCAGTGGTTGGATAACACAAATGCTGTGTTACACAGATAAGCAACAAGCAGAAGAAAAGTAATACCGAGAGTTCAGTTCAGCATTAACACACATGTTTTACATTGACAGGGGTAGAAGACAGTCTAGAACTGTGTCTCAATTGAAGTTTCAGCAGTGCATCTGTGAATTTTAGTATCTCTCTAAAAAATTTGGTGAGGTGGTGCTTGCGGGAAGCATTTTGCTGTTAAAATTTGGAGAAAGCCAAAAACATGCCATAAAGGCCACTAGAAATATCACTAAAAGTAACCTATTGATAGCTATCACAAGCACAAAAAAAAGATTTGAGAACCAATGATCAAAATATTACTCTCCGTATAACCAATCTCTACAATTGTCCAGAAAAATTAATGAGAGATTTGACAAATCAGCAATTCGCAAATTGATAAATATAGAGGGTTAATATCTAACTCTAGTTCAGTGTGAAGTTACTCACTAATACAGATGTACACAATTTATGATCATAAGAGAAATTGCTTACCTGAGTACGTAAAATTCTCTTGTCTACTTCAATTTGTTTTTCACCCATACCCTTGACCTGTCCTCCAGCTTGACGCTCAAGATGAGTCCACATACGGGTTAGCCGTGGTAATTGGTATTCCATTTGTGCCAATGATACCTGAAAGAATTCAACTGGTAATGCAAAAGTGCAAACATTTTCAGGATGCAATACCGAAAAATAAAAGTGAACTTACCTGTAAAGACGCTTCACGGGTTGCCGCTCGCTGGTTGAAAATATCCAGGATGAGAGCAGTGCGATCACACACTCTGACATCCCCACCAAAAGCCTTTTCCAGATTACGCAATTGTCTAAAAAGAGCACCATAAAACAATCAGCATATGGATAACCAAAAGTTGAATTTACACCTTTTTTCAAGTACAGAATCAGATGAAGCACGAACAATTTTAAAAAAATCAAGTAGCCAGTGGGGATGAAAATCTACATAAACTGAAAGCATTGCAGGGATAAAATTTTCTTTAAATTAATCTAAGATAAGAAAATTTCAGAATATAACAGTATTGTCCTTGTAAGAATAGAAATGGGCAAAAATTTGCTGAGAACTACCCTGGAGAAAGTTCATCATCAAATATCACGGTCTCAACATCAAATGCACGAATAGCAGTTTTGATCTCTGCAACCTTTCCGGACCCTATGTAAGTCCTCGGATTAGGAGAAGATAGCCTGGAAGAAAAGAAAGAGTAAGTTGCATATATGTAACATAAATTCGAGAGAAATTTAACAAGAAACAAAAATCATGTTATCTCTTCAATTTAGACAGCATCATCCCATTAACTGTAAGAGAATAAATAAATGAGATAATTTGGAAGACATTTTGCAATGATTATACAACCTACGTCCCACGTCATAATCAAGGTAATCATATTTTTGTGATAACTCCAAGTTTAAAAGCTCTAAAATGACATGTCTATGCAGTTAAAGTGAGCTCTACGATTAGTGGACCTATAAACTATTCACACCTTAATCTACGTATTACACTGACCAGGAACTTATGAAGCTAAGGTTATACAAAAAATTGCCTGTGTATCAGAAATGACTATATTACCAACACTTACTTCTGATATGTAGAATCAACAACCAGTAGTCCAGCAGTATCAGCCAGCTGGGCCAATTCCTTGAGTGATTCCTCTATACCAAATGAATCTTCTGTATCACCTCTGCATGAAACACCCACTAGGTAGGCTTTCTCTTCAAAAACCTGAAGTTTTAACCATCAGCAGAAAATTGAGATAAAGAATAGAAAGATGGTGCACAACAAAATTCGGTTGTCATTGCTAAAACTGCCTTTTGTTATGGAAAATCAACAAAAAGAAAGAAGAAAAAAAAAGTCATTTGCCAAATCGAGAAGGCAGTGTAATGAATCTTTTACATCACTAGTGTAACATAACCTGTTTTAGCAGGTTATTTACCATTTATTATACAATGCTACTAAATAGACTTACTAGTAATTACCTTGTAAATATTTATACGAAGTCAGTACATAGAACTTGAACTCTATTGAAAACTTATCTATGCCAATAAATACACGACATGTATCATTCCTTCTATGTACCTTTTATCACTATACCTGGTTAATTTTGCACAAAAAGTAAAAATGACGTACAAATAAAAATTAAAATCCATTGATGCTTATTCACTTACTTTACCACATAAAACGAGTAGCATCCGTTTGTAAAAGTTATTATAACAAACTTCAAATGGAGTATTAAAATAAAACACTTTAAAACTCATTTATTCAAACTAAAAAAAAAAACATAACTCACCTTGGTTAATGTTCTTCCTAGAGTTAATTTATACTAAACTTGATGTACACCAGGTGTTTGATAAAAAAAAAATTATATGTGATATTCTCACTGAACTCAACTTCTAAATACAAAACAGAGGATAATAGAATTTCAAAAAAAAAACAAATTAACTCACCTCTTTTCCGTTAAGTAACTTGAATCTACTAGAATTTTCATCTAGCTCATCCACTTGTTGGTCCTTGTTCTCACTCTTTTTAATCCAACTTTGAGCTTTATCTTCATCCACAACACTAGCAGCAACTTCATTTTCTACTTCATGAACCTCAGTCTCCGGTGGTGTTTCCTCTTCAATTACGGGATTACGCAGCGAAAAGCTGTCGTCCGGCGATAGCACTCCGATTTCTTCTCCGACGGCCTTAATGAAACTGTAATTGGTTTGCCTTAGCTTAGTGAATGAAACGGGTCGGGTACGGGTTGGATTCCATCGCAAATCGGAGTCCGGAAATAGAATGGATGGTTTCAAATTGGAGCAGAAGCATAAACTCATGATCAGAGTGAGCGTCTGGAAAGTTGAGATCAAGTTCCGTTGGAAAATGGTTTTTTGTGGATATTAGGCGTATTCTACTTTCAACACAAATATCTTAAGTCATGTATTTTTGTTCGACTAAAACCCCATGTATTTTATTTTCATCAGGTATTATTAATATGACGAATTTACTTAAGCTGAATGTTGTCTTTTTTTACCCTATTAAAATATAGTTCATACTAGATAAAATAGTTATTTAATTATTTTTCTAAAATTGAGTTATTTAAAATCAACTAAAATTATGACTATTAAATTTTTCCTTATTTGAATAATGTATGAACTCCTAATATTTAGGAAATTAAAGTTATTGAGTAAAATTATACTTACAAAAATACTTTTCTTAGCAATAATTTTGCAAAGTAAACTATATTAAAAGTTGAACTTTTAAGTTAATTATTTAAAACACGTAATATTAACCATATTAAAAGTTATATTAGATGTTAAACTCTTTGCATTATACAAGACTTCTTAGATCAACTAATATTATTTTTTTGTGATTTTTTAAACGTGAGTATTTTTTCGGAGTTTGAAATTTTAAAATATTTTGATCATTAACTCTTTCTTTATTTGAACTAAGTAAAAACTACTAATATGTACTAACTCAAAATATATGTAAATTCCTAGCCCAACATTTTGAACTTTATAATATTTCTAATATACTACTTACCAAGTTAATCCATTCATACCAATCACTCAATTTTCTCTTCCTCCTTTGTAATATCTGGTGATAAAAAGTTAATGATGTAAAGGTTAAACCTCAAGGTCTCTAAAATTGCATTCTTCCCAAACTCATGAAAAAAAATAAGGAATAAGAAAATTTGTCCAAAAGAGAATTTACTAACACAACTCTAAAGTTACATGATAATTTTATTACATTAATAATCTTGAACTTATAGTAAAAAATATTTCAGATTTTAAACGAGAAATAACGAGACGTGGTCAATAAGAGTCAATTGCACTAATCATTTTGAAAATATAACTGTCCAAAGTAAAATGTTATATCGATAGTTTACCCTTTGAAAATAATTTTTTATTGAACAAAATTATAATTACAGTTAAATATAAAATTTTGGATGAGTTCATACTAAGAATTTGAACAAAAATAAATTACTTTTTAAAAAACAAATAATTAACTTCTTAGAACTAATAGCAAAATAAATTCAATTCACTTCTTTTTAAAACTATTCATATACAAGAAATTATTTTTCAAGTTGATAAAACTCATATGGTACATATATTTTAATTTTCATAAGAAAGATACCGGCGAAAAGAAAAATTAGAGATAGAGAAAAATTGATTATATCAAGTTGGTTAAGTGCAAATTTGAAGCGATAAGGTTAAAATATTAAAAGACAAAATGTATTCTAAATGAGTTGTATTTTTTCTTCATTCATTATTATAAAGAGTGACAACTCCCTATATTTTTTTATATTATTTCTTGTAAAATATTAACTCAATATTGGCGGAGCAAACGAGAAAACAAGAATACTAAGGCATTCGATGACTTATGTGATGACATATTACTTTTTTTCTATTTTTTTATTTTACAACCCAGACATATTATGTAGTATATATAAGAAAGATAGAGAGATTTTTTTTTTCAAAATCGTATATTTATGAATATAGGATACACGCGCAATGCGCGTACCCTAACACTAATTATATATTATATATATAAGCAAGGATGAAAACGTTTTGTCGTCCTCACATCTTTGTGGGTAATTGTCACACCTCTTTTTTACACACCCGAAGGTATATAAGAGAGTTTTTCCAATTTAAGTGACATTATTCGAAATGGGATTAATTATTCAATTTAGAGTCGCCACTTGAGATAGTTTATTTGGTGTCCCAAGTCACCGATTTATTTTAAATCCCAAATCGAGGAAATTTCGACTTTCCTTTTGAAGTTTGCGAACTAGAAATTCTGAGTAGGGAATTCTGTTAACCCGGGAGAAGGTGTTAGGCATTCCCGGATTTCGTGGTTCTAGTACGATCGCTTAAACTATTACAATTGGCTTATTATCTGATTTTAAAACATGTTTCAACCTATGGTATATTTTTAACTTATTAGCCGCTTTTAATTAAAAAAAAATTTGGAAAAATTCAACGTCATATAAAACACGTATTGAACCACGTCACATGAAATGCACCCGCGGTCCACGACACATTTTATCTAACGTTGTTGAGATTTGGATTTGGGTCACATAAAATGCACACCCGAGTTTAGGAAATTAATTTTTTTTTTAAAATAGCGCGCCTAAAGCAACTACGCACTTTCAAGTTTGCGAGGGCCATGGAAAATTCAACTAAATGGCACGCCTCGATTTCTAAGGATTAAAATTAATAAAATGAGGGCCATGAGTGTTGAGATTTTATTTGGTATGGCGCGCCTCGATTATTCTAAAGGGATTGTATTCAATTTAAAGCAAACTACAAATATTAATGATTATGTTTCTTCCTAAAACTACTTTGAGATTATTGCAAGGTCATGATTTATGAATATGGAATTATTATTGAAGAAATATATGATTTGAGTTATTATGGACCTAATCAACCATGTCGGTATCAAATTTGCTATTGACTTAACATCCTTTAATTTAGATCCAAGCTATTAGATCGTTCTCTCTCCATTTTGAATACATTTTCCTATCTTTCCCTATGAACTACAATCTCATTGAAGAAACTCATTATGTCTTTCACGAATTCTATTTCTTGATGCTCTTCCTTCATTTTTTTTGCTCATATCTTTCAAGTTGGTAGATAACCAAAATATAATATACAAATCAAAAGAAAATACGGTGAAAGAAAAATAATGGAAACATTGGTTAAGAAAAGACCGAATCTTTTATAGATGAAGATCTTATTCAATACATATGGAGCAAACAACCATCAAATTTAATGTGCAAATGAACCACAATCAGAGGCAACGAGCGGAAACCTTTCGAACCAAACTCGACTTCGACCTCTTCGGGCTAGTATTTTGGGCTATCTTTTAAATTGAGTTTGGAGCTTTTGGACTTAATTTTTGGTGTAATTTAGCTCCTGTTTTTGAGGTATTTTTTTTAAACAAGGTAATGAATGACTATATTTTTTTTTTGTTGAAAGAAATAGGTAGAAAGAATAAAACTAGTAGAAATTCTCTTTAGCATAGAAGAAGAAAATTTGTTTTCTCTCAATATTCTTCCCTCTTCTCTTCTTTTTTTCTTCAAATATTTCTCTTCTATTTATAGGAGAATTTTCAAAAAAATTCAGATTTTTTTAATATTTTTTTATATTTTTTTTTAAAAAATTTCACTTACATTTTGCTTTTCTTTTTTTATAAAAAGAATTACCACCTTTCTTTACTTTTATTTTTTAAATTCCAACTTTAATTACTTTTATCTTATTTAAAATCCCACTTTTTTTACCTTTTTAAAAGAGAATTCCACTTATTTTACTTTTCTTAAAAAAACAATCCACTTTCTTTTACTTTTCTTTAAAAAATTCTACTTTATTTTAATTTAATTTTTTTTAAATTTTCAGCTACCTTTATATTATTTTCTAATTCCAACTTTCTTTTACTTTTTATTTTTAAAAATTTCCACAAAACTTTATTTTTATTTTTTTAATTTTTCACTTTCTTTTAGTTTTTTAAAAGAGAATTCCACCTACTTTTACTCTTTTTTTTAATTCCATACTTCCCTTTTTATTATTTTTTTAAATCTCTCCTGAAAATTAAAAAAAAAATATTTTTCGAATTTTTTATTATTATTTAAAAATAAGAATAAAAATAAAATAATATTAATAGTAATAATTCACCTTCTAAAATTTTGTATTTTTAACCTATAATAAAAAGTGTAACAAAGCTAAAAATTTATATATTAAAACCCCCTAAAATATTTACATAGAAGAAGTGACAAAAAAAATTAAATATTGTCAAAAATTAGGTGCTCACAGCTGCCCTTCTTTGCTTGGCAACGTGAAGAGTTTTCAAGCAAAGATAAGGTGAGTCATGTGACTAATTTTTGAACATATCTTTATTCAAAAGAGAAGAAATAAGGATAAGAGAAAAGAGAAAGGATGCAACTGAGTTTTGGTTTTGGACAACCTACATATCCCGGGTTATAAGGGAATCAGGTCGCGTGTAGTTCAAGAAAAATGATGGAATGATGAGTTGAGGAGTCGAGTGAGGTTCTGTCGAGGCTCCGGTCCGCAGTCCTTTTATTATATCAAAAATCAAAGAGAAACTAAACAAGCCTATCAGCTATGAGTTACAAGATTCCTATCTATGAGTCTTGTGAAACTTATCCTTGATCTTGACTGGTTCTTCCTGCAGACTCTGATCTGAATCGTGATGCTCGTTAGCTGCAACTGCTGGTTCATTCTTCTTCAGCTTTTCGGATCAAAGCGGGACATGCGAAGCTTGTGACTTCAATCATATCTTGAACAATCCACATCTTTCTCCACATCAACATTTTGAGTTCATTTCTTTTTGCTCCTTTTATTCTTTTTATTATTTTGGATTGAGACTCATTCTTTTGGTTGTCTCAGACCTTGTGCCTCGAGGCTAAACCTGCTCAGACACCAAAACAAACAAACAGACGAAAATTTTCCGCCCCAGTTTTCACTAGGAAAATTTCGTAAGTTATTTGTAACTAAAATCTAAACATTTTTTTTTGTTTTGAAAGCGGTAAAATAAGGATTGCGTGTCCTTAGGAGGAAGAGATTAGGGAATGAAGCCCTATATCTAAAATAACCTCGACTAGGGAGTGGATACCCTATGTTGGCAAAAAGGCGACTAGGGAATGGAGGCCCTATGTCTAAAAATCTCAACTCAGGGATTGGAGCCCTAATGTTGGAAAAGAAAGGCGACTAGGGAATGGAGGCCCTATGTCTAAAAAATATCAACTTAGGGATTGGAGCCCTAATGTTGGCAAAAGGCGACTAGGGAATGGAGGCCCTATGTCTAAAAAATCTCAACTCAGGGATTGGAGCCCTAATGCTGGCAATAAAGACGACTAGGGAATGGAGGCCCTATGTCTAAAATCTCAACTTAGAGATTGAGGCCCTAATGTTGGCAAAAGGCGACTAGAGAATAGAGGCCCTATGTCTAAAAATCTCAACTCAGGGATTGGAGCCCTAATGTTGGCAAATTGTGACTAGGGAACGGAGGCCCTATGTCTAAAAATCTCAACTCAGGGATTGGAGCCCTAATATTGGCAAAATGCGACTAGGGAACGGAGACCCTATGTCTAAAAATCTCAACTCAGGGATTGGAGCCCTAATGTTGTCAAAATGCGACTAGGGAATGAAGGCCCTATGTCTAAAATCTCAACTCAGGGATTGGAGCCCTAATGTTGGCAAAAAGGTAAAAGATTGATTTTGGGGCTTCTAAACTACCTTTTTTTTTATTTTCTTCTTATCTATTTTCTTTCAATTCATTTTTTAGTAAAACAATGCAGGAAAGAATTTGGAGGAGACTTCCCTTTTGGGTTGATTATTGTTGCTAAGCTATTTCTAGCGCTTGCACATTTCTTTTTCCATTTTGGTTACACCTGCTTCTTGCACTGTTGTTTTGGATTGCACCTGTTTCAATTTTCAAACAAAGAACAATTGTTAGTTTGAAACGGTGGTCGGTTTTGTGGCCTTCATTGTTTTTGATCACTTGATCTCGGCCCAACTCTTTTGGCGAGAACCTCTGCCGCTTGCTGGCTTTTCTTAAAGATTGGTCTCTCTCCTAAAACCAAGGAACTCAACTTTCCAAAATTTATCATGGCGGCTCACCCGTATAGGGCTTTGGCCCTTTCATTTTAATCTGCTTCTAGGAGCTTTTGACTTTGGATGTCTTTTCATTTTCAATAACTCTGATTTCAGAGCATCGGCTATCATGGCCAGTTGGGATCGACTTGATGCACCCACTGAGGCTGGGTACTTTTCTTTGGACTTGGATTTTATTAAACAAAACCCTGTAAAACCAATCTTGCCACCTTTTCTTTGTATTAGTTTCGGAACAGAGTTAGACCGAAAGAGATTCAAGGAAAAGTAAAGAAAGGACAAGAAAAAATGAATTTAAGGAGAAGCGTCCCTTTTGGGGGAAAGAAGGACTTATTTGGGGTGCGTGCAGACTTCAATAGACATGACATGCTTCTTGGACTCGATACCCGATATGCACAACTATCCAACTCATTGTGAACCACATCTCCAAATCGAGAAACCTGGTCAGGACTCTTTCAGTGGTGGGGGGTGTCTTCTTTTCGATCGACGGTGCCCTTTGCGGGTTTTCGCCAATCGACCTCTCTCATTTCTCTTCTCACCGTACCCTGATAGTACTCTTCACAAGTTTTCACTAACCAGGCTCTCTCATTTTCAATTTTTCTGCTCACCGTCGCCTTATGGTGCCCTGGGTTTTCACCAATAAGACTCTCTCATTTTATTTCTCTCATTTTTATTTCATCGGATCCAAGTAGTTGTATTCTCTGATCCTTGAACATTCTCACCGATTGATCGGAAGGACTTGAAAGGATTTGGGTAAAAATGATTTTGATCGAATTAAAACTTTGGAACTATTCAAGCGGGATTATCGCAGGACCATTACAACATCTGCCCCAATTTCACTTTTGAGGGAATTTGGATTTTTATTTTGGTGTGACTGAACCCCATAGAGAGGTTGCCTACGTATCCTTTCGGAATCAAGTCGAACATAGTTCAGGAAAACATCTTCTTCTTTTTTTCATTTCTTTTTTTTTTCAATAACACTTTCAAGTTCCAAAGAGGGCAATCAAAGAAGAGTAACCGACACAAATGAGTTTGCAAAGGGTAGATAGTGTTTGGGTAGCGAGAATAAAAGCCTTCGTCCTCCCAATCGGACAATGTTGTTTTTACAAAAAAATTAAACATAGTACCTTTTGACTATATCCGCATTTACAGCTGCTTCAGGATCATTTCCTTCGATATCGTCCAGGTACAATGCTCCTCTCGGTAATATCTTTCTGATGACGTATGGGCCCTTCCAATTAGGAGCAAATTTTCCTTTTGCTTCATGGTGATGGGGAAGAATACGCCTTAAAACGAGTTGCCCCACTTCAAAACTTCTAGGCCGCACTTTCTTGTTATAGGCATGAGCCATTCTTTGTTGGTACAACTACCCGTGGCAGACCGCAACCATTTGCTTTTCATCGATCAAGGTTAATTATTCCAGACGTGTTTTAACCCACTCACTGTCTTCAATTTCGGCTTCAACAATGATTCGGAGAGAGGGGATTTCAACCTCTACGGGTATTACGGATTCCGTGCCATAAACCAAAAGATATGGGGTGGCTCCAATTGATGTGCGCACAGTAGTGCGATATCCCAACAATGCAAACGACAACTTTTCATGCCACTGCCTGGAACTTTGAATCATCTTTCTCAAAATCTTTTTGATGTTTTTGTTTGCTGCTTCAACGGCACCATTGTCTTTAGGCCGATAAGGAGTAGAGTTCCGGTGCATTATCTTGAATTACTAACATATCTCCCCCATCAAATGACTATTCAAGTTTGCAGCATTGTCTGTGATAATAGTTGCAGGAATGCCAAAATGGCAGATAAGATTGGAGTGCACGAAATCTACCACAATTTTCTTGGTGACAGACTTGAGAGTGATTGCTTCAACCCATTTTGTAAAGTAGTCAACGGTAACTAGTATGAATCTGTGTCCATTTGAGGCTTTTGGCTCGATTGGCCCAATGACGTCCATGCCCCAGGCAACAAATGGCCAAGGTGCAGACATAGGATGCAGTTCTGTAGGAGGTGCATGAATCAAATCACCGTGCACTTGACACTGATGACACTTCCGAACGAAACTAAAACAGTCCTTTTCCATGGTCATCCAGTAATAACCCGCTCGAAGGATTTTCTTTTCTAAAACATACCCATTCATGTGGGGCCCGCATACTCTCGCGTGTACCTCATGCATGATTCTTCCAGCCTCTTCTGCGTCAACACATCTTAACAAATTGAGGTCCGGAGTTCTCTTGCACAAGACATCCCCACTAAAAAAGAAACCACTCGCGTGCCGTCTAATGGTTCTCTCTTGGTCTCCACTGGCTTGCTCGGGATATTCTTTAGTTTTCAGAAACTTTTTGATGTCATGGTACCATGGTTGAGTATTTGGTGCTACTTCAATTGTATTACAATAACCATGTCTTTCCCGGATTTGAATTTCCAAGGGATCTATGTGAGCATTGCCTGGATACGGCAACATTGAGTCCAAAGTAGCAAGTGCGTCGGCTAATTCGTTGTGACAACGAGGAATGTACCTGAACTCTATTGACTTGAATCGCTTGCTGAGGTCTTCCACATGATTCTTGTAAGGGATAAGCTTAACATCTCGGGTTTCCCATTCTCCTTGGGCTTGCCGAATAATCAGATCTGAGTCTCCCAAGATCAACAACTCTTCGACATTTTGGTCGATTGCCATGTTTGTAAGCACGTGATTTTTGCCCTATATGAGAATTACTCCCAAAAAATTTAAAATAAAATGATTTTCCTTGGTGTGCAATTTTGAGAATTTTTGTGATATTTTTGGATAATTATTTGTATTTGTCTGTGCATGTTTATTTGCTAAATTAATAAAAAATACAAAAATATGTCGCATTTTGCATGTAGGATTTAATTCAACAATTGTTTGTAATTAAGTTTGCTTTACAAAAATTAAAAATTACAAAAATATGCATCTTTTGCATTTTTAGCATTTAATGTTCAATTATACAATTTTATGCTTAATTATTACTTAATTATGCGTTAATTGTTATTGGGAGTTAATTTGTACTTTTATAACTTAATTTAGTTATATATAATAATTTAAGGATTTTTAGAATTTAGTTTTAGAAAATAAAAGAAGAAATAGAGCAAATCGGAATTGGGCCTCTTCTTCAATTTCAAACCACAAGCCCAAAAATTGCCCAACCTTCCCCATGACCCGGTCCATTTCAAACCGGGTCGACCCGGTCCATAACCTCAAAGACCCAACACCCCCTATCTTGCATTTCAAAAAAAAAAAAAACACAAAAACCCTAAAAAAAAACCTAACCAATCCACCCGCCCCCTCTCTTTCTTCTTCCTCTCCAAAAGCTTCACCAAGCTCCCCTCCCTAGCAGCCATGGCTGCCTCCTCGTCGTCGGACCACCCAAGTCGACCCCCCGTCCGCCATTAAAACCAAACGACCACCTTCAAGCTTCGACATCCATGGCAAAACAACCAACGTTCATGGTTGCTTCACCATTGCTACGTCCAAACGGAACCCGCTACTTCATCTTCTCCGTCAAACCACCATAACTGCTGCTGCTGGCTGCTGCTCCACCATGCTGCTGCTGGCCGCTTCTCCGCCATGCTGCTGCTGCGTCGTCTGCTTTCTTCAGCTCGTGCTGCTGCTGTTTCTTCTCCTCTGCCGCTGCTGCCTTCTGCATCTTCTCCCTTCCGTGTCGCTGCTACTCCGCCATGGCTGTTGCGTGGCTGCTTCTGCTCCGTCTTCATCTCCGTGCTGCTGCTACTGTTTTGTGTTGCTGCTCCTTCATCTTCGTTTCTTTCGCCATGGCTGCCATCGCAGCTTGTCGCTTCGTCGTCTTCAAGTTCGTTTATGTCAAAGTTTCGTTGGTTTCGTTTAAAGTTCGTTCGAGTTCGTCGTTGGTCATTTACGGTTAGTTGTTCTAAGTTTATTTTCGTCCGTAATTTGTTTGATATTTTCAGATTTGGAATTAGTATAAGTTTGCTTTATTTTTCTTATTTATTTTTAGATAAAAATTGTTAGTTTAATTTTAATATTGTTAGATTTAGTTTAAATCATTTGAATCCGTCATGTTTGTTATTTAATATGGATCTAACACATGTTTATTCTTTGTTTGAAGTCCATCCAATAATTTAATTTGAGTTTGTTTTTGTTTTTGATTTGTTGATTTAGTTTGAATCATGTATTGTGTTGTTATTGTTGTTTCCTTGCTCATCCATTTTTGGTCTAAGTTAACCAGGATTGGTTCCTAATATGGTTAATTTATTCACATTAATTTGATGTTGTTCATTTGTGTTCATAGGATTTGTTGTTGAATTCGTTTAGAAATTGGTCATATTGGCTATATTTTGGTTGAGATTGATTAGGTGAATTGGTTATAGCTGATTGGGTAGTTTGGTAAATTGCATTACGTTCAGGGGTAAAATGGTAATTGCAATAAGGTCAGAGGGGTAGTTTGGGAATTGAACATTTTGAATAATTCTTTATGTTAAGCATGGGGGACAAAATGTAATGGGGTGTGGGTGATATAATTGTTTAATATAAATGGGGACAAGACATAATGTAGTGGGGAATAATTCTTTAGTTTAATATAGTGGGGGACAAAACATTAGGTAGTGAGATTAAAAGGGGAATGAGTGGGAAGATAGTGAGTTTGGTAGGGGAAAATGGTTGTTTTATTAATTGATTAAAGGGTTTGGGATGGGATATAAATGAAATAACTTGATCAGATTTTTAGAGGAGAAAAAAAAAGACAGATAGATAGAGAGAATAGAAGAGAATACAACAGAGAATACAGAATAAAAAAGACAGACTTTTATACTTGAGAGCTGAACTGAAAAAAACGGGGAGTTAAAAAAAGAAAGAGAGTTTTAGGACTTGAACTTAGAAAAGACTTTTACACTTGAAAAGACTAAGACTTAGAGGAGAGAGGACTTCTACACTTGAGAGTTTTTTTTAAGAGAGCTTGAAGACTTAGAAGAGAAAGACAATTTGAACTTTCACTTGAATAATTTCCGTTTGTCTTTCCTCGAGTGTTATTCAAAATCAGTAAAGTACTCCATCTTGTATCCGTCTCTCTTCTGCTTTGACTGTTGGATTTGCTTAACACTAATTAGCCTAGAATAGTTTGTTGATTAACTCTGTTAAAGGAAATAAGTTTGGAAATTGATTCTGGACTTGCATTTGTTGATAATTGGATATTTGAATGATTGTGGATAATTAATTAAGGTTGATTGCAACACGAGTTAGGAAGTATTATTAACTAGGATTCCTCCCTTTATTTAAAAAAAAAGAAAAGAAAAACTTAATAGAAATGTAGTCACTTTAGGATTGCCTTTTTAAAATAAATGAGATGAGCCTCGCCAAATAAAACACACAGATTGCGGGGCCCTCACAAATGCATGCGTTAATTACTTAGAATTCGGGAGGGCCGTTTAGCGAATTTCACGGCCTTTCCAAAATAATAACGCGATAGTCTCTTTACGCGCGTGTTTAATAGTTTACTTTCTTAAGCTTGGGTGTGCATTTCATGCGACCCAAATCCAAATCCCAAAACATCAGATAAAATGTGTTCCGGATTGTGGGCGCATTTTATGTGACACAGTCCAAAGACGTGTTTTAAGCGATGTTCACATTCTTTTAAAAATAATAATAATAAAGTGGTAAAAAGTTAAAATTGGCACATCGGTTCATAATTGTATTAAAATCAGATAAATAAGCCGAATATGATAGTTGAGCAACCGTGCTAGAACCACGGAACTCGGGAATGCCTAACACCTTCTCCCGGGTTTACAGAATTCCTTATCCGGATTTCTGGTATGCAGACTGTAATATGGAGTCATTCTTTTCCTCGATTCGGGATTAAAATTGGTGACTTGGGACACCCTAAATCTCCCAAGTGGCGACTCTGAAATAAACAAACAAATCCCGTTTCGATTGTCCTTTAATTGGAAAAAACTCCTTCACCCCTCGCGGGGGCGGAAAAAGGAGGTGTGACAGCTCTGGCGACTCCGCTGGGGAATGAGACCCAGAACCACTGGTTCAGGGTTAGAAATTCGAGCTTAGATAAAATTGTTATATTTGGTTTTATCTGATTTTTACATGTTTGAGCCTAATGTGCTAAATGATACTTTTACTGCTTTGATATCCTATGGGTAAAAAAAAACTTAGGAGGAAATGCCTCTCCTATGGGTAAAACTAAACTTAGGAGGAAATGCCTCTCCTATGGGTAAAAATAAACTTTAGGAGGAAATGCATCTCCTATGGGTAAAAATAAACTTTAGGAGGAAATGCATCTCCTATGGGTAAAATAAATTTAGGAGGAAATGCATCTCCTATGGGTGAAACTTTAAACTTAGGAAGTGCGTCTCCTATGAGTGAAAAAAAAACTTAGGAGGAAATGCCTCTCATATGGGTAAAACTAAACTTAGGAGGAAATGTCTCTCCTATGGGTAAAACTAAACTTAGAAGGAAATGCCTCTCCTATGGGTAAAAATAAACTTTATGAGGAAATGCATCTCCTATGGGTAAAATAAATTTAGGAGGAAATGCATCTCCTATGGGTGAAACTTTAAACTTAGGAAGTGTGTCTCCTATGCGTGAACCATTTCCTTCTTCCTGAATTATTTACTTACCTGTGTTGTCTTCCCTCGAAACTGCTGGGGATTATTTTGTTGGGGATGAATTTTCCTTTTCTTCCTTACCCACTCTGGGTTGTCCGACCCTCTTGAAACTTGGTCGAAACTCTGTCGAGGATGCTTCTACATCTCGATGATCCGATGGGGATAACCCTGCGAACTGCTGAGTAACCCTGCTGGGGATAACACTGCTGAGGATAACTCTGCTGAGTAAATATATTATCTTACTCCTTCCAATATTACTTCCTTTTAAGTAGGATGTTTCATTCCTCTGCAAACTACTTCCCCCCCCTTTTTTTCCTTTTTTTCTTTTTTTTCTCTTTTTTTTTTTTGCATAGCTTCTTCCTTCGAAGACTACCTCCCTTAAGACTCGTTTTGCCTTTCCCCGAAAGGAACCGCTGAGGATACCGATTTTCACCAAACTTGTGTTGGACTCCTCGAAACTGCTGGGGATAACACTGTTGGGGAATTATTTACTTACCTGTTGGGGGATAAAATGTTATCATCTAGGGATAACGCTGTCAAGGATAACACTGCTGGGGGATTCTGATTCCTTCAGAACTAGTGCTTCACTCTTCGGAAGGCTGTTGGGAATGATACTAGCCTTCTGCTTTTTCTGAGCTCAAGTTTCATCCCTTTGTTTTGTCCGCTGGGGAACAACTTCCTCCATTGAAACTTGTTATGCTGGGGGTAAAACTGGTTCAAAGACCACTTCCCTGAGACTGATGCTATCTTTATTCTTCCCCGACTGGGTATCTGACTTTCAGAAAATTTTTTAAATGAAAGGAAAATTTTCTGCCCCAGTTTGATAATATCCCTTGTGGCATGTCTTTCTGTCATCAATGCCATTTCCTTTACCTGTTTCAAATCAAACAAAATTTGTTAGTTTAAAACGCGGTGGTTGGTTGTGATATACCTACTGGGATGGTTTTCCCTTTCTCCTTCCTTGCTCTGCATTCCACAACTTGTTGGGGATGATATTATTTGCTAGGGATAATCCCTTTCTGCTAGGGATATCCCTCTTCTTTTGTGGCATAGCTCGGAAACTGGCATTTCCCCGACCTTTTAGTCTAGTATGAATTTCCCCAAATCATGCTCACTGCTCTTCTTGCTTTGTCCACGGGCCTCAGCCTTGAGGTTTATAACCTTTGATTTTGGCAAGGATATCCCTCTTGACATTCGTCAATCCTTTTGTCAATTCCCTTTTGCGGGGGATATCTTTCTTGACACTGGCCTCGCGCTTGTTCCTTGCTGACTATACCACTTGGATGTACTAGCCAGATCTCATCTTGCATAATTGTAAAGCTGATGGCATATTTTGAAGTCAATTCTCACTCGTTCTGACCAAACACTCTACTGGGGAATTTTTCTATGAAAGGAAAAGATAAAAGAAAACAGAATAAAAAGACAAAGGAAAAAGATGACTCTTTAACAAAAGAAACTATAAATAAAAACCTATCAAATGCAGATACCGACTCTAATGGTCATGACATGCACATGTGGCCTATCCTCCGCCGTCAATCGTCTTTCAAGACCTTCAATTGGCAATTCCCCATCTGATTCTCAATCTTATTTGACTTGTAGTGCCCCAAGGGTTTTCACTATCAAGCCTCTCTCATTTTGTTTTTTTTTTCTCAGCTTGCATCGCCTTATGGTGTCCGTAAAGATTTTCACCGATAAGACTCTCTCATTTGTATCACTTTCCAGCTGGGGATTTGGAGTGTTGCCGGTATGACTCTCTCTGCTGGAGATTAGAGTCCTTTCTGTTGTGGAACAGAATGTTATGTTCGCCAGTAAGACTCTCATTTGTCTGACTTGGCATCTTTTGAAGACTGATCAGAAGGTCTTTCTTTGGACCGTAATGTGGGTTTTTGGATAGGGCTAGAAAGAAAGGGTATTAAAGGCTCGACAAAAAACAAAATAAATTTGGCTTTCAAAATTACAACCTTCAAAATCACATTTGTTTACAACAAGCGCAACCCTTGTCCCAATTTCTTGCTTGGGGATTATTTATTTATTTTTTTAATTTTTATTACACCATGACCGAGCCGTGAGGCGCCTACGTATCCTCTTTGAGGAATCAGGTCGAACATAGTTCCCAATTCCTCTTTGAAAAAAAAAATAATACTTAGATCCCGGGATGGGCCGTTTAGTAAATTTCACGGTCCTACCTAAAAGTATAATAACGCGTAGTCTTTTGGCGCATATTTAATAAGGTTATTTTTTTAAATATGGGTGTGCATTTATGTAGACCAAATCCCGATCTTGACGAAGTCAAAATGCGTCAACAAATCACGTGTACACTGGTTGTGACGTGGTTCGAGATGCGTTTTCACGACGTTGCAATTCTTGTATAAAATAATAATAAGAATAATGATAAAAGCGGTTTAATGCTAAATTTGCATATAAGTTCTTAATTGTTTTAAAAAATCAGATAAACAAGCCGAATATGACAGTTGAGCGACCGTGCTAGAACCACGGAATTTGGGAATGCCTAACACCTTCTCCCGGGTTAACAGAATTCCTTATCCGGATTTCTGGTTCGCAGACTGTAATATGGAGTCATTCTTTTCCTCGATTCGGGATTAAATTGGTGACTTGGGACACCCTAAATCTCCCAAGTGGCAACTCTGAAATAAATAAATAAATCCCGTTTCGATTGTCCTTTAATTGGAAAAAACTCCTTCGCCCCTCGGGGGTGGAAAAAGGAGGTGTGACAGCTCTGGCGACTCTGCTGGGGAATGACCTAGAACCACTGGTTCAGGGTTAGAAATTCGAGCTTAGAATAATTGTTATATTTGGCTTTATTATCTGACTTTTATTACATGTTTGGGTCTAATGTGCTAAATATTGCTTCTTACCGCTTTGATATTGCGTGGACTGTACATATAAACTGTGCCGACACCCTTCTCTCTTCACCTCCGGGGATATGCTTACTGGTTGAGACTCCTTATTCTGTTAGTGTCATACCTTGAAATAAGAAAGAGGCTCGGATAAGTTACTAAGCCGGATGGCCTTTTGGTTCCCGGAAAGTTGCCCCCTCCTCGACTCGAGTTGTCCACTCGGGTACACTTTCTAGAACACATACCCAGGTTTTGAACCTAGAATAACATGACTTCATGCCGAATCCCTAGTAGGAACGCTTAGTTGCATCATGCTGCATTTGACTTAGGGGACTCAACACAGGGGTTGGGTTCGTCTAGGGCTAGCAACCTGAAATGAAAAAGATCATCCTGATGCATCCTACTTGCTATGTACATATATTTGTTTCGAACCTGCATGTTGACCGGTTTCTGAATCTCGGGAATGTTGAAAAAAAAGGGAAAAGAGAAAACAAAAAGAGAAATAACAGTTAAGGCGTTAATTGATTATTTTAGAAAATGAAAAAAATAGGAAAAAAAGAGTCTTTTATTTTTGGAAAGTCGTTTGTTGAAAAAGAAAATGAAAAAGAGTCTTTATTTTAGTTTGGAAAAATAGGTTGTTTTATTTTTTGTTGAAAATGAAAAAAGAGAGTCGTTATTTTGTCTTGTTTTCAAAAATAGAAAAGGAAAATGGTTTGTCTTGCAATGAAAAATGAAAATCAAAAAGAGACTTGTTTTAAAATGGTTCGGTTAATTTGCCCGAACTACGCGGGTCTGATTCTCACCGGATGTGAGATACGTAGGCAAACCTCATTGGTTCCGGCCCCGATTTTCAAAAAAAAAATCCAAAAAGAAAATAAATAATAGTTTCTTTCAAAATAAATAAAAAGTCAAAAAAAAATTCTTTCAAAAAAATAATTTTTCAAAAAAAAAAAAGGTCAAAATGCGGAAAAAAAAACTATTTTTAGAAGTCCTTCTTTCAAGAAGTCCGAAAAGAAAAAACATGATTGAAATGGTTAAACTGCCTAAGTACATTACATTACAACGTGCAATTGCGATATGTGTTAAAACTCTAACGCTGACAAGTTTGTTGTATACCAGAAGTTTCAGACAATTAGTTTGTTAGAGCATACTGGCAATATACCATTATCAAACAAGATCAAAAGGGCCTATACCAGAAAGCATGACTGGCTCAGAAAATAGTGTTGAGTCGGAAAAGATGACACATCAGATGCTGAAAGAGGCGATGGCCAATATGGAAAAAATGAGATTGGAAATGAATGAAATACAGCTAGCCATGGCTAAGGTGCAAAAGGGGCCCGAACTAGTTGTCACTCTTACTCCCCCACCGGGACACACGCCAGAATACCCTTCCCCCGACCCTTCAACAAGCTTTCCAAGCCACCACTACTATCAGGGGAGGGATGCCTATGTTCCCCAAGCTCCGCCACCCAATCAGAACCCTCCACCACCAAATGTTCCCGTCTTTGTGGCGCCTCCCCCAGCTCTATTGCACAGATCATCCAGTGAGTCGCTGTTTCAGGCTTACGCCACACAATATTACCCCCCTGAACTCACATTCAAAGCACCCGAGCCACATACCTATAACCCCCAATTTGAGGTCCCGGCGGAGATTGTAAAGCCGGCTAAGAGCCCAGAGCAGGATGAAGTGATGCGGAAATTTAAAAGCCTGGAGCAGTCCTTCAGGAACATACACGGGTTAGGCAACCAGGTCAGCGTGGCCTACAAGGATCTATGCCCTTTCCCTGACGTCCAATTACCAGCAGGGTTCAAGATGCCCAAGTTCGATTTGTACGAAGGGCATGGCGATCCTATGGCACATCTACGGGGCTTTTGTAGTAAGATGAGAGGAGCAGGTGGTAAAGATGAGCTGCTGATAGCTTATTTTGGTCAGAGTTTGAGCGGATCTGCGCTGGAGTGGTATACAAGGCAGGATCCCAGCAGGTGGTACACCTGGGACGACCTGGCGCAAGCATTTGCTGGTCATTTCCAATATAATCTTGAGATCGTCCCTGACCGTCTCACATTGTTAAATCCCGAGAAGAAACCTGGAGAAAGCTTCAGAGAATTTGGTTTTCATTGGAAGGAACAAGCAGCAAGAGTCGATCCTCCGATGAGGGAAGGTGAAATGGTGGATTACTTCTTGCAGACTTTAGAGCCAACCTACTTTGGTCACTTGGTAACGTCGGTTGGAAAATCTTTCAACGAGGTTGTAAAGATGGGCAGCATGATTGAAGAGGGACTTAAGTCCAACAAAATCCTGAGCTATTCGGAAATTAAAGCAACCACTCAGGCCATCCAGAGCGGTACTGAGGGTGTACTTGGGAAGAAGAAGAAAGAAGATGTCACGATTGTTGAGTCTGGAGCCTGGTTCGGATCTAGAGGCCCGTCACCCTACTATAGCCAACCACGACCCTACCACCAAAATTACCCCCGCACTCCATATAGCCCTCCACGACATTACTACCCACTGCCAGATCCCCATTTTTCCGTTCATCATGCACAAACCTATACCCACGCTCCAGCACACGCACAATGGCGTGCGCCGGCTCCCCAAAATACATACCCACCTCCACCAAACATATATCCACTTCCGAGGGCCTATAGAAATCCTCCAGGGTCAGGTTTCCGTGGGAATCAAGCTTTTAAGAATGAGAGAAAGCAGAAATATACTCCGTTGGGAGAATCCTATACTACCCTGTTCCACAAATTGAGGCAGTTAGGCCTATTGAATCCTATTGAGCCCAAATTGCCAAATCCCCTTCCTGGAAATCTTGACCCTTCAGCAAGTTGTGAATATTGTTCGGGGGTTCCCGAACATGATACTGAGAGATGTTGGAAGTTGAAGAATGCCGTGCAAGAGCTTATTGACACAAATAGGATCGAGGTTCAGGTTCCAGAGGCGCCAAACATTAATTAGAGTCCGCTACTAGCGCACCATGAGACCCACATGATCGAACTAGGGCACAAGGAGCTTAAGAATCCCTCACAATCGGTAATGATGATCCGTGCCGGTGAAAATAGTTCGAAAGAAAAATTGACAAGTCGGTCATGGTGATGGGGAAAGGGTCCAGCAAGGCAGATGTACAGTTTATAGGGCTGAAAGCAAAAAATCAACAATTGGACGGCTACTCCTCTTCCTATCTGAAAGGAGTCTTGGTAGTGGGCTCTGATTTTTCTTTCTTGTTTTGGATTATTGCAGAGTTGTAATCCAGTTTTGTTTTGTAAAGTGTGAAACTCTGTTATCCCGTATTTTTATAAAGTGAAAGTTTTTCTCTTCTTATTTTGTTTTAAGTTTGTTTTCTTCCTTTTCTCTTTCTAAACAATGCTCTTTATACTGATTCCAATGACATGGCATGCACAACAGATCTTCAACTTAGTCTAAAAAATTAATCTAATTCCGAACTAATTGTACAAAAGGTCAATCATGATGATGAATCGGAATACGGTGATGATGAAGCCTTCGAAGAGACAAACAGAGAGTTAAGCTAGTTGGAAGAGAAATCCAAGCCCAACTTAAATGACACAGAAGCCATAAATTTAGGGGATGCAGACGATATCAGGAAATTTGAAGAGGGACAGCAAGTGTTTAAACAGATCCTCCCACATCAGGCCAAAGCAAAATGGCAAATTTGTCTCGAATTGGCAAGGGCCGTCTATTGTGACCAAGATGTTATCCAGTTGCTCTTTATGTCAGACAGATGTCGAGGGAAGATGCATCGACATGGCTATTAATTGTAATTGTTGTTTGTTTGTTTATACTTGGCATTTATCGGAGAATGAAATGACGGAGACAATTCTTTCTTCTATCCGAACACTTTTAACCTTTGCTTTACCCCTTTGAGCCTTAATTATTCTTTCATACCCCTCTCTTGGAATCGTTAATGAAAAAAAAAGGAAAATAATAACAAAAATAAAGGAATCGTGTGAACTACGTTCGACCTGATTCCTCAAAGAGGATACGTAAGTGCCTCACGGCTCGGTCATAGTGTAATAAAGAAATAAAATCCCCAAGCGAGAAACTGGGGCAGAAGTTCTGTTTGTAATGTTGGGAAAGAAGTTCGATTCCAAGAGTTGTAATGGTTTTTACCCATCAGAATTATTTTGAACCCTTTTGATGCCCCCTTTTCTTTTAGCCATAAACAAAAACCCATGTTGATGTCCAAAAAAAGACCTCCCGATCAGAATCCGAGGAGTGCCAAGTCAGGCAAATAAAAGCAGAGAAAAGTCGGCAATGAATTGATAACCTAAAGAATCCCCAGCAGAGTCGCCAGAGCTGTCACACCTCCTTTTTCCGCCCCCGAGGGGCGAAGGAGTTTTTTCCAATTAAAGGACAATCGAAACGAGATTTATTTATTTATTTCAGAGTCGCCACTTGGGAGATTTAGGGTGTCCCAAGTCACCAATTTAATCCCGAATCGAGGAAAAGAATGACTCCATATTAGAGTCTGCGAACCAGAAATCCGGATAAGGAATTCTGATAACCCGGGAGAAGGTGTTAGGCATTTTCGAATTCCGTGGTTCTAGCACGGTCGCTCAACTGTCATATTCGGCTTGTTTATCTGATTTTTTAAAACAATTAAGAACTTATATGCAAATTTAGCATTAAACCGCTTTTATCATTATTATTATTATTATTTTATACAAGAATTGCAACGTCGTGAAAATGCATCTCGAACCACGTCACAACCAGTGTACACGTGATTTGTGTACGCATTTTGACTTCGTCAAGATCGGGATTTGGGCTACATAAATGCACACCCATATTTAAGAAAATAACCTTATTAAATATGCGCCAAAAGACTACGCGTTATTATACTTTTAGGTAGGACCGTGAAATTTACTAAACGGCCCATCCAGGGATCTAAGTATTATTATTTTTTTAAAAAATAAATAAATAAATAAGATTAGAGAACCCTGCAAATTTTTGTATTGTTTACATTTATTTATTTTTAGCGAAATCCTCCCTTATTTTATGAATATCTTTTAATGACTACATTTTATTATTACTAAGTTTGTCTATAAATATAAATTCAATCTCTACATACTTAAAAATAACATATTAAATACTAGTTTAAAACAAATATTAACGGAAAGTAATATTACTAAAATTATAATTATAAATACGACATGGAATTGTCAAATAATTTTTTTTTTTAAAAAAACTAATTATCCCATAGTCGGATTAAAAATCATATTGTTAGATGACTTGAGCTATTGAAATTAATTATTTACAAATACTGAAAATTAGAAATAATCTTGATTACTAAACCGTATTTCTAAAAAAATTAAATAATTTAACCTTAACTAACCTTGTTTTAATTCAAATCATGTCCTAATACTTGATTCGCAAAATTAATTCATGTTTTAACTGAATTTAGCTACATGATTCCGATTAACTTAACGTTGGTGATACTAAAACCCTTATGAATAAGGAACTTAATCAATTTTGCCAAACTGATTTAATAAAGCCATTTTTTACGTTATTTTCTTCTATTTTAATTATTTGACAGTTTAATCAGTATTGAACATGCTTAAATATATACTACCTAATAATCAGGTTAAAGCAAAATATTATTTAATACATCGCTATAATATGCCTAATTATGAAAAACGACGGCGATTTACAGAATAATAATACATGAAATAACCTAAATGCAATTAATAAAAAGAACTAAATTAAAAATTTAAAATTCCATTCATCATTTCAGCTTACAAAAGGCCAAAATTACAGTTGTGTACCTGGTATTGTCAATATAAGAAGAAGAAAGTCATCCACGTAGTACGTAACACAACAACAACAATAATAACCAGCAATCCAGTCAACAGAAATCCCAGTGAAAGATTTGGAAATCAAAATAAAATCCAGAAACACCGACAACAAACAACGGACAGAAACCAAGGGAATTTTCAGATTTGAAAGGCTAATTAATGTTTAACCCTTAATTTCTAAACCCGTATATCAGAATATTTATCAAGTGTGTACTACCCTCTCTTCTAATTTCCAGCTCCTTTTTATTTGTATTTTTTCTTTTCTTTTTTTTTCTTGAAAGTTTTAATATTTTTCAAAAATTTTCTTTCTCTCTTAAATATTCAGCTCTTTTTTTTTCTCTCTCTCTATCTGTCCGTCTTTTTTTTTCTCCTCTAAAAATCTGATCAAGTTCTTTCATTTATATCTTATCCCAAACCCTTTAATCAATTAATAAAACAACCATTTTCCCGTACCAAATCCACTATCTTCCCACTCATCCCCCTTTTAATCTCACTACCTAATGTTTTGTCCCCCCACTATATTAAACTAAAGAATTATTCCCAACCCATTATGTCTTGTCCCCCATGCCTAACATAAACAATTATATCACCCACACCCCATTACATTTTGTCCCACATGCTTAACATAAAGAATTATTCAAAATGTTCAATTCCCAAACTACCCCTCCGACCTTATTGCAATTACCATTTTACCCTTGAACGTACTGCAATTTACCAAACTACCCCTTCAGCTATAACCAATTCACCTAATCAATCTCAACCAAAATATAGCCAATATGACCAATTTCCAAATGAATTCAACAACAAATCCTATGAACACAGATGAACAACATCAAATTAATGTGAATAAATTAACCATATTGGGAACCAATCCTGGTTAACTTAGACAAAAAATGGATGAGCAAGGAAACAACAATATTAACAACACAATACATGATTCAAACTAAATCAACAAATCAAAAACAAAAACAAACTCAAATTAAATTACTGGATGGACTTCAAACAAAGAATAAATATGTATTAGATCCATATTAAATAACAAACATGACGGATTCAAATGATTTAAACTAAATCTAACAATATTAAAATTAAACTAACAATTTTTATCTAAAAATAAATAAGAAAAATAAAGCAAACTTATACTAATTCCAAATCTGAAAATATCAAACAAATTACGGACGAAAATAAACTTAGAACAACTAACCGTAAATGACCAACGACGAACTCGAACGAACTTTAAACGAAACCAACGAAACTTTGACATAAACGAACTTGAAGACGACGAAGCGACAAGCTGCGATGGCAGCCATGGCGAAAGAAACGAAGATGAAGGAGCAACAACACAAAACAGTAGCAGCAGCACAGAGATGAAGACGGAGCAGAAGCAGCCACGCAGCAACCAAGGCGGAGTAGCAGCGACGAACAGTAGCAGCGACACGGAAGGGAGAATATGCAGAAGGCAGCAGCGGCGGAGGAGAAGAAACAGCAACAGCACGAGCTGAAGAAAGCAGACGATGCAGCAACAGCATGGCGGAGCAGCGGGCAGCAGCAGCATGGCGGAGCAGCGGGCAGCAGCAGCAGTGGTGGAGCAACGCAGCAGCGGCATCCATGGGTGTCGAGCTCAAACTCGACGATGACGAAGCTGGAAGAAGCGGAAGCAGTGGTTGCAGTGACGAGCTGTAGCTCGTCCATGGTTGGACGTAGAAAAAGCAAGCAGTAGTAATGAACGGAGAAGAAGAAGGAGACGCGCAGCAGAGGCAGCCATGGGAGATCGTTTGAGGTGAGGAAGAAGACGAAGTGTGTGTGTGTACGTTGTTGTGTATGTGTTGATGCGTGTGTGTGTGAAGAGGGGTGGTTGTGAGGTGGGTGGTCGTGGAGATGAGGGGGTAGGGCAGCAGCAAGGGGGGAAGCCATGGGAGGGGAGCTTGGGGTGTTTTTTGGAGAAGAAGAAGATAAGGAAGGGGGGGCGGATGGTTAGTGTTAGGGTTTTTTGGGGTTTTTTTTGTTTTGTGTAAGATAGGGGGGTGTTGGGTATTTGGGTTATGGACTGGGTCGACCCGGTTTAAAATGGACCGGGTCATGAGGAAGGTTGGGTATTTTTTGGGCTTGGGGTTGAAATTTGAAGAAGTGGCCCAATCCGATTTTTCTTTGTATTTTTTGCTCTCTTTTCTTTTACTTCCTAATTAATAAAACTAAATTTCTAAATTAAATTACAAACTAAATTATCTTAAAAAAACACTAATTAACTCTAAAAATAATTATCGCACATTTAAATAGCAATTAACGATAAAATCGCACAATTTAGACGTTAAATGCTAAAAATGCAATGTACATTATTTTTTATGATTTTCTCATTTTGTAAAAAAAAATTAAATAAACATTAAATGAAAATGCGACATATTTTATATTTTTATTAATTTAAAACAAATAAACATGCACAGACAAAAATACAAATAATTATACAAAAATACCACAAAAATTACAAAAATTACACACAAAGGAAAATTATTTTATTTTGAATTTTTTGGGAGTGATTCTCATATAGGGCAAAAATCACGTGCTCACAGATGCCCCTCTTTGTCCGAAAACACGAAGGGTTTTCGTGCAAAGATAAAGTGAGCGGATACGAGCGATTTTTGCCCATTCGAGTACTCCGTGTGAAGCATTTTTTGAAAGATTTGACCGAACCTTTGCTTCAGAGGTTTCCTACATATCCTGGGCTGAACATGAATCAGGTCAATATAGTTCGGGAAGTTTTGGTAGCTGGGACTACCACAGGACTGCAATGTTACTGCTGTTGCATGCTACTTTTACTATTTGCTGACCTCCTTATTACACCATGCTTAAAACAAAATCAAGAAGTTAGGTTAGACTACGGATTACGAGATCTTATCTGTCTTCCCCTTGCTCTGGTTTCCTTGCTTTCTTGTCGGCTTGTGTTTCCTCTGGTGCCTTTCTTTCGAAAACTGCTGGGGATGACACTGGCCTTTTGCCTTTTTTAGTATAAGTTTTATTATTCCGTTCTGTCTGCTGGGGACGCTGCTTTCTACATTAAAGCTTGTTATGCTGAAGATTTTTGTTGTAACCCTCCTCATTACTGCCTTCTGCTTGATCTTGACATGTATTCCTCTGTTCTGCAGGCGGGCTCCTGACTTCAATCTTAACTTTTGAAAGATGACACAACCTCAATTCTCCAGGCGGGATCCTGACTTCAACAATATAACAACCTCCGTTCTGCAGGCAGGATTCTGACTTCAGCAACAACTTAAATGTAACACCTCCATTCTCCAGGCGGGCTCCTGACTTCAGCAACAACTTAAAATGTAACACCTCCATTCTCCAGGCGGGCTCCTGACTTCAACAACTTTTAAAATTATAACAACCTCCGTTCTCCAGGCGGGCTCCTGACTTCAATAACTTCTTAAATTTTATCACCTCCATTCTCCAGGCGGGCTCCTGACTTCTTCAACCTCTTCAAAATTTTATCACCTCCATTCTCCAGGCGGGCTCCTGACTTCAACAACTCCTTAAAAATAACACCTCCATTCTCCAGGCGGGCTCCTGACTTTTCAACTAAAAAAAAAATATAACAACCTCTGTTCTCCAGGCGGGCTCCTGACTTCTTCAACTTTCTCAAAAATTTCATCACCTCCATTCTCCAGGCGGGCTCCTGACTTCTTCAACTTAAAATTTAACAACCTCCGTTCTACAGGCGGGCTCTTAACTTCTTCAACTTAAAATATATCAACCTCCGTTCTCCAGGCGGGCTCCTGACTTCAACAACTTCTTAAATTCTATCACCTCTATTCTCCAGGCGGGCTCCTGACTTCTTCAACTTCTTACATTTTACCACCTCCATTCTCCAGGCGGGCTCCTGACTTCTTCAACTTCTTACATTTTATCACATCCATTTTCCAGGCGGGCTCCTGACTTCAACAACAACTTTGAGAATAAACGCCATTCCTCTCTTCAGGCGAGATTTCAACAACTTTTAAAAATAAAACACCTTTCCTCTCTTCAGGCGTTTAAAATAAACGTTATTCCTCTCTTCTTTCCTCGCTCCGCGTTGTCTGACCCTTTTGGAACTTGGTCGATGATTGGCCAAGTATGCTCTTGCATCTCGATGATTTGCTGTGGATTTTCATGGAACTTCATCCTCAGTTTTCTCAATTGTTGCTTTTCAGTTTTTTTTTTTGATCATTATACCCCCTTGACATTTAGACCAGCTCATTATTTGGTCTTGCAACAAACGTCTTTTCCGTTTCATTGCCTTATCTTTGGCATGTCCTGCTCACCTTTTGCTTCGCACCATTTTGGCAATTAGTAGTAAGCTCTGAAAAAAATCCTTCTAAAAACAAACTACTGGATAAAAACACTTTAAACCAAGAAATGAAAAGTGATGACTTCAAAAAGATAAAAGAAAAAATCTTTCTAAACAAATGTTGGGGAAAGAAAAAGAAAAGAACTTATCTGAATGGTATAATCAACCCCAACGATCATGTCATGCATTTTCGGATTAACCAACCCTGTCTATTTATATCAATCAATTTTTCTGACGGCCTTACTTTGCTGGGGATGCGCAGAAGCCTAACTCTCGCCGGATGCGGATCATTTTTGCCAATCTTATCTTGCTAGCCCCCTTTATATCCTTGTCGCCTCATAGTGCCCTTCGAGGGGTTTTCACTGATGAGGCTCTCTCATTTCTCTCAACTCCCGTCGCCTTATGGTGCCTGTTAAGGTTTTCACCGATAAGATTCTTCTCATTTTATTTTTCTAAGCTGGAGATTGGAGTGTTACTGATATGACTCTTTGCTGGTGGTTAGAGTCCTTTATGTTGTGGAACAGAATGTTATGTTCGCCGGTAAGACTCTCTCTGCTGACTTGACATCTTTTGAAGACTGATCAGAAGGTCTTTCTTTGGACCGTAATGTGGGTTTTGGATAGGCTAGAAAGAAAGGGTATTAAAGGCTCAAAAACAAAATAAATTTGGGGTTTAAAATTACAACCTTCGAAATCATATTTGTTTACAACAAGCGCAACCCTTGCCCCAATTTCTTGCTTGGGGATTATTTATTTATTTATTTATTTTTTTAATTTTATTACACCATTACCGAGCCGTGTGACGCCTACGTATCCTCTTTGAGGAATCAGGTCAAACGTAGTTCCCAATTAACGTTTGAGGAACGAATTAATGCCCAAGCTGTCACACCTCCTTTTTCCGCCCCCGAGGGGCGAAGGAGTTTTTTCCAATTAAAGGACAATCGAAACGGGATTTATTTATTTATTTCAGAGTCGCCACTTGGGAGATTTAGGGTGTCCGAAGTCACCAATTTAATCCCGAATCGAGGAAAAGAATGACTACATATTACAGTCTGCGAACCAGAAATCCGGATAAGGAATTCTGTTAACCCGGGAGAAGGTGTTAGGCATTCCCGAATTCCGTGGTTCTAGCACGGTCGCTCAACTATCATATTCGGCTTGTTTATCTGATTTTTTTAAAACAATTAAGAACTTATATGCAAATTTAGCATTAAACCGCTTTTATCATTATTCTTATTATTATTTTATATAAGAATTGCAACGTCGTGAAAACGCATCTCGAACCACGTCACAACCAGTGTACACGTGATTTGTTGACGCATTTTGACTTCGTCAAGATCGGGATTTGGGCTACATAAATGCACACCCATATTTAAGAAAATAACCTTATTAAATATGCGCCAAAAGACTACGCGTTATTATACTTTTAGGTAGGACCGTGAAATTTACTAAACGGCCCATCCCAGGATCTATGTATTATTATTATTATTTTAAAATAAATAAATAAATAAGATTGGAGAACCCTGCAAATTTTTGTATTGTTTACATTTATTTATTTTAAGCGAAATCCTCCCTTATTTTATGAATATCTTTTAATGACTACATTTTATTATTACTAAGTTTGTCTATAAATATAAAATCAATCTCTACATACTTAAAAATAACATATTAAATACTAGTTTAAAACAAATATTAACGGAAAGTAATATTACTAAAATTATAATTATAAATACAACATGGAATTGTCAAATATTTTTTTTAAAAAAAAACTAATTATCCCATAGTCGGATTAAAAATCATATTGTTAGATGACTTGAGCTATTGAAATTAATTATTTACAAATACTGAAAATTAGAAATAATCTTGATTACTAAACCGTATTTCTAAAAAAATTAAATAATTTAACCTTAACTAACCTTGTTTTAATTCAAATCATGTCCTAATACTTGATTCGCAAAATTAATTCATGTTTTAACTGAATTTAGCTACATGATTCCGATTAACTTAACGTTGGTGATACTAAAACCCTTATGAATAAGGAACTTAATCAATTTTGCCAAACTGATTTAATAAAGCCATTTTTACGTTATTTCCTTCTATTTTAATTATTTGACAGTTTAATCAGTAATGAACATGCTTAAATATATACTACCTAATAATCAGGTTAAAGCAAAGCATTATTTAATACATCGCTACAATATGCCTAATTATGAAAATCGACGGCGATTTACAGAATAATAATATATGAAATAACCTAAATGCAATTAATAAAAAAAACTAAATTAAAAATTTAAAATTCCATTCTTCATTTCAGCTTACAAAAGGCCAAAATTACAGTTGTGTACCTGGTATTGTCAATATAAGAAGAAGAAAGTCAGCCACGTAGTACGTAACACAACAACAACATTAATAACCAGCAATCCAGTCAACAGAAATCCCAGTGACAGATTTGAAAATCAAAATAAAATCCAGAAACACCGACAACAAACAACGGACAGAAACCAAGGGAATTTTCAGATTTGAAAGGCTAATTAATGTTTAACCCTTAATTTCTAAACCCGTATATCAGAATATTTATCAGGTGTGTACTACTCTCTCTTCTAATTTCCAGCTCCTTTTTTATTTGTATTTTTTCTTTTCTTTTTTTTTCTTGAAAGTTTTAATATTTTTCGGAATTTTTCTTTCTCTCTTAAATATTCAGCTCTTTTTTTTCTCTTTCTCTCTATCTGTCCGTCTTGTGTATTCTCTTCTTCCAAAATCTGATCAAGTCCTTCCTTTTATTAACATTTCAGCATTAAAAAAAAATTAAAACCCACTATCTTCCACTCATCCCCCTTTTAATCCCACTACCTAATGTTTTGTCCCCCACTTTATTAAACAAATACCCCATTATATCTTGTCCCCCATGCTTATATTAAACAATTGCATTATTCCCCACCATTATATCTTGTCCCCCCATTATTGATTATTTTAATATTATCTTAATTTTAATGGAAAGAACACTCAAAATAAATAATTATTCAGAATTTTAAATCCAAAAATACCCTTTGCCCTTACTGAAATGACCACTTTACCCCTGAACGTACTGCAAATTACCACACTACCCCCATCAGCTATAACCAATTCACCTAATTAATTTCAACCAAAATACAGCAAATATGACCAATTTCTAAATTTTTAACAACAAATTCAAACTAAATGATGAACAACAAAGAAACAACTAAAATTATCTTGATTGAACAATATTTTTAACAACAAACGAACTTACTTTCAGATTCAACAACAACAAACATGTACATTCAGATTTCTAAATTCAATAATCATTTGAACTTAAAATTAAATCTAACAACATTACAACCAACAATTTCTATATTAAAACTAAACAAGATCATGAAGCAAACTGAAGAAATAATCATAAATGATAAACAACAAACAAGAAAATCAAACTTATACTAATTTCGGATTCAAGAACAATCAAACAAAGTATGAACATAAATGAAAAGTTTCAACAATAATAACAAGCAAGTTTTATTCAAATTCGAATTAAGCTTAAACAAAACAAATAAACATATTCAAATCACTAAACTTCAAATAATCAATTGATCTTTTTAATTAACTCCAATAAAATTATAACAAAGATACATGATTCAAAAAATTAAAAACCAAAACATAACTTCTCAGCAAACATTTAATGATTCAAACATTAACATTCTTTTATATTAACAATGGATTCAAGCGACTTAACTAACATTCTTTTATATTAACATTAAATCCTTTTTAAATTAATAGAACAAACTGAAAAATAATTAATTGAATCTTCAACTTAAATCTAATAACAATATAATTAAACTAACCATTTTTATCTAAAAATAAATAACAACTGAATAAAAATCAAGAGCACGAATCAAACATTTAATGATTTCATATCCGAAAAATATCAAACGAATTACGGATGAGAACAAAACTTAAACCAACTAACCGGATCAGAACGATGATGAACTCGAACGAAAACAAATCTGCCCGGAAACAAATATCGCACCAAAACCATTTGACGCCGAAGACAATCACGAACGGACAAACTAAGAACTTGAAGGAGAAGTAGCGGACAACAACAATCAACGAGCTGGAGCTTGCGTCGCAGCAGCAGTACGAGCTGCCATGGACGACGCAGCAGAAGGAGCAGAAGAAGCAGACAACGCAGCAGCAGCATCGATGGCCAGTAGCAACGCAGCAGCGGCGGAGCAGCAGCACGAAGAGAAAAGGGCGCAGCAGCAGTACGAGCTGAAGCTTGCGTCGCAGCTTGCTCGCTCATGGCTGGAGCTCGAAGCAATGGCAGCAGATGAAGCAGCAGGGAGCTGAAGAAGGTGGTCGTTTGGAGACGAAGCAGACGACGAAGACGCAGTAGGGAGCTAGCCATGAGTGTCGAGCTCTTGACGAAGAAGATGAAGGCAGAAGCAACAGTCCGGGCTGCGAGGTGTGAGTGTGTGCGTGTGTGTTTTGGAGTTTTGGAGATGGTGAAGGAGGTGTAGGGGGGGGGGGGCAGCCATGGTTGCTTGATTGGGGAAGGTGATGGAGAAGAAGAGGGAAAGAGAGAAAGAGATGGGGGCGGATGGGTTTTCTTAGGTTTTAGGGTTTTTTTCTTTTTTTTGTTTTGTTTTTGTGAAATGTAAGATAGGGGGTGTTGGGTATTTAGGTTATGGACCGGGTCGACCCGGTTTGAAATGGACCGGGTCATGGGGAAGGTTGGGTATTTTTGGGCTTGTGGCTTAAATTTGAAGAAGAGCCCCATTCCGATTTTCTTTGTATTTTTGCTCTCTTTTCTTCTTTTATTTTTCTAAAACTAAATTATAAAAATACTTAAATTATTATTAAGAACTAAATTAAGTTATAAAAGTGCAGATTAACTCCCAATAACAATTAACGCACAATTAAGTAATAATTAAGCATAAAATTGTATAATTAAACATTAAATGCTAAAAATACAAAAGATGCCTATTTTTGTAATTTTTAATTTTTGTAAAGCAAACTTAATTACCAAAAATTGTAGAATTAAATCCTACATGCAAAATGCGACATATTTTTGTATTTTTTATTAATTTAACAAATAAACATGCACAAACAAATACAAATAATTATGCAAAAATATCACAAAAATTCTCAAAATTGCACACCAAGGAAAATCATTTTATTTTGAATTTTTTGGGAGTAATTCTCATATAGGGCAAAAATCACGTGCTTACAGCTGCCCCTCTTTGCTCGAAGACACGAAGGGTTTTCGTGCAAAGATAAAGTGAGCGATTTTTACCCATCCGAGTACTCCGTGTGAAGCATTTTTTGAAAAAGATTTAACCGAACCTTTGCTTCAAAGGTTTCCTATATATCCCTGGCTAAAGGGGAATCAGGTTAATGTAGTTCGGGAAGTTTTGGTAGCTGGGACTACCGTGAGACTGCAAGCTTACTGTTGTTGCATGCTATTACCACTGCTTACCGATCTCCTTGTTACACTGTGCTAAAAAGAAAACAAGAAGCTAGGCTAGACTGCAACTTGTTCTTGTTGCCTTGCTTTCTTGTTTGCTTGCGTTTCTTCCGGTGCTTTTCTACCAAGACTTCTGGCCCTTTGCTTTTCTGAATACCGGTTTTCATCATTTTGTTCGGTCCGCTGGGGACATGGCTTTCTTCATTAAGCTTTTTGGCGGTTCCTCTGGGGATACGACTCTCTTCATCAGATTTGTTATGCTGGGCATGATTTAATGTTCACATGCCACTTCTTTCAAAATGCGTCTTTTCTTCCTTGTGACACATGCACTTGAGTTTGTGCTGGGACCTCTTGTTGCAACCTTCTGCTTCCCGGTGCTGGGGATTTTTATTGTTTCCTGCTGGGAATTCCTGCTGTAACCTTCTACCTTCCGGTGGGGTTACTGATTTCAGAATCTGAAGTATAAGACTAAAAAGTATTTCTCTCGTTATACAGGTGGGTGCCTGACTTCAACAGACAATTTTGAAAAATAAAAACGCCTTTCCTCTCTTCAGGCGGGCTCCTGACTTCAACAACACTTGAAATGAAAATGTCATTCCTTTCTTTAGGCTGGCGAAATTTCAACAACTTTTAAAAATAAAATGCCATTCCTCTCTTCAGGCGGGCTCCTGACTTCAACAACTTTGAAAAATAAAATGTCATTCCTTTCTTCAGGCGGGCTCCCGACTTCAACAACAACTTTAAAACTAAAACGCCATTCCTCTCTTCAGGCTGGCTCCTGACTTCAACAACAACTTTGAAAAAATAAAATGTCATTCCTTTCTTTAGGATGGCGAGATTTCAACAACTTTTAAAAATAAAACGGCATTCCTCTCTTCAGGCGGGCTTCTGACTTCAACAACAACTTTAAAAATAAAACGTCATTCCTCTCTTCAGGCGGGCTCCTGACTTCAAACAAACAACTTTTAAAATAAACGTCTTTCCACTCTTCAGGCGGGCTCCTGATTTCAAAAACAACTTTAAAATAAAAATGCCATTCCTTTCTTTAGGCTGGCGAAATTTCAACAACTTTTAAAAATAAAACGCCATTCCTCTCTTCAGGCGGGCTCCTGGCTTCAACAACAACTTTGAAAAAATAAAATGCCATTCCTTTCTTTAGGCTGACGAGATTTCAACAACTTTTAAAAATAAAACGCCATTCCTCTCTTCAGGCGGGCTCCTGACTTCAACAACAACTTTAAAAATAAAACGTCATTCCTCTCTTAAGGCGGGCTCCTGACTTCAACAACAACTTTAAAAATAAACGCCTTTCCTCTCTTCAGGCGGGCTCCTGACTTCAAACAAACAACTTTTAAAATAAATGCCTTTCCTCTCTTCAGGCGGGCTCCTGATTTCAAAAACAACTTTAAAATAAAAATGCCATTCCTTTCTTTAGGCTGGCAAAATTTCAACAACTTTTAAAAATAAAACGTCATTCCTCTCTTCAGGCGGGCTCCTGACTTCAACACTTGAAATGAAAAGACTGAAATGTATTCCTCTGTTCTATGGGCGGGTTCCCAACTTCAACACTTGAAATGAAAATGTCATTCCTTTCTTTAGGCTGGCGAAATTTCAACAACTTTTAAAAATAAAATGCCATTCCTCTCTTCAGGCGGGCTCCTGACTTCAACAACATCTTTAAAAATAAAATGTCATTCCTTTCTTTAGGTTGGCGAGATTTCAACAACTTTTAAAAATAAAACGTCATTCCTCTCTTCAGGCGGGCTCCTGACTTCAACAACAACTTTAAAAATAAACGTCATTCCTCTCTTCAGGCGGGCTCCTGATTTTAACAACAACTTTAAAAATAAACGCCATTCCTCTCTTCAGGCGGGCTCCTGACTTCAACAACAACTTTAAAAATAAAAATGCCATTCCTTTCTTTAGGCTGGCGAAATTTCAACAGCTTTTAAAAATAAAACGCCATTCCTCTCTTCAGGCGGGCTCCTGACTTCAACAACTACTTTGAAAATAAAATGTCATTCCTTTCTTTAGGTTGGCAAGATTTAAACAACTTTAAAAATAAAATGACATTCCTCTCTTCAGGCGGGCTCCAGACTTCAACAAACTTTAAAAATAAAATGTCATTCCTTTCTTTAGGTTGGCGAGATTTAAACAACTTTAAAAATAAAATGCCTTTTCTCTCTTCAGGCGGGCTCCTGACTTCAATAAACAACTCTGACAATAAAATGCCATTCTACAGGTGGGCTCCCAACTTCAACGCTTGAAATGTAAAGACTAAAACGTATTCCTCTGTCATATGGGCGGGCTCCCAACTTCAATACTTGAAAAGTAATACTGAAATGTATTCCTCTGTTATATGGGAGGGCTCCCAACTTCAACACTTGAAATGAAAAGACTGAAATGTATTCCTCTGTTCTATGGGCGGGCTCCCAACTTCAACGCTTGAAATGAAAAGACTGAATGTATTCCTCTGTTCTTATGGGCGGGCTCCCAACTTCAATACTTGAAAAGTAATACTGAAATGTATTCCTCTGTTCTATGGGCGGGCTCCCAACTTCAACACTTGAAATGAAAAGACTGAAATGTATTCCTCTGTTCTATGGGCGGGCTCCCAACTTCAACGCTTCTATTCTCTCTATCTATCTGTCTTTTTTTTCTCCTCTAAAAATCTGATGAAGTTATTTCATTTATATCTCATCCCAAACCCTTTAATCAATTAATAAAACAACTATTTTCCCCTACCAAACCCACTATCTTCCCACTCATTCCCCTTTTAATCTCACTACCTAATGTTTTGTCCCCCACTATATTAAACTAAAGAATTATTCCCAACCCATTATGTCTTGTCCCCCATGCCTAACATAAACAATTATATCACCCACACCCCATTACATTTTGTCCCCCATGCTTAATATAAAGAATTATTCAAAATGTTCAATTCCCAAACTACCCCTCCGACCTTATTGCAATTACCATTTTACCCTTGAACGTACTGCAATTTACCAAACTACCCCATCAGCTATAACCAATTCACCTAATCAATCTCAACCAAAATATAGCCAATATGACCAATTTCTAAACGAATTCAACAACAAATCCTATGAACACAGATGAACAACATCAAATTAATGTGAATAAATTAACCATATTGGGAACCAATCCTGGTTAACTTAGACCAAAAATGGATGAGCAAGGAAACAACAATATTAACAACACAATACATGATTCAAACTAAATCAACAAATCAAAAACAAAAACAAACTCAAATTAAATTACTGGATGAACTTCAAACAAAGAATAAACATGCATTAGATCCGTATTAAATAACAAACATGACGGATTCAAATGATTTAAACTAAATCTAACAATATTAAAATTAAACTAACAATTTTTATCTAAAAATAAATAAGAAAAATAAAGCAAACTTATACTAATTCCAAATCTGAAAATATCAAACAAATTATGGACGAAAATAAACTTAGAACAACTAACCGTAAATGACCAACAACGAACTCGAACGAACTTTAAACGAAACCAACGAAACTTTGACATAAACGAACTTGAAGACGACGAAGCGACAAGCTGCGATGGCAGCCATGGGGAAAGAAACGAAGATGAAAGACCAGCAACACAAAACAGTAGCAGCAGCACGGAGATGAAGACGGAGCAGAAGCAGCCACGCAGCAACCAAGGCGGAGTAGCAGCGACGAACAGTAGCAGCGACACGGAAGGGAGAATATGCAGAAGGCAGCAGCGGCGGAGGAGAAGAAACAGCAACAGCACGAGCTGAAGAAAGCAGACGATGCAGCAACAGCATGGCGGAGCAGCGGGCAGCAGCAGCATGGCGGAGCAGCGGGCAGCAGCAGCAGCAGTAGTGGAGCAACGGGCAGCAGCAGCAGTTATGGTGGTTTGACGGAGAAGATGAAGCAGCGGGGTCCGTTTGGACGTAGCAATGGTGAAGCAACCATGGACGTTGGTTGTTTTGCCATGAATGTTGAAGCTTGAAGGTGGTCGTTTGGTTTTAATGGCGGACGGGGGGTTGACTTGGGTGGTCTGACGACGAGGAGGCAGCCATGGCTGCTAGGGAGGGAGCTTGGTGAAGCTTTTGGAGAGGAAGAAGAAAGAGAGGGGGCGGGTGGATTGGTTAGGTTTTTTTTAGGGTTTTTGTGTTTTGTTTTGTTTTTTTTTGAAATGCAAGATAGGGGGTGTTGGGTCTTTGGGGTTATGGACCGGGTCGACCCGGTTTGAAATGGACTGGGTCATGGGGAAGGTTGGGCAATTTTTGGGCTTGTGGTTTGAAATTGAAGAAGAGGCCCAATTCCGATTTGCTCTATTTCTTCTTTTATTTTCTAAAACTAAATTCTAAAAATCCTTAAATTATTATATAGAACTAAATTAAGTTATAAAAGCACAAATTAACTCCCAATAACAATTAACGCACAATTAAGTAATAATTAAGCATAAAATGGTATAATTAAACATTAAACGCTAAAAATGCAAAAGATGCCTATTTTTGTAATTTTTAATTTTTGTAAAGCCAACTTAATTACCAACAATTGTAGAATTAAATCCTACATGCAAAATGCGATATATTTTTGTATTTTTTATTAATTTAGCAAATAAACATGCACAGACAAATACAAATAATTATCCAAAAATGTCACAAAAATTTCAAAATTGCACACCAAGGAAAATCATTTTATTTTGAATTTTTTGGGAGTAATTCTCATATAGGGCAAAAATCATGTGTTTACAATGTTTATACCTATAATGCAAGCTTCATACTCGGCGGTGTTGTTTGTACAGAAGAACCGAAGCCGAGCTGTGGCTGGATAGTGCTGACCAGTGGGTGAGATCAAAATTGCCCCAATTCCAACACCTTTTGCGTTTACCGCCCCATCAAAGAACATTTTCCAAGCATGAGTGTCTTCAGATATTGCCTCAACTGAATTTACTTCTTCATCTGGGAAGTAAGTTCTTAAAGGTTGGTACTCATCATCAATCGTGTTCTCAACCAAATGATCCGATAATGCCTGGGCTTTCATTATCGTGCGAGTGACATAAACTATGTCAAACTCCGTGAGCAAGATCTGCCACTTTGCTAATCTCCCAGTGGGCATTGGTTTCTGAAATATGTACTTTAAAGGATCCAACCTGGTTATGAGGTAGGTGGTGTAAGCTTGCAAATAATGCCTCAGCTTCTGAGCGACCCATGTCAAAGCACAACAAGTTCTTTCCAATAAAGTGTACTTGGCTTCATAACTAGTAAACTTCTTGCTCAGATAGTAAATGGCCTGCTCCTTCTTTCTGTCACGTCATGTTGCCCGAGGACACAGCCAAAAGAATTTTCCAAGACGGTCAGGTACAAGAACAGAGGCCTCCCTGGCTCAAGTGGGACCAAGACTGGTGGATTTGACAGATATTCCTTGATTTTATCAAAAGCTTCTTGACATTCAACTGTCCATTTGATTGCCGCATCTTTCTTTAACAACTTAAATATGGGTTCACACGTGGAGGTCAACTGAGCAATGAAACGACTGATGTAATTCAATCTTCCCAACAAACTCATAACATCTTTCTTGGTTCTTGGAGGAGGCAAATCCCGAATAGACTTTATCTTTGTTGGATCTAACTCGATGCCCCTCCGACTGACTATGAATCCCAAGAGTTTGCCGGATGGTACCCCAAATGCACATTTGGTTGGGTTCAGCTTCAAATCATATTTGCGCAGCCGCTCAAAGAATTTTCTCAAGTCCCGAACGTGGTCATCCTGGGTTTTGGATTTGATGATTACATCGTCCACATACACCTCTATCTCTTGGTGCATCATATCATGAAAAATGACAGTCATGGCCCTCATGTAAGTTGCCCCGGTATTTTTCAGACCAAATGGTATGACTCTATAACAGTAAGTGCCCCAAGGTGTGGTAAAAGCTGTCTTTTCTACATCTTCTTCATCCATCAACACCTGGGGGTATCCTGCGTAACAATCCACAAAAGACTGTATTTCATGTTTGGCGCAGTTATCAACAAGGATGTGGATGTTTGGCAAAGGGAAATTGTCCTTGGGGCTTGCTTTGTTCAGATCTCGGTAGTCAACGCACACTCGGATTTTCCCATCTTTCTTTGGCACATGAACTATATTAGCTAGCCATGTGGTATATCGGACCACTCGGATCACTCTCGCCTTTAACTGTTTTGTGACCTCTTCTTTAATCTTGTCACTGATATCAATTTTGAACTTCCTCTGTTTTTGCTGGATAGGGGAATAATCGGGGTAGGTTGGCAACTTATGGACCAGTAAATCGACACTTAATCCTGGCATGTCATCGTATGACCAAGCAAACACATCTTTGAATTCTAACAAAAGTTGGATCAATGCGTCCCTGGTTCTTTCATCTGTATGAATGCTTATCTTGGTTTCTTTGACTTCTTCAGAGCTACCCAAATTAACCGGCTCGGTTTCATTTAAGTTTGGCTTAGGTTTATTCTTAAATTGTTCCAATTCTCGATTTATTTCCTTAAAAGCCTCTTCTTCATCATATTCTGGTTCTTGGTTCATTATTTCACAGTTAGACAGCGTGTTTGGATCTGGGCATGAAGTCCGCAAGCATGTCATGTTATTTAAAGCCACATTATTAGAGCTGAAAGAAAAAAGAGAAAAAATAACAAAATCAGAAAGAATAAAGAAGGATGGACAATGAAATATGATTTCACTTCTTTGAATTTGAAGATAACAGGGTTTATATATGAAATTAAAAGACAAGAAACTAAAGAAAAACATCCGAGTTACACCCTGACATAACTCACGATGCAGAAAAAATGGCAGGACAGGTCTACCGGGACTCCCGCCTGATTGGGAATGGCGTAGCCTTCCAATTCTGCAGCTTGGTATTGGGTCCCTTATACAACACCTCAGCGGTGCTTGAGCCCTCCCCTGGCTGGACCATGTGGGTTTCATATAATATCTTCCTCATTGCCCCACAGATCTCTTCAATCTCTTCGACAGTAAAGACCTCATCTTGTTCTTTCTTCTGGTATTTTGGCTTGACAAATGTTCTGTACAGATGCGGAACCGGCTAAGGCAAGACCCAACCATCATTCTTTCTATCATCTGCCCATCTTATATCAGCTGGAGTGGGTTGGAAGCCTACCCCGAAGAACTTTTCACTGGTGGGCAGGGTGATAAGTTCAACTATCCCTTGCAATGATTTCCCAAGTCCCTTCCCCAATTTGAAGCCATGTCGGACCATTTCTTTGGCCACCATGATTAATGCATTAGAAAGGAAGGGTTGGGGGCAAGGGTTTCCTTCTTTGTACTGGTCTACAACCACAATTTCAAAAGTCTGATAAACTATGTGCTCACTCCCCTCTCTTGCTTCAAGACATGGGACTGATGGGTCCCGATAAATTGAGCTCATCTTCTCCGTGGACCACGATCTCTTGATCCTCATGCTCGAACTTCACCATCTGATGAAGAGTAGAGGGTACAGCCCCCGCTGCATGAATCCATGGCCTCCCTAAAAGAAAGTTGTAGGATGTGTCCATGTCTAGAACCTGGAAGGTTACTTCAAAGTCTACTGGGCCGATGGTCAGAATTAGATCGATCTCTCCAATTGTGTCCCTTTTGATGCCATCGAAGGCACGTATGCAGACATTGTTGGGTCGGATTATTTCGGTCCCGATTTCCATGCGCTGTAGAGTTGAAAGTGGGCAAATGTCTACTCCAGAGCCTCCGTCCAACATAACTCTTTTCACGTAGTGCCCTTTGCATTTGACTGTTAGGTGCAGGGCTTTGTTATGTGCGGCCTCTTCTAAGGGCAAATCATATTTGCTGAAAGTGATCTGGTTGATTGCAAAAAATCTTTCTGCCATTCTCTCCAACTGCTCTACAGAAGTGTCAACAGGCACATATACTTCGTTAAGGGTCTTGATCAATACCTTCTGATGTTCGGCGGAGTTCATCAACAAAGCCAACAAGGAGACTTGTTCGGGAAATTTTCGAAGCTGGTCAATCACCTCATAATCTGCCATTTTCATGTTTTGAAAGAAAGCCTCCACTTCTTCGGCACTCACGAGCTTCTTAAGTGGGAAGCGCTTTCTAGTAGCGTTGTTCACCTCTTCCAAATTGGAATACTTTTCAACAGGGTTATTTTCTTGAACTTCTTCTGGGATTTCTTTGCCCTTATAGGTCACCACCGTTTTGTTGTAATTCCAGGGCACAATAGTCGGATCTTTCATGGGCTTCTGTGGCGCGCGTCCAATAACCACGGGCTCATTCTGCCTCGATGGCTTAATTGGCCCCCGCATCGCATAAGCCCCCTTGGGCACATACATCTGGGTTGTTTTGTTCAGCTCAAATCTCCTGGGAGGACTCAATATCATCTGCTTTTCTTTACGGCCTTGAGGGACGTAGAGAACAACATCTTTGGGAGGCGTTGCCCCGGTCTCAACTTCAATTTTCTTCTCTGACTTTGGAGGGGTGGTTTCTTTCTTTTTCTCCCCTTTATCTTGCTTCGGGGTAGCTTTTGGTTTCTTTTCTTCGTCAGCAATGACAATGATGGCCTTCAATGCTGGGTCAAATTCCTTATCCTCACAAATCATTCCAATTACCGGCCCGTTGTTGTGGGCTGGCAGTGGGTTGTTGGTCACATTGGGAACATCTTCATCCCCCATCACTATCTTCATTTGTTCTATCAAGTTCTCCACGACTCTCTTCAGAGTCCAGCAATATCCGTGTCATGCCCTTCTGCCCCTGAGTGATAGGAGCATCGGGTACCAGCTCTGTAAGCGGGTAATGCTGGGTTTTGCCTGGTTTGAGGAATAGGCTGTAGCAGACCCATTTGAGCAAGCTTTGGTAACAGGCTGGAGTAGGTTTCGCCAATTGGTGTGAAATTTGGCCTCTTGGGCGGTTCATGAGGGTGGAAATTATTTTGTGGAGGACGGGGGTTGTAGTGGGTTTGGTAAGGAGGTTGGTTTCTAGGAAATGGAGCTTGATTTTTGTTGGCTTGTTGTTGTGGCCGGACATAAGGCTGAGCATTCATGACCGAGTATGGCTGAAGAGTATATGCCAAGTCTTGGTGAGGGTAATAGTGCTGCGGGGTCCTTTTTGAGAAAAAGGATCTGGGAGTACAGTTTCTCCTTGCACCCGACACTGCCATGGATGTTTCTTCCTTTTTCTCTCCCTTTGATATTCCTCCAGACCCACCCTGAATGGCTTGGGAGGTAGCTCTGGTAGCGTATTGGATTAGAATTCGACCCGTTTTCAGCCCATTTTCAACCATTTCGCCAATCTTGATAGCTTCAGCGAACGGTTTACCCATTGCGGACATCATATTTTGGAAGTAGTCAGATTCCTGAGCTTGAAGAAAAATTGTGACCATTTCAACCTCATCCATCGGAGGCTTTACCCTGGATGCCTGCTCACGCCATTTAACTGCATACTCTCGGAAGCTTTCTGAGGATTTCTTTTTCAAGTTTGTCAATGAGTTCCTATCTGGAGCAATATCAATGTTGTACTGGAACTGCCTGACGAAATCTCTAGCAAGATCATTCCATATGTACCAGCGGGATATATCCTGGTCCATGTACCACTCAGATGCGATGCCAACCAGACTTTCTCCGAAATAGACCATGAGTAGTTCTTCCTTTCCACCGGCTCCTCGCAGCTGATTGAAATATATCTTGAGATGAGCAATAGGATCACCATGCCCATCGTACTTCTCAAATTTTGGGGTTTTGAATCCCAATGGTAGGTGCACATGAGGGAACATGCATAAGTCGGCATAGGATACACTTTTCTGTCCACTCAAGCCTTGTATGTTTTTGAGACTCTGTTCCATACTCCTCATCTTCCTCACAATCTCTTCTTGCTCAGGAGTTTTGGTGGTCTTTTCTTGCCCCGCAGTGAACTTAAATTGGGGTGGTTGAGGGTAAGTATAAGTAGGAAACTGAGGAGGTTCCACTGGGAAAGATGGTGCTTGAAATATGAAGGAAGATGAATCAAAGTTAGGCCTGGGTAAAGCAGGTTGTGCCGTAGCTGAACAAGGTGGCGCGGTGAATATGTTTGAAGCCGCATTTGAAGCTAACACCTGGGGGCGAGACTCAGAAGGTGTTCCAGCAAAGTGGGCTGAAATGGTAGGATATCCCAGTGGGGTATTTGGATAACTTATGGGGATGTTGGAGGCCCCACTTGCCCTGGGAAAAAGCTCAAGGAATCCAGGGATCGCACTTGGTGGTTCTTTTCCATTGGCCCAAGCGTCCCATATTTCCATCATGCGGAGACGCAAAATTCTATTTTCCTCAGCCGTTGCTGACTCAGAAGTTGGGATGGCCGAGATCGGACTATCCTCTGGAATAGGAACTGTTGGCAGAGGAATTTCCGAAGACATTTCAACGGTTCCTTTTGACCTTGTAAAGTATGAATGTGAAGCCAGACTACCACAAAACCAACCACCTTACTATAGAACCTTTACAATAGTAGACAACAAACCAGTTAGTTTGAAGTAATTAACACATAGGAAATCACACGTTGGGGTGTGATGCACCTATACAGTTAAATGTGTTTCTACATGTTTCGCAACGACTGCATGTTTCATCCCGGCTCTGCTTATTTTCCCAATTTTCTTTTTCTTTCCACTTTTGACTTTTGTACTTCTCCTCTTATTCCCATTTTCCATTCTTTTTTTTCCTCTCTTTCCTTGCCCTTTTTTTTGTTTTTCTTTTAGTTTTTCTTTGGCTCTCTTTTTCACATCCCTCTCTTATTTGAGTTATTTACAAAAATCGTGACCGGATCCGATGAGGATTGCCTACGTATCACGATGCCGCGTGAATCAGATCATTACATAGTTCAAGAAAAACAAGTACGAAAAATAGAAAAACAATTTTTTGGGAATTTTCATTAATAAAACTCCTAAACTTTCTATTACAAAAGACTTCAAACTACTCATTTTCTTGGAATTTTAAAACTACCAACAGACTAAAAAATAATTTCTAAAATACAAACTCAATAAGTGAAAAATCATGAATACATCAATGCTTCGACTCCTGGGGCCCGTGGGACATCATTCGGTCTCACGGGCCTACGTGCGAGATCCCCTTGAAGCCCCTCCAAATCACTCATTATCTGGCGGACAAATGTCATTACAACAGCGAAGAAAGTGGTCTGAGTCATATCCTCACATGCATGGAATTTCATGACGATGTAGTCGGCAATGGCTCTAACCCTCTCTCGGACAATACCCTTTTCCTAAAGTAAAAGCCGGATTTGCTGATTCCGGGCTTCCAACACTTGAGTGTCATGATGATTTTGATTCCGCAATTGTTGCATATCTTCGTCCATTTGGGCCATCAAAGCATAACAATATTCCATATCGGCTTTAAAATTCCTGGCCTGTTTGTCCGCCTCATTTTCAAGGGTGATTAGCTTTATCTTTAAATTGGTGATTGTCCCCTCATATTTTCTTTTCTTTTGTCACACAAACTCTGCCCGCCCTTCTGCATTCTCTGCCAATTGTGCTCGGACTTTTGCTGGACTAGCCTTAGATTTTTCTAGGCCATCTTGACACTCAAGTACTTTCTTTCTCAGACCACTTATAAGCCTTTCATCCGCCCGGCTTCTTTCCGGATTTCTAGCAGCTATTCTCATTTTATGGATTTGAGCTTTGAGAGCTTCGTTTTCCTGAGTTAGCTTTTTCTTTTCCCCTTCATCTGCGGCAGCTTGGATACTGTGGCCAACTTTGAGGTCCCTGATTTGTCCCTCTAATTTACTTATCTTAGCCCTATAGCTTTCTTCTTTTGCCAACCAGTCCCACTGCTCCTGCGAGTCGTTAGCGAATTGTTGGACATGAGGTCTCTTAGAAGGTCTCTCGGGCTCTCGAGGAATTTGAAATCTTTTGCCAAACCAAACCATATAATTGGGGTCCACCTCACCTCTAGCTAGATCCTGCACCATAGTCTTGGGTTCGAGAAATCTGCACTCATTCCAAACTTGGTGAACTCTTCCTTCTGGAAATACAGCCTTTGGGCCCAATTCGACGACATGTACACTCAAATCTTCGTCATGGGGGACGGTTTGAAATCTTCCTAGTTAGCGCAAAACCCCGTGAGGAGTATATGGCTGGATGCTCTGGATGCCCATTAGGAGAAAGTATCACACTTTAGCTGATATGTATATGACTTCGGTGGCAGGGAGCCATCCGAACGTCCACTCAATTTTATCCGAAGTTAAAGAACTCAAGTGCGCAAACCAAGCTTCGGTACCCTCTGGAAATTCAACCCCCGCCACTCGGCTTTCAAATTCTTGATGCAATCTAAACCGGTCGTGCCGTAGTTCATATACCCGACACGGTGACAGAGATGTTCCAGTATCCACAATTGTAGTAGTAAGTTGCAGCCTTGGAAGAATTATCCCCCTTCTCGACAGATGGTCAAAGGTCGATAAATCTCAGATAAGATCAGGGGAACTACTGTGCCATTAGCTTTCTTGATTGTGACATCAACCATTCCCACGAGGCCCAATTCTATGTTGCCGTCTTTTCGCGGACATATTATAACACCCTAGAATGCTACTATAAAAACCAAACCCCACCTTGCCTCCCATTTATCTTTATTTCCGGCATGGGTCAGACCAGTATTTGGTGTTTCGAAACCTTGGGGATTGCCATAGCGTTGGTACAGGAACTGGAAAGTGCAAAACCCTCCAGATAAATTCCCATCCTGAATATCCCGGCTAATACTCAACATATCCAGAAACTTGTGAGGAGATACTGGTCTCGGTGACACCGGGTACCGACTTCTAAGGTTTCTGCTAAGGCCAGCGTAACCCGCAATTTCCTCTAGCGTGGGTGTGAGCTCAAAATCAGAAAAGCGAAACACATTGCGAGTCGGATCCCAAAAAGGTATCAAGACTTCAATCACGTCCAATCTTGGCTTGATGTTAAAAAGTCCGACAAGACCACCCAAAACTTTTATCACAGTTCCTCGGCTACCTTTTCCTAGGTCATTCCACCACATGTGGAGCTGTAAGAGGATCTCTTCAAGAGCTGCGAAGGGTTCGTTTTCATCTGTGCTCATCCTGCACATTTATTAGGGTGATTTAATTTAAAAGGTTATGACTCATTTTGACTCAAGAAAAGGTTATCACTATTTTTTTTAAAATTTTCATAAAACATCCGGCTTTGCAAATACGGTCTTTCAGCACTTCGGGGAAGAAGATTTTAAGGCTGTGTTTGCTAAACGGCCAAAACCTTAAAAAACTACTAAAGGTGGCTGTTCTTGCAAAAACGGCTTTCCGGCGCCCTTTTGGGGACATTCAACTATTTTAGACAAGAATGACATCACCTTCTTATTTACAATCAAAATAATTTTTTTTGTTCTTTTTGGGATATTTTTACAAAAATGAAGTTGGACCCGATGGGGGGTTGCCTACGTATCCCACATCCGGTGAGAATCAAACTAGCGTAGTTCGGGAAGACCAAAAATAAAGTAAAAAAACTAACTCTTTTTTTTTTGGAATATTTTAATTTCCGCAAGAAAGACTTATAAAGAAGAAAGAAAATATTTTTGATTTCAATTTGTTTTTGGGGAATTTCGAAAGAAGAAAGATTTTTTTTTTTAATTTAGACTTGTGTTTTTTTTTGGAATTTCGATAGAAAAAAAAATTCTAAAGAAGAAATAAAAATATTTTTGGAATTTTATTTTGAATTTATGAAAGAAATGCTTCTAAAAAAATGAAATATTTTTGAATTTTGAAAGAAGAATGAAAATATTTTTGGAAGAAATTAAAAGAAAATATTTTTGTATATATATTTAAAACAATTAGAGTCTAAAGAAGCAGTAAAAGAAAATATTTTTGTATATATATATATTTTTAAAAAAACAATTAGTTTCTAAAGAAGCAAGTAATGGAAAATATTTTTTTTTGGATTTTTTGAAAATTGGGGTTTAAAAAAAAAGACTTTTCTAGAGAGGAAGTAAAGGAAAATATTTTTAGATTTTTCTTTTTGAAAATTATGGGCCGGAACTGATGAGGTTTGCCTACGTATCTCACATCCGGTGAGAATCAGACCCGCGTAGTTCGCCAGTTTTGACAGAACATGGCAGTTGAAAACTTTGGCTCATTTGGAGATGACTTTTTTTTTCCGGAATTTCGACAGAGTTTCAGAATTTTCTAAATACCTACCTCTCACTCCTATATTATTATTATTTTTTTTTATTTTCTTCCTCTGTTCTAGAAGCTGGTCAACATGCAAGCCGAAACAAACAGATGCGCAAGTAGCACATCAGGATGGTCTTTTTCATTTGGGTACACCTGTCTTAGACAGACCCAACCCTTGTGTTGAGTCTCCAAGGTCAAATGCACATGATGCAAACAAACGTTCCTACTAGGGATCCGGCATGAGGCTTGTTATACTAGGTTTAAAAACCTGGGTTTATTGTTCTAGACCTGGCTTACCCGAGCGGACGGCTCGAGTCGAGGGGGGCAGCGTACCAGGAATACAGAAGTTTCACCGGCTTTGCAACTTGTCCGAACCTCGTTCTAAAATTGGGATAAGACTCTAACAGAAAAGAAGTCACACGAAGTGCACACTTCCCAGATGATTTAGAAGACTCAGAGAGAGGAGGGTTTCGTAGCAATTTATATACAGCCCAAACAATATCAAAGCGGTAAAAGTGGCATTTAGCACATTAGGCTCAACATGTAAAAATCAGATAAAACAAGCCAACTATAACAGTTATTCTAAGCTCGAATTCTTGAACCCTGAACCGAAGTTCTGGGTTTGGATCCCCAGCAGAGTCGTCAAAGCTGTCACACCTCCTTTTTACACACCCGAAGGTATATAAGGGAGTTTTTCCAATTTAAGTGACATTATTCGAAATGGGATTAATTATTCAATTCAGAGTCGCCACTTGGGATAGTTTATTTGGTGTCCCAAGTCACCGATTTATTTTAAATTCCAAATTGAGAAAATTTCGACTTTCCTTTTGAAGTTTGCGAACCAGAAATTCTGAGTAGGGAATTCTGTTAACCCGGGAGAAGGTGTTAGGCATTCCCGGATTTCGTGGTTCTAGTACGGTCGCTTAAACTATTACAATTGGCTTATTATCTGATTTTTAAAACATGTCTCAACCTATGGTATATTTTTAACTTATTAACCTCTTTTAATTATTTATTTTTTTTGGAAAAATTCGACGTCATATAAAACACGTATTGAACCACGTCACATGAAATGCACCCGCGGTCCATGACACATTTTATCTAACGTTGTTGATATTTGGATTTGGGTCACATAAAATGCACACCCGAGTTTAGGAAATTATTTTTTCTAAAAAAAAATAGCGCGCCTAAAGCAACTACACACTTTCAAGTTTGCGAGGGCCATGGAAAATTCAACTAAATGGCACGCCTCGATTTCTAAGGATTAAAATTAATTAAATGAGGGCCATGAGTTTTGTGATTTTATTTGGCATGGCACGCCTCGATTATTCTAAAAGGATTGTATTCAATTTAAAGCAAACTACAAATATTCATGATTATGTTTTTTCCTAAAACTACTTTGAGATTATTGCAAGGTCATGATTTATAAATATGGAATTATTATTGAAGAAATATATGATTTGAGTTATTATGGGCCTAATCAACCATGTCGGTATCAAATTTGCTATTGACTTAACATCCTTTAATTTGGATTCAAGCTATTACATCGTTCTCTCTCCATTTTGAATACATTTTCCTATCTTTCCCTATGAACTATAATCTCATTGAAGAAACTCATTCTGTCTTTCACGAATTCTATTTCTTGATGCTCTTCCTTCATTTTTTTTGTTCATATCTTTCAAGTTGGTAGATAACCAAAATATAATATACAAATCAAAAAGAAATACGGTGAAAGAAAAATAATGGAAACATTGGTTAAGAAAAGACTAAACCTTTTATAGATGAAGATCTTATTCAATACATATGGAGCAAACAACCATCAAATTTAATGTGCAAATGAACCACAATCAGAGGCAACGAGCGGAAACCTTTCGAACCGAACTCGACTTCGACCTTTTCGGGCTAGTATTTTGGTCTATCTTTTAAATTGAGTTTGAAGCTTTTGGATTTGATTTTTGGTGTAATTTAGCTCCTGTTTGTGAGGTATTTTTTTTTAAAACAAGATAATTAATGGCTATATGTTTTTTTTTGTTGAAAAAAATAGGTAGAAAGAATAAAACTAGTAGAAATTCTCTTTAGCATAGAAGAAGAAAATTTGTTTTCTCTCAATATTCTTCCCTCTTCTCTTCTCTTCTTTTCTTCAAATATTTCTCTTCTATTTATAGGAGAATTTTCAAAAAAATTTAGATTTTTTTTTAAATTTTTTAATTTTTTATTTAAAAGAAATCCCACTTACATTTTGCTTTTCTTTTTTTATAAAAAGAATTACCACCTTTCTTTACTTTTATTTTTTAAATTCCAACTTTAATTACTTTTATCTTATTTAAAATCCCACTTTTTTTACTTTTTAAAAAGAAAATTCCACTTATTTTACTTTTCTTAAAAAAACAATCCACTTTCTTTTACTTTTCTTTAAAAAATTCTACTTTATTTTAATTAATTTTTTTAAAATTTTCAGCTACCTTTATATTATTTTTTAATTCCAACTTTCTTTTACTTTTTATTTTTAAAAATTTCCACAAAACTTTTCCTTTATTTTTTTTAATTTTTCACTTTCTTTTACTTTTTTAAAAGAGAATTCCACCTACTTTTATTTTTTTTTAATTCCATACTTCCCTTTTTCTTATTTTTTTAAATCTCTCCCGAAAATTAAAAAAAAAATATTTTTCGGATTTTTTATTATTATTTAAAAATAAGAATAAAAATAAAATAATATTAATAATAGTAATTCACCTTCTAAAATTTTGTATTTTTAACCTATAATAAAAATTATAACAAAGTTAAAAATTTGTATGTTTAAACCCCTAAAATATTTACATAGAAGAAGTGACAAAAAATTAAATATTTTTAAAAATTAGGTGCTCGCAATAATGATGAAATTTTATTTATTGGTAATGTGAAGGTCACACGTGGTTTTTTCTCTCACATCACTATTGATTTTTTCCTGTAAATTCTCACTTTTGCCATTATTCTCTCTTGGGCATTCCCACACAGGCCTTTGTTATTTGTCTGTCTCTATTGGTATCATAGTAACTTGCTTGGGTACCCTAACTTGTTTGTATACTACTGTGCAAAATATTACAAAATAACATTTTTGGTATATTATATATCATGCTATTATATTTTATTTTATTATACTAATATACTATTTGCTTCAATATATGCCAGAAATATTTGCATATAAACATATTACTTTACTACTATGTTTATATACTAACTAGTTTTAGGGTACGCGTTTTACGCGTGTATTCTATGTCAATATCTGACACTATAATAAATTATTCAAATATTATTAAACTATTCATATCATGACATGTTATTATTAAGTGCCATTTCGCGTATATTTCTAGATTTAATGTTGAGTTAAAGTGTATAATAATTACGAATATTGAGATAACTTGATGTATTTGTATTTTTTGTGTATATAGAAGAAGTGTTTAATTAAGAGTAATGGACATACTATTATATAATCTAAGAATCAAATATAACTTTTCACAAAGTCTTTCTCTAATTTTTTACTTAAGTTAATTAACTTATATGACATAATTGATTTTACTTCTAGGAGTAGTTGTAAATCTAAAATTATGAATAAAGAAATCGAAGGAGCGCCGACCGACATATCGACTTTAGTTATATTTTCGTACTTAAGTCTTTCTTTATTGCAGTTTTTTATTTATTAAGGGCGCAATGAGCCACTTAAATTTGTAGGAATTTTGAAAGCCGATACACAAACTTTGAATTTTCCTATTTGAACACTCCAACTTCACAAAATAGGTAATAATAAACACATCCATCAGAGCGTGTATATCAAGTTATTTGTGGGTCCCATTTTTAAATACAAAATCAGAAAAAAAAAAGTTACAAATACAAAAAGGGGAAAAAAACAATGCTTGAAACATACTAGGTGTTCGACAATTCCACCGTGGGAATCGTCCCCTCCGACGAGCAGCAGAATTCTGGCGAGGCAAAAATGAACGCGCAAGATGGTCCAGGTATCCAAATTGGAAAAGAAAGGTACCAAAATGTTCGCCTTGATGAGGAGAATGCTCCTACACTTCCAATTTCATATGGGTACCAACCAATTCCTCCAATTTTACAATCCAAAAGCTCAGGCATTCCGATTGAGCAAGGTGTTCGACGAAATGCTCCTATCAATTTTGGGCCAATTGGAATCCCTTCTACTATACCCATGGATCCTCTATGCAAAGATTCAGTTCAATCCATTCAAGAAATCAACCATCACCACCAAGTTGAAAACTCAGAACTTCACCAGTTGGTCGGGTATGGTGCTCCAGGGATAATTGGATCCCAAAACCAATGCCAATCCATTTCTGCACCCCAGGTGAGTATTCCCAACCCATCACAACCAATTTTACATGGGGCAATCACGTCGAATATTAAAAAAGGTCCTTCAGAACACTGTTCATCCAACACTGTTCGATCAAATGTCAACCCCCAATCCAGCCCAATTCAAAGGAATTTATTGATTGGAGACCCTTCCTCAGTACCTATGGAGATCACTTGCCAAGTTTCTCAGCAATCCATTGCAGGAATTGAATCTGCTCAAAAAATTGGAAAAGTCTTGCAATCTATCGCGGAAGATTAAAAAATTGGAAAAATCTTTTTTTTTTCCTTTTTCCTTTTTCTTTTTTATTTATATTTTATTCTAATTCTAATTTTTTTAAGTAAAAACAATACTATTCACACGCCTTGGCAGCGTAATTTGCACACAGTTTAGCCATATCAGCTGTAGTGCTTCCACATAGGCATGATCAACGGTCAAAAGTGTTTATTATTACCCATTTTGTCAAGTTGGAGTGTTCAAATAGAAAAATTCAAAGTTCGTGTATCGGCTTTCAAAAACCCTACAAGTTTAAGTGGCTAGAAAGCTATTACGCCATTATTAAGTAAGTGAATTATTGGTTATAGTTCGCCGCGACAAAGAATAATTCAAACACAAAACAAGTAATAGATATATTCTACCTATTCTCTATGATATTTTTTTTTATATTACTTGTCTTCTGCAAAATTATTGTTGTTACATATTTCAAATATGGAAAAGATATATACAAAATATTTAATAGTAGAACTTTCTAAGCTCGAATTCACTTAGGAAAGGTAAAAAAAAGTCATAACCATTACGTGTTGAAAGTTAGTGTTTTGTCATAATCAGATAGGTTGTGCATATATAAATTTGAGTTTAATTGTCATTAATAAAATATTTTATAAATCATATTAAAATAAAAATCTTTCATAGATTTGCTATAAAATCTAAATTTAAATTTAATATTTTGTTTGTAGTATGTGTATTGAGTAAATATTCATAAATTCTAAGTCTTTTCTTTTCTAAATTATTTAAATACATTTTTAATATTTTTGTTGCTATTAATAAAATTACTGAAACGAACAAATAATTTTTATACTGAATTTTTTATCCTAACACTAATTAAGATCAAACGTTAACATCTTCCATTTCAATGTAAATTCGGTGCTATCATTATTTGTTAGTAGGAACTACTCTTATATGTTAGAGTACAAGAAAAAATAATATTTTTTAGAATAATTGGAATATCCAATTCAACGTAACTTTCAAAGCGAGCTCTTTCCTTGCTTTTTTACTTTTTTAAATCAAGGGTTAAGATTTTCCAATTCTTTGAAAGCTAGTACTCAATTATGAGGAACTACTCATATATTTATGCTACAATAGAATGAGTAACGTTTCTAAAATACAACTCAATGCCCTAAATATTAGCTCCTCAAAAATTTTAGAATAGTTTTAACACCCAATTCAAAGCCTTTTTTTTATAGCTTTTTAAATTTTTTATTTTAAAGTCCTAAATATTAGGACTTCTTATATAATTCATATAATGAAATATTTAATAACTAAAATTATAAGATTTTAGAATTACTAATTTGTCCAATGTAAACTCTATTTTAAGGGTAAAAAGGCGACCGAATTTTCGCTAAGAGTGTTCGTGCTTTTAATATAGATAAATAGATAGATAGATAGATAGATAGATATAAAGAGATGAAACAAAAAATTGTATTTAAGTGAAAGGTAGTTCACATATAATATAGAAATGTGAAATTGACCATTGAATAAATTATTCATCATTAATTGATACCGTGATACTTAACTATCTATATTTGTGTATTGTACTTATTTTGACCTCAATTAGCAATTGCTTTATGCTATCAAGAAAACGTTTAGTGGGAAGCAACCCTCACTTCCAACCGAGAGGTTGTGAGTTCGAGTCTCCCCAAGAGCAAAGTGGGAAGTTCTTGGAGGGAAGGATGCCGAGGGTCTATTTGGAAACAGTCTCTCTACCCTAGGGTAGGGGTAAGGTCTGCGTACACACTACCCTCCCCAGACCCCACTAAGTGGGATTATACTGGGTTGTTGTTGTTGTTGTTGTTGTTGTTGTTGTTGTATCAAGAAATTAGCACCTCCATTATTTCATTCACGTTATTTAATACTAACAGTTTGTTTGACAAATAAAACGTTTAGTATCGTAGATACTATGATTACATAGCTAAATTTTATTGGACTTTGAAGTCCTAAATATTAGGAATCTTTATATAATTCAAATAAGGAAAGATTTTAATAATTAAAATTTTACTTAATTTCAAAAATCTAAATATTAGAAAGAATAATTAAATGACTATTTTGTCTAGTGTGAAATCAATTTTTAAAAGGTAAAATGACGAACGACATTTCGTTAAGGGCTTTCGTGCTTTTAATATAGTATAAATATTTGATATAGTATATGCCAGAGGGTTAATACAGGAATTCCGAATTTAATGTTGTGAAATTGCTACACGTGACTGGTATAGTTGCCTTTTCCCTGCATATCTCATTTTTGTAACTCATTTTCAGGAAGTTTAGCAAATACTCATGGGACGAAAAATATTTATCTGTTCCTATTCATTTCTTTGCCCCTTTCCCATTTTTTTAATACCCAACCAAATGAAGTCATTTCAAGCTGCTATAAACCAAGCTAATTCAAACCAATCCAATTCAAACCAAGCCAAACCAAGCGAAGCTAAACCAAGCGAAGCTAAACCAATTCAAGTCAAGCCAATTCAAATCAAGTCAATCAAAATCAAGCGATCAAGCTAAGCTAAGTCAAATGGATAAAAAAAAGTTGGGATGGGTGTGAGTAAGTAGGGATAATTAGTTAATATAATTAAAATAATTTTCAAATGAATAAAAGAGGGTATTAGTTTAAGCTCAAAAGTTATTTTGCATAAATTGCTCTTTTCTTAAGACCGTCCCACCTGCTCCTTTGAAATTGGTAAATGTAACTTTCTATGGATCTTTTTTGCCCTTAGGTTATTTTTTACATTATTTAACCTTATACATTTCAATAATTTGGGCAAAGTATGCCCTTAGGTTACTTTTTATATTATTTGACCTTATACAATTCAGTAAATTTAGGCAAAGTATGCCAAATTTTTTCTCCAAGTAGACAATTTATTAGGTCTTGCGATATATTTAGACATGTCTCACGTCATATGTTCCTAACCATATTCTTTTCTCTCTAGAGCTCATATATGTACTAATAAAGACATGTCAGAATTATTTTCGAGTAGTTCTAAATCTTTTATTTATGAATACACTTGAATTATTTTTTATTAATATACTTATAAGACTAATATTAGGTCAATTTATGTAAAGATTCTAAACTAAAGAAAGTTTACTGGTGTTATTTAGAGGATTCTAAAAGATAAAAATATGGGCTTCGTTAATACGGGTGAATTAAAATATATTATTAAAATCCTAAATGAGTCATAATAAACATAAAGTGAGTTTGAAGTAAATAATTTCATGAGCATTGAAAGTTAAAATTTTAAAGGACTAAAACAAATTTTGCTTTTCTATATTTGAAATATACTTATTTAAAATTTTAGTTACTATTTGAGATTGTCATTTTATGTGTTTTTGAAGTATTTATCTCATCTACTACTAATTTCTCGATGCACTTTTTTGTTTACTTTTAAAGAAAATTAAAATCTACTGTTTTATGAGTTTAATTGGAATATAATTGGTATAAAATATTTGAAAATCACTTAAGATCTTTTAATGAATAAGAGTTGTCTTCCAAATATGTTAATTCTGATTTTGGTTGAACTTTCTTCCTTTGTATGCGTAAGTCATTTTCTATAACCTTTCTTACTGTTTTTAACCTAGAGTACATAAAATACATTTTCAAGAATTAATAAATTAGCATTTATGAAAGAAAAAAAGTAATAACATTTATATTTTTTAAAATTTGTCAATTACATTGGGGGATGAAGAATAGGAAAAGGAGAAGGAGTTAAAACTATCCTAATTTTTGTTGATTTTAAGAGGTGATATATTATTCATGTTGAACCAAATACGATTCTCATTTAATTAGTCAATGCCACATTATAACATTGAAAATGAAGGTAGCGTTATCAACCAAAATCGAATCTCCTTAAAATTTCTTGGTTGGTAACTTAGAATTGATTTTTTAAGCATAAATTGTGGAACTAAATTGATCCTTAAGGTTCACTTTGATAAATTTAGGTTTTTTTTGAATTTCGTCTAAAACTAAGCTTAAATCCCCACATTTAACTACATAACCCGTGCCACGTAAAATTATGAGTGAACAAATAATAAAATACAAAACAAAATCTATAACTAAAGAAACTATATGCTCACAAATTTATAAAAATGCCAAATATTTTTCAATTTATGATCTTGACCGAGTTGTAATTATTTTGAACACTTTTAATCATATTAGTTTATAGAATATTGAATCACTTGTGTCCCTTTGGTATCTGCTAATTCTCCAGCCAAACTTGCTTCCTTATAAATAATTTTTTTCTTTAATAAAATTATTCAATTATGTGTCTAAGAAACTTTAATAATTATGAAAACTTATCAACAAGACTTGATTGGCGTGTTACTATATTAATTATTTATGCAATAAAAACATGTGATACAAATTAAAACTTATTTAATTAAAATAAAATTATTAAATCTAAGAAGAATATTTTGAGTAAGCACGGGCCTCTGCAACTAGTATTATTAATATGACGAATTCTTTTTATAATATTGGCAGAAATTGTTGTCATATATTTGAACAATAATGTCGAGTTAATTCCTTCATTTTAAAGAAACTTTTACAGATTCTCTAGCATATTTTATACCATAAGTTTCAAAATAATTATAGCCACATAAAATCATGATTTGTTTAGGACTACATATTTTATTAGTCTTAATTGAAGAACTGAAGAAGTATATGTCAAACCGTACAACTAATAGCATAGTATAGAAAGAATCATGTATGAATACAAGATTTATGATGTCTAAACCTTTGTTTTCATAACAGAAACTTAATACTATAATCTTGTAAATAACAAACCTTTAGTTGATACGGAGTATATTTTTTCTTATTATCACTGATGTAAAGTAAAATTATAATAGTAATTTAGTATTTATCATCACGGACCTTGCAAATATGCACTTTACCGCACCGTAAACTGCTCTGTCATAATTCAAACTCAAAGATCGGGAAATTCAAAATACAAATCAGTTAATCAGCATTAACAATTACAAACTATTTTTTCATATGCGTGAAATAGGAGGACATCTAATTATTTGCGTTTATATATACTGCCAAAACTTGAAAAAGTATAAATAAAAAAAATTAAGATATTGTCATATTGATGATTATTGATGTGCGTTATCCTGCATTTTGTCTACTTTATCACGAGAATTTTCAGTTTATCCCTTCAACTTTATGGGGAGTATAAATTATACCCCTTATTTTGCATAAACATTTCAAAACTAAGGAATTAAAGGATTCTACTCCAGTAAGAAATCAAAGTTGGACGATCAAACTATCAATAAAATGGATTAAGTGGAAGCTATTAATCTAGCACCATCTTGAATTGAGCGAATTATTACACTTGACTAATTCTACGTTTGGAAACGATTATATATATGTTTGTATACGATCGAAATCGAGCTCATCTATTGCATGACATATCAGGCTTAAAACGTAATGAATTGAACGTCGATCCCAAGTTCCATCGAGCCAGGATACGAGGTTGGAACACCCGTCTTCGAGATTATCGAGTCCATGACCCCGGAATCGGTCCCGACTCCTAATGAGCTCGAGGAAACATTGTCGGACCAGATAGCCGAAGGTCGAAATATTCGTAATCGGTCGGATATCACAGCGAGAATTTCGGCATTATCAATGAGAAACTGGTTAATTAACAAATCATGAGATTTTTTACCTTTTATAGAATTGTACCTAAAGTAGGATTCCCCTACTATATAAAGGAGGTCTGATTATTTGTAAAAGACATTGTAACACGCATCCCAAAACATTATAATATAATTTTCTTCCTGCAAGCTACCGTTCTTCTATATCTGATATCATTTGAATTATATCCAGTTCAAGTGAGACTTACTTTTCAAGGTTATAACTGTTCAAGTCATACAGTTTGAATTTAGTTTATTATTGTTCGCTTATTTATAATTCAATTTATCGCTTTGTATCAAATTAATCCACGTATCCTTAAACTAATTATAAATTCAATTGTTATCCGATTTTGAGGGTAAACAGTTTGGCGCCCACTGTGGGGCTAAGGATAATAGTGGTTATTTGACACAAATTTTCATAACATACTCTATTTTACACTTGTTTTTTGAAGTGTCTATGATTTTAGGCTTAAGCCCAAAATGTCAAACTCACAATTAGCACCTCTACATGCTGACAATGAGTCTGGTCATCATGGTGAAAACAATAACATAGCGCCCGGTAACGAGTTACCACCCATTGATTCATTGAAATTAAAATTATGGACCTACTAGATGCTAATTCGCATGTGACTATTGACACACCCTTCTGACCCCGAGAATAGCATCCATGAACCATGGTGGAGCCCGGTCGACAACACAGAATACTCAAAATAATAGAGGATATGGGATCAATTTATGAATGATCTTCGAAATGTTACAGGCTCAATAGGCGGCGATAGCTCAATTACAAAACCAGAGCCGCATACCGAGCAGAATCGAGCCCGATCCGTCTTGAGAGATCACCTACATGGACAAATCGTTCACTGAGAGGTCGAGTGGGAACGAGTCGGGTAATAACCCCGAGATCATAAAAATACTCGAGGAGTTGAATAAACGAATAGAATCAGGGGGGAAGAAAATTGAAGCAAATGACAAAAAGGTGGAAACCTACAATTTTAGGGTCGACCAGATCCCGAGAGTGCTACCGATGCTGAAAGGCTTGGATTCCAAGAAGTTTGTACAGAAACCGTTCCCTCTGAGTGCGGCTCCAAAGTCAATTCCTAAAAAATTCTGCATGCCCGAGATTCCTAAGTACAATGGAACGACTAACCCAAACGACCATGTCACTTCATACACATGCACCATCAAAGGAAACGACTTGGAGGATGATGAGATCGAGTCTGTCTTGCTGAAGAAATTCGGAGAAACCCTATCAAAGGGAGCTATGATATGGTATCACAACTTACCCCCTAATTATATTGACTCATTTTCTATGCTTGCACACTCTTTTGTAAAAGCACACACTGAGGCTATCAAGGTCGAAACAAGGAAGTCAAACCTCTTCAAATTAAGGCAAAAAGATAATGAAATGCTCAGAGAGTTCGTATCTTGGTTTCATATGGAACGAATGGACCTGCCACTGGTCGCTGATGATCGGGCCATTCATGCTTTACCCAAGGACTCAATGTTTGAAGTTCAGTGGCTTCACAACAGTTGAAACAGAATCTGGTAGAATATTCGGTTGTCACTTGGGCTGATGTGCATCACCGATATCAATCAAAGATCAGAGTCGAAAATGATCAACTATGGGCTCCTTCCGGGCCCGTTTACCCTGTTAGACCCATCAACAAAGTCAAGAGGGATATTGATCGTGAACCAAGGCCAAACATGAATCGATATCAGCCGTACAATGATGATCGAAGAAGTAGTGTATCCGGATGGGGTTCTATGTAAAATGAAAGGAGAAATAATCGAGGCTAGAGCAGTCGGGGACTTATGAGCAAGAACGATTTCGACAGGCCTATCGGACCTAAGGAAGCACCAAGGTTATCAAAATATAATTTTAACGTTGATGCTTCTGCCATCGTATCAGCTATCAGACATATCGGAGTTACCAAATGGCCCCGACCTCTACAATCCGACCCAGCCCAAAGGGATCAAAAACAGATGTGCAAATATCATGGCACTCACGGCCACAGAACAGAGGATTGCCGATAGCTGAGGGATGAGGTAGTAGCCCGATTATTCAATATCGGGCATCTTCGAGAATTCCTGAGTGACCAAGCCAAGAATCATTTCAGAAATAGGGACTCTAATAAACACACTGAGCAAGAATAACCTCAATACGTCATTCGAAATGATCATCGGATGAGTCGATGTTCCTCAAGATCCGATGTTAAAGCGCACCAAAGTATCCATCACAAGGGAAAAATGAACTCGAGATTACATACCAGAATGGACTTTGTCTTTCAGTGATGAGGATGCAGAATGAATCGTACAGCCCTACAACGATGCACTGGTAAAATCTGTACTCATGAATAAATCTCAAGTTAAACATGTGTTAATTGATCCAGGTAGCTCGGCCAACATCATTCGATCGAGGGGCATAGAACAACTCGGCCTACAAGACCAAATTGTGTCGGCAGCCTGAGTGCTAAACAAATTAAACATGGCATGTGAAACTACTAAGGAGAAATAACTGTTAGATAGTTATGTGTAAATAGTCCTACTCCCATATGTAGCAGGAGTAAAATATGTATTATATATAGGGCCCATTATATCATTATTAATAGTAGATTTTTCTCCCGTGCATTCTCACACAGTATCAGAGCTTTAGTGAGAAACCTATCGCTGTGCATCATTCCAGTGACTTCCAGGAAGAAAGACCTCGTAGCCGTGCAATTTTTCGGTGACTTAGAAGGCTGTCCGTAAGCACATCATTTTCTGTTGGTGTTGTGCAAAAACCAACACCACCACAAGACTCCTCAGACTCTGGTGACTAAACCCCAGTCAACCCCACCAGAAAACACACGTCCATGCGCCCTCACATGCTGGAAAAGGAAGAAATTTTCCGACGAGATCTGACCCACGCACCGGCGCGTGAGCCCTGTTCTGACCAGATTTTGAAAAATTCCAATTGGACAGTCGGATCGCCTAGTAATTCCGAGTCTATCCATACCTTTTTCTTTTTGTTCCAATCACTTTGAGATTTTCCGACAACTATACTGACTTTCCGGCGGCTACAATGATTTTTCTAACAAAACTTCTTTTAGACAGATTACTTATTCTGATTTTTTTTATTCAAGCTTAAATCAAAACCTAACCATCATATTTTTCCGGCACAGCATTATAATGGCATTCGTATCAGAAGTCTTAGACTCACAATCCGTTGGATCCAGATAGTTTCTTTACCAGATTATATTGAGTTTCTTCAGTACAAAGCATGTAAACAGACATCTTCAAGAATAGCCTCCGTAGTTCAAACAGATAGTAGAGTGACTTGTGTCTCCCAATCTTCAACCTCTGAGTCTTGGGTCATTGATTCAGGTGCATCTGATCATATTTCTGGTAACAAATCTCTTTTCACTAGTATTTCATATTTTCAATCTCTTCCAACAGTCACAATGGGCAATGGGTCTCAAGCCATGGCAACTGCAATAGGTCAAGAAAGTCCACTTCCTTCCTTACCTTTAGACTTAGTTCTTTATGTTCCTGGTAGTCATTTTAATCTCATAGACGTTAGTCGCTTAGCCAAATCACTTAAATTTGCTATTTTATTTCTTGATGACCTTGTTTTTATACAAGAATGCAGTGCGGGGCGGATCATTAGTACCGGACATGAATCAGATGGACTTTATTACCTTATCCTTGCAAAATCACATGGACTCGCATCTTGTCTTCCTTCAATAACTTGTCCCATTACCGATTTACCATATTTATTACATAAACGGTTGGGACATCCTAGTTTGTCAAAACTTCAGAAAATGGTACCTGGCTTATCTCACTTGTCCACTCTAGAGTGTGAGTCATGTCAGCTCGGTAAGCATACCCGCTCCCATTTCCCGTGGCGTCTTGATAATCGAGCAGAGTCACCTTTTACTTTAGTCCATTCAGATGTTTAGGGTCCTAGTCGGGTCAGTTCTACCTTGGGATTCCACTACTTTATTTCATTGATGATTATTCCAGGTGCACTTGGATATTTTTGATAAAAATCGATCTGAGTTTTTTTCTATTTTCCAAACCTTCCACGCTGAAATTCAAAATCAATTCGGGGTTTCTATCTGCACATTTCGTAGTGATAATGCCCTAGAGTATTTGTCTTCCCCATTTCAGCAGTTTATGAACTCACATGGGATCACTCATCAAATATCTTGTCCGTACACATCCCAAAAAAATGAGGTAGCTGAAAGAAAGAATAGATATCTTATTGAAACTACTCGTACCCTACTCATACAATCTCATGTTCTGCTGCATTTTTTGGGGGTGCAGTTCTTACATCTTGCTCTTATTAATCGTATGCCATGTTCAGCTATCCATAATCAAGTTCCATTCTCTGTCCTATTTCCCCACTTACCCTTGTTCTCTCTTCCACCCCGTGTCTTTGGGAGTACGTGTTTTGTTCATGACCTTACTCCAGGAAAAGATAAGTTAACTCCTCGTGCTCTTAAGTGCATATTTATGGGTTACTCGAGAACACAAAAGGGATATCGATATTATCTCCTGACCTCCAGTAGTTTCTTATGTCTGTTGATGTTACCTTCTTCGAAACCCAATCATACTTCACAAGTCCAGTTAATCACTTAGACATTTCTGAGGTGCTACCAGTTCCGTCTTTTGGAGATTCAGTCACTATCTCCCATTCATTTTCTTTCATAGATCCAGTTGCACCTCCACCACCTACAGCTCCAGTTGTAGCTCCACCACCTATAGCTCAAGTGCCACCACCGAGTCTAGTGCCACCTCCTAGTCTAGTTCCACCAACTATAGCTCCGGTGCCACCACCTAGTCCAGTTCAACCTTCTACAGCTCCACCACTACTGACTTATCATCGTCGTCCGTGCCCAGCATAAGGCTCAGCTGATTCACGTTCTGCACCTAACCCTGCTAATACTGTGGACTAATCTCCTCTTAGTCAACCGATTACACTACGAAAAGGTATACGGTCCACACTTAATCTTAATCCCCATTATGTCGGTTTAAGTTACTATCGTCTATCATCATCCCATTGTGCATTTGTATCATCTTTGTCCTCTGTTTCCATCCCTAAGTCTATATGTGAAGCACTGTCTCATCTAGGGAGGCAACATGCTATGATTGACGAGATGTCTGCTTTACATACGATTGACACTTGGGATCTTGTTCCTCTACCTTCGGGTAAATCGACTGTTGGTTGTCACTGGGTGTATACAGTCAAAGTTGGTCCAGATGACCAGGTTGATCGACTTAAAGCTCGTCTTGTTGCCAAAGGGTATACTCAGATATTTGGACTCGATTACAATGATACTTTCTCTCCCGTGGCTAAAATAGCATCAGTCCGCCTTTTTGTATCCATGTCTGTTCTTCTACATTGGCCTCTCTATCAGTTGGACATTAAGAATGCTTTTCTTTACGGTGACCTTGAGGATAAGGTTTATATGGAGCAACCACCTGGTTTTGTTGCTCAAGGAGATTCTAGTGGCCTTGTATGTCGGTTGCGCCAGTCCCTCTATGGTCTAAAGCAGTCTCCTCGAGCCTGGTTTGATAAGTTCAGCACAGTTATTCAGGAGTTTGGCATGACTCGTAGTGAAGCTGATCACTCTGTATTTTATCGACATTCAGCTTCAAATCTCTGTATTTATCTAGTCATTTATGTTGACGATATTGCTATTACCGGCAATGATCTGGATGGTATTAGTAATGTGAAGCAACATCTCTTTCAGCGCTTTCAGACTAAGGATATGGGCAGACCTGTTGACACTCCGATGGATCTGAATTCTAAACTTCTACTAGGACAGGGGAAGCCTTTTAGCGATCCTGCAAGATATAGGCGGTTGGTTGGTAAATTAAATTACCTCACATTGACTAGACCTGACATTTCCTTTCATGTGAGTATTATGAGTCAGTTTATGGATTCTCCCTGTGATAGTTATTAAGATGCAGTTGTCCACATTCTTCGGTATATAAAATCAGCTCCAGGCAAAGGCTTATTGTTTGAGGATCGAGGCCATGAGCAGATAGTTGGATACTCAGATGCTGATTGATAGGATCACCTTTTGATAGACATTCTACGTCTGGATATTGTGTCTTAGTATAAGGAAATTTTGTGTCTTGGAAGAGCAAGAAACAAAATATGGTTTCTCGGTCGAGTGCAGAAGTAGAATATTGAGCAATGGCTATGGTGACATGTGAGCTAATTTGGATCAAACAATTGCTCAAGGAGTTGAAATTTGGTGAGATTAGTCAGATGGGACTTGTGTATGATAATCAAGTTGCTCTTCATATTGCGTCAAATTCAGTGTTCCATGAGAGAACTAAACACATTGAGATTGACTGTCACTTTGTTAGAGAAAAGATACTCTCAGGAGATATTGCTACAAAGTTTGTGAAGTCAAATGATCAGCTTGCAGATATTTTCACCAAGTCCCTCACTGGTCCTCGTATTAGTTACATATGTAACAAGCTTGGTACATATGATTTGTATACACTGGCTTGAGGGGGAATGTTAGATAGTTATGTGTAAATAGTCCTAGTCTCATATGTAGTAGGAGTAAAATATGTATTATATATATGGCTCATTGTATCATTGTTAATAGTAGATTTTTCTCCCGTGCATTCTCACAATAACATTACCAGTAAACGCCACTATGACCATCCAAGAAACCAAGTTTTGTGTGATTGAGGGGGACATGAGGTACAACGCCATGTTCGAGAGGCCACAGATCCACAACATGAGAGTAGTGCCCTCGACTCTTCACCAAGTGTTAAAATTACCAATGCCAGGAGGGATTAAAATGATCTACGGGGAACAACCGACCGCAAAGGAAATATTTGTAGTCGTAGAAGTGATTCCGCTAGCAACACTGGCGACATCAAAAGGACTGAGTTTGGATACAAAGCAGGAAGCTAAATAACAATTATTGACACTAGCCATGACCCAATCAGATAAACAGGGGATCAATGAAGACGATGATTACGGGGTTCCTAAATCTTTTACAGTCCCCGATGATTCCGATGCTATAAAATCAATGGTCGAAGAGCTGTAATAAGTCACATTGATCGAACAACTACCTTATCGGAAAGTATAACTAGGCATGAGGTTAACCCTCGAGCTCAGGAAAAAACTCATTCAATTTTTTATAGCTAACATAGATTGTTTTGCTTGGTCCCATCTTGATATGGCAGGGATCCAACCGGAGATTACCACTCACAAGCTAAGCTTGGACCCAAAATTCAACCTGGTCAAATAGAAGAAGAGACCCTAGTTTGATATCAAACATGTTTTCATCAAGGATGAGGTAACTAAAATCCTTAAAATAGGGTCCATTCGGGAAGTTAAATACCCGAAATGGTTAGCAAACGTAGTGGTAGTCCCTAAAAAAGGGAACAAACTGAGAATGTGTGTAGATTATAAAGATTTAAATAAGACATGTCCTAAGGACTCTTTTCCTTTGCCCAACATAGATCGCTTGATCGATGCCACAACCGGCCACGAGATCCTCAATTTTCTCGATGCCTACTCCGGGTACAACCAAATACGGATGAACACGGATGATCAGGAAAAAACCTCATTCATCACTAAATATGGCACATACTGCTATAATGTGATGCCATTTGGGTTAAAAAATGCTGGTGTCACTTACCAATGCCTAGTGAACCGGGTGTTCGAAGATAAAATAGGGAAATCCATGGAAGTTTACATTGATGATATGTTGGTTAAGTCCCCACGAGCAGATAACCATTTAAAGCATTTGCAGGAAACCTTCAGTATATTGAAGAAGTACAACATGAAGTTGTATTCGGAGAAATCTGCATTCGGAGTTAGATCAGGTAAATTTCTCGGGTTCATGGTATCCAACCGAGGAATCAAGATCAACCCCGACAATACCAAAGCTATAAAGGATATCACGATAGTGGACAACTTAAAGGCCGTGCAAAGGCTAACTGGACACATCGTCGCCTTGTGGCGATTCATCTCGAGGTCCTCCGATAAGAGTCACTGATTTTTCTCGTTACTAAAGAAGAAAAACAACTTCACATGGACCCCAGAATGCCAATGGGCCTTGGAAGAACTCAAGCAATATCTATCGAGCCCGCCACTGCTTTACATGCCAAAGGCAAACGAACAACTATACCTGTACTTGGTAGTATCGGAGATAGCGGTAAGTGGAGTCCTTGTTCGGGAAGAGCAAGGTATGCAATTTCCAATTTATTATGTTAGTAGGACCCTGGGTGAGGCCGAAACTAGGTACCCTCACCTAGAAAAATTGGTGCTCGCTTTGCTAAGCGCCTCTTGGAAACTGAAACCATATTTTCAGTGCCATCCTATATGTATTGTGACAACTTACCGTTGTGAAATATAATGCATAAGCCTGAACTCTCGAGACGTTTGGCCAAATGGGCCGTGGAAATCAGCGGGTACGATATTGTGTATCAACCCCGGACGACCATTAGATCTTAAATTTTGGCAGATTTTTTGGCTGACCTTATATTGGCCCTAATACCCGAGGTCGAAAGAGAGTTGTTGGTAAACTCGAGGACGTCTTAGAGAATCTGGACCCTCTTTATGGACGGTGCCTCGAACACAAAATGGTCGATACTTGGCATCGTATTGAACCCACCCACAGGCAATGTAGTTAGACAATTTATTAGAAGTGTGAAATTTGACTAACAACGAGGCCGAATATGAGTCCATGATTGCAGGTCTCAAACTAGACAAAATATTGGGGGCGGAGATGATCGAAGCTAAGTGCGACTCCCTCATTGTGGTGAACCAAGTTTGTATATGACGAAATCGGAGGGTCCAATTTCTCGTCATTGAGGCATTTCGGGGGATCATCTTGTGACCTCGAGGCTGAAAGGCTATAGTCGATCTCCCTCCGTCGAGGTTCGTTGATGCCTGACCTAACAACAATGTTGGCCGCGGTTATGATGGGAATAGGGAGTTCCCTAGGCATGCAGCTAGTACTGGCAGAGTCTGGTGCCATCTAGTTGTCCCATCCCCCTATTTTTGTAACTAATGCTTTTGTATTATGTTGGGATTCCCCTCCTATATAAAGGGGGTCTTTGACACTTTGTAAGGGTTCGGCTGTTGCTCCATTTGCTCCATAAGAAATATAGAAGAACACTCTCTTTGCTCTCTCATATACTCTCTTGATATTATTGATTCCGTTTATTGTCTACATATTTGTTCTTCATTTATTGCTTATTAGTGGCTACATAGAGCCTTCATTGATTATTTCATAACTGTTAGCCCTACCTCGATTATCCTCAATAGCTCACGGCTGAGCCTCGGAATCGACCTCGAGGCCTAGAATCGACAAGTCCGAGGTCCCAAGCAACTAGCCTATCGGTTCGGTTATAGCTCCCTCCTTAACTTTGTTTTGTCTCTAAACCTCATATACATAGCATCAACTGCTTAACAAACTAGCATAAAAATAGATCACGTATTTTTAGAGTCCCATCAACAAATTTAATTGTTATTACCATTTTCACGGTAAACAGTTTGGCGCCCACCGTGGGGCTAAAAATAATAGTGATTATTTTCTTGCTGGTTTTGTCCTATAACGCAAGTTATCTTTCATGCTTTTTCTTGTCCAAGATCTTCGATTTCAGGTCAAAATGTCTAACTCAGTGAACGGAGGTGAAAACAATAATCTTAAGGACCACGGAGAGAACAGTGTGGCTGTTCCAGGTGTTGGTGTGCCACCGCGAAACCCTAGGGACGCACCAGACCCAATTCCCGTAGACACGGTCTCGAGCGATGCTCAATGCATCGACGTCAGCTCTCATACCAACATGAGTATGCCCCAAGGAGATCCAAAAGAAGCTCAAAAAACCCCGACCAGGGAAGAACGTGAGGTTAGCCTTCACGATATTTTTGAAATGTTGCAGGCACAATAGCTAGCTATTGCTTAACTACAAAGCCACCAGAAAACTCCCAACACGGTACCACCGGGGACAACTCCCCCGGCTGAACAGGTACCAGAGAGATCAAGCAATAACGGGTCGGTGACCGACCCCGTCATCATAAAAATGCTCGAGGACCTCACCAGGAGGATCGAGTCAAGCGAGAAAATGATAGAATCCAACGATAGAAAGGTCGAAACCTATAACTCAAGGGTCGATCAAATTCCGGGTGCACCCCCGGTCCTGAAAGGTGTGGATTCGAAGAAGTTCGTACAAAGGCCGTTCCCAGAGGAAGCGACCCAAAAACCTATTCCAAAGAAGTTCAGAATGTTGGAACTCCCAAAATACAATGGGACCTCAGATCCCAATGAGTACGTTACTGCATACACTTGTGCAGTAAAGGGCAATGATATAAGTGATGATGAGATCGAGTCCGTCTTACTAAAGAAGTTCGAGGAAACACTCTCGAAGGGGGCCATGATGTGGTATCACAACCTAACTCCTAACTCCATAGATTCGTTTGCCATGCTATCAGACTCCTTCATAAAAGCATATGCCGGTGTCGTCAAAGTAGCAACGAGTAAATCCGACGTGTTCAAAATCAAGCAAAGGGAGAACGAAATGCTGCGAGAGTTCGTATCTCACTTCTACATGGAACGTATGGAGCTACTGCCAGTCTCCGACGACTAGCAGTGTAGACTTTCACCCAAGGTCTGAATGAACGAAGCTCGGTGGCTTCAAAATAGTTAAAACATAATTTGATCGAATATCCAGTTGTGACCTGGTCGGACGTCCACAACCGGTACCAGTCAAAAATCAGGGCTGAAGATGACCAGTTGGGAGCCCACTCGGGCTGAGTATATCCGAGCAAGCTCTTCGCGAAGGAGCCAAAGCCGAACAAAGAAAGATACCAACCGTACACCAAAGATAGAAGGAACACTCCGAGGCACAACCCGCCTCGCAACGATCGAAGGACGGACTGAGGACAGAACCCTCGGGGACTCATCAACAGAGCCGGATTCGATAGGAACATGAGGCCAATTGAAGCGCCTCGCTTATCAGAATACAACTTCAATATCGATGTATCAGACATCGTGTTCGCCATCAGCAAAATTAGAGACGTCAGATGGCCCAGACCCATACAATTGGATCCTTTGCAAAGAAATTACAATTTAGTATGCGAATTTCACAACACGCATATGCATAGGATCGAAGATTGCCGGCAACTCCGGGAGCAAGTGGCCCGGTTACTCGATAATGGCCATCTTCGGGAATTCCTCAGCAACTAAGCCAAAAACCGGTCTCGAGAAAAGGAAACAGCCAAAATGGACAAGGCAGACTAGCCGAAATATGTCATCCACACGATCTTTTAAAATGACTACCACTAGCCGAAATGCCGAAGTCCCCTCCAGCAGAGGGACTAAGAGATAAATCGACAAAAAATAGTAGCTGCGAGACCATCTCCAAGGTTCGAAAGCACCATTGCCACTAAGGTATAACCATCTCCTTTTTGTTTTATATTATATTCCATGTTGACCCTAACGCAGGTGCCCGACCGAAGCAGTCTAAGTGCTGGTCCGCCTCAAAGACCTTAAGGTTTTAAAGCATCTGTTGCACTCTTTTCCTTCGACCGAGTTTTTATCCTGATAAGGGTTTTTACCGGCAAGGTTTTTAACGAGGAAACATCCACATGCTACCTAAGGAAGACTCGACAAGTATTCCAGGCACCTTTTTGCATAAACCCCAAATACTGGAGGGCATCCCCCTTGGTCCCATTAGTAAAATGATGTATCGGGCCAAACGGTCGAACGAACCATGCTTATATAGTCGGTCCCCCGACAACGAAACTCTATATACTTGTGTTAAGCAATCAAAGAACTCCTTTTGTCAAAGCATCTCATGCTCCAAAGGAAACTCAGGATTTTCGCTAAAACAATTCCTCCATCAAAGACGTCCCGAATACTCGAAGACTAGCGTCAATAATTCGATACCCGCATGACCTCAGGGTCGAAACTTTAAACTCATAAGCCCTCAACGAGGCAACATGAAAATCACGAAACATCTCCAAGGCCAAAGGCGCCCCGAACACTTGGGGACCGGTGCCGATATCTCCAAAATTGCACGACCCTAGGGTCAGGATCTCCAAACCGTAAGCCCTCGATAAGGCAATACAAAGTGTGCAAGTAATGGCTCCCGACTCAAGAAATCCTCGACAACTCGGGGACTTCCGTCAAATGCCATCTCCATCGACTTATCAAAACCCGAGACCGTAAGACCCCGAACGGGTAAACTCGATCTAGTAAGACCTCAACAGTATATAAAAACTGTAAGACCTCAACGACATGTAAAACTTGTAAGACCTCACTAAAGGCATAAACCCAATCCCAAAGTTTCGGCTATATATCGAACTTGTAAGACCCCTAAAAAGGCATACCTCGATATAGATGCCGAAACTACTTCACTCGGGACTCAAAGGCTCTGGCCAAACATAAGTGACTCTGGTCACACGGCTATACTAGCCGAACTAACATGACTCGAGGACGCCCGACCGTCGCTATAAGGCGTAAGAGCCATTATCGCCAACCTACACAGGCCTTCAATTACCCCGGATCTACTTTGGAAAGAACCGATTAAACAAGCTACCCTCGGCATAGGCAAAAGAGCTTCGACCATGACAGCTCCAAATCACAGGCTTCGAGCTATTCAGCCTCCAAGCCAAACCTCCCGAAGTGCTCGCAAGTTGCTCTAATTGAGGTTCTTCCCGAACCGACGACGAGCCAGGCAAAAATTACTTCAAAAGTCTTTAACGAGAGGAAAATAAAGCCTACATAAAAGGTCGCATCGACCAAGCACGTAAGAGCCATTGTCGCCAGCCTAATGAGCCTCAAGGACACACATATAAGAGGTCGCATCGACCGAAAGCGTGAGAGCCACTATTGCCAGCTTGAAATCTGAAAACTTGAGGGTCAAAATGAGCTTGAGTCGTAACCCGATTCGAAGACCGGACCCAAAATAGTTAACTATATATGCCTAAGGGTAAAGCATGAGAGCCATTGTCGCCAGCTTACATTAAAAGGTCACTTCGATCCAAGGCGTAAGAGCCATTGTCTCCAGCTTACATTAAAAGGCCACTTCGGTCCAAGGCGTAAGAGCCATTGTCGCCAGCTTACATTAAAAAGTCACTTCGACCCAAGGCGTAAGAGCCATTGTCGCCAGCCCACACGAACGTAAAAGCCTTACGGTCAAATGAGCTCGAGTCGAAACAAGACTCAGAGACTGAACCCAAAATGGTTGAATAAAAGCATAAGAGCTCAAGCGCCAGCTTATACTAAAGGTCGCATTGACCAGACGCATATGAGCCCCCCCGGGCCAGCCTAATGAGCCCTCAGGGCCGTATCATCGAATCTAAAGACTCCTACTAACTCAAGAGGTCGGATTGATCAGGCTAAAATCTTGGCAAATAGAAACCTAGAAGATACAAAACTGCGAGTTTCCCCTCTTATTGTAAGGCTCCGTGAAAATTTTTGCTCAAAAACCCGAGATCTCGGAGTGCCAAGTTAGGAATATGTGTTGGAAATTCATAAAATTCTTCGCGACGAGCTTGCTAGCCGCGGTTCAGACCCTTTAGATTGATCTGTGCATTAAAAAGTTAAGGAATAATATTTTTCAGAAAAACGCGTTTCTACGGTCCATTATGCGGTCGATAATAGCTACGCGGACCGCATAGTCGCCGCAGAGTGAAGCAGTTTGATGGTTAATTTTGAGGTCAACTATGCGTCCAATTATGCGATCGCATAATCAATATGCGGGCCGCATAGTCATCACATAATCTCCTTGGAATTTTGCGAGGGGCAGTTCTGCGGTGCATTATGCGACTGCAGAATAGGTATGCAGACTACATTCTTGTCGCATACCCAGGCAGTTTGTTCAGGTTTTTGGGGCCATTTTGCGGTTTCTTTTGCGGGTTGCATGTCTATTATGCGATCGCAGATTGTGTCGGGGCTCCTATTTTTTAACTTTTAAAGCCCGACCCCATCCCATTAAAAATACCCCATTAGACCCCTTTTATGCTATTTTACTACAAATAGAGTGAGAGATGGAGTTCTAGAGGGAGAAACTAACTCTCACCAAGTCACTACAATCCTTGCCCAAATCTTTGAAGACTTTTAAGTAAAAATTTGCTAGGCCTTCACCTAAGAGGTAAGAACTTGTGCCCTAATCTGATTTCGCAATTTCTATTAAAATAAGTGATTAACAAGTGGGTTTATAGGTATAAGGATTTATTGTCTTGCATGCATAAATAATAATAGGATATGGGGAGATTGTGAGTTAAAAAGATAGCAATTGGGGTGTAAGATGGTAAAAATCTCTCACAAAAGGGTCCTAAAATCACAATGCACACTTAGTGCTTGATACTATACTCAAATGAGCTAGAATCTTAATCATGTCTCTAATTCTTGGTTCAATTTGTAATTCTCATAAAATAGATCGAAGTTGCTAGGAAGTTCCAAAATTATTGTAAGAATTTAAGGAAAGCTCTATTGAGGTATATATGGCTAAAACCCCCTCTTCTTAGAAATTGAGCTCCCATGGCGTCCATATAAATGTTGTAAGTCTGAAAATTTATAGATGTTGTGCTTGTTATTTCAAGTGAATTGGTGTTGCAAGACTATATATGGAAGGTGTGTTTCAATGTGCACAATATGCTATCCTTGATAAATTGAGAATGTGTGAAAGATGTGAACTATGTGCTAAAATGCCTAGATTCGAAGTCAAGTTTAAATTGAGATTGTTATGCCAAATTATGTGAAATTCTCCTCATGCTTACAATTTGAATTGCCCTTGTATGTGCTTATAATCTTAAATGGCATGGTTAATGTTGAAAATGAGAATAATGTGAAACGTGAGTTATGGAATGTGGCCTAGTGCCAAGTATGATGTGGTAATTGTGGCCCCAAGTGCCTATGAACTAATATATGTGAAACCAAAAATTGAAGCGAAATGACTAATGGAAAAGGGTAACGTCTTGGTAAGACGGCCTAGCCGATCGGGTCGTGATCGGACGCCATGTTATACACATGGTGGTATTATGTTGATAATTGAAACCGAAAAGTGAGAATGAAAAAGTGATCGAGGTATATGTCTCAAATGAGGCAGTTTAGTCGATCAGGTCGTGATCGGACTCCACACAATGAAAGCGGTGGTATTGTGAATGATGATACAACAGTATGGAATGCCCCAACCTAAAGTTATGGAAATTGTGTGAAAGCTATGTGAACCTTTTTATTTGATAACGTGGCGATTGTTTGAAACTTTGTTAGTCCTTATGATTTCTTTACTCTTGTATGGTTGTTCTTTCTAATAAGATAATGTTTAGGTATATATACTAGTACTATTCCATGGTACTAAAGACCCTTTTTCCAGGGGTGCTGCATTTTTGAATGAATGTAGGTGGTTCTATAGCGGACAGTGCTGATCGTAGGTAGCGGAGCATCCTCCTCTCAGCAATCTTGGTGAGCCCCTCTTCTTCCAGGGGTTACGCAGCATGTCTTTTGTTATAAATTTTCACTTTTGATGTATAGCCGGGGCCTTGTTGCCGGCATTGTAGTAACTGTCTCATGTATCTTTAGAGGCTCCGTAGACGTTTGTGTGGGTTATGTTCGGGTATTGGATGGGTCATTAGACTATGTTGTAATTCTAAACTCTTGTTTCCTCTAAATTGTAACTGCATAATATTTTGGGAATATAACTATGGTTTGAGGATTGTAACATAAAATGAACTAGTAATGTTTCATGTACGATCTTTCCTGCTGTCTAATTCAAATAAGAGCATGGCTTCTTGATCATAGTGAGTTGGGTAGAAGGTGTCAAGAAGGCTTACTCAGTTGGGTTTACTCGATTGAGCGCCGGTCGCGCCTCCCGAGGTTGGGGTGTGGCACTTATACACACAGATAATAGAATACAAGCTCCGTTTACAACATACTATGAAAGATATACACACAAGAACAAGAAGAAAGCAAACGTCCCCCTTGGGGACTGTGGCTTAGAGGCCCCATCCTCGCCATCTTTGGCATCAGACAAAAAGAACTTCACATCATACTCCTTCGCCTTGGCTTGCTCGATCTCCTCCGAAAGATCGAAACCCCTGGCATGAACTTCCTCGAGAGTTTACCTACGAGATTTTCACTTTGCGTACGCTTTACTACTGCTCGTACGATCAAGAATTCTCCTTAGCCCAGCTCTGGCAGTGGCAGCACTCTTCAAATAGGCTGTCACTCTCTGATCCGCGCTAGTCCCACTCATCATAGCCTCAGCTCAGGCATTCACCACCTCGGCCTTCGCCTTCGAAAGCTCAGACTCGAGCCTCACGATCATGTTCGCCCTTGCAAAATCACTAGCACGAGCGGTCCAGATTTGCATCTCCAAGGTGGAAGCTTTATCCAAAGCACTCTCCTTGGCCGCAACTTGGGCATCTGCATGGGCTTGCACCTCGTCGAACTCACGTTTGACCCTTCCAACTTCGCCCTAGAGCAGCTCCAGCTCCTAAGTTTTGCTCTCCAGCTGAAATGTCAAAACGTTAACCTCCGGAAATGAAATAAGGAACATATGTCAACATGAAACACAAGATACCTATCTCTCGAGGAAGCTCTCACTATCCCGGCTTCGACCCACCTCGCACCGCAGGGATACCAGCTCGCTTTCTTTTTTCTCACAAAAAAGCTTAAGGGATTTCTCCCTATCCAAAGTTCTCCGCAACTGAGCCTCATAATGAAGTAGCTTGGATTTGATCCTGTCGAAGGCATGCGAAAGAAAATTGAATAACAAAGGAAAAGCGTAAGGCTAGAATAATCCCATGCCGGCTACCAAACTCACCATAAAGCCGAGCCATTGAGCCTCATTGAAAGCCGACCCAATGTCCGATGACTTAGTGTCCCCCGAAGCGCCATCAGTAGAATGGGGAATGTTCTTTCAATAACGGAAGTCCCCAAAACCGAATGATCGATCGGGTCACTTCTCTTGATTCGCTGAGAAGGACTCACCCCGTTGCGAGCCTTCCCGCACCCCGAAGATTCTTTTCATTTGTCATCGACCCTCGATCCAGAGGTCGACAACCTCTCCTTCTCTCCCTGAGATCATGGTCCCATTTCAGAAAAATCTCCGGTACCTGTGGCGGATAAGTTAGTACGTTAAAAAGAAAAACACCATTTTGGGGAAACAAGTCGCCAGGGGCCTACCGTGATGCTTTGCCTCCCACCTTCCTTTGGACAGGTCTCGCCACCTGCGCCTATCGTAAGTCGAGCAGGCTGCCAGCTTGTGAGACCACTCGGCCAAATAAGGGACATCGTTCAGAAACCAGGGAGTCGCTACAAAACCGAAACAGAAAAATATCATTACAAAGCCCGCCTCCAATCAAAACGATGAAAAAGTAGGTACGACACTTACGTGGAGTTCCATTTCTCAGGAAAGGGCAGAAACTCTCCAGGGATGATATCGACCGTTCGAACTCGAATGAACCAATTCATCCATCCACGGTCCTCGTCCTCTACGTTGTTAATGATAGGAGCCCGGGTGGATCGACGCTGCAGAATAATCAAACCTTGATAGCGCAGTGGCCGATATAACCTCACGAGATGACTGAGGGTAAACTCAATCCCGGACTTGTCGGCAAAATATCATATCGTCTGCACTATTTTCCAAAGAAATGGGTGAGCCTGCGCCAAGGTAACCTAATATCTCCAATAGAACTCAAGCACGACCCGGTCGGGGGGACCCGACGCAAAAACATGCGTATACACACTCAGAAAACCCTCGACATAGGTCATGATGCTCTAATCGGAAGAAGGAACTTACAATACCACGCCTTCCCCCCATCCACAATCTTTTATGATCATCTCGAGGTTTTTCTCTGTCACTGATAAGATAAATTTCGACGCATGCTCCCGATGTCTTGGAACAGTGGGGGGTTTCCCAACGTAGCGTCTTTTCTCGAGAAAAGGTACCTCGAGGCCCGTTCACCAGGTACCGGCGGTGTACCACTGACCGAATATAGAACGTAAGCAGAACACCCCTCTCTTTGGTGGGCGGATGTCGACGTATCAGTCATGGCTATGGTAAAGTGAGAAGGGGGAGATATGAATTTGAGCAAAGCTTTTAAGTTGGATCAGTAGGAGACCAAACATAGAGCGCCAGGTCCTGTGGTTACTCAAAGTAGCAGAATCTCCACTTGAGAGGCAAATGAATGAATATATAGGGGCAGGGCAGCGACTGCTCTCCTGCCCAGAGGGCCAATTAATTCTAGCCACGTTAACGTCACCCTTTTTTCTAGGGAAATGTACTGACGGGACCACCCCTGGGTCCCTTCACCAGATTGCTCAGATGCTACTATCCCGTGAAATTCGAAAGGCAGCGAGGCTTCAAGGTCTCCTCGCTATCACTTGCACCAGCCCTAAAGAGGCTGCCGATCTAACTTTGGGGCAGGACCCGATTTAGGGGTCTCGATTGCTCCGAATACCATTTTCGAAGAGCTAACACCTAAAGTCTAAGGTAAACTCCGCTCGAGCAGCAAGGTAAAAAGAACGAAAAGACAGAGAGAAGAAAAACCCTTTCTTTTCATTACTAAAAAATATATATTTACAAGGGGCGTCTTCACAAGACTCACCCCCCGGGGGTACATACACAGAAAGGGGGACAAAAGCAACACAAGGCCTACTCTTCATCACCACTGTCCCCCGAACCATCTTTGGGATTCTTGTCTGGGGCGATCAAAAGCGCCAACTTTCTCTCCAGCTCCCGAGCCTCCTCGATTCCAACTAACAGATCGATTCCCCCGGCCTCGATCTCCTCCAATGTTTTTCTCCTTGCCTCTGTCCTGGCATGTTCGATGGCCTGAGCTAGTTTTTGCTTGGCCTTTATCGATACATCACGGGCCGTTTGATGCATTGTGGCTGCATCCTTCAGGTAAGTAGCTACAATTTTTTCGATCTTGGACTTGGCCGCAACCAGCTCAACTATATCCTTTCGAGCATCTTTGAGAAGGTCATGGGTCGACGTCAGTTTCGAGGTCACTGCCTTATTTTGTTTCCTCAGCCCGAGGATCTCCACATCCAGTCGCCCAATCTGCAAGCCATTTTGCTCGACTACGAAAAAAAAGCAAACCGGTCAATGTCAAAATTATGGGAACAAGGGAAAAGCTCATGCATAACAGAATACCTGCTCGACAAGGGCAGCTTTTTCTCGGAGTGCTCCCTCCAAAGTAGCCCGAAGCTCACCTGACTCTTTCTCCTTCTAGACAGAATGAGCCTCCGACTCTTGTAGTCTCGATGATAGCTTCTCGAGCTCTTTCTCTCGACACGAAAGCTCCTCATTAAGCTTGAAGATGGCATGATAATACATCTCCTTGCATTACATCAAAACGGAAGAGTTAGAAAAATGAAGAAAAATGCCTGAGGTTAAAAAAAATAAAATCTTAAAGCAGCTATCACCTATTGCATGAAACTCTCGGCCGCCTTGACGGAGCTGGGAGTGTCAAGATCGATGTTCCCACTGACATCGTCAAAATATTGTCAAGCGTGCCTCCTCCCTTGAGAGGACCCCCAGTTTTGGCGGCGTTCATACCTTGAGCATCCCTTAGCTCCCCTGACGAAAAATGGGAGCCGAAAATGAAATCACCCACGTCTCCAATGACCCCGAAGTGCAGTTCATGTTCCTAAAAACTTCGGGTCCCAACCCTTCAGGGCCAACGGCAACGGTCCCCCTAATGGGAACTGCGCCGAACCTAATCAAGGGATCCAAGGCCACACTGACGCCCTTCTCGATTGCCTCTAGCCTATTGGGCGGACCTGAGTCAGTCATCCCCGATTTAGCAGCTTCCAGTCGGGGTACCTGTGGGGCTTAGGCGTCCGTCCTCGGCCTCTCCTCCAAGCGGTCCCGGCTCTCATCAGCGTTTTTGTCATTAGTACCAAGGCTTGCCTCGGAAGCAGAAGCTATGGTCCCAATGGCGGTTTTAAGCTTATGCGGCTTGGGTTTCTTCAATGCAGGAAGGTCGTCAGCCTCCTTGCCTTTCCTTTTATTTCCCTCGACAGGCTCCGAAACCTCCATCCAGCCTTCAAGGGGTGGTCTCATCAGCATATTCTAGCCAAGGCATGCACGAGCATAGCGTCCACAACTTGTCAGCATAAGAAGGTACAAGAAAAAACATATGGTTGAGACGTAGGCGGAAAGAGAGACTTTACCATGATTCTTGGACACCCACCGCGTCTTGGTCAGGTCGGTCCAAGATCGGGAAAGATACGTAAACTTTTTGTTCAACCGCTCAATCCACCCCGGCAGATCCGAGACCGCTTCAGGATACCAAGCGACAGCTGCAGAAAATGAAAAGAGGTTATCTTTTTTAGAAGAAAGGAAAGAAGATCTTAAAACATGTTCGAAGGAAAAAAATATTCACGCTGCATGTTCCACCTCTCCGGAAAAGGCATCCTATCGGCCGGAATGATGTCCGAGGTTCTAATCCGGATGAACCTACTCATCAATCCCTGATCTTTCTCCTCATTGATTTCTTGGATTGATGACGAAGCCTAATCAAGCCTCGATAGAACTGAGGGATGTACATCCTGATCAAATGATTTAGGGTAAAGGTCTCGCCCCCAACCTTATCAGTGAAATGACGGAGCATCAAGACTATCCTCCAAAAAGAGGGATAGATTTGACCGAGTGTCACTTGATATTTGTTGCAAAAGTCAAGAATGACTGGATCTATCTCCTGGGGAGGGGATCCAGAAGGCTCAGCCGGACTCAAAGTAAAAGGATAAGTATATACATGGAGGAAACCTTCTTTGTGATCCGTTATGTTCTCATCTGGACCAGGAATCTCCACCTTCACCGTCTTCTTCCATCAGTAGTCCTTTTTTACCGTCTCTACATTGGTCACGACGCTGACGTATCGGGACACATGTTCGCATCGGCCCACTGTCGCAGGGGGTGTATCGATCATATAATCTTTCAAAATGTCAAGATTAGGTGGAGTACATTGTCCTGGAGTGGGTTCACCTTCATTTTCTCCTTAGACGACCAAGATGAAGAGGCAACTTCATTCCGCTGAAGAACCGTCCTAAAAGTTCTGGCCATTGCAACAGTAAAATTTTCTCTAAGAAAGTGGAAAAGAAGAATGTAGAAGGAGATGGGTCTGGATTCGTGAATTTGTAGATGTTGGGAAAATAATGATTATCAAAAGATTGATGTATTTATAGGAACCGCATAGGCAGCGGAAAGGGCGAGCCAATAGCGGTTTGTGAATCTCTCAATAGTCGCGTTTGACAGTGACCTTTGCACGGTTTTTTGGGACATGGTATTTAATGCTCTAATAGGCTGACGTCACGGTAATGATTTCCTCAGAACGAAGGCTCAAAATCATTTCATATTACTTTATTCTATGAAACGTAGAGACTATCTGTATACGGCGAAATCAGAGGGTCCAATTTCTCGTCATTGAGGAATTTCGGGGGATCATCTCGAGACATCGAGGCTATGGCCGATCTCCCTCACTCGAGGTTCGTTGATGCCCGGCCTAATGACAATGTTGGCTGCGGTCGCGATGGGAATGAGGAGTTTCCTAGGCAGGCAGCTAGTACTGGCAGAGCCTGGTGCCATCTAGTTGTCTCATCCCCCCTATTTTTGTAATTAATGCTTTTGTACTATGTTGGGATTCCCCTCCTATATAAAAGGGGTCTTTGACACTTTGTAAGAGTTAGGCTATTGCTATATTTGCTCCATAAGAAATATAAAAGAACACTCTCTTTGCTCTCTCATTCAGTCTCTTGATATTGTTGCTTCCGTTTATTGTCTTCATATTTGTTCTTCATTTATTGCTTATTATTGGCTACAAAGGGCCTTCATTGATTATTTCATAACTGTTAGCCCTACCCCGATTATCCTTAATAGCTCACGGTTGAGCCCCAGAATCGACCTCAAGGCCCAGAATTGACAAGCTCGAGGTCCCAAGCAACTGGCTTATCGGTTCGGTTATAGCTCCCTCCTTAACTTTATTTTGTCTCTAAACCTTATATACATAGCATCAACTGCTTAACAAACTAGCATTAAAATAGATCACTTATTTTTAGAGTCCCATCGATAAATTTAATTGTTATTACCATTTTTATGGTAAACAAAGTTAATGGGACATTCGAAGTCAGAGAAGAACGATGTTGATACTCAATTTTGCCCTCATATTTTCTCAAACAGTATATATACTTTCAAAACATCAATTTGCATCATTATTTAATTTACAAAATTTATACAAGCATTTTCTATAATTTTCCATAATTTTTAGAGCTTTTAAATTAATTTTCTTGCATTTAAATTACATAAATATTTAGTAATTATCCCTTTAAATTATTTGTGATGACTTAATCATCCAAAATTACTAATTTGCATCCCCATATATGTTTCATAATATTTTCATTTCATTCCGTATAATCATGTTTGTATTTTTAAGCTATTTACCTAATTTTACAATAATAGCCTATATTCATATACAAATGCTCCTTATTTATATTATTTATGTCAAAATAGCATTATATATTTTTTATAATGCTAAATCATTGTTTTAAATCATTTTAATGCATAAAAATAATTTTTTATTTATTTACTAATCATCTTTTATAAATTATTTTTGATAAATTGTGTGTACTTAAGAGCTGGTCCAACTTTAAAGCAATTTTCGGACCAAAAATGACCCAACACCTTAGCATAGAACCCCTAACCCAAAGTCAAACGACCCATTTACAAGACCCTATTGGTACCCATTTTAATTAACCCGCCCCGTATATTTTAAAATCCAAGTTCCCCTCATTTTAATTACCTATCTCAACCCCAATCCTCTCATTTTCTTTAATCTGCCGCCCTAAAATTCTCTCTTCTTCTCTCCACAGAAACCCTAGCCGCCCTCTCAAATCTCTCCAAATCCATCTCAACCATGAATTCTTTCCATGATTTTCTTGCCTTTTGTGTGTTATCTCGTTATTTTCTACAAAACTATGGTATCACCTAGTACGTGCCTAAACATGGCAAGTATTATCTCTAAGAATCTGTCCATTCAACTTTAATCACTAAAATCTGGACAGTATTTAGTCCATATACATCATGACCAGGCTATATGGGTCCGATTAGCCAAGATTTCTGGCCAATTTTTCATTTCTGTCAACTAGGGTTTACCGATTTTATTTTTATTGATTCTGCATGTTATTACTTCCTTATTTATGTTTGATTTTACAGTGTTTCCTTGTTTACTTGTTCAATTTCTATCACTATATAACCCCCTCTCCATTCCCCTTTGAGACAGACTTTAATCGATATATTTTCACTAAAAATTGGAGCTTTATTCTGTGATTCCCTCATTCCCTTGTTTTGCACTTTTGGTTTTGGCTGGCTCAAAGCCAAGGCCACTGAGATTTTATTATTCCAACTTTCTCTTGGTGCAAGCATTTCCTGGGGTTCTTTTGAAGCTCTTGGGAACTTTGACGCATTGAGATTTTTGGTTCTTGTGGAATTTTTGTTCTTTATTATTGTCCGTTTAACTGGTAAGTCGTTTGAACTTTTGCAGTTTCATTTTCTATGTGTCTATGATTTGCATGTGTTCTCACTTCTGAAATCTACGGCTTAATGTGTTTCTGGGCTACTTTTATGCACAACTTTGTTAGTTTTACACTCGTTTTAAGTCTCTTTAGCATTTAACTTGCCCTAATGCTGCTAGTTCTAAGATTGTCTATGCCTAACTTGGATAATCTGAACCCTCCTAAGCTCGTTTTGCTAGTGTATTGGTGCCTGAATGTTCATGAATATGCTTACCTCTTTGTCTTGAATCTCTATAATGAATGCCTCACATCTGTAATAACTTATTACTTGTTTCTTTGCTATTGTGTTACTCAGCATGCTCACTTGATCTCATACCCCTTTAGTGATGGCTTGAGATTTTAGAACAATTATCTCAACTTGTTTTTCCTACCATGTTTGAACTGTTTTGTTTCATGATATTAGGATGAATCCCTGGCATAACTTGGACCTTCCCTAGTTAATTAGTCTACTGGTCAATACTTGAATGCCTACGTTTGCCATTTGACATGAGTTATTTTCACTCTGTTCTGAAACTCTGCAATGATTATCTTGCATATGTAATGTGTTCTAATCTGTGTTAAGATTTTTTCTATCGACTATGACCTTGCTTCCCTTCTGATATGTCCCCTAGCATATCTTTGGCTCACTTGATTCCCTGTTCCTTCAGTGATTACTTGACTTGTCCTAATATGTGTTCCCCTATCATGTCTAAATGCTGTCTTGTTTCTTGATGAGAGTTAACATGTCTGTCTTATGACACTAGGATGTATACTTAGCATAATTAGGACCTTTAGGCTTCAAACCTCTAAGTCAGTTCCTTGCTTAAACTTGTTTGGTATTATATGCACATGTGCATGATAATCTTTGTCAGACCTGCAAACTTGTTTCTCTTCTAACTCTTTCAATATGTGGCTATCTTTGTGTTATTTTACTAAGTGTTGAATCTGCTTCTAAGTCCCTACTGAACCTGCTTTTAAGTTTTGTGACCTATTTGGTTGGTTGCTTTGTGTTCTCAATCTTGCTATGTCTACTTTAGGCTATAAGTATATCCCCTCAATTTCTGTCCCTTAACCATTGTCCACTCTCTCTCATTTGTTACCTATGCTATCCTGAACCTCTCATTCTTGGCCGGCTGAAGGCCAAGATCACTAAGGCTCTTACTACTGACCTCCCTAGTGTGAGCACTACTCGGGGTCTATTTTAGACCCTTATGAACTCTGACATACTAGGATTAGGGTCTTTAGTAACTCCCTCTACTACTGAAACTTGAACTATCCCACTCAATTCCTTCTTCTTATTGTCTAATGAACATGTAAGCTGGTTGGTTCAAGTGATTTGATACCTGGGTAATGTGGTCAACTTATGGTTGTGTGATCTAGTTTTGAGCTCTTCTATGGATTCTGGGTTGTGCTTGATGAATAGGGTTTCCTTGTTTCAAAATTTGGGTATACTATAAAGAAATTGTTGAAGGCCCAGACGGTGCTGGGTATTTCTTTTGGGCCTGCTATCACTATTTGTGTATTACATTCACTATTGGGCCTGTAATAACTTTGTAATAACAATTGGGGTGCTAGTAAAAATGGGAAACGGGTATACTTGATGTTTGCATGAAAATTATAGAAAACATGCTTATAGGATTCAATGATTTACTTACTATATATGCCGTTCAATCTCTATGTGCACTATAGAAACCATGTCATTAGGAGAAGCACATACTCACACTACTTGTCTGTTAGCAAAACATGAATTAAACACCTCAATTATTCCTACTGCCACATGTTACTAGAAGACTTGCCTATAGGACATAAATATGACTGAACTTTATTTCAATTTGTATCACTGCAGCGTACGTATCAACTAGAAATCATGCCTATATAATTTAATTTGTATCATCCTATTCGCTTAGAAAACATTACTATAGGGCTAAACAATAAAATTGGTTCCAATCACCAATCGTTAGAGATCCTGCCTATAGAGTATTACTACTCACATAAAGAATGATAATTTTCTAAACGCTGTTTGGTGCTCATTTATGCTACTGTCAGAAAAGCATGAATAATTCTGGGTTTTTCTCTAATAGATTTCACTGTCATTTAGTGTGTAAATCACTTAGACGCAACATCTATAGGTTAAATAACTGGAAATCTACAATCTCAAATCAGCATGCAACAATCGTATAATTATTTGGAGATAAGCCGTGCCTAGCCTCTAAAACTGCTTGTATATTTTAATTCATAGTCACATAGAAATCATGTCTATAGGGCTTAAGATTCTTAATTCTGAATTGCCTGACACGAAAACCCGTCTCGCGTGCATTTGCTGCTTAAGTGTGGAGGCAAACTTGAGCCCTTAATTGCCCATATTTGAAGTCTAATGTGTTTTGTATGTCGCATAGTTTTGACATTTCTGAGCAGCCTAAGTAAGCTCTAGAACCACCCAAGTAGAGGTCCAATACCTCCTGGACCATAAGAGTGGGATGGGTAGTGCACACATAGAGCACGACTTAGAACTGAATTAGCGCGCTTTAGGTAAACAACTTTAACATATTAATCGGGTAGCAGGAGATGATAGTCTGTGCCTGCTGAATAATATGAGTAACTCCCTATCTCAAGGGAGTTGTGGAGTATTATTTATGTTGCACTAGGTGATCCTTTAGGCTAAAAAACTTAGGATCCCCTCCCCCCTCCATGTTGTTATTAGACCTAAATAGTTGTATCCCTATATTCATATCAAGATTTGTACCAATCCTTATATTCCCTTTGTTTATCTGATCACTTAGCCTAATTATAATCCACATGATCTTAAGTTCGGCCGGGACCTACAGTTGTGGACTTCGAAGAGTGCCTAACACATTCTCTTTGAGGTAATTTGAGCCCTTACCCGATCTTTGGTGGCGTTGACTAGTCAAATTGAGTTATATGCATAATAGGTGCCCTAACGCACCTCAAAATCATTAGGTGGCGACTTTTCTCTTTTAATACCTCATTTAAAAGAGTTGTCATACGTCAAACCACGTTTTTGCGAGAAAACAGGGCGTGACAAACAAATGCAAAAATACCTAGATAAGTTGCAGGTAACATTACATCGGTTCAAAGAGTGGACTTTGCAACGCATACCTCAGGATCAGAATAGCAAGACCGATGCCCTTGCAAACTTAGGGTCGTCGGTCGAAGATGAAGAGCTCAACTCAGGGGTAGTCGTACAACTCATGAGATCAATAGTGGAAGAAGGTCACGCCGATATAAACTCTACAAGCTTGACTTAGTATTGGAGAAACAAATATGTAGAATATTTGAAGTCTGGGAAATTGCCCTCGGACCCAAAAGATTCGAGGACTCTACGCACAAAGGTAGCCCGATTCAGCTTGTCCGAAGACGGAAACTTGTTCAGAAGAATGTTCGACGGCCCACTAGCAATATGTTTAGGATCGGGGGATACCGAACACGTTCTAAGGGAAGTCCACGAGGGCACCTACAGAAATCATTTAGGCGCCGAATCATTGGTTCGAAAGGTAATCAAAACCGGCTATTACTGGATCGATATGGAAAAAAATGTGAAGGAGTTCGTACAAAAATGTGATGAATGCCAAAGACATGCTCCGATGATTTACCAACCCGGGGAGCTGCTGCATTCGGTCTTGTCACCATGGCCATTTATGAAATGGGGGATGGACATCGTTGGCCCTCTCCCATGGGCACCCGGTAAGGCTTAATTCATATTGTTTATGACTGACTATTTTTCTAAGTGGGTTGAAGCCCAGGCATACGAGAAGGTCAGGAAGAAGGAAGTCATCGACTTTATTTGGGACCACATTATATGTCGGTTCAGAATGCCGTCCGAAATCTTGTGCAACAACAGGAAACAATTTATCGGCAGCAAAGTGACCAAATTTCTTGAAGACTATAAAATCAAAAGGATCATGTCAACACCATACTCCAAGCGGATAAGCGGAATCGACCAACAAAACCATACTCCAAAACCTCAAAAAGAGGTCAACTAAAGACAAAGGAAAATAGAAGGAAATCCTACCCGAAGTCCTATGGGCATACCGTACGACCTCGTAGTCCAATAGCGAGGAAACCCCGTTCTCATTGGTTTATTGCGCTGAAGCTATAATACAGATCGAGGTCGGTGAACCAAGTATCAGATTCTGATATGCTACCAAGGAATCGAACGATGAGGCCATGAACACGAGCCTAGAGCTATTAGATGAAAGGCACGAATCCATCCTCGTCCGGTTGGCTGCCCAAAAATAACGGATGGAAAGGTATTACAATTGAAAGGCCAACTTCGACACTTCAATAACAGAGACTTAGTACTAAGTAAGGTCACACTAAACACCCGAAACCCGAACGAAGGGAATTTGGGGCCGAACAAGGAAGGACCGTACCAAATTCTCGAGGTCGCCGGAAAAAGATCAAATAAATGATAACTAGGGATTTTGATACATTTTACACTCCATCATGCTCAAGTTAAATTCAGATATTGTGCATCTCAGGCCAAAAAGCAATGCGGCCGCAACGGATTTAGTGTAGTCCGCATTGGATTCACTGCGGCCACACTCGATTTAGTGCAGTTCGCAGAGCCAAGGTTCAGAGAGTTGTCAGTTTGAAGATTGAAGCCCAATGTGGACCGCACTCCATTTCATGCGGACCGCACTTGAAGCCACTGCAGCCGCACTCGATTTAGTGTGGTCCACATTGCCCAAGTTCAGAGAGCTGGATATTTAAGTCAAGAGCCTTAGTGCGTCCGCACTTGATTTTGTGCGGTATGCACTAGCCCCGCAAGGGTATTTTTGTTCATAATTGTCAGCTTAGTATAAATAGCTTCTTTTCCCATTTTTAGGTCATCAAATAGTTTTTGTACTCACCTGCGCTCGTGACTTCGCTTCTTTTATCTGTTTTGAGTAATTTTAGCTTTATTTCAACATTGAATCTTCAAGTTTAATTAGCAATTAATTAATATGAGGTTTTCTTCATCTAGTTCTTTGTTTTCCTCTCTAATTATGAGTAGCTAGACCCATAAGCTAGGGTTGTGGCTCAACCATAGTGTGGGTAATTGATGGGTCTTGTGTTTTGATGCTTGATTGTCTATGCGTGTTTGATATTTGGACTAATTTCATGTTTAATTGCTGAATTAGTGGTTGCAAACACTAGTTTGTGTTTAGTTGACTTTGGCTCTTCTTGAGAAAGAGAGCCCAAGTCTCTGAAATTGGTCTCACAAGGAATTGGGGCGTACTCAAGAGATTGATAGCCCCAATTAAAGGATTAAACCTAGAGATAGAAATACCCGACTTGAACCTTGATCGCTTGTGCAAATTTGCATACCCATTTGGTCTTGAGAAAGTCAATTCGGGCAAAATCACTCGAACTACCGAGAGGTATAGAGTGAGTAGAACCGTGCAATGGTTATATCATACTCCCCAAATGTGACAATCATGTCTTAGACTCAAGAATCCGTCAATTGACCACCTAGGCAAAAGTTACTACCCTAGTGCCTTTTAATCATTTGAACAGCTCGCAATAGTTTAACCTTAGCTTATTTTAGTTAATTGAGCATTGTAGTTTTATATAATTAGAACTAAATCAAACCAAAAATGTGTAGAAGTGCAATTAAGAGCAAATACACAAATCTCATTTAGATAGACACCCGACTCTACTATCTAGCTCCCTGTGGAAATCAATCCCGATCTTAATCGGGTAAAAACTACTTCGACCTCTCTCGCTACTCAATAGTAGTGCAGGGTTGGCCTCGATCACCTTTTTGGCACCGTTGCCGGGGAGCTAATGGTTTTGGCTATCTATCTAAATAGTTTTGTGTATTGTTCTTCTTTCCTTCTGTGTTACTAATTTGTTTGTGTCACAACTTCAGGTACGAAATGAAAGCAAACTTAAACAATGCACCTCTTGGAGATCTTCCGCTGGGGGAGGTCCCTAATGTGCCTCAAGGACAAAGGAGAGGCCACCAGGCCAATGATAATATTCCAGACCCTCCCCTGCCACCTCCAAGAGTGGCTCCTCGAGTGCTTCCAAACCAAGGCTATGCAAGTGCAATTGTCTCGCTCCGGATTCGGGCGGGAAATTTTCAAATAACCAATGTGATATTGACTTTGCTGGAGCAGTGTGGGTATTTCACGGGCGCTGCGAATCAAAATGCTTACAAATAGCTCAAGGGGTTTGTGGATACCTGTTGGGGGAGCAAGCAAACTAATGTGTCCGAGGATGCATTATGGTTGAGACTCTTCCTATTTTCACTTATATGGAAAGCACTTGATTGGCTTGAGCAACTTCTCAATCATTCCATCACTACTTGGGATGAGTTGGCGGATAAGTTCATTGCAAAATATTTCTCGCCAGGGCATATGGCTGCATTGAGAGATGAGATCTTGGCGTTCAAGAAAGAGCCCACGGAACCTTTTCTTGAGATTTGGGAGCGCTATAGAACAATGGTGAAGGAATACCCCAACAATGATATGACCGAGGCGATGATCCAACAAACCTTTTACCGGGGCATTAACATAACAATGAGGCTGGGGGAAACTTTATGAAGCTGTCTTACAATGAGGCTTGTGACATACTTGACGAGATGGCTGACACTTCTTCTGCGTGGAAAAGTAGAGCCAACGTGCCCGAGGGTGACCCCACGGTCACTCATTTTCACAAGGAGTTGCATGATCATGGGCAGGCTATAACTGAGTTGACAACTTCTATGAACCAATTAGCAAAGGCACAGTTGCAACAAGTTCAAAATTCTCGCTAAGTGAATGCCATGGAGGGTGTTAACATGCTTATCAACAAAAGAAGACAAAGAGGTCAATAGAACCAAGGGAATTCAGAGCAATTTGACAATGATTGTGGTAGATTCCAAAATGATGGTTATGATGAACAAAATGAAGAGGTGCAATATGTGAATAATTATCAAGGCCAAAGGGGCAATTCTTCCAATCAACAACAATGGAGACCCTAAGGCAATTGGGGCAATCAACAACAACAAGGCAATGGTAATTGGGGGAACAACAACAAAACTCCAACTAGGGCAATCATAACAACAACCAAAACTCCAATTGGAGAAATCAGAACAACAATCAAAATAATCAAGGAAATTGGAATGGTAACAACAATTGGGGTGGTAACAATAATCAAGGTGGATGGAACAATGGAAACCAAAGAAACCGGGGGCAAGGCTTTCAAAGGCCCCCAATGTACCAACAACCGAACAATCCACCCTCATTTCCATCTCAAGGTCCCAGTTCTTCTAGCAATGATATGGGGAGAATTGAAATGATGTTCGAACAGATTATGAAAAAGAGTGCGGATTCTGATGCTCAGTTGTCTTCCCACAATACTTCGATTCGGAATTTGGAGGTTCAGTTGGGCCAAATCTCATAGTTTTTGAATACTAGCCCTAAGGGTGCTCTACCAAGTGATACACTAGTGAACCCGAAGGGTGGAAACAATCATGTTATGGAGGTAACTACAAGGAGTGGACGAGGCAGTGATGTGAATGCCTCCAATCAAAAGAAAATTTTGAGTGATGATGTTGAGTTGCAAGAAGATGAAGTTCCTTTGGTGGTTGAAAATGTGATTGATGACAACATGAATGAAGAAGTGAGGATTGATATTCAAGATGCCGAGGTGCAAACTCAAGATGATGTGAACCCGTCTAGGGAACACATAATATACATGTCAGAGCCGGTTGTGCCTAAAGCCAAGGCTCTTTTGCCAAGTCCACCTCCACCTTATCCTTAAAGACTCGTGAAGCAGAAAAATGAGAATCAGTTTAAAAAGTTCATTGACATGATGAAGAGCTTATCCATTAATGTGCCTTTGGTAGAGGCTCTTGAACGAATGCCGGGCTATGCTAAATTCATGAAGGACTTGGTGACAAAAAAATGGTCTATGGATTGTAAACCTATAAAGATGACTCACCAAGTTAGTGCGATAATGCATTTAATGGTCTCGAAGCTTGAAGATCCCGGTGCTTTCACCATTCCTTGCACCATTGGGAGTGCGGATTTTGCTAAGGCTCTATGTGATTTGGGGGCTAGTATCAATTTGATGCCCTACTCAGTTTTTAAGACTTTGGGTATTGGAAAACCGAGACCGACTTCCATGAGATTACAAATGGTTGATAGAATGATGAAGAGACCATTGGGTATTATTGATGATGTGCTTGTCCGGGTGGACAAATTTATCTTGCCAGCTGACTTTGTGATCTTGGACTACGAGGTGGATTATGAAGTTCCTATCATATTAGGGAGACCTTTCCTTGCTACGGGGAAAGCCTTAGTTGATGTGGAAGCAGGGGAACTCACCTTTCGGGTGGGTGATGAAAAGGTGGTCTTTCATGTATGCAAGTCAATGAAGCAGCCCAACAGTACCGAGGTGTGCTCTTTTGTGGACCTTGTCACAGCAATGATAGTTGATGACACCAGTGCAATGATCAATGTGGAGGACCCTTTGGAGGCCGTATTGCTGAATCTTGATGTCAATAATGATGAGGGCCGAGTGGAGTGTGTGAATGCTTTACATGGAATGGGCTCGTACTCTTATGAGCCTAGAAAGCTCTCTTTGGATCTTGAGAATAGGAAGACTCCACCAACAAAATCTTCAATTGAGGAGCCTCCGGTGTTGGAGTTGAAACCACTGCCTCCACACCTCAGGTATGAGTTCCTAGGCCCTAGTTCTACTTTGCCAGTTATTCTTTCCTGTTGTCTTACTAACATGCAGGTTGATGCCACATTGGCGGTACTTCAAAAGCGAAAAAAGGCAATTGGATAGACTCTAGCTGATATTCCCGGGATAAGCCCCGCATTCTGTGTGCACAAGATTATTCTGGAAGATGATGCAAAGCCCTCATTAGAACATCAAAGGAGGTTGAATGAGGCAATGCAAGAAGTTGTGAAAAAGGAGGTGATCAAGTGGTTGGATGCCGGGGTTGTGTACCACATCTCTGATAGCTCTTGGACTTCACCGGTGCAATGCGTACTGAAAAAGGGTGGTATGAATGTGGATGCAAATTCACAAAATGAGTTGATTCCTACCAGAACTATAACCGGTTGGAGGGTATGCATGGACTACCGCAAGTTGAATAAAGCCTCAAGGATCACTTTCCTTTGCCTTTTCTTGATCAGATGTTAGACCAACTTGCTGGGCGTGCCTTCTACTGTTTCTTGGATGGGTATTCAGGGTACAACCAAATCTTGATTGCTCCGGAAGATCAGGAGAAGACCACATTCACTTGTCCATATGGCACCTTTGCCTTTTCTAGGATGCCTTTTGGGTTGTGTAATGCACCAGCTACATTCCAGCGGTGTATGATGGCCATTTTCACCAATAGTGGAAGACATTTTGGAGGTGTTCGTGGACAACTTTAGTATTGTGGGTGATTCATTTGATGAGTACTTGAAGAATCTTGATAGAGTTTTGGCCCGTTGTGAAGAAACCAATCTTGTTCTCAATTGGGAGAAATGCCACTTTATGGTGGAAGATGGCATAGTTCTTGGGCATAAAATTTCGAAACATGGTATTGAGGTAGACAAAGCAAAAATAGATGTGATTTCAAGACTCCATCCCCCTACATCTGTCAAGGGAGTTCGAAGTTTTCTTGGGCATGAGGGATTCTACAGGAGATTTATCAAAGACTTTTCGAAGGTAGTGAATCCTTTTTGCAAGTTGTTGGAAAAAGATGCCCAGTTCGTGTTTGATGACAAATGTATGCAAGCCTTTGAACTTCTCAAGCATAAGTTGACCACCACTCCTATCATTACCATACCTAATTAGAGCTTACCTTTTGAGTTCATGTGTGATGCGAGCGATGTTGCGGTTGGGGTGGTTTTGTGTCAAAGAGTGAACAAAATGTTTCATCCGGTGTACTATGCGAGCAAGACAATGAATGATGCTCAAGTGAACTACACGGTGACTGAGAAAGAACTTTTGGCTATTGTGTTCACAATGGAGAAATTTCGGCCATATCTTATGGGTGCCAAGGTCATAATCCATATCGACCATGTCGCACTCCGGTACTTGATGACGAAGAAGGATTCCAAAGCTAGACTGATGCGATGGGTCTTGTTACTTCAAGAGTTTGATTTAGAGATTATGGACCGGAAGGGTAGTGAGAACCAAGTAGCGGACCACTTGTCCCGCTTGGAGGAGGAGGGGAGGCCTCGTGATGGCCTAGAGATCAACGATTCATTTCTCGACAAACAACTACTTTCGATGTCGATGAATGCCATAGTTTGCAGATGTTGCTAATTTCCTTGTGACTGGTATAATTCCGTGTGAGATCTCTTCTAACCAAAGGAAGAAGCTCAAGCGGGATAGTTTGGATTTCTATTGGGATGAGCCGTACTTGTTCAAGATTTGCACGGATGGTATGATCCGAAGGTGTGTCCTGGAGGAAGAGAAATTGAGTATCTTGGAGGCTTGTCATTCCTCTCCCAATGGTGGCCATCATGGCGGGGCGAGGACGACTTCCAAAGTTTTTAGTTGGGGTTTTATTGGCCAACTTTGTACAAAGATGCAAGCGAACTAGTGAAGAGATGTGATGAATGTCAAAGAGCGGGTGAAATTTCGAAGAAAGATGAGATGCCTCTCAATACCATTCTTGAGGTTGATATTTTTGATATATGGGGCATTGATTTTATGGGCTCGTTTGTTAGCTTGTGTGGGAACACATACATTCTTGTGGCGGTGGACTATGTTTCAAAGTGGGTTAAAGCCATGGCTTTGCCCAACAATGAGGTCCGGAGTGTTGTTGCATTTCTCAAGAAGAGCAATTTTACAAGGTTTGGTACTCCTCATGCAATCATAAGTGATGTGGGGTCTCATTTTTGCAATAGAGCTTTTGACACTTTGCTTGGAAAGTATAGTGTCAATCATAAAGTTTCTACCCCTATCATCCTCAAGCAAGTGGCCAAGTGGAGGTCTCAAACAGGGAAATCAAGAGTATATTGTCAAAGACAATCAATGCAAATAGGACCAATTGGTCAAAGAAGTTGGATGATGCTCTATGGGCTTATAGGACTGCTTACAAGACTCCGATTGGTATGTCTCCGTATTGGTTGGTGTTTGGGAAAGCTTGCCATCTACCAGTTGAGTTAGAGCACAAAGCCATGTGGGCTTTGAGGAAGCTAAATCTTGAGTGGGATGTTGCAGCCAATCTTCGTGTGGAGAAACTCAATGAACTTAATGAATTCCGATTCCATTCCTACTCCAGTTCGTCCTTATACAAGGACAAGATGAAGTACCTTCATGATAAATATACTAGTAGCAAGGAGTTCAAAGTGGGTGATTTGGTTCTCTTGTCCAACTCTCGGTTATGTATGTTTCCGGGAAAGCTTAAGTCAAAATGGAGTGGACCTTTTGAAATGGTGTGTGTGACCCCATTCGGTGCACTTGATTTAAAGAACAAAAATGGGAAAGTTTTCAGAGTGAATGGGCATAGGGTCAAGCACTACTTGGAATTTTTTTTTGACAGCCACGTGGTGGTACTTCTTCATCTCAAATGATTTGATGGTAACCTACGTCGTGCCATGATGTTAAATCAGGAGCTTCTTGGGAGGCAATCCATGTGTTCCTCTTCTTATTTTTCTTTGATTTTCATTGTAGTATAGGATTTATTTTTGGACTGACTAGTTGTGAGATGTTACAGGTTTGTGTTGATGCAGGCAGGACAAAGTGAAAAAAATTGTTGTTAAGTCTCTAAAGTTTGCAATGTGGACCACACTACATTTTGTGCTGCCGCAAGGAACTTAGTGCAGGGGAACAAAATCAGTGCGGAGCACACTGATGAGGGATGAAACAACCAGCTCTCTGAAGTTTGCCACCGCAGACGCATTACATTTTGTGCGGTCTGCGGTGGACCACTGCGGCCGCAATGGTATTTTGTGCGGAACGCAGTGGTTGCCTTCTCAAACTTGCATAACACTGTGTGGTGCGGACCGCATTGCATTTTGTGCGGTCCGCATTGGGTTGGTAAGCTGGGCCCTAGGACCTTTTCTATAAATAGGGCCTGAGGCTTTCCTTCTACACTTTTCAAACTTTTTACTCTCAAAACTCAAAATTTCACTGTTCATCACTAAAATTGCACGAATTCATCTGCATATTCTCGATTATTCATCAGTACTTCTCACATCTGGTAACTTTTACTTCTTTTTAATTGTTTGATTTTGTTATTGTCTTTTAATTCTTGTTTTCTTAGCTTTTCTTCTGTTCTTCTCGTATTTCTTTCCTTTTGTTAGAGTAGGTTAGTTACCTTCTTGTTTAAAGTGAGATTAGGTAGTTACATGTCTGAACCACACTTAGAGACCCTTTAATAGGTGAAAATTTGGACTTAAAATGAATATTTGATGAACCCTAAGTTGGTGCTATGTTTTGGTACTCTGTGCGGACCGTGGTGGAAATTGTGCGGTCCGTGATGCCCTTGTGTGGTCCGCAATGACATTTTGTGCGGACCGCATTGTTCAAAGTCCTGAAACCTGATCATTGAGGACCTCAGCCGTATTGCATTTTGTGCGGTCCGCGGTGCCTCAACGCGGACCGCATTGCCATTTTGTGCGGTCCGCGGTACATTTATTTAGAGAGTGGATAGTCTAAACCCAACCTCTGTACAGACAACGATGCCATTTTGTGCAGTCCGCATTAGCCTCAGTACGGCCGCACTACATTTTGTGCGGACCGCACTCTGCAACAATTGATACTGTCTACAATATTTTCTTTCCTGCAACTTCGAACTTTATTGCTTCTACTGATACTAACAAAGCATGATTGAATTTGTTTGCAGACAATGGTGAAACAAAGAGGCAATGGTGCTAAACAAGCAGGTAGAGGAGAGTCCTCCCGGGGTGGTAAAGGCAAGAACATGATAAGACTGACCCCACAAGCCCATCAAAACATCAAGAACACAAGGAAAATCATCAAAGCTACAGATAGAGCTATTGATCAGTCGGGGAGTGAGTATGAGCCCTCCCGGGATATATCTTCAGACTCCGTGCCAGAATATATTGAAGACTGGCCGGTGATAAACAGATTGAGAGATACCCCTTAACCTCCAGCTTCTCCCACTGCCCAAGCTTCAATGCGAGTTTCTTCTGAGTCATTTGAGGGCTCAGCTGCCGGTAGTGGAAATGAGTACTCCACCTCTCCCACAGCTTCATTATCCGGAGAGGGTGTGTCACACCTCCTTTTTCCGCCCCGCGAGGGGTAAAGGAGCTTTTCCAATTAAAGGACAATTGAAACGGGATTTATTATTAAGATTCAGAGTCACCACTTGGGAGATTTATGGTGTCCCAAGTCACCGGTTGAATCCCGAATCGAGGAAAAGAATGACTCTGTTTAATAGTCCGCGAACCAGAAATCCGGATAAGGAATTCTGTTAACCCGGGAGAAGGTGTTAGGCATTCCCGAGTTCCGTGGTTCTAGCACAGTCGCTCAACTGTCATGTTCAGCTTATTTACTTGATTTTAATACCTGTTGTAACTTATGTGCTAATTTTAACTTTTAACCACTTTTATTTAATTTATTAAAGAAAATTGAACGTCGTCTGAGACATGTCTTTGGATTCCGCCGCATGAAATAAACCAGCAATCCTGAACACATCTGATTCGACGTTTTGGGATTCGGATTTGGGTTGCATGAAATGCACACCCGAATTTAAGAAGGTGAGATTATTAAACACGCGCTTAAAGAGCCTATCACGTTCTTATTTCTGGGGACGACCGTGAAGTTTGCTAAACGGCTCCTCCCGAAGTCTAAGTAGTTAAAATGTACATTTATTTAGGGCCCGCAGTTTGTACCTTTTTATTTGGCGAGGCTCGTCTTATTTATTTTAAAAGGATAATCCTAAAATGACTACATTTTCTCTATTAAGTTCGTCTCTAAATACGAAAGAAGAAAAAGTCTTAATTGATTTATATGCTTAGCGAGTTCGAGCCTCTTATTAGTTATTAGTTTACACTAGAGGCTAACAGAAAAATGCACTCGAACTCGAAAAATGGAAGATTGTTTCGTGCCTTATTCTATAAACAAACTACTAAAGCTGAAATTATAATATGCATACGAGGTTGACAAAAATGCTAAAACAGACCAACCATTCTCCAAGTTGATTTGAACTATCATTTGTATGTGATTGGGACTAATGGAATTAAACACGAACCTATTTAAAATCTGCCTTAAACACCGAAACCAATTAGAAATGAAATCTAAACAACTAATCCATTAACTATTTGTTCATTCTACAAACTACATAACCAACTACAATTGGATCTGCAACTGACGACTACCACTATAGCTAAAAAAAACAAACAGTCCCAATTAAGTAAAAGAGTACCTCATGCATTCTTATTGAGTTACAAAAATGAAACTATACAAATATTTATCACATAATTGGTTAAACTATAGGTACACCACATGATACATTAATTCCCATAAGCATTTCATTTCACTTGCACACCTCCCAGCTACATCATAGTCTATTCGAAAGTGTACCTGGTATTGAAATAAAAGAGGAAGAGGGTGATGATCAGCAGAGCAGTATGCAACAACACAACAATACAGTCAATAGAACAGCCACAGACCAGTAACAGTAACAAATAACTAGTGCAGCTTTGAGTGTTAACAGAACTCCAACAGAAACATGTGAAAAACCTCAAAAAAACCAATAAAACAGTACCAGCTACAGTCCTGATGTTCAACAGTGTAACAGAAAAGACCTCTTTTTATCTCTCAAACTACTCTTTTAGCTCTGGAAAATTAGCTCAACTTTAAGCCTATTTCAACTCAATATCTTCTGACTTATGAAGATTCCAAACTAGCACAGTAGAACCTTTTTTCTTCTTCCTCTCCCCAAATCTGTTTTTTTTAAATACTCAACTCCTAACCTTCAAAATTTTGTCCCCCTCAATCTGTCCTCCGCCCTCTATTTATAACAAAGAAGTGTCTTTTAAAAGACCAGTCAACCCCTTTTTTTTATTCAAACTTTAGCTTTTTCAGCCTGTATATTCTTTCCCATGTGCACTCCTTAATCCCCTTTTATCATTCAGCCCATGATATTCTGATTTCCACCTCAAAAGATTTTTTTTTTTAAAATGATGTCAGCTCTTCACTTCTTTATTAAAAGCCCATGCTATTTCTGATTTGCAGCCAATAAAGACACTTATCACTCCCACCATTGATCCCTATTTTATTCATTAGTTTAGTGGTATATTGGTATTATACTGACATACCATTAAAATTGAACAATTTTCAGGCTTCTAACATCCCAAAATACCCCTCTGGGAATCTGAACTACTGCCATAACAGCTGATTTCTAACTGCTCTCTAATGTACTACAGCTATAACCAATTCACAACTAAATTCAAACAATGATTCGATCAAAATGTGAAGCAGTATGAATCAGATTATTCTAACATTCAAACCTGAAAAACTAATCGACGACATTTATCCAATCGACTATACGAATCACATACATGTAACAATTAATCGATAGACAAATAAAACTAAACAGGCCACCAAATGATTTCAGCGGCTTTGCACAAAACAGGGAACCTACATAAATTAACCACTCGATGATATTAATCAAATCGAATACATATCTTACCACTCGTATTTAACAATGGTCAGCAGAGGAGTCGACCAAATAAAAGGTCTTATGAAGACGGAGAGAATTGAAAGAAAAATAACAGAAAAATCAACAAATTAACTAGACATGCTAACAAACACAAAATAGGATTCAAACAAGAACAGAAGGGAAAGAAAATCTTATCTTGGAAGCTCAAAATCAAAATGACCAAGGCTTGAACCAGTCTCGATCATTTGAGGTCGAACGGACTTTAATCGAAGTGTTCTCAACTGAGAACACCTCGATTAAGGTCTATTAGACCCCAATCCTTTGTTGATTTGGACAGACCCCCATGGATTTGAGTTCTAGGGTTCTTGGGGCTCGGATTAGGGGTTTGAGCTTTTCTGGTTAGATTTGAACCAAACCAGGCTTGGTTTGGTCACGAGGGAGGTCGGGGGATTAACTGGTGTGAGTTTGGGGTGGATTGGGATAGATTAGGGTTTTGCTCGAATCTTCAAACGAAGATTCGAGACGATGGGGAATGATTCGAGGCAAGATGCTAACGGATTCATGTTCAGGGTGGTTGGGTGTATCAGGGGTGTTATTTTGGTGGTCATCGGCATCGTGGTTGCCGGGTTTACGACGAGAGTGAGGGGTGGCGACTAGCGTTTGAAATGGGGATGTTTGGTTCGTCTATGAGAGAGACGACGAAAGGGGGGGCTCGGATTGGGGCGGGGTAAGGGGTTAGGCTTATATACGTAAGGGGTGGTTTGATCCTGGCCGTTGGATCAATCAAGATCAATGGCCAGGATTAAGGGAGCTAAACAATACAGCGTCGTTTGGTTTAAGTAGGGGGTCGGTTCGAACTGGGCAACGGGTCGGGTACGGGGACAGGTAAAGCCATGGGATCGTTAGATTAGAATTTATGGACGGCTCAGATCGAATGCCCTATGCGGTGTCGTTTGGGGGGCGTCTCTGAAAAGACCTGGTTTGGACTGGGTCAATGTAATTGGTTTGGGCCTGAATTTTGGTTTCAGCAGGCTCAATCCGAGTTTCCTTGATACTTCACCCATTTTTCTTCTTTCTTTAATTACCAAAATTAAACAAAAATCCTAAATAAATTGTAAAATCAAAAATAAAATTACATATATTATTTAACACCTATAATAATTAACATACAAATTAAACATTAAATAAAATCACACAATGACAAGAAACACACATGCATATTTTTTGTGATTTTCTTTTAACCAAATTATGGTTTATTAATTCCTAAATGTACCATTAATTCCTAAATGCATGCAACATGTACTTTTGTATTTTTAACTATAGCAAGGTGAGCATTTACGGATAGAACAGTTATCAAAATGTCACGCAAATTCTCAAAATTGTACCCGAAGGTAACTCGTTTTATTTTTTCGATTTCTTTTGGAGTATTCCGTGAAGCAAAAATCATGTGCTCACAGCTGCCCCTCTTTGTCCGAAGACACAAAGAGTTTTCGTGCAAAGATAAAGTGAGCGGATACGAGCGATTTTTGCCCGTTGGAATACTCCGTGTGAAGCATTTTTGAAAAGATTTAACCGAACCTTTGCTTCAAAGGTTTCCTACATATCCCTGGCTAAAAGGGAATCAGGTTAATGTAGTTTGGGAAGTCTTGGTAGCTGGGGCTACCGGGGAACTGTGGTTCTGCTGTTACTGTTGTTGTGTGCTGTTACCACTGCCTTACCGATCTCCTTGTTACACCGTGTCAAAAGAAAACAAGAATTTATGCTAGACTATGAATCATAAGATCTTATCTGTCTTCAACTTGTTTTTGTTGCTTTGCTTTTTGTCGGCTTGTGTATCTTTCACCGCTTTTCCTTTTCGTAAACTTGGGGATGGCACTGACCTTTTGCTTTTCTGAATACCAGTTCTCACTGTCTTGTTCGGTCAGCTGGGGATATGGCTTCCTTCATTAAGCTTTTCGGCGGTTCCTCTGGGGATACAACTTTCTTCATCAGATTTGTTATGCTGGGAATAATTTGATGTTCAAAGGCCGCTTCTCTCGAGATTTGTCTTATCTTCCTTTTGACTCATGTGCTTGAATATGCGCCGGGACCTCTTGTTGTAACCTTTTGCTTTCCGGTGGGTTACTGGTTTCAAGACCTGAAATGTAAGGACTGAAAAATATTCCTCTTGTTATACAGGTGGGTGCCCACTTATCTAAGGACATGAAAAATATTCCTCTTGTTGTACAGGTGGGTGCCTATTTATCTAAAACATGAAAAGTATTCCTCTAGTTATACAGGTGGGCGCCTATTTATTTAAAAACATGAAAGTATTCCTCTAGTTATACAGGTGGGCGCCTATTTATCTAAAAACATGAAAGTATTCCTCTTGTTATACAAGTGGGCGCCTGTTTATCTAAAAACATGAAAGTATTCCTCTTGTTATACAGGTTGGCGCCTATTTATCTTAAACATGAAAGTATTCCTCTTGTTATACAGGTGGGCGCCTATTATCTAAAAACATGAAAAGTATTCCTCTTGTTATACAGGTGGACGACTATTTATCTAAAAACATGAAAAGTATTCCTCTTATTATACAGGTGGGCGCCTATTTATCTAAAAACATGAAAGTATTCCTCTTGTTATACAGGTGGGCGCCTATTTATTCTAAAAACATGAAAGTATTCCTCTTGTTATACAGGTGGGCGCCTGTTTATCTAAAAACATGAAAGTATTCCTCTTGTTATACAGGTGGGCGCCTGTTTATCTAAAAACATGAAAGTATTCCTCTTGTTATACAGGTGGGCGCCTGTTTATCTAAAAACATGAAAGTATTCCTCTTGTTATACAGGTGGGCGCCTGACCTCTAAAAACATGAAAAGTATTCCTCTTGTTATACATGTGGGCGCCTATTTATCTAAAAACATGAAAGTATTCCTCTTGTTATACAGGTGGGCGCCTATTTATCTAAAAACATGAAAAGTATTCCTCTTGTTATACAGGTGGGCGCCTATTTACCCAAAAACATGAAAGTATTCCTCTTGTTATACAGGTGGGCGTCTGTTTATCTAAAAACATGAAAGTATTCCTCTAGTTATACAAGTGGGTGCCTATTTATCTAAAAACATGAAAGTATTCCTCTTGTTATACAGGTGGGCGCCTGTTTATCTAAAAACATGAAAAGTATTCCTCTAGTTATACAGGTGGGCGCCTATTTATCTATAAACATGAAAGTATTCCTCTTGTTATACAGGTGGGCGCCTGTTTATCTAAAAACATGAAAGGTATTCCTCTTGTTATACAGGTGGGCGCCTATTTACCTAAAAACATGAAAGTATTCCTCTTGTTATACAGGTGGGTGCCTATTTATCTAAAAACATGAAAATATTCCTCTTGTTATACAGGTGGGGGCCTGTTTATCTAAAAACATGAAAAATATTTGAATTTGTTTCCTCGTTCCTCCGAGAAAAATTTTGACAACGGGAGAAAATTTTCTGCCCCAGCTTTGGTGACCTTCCTTATGGCGTGTCTTTCTGCCATCATCAACCTTTATTTTCCTATAGAAATAAAAGAAAATCTTGTTAGTTTAAAACATGGTGAGTAATCGTGTCACTCCTGCCGGGGGATGGTTTTTCCTTTCTCTTTCCCTTGCTCTGCGCTCCCAAAACTGGTTGGTGATAACGTTACTTGCTGGGGATGATATTTCTGCTGGGGATGGTTTTTCCATTTATCCCTTCCCCGCTCTTTTGTTTCAAAACACGCTGGGGGAGTCTTTTTCAACTCCAAAACTACTCCCTTAAAAAGTTTTATTTTCCCTCAATACTGCAGGGGATAAAATGTTATCATCTGGGGATAACGTTATTGAGGATAAGACTGCTGGGGTTATTTTGCTGCGGATGAATTCTCTCTTTCTCCTTCCCCCTTTCTGTGTTGTCTGACCACCCTGGAACTTGGTCAGTGATCCATCGAAGTTCTGCTGGGGATCCTCTTGGAACTTGGTCTATAAGTTCCTCAACCGTTGTTTTCCAGCTTTTCTCCATGTTTCCCTTAACTTTCTAGGCCAGTTCGTCATTTGGTCTTGCAACAAATGCCTTTTTGTCTTATTGCCTTGTCTTTGGCTTGTCCCCTTCACATTTCGCTTTGTACCATTTTGACAACTGGTAGCAAACTCTGAAAAATACTTCTCAAAAACAAATTTCTGGAAAAAGTCTTTTAGACAAAGAAATGAAAAGATAGAAAAAGAGAAAAATCTTTTTGAACAAATGCTGGGGGAAAAGAAAAGGAAAGAACTTATCTGGACGGTATGACTGGTCCCAACGATCATGTCGTGCATTCCGGATTAATCGACCCAGTCTATTTGAATCAATCAATCTTCCTGATGGCCTCATTTGTCGGGAACAAATAGACGCCAAACTTTTGCCATATGCGGATTCTTTCCACCGATCTCATCTTGTCGCCTCATAGTGCCCTTCAAGGGGTTTTCACTAATAAGATCTCTCCTTTCTCTCAGCTCCCGTCGCCTTATGGTGCCTGTGAAGGTTTTCACCGATAAGACTCTCTCATTTTATTTTTTCAGCTGGGGATCGGAGTGTTACCGATAAGATTCTCTCTACTGGGCATTCTTTTGCCTATCAATTTCTTCAGCTTATGACCCTCGTCCAGTCGGGGATCAGTGTATTACCCTTGGCTTTCATCTGCCTGACTTGGCGCCTCTCAGATAACGATCGGGAGGTCTTTTTGGACATAAGATGTGGGTTTTGTGTGGGTAAAGAAAAGAAAAGGTTATCAAGAAATTCAAAATAATTTGATGGGTAAGATATTACAACTCTTGGAATCAAACCTCTTTTTTTTCAAAATTTAAAAAAAACATAACTTCTGCCCCAGTTTTCTTGCTTGGGGGACTTTTGATTTTTCGTGACATTTTGACACATTGCGACCGAGCCGTGAAGCGCCTACGTATCCTCTTGGAGGAATCAGGTCGAACGTAGTTCACTCGATTCCTTTGTTTTTCTTGTGACTTTTCTCTTGTTTTTTTTTCATTTTCATTAATGACTCCAAAAGAGGGGTATGAAAGAATAAATAAGGCTCAAAGGGGGAAGCAAAGGTTAAAAGTGTTTGGATAGAAGAAAGAATTGCCTCCGTCATTTCATTATCCAATAAGTACCAAGTACAAACAAACGAACAAATAACTATCATAATCGAAGAAATTACGCATAATATCTCTTGACTGCATCAGAATTGATAGCCATGTTGACGCATCTTCCTTCGACATCTGTCAGACATAAAGCGCCGTTGGATAACACTCTGGTCACAATATAAAGCCCTTGCCAATTTGGGGCGAACTTGCCTTTTGCTTCGACCTGATGTGGGAGGATCCGTTTCAATACTTGCTGCCCTACTTCGAATTTTCTGAGGCGCACCTTCTTATTGTATGCTCTTGCCATTCTCTTCTGATACAACTGGCCATGACACACTGCTGCCAATCTTTTTTTCATCTATTAAGTTCAACTGCTCCAGTCGAGCTTTGACCCATTCATCATCGTCAATCCCGGCTTCAGCGACAATCCGGAGGGACGGAATTTCGACCTCTGCTGGTATCACTGCTTCAGTTTCGTATACTAATAAATAAGGAGTTGCACCTATTGAAGTCCGAACTGTAGTGCGATAACCCAACAATGCAAATGGTAATTTCTCATGCCATTGTCTAGATCCTTCTACCATCTTCCTCAGTATCTTCTTGATGTTCTTATTGGCTGCTTCAACTGCTCCATTCGCCTTGGGACGATATGGGGTGGAATTGTGGTGTGCAATCTTAAACTGTTGACATACCTCTCTCATCAAATTGTTGTTAAGATTTGCACCATTATCCGTGATGATCACTTTTGGGACCCCAAATCTACAGATGATATGGGATTGAACAAAATCCACCACTGCCTTCTTGGTTACCGACTTGAAAGTTTTAGCTTCAACCCACTTAGTGAAGTAGTCGATGGTTACCAGAATGAACCTATGGCTGTTGGTCGCTGCCGGCTCAATAGGCCCAATGACATCCATGCCCCATGCAACAAATGGCCATGGCGCTGACATTGTATGCAATTCTGTTGGCTGAGAATGAATCAAATCTCTGTGTATCTGACATCGATGGCATTTCCGCACGAAATTGATACAATCACGCTCCATAGTGAGCCAATAATACCCTGCTCGAAGAATCTTCTTTGCCAATACATATCCGCTTATATGTGGCCCACAAACTCCAGCATGCACCTCTGTCATAACAGTCGTGGCTTGACCGACGTCTATACATCTCAACAATCCCAAATCTGGGGTTCTTTTGTACAACACTCCTCTACTGAGGAAGAACCCATTTGACAATCGCCGAATGACTCTTTTTTGGTCTCCGGTGGCCTGCTCCGGGTATATCCCCATCCTGAGGTACTCCTTTACGTCATAAAACCATGGCTCGCCATCCACTTCTTCCCCTACCATGTTGCAATAAGCATGCTGATCACGAACCTGAATGTGCAATGGGTCAACATGAATTTTATCTGGGTGGTGTAACATCGATGCTAAGGTGGCCAATGCATCCGCAATCTCATTATGAACTCTTGGGATGTGTCTGAATTCCACTGATCGAAATCGCTTGCTCAGATCGTGCAAACATTGTCGATATGGTATGAGTTTCAAATCTCGTGTTTCCCATTCACCCTGAATCTGATGCACCAGGAGGTCCGAGTCTCCCAAGACCAAAACGTCCTGGACATCCATGTCTGCAGCTAGTCGCAGACCCAAAATGCATGTCTCATACTCAGCCATGTTGTTGGTACAATAGAAATGCAGCTGAGTTGTAACAGGATAATGACGTCCTGTTTCAGAAATAAGTACCGCTCCTATTCCAACTCCCTTTGCGTTTGCGGCTCCATCAAAAGAAAAGCTTCCAACCTGGTTCCTCAGGTAATTCCAACTCACCTATATGCATTACTTCCTCGTCAGGAAAATACGTCCTCAATGGCTCGTATTCTTCATCAACAGGATTCTCAGCCAAGTGATCAGCCAGCGCTTGGGCTTTCATGGTCGTCCTCATCACATAGATGATATCAAACTCTGTGAGTAAAATTTGCCATTTTGCTAACCTCCCTGTAGGCATAGGCTTCTGGAAAATATACTTTAGTGGATCCAAGCGGGAAATGAGATAAGTAGTATACGAGGACAAATAGTGCTTCAATTTCTGAGCCACCCAAGTTAGGGCGCAACATGTCCTCTCGAGTTGAGTGTACTTGACCTCATATACTGTAAACTTCTTGCTAAGATAATAGATGGCTTGCTCTTTCCTTCCTGTAATGTCGTATTGCCCCAACACGTAACCAAAAGAATTCTCCAGGACCGTTAGATAAAGAATTAATGATCTCCCCGACTCAGGTGGGACCAACACAGGTGGATTTGACAGATACCCCTTGATTTGGTCAAATGCTTCTTGACATTCCGCCGTCCACTCTACCGCAACATCTTTCTTCAGCAGCCGAAATATGGGCTCACAAGTCGTCATGAGTTGAGCGATGAACCTGCTGATATAATTTAGTCTTCCCAACAGACTTATCACCTCCGTTTTGTTCTTCGGCGGTGGCAAATCTTGGATGGATTTGATCTTGGACGGGTCCAACTCAATACCCCATCGACTGACGATAAATCCTAACAGCTTTGCTGATGGAACCCCAAAGGCACATTTGGCCGGGTTGAGCTTAATATCATACCTTCAAAGTCTTTGAAAGAACTTCCTTAGGTCTGCTACATGGTCTTCCTGATGCCAGGACTTTATGATCACATCATCTACGTACACTTCAATTTCTTTATGTATCATGTCATGAAACACAGTAGTCATTGCTCTCATGTATGTTGCCCCAGCATTCTTCAATCCGAATGGCATTACCCGGTAGCAGTAAGTTCCCCATGGCATAATGAAAGCCGTCTTTTCTACATCTTCTTCGTCCATTAAGATCTGATGATATCCTGCATAGCAGTCCACAAATGATCCGATCTCGCGCCCGGAGCAATTATCGATCAAGATATGGATGTTGGGCAATGGAAAATTATCCTTAGGGCTTGACTTGTTGAGATTGTGGTAGCTGTAAGCACGTGATTTTTGCCCTATATGAGAAATACTCCCAGAAAATGCAAAATAAAATGATTTTCCTTGGTGTGCAATTTTGAGTATTTTTGTGATATTTTTGGATAATTATTTGTATTTGTCTGTGTTTGCTTATTTGTTAAATTAATAAAAAATATAAAAATATGTCGCATTTTGCATGTAGGATTTCATTCTACAATTGTTAGTAATTAAATTAGTTTTACGAAAATTAAAATTACAAAAAATAGGCATCTTTTGCATTTTTAGCATTTAATGTCCAAATGAACAATTTTATGCTTAATTATTACTTAATTGTGCGTTAATTGTTATTGGGAGTTAATTTGCGATTTTATAACTTAATTTAGTTCTTAATAATAATTTAAGTATTTTTATAATTTAGTTTTAGAAAATAAAAGAAGAAAAGATAACAAAAATACAAATAAAAATCGGATTGGGCCACTTCTTCAATTTTCAACCCCAGGCCCAAACATTTGTCCAACCTTCTCCATGACCCAGTCCATCTCCACATGGGTCGACCCGGTCCACCCAATTAACCCAATCCATAACCCAATACCCCTATCTTGCATTTCAAAGACACAAAACAAAAGAAAAAAAAAGAACAAAAAAACCCTAAAAAAGAGACCTAAACCATCCGCCCCCATTTTTGGTTTCTTCTTCTCCAAAAACACAAAACACCCCAAGCCATCCATGGCTACCTCCCCTTCCACACGAGCAGCTCCCATGGCTGCCTCCCTATCGACAACACACGCACACACAAGCTCCACCTCCCTCGCGTCCAAGTAAACCCCGCGACTGCTGCGTCTCCGCCGAGCTCAAGCTTGAGCTCGACGTCCATGGTCACCACTGCTGCGTCGTCGTCGTCAACCACCATCACGTCCAAACAGACCCAGCTGCCCCCGACCTCGTTCCAGCTTCATCGGAGCTCATCGTTGCTACTCCTCCGGCAAACGCCACTGTTTCAGCAGCTACTGCTGCGTCTTCCCGTTCCAAACGTGTAGCGGGCTGCTGCTGCGGTGTTCTTCGCCGTTGGTTGCTGCCGTGCTGCTGCTTTCACTTCATCTTCTTCAGCTTGAGCAAATGTTTAGATATTTCATGCCGAGACTGCTTCGCTTGGTCGAGACTGTTTCGCCTTCGCGCGAACAACTGAACGAACCTTCATTGATGCGGCGTCGACCACTAGCCCTCATGACTGCTGCCCGTTCCGCCATGGACGTCGTCCACAGCTGCCTTTGCTGCTTCACTTCTGCCGCGCCAACTGCCGATATAGCTTCGGTGTGGATTCAGTTGTCAACTGCCGATATAGCTTCTTAAGTTCGTTCATCGTCGTGTGGTCGAACTTTGGTTGAAGTTCGTCGAGTCAGTCCATACATATTTCATGTCAGTCCGGTTAGTAGATTTTTGAGTTTTATTTTGTCCGTATTTTGTTTTGATATTTTCGAATCTAAAATCGGAAAATGTTTGTTTTGTTCATGTAAAATCGGTAAACATTTGATTTTTGGTTTTGTTCATGTTCATGTGTTTTAGTTGAATTAATTTTCAGATTTCAAATGGAAGTTAATTAGTTATTTTTCATGTTTATTTCATGTTTGTATTATTGTTTAAGTGAATATTTGTTAGTTTAATGTTTGCTAGATTCAAATTGAAATTTAATTGATTATTTCTTCAATTTGTTTCATGTTGTTATGTATTTTCCAGAAAATATTAATGTTGTTTGAGTCATGTGAATCCGTCATGTTTTGTTGTTTGAAAAATAGATTTAATTCATGTTCATCTTTGTTTGAAGTTCATGATTAAATCCAGTGATTTAATATGAGTTTATATTTGTCTTTAATTTGTTAATTTAGTATTTTGTTGTTTGTATTGTTGTGTTCTTGCTCATACATTCATGGTCTAAATTAACCAGGATTGGTTCCCGATATGGTTAATTCATTCCATTGATTTTGAGTTGTTGTTGTTCATCGTGTTCATATAATTGTTGTTGAAAATTGTTGAGAAATTGGTCATCTTGACTATATTTTGGTCAAGTTATGATTAATTGAGTGTTTAGAGCTGATGGGGGTAATTTGGTAAATTGCATTGCATTCAGGGGTAGATTTGTAATTGCAATAAGGTCGGAGGGGTAGTTTGGTAATTGAACATTATTTTTGATTCTTTATGTTAAGCATGGGGGACAAATATAATGGGGTGGAGTTTTTGATGTACTTGTTTAATTAATGGGGGACAAGACAAAACATAATGTGGAGGAATCTTGCACTTGTTTAATGTAGGCATGGGGAACATATTGTAATGGGTTGGTAATGTGACATTTATTTAATATAGGCATGAGGGACAAAGTTTTAAAATAAAGAAAACATTTGATAGTGGGACAAAGCATGCCATTGGGGGAATAATTTGGGTTTAGGAATTCAAGGCAAAGTCTTGCTATAAATATAGAGTCATTTCTTGACATTGGGAAGGAGACTTGAGAGTTTTAAGAGAGATTTTTGGGGGGAGAGAAAAAGAGTTGAATATTATTGAGAGGATTTTTAGAGAGAGTTGACAGATTCTTTTTACACTTGAGAGTTGACATACTTTTATACTTGGAGAGAGTTTGTGATAGTAAAAGAGAAAGACAATTTGAACTTTCACTCGAACAATTCTGTTTGCTTTTCTTCGAGTGTTATTCAAAAGTCAAAAACTACTACATCTCGTATCTTTTCTCTCTTCTGCTTTGACTGCGATTGTACTTTTGCACTGCTGAGTTTTCAATCTGTTACTAGGTTATTCTACTGGTTTTTACTGGTTTTGCGGTGTTGCTGAACCTGCTGTTGCTGCGTTATTACTGTTGCTGACTCCTACTTCTTTTGTTCTTGTACTGCTGTTTCCAGGTACACATTTGTATACTCTTGGCTTGAAGCGAAAAATGAAATATTAATCAGGCTCCTATTCCTGTTGAATTCTTTTTTTTGGATCTGTGTTTGAATATAATTTTCCTTTCTTTATATAAAAATGTAGTCGATTTATTAATAAGTAATGGATTGCATATGTATAATTTCTTCATCTAATAATGTTAGTTGAATTAATCTGTTTTTGATATTATTGTGTATCTATCTCATGCTCTAGTATTAGTAAATAATAGAATGTAGAATTAAAGCAGTTTTTCCTTGTACAAACGCGAACGCAATTTTCCGTTCACATTAGTCGTAACTTAATAAATAAGTTAAGTTTTTCAGCATGTAAATAATTAAGAAATTTTCTTTTATTTTAGAGATGAACTTAATAGAAAATATAGTCACTGTAGGTTTATCCTTTTAAATAAAAATGAGACGAGCCTCGACAAACAAAAATGCACAAGCTGCGGGGCCCTCTAAATGTATATATTAAAATACTTAGAATTCGGGACAGGCCGTTTAGCGAATTTTACGGCCTTCCCAAAATAACAATACGCTAGTTGCTTTAGGCGCACCTTTAATAATTTAACCTTCTTAAACACGGGTGCACATTGATGTGACCCAAATCCGAATCTCAACGGAGTCAAAATGTGTCGACGACCACGGGTGCATTGATTGTGACGTGGTTCGAGATGCATTTTCACGACGTTGCAATTCTATAAAAATAAATGATAATAATAAAAGCGGTTTAAACTTAATAAAAGCACGTAAGTCATAACATATATTTAAATCAAATATTTAGCAATTATAACAATTTAAGCGACCGTGCTAGAACCACAGGATTCGAGGGTGCCTAACACCTTCCCTCGGGTCAACAGAATTCCTTACTTAGAATTTCTGGTTCGCAGACTTCATTTGGAAAAGTCGAATATTTTCCTCGATTTGGGATTCAAGATAAATCGGTGACTTGGGACACCAAAAGCCAAACCTTTCCCAAGTGGCGACTCTGAATTAAATAAATAATCTCATTTCGAATATTGTCACTTAAATTGGAAAAACTCCCTCGTGCATTTAACCCTTCGGGGCGGGCGCGCAAAAAGGAGGTGTGACAGCTCTGGCGACTCCGCTGGGGAAGATTAACCCAGAACCACTGGTTCAGGGTTCAAGAATTTGAGCTTAGAATAATTGTTATATTTGGCTTTATTATCTGATATTTATTACATGTTTTGACATAACGTGCTAAATTTTGTTGTTTACCGCTTTGATATTATCTGAACTATATAAACTGTGCCGAACCATTCTCTCTTCACCTGCGGGGAGAAGCTCACTGGCCGAGGCTCCTTATTCTGTTAGTGTCGATACCTGAAATAAGAAAGAGGACGGATAAGTTACGAAGCCGGACGGCCTTTTGGTTCCCGGTAAGTTGCCCCTCCTCGACCCGAGTTGTCCGCTCGGGTACACAGTCTAGAACATCTACCCAGGTTATAAACCTAGTATAACGAAACCTCATGCCGGATCCTAGTAGGAACGCTTATCTGCATCATGTTGCATTTGACATAGGGGACTCAACACAGGGGTTGGGTCCGTCTAGGACAGGCAACCTGGAATGAAAAGACCATCCTGCTGCATCCCGTTTGTTCTGCGCATCTATCTGCATGTTGACCGGTGTCCGAAAAATTTTCAAAAAAAAGAATAGCAGGGTAGGGAGATAATTACTTATTTTTTGGAAAAATAAAACCAATGTCCCAGTAATGTCAAAACCTCACCGGAATTTTCTTAAAAATATATATATATATAATGAAAACAAAGCTTGTCTTTCAGTTTGACTATTCCTTTTAATCACTTTCAAAATCCAAAATATATATAAATAAAAAAAAATCAAAAAAAATTATTGTTTCATTTGTAGTACCTCTTTAAAAGATTTTCGAAATTTCCAAAAAAAAATGAAAAAAGGGATGTTTAAAATGTATAAGTATTTCCTTGGTCTCTTTTCAAAAAATAAATAATAAAATAAAATAAAAAAAACATATAACAAAATTCCAGAAAAAAATAGTTATTCTTCTTTTCTTTAAAAGATTTTATTTTTGTTTCTCCTATTTTGATCCGACCGAACTATGCGGGTCTGATTCTCACCGGATGTGAGATACGTAGGTAAACCTCATCGGTTCCGGCTCCAATTTTCAAAAATCCAAAAAAAAAAATATTTTTCTTTAGTTCTTTCTTTATAAATGTTTCTTTAGAAAATACAAAAAAAAAAGAAATAAAAAATAATATAGAAGTTTTCTTTAAACTCAAATAAAAAAAAATAGTCTCCTTCTTTCTGAAGTCTTTCATATGAAAAAATGAAATAAGAATTAAAAAGCAGCAACAAAAATCCAAAAAAAATACTCTTTGCTTTTTAGTCTCCTTTTTGTAAAATGTCCAAAAAAAAATATTTGAAAAATTGAATTTCAAAATATTAGGATTTTTCTTTAGAAGTGCTTTTATAAATAAATAAAACTCAAAACTCCACATCATTTTCTTAAAAGTCCCTCTTTCAAAATTTAAGAGGCAACATCATATACATTCTTTCTCCCGTAGAAAAGGTAAAACAAAAAAAAAATCAACCAAACACATTTTCTTTTTGTTTAAAAAAAATAATAAAAAAAAAACATTTCCAAAGTTCAAGTCAAAAGCAAATAAATTTTTAGAAGTCTTTCTTTAAAAAAAATAAAACAAAAATCAAAATAAACAAAATTTTCTTTCTTCTTTTAAAGCATTTCTTTCAAAAATTCCAAAAAAAATGGTTAGTCTAGTTACTCCATTTTCGATGCCCGAACTACGCCGGTTTGATTCTCACCGGATGTGAGATACGTAGGCAACCCTCATCAGGTCCAACCCCACCTTTTGCTAAAATAGCCAAAAATCAATAAATAAATAAAAACGTGTCAAATTTTAAATTTTGCCATAAATAAGTTGGGTGGTGTCCAACCTTCCCTTTTGCTAAAAATAGCCAAAAATATATGTCAAATTTTAAATCTGTCATAAATAAGTCGGGTGATGTTGTTTTTTCATAAATAGCCGAATATTCCCGAAAGGGACGCCAGAAGACTGACTTTGCATAAACAGCCACCTTTGGGTCATTTTTAAGGTTTGGTCCAGTTGACTCACACAGCCTTAAAATCTTCGTCACCGAGGCGTTGAAAGGCCGTGTTGGCAATATTGAGTTTTCTAATTTGAAAAACGATAAAAAGAGTCATAAATAAGTCAGGTGATGCTGTTTTGTCATAAATAGCTGAATGTTCCCGAAAGGGACGCCGGAAGGCTGACTTTGCATAAACAGCCACCTTTGGGTCATTTTTTAAGGTTTGGTCCAGTTGACCCACACAACCTTAAAATCTTCGTCACCGAGGCGTTGAAAGGTCGTGTTGGCAATATTGAGTTTTCTAATTTGAAAAAAAAACGATAAAAAGAGTCATAAATAAGTCAGGTGATGCTGTTTTGTCATAAATAGCCGAATGTTCCCGAAAGGGACGCCGGAAGGCTGACTTTGCATAAACAGCCACATTTGGGTCTTGTTTAGTATTTTTTATCCAGTTGACCCACACAGCCTTAAAAACCTTCGCCCCGAGGCGCTGAAGGGCCGTGTTTGCAACACCAGGTTTTTATTGTAATTTGAAAAAAAAAACAAAAAAAAACAAAGAGTCAGCGGTCGGGTGAATACCGTTTGAATTTTGTCATAATAAGCCGAGCCAGCTTCTGTCGCGTCTTAAACCGTTCTTGCCGAAGTAGCCTTAGAGTATCTTTCAGTTGTCGAAAGGTTATTTTTGTAAAAGAACGGACAAGTTTGTAAAATGATCCTCCCCGGCCTCAAAATTCATGTAAAATTTGGAAGGGGCCACGTCTGCAAAAAATAACCGTTCGGTTGCATTTTGTGAGTGTTGAAACCCAATTTTTTATTATGAAAAAAAAATTATTTCATTGCTTTTACCTTTCATTCAGCCCGAACTACGCAAGATCTGATTCATGCGGGGTCATGATACATAGGCAATCTCCATCGGATTCGATCATAGCTATAAAAATAAATTGAGAAAAGAAAAACAAACTGAAAGAAGAGGGAAAAGAAAATCGAGTGAAAAAGAAAATAGAAAAAAAGGAAAAAAAGAAAAAAAAAGTGCAAAAAATAAAAGAGCGACAAAAACAAGATCAAGAGTGACTAAAGAGAGGCAAGAATAAAAGAAAAGAGGTACATAGTGAAGAGGGCAAGTTTAGGGTCGGGATGAAACATGCGACCCGTTCAAACACATGGTAAAAGCGTTTAACTGTTTAGGTGCATTGCATCCCATCTTGCGATTTCCTATATGTTAAATGCTTCAAAACTAACAAGGTTGTGTGTGTAAGTAAATTAGCCAGGTTCTGTTCAGGTGATTGGTTTTGTTGGTATGCGGTGATGAACATGCAACCCTGCACGCGGCCACAACATTATACACAAAACTGAGCTCCACCTCCCAGAAACGTCCATCCTTACCAAGCTCCATATAGTCCCCAATCAAATGTTCCTCAGTACAATCCTCACCCAAGAGAGTCTTTTCAAAAGGAATCAGTTCACCTCTGTTGGTGAATCATACTCAGGCTTGTTCCAAAAGCTAGTCAGGCGAAATCTGCTGCAGCCAGTGGCCCCAAATCGGCCAAACATCGAGTCACCCCTCCCCGCATCGAGCTGATACTAGATGTGAATGCCACTCTGGAGCAGTGGGGCACGGTACAAAGGACTGTTGGTCATTGGACCCTCAAAATGGCAGTTGAAGACTTGATTGAAGCTGAAAGAATCGTTCCCCGGGACGAAAAGGTTCCTAATATGATGAACATTCCCCTGCCTACTCTCACAAATGGGCCAATAGACGGAATGATCTGTGAAGCTGAGAAATTTGATCTGGCACTGAAGGCTATTGCAGCCATTGCCGAGACAGAAGAAAAGCCAAAAAACGATTGTCAAGCCTGAAAGTTCCCCATCAGACGGGAGTCTCGGTAGCCTGTCTTGCTATCCTTTCTGCATCTGGATTATCTTAGGGTGTGATCCAGATGTTTTACTTTATTGTCTTACTTTCCGATGTAAACCCTTCTATCTTCAAAAATTAAAAAAAAAATCAAATGAAATTGATATTTCATTTTCCTGGAATGTCTCTTTTCTTAAATCTTGTCAATTTTCTCATTCTCTTTTAGTTCTGTTAAATGCAGATTTCAATAATATGACATGCTTGCGGACTTCATGCCCGGATCTTAAAACTCTGTCAGACCTCGAAATAATGAATCAAGAATTGGGTCACCATGAAGAATAGCTTAAGGAAACAAGACAAAGAGTTGGAACAACTGAAGGAAAATTGATTCCCGAAATTGGAAAGGTCCATACATTACAACAAGAGTACTACCAGAAAGAGTGCGTTGTACTTGGGACACATCGAAGGAAATGTCCTTGAAATAACTGTCAATGCAAATACAGTCAAAAGGTACTATGTTGGATCCTTTATATAATAAAATCTTGTCCATTTGAGATGACGAAGGCTTTCATTCTCGCTACCCAAAGACTATCAACCCTTTGCAAAACCCATTTGAGCTGGTTACTCTTCTTTGATTACCCTCTTTGGAACCTGAAAATATTATTGAAAAAGAAAAAAGAAAAAAGAAGAAGAAAGAATTGGAAAAATAAGAAAATATATATACAAAAAAAAAGCAAATCAGAAAAAAAAAAAAGAAAAAAAAATCCAAAAACAAAAGTGGCCTGAACTACGTTTGACTTGATTCCGAAAGGATACGTAGGCAACCTCTCCTTGGGGTTCAGTCACACCAAAACAAAAATCCAAGAAGTCCCCCAAAAGTGAAACTGGGGCAGAAGTTATAACGATTCAGCAATAATCCCGCCCAAAAGGTTCCAAAGTTGTAGTTCAATCCAAATTCTTTTCACCCCAAACCTTGTTCAAGTCCTTCTAATCAATCGGCAAAGCGGTTCAAAATGGGAGGATGGATTTATTTGGGTCTGATACAACAAAATGAGAAGAATAAAATGAGAGAGTCTTATTGGTAAAAACCCACACGGGCACCGTAAGGCGACGGTAAGCAGAGAAAATCAAAATGAGAAGTCTTGTTAATGCAAACCCACACGAGCACTATAAGGAGATGGCAAGAAATAAAATGAAAAATGCCAGCTCGTGAAAAACCACAAAGGGCGCCCGTGATCGAAAACAAGATCCTCACAGCCATCAGCATCAATAGAGTCCTGGCAAGGTTCCTCGGTATTCAAGGCAAAGTTGTGATGAATTTTGAGAGTCGGACGGTTTACACAGATCATGCATCCAGTCCAAAAGGCATGTCATGTTCATTGAAGTCCGCATGTACTCCAGATAAGTCCTTCTCTCCTTTGCCCGAAAGGGACACTTCTAGTTTTTAAACTCTTTCTCCATTCAATTATTTGTTTCTCTTTGAATCCCTTTTGGTCTAACACTGTTCCAAAACCAAGACAAAGAAAGATTGGCAAGACTGATTTACAGGGCTTTCGTTTGATACACGCTAATGTGCAAAAGGCACCCAGCCTCAGCAGGTGCATCAAGTCGACCTCAACTGACCATGGTGGCCGATGCTCAGGAATCAAAACTCTTGGAAGGATAAAATCAAATTAAAGCGCCTATAAAGGCAATTGAAGTTGAAAGGATTGAGTTTCACATGGCTAATCGCCTCAGCAAAGTCGAAGAAACCAAGGTACCCCCAAATGCTCTAAAATTGAAATTGGAAGAAAGAAGACAGAAAAGAAAGGCCTACAAAGGCAAAATAAAGTTGGAAAGGTAAAGTCCCACACGACTAGCCATTGCAGTTAGGTTTGAGGATCAAAAAAAAAATCCCTGATGCTCCGAAAAAAAAAAAAAAAAAAAAAAAAAAAAAACAAAACAAAACATTGATTGAGGCCTGAACTACGTTTGACTTGATTCCGAAAGGATACGTAGGCAGCCTCTCCCTGAGGTTCAGTCACACCAACAATAAAATCCCATTCACCCTGAAATTGAAACCGGGGCACGTCGAGCAGTTTAGAAGTTAGTATCATCTACCTCTCTTTACCAAGCACAAGCCTTCAGATCAATTACCAAAGATAGTGGGAAACCAATAAGCGTCACAAATGGAGACCGGCACACTCTAAATTGAGAGAGATAAAATGAGAGTCTCGTCGGTGAAAACCTTCGGGCACCACGAGGCGACGGGAGTAGAGAAACCAAAATGAGAGAGCTTGTTTAGTAAAAACTCACAAAAAGTGCTATCAAGCGATGACAGGAAGAGAAATGAGAGAGGTCAGCCGGCGAAAACCCGCAAAGGGCGCTGTTGGCCGAAAGAGTGACCCCACCCAAGGAGGTTTCGGCAAAGTTCCACCAGGTTTGGAATCACAGATCCGTTCTGGTTGAGGGAAACGCAAGCTCATGGAAAGTCAGGCGTCCAGTCCAAAGAGCATGTCATGTCATTTAAAGCCAGCGTTATCTTCCTCAGATAAGTCTTTCTCGTCCCGAAGGGGGCACTCCTTTTCTGAAATTCGTTTTATCTTTTCTTTGTTTTTCTTCGAATCTCTTTTATGTTTAAGTCCAAGTTCTAGATGTACCGGAAAGGACAGGTGGCAAGTTTGGTTGCAAGGAATTCCGTTTCATGAAGGAAAACGCCTCGTTTCGTTGGTACGTTTGTCCAAGCCTGATGAATCATGATGTTTGATGGCGTTCAAAGTAAAGAGGAAAAAGAGAAATTTCCCCCAGCAAGTCCGCCTTCGGACGAATCCCCATAGAGTCTCCCTTTGTACAATCCCCCACAAAGTCTCCCCAATATATATAAAAAAAAAAAAAAAATCCCCGTTGGAATTTCCCCAGCACATCCCCAGCGAGTCCCTTTGTAAAAATTCCCCAACAAGCTTACCCCAACCAAGCCTAGAAAGCCCGCTTCGAAACAAATCCCCAGCATGCCCCATTGTACAAAAATCCACACAAAGAATCCACTTTGTAAATATTCCCCCATAGGGTTTCCTTTGTACAAATCCCCACAAAATACCTCCAATAAAATCCCCATTGAGAACCTCCAAGCAAAACGGGACACAAAAAAAAGAGCCTTACGAGGCAAATCATCACAGAATCTGGAAATACAAGCCTGAGCGGTCTAAAGGGTTTCGGCATATGAATCAAATCAATGGCGGGACTTCACAACAGAAATGAAGACGCAACAAAGCAACAGGGAACGATCAAGGTCACCAAACCGACCGTCATTTCTGAACTAACAATTGTTCTTTGTCTGAAAAGTTGAAACAGGTGTAATCCAAGACAACCGTGCAAGAAGCAGGTGTCGCCCAAAGAAGAAGGTACATGGGTACAAGAAATATTTTGGTAATAAGGAATTCACTCGAAAGGTAAGTTTCCACGGAACTCCCTTTTATCTTCTACTAAAACAAGAAAATTCAAAAAAAAAGAGGTCGCTTAGTATTCTCGAACTTTGTCCCCAGCCAATCAGCATTAGGGTTTTAAACCCTAAACTGAATTTTCCTTTTAATCAGCATTAGGGTTTTAAACCCTAAACTGAATTTTTCCTTTAGTCAGCATTAGGGTTTTAAACCCTAAACATAACTTTTCCCATTCAGCCAGCATTAGGGTTTTAAACCCTAAACTGAGCTTTTCCATGCAATCAGCATTAGGGTTTTAAACCCTAAACTGAATTTTTCCTTTAGTCAGCATTAGGGTTTTAAACCCTAAACTGAACTTTTTTCCTTTCAGCCAGCATTAGGGTTTTAAACCCTAAACTGAGCTTTTCCATGCAGTCAGCATTAGGGTTTTAAACCCTAAACTGACCCTTTTCCTTTAATCAGCATTAGGGTTTTAAACCCTAAACTGAACTTTTTTCCATTCAGCCAGCATTAGGGTTTTAAACCCTAAACTGAGCTTTTCCATGCAATCAGCATTAGGGTTTTAAACCCTAAACTGAATTTTTCCTTTAGTCAGCATTAGGGTTTTAAACCCTAAACTGAACTTTTTTCCTTTCAGCCAGCATTAAGGTTTTAAACCCTAAACTGAGCTTTTCCATGCAGTTAGCATTAGGGTTTTAAACCCTAAACTGACCCTTTTCCTTTAATCAGCATTAGAGTTTTAAACCCTAAACTGAACTTTTTTCCATTCACCCAGCATTAGGGTTTTAAACCCTAAACTGAGCTTTTCCATGCAATCAGCATTAGGGTTTTAAACCCTAAACTGAATTTTTCCTTTAGTCAGCATTAGGGTTTTAAATCCTAAACTGAACTTTTTTCCATTCAGCCAGCATTAGGGTTTTAAACCCTAAACTGAGCTTTTTCATGCAATCAGCATTAGGGTTTTAAACCCTAAACTGAATTTTCCCTTCAGTCAGCATTAGGGTTTTAAACCCTAAACTGAACTTTTCCTTTAGTCAGCATTAGGGTTTTAAACCCTAAACTGAACTCTTTTCCTTTCAGCCAGCATTAGGGTTTTAAACCCTAAATTGAGCTTTTCCATGCAATCAGCATTAGGGTTTTAAACCCTAAACTGAATTTTTCCCTTAGTCAGCAGTAGGGTTTTAAACCCTAAACTGAACTTTTTTCCATTCAGCCAGTATTAGGGTTTTAAACCCTAAACTGAGCTTTTCCATGCAATCATCATTAGGGTTTTAAACCCTAAACTGAATTTTTCCTTTAGTCAGCATTAGGGTTTTAAACCCTAAACTGAACTTTTTTCCATTCAGCCAGCATTAGGGTTTTAAACCCTAAACTGAGCTTTTCCATGCAATCAGCATTAGGGTTTTAAACCCTAAACTGAATTTTTCCTTTCAGTCAGCATTAGGGTTTTAAACCCTGAACTGAACTTTTTCCTTTGATCAGCATCAGGGTTTTAAACCCTGAACTGAACTTTTCCATTTAGTCAGCATTAGGGTTTTAAACCCTAAACTGAACTCTTTCCATTCAGCGTTTTAAACCCTAAACTGAGCTTTACCATGCAATCAACATTAGGATTTTAAATCCTAAACTGAATTTTTCCTTTAGTCAGCATTAGGGTTTTGAACCCTAAACTGAGCTTTTCCATGCAGTCAGCATTAGGGTTTTAAACCCTAAACTGACCCTTTTCCTTTAATTAGCATTAGCGTTTTAAACCCTAAACTGAACTTTTTTCCATTCAGCCAGCATTAGGGTTTTAAACCCTAAACTGAGCTTTTCCATGCAATCAGCATTAGGGTTTTAAACCCTAAACTGGATTTTTCCTTTAGTCAGCATTAGGGTTTTAAACCCTAAACTGAACTTTTTTCCATTCAGCCAGCATTAGGGTTTTAAACCCTAAACTGAGCTTTTCCATGCAATCAGCATTAGGGTTTTAAACCCTAAACTGAATTTTTCCTTTCAGTCAGCATTAGGGTTTTAAACCCTGAACTGAACTTTTTCCTTTGATCAGCATCAGGGTTTTAAACCCTGAACTGAACTTTTCCATTTAGTTAGCATTAGGGTTTTAAACCCTAAACTGAACTCTTTCCATTCATCCAGCATTAGGGTTTTAAACCCTAAACTGAGTTTTTTCCGTTCAGCCAGCATTAGGGTTTTAAACCCTAAACTGAGCTTTTCCATTTAGTCAGCATTAGGGTTTTAAACCCTAAACTGAACTCTTTCCATTCAGCCAGCATTAGGGTTTTAAACCCTAAACTGAGCTTTTTTCTTCCAGTCAGCATTAGGGTTTTAAACCCTAAACTGAATTTTTCCTTTCAGTCAGCATTAGGGTTTTAAACCCTGAACTGAACTTTTTCCTTTGATCAGCATCAGGGTTTTAAACCCTGAACTGAACTTTTCCATTTAGTCAGCATTAAGGTTTTAAACCCTAAACTGAACTCTTTCCATTCAGCCAGCATTAGGGTTTTAAACCCTAAACTGAGCTTTTTCCATGCATGTCAGCATTAGGGTTTTAAACCCTAAACTGAACTTTTTCCTTTAGTCAGCATTAGGGTTTTAAACCCTGAACTGAACTTTTTCCTTTAATCAGCCTTAGGGTTTTAAACCCTAAACTGAACTTTTTCCATTCAGCCAGCATTAGGGTTTTAAACCCTAAACTGAGCTTTTTCTTTCCAGTCAGCATTAGGGCTTTAAACCCTAAACTGAACTTTTCCTTTCAGTCAGCATTAGGGTTTTAAACCCTAAACTGAACTTTTCCCTTTCAGTCAGCATTAGGGTTTTAAACTCTAAACTGAACTCTTTCCTTTAGTCAGCATTAGGGTTTTAAACCCTGAACTGAACTTTTTCCTTTAATCAGCCTTAGGGTTTTAAACCCTAAACTGAACTTTTCCATTCAGCCAGCCTTAGGGTTTTAAACCCTAAACTGAACTTTTCCATTCAGCCATCATTAGGGCTTTAAACCCTAAACTGAACTTTTCCTTCCAGTCAGCATTAGGGCTTTAAACCCTAAACTGAACTTTTCCCTTTCAGTCAGCATTAGGGTTTGAAACCCTAAACTGAACTTTTCCCTTTCAGTCAGCATTAGGGTTTTAAACCCTAAACTGAACATTTCCCTTTCAGTCAGCATTAGGGTTTTAAACCCTAAACTAAACTTTTCCTTTAGTTAGCATTAGGGTTTTAAACCCTAAACTGAATTTTTCCTTTGGTCAGCATTAGGGTTTTAAACCCTAAACTGAACTTTTCCCCAGTTGGTCAGTATTAGAGTTTCAACTCTAAACTGAACCTTTCCCCAGCTAGTCGATATTAGGGCTCCAACCCTGAACTGAGCATGCATATCCTCTTTCATCAATTTTATTAACTTCCTGGCGAATAATTCACGAAATTTTCCTAGTGAAACTGGGGCAGAAAATTTCGTTCATTTGTTTTTCCCGCAGGTCTAACCTCGAGCCACACGGATCGAAACGACCCACAAGATGAGTCTCAACTCAGAATCTAAGAAGAAAAAGAAAAAAGATGTCCCGAGACACCGGAGAAAATGGAAGGCGGATCGCTCCAAGATTTGATCAAGGTCCCGAGTTCTACCTACCCCGTCATATTCAGTATCGTAGAAATAAATAGGCGCCTACAACTTGCAAGCATCAAGATTCAGATCGGAGTCTACAAGTAGAATCAGCTAAGACCCAAGATCAAGTCGCAAAAGAATCATAGATAGGAATCTTGTAACTAGCAGTTGACATGCATATAAGTGTTTAGTTCAGTTTCAATTTTTCTTTGGTTGTAATAAGGCGGTCAGTAAAGCAGCGGTGACAACAGCAACAGCAGTAACAGCAAGCATTGCAATCCCATGGTAGTCCCAGCTACCCAAAGTTTCCCGAACTACATTAACCTGATTCCCCTTTAGCCAGGGATATGTAGGAAACCTTTGAAGCAGAGGTTCGGTTAAATATTTTTTTAAAAAAAAATGCTTCACACGGACTACTCGGATAGGCAAAAATCGCTCACTTTATCTTTGCGCGAAAACCCTTCGTGTCTTCGGGCAAAGAGGGGCAGCTGTAAGCACGTGATTTTTGCCCTATATGAGAAATACTCCCAGAAAAAGCAAAATAAAATGATTTTCCTTGGTGTGCAATTTTGAGTATTTTTGTGATATTTTTGGATAATTATTTGTATTTGTCTGTGTTTGCTTATTTGTTAAATTAATAAAAAATATAAAAATATGTCGCATTTTGCACGTAGGATTTCATTCTACAATTGTTAGTAATTAAATTAGTTTTACGAAAATTAAAATTACAAAAAATAGGCATCTTTTGCATTTTTAGCATTTAATGTCCAAATGAACAATTTTATGCTTTATTATTACTTAATTGTGCGTTAATTATTATTGGGAGTTAATTTGCGATTTTATAACTTAATTTAGTTCTTAATAATAATTTAAGTATTTTTATAATTTAGTTTTATAAAATAAAAGAAGAAAAGATAACAAAAATACAAATAAAAATCGGATTGGGCCACTTCTTCAATTTTCAACCCCAGGCCCAAACATTTGTCCAACCTTCTCCATGACCCAGTCCATCTCCACATGGGTCGACCCGGTCCACCAAATTAACCCAATCCATAACCCAATACCCCTATCTTGCATTTCAAAGACACAAAACAAAAGAAAAAAAAAAAGAACAAAAAAACCCTAAAAAGAGACCTAAACCATCCGCCCCCATTTTTGGTTTCTTCTTCTCCAAAAACAAAAAACACCCCAAGCCATCCATGGCTACCTCCCCTTCCACACGAGCAGCTCCCATGGCTGCCTCCCTATCGACAACACACGCACACACAAGCTCCACCTCCCTCGCGTCCAAGTAAACCCCGCGACTGCTGCGTCTCCGCCGAGCTCAAGCTTGAGCTCGACGTCCATGGTCACCACTGCTGCGTCGTCGTCGTCAACCACCATCACGTCCAAACAGACCCAGCTGCCCCCGACCTCGTTCCAGCTTCATCGGAGCTCATCGTTGCTACTCCTCCGGCAAACGCCACTGTTTCAGCAGCTACTGCTGCGTCTTCCCGTTCCAAACGTGTAGCGGGCTGCTGCTGCGGTGTTCTTCGCCGTTGGTTGCTGCCGTGCTGCTGCTTTCACTTCATCTTCTTCAGCTTGAGCAAATGTTTAGATATTTCATGCCGAGACTGCTTCGCTTGGTCGAGACTGCTTCGCCTTCGCGCGAACAACTGAACGAACCTTCATTGATGCGGCGTCGACCACTAGCCCTCATGACTGCTGCCCGTTCCGCCATGGACGTCGTCCACAGCTGCCTTTGCTGCTTCACTTCTGCCGCGCCAACTGCCGATATAGCTTCGGTGTGGATTCAGTTGTCAACTGCCGATATAGCTTCTTAAGTTCGTTCATCGTCGTGTGGTCGAACTTTGGTCGAAGTTCGTCGAGTCAGTCCATACATATTTCATGTCAGTCCGGTTAGTAGATTTTTGAGTTTTATTTTGTCCGTATTTTGTTTTGATATTTTCGAATCTAAAATCGGAAAATGTTTGTTTTGTTCATGTAAAATCGGTAAACATTTGATTTTTGGTTTTGTTCATGTTCATGTGTTTTAGTTGAATTAATTTTCAGATTTCAAATGGAAGTTAATTAGTTATTTTTCATGTTTATTTCATGTTTGTATTATTGTTTAAGTGAATATTTGTTAGTTTAATGTTTGCTAGATTCAAATTAAAATTTAATTGATTATTTCTTCAATTTGTTTCATGTTGTTATGTATTTTCCAGAAAATATTAATGTTGTTTGAGTCATGTGAATCCGTCATGTTTTGTTGTTTGAAAAATAGATTTAATTCATGTTCATCTTTGTTTGAAGTTCATGATTAAATCCAGTGATTTAATGTGAGTTTATATTTGTCTTTAATTTGTTAATTTAGTATTTTGTTGTTTGTATTGTTGTGTTCTTGCTCATACATTCATGGTCTAAATTAACCAGGATTGGTTCCCGATATGGTTAATTCATTCCATTGATTTTGAGTTGTTGTTGTTCATCGTGTTCATATAATTGTTGTTGAAAATTGTTGAGAAATTGGTCATCTTGACTATATTTTGGTCAAGTTATGATTAATTGAGTGTTTAGAGCTGATGGGGGTAATTTGGTAAATTGCATTGCATTCAGGGGTAGATTTGTAATTGCAATAAGGTCGGAGGGGTAGTTTGGTAATTGAACATTATTTTTGATTCTTTATGTTAAGCATGGGGGACAAATATAATGGGGTGGAGTTTTTGATGTACTTGTTTAATATAATGGGGGACAAGACAAAACATAATGGGGAGGAATCTTGCACTTGTTTAATGTAGGCATGGGGAACATATTGTAATGGGTTGGTAATGTGACATTTATTTAATATAGGCATGAGGGACAAAGTTTTAAAATAAAGAAAACATTTGATAGTGGGACAAAGCATGCCATTGGGGGAATAATTTGGGTTTAGGAATTCAAGGCAAAGTCTTGCTATAAATATAGAGTCATTTCTTGACATTGGGAAGGAGACTTGAGAGTTTTAAGAGAGATTTTTGGGGGGAGAGAAAAAGAGTTGAATATTATTGAGAGGATTTTTAGAGAGAGTTGACAGATTCTTTTTACACTTGAGAGTTGACATACTTTTATACTTGGAGAGAGTTTGTGATAGTAAAAGAGAAAGACAATTTGAACTTTCACTCGAACAATTCTGTTTGCTTTTCTTCGAGTGTTATTCAAAAGTCAAAAACTACTGCATCTCGTATCTTTTCTCTCTTCTGCTTTGACTGCGATTGTACTTTTGCACTGCTGAGTTTTCAATCTGTTACTGGGTTATTCTACTGGTTTTTACTGGTTTTGCGGTGTTGCTGAACCTGCTGTTGCCGCGTTATTACTGTTGCTGACTCCTACTTCTTTTGTTCTTGTACTGCTGTTTCCAGGTACACATTTGTATACTCTTGGCTTGAAGCGAAAAATGAAATATTAATCAGGCTCCTGTTCCTGTTGAATTCGTTTTTTTGGATCTGTGTTTGAATATAATTTTCCTTTCTTTATATAAAAATGTAGTCGATTTATTAATAAGTAATGGATTGCATATGTATAATTTCTTCATCTAATAATGTTAGTTGAATTAATCTGTTTTTGATATTATTGTGTATCTATCTCATGCTCTAGTATTAGTAAATAATAGAATGTAGAATTAAAGCAGTTTTTCCTTGTACAAACGCGATCGCAATTTTCCGTTCACATTAGTCGTAACTTAATAAATAAGTTAAGTTTTTCAGCATGTAAATAATTAAGAAATTTTCTTTTATTTTAGAGATGAACTTAATAGAAAATATAGTCACTGTAGGTTTATCCTTTTAAATAAAAATGAGACGAGCCTCGACAAACAAAAATGCACAAGCTGCGGGGCCCTCTAAATGTATATATTAAAATACTTAGAATTCGGGACAGGCCGTTTAGCGAATTTTACGGCCTTCCCAAAATAACAATACGCTAGTTGCTTTAGGCGCACCTTTAATAATTTAACCTTCTTAAACACGGGTGCACATTGATGTGACCCAAATCCGAATCTCAACGGAGTCAAAATGTGTCGACGACCACGGGTGCATTGATTGTGACGTGGTTCGAGATGCATTTTCACGACGTTGCAATTCTATAAAAATAAATGATAATAATAAAAGCGGTTTAAACTTAATAAAAGCACGTAAGTCATAACATATATTTAAATCAAATATTTAGCAATTATAACAATTTAAGCGACCGTGCTAGAACCACGGGATTCGAGGGTGCCTAACACCTTCCCTCGGGTCAACAGAATTCCTTACTTAGAATTTCTGGTTCGCAGACTTCATTTGGAAAAGTCGAATATTTTCCTCGATTTGGGATTCAAGATAAACCGGTGACTTGGGACACCAAAAGCCAAACCTTTCCCAAGTGGCGACTCTGAATTAAATAAATAATCTCATTTCGAATATTGTCACTTAAATTGGAAAAACTCCCTCGTGCATTTAACCCTTCGGGGCGGGCGCGCAAAAAGGAGGTGTGACAGTAGTCGACACATACCCTAATTTTTCCATCTTTCTTCGGCACTGGTACCACATTGGCCAACCAATCGGGATATCGAGTGACCCGAATAACTTTTGCCTGCAGCTGCTTGGTTACTTCTTCTTTGATCTTCACACTCATATCCGTCTTAAACTTCCTCAATTTTGCTTGACAGGGGGTATGTCGGGTTAGTGGGCAATTTGTGAACCACTAGATCGGTGCTTAATCCCAGCATGTCATCATATGACTACGCAAAAACATCTTTGAACTCAATGAGTGCTTTGATTAATTCCTCCCTGATGTTTGACTCAATGTGGATGCTGATTTTGGTTTCCCTGACATCGTCTGCATCCCCTAGATTGACAGCTTCAGTGTCATTCAGATTAGGCTTGGGTTTCTCTTCGAACTGGCACAATTCTCTGTTTATTTCTTCGAAGGCTTCATCCTCGTCGTATTCGGACTCATCATCATACTTGATCTCTTGTACAATTAAGTCGGAGTCAGATTGATTTTTTAGACTAGGTCGAAGATCCGTTGTGCATGCCATGTCTTAGAACCAGTAAAAAGAGAACGGTTCAGAAAGAGAAAGGAATAAAATAATATTAAAACAAGATAAGAAGAGAAAATTCTCATTTTATTAAAAATGCGGGATAACAGGGTTCACACTTTACAAAAATAAAATGAGATTTGGATTACACCCTGAAATACTTAAAAAAAACAAGAAAAAAAATCAAAGCCTACTACCAGGACTCCCCCCGGGTAGGAAGAGGAGTAGCCGTCCAATTGTTGGTATTGGCCTTAGGCCCCACAAACTGTATGTCTGCATTGCTGGAGCCCTCTCCAACTTCTATCACATTGACATCAGCGAACAACATTTCGAAGCTCTGATTCAAATCCCCGTCCATCCCAATCAATGGTCCGAGAATTTTCGGGACCGGTGACCCCTTGGCACTTGCTCTAACAAAGGATCTGGAGAGACGCGGAATTGGTTTGGGAAGAACTCAAACTTTCTTCTTCATTTTCCGTGCTCGCTTTATATTTGCCGCAGTAGGTTTGAACCCCAGTACAAAGGTATCTAAATTCTTGGGCAAGGAGACAGGTTAAACAATCCCCTGAAGCTCAGCCCCCAGACCTTTTCCTGGCACAAACCCATTACCTAGCATCTCTGAAACCATCATGACGGTTGTGGGAGCTATCTTGGGGAGTGGGAGGTCTTCGCCTTCAGAAGTTTTATCCACTAAAACCCCATCGAAAACCTGGTACACCCAAGGCCCTTTGTCGTCACCCATTTCTATGAATGGCATAATGGCACCTCCCATGGTGCACGCAGTGTCTTCCCCATGCAGCACGGCATCTTGTCTGTCCCATTCAAACTTGACCATTTGATGTAATGTGGATGGCACCGCTTTGGCCGCGTGGATCCACGGTCGTCCCAACAAAAGGTTATAAGATACCGCGGCATCCAATACCTGGAACTCCATAGTAAACTTGACCGGGCCGATGGTCAACTCGAGTATAATACCCCCCACGATGTCTGTTCCACTTCCGTCAAATCCTCGGATGCAAATGCTATTCTTGTGGATTCTATCATGGTCAATCTTCAACTGGTTCAGTGTGGATAATGGACAAATATTGGCACTTGAACCGTTATCCACCAACGCCCGAGTAACTGCCAAATCATCACATTTGACAGTCAAGTAGAGAGCTTTATTATGTTCCGTGCCCTCTATTGGCAAAACGTCATCAGAGAACGTTACCCTGTTTACCTCAAAATTTTTGTTAGCAATCGTTTCAAGGTGGTTCACTGAAATTTCGTTGGGCACATGAGCTTCATTTAGTATCTTCATCAGGGCCCGACGATGCTCGTCCGAATGGATCAATAGTGATAACAACGAGATCTGGGCCGGTGTTTTCTTCAATTGTTCGACAACGGAGTAATCCTGCACTTTCATCTTTTTTAGGAATTCCTCCGCCTCTTCTTCTGACACGGGTTTCTTTGTTACTGCTGGGTTGGACCTTCTCAACTCCACTGGAGTAAAACACCGTCCCAATCGAGTCAGTCCCTGCGCCTCACAACTATCCTCCTCCACTTGCTTTCCCTTGTACATTACCACTGCCTTTTCATACTTCCAAGGCACAGCCTTGCTATCAATCACTGGCAATTGGACTACCGGCTTTATGATGACCGGTTCCCTGTAGACCCCTTTCACAACAACTACGGGTGCAGATGATGCTCCCGATACTACCAATTTGGTTGGCTCTGGTTTCTTTGCTGCGGTGGATAGATTCTTCCCTAATATCACCACTGGATTGACATCTTCTCCCTTTAACTGTACCCCTGCTTCCCCACCGGTCGATTTTTCTTTCGGAGTGGCACGGATCATCATCACTGTCTGTGAAGGTTTCTTTGGCTCCCCTCCTTCGTGCACAAGCTCGATCATGTGAGCTTCGTGGTGCGCTGGCAATGAGTTATGGTTGATGTTGGGTGCCTCCGGCGTCTGGACCTCGATCTTGTTGGCGTCAATGAGATCTTGTATTACATGCTTCAACCTCCAACATTTTTTGGTATCGTGCCCTAGCATTCCTGAGCAGTACTCGCAGCTTATCGATCGGTCCACATTTTGGGGTGGGGGGTTTGGCAACCTAGGCTCGACAGGACTCAACAAACTTAATTGCCTCAACTTGTGGAACAAGGCGGTATAGGTTTCTCCCAACTCCGTAAAGGCTCTCTGTCTCTGTAGCCTTTCATTTCTAGAAGCTAGATTTCCTCGGAAACCTACCCCTGGAGGGTTCCTGTAGGCCCTTGGTGGAGGATAGGCATTTTGGGGAGCCGGCGCGCGCCATTGCGGGCGAATCGGAGGCTAAGTGTATGTTTGGGCTTGGTGCACGGAGAAGTGTGGTTCTTGAGGTGGATAGTAGTGTTGTGGTGGGCTGTATGGGGAATATGGATAATTTGGATTGTGGGGTATGGGTTGGTTGTAGTATGGTTTGCTGGACCTGGACCAACTGCGTGCCTCAACCATGGCAACTTCTTCTTTCTTTTTCCTTCCCAACGCACCTCCCGTGCCGCTCTGAATAGCCTGAGTTGTTGCCTTAAGCGCCGAGTAATTCGGGATTTTATCGGACTTCAGTCCCTCCTCTATCATAACCCCTATCTTTACTACTTCATTGAAGGATTTTCCAACTATCGTCACCAAGTAACCAAAGTAAGTTGGATCCAGCATTTGCAGGAAGTAGTCCACCATTTCCCCCTCTCTCATGGAAGGATCAACCCTGGCTGCCTGTTCTCTCCAGCGTAAACCGAATTCACGAAAGCTCTCCCCAGGCTTCTTTTCGGTCCTCAGTAATGTGAGACGGTCAGGGACTATCTCGAGATTGTATTGGAAGTGACCTGTGAAAGCCTGCGCTAGATCATCCCAAGTGTACCACCTGCTGGGATCTTGTCTGGTATATCATTCCAATGCCGATCCACTTAATCTTTGGCCAAAGTAAGCTATCAGTAGCTCATCTTTGCCGCCTGCTCCTCTCATTTTGCTACAAAAGCCCCGTAAATGTGCCATAGGATCACTGTGCCCTTCGTATAAGTCAAACTTGGGCATCTTAAAACCTGCCGGCAATTGAACATCGGGGAAGGGACACAGATCTTTGTAGGCCACACTAACTTGGCTGTCCAATCCATGCATATTCCTGAAGGATTGCTCCAGGATTTTCACTTTACGGAGCACTTCATCCTGCTCTGGATTCTTAGCTGGCCTCTCAGTTTCCGTAGGGAACTAAGGGTGAGGGGTGTAAGTGTATGGCTCGGGTGCTTTAAAGGTTGGTTCAGGGGGATAATACTGGTTATCGTGAGCCTGAAACAACGGCTCGCTGGAGGATCTTTGCAGTGTGGCTGGTGGAGGTGCCCCGAAGACAGGGATGATTGGCGGAGGAGGGTTTTGTTTGGGCGGTGGAGCTTGGGGATTACAGGAAGTTTCCCCTTGACAGTATTGGGCAATGGGGAAGTTCGTTGATGGACCAGTGGAAGGGTGTTCCGGAGTTCGAGATGGCAAAAGGGGAGGAGTAGGGGGAAGGGTTGGTGATGTTTGTTCCCTAGCCCAGGCTAGGTGCATCCCCGCTATCTCCTGTCTCAACATGTCTACCTCTTCTTTCATTACTTGCATCTCTGTCTTTTCCTCCTCGACACTTTTGTCCGAACCAGACATACTTTTCAGAATGGACCCTTTAGATCTTGTGTGATAGTGGTACTATGCCAGAATGTTCTAACGAGCTAACTGTTTCGAAACTTCTTTCTCTGGTATAAACAACAAACTTGTTAGCGTTAGAGCTTAACACATAGTGTGATTTCACGTTGGGGATGCAATGTTCCTAAGCAGTTAACCATTTCTAATATGTTTTTGCTCCAACCGCATGCATCATCCCGACTTGTTTTATTTGTGCCTTTAAAGTGTTTTGGGAACCCTCCGCTTTCCTCTCTATTATTTTTCTTTTCTTCTTTCTTTTCTTCTCTTTTTTTTTAGTGGTGGTCGAATCTTATGTGGATTGCCTACGTATCACGTCCCCGCGTGAATCATACCGGGCGTAGTTCTGCCACAAAACGTGAAAAATAAAGACATCATCTCAAATTTTTAATTTTTTTTATTATTATTATTATCAAAACAACGCAACAACATTTTTGAAGAGAAAATTTGAAACACACCATAGCCTTTAACCAAATATAGATTACAGCAGACAAACGGACTCCAAAGTACAGAAAATACAAACTCCAGAGTGCTTAACATGACTCGATAAACAAAACACATGGGAAGATAACAAACTCATAAAGACAACAAACAACAGGTTCGAACTAGGGATACATTAAAGCTTTCAGTTTAGGTGCCCGCGAGGCATCGTTCGGCCTTTCCGTGGGCTTTGGTGAAAGACCCCTTCGTAAGCTCTTCAATTCACCCATGATATGGTGGACGTAACCCATGACGGAGGAGAAGAGGGTATCCCGGGGAATTTGCTCACATGTTAGGCACCTCATGTAGATGTAATGCCCAATCTCATCAATTCTACCCCGGATGTCATCCCTTTCTCTGAACAACTGCTCTATTCGCTGGTTTTTTAGTCCAAGTACTTGAGCGTTGTCGACGAGTTGATCCTGGAACCTTTCCATTTGTTCTTCCATTCTGGCCATTAGATCATAACAACGTCTTCTGTCTGTCCTGGCATCTCGGGCTTGTTTAAAGACTCGTTCCTGGAGAGTGGAGTTGGTTTCCCTTAATAGCCCAATGCTTATTTCACAATCCCTTATGACTTGTTGTAGATGCTTTCTCCGTGCCATTATACCTTTCGCCCATCTGACCCGCATTCTTGCTAGGCACGCCTCGGATATTTCCAAACCTTCTTGGCTTTCACTGACTTGATTTCTCAATTCTGCTATCAACCTTTCATCGGAGCGACGTTTCTGTCGGTCGTTGTTACTCTTACTGACTTGGCGAATTCGGGCTCTCAGTGCCTGGTTTTCTTTGGTCAATTTATTCTTTTCACCCTGCTCCGAGGTAACTTGCATGCTGTTCTCAAATTTAAGCCTTTCAACTTGTCGCTTCAACTTCCCGATTTCAGCCCGGTAACCTTTTTCTCTCGCCAACCAACCCCATTGTTCTTGCGAATCATCCGTAAATTGTTGGACATGAGCTCTTTTAGCAAGTCTCTAACGCCTCTGGAACCTTTTTCCGAACCAAGCATTGTATTTTGGGTCTACCTCACCCTTAGCCAGTTCTCGAACCATAGTCTTGGGCTCAAGGAATCTACATTCGTGCCACAACTTTCTAATTTTCCCTTCGGGGAATATGGCATGCTTTCTTAGATCCTCATCAGTGGGAATTACATGAAATCTTCCTAGCTGGCGCAATACCCGATGAGGAGCATATGGTTGGATACTGCGAACTCCCATCAAAAGAATATGACATTCCTCGGCCGCCATGTATATTACCTCAGTATCAGGCAACCACCCAAATGCCCATTCAATTTGGTTGGCAGTCATTGACCTTAACCGTGCAAGCCATGCTTCGACACCTTCGGTGAATACAACGCTTGTCATCCGTTTCTCAAAACCACTGATAGAGTTTTTTCGGTCAACCTATGATTCATGTATCCTACTCGGTGACAGAGGTGTTCTTGCATCCACAGCTGGAGTAATAGATTGCATCCCTGGAAGAAATTGCCTCCTTCTCGGCATATAGTTAAGGCTCGGTAGATTTCGGACAAAACCAAAGGGACCACAGTGCTGTTAGTTTTTTTGATTGCAACATCAGCCATCCCTACAAGGCCTATCTCTATTTTCTTATCTTTGCGTGGACAAACCACGATCCCCAAGAATGCTGTTGTGAATGCCAAAGTACATCTCGCCTCCCACTTGTTCCTGTTCCCAGCATGAGTTAGTCCGAGGTTAGGCTCTTCAAAACCCTGAGGAGCACCATATCGTTGATATAAGAATTGGAGAGCGCAACATCCTCTCGACAAATCATCATTTTGCAACTTCCTACTAATGTTTAGCAAATCCAAAAACCCGTGCGGAGATACCGGTCTTGGTGAAAGCAAATATTGTCCCCTTAATTTTTCATTCAACCCCACATATCCTGTGATTTCCTCTAGTGTAGGTGAAAGTTCAATGTCAACAAAACGGAATACATTGCAGGTTGGGTCCCAGAACGGTATTAGAGCCTCGATGATATCTGTCCTCGGCTTGATATTCAACAGATTGACAAAACCTCCCAAAATTCTTCCCACTATCTCTTTACTATCGTCTTTCAGATCATTCCACCACATGTGGAGTTGTAGAGGGACCTCGCTAAAGACTGAGAACGGTTCATTTTGATTTGTGCTCATCCTGCACATTTATTAAGGTGATTAAAGAAGGAAAAACTTTTATTCGACTCAAAACAAAACTATCTATATTGCATTTTCAATTTTGAAGATGAAGGACTCGGTTTTCAGATACGGCCTTTCAGCACTTCGGGGACGAAGATTTTAAGGCTGTGTAGGTCTACCGGTCAAAAAATCACAAAATGGCCGTTTGTGCAAATTCAGCCTTCCGGTGTCCCTTTCGAGAACATTCGGCTATTTATGGCAAAACATCCCTACTCGATTTATTTTTTCTTGCCCTTTTCAGCGTAAAAAACACGGTATTGCAAACACGGCCTTTTAACGCCTCTAGGACGAAGATTTTTAAGGTTGTGTGGGTCAACTTGACCAAATCTAAAAAAATGACCCAAATGTGGTTGTTTATGCAAAGTCAGCCTTCCGGCGTCCCTTTCGGAAACATTCGGCTATGTTTTGACAAAACAGCGTCACCCAACTTTTTTATGATGAAAATAACATTTGACATATTTTGGCTATTTTAGCAAAAGGGGAGGTTGGACCCGATTAGGGCTTCCTACGTATCTCACATCCGGTGAGAATCAAACCGGCGTAGTTCGCCAAATTAAACAAACTATTTTAAAACATGACTTTTTTTTATTATTTAATTTTTAGCATTTCAAGCAAAATAAATGAATAAAAAAAACTACTTTTAAAAACAACATATTTTCGCTTCCGTTGGCAAATAAACTATTTTGAAACAAAAATCAAGACTCTTTTTCTTTTCCCATAACAGAACAAACTATTTTTTTCATTTTTCATTTTTGTAGACCAGACAAACTAAAATGATAGACCTTTTTTTTTGTTTTTTTTTGTTTAAATTTCTAACATTCCCGAGATTCAGAAGCCGGTCAACATGCAAGCCCGAGCAAATAAATATACAGAAAACAAATAGGATGCATCAGGATGGTCTTTTCATTTCAGGTTGCTAGCCCTAGATGGACCCAACCCCTGTGTTGAGTCCCCTAAGTCAACATGCACATGATGCAGATAAGCGTTCCTACTAGGGATCCGATATGAAATTGAGTTATTCTAGGTTCAAAACCTGGGTGTTTGTTCTAGACCTGGCTTACCCGAGCGGACAGCTCGAGACGAGGGGGAGGAAACAATCCGGGAATACAGAAGCTTCGCCGGCTTTGCAACTTATCCAAACCTCGTTATAAATTGGGATTTGACACTATATAGAAAAGAAGTCGTACGAAGTACACCCTTCTTCATGATTCAGAAGACTTAGAGGGGGGATGGGTTTCGGCACAGTTTATATACAGTTCACATAATATCAAAGCGGTAAAAGGCAATCAATTAGCACATTAGGCACATATCATGTAACAAAATCAAACAAAGCCAAATACAACAATTATTCCAAGCTCGAATTCTGAACCCTGAACAAAACATTCTGGGTTCCAGTCCCCAGCAGAGTCGCCAGAGCTGTCACACCTCCTTTTTCCGCCCTGCGAGGGGTAAAGGCGTTTTTCCAATTAAAGGACAATCGAAACGGGATTTATTATTAAGATTCAGAGTCACCACTTGGGAGATTTATGGTGTCCCAAGTCACCGGTTGAATCCCGAATCGAGGAAAAGAATGACTCTGTTTAACAGTCCGCGAACCAGAAATCCGGATAAGGAATTCTGTTAACCCGGGAGAAGGTGTTAGGCATTCCCAAGATCTGTGGTTCTAGAACGGTCGCTCAACTGTCATGTTCAACTTATTTACTTGATTTTAATACTTGTTGTAACTTATGTGCTAATTTTAACTTTTAACCACTTTTATTTAATTTATTAAAGAAAATTGAACATCGTCTGAGACATGTCTTTAGATTGCGCCGCATGAAATGAACCCGCAATCCTGAACACATCTGATTCGATGTTTTGGGATTCGGATTTGGGTTGCATGAAATGCACACCCGAATTTAAGAAGGTGAGATTATTAAACACGCGCCTAAAGAGCCTATCGCGTTCTTATTTCTGGGGACGGCCATGAAGTTTGCTAAACGGCTCCTCCCGAAGTCTAAGTAGTTAAAATGTACATTTATTGAGGGCCCCGCAGTTTGTACCTTTTTATTTGGCGAGGCTCGTCTCATTTATTTTAAAAGGATAATCCTAAAATGACTACATTTTCTCTATTAAGTTCGTCTCTAAATACGAAAGAAGAAAAAGTCTTCATTGATTTATATGCTTAGCGAGTTCGGGCCTCTTATTAGTTATTAGGTTTACACTAGAGGCTAATAGAAAAATGCACTCGAACTTGAAAAATGGAAGATTGTTTCGTGCCTTATTCTATAAACAAACTACTAAAGCTGAAATTATAATATGCATACGAGGTTGACAAAAACGCTAAAACAGACCAACCATTCTCCAAGTTGATTTGAACTATCATTTGTATGTGATTGAGACTAATGGAATTAAACACGAACCTATTTAAAATCTGCCTTAAACACCGAAACTAATTAGAGATGAAATCTAAACAACTAATCCATTAACTATTTGTTCATTCTACAAACTACAATTGGATCTGCAACTGACGACTACCACTATAGCTAAAAAAACAGTCCCAATTAAGTAAAAGAGTACCTCATGCATTCTTATTAAGTTACAAAAATGAAACTATACAAATATTTATCACATAATTGGTTAAACTATAGGTACACCACATGATACATTAATTCCCATAAGCATTTCATTTCACTTGCACACCTCCCAGCTACATCATAGTCTATTCGAAAGTGTACCTGGTATTGAAATAAAAGAGGAAGAGGGTGATGATAAGCAGAGCAGTATGCAACAACATAGCAACACAGTCAACAAAACAGCCACAGACTAGTAACAGTAACAAATAACTAGTGCAGCTTTGAGTGTTAAAAGAACTCCAACAGAAACATGTGAAAAACCTCAGAAAAACCAATAAAACAGTACCAGCTACAGTCCTGATGTTCAACAGAGTAACAGAAAAGACCTCTTTTTATCTCTCAAACTACTCTTTTAGCTCTGGAAAATTAGCTCAACTTTTAGCCTATTTCAACTCAATATCTTCTGACTTATGAAGATTCCAAACTAGCACAGTAGAACCTTTTTTCTTCTTCCTCTCCCCAAATCTGTTTTTTTTTTAAATACTCAACTCCTAACCTTCAAAATTTTGTCCCCCTCAATCTGTCCTCCGCCCTCTATTTATAACAAAGAAGTGTCTTTTAAAAGACCAGTCAGCCCCTTTTTTTTATTCAAACTTTAGCTTTTTCAGCCTGTATATTCTTTCCCATGTGCACTCCTTAATTCCCTTTTATCATTCAGCCCATGATATTCTGATTTCCACCTCAAACGATTTTTTTTTAAAATGGTGTCACCTCTTCACTTCTTTATTAAAAGCCCATGCTATTTCTGATTTCCAGCCAATAAAGGCACTTATCACTCCTACCATTGATCCCTATTTTATTCATTAGTTTAGTGGTATATTGGTATTATACTGACATACCATTAAAATTGAACAATTTTCGGGCTTTTAACATCCCAAAATACCTCTCTGGGAATCTGAACTATTGCCCTAACAGCTGATTTCTAACTGCTCCCTAATGTACTACAGCTATAACCAATTCACAACTAAATTCAAATAATGATTCGATCAAAATGTGATGCAGTATGAATCAAATTATTCTAACATTCAAACCTGAAAAACTAATCGACGACATTTATCCAATCGACTATACGAATCACATACATATAACAATTAATCGATAGACAAATAAAACTAAACAGGCCACTAAATGATTTCAGCGGCTTTGCACAAAACAGGGAACCTACATGAATTAACCACTCGACGATATTAATCAAATCGAATACATATCTTACCACCCGTATTTAACAATGGTCAGCAGAGGAGTCGACCAAATAAAAGGACTTATGAAGACGGAGAGAATTGAAAGAAAAATAACAGAAAAATCAACAAATTAACTAGACATGCTAACAAACACAAAATAGGATTCAAACAAGAACAGAAGGGAAAAAAAAACTTATCTTGGAAGCTCAAAAACAAAACGACCCAGGCTTGAACCAGACTCGATCATTTGAGGTCGAACGGACTTTAATCGAAGTGTTCTCAACTGAGAACACCTCGATTAAGGTCTATTAGACCCCAATCCTTTGTTGATTTGGACAGACCCCCATGGATTTGAGTTCTAGGGTTCTTGGGGCTCGGATTAGGGGTTCGAGCTTTTCTGGTTAGATTTGAACCAAACCAGGCTTGGTTTGGTCACGAGGGAGGTCGGGGGATTAACTAGCGTGAGTTTGGTTTGGATTGGGATAGATTAGGGTTTTGCTCGAATCTTCAAACGAAGATTCGAGACGATGGGGAATGATTCGAGGCAAGATGCTAACGGATTCGTGTTCAGGGTGGTTGGGTATATCAGGGGTGTTATTTTGGTGGTCATCGGCGTTGTGGTTGCCGGGTTTACGGCGAGAGTGAGGGGTGGCGGCTAGGGTTTGAAATGGGGATGTTTGGTTCGTCTCTGAGAGAGACGACGAAAGGGGGGGCTCGGATTGGGGCGGGGTAAGGGGTTAGGCTTATATACGTAAGGGGTGGTTTGATCCTGGCCGTTGGATCAATCAAGATCAATGGCCAGGATTAAGGGAGCTAAACAATACGGTGTCGTTTGGTTTAAGTAGGGGGTCGGTTCGAACCGGGCAACGGGTCGGGTACGGGGACGGGTAAAGCCATGGGATCGTTAGATTAGAATTGATGGACGACTCAGATCGAATGCCCTATCCGGCGTCGTTTGGGGGGCATCTCTAAAAAGACCTGGTTTGGACTAGGTCAATATAATTGGTTTGGGCCTGAATTTTGGTTTCACCCGGCTCAATCCGAGTTTCCTTGATACTTCACCCATTTTTCTTCTTTCTTTAATTACCAAAATTAAACAAAAATCCTAAATAAAAAACCAAAAATAAAATTACACATATTATTTAACACCTATAATAATTAACACACGAATTAAATATTAAATAAAATCACACAATGACAAGAAACACACATGCGTATTTTTTGTGATTTTATTTTAACCAAATTGTGGTTAATTAATTCCTAAATGTACCATTAATTCCTAAATGCATGCAACATGTATTTTTATATTTTTAACTATAGTAAGGTGAGCATTTACGGACAGAACAGTTATCAAAATGTCACGCAAATTCTCAAAATTGTACCCGAAGGTAACTCGTTTTATTTTTTCGATTTCTTTTGGAGTAGTTTCCGTGAAGAAAAAATTACGTGCTCACAGGGTGCAGTACCAGAAGAAGGGGAAGAAGTTGACGAGGGTGAGCCTCAGGTTGGCGGGATAGAACGAACAAGAAACCCAGAGGCATGGCAAGATCGTTTTGTGAGTGAGGTAGCCTACCATAAGTTCAGAGAATGGTGGCCTATGAGGAAATTGATTACAGAGCGGTGTTTTGTAGATAGAGACATCTTGCCTCACAACCCCAATGTGAGAAGGCAATTTAGAGAGAGAGAGAGTGAGCTGGGAGTACTTTTTAAACACCTGTGAGGATGCAAACGAGCAACTGGTCAAGGAATTCTACACCAATGTTTTCCCACATCAAGAAGGGCACCAAAATGACCAAGGTGCGGAATTTGAAAGTAGTATTTGACGGAAAAGCAATAAATGACTACTTGGGATTCAATAAGGAGGATGAATCACTGTATCTAGCAAAGATGGAATTAGGTGAGGAGGTCCGTCCTTGGTTGGCACAGTACCTGTCAATCCCAGGTACCACCCCCGATTGGTTGAATGCGGGAATAAAGATCTTAAGGAGAAGTTTGAATTTCGAGGCTAAGGGGTGGGAGACATTCATGTGCAGCAGACTGGACCCCACTACCCACGACAACTCACTCCTTCTCCACTGGGCAGTACTGGTAGCATCAATCATGGCGGGGTACCCGATTAACGTCGGGAATGTGATGTCTTGGGTGATTACATAGGTAGTAAGTGAATGTGATAGAAACTACCCTTTCCCCAGCTTCTTAACCATATACTTCACGGACCTAAAGGTAGAGAAGCGGAACTTTGACATCAAAGTGAAAGCAAAGGCCCCGTTCTCATGGTACAGTGACGACAACCCTAAAAGCAAGAACTACAAGGGAACAACCACTGCTGCAACTGGCCAGTCTGAAGAGTTAGTAGTGGTAGTGGCTCCTACTCAGCCTTCTTCCACCCCAGCAGACATGCCTCCTGGTCCATCCACTTCAGCAGTTCCAGATATACCCTCTACCCTAGCCTACCCAGTGACTGCCTACCGACTAAGTCAGGCCCTTCTCAGCATCAACAACTAGATATAGACAACTTCCTCTAAGTTGTTTGTCCTTACTACTACAGTGGTAGTTCAATCGGTACCTCCACCTACACAGGTCCCACAGTCTGTTGAGGACACTCTTAAGGATATTCTGGATAACCAGAAGAAAATCCTTGACACTCAGAAAGTTCTCACGGACGCTGTGGATTCTCATGGGAAAGCTCTTAAGGAGCTTGCTAGGGAGTCCAAGAAGATGAGAAAGACTCGGGCTTCCAAAGAGTCCGTGAAGGAGTTGCGGGTTGAGGTTGATAGGTTGAAGGCAAATCACCTGCCTTTGGACTTATTGCTAGATGACCCGGTGCCAGCAGCCCATCCCCAACCAGTGTAGTCAGAGAGGCCTCCAACAAGGAAGAGAGTGATTCCCCGTGCAGATGAAAAAATCATCCAGTTGGAAGACCCACCGGAGACCTCCTCCAGTCAGCCACATGATGCAGCCTAGGAGCCTGTCCAGGTCCAGACCCAGGTCCCAACAACAGAGCCACAGGTTACAGGGAGCCACTCTCAGGTTCCCGAGCATATTGAGGACCCAGGGACTGCTCAGGACCCCATGTAGACAGACAGGCCATAGGGAGTTTCTGTATCCTCTTCCCTTTTATTTTTGGTGCTTATTTTGCTTAGTTGGAATTGAGGACAATGCCAACTTTCATTTGAGGGGGTAGACCCTACTTTGGGTTAATTTGGATGACTGTATATATTTGACAGATTTTATGCTTTCTTTATTTTTCATCTGTGGTATGTATATAATTTCAGCACTTCATTACATTTTTTGTACTTTTTACTTTGGGTCTATATATAAAAGTTATGTTACATTGTATATATTCATCTCCCTTATTGTATATTCGATTAAACCCCCCTCTTGTAAATATTCATTTTACTTTCCGCAATTTTTTCTTTCTTAGCTTCTTATTTGTGTTCGTAGCTTTTTGTTTTGGATTTTTGCAATAAGCCTTTGGTATTATTAATGTCACGGTTCTTTCCAAAGGTAGAGTTTGTGTGAACCGGGTGGCTCTTCCCAATGACGGATGGCGTGACAACCTTCTTAAGGGTTTGAGTCCGTTTTTCTTTTTGTTTTTAGTAGTTAGTGGTAAGGGTACCTCAAGCAAAGCTTCACTTGGGCCTATCACATTTGCCTTTGATCTCATGGTCAAAAATAAATTGTTGTGTATAGGATAGTGAAAGTCGTGACCTTGAGACTCTTGTGTTGACTGATAATCATCAAGTAGTTTTTCGAGATTATTGTGTGCTCAAATCTTATCTAAGGTCGTTGTGGGCCCCCGACTCTGTGTCTTTAGCGATACTATAGCTTGTGTGGTGAGAAATTGCATTGCAAGTCCAAGTCCCGAGCCATTGGTCTAGAACTTGCCTTGAATGTTTGTTGAGGTGAAATCCTAAGCGTAATTTGACTTGAGACATGATTATAGGCTCTCCTTGATCCAAATGATAGCTTGAACACTTCCATATCCCACCAATGATAAAATCCCTAATCAACCCTTTTAAGCCTTAGACCTTTTTCCTTCAAGAACCATGATACAAGCCTTTACCCGTTCTAAAAGATACCCTCTCTTGGTACCCGATCTTTCCTTAGCATATGGCAAAAGTATAAGTCTGGGGAGAGAGATGAGGATTGCAACAAAGTGGTAAAAAGGTACAAAAGATGAAGAAAAGGAAAGGCAATGAAAAGGAAAGAAAAGCAAAAGGACAAAAAGAATGTTCAATGTGTAAAAGAATAAAAGGGATTCAAGAAAAGCAAAGAATGAAAGGTGTGAAAAGATGAGAAAAGAGAAAAGATTTGAAATAAACAAGAAAGAGTGATAGAGTGTCTCTCTAACCCCTTAGAAAGAAGTGAAATGACTTAAAAAGTCAAGTGAATGTGTGCCAAAATAAAGCAAAAGAAGTGCTTAAGGGAAGATGGAACCTACTTAGACCAAACATTTCCTACCCTGAACCATAAGCCTTCACTATGTCTCCACAAAAGCCCTATATGATCTTGAGTTGAATGAAGCTTACATTAGTGGTGACTCACATAAGGGGCAAGTATATGGTACTTAGAGCCGGACTTGTGACTTTTCTTTGAGAGAGATAAGTGAATTTCCGTTAACCTCGCTCTGAGTGCCACTGTCTTAAAGGTGAGATTGGCTTAGGGAGAGTTGAGGATGTATGAGTTTGGGTTCCACAATGACCGAAGTAATATAAAGAGTTTCTTTGATGTGGTGAGTCAACTCTTGATGCTCTTGTGTCGCACTTAATCCATGGTGTTTAAAAGGGTAAATGTTGTTAATAATTCATTTGTATTGAGGGCAATTGTTAGTACCAATTGATGCTAGATGAGGTCACTTTAGGACAGCTGAATTTTCTTGGAATTACTCTTAAGGGGTGGGTCTTATTTTGTTTGCTTGAGGACAAGCAAAAGCTTAAGTTTGGGGGAGTTGATAACTAGGGATTTTGATACATTTTACACTCCTTTATACTCAAGTTTTGATTAGAAATGTGTACAAAATAGTCCCAAAGGGTCACACGTTGTGCTTGATTGAAGGTTTGATCAACAAGGCAGCAAGATGTCAAAGATCAGCTCAAAAAGGAGTGAAACTTGCACAAGTACCAAGACAAGACAAAGCTCAGTCAAATAGGGCCAGCGCGGCCGCACACCATTCTATGCGGTCCGCACAAGTGAAGTTCAGAGAGTGTGCATCTCAGGCCAAAAAGCAATGCGGTCGCAAAGGATTTAGTGCGGTCCGTATTGGATTCACTACGACTGCACTCGATTTAGTGCGGTCCATAGAGCCAAGGTTCAGAGAGTTGCCAGTTTGAATATTGAAGCCCAATGGGGTCCGCGCTCCATTTAGTGCATTCTGCATTGCCCAAGTTCAGAGAGTTGGATATTTAAGTCAAGAGCCTTAGGGGGCCGCACGTGATTTTGTGCGGTCCGCAGTAGCCCCGCAGGGGTATTTTTGTTCAGAATTGTCAGCTCAATATAAATAGCTTCTTTTCCCATTTTTAGGTCATCAGATAGTTTTTGTACTCAGCTGCGCTCGTGACTTCGCTTCTTTTATCTATTTTGAGTAATTTTAGCTTCATTTCAACATTGAATCTTCAAGTTTAATTTAACAATGAATTAATATGAGTTTTTCTTCATCTATTTCTTTGTTTTCCTCTCTAATTATGAGTAGCTAGACCCATAAGCTAGGGTTGTGGCTCAACCCTAGTGTGGATAATTGATGGGTCTTGTGTTTTGATGCTTGATTGTCTATGGGTGTTTGATATTTGGACTAATTTCATGTTTAATTGCTGAATTAGTGGTTGCAAACACTAGTTTGTGTTTAGTTGACTTTGGCTCTTCTTGAGAAAGAGAGCATAATTCTCTGAAATTGATCCAACAAGGAATTGGGGCGTACTCAAGAGATTGATAGCCCCAATTAAAGGGTTAAACCTAGAGATAGTAATACCCGACTTGAACCTTGATCGCTTGTGCAAATTTGCATACCCATTTGGTCTTGAGAAAGTCAATTCGGGCAAAATCACTCGAACTACCGAGAGGTATAGAGTGAGTAGAACCGTGCAATGGTTATATCATACTCCCCAAATGTGACAATCATGCCTTAGACTCAATAATCCGTCAATTGACCACCAAGGCAAAAGTCACTACCCTAGTGCCTTTTAATCATTTGAACTGCTCACAATAGTTTAACCTTAGCTTATTTTAGTTAATTGAGCATTGTAGTTTTATACAATTAAGTAAATCAAACCAAAAATGTGTAGAAGTGCAATTAAGAGCAAATATACAAATCTCATTTAGATAGACACCCGACTCCAATATCTAGCTCCCTGTGGAAATCGATCCCGACCTTAATCGGGTAAAAGCTGCTTCGACCTCTCTCGCTACTCAATAGTAGTGTAGGGTTGGCCTCGATCAATAAACTCGTGGCAATGAACGGTGAAAGGCTACCGAACAACTGGAACATAACTCACTTGAAGCGATACTACTGCTAAGGTACGACCCCATTCATTTCCTTTTTACTTATTTTTGAATTAACACTTGTAGGTAACCAACAAGAAGCGGTACAAATTTTTAGGTCTGAAAGCACGTGTAGCACTCTTTTTTCTTTGAACCAGTTTTGTCCCAATTGGGTTTTTTGGCAAGGTTTTTAATGAGGCAACAATGGATCTTGCTAACTTAGAATAGAAGGCAGACCATGAATTGGTGTTAAGGATCCATCAACATTATCTGAAGCTTCTCTCTATGATCAATCTCGAATACTGAGGGCATTAACCTCGGATATCGACTTTAGCAAGGAAAGAAACTTCGTGATGGAAGGGTTTCGATAGGTAGGATTTATTGTAAGGGCAAAATGGTCAAACGAACCGTGCCCGTTTCTCGAGCCCTAGCACAAACCATGTACACATGTATATCTATATTACACAAGAATAAAAAGAAGTCTCTCGCTTACGGATAAATATTTTGTCCTTTTAAAAAAAATCTTGCATTTCTCAAGGAATTTCCTACATCTGATCCCCTAAAGGTATCAAGCCCAAGGGCCACCTTAATCTATGTTTGAACAATCACTCTCCCTCGGGGATTACTGTCCGAAAACAAACTCGGATGGTCCAGGCTATCAGAGCTCGAGGGTGTAAGACCTATCAAGCAATGCCCGAATCTTAAAGGCCACGACCATTCCCACTCGGGGACTGTTATCCTAGGCAAGCCCGAATAACTCGGGGCGACTAGCCCATTGGGTGACACCCGAACTAAAAAGGCCAAGACCAAATTAAAACATCTCGAAGACATTCGAGGACCCGTAACAAAGACAACAAGGCCTTAAAATTTCTAAACCGGTTCTAAAGGCTATCCTCAACAGACTATGACATAAAAAAGAGTCTAAGTACTTGGGGGAAAGAAAACTTTCGGTCACACCAAACCCCCATTATTCCTTAAAACGAAATAAAGTTGAAGGCAAGGTTTCTTCGAGTTTCTGAACAAAACCTAACTATTTCATGCTAAGGCATTTAGATCTTTGCAAATAAAAGTACATAAGGCAAAGTGAAAAATCGAAAACTGTTGAAGGGAAAAAGCCTCATATTCATAATCAATTTTTTTTACAAAGTCCAAACAGCCCGATGAAAATTTTTACAAAGGTCGAACGGCCTCAACAAAAATACAAAAAATAAAAACATCTAAAGGCCTAAGTGCCTAGTCTTCGTCGGGGGAAACATCGTCGCCCTAGGGATCTTCTCCATCCTCGGACTCTCTCAAGTCTTTGGGCTCCTCGTCGTTTTTTAGGATAGGCTAGTTTTTTTGCCTCGGCTTCGAACTCTTTGGCACTCTCGATCTCAGCCAATAAGTTGAAACCTTGAGCATGAATTTCCTAAAGGGCCTCCCTTCGAGATTTCCACTTAGCGTGCTCAATGATATCTTTTGCCCGAACTTGAGCTGCCTCGGCATCATCCTTACAAACGGCCATCGTCTCCTCGGCATCAGCTTTAATTACCTTGGCCTTTGATTTGACTGTTTCGAGATCCTTGGTCAAATTTTCTCGATCGGAGACAGCCGAATTCAATTGGGACTGGAGCTTCTCTATTTTCTTGGCCTGCACCAAGGACTTCTTTTTTATACCTCAGAGCTAGACCTCAGCCGAAGCTAGTTAGGTCCGAGAGGTCTCCTTTTCTGAAGCCTAACGGTCCATGTTTTTTTAGATTCTTCGGACCCGGCCTTTACTACATCTACTTCTGCCAGGAGCTGTCCGATTTGGTCAAGCTTCTGTTGAAACTGCGGGTTCGAACCATTAGCCACAGTATTTGACTCATCGTCACTAACCTCAAATACTCTCCTTACCTGCTCGACCAAGTTGGCATGCTCCTTCTGATCCGCCTCTAACTCAGCTTGGAGTTTCATGACCTCCACCTCACATTGCTCACTGAGAAGTTTGTAAGCATCCCTCTTCTCGATGAGCCCTTGGGTCTCGACCTCATGTTGGGTGAACTCTTCTCGATATCGGAGAAAAGTCTCGTGATGGAGCACCGAGGCCTACAAACTCAAAGGAAAGAGTTACAAATTTTTATGACTTAATTTAAGTACATAATAAAAGTCGTCAAGAGGCATTCGAAGTTAGCGATTTAACGCCTATTGGGCTTTGATGAACAAGCAGGACGCGTCCACCTTGTTCATCTTTGCTTGATCCTCTTCGGTCACTAAGCACCGAAGGTAACTTGCAACCCCCACGGGGGCAGAGAGGACTCAGGCATCCTCCAGGATAGACATAATAATCGACAACTTCCGGTCAGGATCTAGACTTGAAGCTGAGAACCTAGTTTACCAGTTTCGGGCTCGAAGAAGACCCGTTGGACACCGAAGACGGACTCTTCTTTGGTACCGGTAAGTCACCCAACCTGATGACGTATTCTAAAGCGGTAGAGTCTAAACCCTCAAAGAAGTTGTGGAAGGAGTCTACCACCCCTTGGGGACCCTCATTTGGGCGTCCTTTTAGCTCTTGGGCATCGTGGATCATGGAGTCGGTAAACAAAGGCGACTCGGAGAGGTCTATCACCCCAAGTCCATCCTTTGTGACATTATCCTCTACCCGAGAAGAACCAGCCGCAGTCTCTGTATCGGCCTCCCTAACTTGGGGCAAAACGGTTTCGCCCATCTCTAGTTCGGAGGCCTCGACCACTGCCTCATCAACAACTCCCCTGGTTTGAGGCAATACGATGTTGCCTCGCACGCGGGCCACCAGTTCTGAAGCTTCTTCTTCTTCTTTGGACTCATCCCTCAGCCGGTGGATTGAGTCCGATAGGAGCTCTCGGGCGCTGGTGCTTTTATTGGATTTGTGCACCAGCCTCCTTTTTGTTTTTTTCTTCTTCGAGGTCGGAGAACTTAGGGCCTTTCTCTTCTTCTTCTCCTACTCAGAGCAGGGGACTCGATGGGGGCTTTCCTCATCACTAGATGGAGGCCTCATGGAGACATCCTTGGAAAGACCTACAAAGAAAAAAGAAATAAGTAAGAACTCAACAGCACAAAGGGGACCCAAGTGTTGCTCACTCAAGAAAGTACTCTCACCGTGAGAACGGTCCTCCCACTGGCCATTCGATAGTTCGCGCCATGCGTGCTAGGAATATGTTTTATGTGAGACAATGTCCTTAACCTTTTCCTTGAGTCGAGGAATCGCATCCGGAACCCGAGCAACAGCTGCATCGATACCGAACATTGATAAGAAAGGAGAAAAAGAGAGTAAAAATAAAATTCTGGGAAAAATGGAACATTACTTACGTTTTGTGTTCCACTCCTCGAGGAACGGCATGTCCTTGGCCGGGATTAGGTCCGAGGTCCTCACTCGGACAAATCGGCCTAGCCAACCTTGGTTTCGATCTTCATCGATGCTCGAGAACGAGGCTTTAGAGGCCCGACGCACAGGTTTAATCAGTCCTCCCCCCCCCCAAGAAGAATCGGGGATTACACAAGCGCATCAGATGGTCAACAGTGAATGGACATCCGTCAATCTTACTCACGAAGAATCGGAGAAGAATGATTATCCTCCAAAATGAGGGGTGGATCTGACCGAGGCATACCTTGTACCTTTTACAAAATTAGATGATCACCGGGTCCAACGGACCCAACATAAAGGGATAAGTTTAAACACGTAAGTATCCTTTAACGTGGGTAGTGATATCTTCTTCTGGGCCGGGGCCATCACGACTTTTTCGGCCCAGTTGCACTCTTTTATGACGGTAGGGAGGGTCTCTTTAGTGATCGAGCAAATATATCTCGATACCTTTTCACCTTGGCCCGAAACGAGGGAAGGTTTCCGAAACGAGGGAAGGTTTTTCAACTTTAAAGTCGGCGGTCACCGAGCACCCCCTAGGAATAAACGCTTCAAGAGGAGATTCCGCCGCTGGTTCCTTGTCAGCCAGCCATGATGAAGAAGCAGTTTCTTTTTAAGGAACTGTCGTAGAAGTCTTCGCCATTTTCTTTTCAAATAAAGGGTAAAAGATGAAGGAGAAGAAGTGAAAAGGATACACTTGACGATGTGGAGTGAAAACAAGCGAGGATTTTTACAAAACTCTCAAGAAATCTGGGTACAAGTACTAGAAAATGCAAAAAAAATTAAGAACAAGAGTAGGAAAAGATTGGATGTAAAGTTTGAATGAATGAATGAGGAAATATTTATAATTTTCAAATGACGGTTCAAAGCCTATAGTGGCCAACCAGCAACTGACGAACATTTAATGCCATTAAGACGTGACTGACGAGATGTTTTGTCCATTTTTGTCGTTTTTGCCGCTAAGTATCGAGACGAGGATCGGGGGCTCATATTGTTTTTCGTCGCTTACACTCCAAAAAATGAGGAACTATCTGTATACGATCGAAATCGGGCTCATCTATTTCATGACAAATCGGGCTTAAAACGTAATGAATCGAAGGTCGACCCCAGGTTTCATCGAACCAGGGTACGAGGTTGGAACACCCGTCTTTGGGATTATCGAGTCCATGACCCCGGAATCGGCACCCGACTCCGAATGAGCTCGAGGAACCATTATCGGACCAGATAGCGGAAGGCCAAAATATCCGTAACCGGTCGGATATCACGGCGAGAATCTCGGCATATATCAATGAGAAATCGGTTAATTAGCAAATCATGAGATTTTTTACCCTTTGTAGAATTGTACCTAAAGTAAGATTCCCCTACTATATAAAGGGGGTCTGATTATTTGTAAAAGACATTGTAACACGCATTCTAAAACATTATAATATAATTTTCTTCCTGCAAGCTACTGTTCTTCTGTATCTGATATCATTTGAATTACATCCAGTTCAAGTGAGACTTACTTTTCAAGGCTATAATTGTTTAAGTCATACGATTTGAATTTACCTTATTATTATTCGCTTATTTATAATTCAATTTATCGCTTTGTGTCAAATTAATTCACGTATCCTTAAAACCAATTATAAATTCAATTGTTATCCGATTTTGAGGGTAAACATTGTTATTAATAATTAATAAGATATTGATAAACATTGAATATAGCCAGTTATTTGTATAAAAATTCCTTTTTCTTTCCTCTCTTTCTTGTTAGATGGAATAAGTATTTTCTTATCCGTGAAGTATTTCTTTTTCTTATCTAACCCTTTTCCATTGGAGAAACAAGTAAATGGAGTACTCAATTTAGTACAAATTTTCATCGTATATATTCTTTTGATGGTGTTCCGTGCATGTTTCCCTGTCCTCTAAAACCTTTTTTTGGTGATGCCTTGTTAGTTCAGACTACAAAATTCAGCAAGATAATAAATTTCAAATGGTATTTGATTTTTTTTATTGATTAAAATAACAAAAGATGGCATGTTACACAACTTGCAAAAAAAAAAAAAAAAAAAAAACAGTTAAGATGTGCAATTTCTTTCGTAGTTGTACACTGAAGAGGGACTAATTTACATCACATAGTTTTATGACTCGCCATGAGAGCATGCTATAGTGTTTTTTATAATCCCATTATTTTTGTTAAAATATTATCTTTTAACTAGCCTTTTTTCCTACCAATAATGTTCGTGAATTTGTTAACAATGCATGCCAATGCTTTTAACTTTTAACGTGGGAATAGCCGAATAGGGCTACTCCCTCAATTCTCAAACCCAAAGGCTATGTTAAACATAGAATTTCAGACATTTCATAAAAGCATTACAATTTTCAGACTCTATATTATACTAGTATTTTGTAACACCAAGTACTAGGTATAAGAAATGCCACCAATTCAGGCTACATTTTGTCTTTTCTAATATGTTTCTGCTTGCCACCTTTGTACTTCTTCAGCTTTTTTCCACAGTCAAATCCTTCAACAAATTCCAACTGTAAAAACATAGTCTTATTACATAAAATATAATCCTCATTTTACTCTCTCCAACCCTAAGATTACAAGAAAAAATAACAATCAGTTAAGGAGATGTTGCAGAAAGTTGAAACTGAAATTTAACAAATATCTTACTTCATTCCTCTGCTGAATCTGTAACACCTTCTCTGTTTAAAAATGGATCTGAATCCACTGAAGAATCTGCAAATTCTTCCTTATACATTTCCTCAATCATGGGTTTCCACAGTCTAACTCGAGCATTAATAAACCAGTTTGACACCTTAAAAACATCACAAGAAACCAAGTTAATTTGGAATAATTCACTATTTAAATATATTTTTACTAAGGAAGGGGAGCCTTGGCGTTGCTCGTAAAATTACTTTCATATGAACAGGAGGTCACGGGTTCGAGTCGTGAAAACAGCCTCCTGCAGAAACACATGGTAAAGCTGCGCACAATAGACTCTTGTGGTCTCGCACTTCCCCGGACCCAGCTTAATGCACCGGGCTGCCCTTTAAGTGGCAAAGAGAAAATTTACCTGATTTTTTGATAAGCCCGTCTGAGATGCTAACATAAGCTTTTCAGAGTCATTTGGATATCTGCTAGATAGACAACTTTCAATAATCATTTGATAGAATACATGTTATAATTAATATTGCAGATACAATTAAGTAAATAAAAGTATGCTCTCTCTACTAGAGCCAAGAGCACGTACGGATGAAGGAAGTGTTCGAATAGCCAAGAACGAAGAATTGCAACCGATGTTTCTGGCAATCCTCGAATTGGTCTCCAAGCTTGTCGATTACTTTGGATAATTCCAAGTTGTTGAAGAGACATTCTGTTCTGAAGAGTCTCTTTCTCAAATAGGCTCAAGTGTGACAGACCACTGCTAATTTTTGGCACGTCTCGTGGCATTTTTTGTCTAATCACATAAATTTGAGATATGATTGCATCTCTTAAACAGGAAAAATGTCTAGACATGGCTTGAAGTGCTAGTGCTGTATAAGGTTTCCCTGCTCCAAATCCTGCTATCACCTCAAATGTGGAAGTAATTTCTTCCATATGTTGATAATATTGCTCATATCTTCTTTCCACCTGAATATTCATCAGTAATCGTATAAATCAAAGAATTTCAATCAAAACATGGAAGGTGACACCCATCAGTGGCGAAGCCAAAAAATTTCCCAAGGATGTTCAGATTTAAAAGAAGTAAAAAAAATTCCCGACAAAGGGTGTTTAATATATGTTATATACATCAAAAATTAATATTTTACTTGTAATTTTTCGTAATATTTCGACTAAGGGTGGTCAATTAGCAAAAGGTGGCTTCGACCCTGCCACCCATTATCAAGAAGAATTTTCACCTAAATACAATTGTGACATCCCTAACATTTTAAGATTTTAGACTAAATGGTTACATAATTTAACAGCTAGGAATAATCGAGAATGAAGACATTATTTTTGCTTACCTCCTCCAACAAGGTAATGAGCTTCATGATTTTAACATAAAGTTCATGCCTTTCATTGAACAATTCATTGCTAGGAATCTCTGCTTTTAGCATGGCGCGAAGGCTTAAAGATCCTTTCTTGCTATTGCGCGATAATCTCCTGATAAATTTCTCATTACTCAAATCAATAGTCTTGCCACCAGCACAAACCAATTCTTCCAAGAGGGATTGAGTTGGTTTCAAATATTTAGAGTTTCCAGTGGCAGCAACAAAAGATTCAGTTCCACAAACATTGGAAAAGGATTGGTTCATTGCAGCTGCAGAGAAAGAAAACTCATTGTTCCTGTGATCAATTTCTTGACTTATATAACTAGGATTAGTAAAACTTGAAGTTAAGGCTCTTTCTCTACAGTGCAATGAAGAAACAAGTGAATGAGAACTTAAAGAAAGTGAGAGTCTTTGAGCTTGTTGATTAGCATCATGTGAAGCTCCAAGAAGATCCATTAAATGTCTACTGTTGTTAACATCAGAATCAGTTGTAAAATGAGTAGGATTAACAAATTCTATGGATCTAGATAATACACCAGGAGGCTGATAAGTAGTGGTATTAGAACTTAAACCAGATTGATAAATGTCAAAATGCTGACTTCCAATTTGACTAGTAATGGAGTCTGAGTTTATGAATTGGTGTAAGATACTTGAGTGTGTAGGTGGGGGTGAATCTGTTGAAACCATTTTGTGCTATAGAGTTCAGAAATGACAGATTAAGAAATGTTGAAAACTAGGAACCTAAGCATTGGAATTGGAAAGAAGAACAAAGATTTCATGAAAAAATGACTCTTTTAATACTTGTGAAATGTGATCGCTAAAATCCTCAACACATAAAAAAGAACCAATGGGGATATATGATATGAAAAGGAGAGGCAAAAAGAGAGAGAACAATTAATAGTATGACAAAGTCATTTAAATACTTTGTATTTTTTTTTTTTTTTGGAAAATGACACTATATAGGCGCTCTCAAAATAATAGCAAAAAAAATGTATTTATTTTGTATATTGTTTGTATATATATACATTATATATGTTATATACCAAAATTATACAAATTTTATATATTTTTTTAGCTACAAAATATAAATAGTTTCTTTGGTACACACATACAGAGGGGTAAGGGGTAGATTAGAAAGGAACAAATGTAAATATATATATGTATGATAGCAGTTTTGTGCTGAATAGATTTCTGTCATATTGAGAAAAAGAGAAGGAAAAAGTAGGCTGTCTTTTACACACTCCCAGTCTTAAGATTGTCTGCTTGTGAATCTGTGAAATATATATTGGAATATCTAACCTCTTTTTCCTGTTTGCTGTTGTTTTCTTACATAGAGATGTTGAAAGGACACTGCATGCAGAATCCTTCCAATGGAAAGTGTGTCTATTTAACCAATGTGTGTTTTTAACCTTCTGTTTCTTTTTTCTTTTTTCTTCTTTTTCGTAAGGGTGGGGGATTGTTGGGGTGGGGGGGTGGGGGGAGGAATAGCAACTCCAAATCCAACCATGAGTTCTCAAGTTCAACATAATTTAGTGCTTCATAGTCGAATTAGTGGGAGAAGCCACACAGGCTCAATTGTATCCTGTTCTTTTCAACAAAAAATTACCGTGTCTATAAGTAAAAAAATTTAATGTACATATATTTACTATTTAATCTCATGACCAAAAAAAAAACTTTTAACAAGTTGCAAATATTTTTTTGGCAAAAGGGTTCTATGTATAGTTTAGGACTCGTTTGGTACGAGGGATAGAGAAAAATTAGTCTCGTGATTAAATTTGAGATGAGTTTATCCCACGTTTGGTTGGGATAAAATCGTGGTATAACTAATCCCGGGATAATTAATTACGGAATAACTTATTTTCCAACCAAACGACCCCTTAGGTCATAGACGACTCCCAATTGTGACATTTCAGTATTTTTGTAAGAAGAATTAACCCAAATAGTCGTTCACTCAATCGCTTAAACTAAAAATAACAGGTGGAGGTATAATATATGCATAATTTATGTATTATATGTGTATAATTATGTATAAACTATGTACATAGCTAGAAAAAGTAAAAAATGAATATGACCGGCTATTTGTGTAAAAATCCCTTTTTGTAACATGCCTTTGCCTTCAGTGGAATCGTTCACATAAATAAAGTTGGATATACATTTATGTCCAAACACAACTTCAAACCTTCAATTATTTTCAAATACTTATTTTTTCGACTTCAACCAAATATTATTCTAATATTTAAGCGTTTAATTTTTCAACTTAGTACTCAAACAACAAACAAACAAAATAACAAATCCAGTGGAATTCTACGAGTGAGATTTGAGGAGGGTAATATATACACATACCTTAATTCTACCTTATGAAGGTGGAAGGACTGTTTCAAATAAAACCTCGACTCAAGAATAATTTCTAGTTAATACTCATAACGTCTAAATTCAGAATCCGCTACGGGTTGATGGATCAACATAGCAATCGAGAAGGTTAGGGGCAGAGTTGGGGGTGATTGAAGAGTTGTGGGTGAAGAAGAAGTTTAGCTAGTTGTGATGCCAGGTATAATGATTACTATCTTTGTTCTATTGCCCCCTTACAGTTGTCACTTTCCCATTCCATAGTTTCTGTTGGTTACTACAAAAATCAAACTAAGGCCCACTCACTCATTAAAGTGCCTGCACAAATCTGAATATCTGAATGAATTTATCAGCAGAGAAGGTTCTGCTTTTAACATCAATCAAAAGATAATTCACTTTTTACCCCTTTGAATCATAATTGCAAGTTACACTAGAAAGAAAAGAGACACAAAACTCTATAGCACAAAATGAATGCTTCATTGTCCTTCCCACACTACACAGAGTAATGTACAGAATAGAAATCAAATGTTACAGTGTTCTGAGCATTAAAGATTGTCAATCTTAAACTCAGACCTCATGCTTCTATCATTTATGAATCATCAAAACCTAGACTAACTGAGTGTTCAGCCACACCCTTTTAACAATGTCTGATATAATAAATAAATAAATAAATAAATATGAGAAAAAATTACTTTGTTGGTGAATGCTCGAATGCAATTCCAAGTATCTCTTAACTCTTGTGTCCTAAGTTGCTCGACTTGATTCGAGAAGTGAAACAGCGTGTTTCTTGAATGAAGGATGATATGTATTTGATCAACGAGAAGCACTTTGAATTGATCACGAGGAAGATTGTCTCTTGTCCATTTCACCCTTGCTAGAGAACTCTGATGTAGTTGATGTCTTGACACGAACCTCTCCCTCCCCCACCCCCACCCTCACCCCCATCCAAAAAAGAAAAGGAAAAAGAAAAAAGATATGTGAATCATATGTTGGGTGTGGATAGATTGAAGTGTACAACTAGCTTAGTAGCTGCTGCAAATTAACATCCATAATGCATTATGCATCCGTAATATATTTATATACAGAGAATATTGGATTACTTTTTTATGTCATGCACCATAACCATTGTGAAGGGAGCCCTAGCGTAACTGTTAAAGTTGTTGTCATGTGACCAGAAGGTCACGGGTTCAAGCCGTGGAAACAGTCTTTTGCAGAAATGCAGGGTAAGGTTGCGTAGGGTAAGGCTGCGTACAATATACACTTGCAGTCCGATCCTTCCCCGAACCCTGCACATATAGAAGGAGCTTAGTGCACCGGGCTGCCCTTCACCATAACCATTGAGCAAAAAGAAAAGGGCAGCCCGAGATGCTTTGCCATCCCGTGTCCACGCAGGGTCCGGGGAAAACCGCATCCCAAGGGGGTGTGATGTAGCCAGCCGATGCAAGCATTAGTGGCTGATTCCACGGCTCGAGCCCGTGACCTATAGGTCGCACGGAGACAATTTTACCGTTGCTCCAAGGCTCCCCTTCAATAACCACAGACAGTTAAACAAAGAATGATGAAGAAAATGCCCAATGCCATAAACTATGTTCACATCCAAGTCTAGTGCTTTTGCCATATTTTCATCTGCTGTTAGCTTTAGGAATCCTTCAGGCATATCTTCAATGTCCCAGAGCAAGACATTAACCAACCCTAAAGGAAAGTCATTGGTATCTTAGAATATTATAAAGGTTCCATAAACTAGCTGTAAAATGGTGGAAGAGAGACTTACTAATTTCAAATTCTATGCGATCTTTATTCTCATATTCAAGCACAAAATTACATATATGTATATCACCTGAGGATTCTAAGTCTAAACTATTCACAATCTCCTCACTATTATACAGACGGATTATCCATTGGTATATTCACATATTTGGTAACCCAAATTCTCAGTGATACAATAACTGGCAAAAAAGATCTTATAACCAATATATGCAAGAAACCATTATGCTACAAAATCGGATAGCAGATGAGGCCCTGAAAACCTCTCTTGCTGGTTTACTGGGTCGATGTAATAATATTCTCCTTTGCTAATGTCCAGAGTCGATCCTGTCTTGTCATCTTCCGCTAACTGTGTCCTACCAGATATTGGCTGCTGATCAATTTGACTGTTTTGTAGACGTAGAGCGAGTGATACTTGATTTCCCATTATATCACCTAACATGGAGGCGTGGTATGTATTGACAGCATCAATCTTCTCATGTTCATAAGCACCGTCTTGAAAACTAAATTTGGTTATGAATGAATTATTTTGTACATTGGTAACAACATTACTTGACTCATCAGAGGGGTCAAGATGACTGCAATTAACAGCTGGTGTAGTAAAGCTTTCAGGAATCTCTTCTCCTGTGTTCTCAGCTATTGACTTTTCTTTGGACTCTTCTGGAGCACGGTCTGGTGAAGCTCCAGATCCTGCTTCCGCCTCACCAAACTCCTCCTTGTACATATCTTCAATCATGGGCTTCCAGAGGCGCACCCGAGCATTTATGAACCAGTTCGCCACCTAACTCAAGCACGAGTTTTGTTAGTTAGATAGCTGGCTATGGCTTAAGCACTATGACGTTGTCTGAAACTAATGCTAAGTTAAACACAGAACTAACAAATAAGAGATACAGATACATGGAGATAAGGTTGTCTCAGGTCTTCTATAGTGTGTAATTGGAAAAGAGTAAGTTAATTCACTTGATTCCATACAAAAATGAAGGGTGCTAATCAAAGCGGAATAGCTATGGATTAGCATACCTGACTTCTTGTTAAACCCGTCTGTCTTGCCAGCATGATTTTCTCAGAATCTTTTGGGTAGCTGAAGAAACAAGACGATCAAAATGAATCAGAATGCATGTTAACTGGTCCTAGGTGCTACATAGCACAAAAGTCACAGGAAAAGAGGAGTGAGAGAAACATACGGATGGAGGAAATGTTCGAAAAGCCAAGCACGAAGGACTGAAACAGCAGTCTCCGGCAAGCCCCTCTGTGGCCTCCAAGGCTGGCGCATCATACCAAATTGCTGAAGGGACCTTTGCTGCCTCAGTTGCTGATCCACATAACGGAGACGATATAATCTTTCCCCTTGACTATCACCTTGCTCCCCCAAGCTTCGACGAGTAACTTGAATCTGCTTCTTGATTGCGTCCCTCAAGCAGCGGAACTGGCGGGATATGGTTTTAAGGGCAAGTGATGTGTATGGTTTAGCTGCACCAAGTCCAGCAACCATCTCAAATGAAGATACCACTGCTTGCATCTGCTGGTAATATTCTTTGTATCTCCTATCCACCTACAAAAACAAAAAAAATCACAATTCACAAGAAAGCTTTAGATAACTTTTACGTGTAATCTGTTAATAGCATATAAAAGATAGGCGTCAAGTGGAAACTGAATTAGTCCAAGAATTGGCATAACAAGCATTTGAGTAGCACAACAAAGGGAGACTTTGAAACAAAACCTGTGTATGATTTCAAGAATGGGATAGAAAAAATTCAGGTTCTCAAAATTTCTTCTCCCGGTTTAAGTAAAATTACAGAAAACAAATCCTCTTAACAAAAGAACCATCAGTTCGGAGTTTAAATTCTTCTAAAGACTAATGCCAGTAGAGTTGTTTCAAGTAAAAAAGGACTTGCAGAGCACAAAAGCAATGACTTTGGATGTGCTCTATGTTCGACATCTGTCAAAGAACAACAATTTTCAGCGAAGTACTTGGCAACAAAAGATACAGCTAAAATCTTCTGCAAAATCTCAGAGAATGCAAATGCTTTATGATTATTTAGGAGGAGCAAAGGGTATTATAGGAACATCCTAATTGTGAAATTCAATCGAATGCTAAAATTTTTATAGGTGAGGAATACAAAGGAAAAAAAATGTAGAAACTCAGTTGTCACTAAGAATGAAAATCTAATAACTTGTGTTCTGGTCTAGAGAGCAAGGAAATTCTAAGTTCATTTCCCCTAGGCAGTGTAGCTTTGCACAGATCATTTCACAACTAAATACAAATAGAAATCACCTTGGACATGGATTTCTTGGACTAGTACTTACTACTCCTACTCGATATGGAAAAGAGTTTCAGCTTAGTCTGAGTCAGCATGTTGGAAAATAATGCGTACAACAGTCGGTCTTAACAATATCACTAAGGTCTACTGCTACTCCATGTATCTAAAGACATTACAAGCAACAAATGCATCCTGTCTTAGCAAAAAGTATCCCTTAAAATGAGTCAGGAGAAATCCAACTTTACCTCATCCAACATGGAAAAGAGTTTAGTCATCTTGCTCTCGAGATCATGTCGCTCAGCAGGTGAAAGTTCACCTTTAATTGAATTATTTTGATCACCAGATATACCAGAGGCAGAACAACTAGATTTGAGATCAGCCTCTTCAGAACGATCTTGCCCGAGCAAATTGAAGTTACGTAGTCTATCTGATTGTTTCAGTGCTTCCTGAACATTAACTACTTCATCAAGCAAATCTTGAGCAGCCTTTAGATTTTTAGAGTTGTAAATGGAATGTGCACCAGAATTCATATTTCTCAGGCTCATGGAGTTTTGGGGGTTATTAGCAGCTCTAGTTCCTCTAGCTAAATCAAATGACAAGTACTCGGCAACTTTAGATTCCTTGTCTTCAGATCCCTGCTCTGAGTGCAAAACATGAGTACCCACCAAAGAAGATAGACTCGAATTTGTATAGTCATCTTGATACGAATACACATGAAGCGAAGGTGGAACTTGCGTACCCAAACTAAGAGATAGTCCTTGATTTTGAAGGCTTTGTTCAATGTTGGGCACAAAAAGCTGTTTCGTTGGAAAAGAACGGGGATCCATCATAACTGAATTATCCAAAAAATTGGGTGCAGCATTCACTGACCTACCAATTGGTTGCATACTTCCCGATTCACTGGTTGGTGGAATGAACAGCATCTCATCTTTGCCTCTTATTGTTTGAACTTCACCATAACTCTGAGCAGGCAATTCCGAGTATGAGACCGTAGAAGAATGCTGGTTAAGGTGAATTGAACTATCCGAAAGACCAGCTGAGTGATAAGAATCAAATTTCTGGTCTGGCAAAAAGGACATTGGCAAAACCTCTCTTTGATTGGACAAATTTGAATAGTAAGCAGACATTATATCTATCCCTATAATGTCTCAAGAATCACAACCTCCTGCTCAAGTGACTCGATCGAACTACAAATCATTAGCAAAGTGTTGGAAGAAATTCTTTTGGGAGCTGTCAATGAAGAAGAAAACAGAATTCATCAAACATGTTCCACAGAGAAAGAAAGCCAATTCAAAGAAGCAATATCATCAAAGGACCATTTTGAACTACTACTCGATATCAGAATCAACAGCAAACTTTTCTTTCCATCAAATTCTCATAAAGAAATCTGGTACCTAAGCTCCCGCTATGTGAGGGGGTCCGGGAAGGGCCAGACCACAAGGTTCTATTGTACGCAGCAAGACTTACCCAACATTTCAAGAGGCTATTCTCCGAGGCTCAAACCTGTGACCTCTTAGTCAGAGTTACGCCAAGGCTCTCATTCAAATTCTCAAAAAAGAAGTAGAAAATGAAATGACCAAACACCACTACAAGTCTACAACAACAGTAGGTATAGGAATTCCACCATATTAAAAACTAAGAACATCAGAATCCAGCATAACATAAACAAGAACAAAACTTTATGAATTACTTACTTAATTGCACAAGTAATAAAATATAGAAATGAAAAGGATAGGGCAAATAAAAGTAGAATTAAATTTACCTGGAAAGAAAAGAACTTGTCTTTGTGTTTTCAACCAAGGGAGCACACTGCACAGAAGAGAAAAAGAGAGGAGCAAAGAGAGTGATTGAAAGCACAACTCCTAATTGGCTCAAAACCAAAGCTTCCCAATATGGAGACAAAAACTGATCCTAAAGATCCTAAGCACACCAACCCCTCCTTATCATTGAACAATGACACCAACCAAAAAATATTCAAAAAATAAACAAACAATAGTGAAAAAACAAGAAAAAGCAAAGAATAATCAACTCCAACCTTCCATTCTTGAAATTTCATGAAAAAACAAAAAGCAAAACAATAATAATAATATATTCCTTTTCAATAATACCAAACTTTCTTAAGTGGGGTCAGCTCAAAAACTCCCCTAGAAGCTTCTATTTTCTTTAATAATTTTTGTTGGTTTCTACTAAGAACAGAAAATTGGTATTGTGGGGGTGGTTGTTTTTATCTTGGTGAAGAGAATATTTTGGTTTTTGATGGTTAAGGGTCTGAATCGGTAACCACCAGTTGGTAGACCTAAACCAAGAAAAAAATTTGATCTTTAGTCTTAAGACTTGCTTAAAACTAAACTATAAAACAAAGTTGTTCTGTTCCTAGTAGTTACAAAGTGTTGTTAAACAGTTTGATGATACAGCTTGCTTTGGTTAGGTAGTTGGTTTTTTTGTACATTACATGTATAGGTGTGATTCACACCATACAGTAGGTGTATTTTCTATAACTCAAAATTCCTTGTAATGGGCCCCCCTAGAACCCACCTGTTGTTAAATGCTTGGAAGAGAGACCGCTGGTAATATAGGATAATTCCACCATAATCTAATGTAAACATTAGTGGTTGCGTCCACGGTTCGAATATGTAACCTATAGGTCATATAGAAAAACTTTTACCGTTAATCCAAGGCTCCCTTTCATACCTTTGATTAAAGGGATTAGAAAAAATAACTCTGGCATAACTAATACAGCTTTTGGTTGGTGTTGTAAGAAAAAAAATGCTAACATTTTTGCAGTAGATAATTATACTTATTAAGTTATGTGAAAATTTATATATTATTTATGGTAAATAGAGTGAAATAAATATACATATATTACCAATATGGGAGTAAGGTACTTTAAAATATTATTAGAGTAAATAGTACCTGCATAATATTTCTATCATTATTCTGCTTAACAATCTTTATACTATTAACCATCGCAAAGTAATCAATTTTTTATTATTCGTTTAAATAATCCTCGTCTTATATTGTGGCATAACTAGTGGGGGCCCTCATCCCTTCAGTGTTTGGAAGAGAGACGTGTGGAAAGGGGTTAGGAAGAAACAGTGACAAAAGTCACAGGTGAAGAGACGTGTTCGGAAATATATGGCTATAGACTCATAGGTGGTGGTAGTTTTAGTTTTAGTTTAATGTTTTTTAACCTGTCCAAATCTTGTTGGTTTGGCGGCTATCAAACGATGTCTTATGCGCATATTTCGGCAAACACAAGGCCAGCGTCATACGTGTCCTTTCTACTTTTGTATTTAAGTATTTAGGGGTAGTTTAGTATGCGGACTAACTATTTCGAGATTATATTTTTGAAATTCTAATTCTTAGTGTAACAATCCAGCCCGATAGTCATATTGTCCCCTCTGGGCCTAGGCCTCACGAGTTTAAAACGTATCACTAAGGTCTAAGGCTTGTTAACTTATATACCTAGCATCCCTCGTGTGTTTTGCCGATGTAGGACTCCGGGTGTCACATACACCCCCTCTTATGGACTCAGCGTCCTCGCTGAGGTTTGTCTCACTACATGGGATTCGCATAGACTCAGCACTGAAGTTTGCCTCGCCTAACCGGGATTTGCCTAAACTCAGTTGAACTCTGACCCACCATCGGCATAGCTGACACAAGAGTGGCTCTAATACCATCTGTAACAGCCCAACCCGCTAGTGATATTGTCCGCTATGTGCCAAGGCACTCACGGGTTTAAAACGCGTCACTAGGGTCTAAGGCTTGTTAACTTATATACCCAGCATCACTCTTGTGATTTGCCAATGTGGGACTCCGTTTAAAGTCTGGGTGTTACACTTAAACTAATTTATCCCACCTGGTTGATGGAATAAAATAATATCAAGTTTGACCAAAAAGTGTTGAGCTTTTTGCTAAACTAATTAAATAAGAAAACTCTACGTATATAAATCTTAGCCAACAATAATTTATTCTAGATCTAAGATAGAAGATGAGAGTAAGCAACTATAACATACATAAGATTTAACTGTAATATTGATTAAATCACATTATATAAGAAGAAGATGACGATTTCCATAATGTTTAACAATCAACTAGGAATACATGGATGGAAAAGGTCACTAATCTTTAATAAGGTAGAACCTCGTACATTGGGTGTGATGAGACTAACGATCTATGCTGAAGATCTGAGCTTCCTTGCTTCTTTCTCCTTCATGGAGAGAGAGGTGATGATCCCTCCTCTTTTTAGGGAATGTCTGTGTTTTGCTTTTGTTCTGCCTCCCTTTTTTCCTTCTTCTTCTCACTTTGTTTAATTATATACTAGATCTTCTCCCTTATCGAGCGGTCATTAACCATAGTATTTAAGTCATTTGACTATATTATGGACCGGCTCCTTGAAATGCCATGAAATCCAATTCGCCTCAGATATCCTAAATACACGACCTCGGTCGTGGCCGATGTGCGTGTTGTTACAGTGTGGTATGGATACGACAGTTCCAAGTAACCTTTCGTCGTCCCTTCCAACGCCGATTCTTGTCTAGTCAGATTTTGACCATACAATTAGTCCTTCCGCCCGTTGGGGTCGGCTCTTGGCGAGCTCGATGAGCGGACTTTGTTGATTAGTCCTTCCTCCCGTCCGGGCTACTGCGCGTTTAATGCGTATCCCTTTGTCATCGGGTACACGCTTCCCATTTCTTCCTTGGTGGTGGATTTCTGCTGCTTCTATGAGGTGTGCCCGGCTCAACTCTCTTCGTACATGTATAAGCTTTTCTTTATGCTCATTAAGTACGCGGAGCTGGCTGGCCGAGGAATTTCTCTACGACACATACTTCACCTCTTCACCCTCCATTTTCTTCGGGGTACGATGATTCACATGCGTCACCGAGGAATTAAGAGTTTGGTGGTGAAAATGGACGACAAGGCAAATTGTCGTTGTCACAATCCAAACCAATGGGCCGCGATGGGTGCCCGAGTCCTACTTGTCGAACACCCTTAAGCATGCGTTTAAGATATAAACATGAATAACATATGCGAGGGAAGCTTGTCCAAAAGACATATGTACATATACATGCGGAAAATACAGTGGAGCGAGCCGGCAAGGCTACTTACTATCCAACTATACATAACTATTTACAGACCTCTAAATAGAAATACAACTATACAAAAACGGGAATGAGCCATGTCATACCCATATATCTATATACAAACATATCGTACCAAAATCAAAAGCAGCTCCGAACCAAGTGGAGCACGCCAACTCTCGCTGATCAAGGATCCTAAGAAGGGGGGCCGTTGACTTACCTACCTGCACCTGCGGGCATGAAACGCAGGTCTGGGAAATAAGGCGTCAGTACGAATAATGTATTGAGTATGTAATGCATGAAAATCAGTACATAAAAGACATAGATGAAACATGGAATAAAGAGATCCATCTGTAAATCTGAATAACTTTGTAAATTCTAAAATATTTATAGTGTCATGCACATGCATATAAATGTTGTATCATGCATATGTATAGGTGTACGTAACATCATCAAGCCATTGAGGGCATCCTATCATATCGTTTGGGCCACTGTGGGCAACATCATCAACATATACCAACTGATCAGGTGGTGGCGCGTATATAACGCCGTAACCTTTTTTTCGTATCCCATATAAATATAATATACATATATATGCTTATATAACGTCATCTGGTTATGGGTCAATGTACATGTATAAATGCATGAAATGCATAAGAAATACGTTAATAAGATTTTCTCGGAATGCCATAAAACTCAATATGCCTTTCGGATAAACTTTATCAAATACGCATTTTTCTGAGACCCATTAACAGATGATAGAATAATAAGACTTATGGAAGAATAAGAATATACACATCTCTCGCATTTCTATGAATAGAATAATTTATGGAAGTTGTGCATTTGCTCGTTTCGTTTGTGTCGTATAGATCATGCCAAAAAGAAAGAAGGAATAGCCTTAACATACCTGAGTCGATTCTCTTGAGAAAGATTACACCGTACTCCCTTAATATTATAAAATCTCATGTTAATTTGAATTTTTGAAAGCTTGGGCATAGCTTATATGATATACAATATGCATTTGCATATTAGAATGTTTTAGCGTACTTTCTTTGTAAGAAAAGCTTGCTGGACTATTAACTTGAAACAAAATTTTCCTAAAGTTTGATGAACTCTTTCAGAAGAGGTGTAGGGAATGATTTTAATTTTTGAGATTGTTATTCTTACTTTAGGTGGTCCCCTCATTGAAAGCTTGGTGTCACTTTAAGGTGTGACACCTTTTTCATCTTTATTATTAGTCATTTAGAGAGCTTAGGAAAGCTTGCCACGTTTGGGGGGAGGGATTTTAATCATTATCCACTAATTTATTAATTAACTAGGTAATATTTCGTTACCCAATAATTAATCAATTACACGCATAATTAATAATTATCTCAAATTACTTAAAATACTACTCATTTTCAATATATTTTGTACATCATACTATCACGGTCATATGGTACCTTGTATGATACTAGTCTATAAACATCGAGTATTATAGCTCGGACCGTATTTTATCCAAAATCGACAACCTTCAACGAAACTTATTTTCTTTGATTCATGTATCATTTATCCTTCATGGCACTTACTTATCGCTTGTTATAAATAACATAAATACGTTAACCTCAAGATAACATCATCCCACACGTCTATGTCGATTAACTCAAGACAAAACTTTAACGTACGAAACGCGAGATGTAACATCCTTCCCTCCTTAGAAACATTTGTCCTCGAATGTTTAATTCCCCGAGATCTATATAATTTTGGCAGAGTCGCCTTCGTAACAACACTACTACCAACTCTTCCTGTAGAAACTCAATAATTCAATGCCACATAGGACCACAATCATCAATAACAACATTGGCCTCACACGACCAGTGACAATAACTAACACAAGAATGCATACATGTACCTTAAGGTTATGACATCTCAGTCGGACCCTTCTCTGAAGGAGGAAATAAGTAGGGATATCTAGACTTCATGTCTTCCTCGGCTTCCCAAGTCATTTCTTCTACGTTGTTGTTTCTCCAAAGTAATTTCACCAAAGCTACATCTTTAGTTCTCATTCTCTGAACCTGTCTGTCTAATATAGAAATGGGAGTTTTTTCGTATGATAGCTGCTCTGCGACCAGAACGTCATCAACTGACACGATTCTAGAAGGCAAGTCTAACTCATATGCTACCTGGCTTATTGATCGAAGTCTACCCTGCACTACTATTGAGTAGCGAAAGAGGGTCGAAGCATCTTTTACCCGATTTAGGGTTGGGATTGATTTCCACAGAGAGCTAGCTGTTGGAGTCGGGTATCTATCTAATTTAGAGTTGGGTATGTATTCCAAATTACACTTCTAAATATTTTTGGGTTTTTGTTTTACTTCTACTTTTATCAAACTACAATGGTAAATTAAACTAGAATAAGCTAAGAGTAAAATGTTGTGGGTTGTTCAAATAGTTTAAAAGGCACTAGGGTAGTGACTTTCGCCTATGTGGTCAATTGACGGATACTTGAGTCTAAAGCATGATTGGCATATTTGGGGAGTATGATATAACCGTTGCACGATTTTACCCACTCTACACCTCACAGTGGTTCAAGTGATTTTGCCCGAATTGACTTTCTCAAGACCAATTGGGTATGCAAATTTGCACAAGCAATCAAGGTTCAAGTCGGGTATTACTCTCTCGAGGTTTAACCTTTTAGTTGGGGTTATCAATCTCTTGAGTATTCCTTGTTGGACCAATTCCAGAGACTCAAGCTTTCTTTGTCAAGAAGAGCTCAAGTCAACTAAACATAAACTAGTGTTTGCAACCACTAATTCAGCAATTAAACATGAAATTAGCCCAAATATCAAACACACATAGTCAATCTAGCCCTAAAACATAAGACCCATCAATTACCTACACTAGGGTTGAGCCACAACCCTAGCTTATGGGTTTAGCTACTCATAATTAAATAAGAAAAACAAGAAATAGATGAAGAAAAACTCATATTAATTAATCACTAAGATAAACAAGAAGATTCAATGTTGAAATGTAGATAAAATTGCCCAAAATAGCTAAAATATTCGAACCCACGAACGCAACTCTCAACTAAAACTATCTGATGACCTAAAATGGGAAAAGAAGCTATTTATACTAAGCTGAAAAATTTGGACAAAAATACCCCTGCGGGGCTAGTGTGGACCGCACAAAATGACGTGCGGCCGCACTAAGGCTCTAGACTTGAAAATCGAACTCTCTGAACTAGGGCAATGCGGACCGCACAGGATGGACTGCGGCTGCGATGGCCTCTAGTGCGGTCCACATGAAATAGAGCGCGGACCGCATAGGCTTCAATCTCCGAAAATAGCAACTCTCTGATCCTTGGTTGTGCAGACCGCACTAATCGAGTGCGGCCGCAGTAACTTCAGTGCGGACCGCATTAAATCCCATGCGGCCGCATTGCCTGATTTGCCTGAGTTGCATACTCTCTAAACCTTAGTTGTGCGGACCGCACAGAATGGTGTGCGGCCACTCTGGCCTTATTTTGCCTGAGCTTTGTCTTGCCTTGATACTTATGCAAGTTTCACTCCTTTTTGAGCTGATCTTTGACATCTTGTCACTTTATTGATCAAACCTGCAATCAAGCATAACTTATGAGCCTTTGGGACTATTTTGTACACATTTCTAATCAAAACTTAAGCAAGAAGGAGTATAAAACGTAGCAAAATCCCTAGTTATCAACTCCCCCAAACTTAAGCTTTTCCTTGTCCTAAAGCATCAAAATAAGACCCACCCCTCAAGTGAAAATCCCAGAAAATTCAGTTGTCCTAAAGTAACCTCATCTAGCATCAATTGGGACTAACAATTGCTCTCAATACAAATGAATCATTAACAACATTTACTCCTTGAAACACCATGGATTAAGTGCGACACAAGAGCATCAAGAGTTGACTCAACGCATCAAAGAACTCTTTCTATTACTTTGGTCATTGTGGAACCCAAACTCATATACCTCAACTCTCCCTAAGCAAACCTCATTTTAGAATAGTGGCACTCAGAACGAGGTTAATGGAAAATCACCCATCTCTCTCAAGGAAAAGTCATGAGTCCGACTCTAAGTACCATATGCTTGCCCCGTAATGAGTCACCACTAATGTAAGTTTCATTCAACTCAAGATCATATAGGGCTTTTGTAGAGACATAGTGAACGCTTTTGGTTTGAGGGTAGGTAATGTTTGGTCTAAGTAGGTTTCATCTTCCCTTAAGCACTTCTTTTGTTTCATTTGGCACACATTCCCTTGACTCTTTGAGTCATTTCACTTCTTTCTAAGGGGTTAGAGAGACACACTATCACTCTTTCTTATACATTTTAAACCTTTTCTCCTTTTCCAACTTTCCACACCTTTCATTCTTTGCTTTTATTGAATCCCTTTTTATTCTTTTTCACATTGAACATTCTTTTTGTCTTTTTGCTTTTCTTTCTTTTTCATTGTAGTTCCTTTTCTTCATTTTTGTGCCTTTTTACCACTTTGTTGCAATCCTCGTCTCTCCCCCCAAACTTATACTTTTACCATGTGCTAAAGAAAAGATCGGGTGCTAAGAGAGGGTCTATTTTAGAACGGATATATTATTGTATCATGGTTCTTGAAGGAAAAGGGTCTAAGGCTCAACAAGGTTAACTAGGGATCTTATCATTGCTAGGTTATGAAAGTGTTCAAGATATCATTTGGACCAAGGAGAGATTATAATCATGTCTCAAGTCAAAATTCACTTAGGATTTCACCTCAACAAACATTCAGGGCAAGTTCTAGACCAATGGCTCGGGATTTGGACTTGCAATGCAATTACTCGCCACACAAGCTATGGGATTGCTAAAGACACAGAGTCGGGGGCCCACAATGACCTTAGATAAGATTTGAGCACACAATGGTCCCTAAAAACCACTTGATGATTATCGGTCAACACAAGAGTCTCAAAGTCACGACTTTCATCACCATAAACACAACAATTTGTTTTTAACCATAAGATCAAAGGCAAATGTGCTAGGCCCAAGTGAAGCTTTGTTTGAGGCACCCTTAACCACTAACTACTAAAAACAAAAAGAAAAATGGACTAAAACCCTTAAGAAGGTTGTCACGTCATCCATCATTGGGAAGAGCCACCCAGTTCACACAAACTCCACCTTTGGAAAGAACTGTGGCATTAAGAAAACCAAAGGCTTATTGCAAACTTTCAAAACACGTAGCTACAAACATCAATAAGAAGCTAAGAACGAAAAATTGCAGAAAGTAAAATGAATATATACTAGAGGGGATTTGTCAAATATACAATAGATGGGATGAATATGTACAATGTAACATAACTCTATATACAGACCCAAAGTAAAATAAAAGTACGATAAATGTAATGAAATGTTAAAATTATATACAAACCAAAGATGAAAAATAAAGAAAACATAAAAACTGTCAAATATATACAGTAATCCAAATCCATAAAAGTAGGGTCTACCCCCTCAAATGAAAGCTGACGTTGTCCCCAATGCCAACTAAACTAAATAAGCACCAAAAAGAAAAGGGAAAAGGATATAGAGACTCCCTATGGCCCGTCTGCCTGCATGGGCTCCTGAGTGATCCTTGGGTGCTCACTGTGCTCGGGAACCTCAGACTGGTTTCCTATGGCCTGCTGCTCTGCTGCTAGGACCTGGGCCTGGACCTAGACAGGATCCTAAGGTGCATATTGTGGCTGACTGGAGGAGGCCTCCGGTGGGTCTGCCAACTGGATGACTGCATCATCTGCTCTAGGAACCATCCTCTTCCTCTTGGGAGGCCTCTAGGACTGCTCGGGCTGGGGATGAGCTGATAGTACTGGGTCTTGTAGCAATAAGTCCAAAGGCAGATGATTTGCCTTCATCCTGTCAACATCAACCCTCAGCGCCTTTACGGACTCCTTGGAAGCCCGCGTCTTCCTCAACTTCTTGTGCTCCTTAGCAAAATCCTTGAGAGCTTTGCTGTGTGAATCAACTGCATCTGTGAGCACCTTCTGAGTGTCGAGGATTTTCTTTTGGTTGGCTAGAATCTCCTTGAGGGCATCCTCTATGGACTGTGGGACTCGTGGAGGCAGAGGAGCCGATTGAGCCTCTACTATGGTAGTGAGGATAGACAACTTGGATAACGCTGTCTGCATCCAGTTGTTGATACTGAAAAGAGCCTGGCTCAGTCGGTGGGCAGTCACTGGGTAAGCTCGGGAAGAGGGTATCTCCAGATTTGTTGAGGTGGATGGGCCAGGAGGAATATCTGTGGAGGTAGGTACAGGTTGAGCAGGAGCCACTACCACAACTGGCTTTTCAGACTGGCCAGTTTGAGCAGTAGTTGTTCCCTTAAAGTTCTTGCTCTTTGGGTTGTCATCCCCCTGCATGTTGTACCAAGAAAATGGGGCCCTCGCTTTGACCTTGATATCAAATGGCCTCTTTTCAACTTTGAGGTCCCTAAAGTACATAGTCAAGAAGCTGGGGAAACGGTAGTTTTTGTCATGCTCTTTGCCTAAAAGTGTGATTACCCGAGACATTACCTTCACGATATTAATCGGGTACCCCGCAATGATCGATGCCACCAAAACTGCCCGATGAAGAGGGAGGGAGTTGTCATGAGTAGTGGGGTCCAATCTGCTACACACAAATGTTTCCAACCCCTTGGCTTCGAAATTCAGATTTCTTCTCAAAATTTTCACTCTCGTATTTAGCCAATCGGAGGTAGTACCTGGGATTTCCAGATACTGTGCCAACCAGGGACAAAATTCCTCGCCCAATTCCATCTAGGGACAGACTTCCTCTCCCAATTCCATCTTTGCCATATACAGTTCCTCATCCTCCTCATCAAAGCCGAGGTAATCATTTATTGTTTTCCCGTCAAAAAGCACCTTCCGATTTTGTACCTTGGTCACTTTTGTGTCCTTTTTGATGTAGGCAACATTGGTATAGAATTCCTTAACCAGGTACTCGTTTGCATTTTCACAGTTGTTCAAGAAATACTCCCAGCCAACTCTCTCCCTAAACTGCCTCCTCACATTGGGGTTGTGAGGCAGTAAGTCCCTATCTACAAAACTCCTCTCCGGGATTAATTTTCTCACCGACCACCATTCCCTAAACTTGTGATAAGCTACCTCACTGACAAATCGGTCTTGCCACACCTCTGATTTCCTAGTTCTCGCAACCCCGCCAACCTGAGGTTCACCCTCTTCCCCTACTTCTCCTTCTCCTCCTACTTCCTTATCGTCTCCTACTGCACCCTCTCCGGATAATGAAGTTGTGGGAGAGGTGGAGTATTCATCCTCACCGCCTTCAGTTAAGCCCTCAAATGACCCAGAAGATACATTTACTGATGCTTGGGCAGCGGGGGAAGTGGGAAGAGTGTCTCTTAGTCTGTTTCTTTCCGGCCAGTCAGGGATATACTCTAGGATTGAGTCTAAAGATATCTCCAGGGAGGGCTCGTACTCACTCCCAGATATGTCAATGGCCCTATCAGCAGCTTTAATCATCTTCCTCATGTTTTTAATGTTTTGCCGGGCTTGAACAGTCAATCTTACCATTTTTTGTTTCCCTCCCCGGGAGGATTCTCCTCTACCTGGTTGTTTAGAGACCTTGCCCCTTTGTTTCACCATTGTCTACAAACAAGTTCAGGTATGCTTTGTTAGTATCAGTGAATTCAATTAAGTTCACAGTTGCAGAAGAATAAAGGTTGTAGATAGTTGCAGAAATCACATAGTGCGGACCGCACAAAATAGAGTGCGGCCGCACAGAGGCCAATGCGGTCCACACAAAATGTCAATGTGGTCCACACAGAGGTGGGGTTCAGACTACCCACTCTATAAACAATTGCTTTGTAGGACCGCACAAAAAGGTAATGTGGTCCGCATTGAGGCACCGCGGACCGCACAAAATACAATGCGGCCGCGGTCCTCGAAGATCGGCCTTCAGGACTTTCAGCAATACGGTCCGCACAAAATGTTATTGGAGACCGCACAAGGGCACCACGGACTACACAAAATCAACCGCAATCTGCACTGAGTGCCCAACTACAACACTAACTTAGGGTTTAAAATCATTTGCTTTTAAGTCCAATATTTCACCATAGTAAGGTTCCTAAGTGATTGCCCATTGTTTTTAACCACCTAATTCTACGTTAATCAAAGAATTCATTACCCTAACCTAACCAATTGAAGAAACTACGGGAAGAACAAAATAAAAGACAAGAAAACAAAAAGTAAAGGAAAAATAACAAAATTAAAGTAATTAAAAAGAAGTTAAGTTACCAGATGTGAGATGAAATGAAGATTAATGATTCGAAGCAGTTAATTTCGAGTAAATGAGCAGATGAACAGTGATTTGCTATTTCTGAGAGTCAAGAGTTCGAAAAGTGTAACAGGAGGGTCTCAGGCCCTATTTATAGAAAAGGACCTGGGGCCCAGTCTTACCAATCAATACGGACCGCATATAATCGACTACGGTCCGCACCACATAGCTTGATTTAAGTTTGAGAAGGCAACTCACTGCGGTCCGCACAAAATGTCATGCGGCCGCAGTGGTCCACTGCGGACTGCACAAAATGTAGTGCGGCCGTAGTGGCAAACTTCAGAGAGGTCGACATTTCACCCTCCACCAGTGTGGTATGCACTGAATGTAGTGTGTCCGCATTGACAACTTCAGAGACCTGAACGCTTTTTCCACTATTTCCTGTACTGCATCAACATAATCATGTAGCATTTCACAACCAGTTAATCCAAAAATCAATCATATACTACAATGAAAATCAAATAAAAACAAGAAGAAAAACACATGGGTTGTCTCCCAAGAAGCGCCTGATTTAACGTCGCGGCACGACGCAAGTTACCATCACATCATTTGAGATAAAGAAGTGCCACGACGTGGCTGTCATCAATTTTTCCCAAGTAGTGCTTGACCCTATGCCCATTCACTCTGAAAACTTCACCATTTTTGTTCTTTAAATCAAGAGCACCAAACGGGGTCACACACACCACTTCAAAAGGTCCACTCCATTTTGACTTGAGCTTTCCTGGAAACAGATGTAACCGGGAGTTGAACAAGAGAACCAAATCACCTACTTTGAACTCCTTTCCACGAGCATATTTATCATGAAGGTACTTCATCTTGTCCTTGTACAAGGACGAACTGGAGTAGGCATGAAATCGAAATTCATTAAATTGCTCCACACGAAGATTAGCTGCAACATCCCATTCAAGATTTAGCTTCCTCAAAGCCCACATGGCCTTGTTCTCTAACTCAACCGATAGATGGCAAGCTTTCCCAAACACCAACTAATACAGAGACATACCAATCAGAGTCTTGTAAGTAGTCCTATAAGCCCATAGAGCGTCATCTAACTTCTTTGACCAATCGGTCCTATTTGCATTGACCGTCTTTGACAATATGCTTTTGATTTCCCTGTTGGAGACTTCAACTTGACCACTTGCTTGAGGATGATAGGGAGTAGAAACTTTGTGATTGACACCATACTTTGAAAGCAAAGTGTCAAAAGCTCTATTGCAAAAATGAGACCCCCTATCACTTATGATTGCACGAGGAGTGTCAAACCTTGTAAAAATGCTCTTCTTGAGAAATGCAACAACACCCCGGGCCTCATTGTTGGGCAACGCCATGGCTTCAATCCACTTTGAAACATAGTCCACCGCCACAAGAATGTATGTGTTCCCACACGAGCTAACAAAAGGGCCCATAAAATCAATGCCTTATATATCAAAAATATCAACCTCAAGGATGGTATTGAAAGGCATCTCATCTTTCTTCGAAATTCCCCCCGCTCTTTAGAATTCGTCGCATCTCTTCACAAAATCACCCGCATCTTTGAACAAAGTTGGCCAATAAAACCCATAGCTAAGAACTTTAGAAGCCGTCCTCACCCCGCCATGATGGACACCATAGGGAGAGGAATGACAAGCCTCCAAGATACTCAATTGCTCTTCCTCCGGGACACACCTTCGGATCACACCATCCGTGTAGATCTTGAACAAGTACGGTTCATCCCAATAGAAATCCAAACTATCCCACTTGAGCTTCTTCCTTTGGTTAGAAGAGAGCTCACACGGGATTATATCAGCCACAAGGAAATTAGCAATATCGGCAAACCATGGCATATCATTCATCGACACCGAAAGGAGTTGTTCGTCGGGAAATGAATCATTGATCTCTAGGCCATCATGAGGCCTCCCCTCCTCCTCCAAGCGGGACAAGTGGTCCACTACTTGGTTCTCACTACCCTTCCGGTCCACAATCTCCAAATCAAACTCTTAAAGTAACAAGACCCATCGCATCATTCTAGCTTTGGAATCTTTCTTCGTCATCAAGTACCGGAGTGCGGCATGGTCGATATGAATAATAACCTTAGCACCTGTAAGATACGGCCGGAATTTTTCTATTGGGAACACAATAGCCAAAAGTTCTTTCTCGGGTCATTGTATAGTTCACTTGAGCATCATTCATTGTCTTACTTGCATAGTACATCGGATGAAACATTTTGTTCACTCTTTGACCCAAAACCGCCCCAACCGCAACATCGCTCGCATCACACATGAGCTCAAAGGGTAAGCTCCAATTAGGTGCGGTAATGATAGGAGTGGTGGTCAACTTATGCTTGAGAAGTTCAAAGGCTTGCATACATTTTTCATCAAACACGAATTTAGCATCTTTTTCCAACAACTTGCACAAAGGATTCACTACCTTCAAAAAGTCTTTGATAAATCTCCGGTAAAACCCCGCATGCCCGAGAAAACTTCGAACTCCCTTGACGGATGTAGGGGAGGGGGCCTTGAAATTACATTGATCTTTGCTTTATCTACCTCAATACTATGCTTTGAAATTTTATGCCCAAGAACTATTCCTTCTTCCACCATAAAGTGACATTTCTCCCAATTGAGGACAAGATTGGTTTCTTCACAACGGGCCAAAACTTTATCAAAATTCTTCAAGCACTCATCAAATGAATCCCCCATAATACTAACGTCTTCCATGAACACATCCAAAATGTCTTCCACCATGTCGGTGAAAATGGCCATCATACACTGCTGAAATGTAGCCGGTGCATTACACAACCCAAAAGTCATCCTAGAAAAGGCAAAAGTGTCATATGGACAAGTGAATGTGGTCTTCTCCTGATCTTCCGGAGCAATCAAGATTTGGTTGTACCTAGAATACACATCCAAGAAACAGTAGAAGACACGCCCAGTAAGTCAATCCAACATCTGATCAAGAAAAGACAAAGGAAAGTGATCCTTGCGGGTCACTTTATTCAACTTGCGGTAGTCCATGCATACCCTCCAATCGGTAATAGTTCTTGTAGGAATCAACTCACTTTGTGAATTTGTAACCACGGTTGTGACACCCTTCTTCAGTACACATTACACCGGTGAAGTCCAAGAGCTATCATAGATGGGGTACACAACCCCGACATCCAAACATTTGATCACCTCCTTTTTCACAACTTCTTGCATTGCCTCGTTCAACTTCCTTTGATACTCCAAGGAGGGCTTTGTATCATCTTCCAGAATAATCTTGTGCATACATGATGCGGGGCTTATTCCCCGAATATCAGCTAAATTCCATCCAATTACCTTTTTCCGCTTTTGAAGCACCGCCAATATGGCATCAACCTGCATGTTAGTAAGACAAGAAGAAAGAATAACTGGCAAAGTAGAATTTGAGCCTAAGAACTCATACATGAGGTGTGGAGGCAGTGGTTTTAACTCCAACACCGGAGGCTCCTCAATTGAAAGTTTTGTTGGTGGAGTCTTTCTATTCTCGAGATCTAAAAATAATTTCCTAGGCTTATAAGAGTAAGAGCCCATTCAATGTAAAGCATGCACGCACTCCACTCGGCTTGCATCCTCATTGACATCAAGATTTAATAATACGGCCTCCAATAGGTCCTCCACATTGATCATTGCACTGGTGTCATAAATTATCACTGCTGTGATGAGGTCCACAAAAGAGCACACGTCGGTACTGTTGAGCTGCTTCATTGATTTGCACACATGAAAGACCACCTTTTCATCACCCACCCGAAAGGCGAGTTTCCCAGCTTCTACATCAACTAAGGCCTTCCCCGTAGCAAGGAAAGGTCTTCCCAAAATGATAGGAACTTCATAATCCACCTCACAATCCAAGATCACAAAGTCAGCTGGCAAGATAAATTTGTCCACCCGGACAAGCACATCATCAATAATACCCAATGGTCTCTTCATCGTTCTATCTGCCATTTGTAATCTCATGGAAGTCGGCCTTGGCTGCCCAATACCCAAAGTCTTGAAAATGGAATAGGGCATCAAATTGATACTAGCCCCAAATCATATAGAGCTTTAGCAAAATCCGCACTCCCAATGGTGCAAGGAATGGTGAAAGCACCGGGATCTTCAAGCTTCAGGGCCATTAAATGCACTATTGCACTAACTTGGTGAGTCATCTTTATAGTTTCTCAATCTATAGACCGCTTCTTTGTTACCAAGTCCTTCATAAATTTAGCATATCCCTGCATTTGTTCAAGAGCCTCCACCAAAGGCACATTGATGGATAAGCTCATCATCATGTCAATGAACTTTTTAAACTGATTTTCATTTTTCTGCTTCACGAGCCTTTGAGGATAAGGCGGAGGTGGACTTGGAAAAGGAGCCTTGGCTTTAGGCACAAACGGCTCTGGCATGTTTATTATGTGTTCCCTAGACGGGTTCACATCATTTTGAGTTTCCACCTTGATATCTTGAATATCAATCCTCACTTCTTCATTCATATTTTCATTAATCACATTTTCAACCACCAAATGAACTTCATCTTCTTGCAACTCAACATTATCATCCACAACTTGCTTTTGTTTGGAGGCATGCACATCACTGCCTCTTCCACTTCTTGTTGTTACTACCATAACATGATTGTTCCCACCCTTCGGGTTTACTATCGTATCACTTGGTAGCTCACCCTTAGGGCGAGTATTTAAAGACTGTGAGATTTGGCCTAACTGCACCTCCAAGTTCCTGATAGAGGTATTGTAGGAAGCCAACTGAGCATCCGAGTCCGCATTCTTTTTCATCACCTGTTTGAACATCATTTCAATTCTACCCATATCATTGTTAGAAGAACGGGGACCTTGAGATGGAAATGGGGGTGGATTGTTTCGTTGTTGATACATTGGGGGCCTTTGAAAACCTTACCCCCGGTTTCCTTGGTTTCCATTGTTCCATCCACCTTGATTGTTATTACCAACCTAATTGTTGTTATTACCATTCCAATTTCATTGGTTACTTTGATTGTTGTTCTGATTTCCCCAGTTGTTGTTTTGGTTATTGTTCCCCTAATTACCATTGCCTTGTTGTTAATTGCCCCAATTGCCTTGGGGTCTCCATTGTTGTTGGTTGGAATAATTGCCTCTTTGGCCTTGATAATTATTCACGTATTGCACCCCTTCACTTTGTTCATCATAATCATCATTTTGAAAGCCACCACAATCATTATCAAATTGCTCCAAATTCCCTTGGTTTTGTTGTCCTCTTTGTTTTCTTTTGTTGACAAGCATGCTAACACCCTCCATGGCATTCACTTGGCACAGATTTTGAACTTGTTGCAACTGTACCTTTGCTAGTTGGTTCATTGTAGTTGTCAACTCAGCTATAACATGCCCATGATCATGTAATTCCTTGTGCAAATGGGTAACTGTGGGGTCACCCTGGGAAACATTGGCTCTACTTTGCCAAGCGGAAGAAGTGTCAGCTATCTCGTCAAGAATGTCACAAGACTCATCATATGACAGCTTCATGAAGTTGCCCCCAGCAAGTTGGTTCACTATGCATTGGTTTGTTGTATTAATGCCCCGATAGAAGGTTTGTTGGATCATCGCCTCAGTCATATCATTGTTGGGGCATTCCTTCACCATTGTTCTATAACGCTCCCAAATCTCATGCAAAGGTTCTGTGGGCTCTTACTTGAACGCCAAGATCTCATCTCTCAATACAGTCATATGCCCCGGTGAGAAAAATTTTGCAATGAACTTGTCCGCCAACTCATCCCAAGAAGTGATGGAATGGTTGGGAAGTCGCTCGAGCCAATCCAATGCCTTCCCTCTAAGTGAGAATGGGAAGAGTCTCAACCTAAGAGCATCCTCGGACACATTAGTTTGCTTGCTCCCCCAACATGTATCCACGAACCCCTTGAGATGTTTGTAAGCATTTTGATTTACACCGCCCGTGAAGTACCCGCGTTGCTCTATTAAGGTCAACATCACATTGGTTATTTGAAAATTGCCCGCCCGAATTCAGGGTGGGACAATAACACTTGCATAACCTTGGTTCGGAAGCACTCTAGAAGCCACTCTTGGAGGTGGCGGAAGAGGGTCTGGAATATTGTCATTAACATTAGCATTAGCCTGGCAGCCTCTACGTTGTCCTTGAGGTACAAGAGGCACCTCATCATCTCAGACATCATCTACCTCTTCCCCCACAATCACATTTCCAAGAGGGTCATTTGCGTTGTTCGCTGCCATTTGGTACCTGAGTTGTGACACAAACAAATTAGTGACAAAGAAAGAAAGAAGAACAATACACAAAACTATTTAAATAGATATTCAAAATCGTTAGCTCCCTGGCAACGGCACCAAAAAGATGATCGAAGCCTACCCTGCACTACTATTGAGTATCGAGAGAGGGTCGAAGCAGCTTTTACCCGATTTAGAGTCGGGATCGATTTCCACAAAGAGCTTGATGTTGGAGTCGGGTATCTATCTAATTTAGAGTTGGGTATGTGTTCCAAATTACACTTCTAAATATTTTTGGATTTTTGTTTTACTTCTACTTTTATCAAACTACAATGGTAAATTAAACTAGAATAAGCTAAGAGTAAAATGTTGCGGGTTGTTCAAATGATTTAAAAGGCACTAGGGTAGTGACTTTCGCCTAGGTGGTCAATTGACGGATACTTGAGTCTAAGGCATGATTGGCATATTTGGGGAGTATGATATAATCATTGCACGATTTTACCCACTCTACACCTCTCGGTGGTTCAAGTGATTTTGCCCGAATTGACTTTCTCAAGACCAATTGGGTATGCAAATTTGCACAAGCAATCAAGGTTCAAGTCGGGTATTACTCTCTCGAGGTTTAACCCTTTAATTGGGGCTATCAATCTCTTGAGTACGCCCCAATTCCTTGTTGGACCAATTTCAGAGACTTAAACTCTCTTTCTCAAGAAGAGCTCAAGTCAACTAAACACAAACTAGTGTTTGCAACCACTAATTCAGCAATTAAACATGAAATTAGCCCAAATATCAAACACCCATAGTCAATCTAGCCCTAAAACACAAGACACATCAATTACCCACACTAGGGTTGAGCCACAACCCTAGCTTATAGGTTTAGATACTCATAATTAAAGAAGAAAAGAAAGAAATAGATGAAGAACAATTCATATTAATTAATTACTAAGATAAACAAGAAGATTCAATGTTGAAATATAGATAAAATTGCCCAAAATAGCTAAAATATTCGAACCCACGAGCGCAGCTCTCAGCTAAAACTATCTGATGACCTAAAAATGGGAAAAGAAGCTATTTATACTAAGCTGAAAAATTTGGACAAAACTACCCCGGCGAGGCTAGTGCGGATCGCACAAAATCATGTGCGGCCGCACTAAGGCTCTAGACTTAAAAATCGAACTCTCTGAACTGGGGCAATGCGGACCGCACAGGATGGACTGCGGCCGTGATGGCCTCTAGTGCGGTTCGCATGAAATGGAGTGTGGACGGCATTGGCTTCAATCTCCGAAAATAGCAACACTCTAATCTTTGGTTGTGCGGACCGCACTAAATCGAGTGTGGCCGTAGTAACTTCAGTGCGGACCTCATTAAATCCCATGCGGTCGCATGGCCTGATTTTCCTGAGTTGCATACTCTCTGAACCTCACTTGTGCGAACCGCACAGAATGGTATGTGGCCGCACTGGCCTTGTTTTGCCTTAGCTTTGTCTTGCCTTGATACTTGTGCAAGTTTCACTCCTTTTTGAGCTGATCTTTGATATCTTGTCACTATGTTGATCAAACCTGCAATCAAACACAAATTGTGAGCCTTTGGGATTATTTTGTACACGGGTGTACAGACTTCAAGTCCGAAGGCAAGTCTAACTCACATGCTACCTGGCCTAGCTTGCGTATGATCCTATATGGTCTAATGTACCGAGGGCTAAGTTTTCCTTTCTTACTGAACCTTATGACACCTTTTATCGGTGATACCTTTAGGAATACCCAGTCATCAATCTGAAACTCCAAGTCTCGTCGTCGATTATCCACATAAGACTTCTGACGGCTTTGAGCTGCTAATAGCCTTTCCTGTAGAAGCTTAATTTTTTCGATTGCTTAGTGTACCAATTCTGGTCCTACTAACGTAGTTTCCCCAATATCGAACCACCTTATAGGCGACCTACACTTATGTCCGTCAAGAGCTTCGTACGGAGCCATCTGAATACTGGAATGGTAGCTATTTATTATATGCGAACTCAATAAGCGGTAGATGATTATCCCAGCTACCCTTGAAGTCTATCACACAAGCTCGTAAAATATCCTCAAGTATCTAAATAGTACGCTCAGTTTGTCCGTGTGTCTGGGGATGAAATATTGTACTAAGACTTACTTGAGTCCTAACCCTTTTTGGAAGGAACTCCAGAAGTAAGCTGTAAATTGAGCTCCTCTATCCGAGATAATAGATATAGGGACACCACGCAGTCGTACTATCTCCTTAATATAAAGCCTGGCATAAGCCTCTGCAGAATATGTAGTCATGACGGGCAAAAAATGGGCTGACTTTGTAAGCCTATTAACAATCACCCATATAGAATCGAACTTTCGCTGGGTACGCGGTAAGCCTACGATGAAATCCATATTAATTACTTCCTATTTCCAAGTCAGAATCTTCATAGCCTGTAATAATCCACCGGGCTTTTGATGCTCAATCTTAACCTGCTGACAGTTATGGCTCTGAGTAACAAACTTCGCTATATCCTTTTTCATTCCGTCCCTCTAATATACCTCTTTGATGTCATAATACATCTTTATTGCTCCTGGATGGATAGAATAATGAGAATAGTGAGTTTCTCCCATAACCTGCCGACCGCAGCCTTGCAACATTAGGGACACATAATCATCCTCGATATCTGAGGACCTCATCTCCTATAATTTCAAACAGTGCCTTCTCCTTCTGAGTGGTGGTATCCCTATAATGAACTAACACAGGATCCTCGTACTGGCATTCCTTTACTTTATTTACTAAAGAGGATGTTGTGGTATCCCAAATAGTAATTTCAATATTACCTGAATCCAGTAACCGAACTCCAAGACTAGCTAGCTCATGAACCTTATGGGCTATTCCCCTCTTTTCTGGCTATAAATACGACAGGCTACCCATAGATCTACGGCTAAGGGCATCGGCTACTACGCTCGCCTTCTCCGGATGGTATAAAATATCAACGTCATAGTCTTTAAGTAGCTCCAACCATATTCTTTGATGTAAATTCAATTCCTTTTGCTTGAGGATATATTGGAGGCTCTTATGATCCATATAGATATTAACATGAATGCCATACAAGTAGTGTCTCCACATCTTTACTGCATGAATCATCGCGGCTAACTCTAAATCGTGGGTCGGGTAGATCTTCTCGTGCTTTCTTAGTTGTCTAGAAGTATAAGATACAACCTTACCATGTTGCATCAACACACAACCCAATCCAACGCCTGAAGCATCACAATAGATAACATAACCATCGGTCCCTTTTAGGAGCGTTAGAACTGGTGCTGAAGTTAATTTGTCCTTCAGTGTCTGGAAACTCCGTTTGCAAGCATCCGTCCATTGAAACTTTGCTTCCTTCTGAGTCAACTTTATCAAAGGCACTGAAAGGGAAGAAAATCCCTCTACAAATCTCTTGTAATAGCCTGCCAAACCGAGAAAGCTACAAACCACCATCAGTGTTGTGGGTCTAGGCCAAGTCTTTATTGCCTGAATCTTTTGTGTATCCACCCAGATGCCTTCACCCGAAGTGATATGCCCAAGGAAAGCTACAAAGTTCAACCAGAATTACATTTAGAGAATTTTGCATGCAACTTCCCATTTTATAGAACTCTGAGCACAACACGCAAATGATCTGCATGCTCAGCCTCTGACCGAGAATATACCAATATATCATCGATAAATACAATTACGAACAGATCTAAAAAGGTCCTGAACACACGGTTCATCAAATCCATGAATACTATTGGGGCATTGGTTAAACCGAACAACATAACACGAAACGCAAAGTGCTCGTATTTGTCCTGAGTGTTGTCTTTGGAATATCTTCCTCCTTAAACCTTACCTAATGATACCCAGACCTCAAGTCTGTCTTTAAAAAACACTTGGCACCTTGAAACTGATCAAATAAATCATCAATCCTCGGGAACGGGTACTTATTCTTGATTGTCACCTTATTCAACTGTCTATAATCAATACATATCCGTAAGGAACCATCTTTCTTCCTCAAAAATAACACAAATGCTCCTCATGGTGATGTACTAGGTCTGATAAAACCTTTTTTAAGCAAGTCTTTTAGTTGTTCCTTCAACTCTTTCAGCTCTGTGAGGGCCATTCTAGAGGGAGGAATAGATATTGGATGAGTATCTGGTAGTAGGTCAATAGCAAACTTAATTTCTCGCTATGGCAGAAGACCCGAAAGCTCATCGGGAAACTCATTAACCACAGGGATGGACTAAATGGTTGGTGACTCTACTTCTACATCCTGAACCCAAACTAAGTGACAAATACAACTCTTTTGATCATCTTCTGTGCCTTGACATATGAAATAAATCTACCTCTCGGCGATGCCGTATTACCTTTCCACTCCAAAACAGGCTCCCTAGAAATTGAAATCGGACTATCTTTGATCAACAATCAACGTTGGCATGACAAGAAGCCAACCAATCAATACCCATTATAACATTGAATTCTACCATATCTAACTCGATTAGGTCTACTACGTTAGATCGACTTTGAACTACTATTATACAGCCCTTATATACTCGCTTAGCTACCACTAAGTCCCCAACAAGTGTAGATACCTCAAAAGGTTTAACCAGTTCAGGTTTTATTCTAAACTTACTAGCAACCAGCGGAGTAACATATGATAAGGTGGAACCTGGGTCAATCAGTGCATATACATCATATAAAAATATTGATAATATACCTGTAACAACATCAGGCAATGACACTTGATCCGGTTGTCTTGCCAATGCATAAATGCGGTTCTGAGGACCGCTCGAGCTAGATGCTCCGCCTCTGCCTCTACCATGACTCGTTGGTGCTTGTGAACCTTTCCCAGGGGGCATACTGATGATGATAAACCAGCTACAGATCCCGCTGGCTGAGTTATGCTTGCACAACCTCTCATCGGACAATCCCTCATAACGTGGCCCGGATAACCACAAGTATAACAAACACCCAACCCCATACAGCACTGACTGGCATACTGCTTACCATACTGAGCACATCGTGGCAAGGGCAGCCTTATCTGACTTGACTCACCCCTATACTGAGAACCTGAGGCCTTGAAATTCTAACCAGACCCTGAATATGTGAAACGATCAAATCTTTTACCGCCAAACTAGGGGGTGTGCTAGCCAATGGTTGGGCTGGATACTCGGTTATTATTGTCTCTAACCATCTCGAAACTCACCAGAAGGACCCAAAGACCTCACTCTCTTATTCTATGCCCTATCATGTTCACGATCCATCTTCTGCTTCTGCTTACGCTCCTCTGCACCCTGAGCGTATGCTTGAATACGAGGAATATCCATGTCTGGATGAAGTGAGACCGGCATATAATCATTAAGCAAGTGCAGTTCTAACCCCATCACGAATCGGTGAACCCGATCCTCCATCTTAGATACAATAGCGGGAGCATACCTAGCCAACGAATCAAATTGAAGACTGTATTCTTGAACACTCATGTTACCCTATCAAAGGGTTAAGAACCTATCAATTCTGGTCCATCTAAGCCTTGGTGGCAGATAATGATGAAGAAAAGCTTCTGTAAACTCCTACCATACTGTTGGAGGGGCATCTTCTCCTCTGGACAATTCCTAAGACTCATACCAATTAACTACGACATTTTAGAGTCTATAGGAAGCTAGATCAATTAACTCAATCGCAGTGGCCTTCATTACCCTTTACGTCCTCTGTATTCTATCAATAAATACGTGAAGGCCCTCGTTTGGATCTGCCCTAGTAAATACTGGAGGGTCAAAATTAATGAAATCACGAACCCTCCACTGATGGACCTATCTGCATGACCAATACCTACTTCCTAACACCGAGCCTGCGCGGCTACTAATCGAGTTAATAGCTGAATAGAATCTCTCATCTCTTGAACTGGTGTATCTGGCTGAGGGGTTTTGAACGCACTAGGGCAGGCGCTGGAGCTGGTGCCCCTCAGAACTCTTTTGGAGAGGGCGAGGTATTTGAAGTCTTAGATGGAATCTCACTATGAGACTCTCTCCGAGCCCTGGTAACTCGTGGCGCTCGACTAGTAGTCCCACCTGCCACGGACTTTCCCTTCTGGGTGGTTGTAGTCTTTGGAGGCATCACTAAAAACATAATATATTGTTAGGAATATGAATTCTTATATTGCACGATCTAAGATAAAAAGAGAGGATAACATCCTATATGTCCTGTAGCCTCATATCTATAAGTGTGATGCACAACACACCCATAAACAAGACTCTGCTAGACACGGTCTGTAGACAACCCTAGGACAGAACTGCTCTAATACCACTTTTGTCACGACATAAACCGATGGGTCGCGACAGGTGCCCGAGTCCTATCTGTCGAACACCCTTAAGCATGTCTTTAAGATATAAACATGAATAACATATGCAAGGGAAACCTGTCCAAAAGACATATGTACATATACATGCAAAAAATACAGTGGGCCGAGCCGGCAAGGCTACTTACTATCCAATTCTACATAATTGTCTACAGACCTCTAACATAAATACAACTATACAAAGACGGGATTGAGCCACACCATACCCATATATCTATTTACAAACATATCGTACCAAAATTAAAAGCAACTCCATACCAAGTGGAGCACGCCAACTCTCGCTGATCAAGGATCCTAATAAGGGGGACTGTCAACTTGCTTACCTGCATCTGTGGGCATGAAACGCAGGCTCCGGGAAATAAGGCGTTAGTACGAATAATGGACTGAGTATGTAAGGCATAAAAATCAGTATATAAAAAAATAGATGAAACATAGAATAAAGAGATTCATCTGTAAATGTGAATAACTTTGTAAATTCTGAAACATTTATAATGTCATGGACATGCATATAAATTTCATGTCATGCATAGGTTAGGTGTATGTAAAATCATCAAGCCACTGAGGGCATCCTATCATATCGTCCCGGCCACTGTGGGCAACATCATCAACATATACCAACTGATCAGGTGGTGGTGCGTATATAACGACGTAACCTTTTTCCCGTATATCATATAAATATAATATACATATATACGCATATATAACGCCATCTAGTCATGGGTCAATGTACATGTATAAATGCATGAAATGCATAAGAAATACATTAATAAGATTTTCTCGGAATGCCGTAAAACTCAATATGCCTTTCGGATAAACTTTATCAAATACGCATTTTTCTGAGACCCATGAACAGATGATAGAATAATAAGACTTGTGGTAGAAGAAGAATATACACATCTCTAGCATTTCTACGAATAGATAATTTATGGAAGTTGTGTATTTGATCGTTTCTTTTGTGTCGTATAGATCATGCCAAAAAGAAAGAAAGGATAGACTTAACATACCTGAGTTGATTCTCTTGAGAAAGATTATACCGTACTCCCTTAATATTGCAAAATCTCACGTTAATTTGAATTTTTGAAAGCTTGGGCATAGCTTATATGATATACAATATGGATTTGCATATTAGAAATGTTTTAACGTACTTTCTTTATAAGAAAAGCTTGATGGACTATTAACTTGAAACAAAATTTTCCTAAAGCTTGATGAACTCTTTCAGAATAGGTGTAGGGAATTTAATTTCTGAGATTGTTATTCTTACTTTAGGTGGGCCCCTCATTGAAAGCTTGGTGTCATTTTAAGGTGTGACACATTTTCCATCTTCATTATTAGTCATTTAGCGAGCTTAGGAAAGCTTGCCACGTTAGGGGGGTGGTTTAATCATTATCCACTAATTTATTAATTAACTAGGTAATGTCCCGTTATCCGATAATTAACCAATTACCCGCATAATTAATAATTATCTTAAATTACTTAAAATACTAATCATTGTCAATATACTTTATACATCATACTATCACGGTCATATGGTACATTGTATGGTACTAGTCCATAAACATCGAGTATTATAGCTCGGACCGTATTTTATTCCAAATCAACAAGTTTCAACGAAACTCATTTTCTTTGATTCGTGTACCCTTTATTCTCCATAGAACTTACTTATCGCTTGTTATAAATAGCATTAACCTCAAGATACCTCATCCCCCACGTCTATGTCAATTAACTGAAGACGAAACTTTAACGTACGAAACGCGAGATGTAACAGCTGCTTTTGGGAGAGCTTCTTCTACATCCAAACAGAGCACGTCGTGTTGGACCCTGCGGGGTTTCCTAAGATGTGGAATTTCTCCCGTTGGTCTTCTTTCCTTTTTACTTTATGCATCTTCTCTGAAGATAGTCATCGGTTGCCTCCCTTTAATGACCTCATTGAGGGTTTGTTTTTGTTTTTGTAGCCGAGAGAGTACCTCTTCTGCAAATTGCCGATATTTATGAGTGGGTGAGCGCGATTCTTTCCCCTACGGTGGGTATTCATGAATGGGTGCCTTTCCATGAGAAGTTTGGGCACAAGCCTCTTGTTGGTGAGTCGGCTAGTTGTAGTCTATTACTTTGTTCTTTGCTCCGCATTTTGTTTTACCTTATCTTTGCCTGATTGAATCTCTTCTCGTTGGTAGGTCGGAGAGGAGTGAGAATGGTGAGGGTTCCTGCGCTTGCTTTACGCCAATCGGCTTCCTCTGCTCGGCCCGTTCCAAGGTCAGTTGTAGGTGGCATCCAAATTTCGGTTGCTCAGAAAATTATGCATGCGTCCAGACATGTTTGTTTGAAGGTTTCTCCCCAATCATACACTCTAGTTCTCACAATCCGTTCAACAGACGAACTTTCTCGCAATAGTGGAGAAGAAGCACTATCAAAGAGGCGGAGGTTGGCAGCAGGGGCATCTTTGGTTGAGACGTCCTCTAGGGGTGACCCTACTGTTGTGGTATCTGAAGCTGGCGGTGAAACCAACCTGGGTGTAGAGGCGACGCCTATTTTGGTCGTGGAGGAGAACACCATAGCAGGGGGGACAGAGTTTTGGGGCCACTACAATTGTTTCGAGTGGTCCATCGTCATCTCGGTAGGGTCGTGCCCCCTCTTCGGCAAATCATAGGTTGAAGGGCGTGGTGGTAGATGATTATGAGTCGAATTCCGACATCGATCCTCAGGACATGCAGATGTTCGAGGAAGGCTTTACCACGGTTGATGTGAGGGCGAAGGGTCCTTCTCGTATACTCGAGATCCCATCAGATCTTAACCTGTTGGAGGACATGGTGGATTTGGTGCCTCAATTTGACCTTCTGTGTTCCGCCGCTGAAAATGAGTCTCTTCGGGAGATTAATGATTCCTCCTTGTCGCACGGTGTGCCCGGGATGGCCTTGAGGGTAAGTTTCTTTTTGCCTCTTTTTTTGTTTTTGTGCTATTTTGCTTTTGCTGCTTCCTCCCCTCTTTTCCTTTTCTATTTAGACTTACATGATGGATATCGAGAGTGCTCATAGGGCCGAGACCAGGGTCGAGGTCTTTCTAAAAATGGCCACGAAGTATCATCGATATCGCACCAAGTGCTGTGAGATGCACGCGCAGATTAGGGTGGGGGGAAGCACTCAATCCGTTAGGGAGGAGTTGGAGAAAAGGGACGAGGAATTGATACGGTCTATCTGTCGATGCAGTGAGCTCGAGGAGTTGCTCCATGCCAAAGACGGGGAGCTTGAATTGGGCAAGGGGGTTATGGTGAAATGCGAAGGTGCTGTCTTTGTGAGCCAAACTTGAACATAACGCCACCAAAGTCGCCTACCTAAGTGCAGAATAGACGGAGAAAGTGGATGAGCTAGAAAAGAAAGTGATCGAGTTGGAGAAAGCCGAGGGGCCTCGAGTGTCGGCATTGGCGAGGGTGGCGGTGCTGGAAGACACTATCCGCATCCTTAGTCTGAGTAGGAAGCTGAGAGGGTGACAACCATACTGAGGGAGGCACGAATTGAGGACTAGATCGGTGAACTTGATCGGGATGCTTCGAGCCTGGGAGATCGAGTTACAGCTCTCGAGGCTGAGATGGAGTAGTTGTTGGCTCAAGCCCGCCCTCAAGAATCTGCCCCTGATGTGTTCCCCGCCACTTATTGGAGTTATGGGTTCATGTCGAGGCCCAATGAGATATATATATAAGGGCTTGTGGGAGGCAGGGAGCATTCCTGAGGCTGCTTTTGAAGATGCTCGAGCGAAGGCACGCGAGGCTCGTCTTGACTGTGGTTATGACTCTCCGACATCGGAGGCTGGTAAGGGTGCTGAGATTGAAGACGGGCTTCCTTCTGATGACGATGATATTAGGGAGAACGACGATGGAGATGACGCTGAGTGAAAATTTGTTGCAACCTTTGTACTTAGTTTTTTTGTTCTTTTGTTGTTTATTTTCATCTTTTTCTTGAGGGCCCGTTTTTGGCCTTTTGTAAGGCGCTAGTGTTGCGCATGTACATTTGAATAAAATAGTTGCTTTGCCTTCGGGTATATATCTTTTGACTTTCTTTCTCCTTCCCTCCTTTTTTTTGAAGAGGATCTTCGGATTTCTCCGTGATGAGTCCTTCATTTTTAATTGGGAATTTGAACGAGGGCGGATCTAGTTCGCTTAATCTGAGCGAGGCCGAATCTCGTTTTGTGAGTTCAAATAAAGTCACTTTTGATCTGCAAGTTCGAGTGAGTTGACTTCTGATTTGCAAACTTGGGCCAAATTAGTTTTGATTTGTATATTCGAGCGAGGTCGAATTCAGACTTGCCAACTTGGGCGAAGTCAGTTTTGACTTGTATATTCGAGCGAGGTCAAAATCAGACTTGCCAACTTGGGCGAAGTAGTTTTGACTTGTATATTCGAGCGAGGTAGAAATTGTAACCCGTTATGAGTTCGAATGAAGTCGAACTTTGATTTCACTTGGCAATGGCTGATGGCCATTAGGGTATAAATTCGAGCGAGGTCAAAATTGTATCCCGTTGTGAGTTCAAACGAAGTCGAACTTTGATTTCACTTGGCGATGGCCGATGGCCATAAGAGTATAAATTCGAGCAAGGTCGAAATTGTAGCCCGTTGTGAGTTCGAACAAAGTCGAACGTTGATTTTACTTGGCGATGTGTTGGCTTGGTAGGGTGGTGAGATTTGCTTATTGCATTACTTTTATTGGAGAACATTACACGTTGTTGCATTGTTTATGCGTGTGTTGGGGTGAGTCCCGGTTTGTTTAATTTTGCTTTCATTGGAGAGTATTGTTCGTCGGGGTGAGTCCCGATTTTTTTAATTTTACTTTCATTGGAGAGTATTGTTCGTCGGGGTGAGTCCTAGTTTGTTTAGTCCCTTCTTTGGCGAGATGGGTGATGAATTTTGTCGCTTGTGCTTCTGGACGCCCTATGTATTTGATTAATTTTGAACGCAGTTCGGGAGTGATTCGTAATATCTAGTCGGCTGAACCGGCATAGGAATTCCATGGAGAGCAGTCGTGCAAGTTTTTTGTGTTTACGTTCTGCTTGTTGGAGAGACTGTTCCATGGACTCACCGCCCAGTCCCAGGTCATGAAAATTTTCTTAATCATACCAGCTCGTTCTGAGCCATTTGTCTGTTATTTGTAATATGTTATGGCGTTGAGGGTCTTTCTAGACTGTCGCCTGCGAGGTGGTATGGTACGAAACGTTGTCCTGATGTTTTCGGCGGTGTTTGTTCCTTGTTCGCGCACCTGTGAGAGTGCTCGTGTTCCTATCCAGATCCAAAAAAGAAAAATGATAAGTTAAGCTCAAATGAAATTGCCTGTTACCTTGACCTGATGAGTCGGCAAAGGGAGCAAAGCGTTGTAGGACAATTTGCTTTATCTCGTACTCGTTCGGCAGTTTCAAATTCGATAGCCTCACATTTGGCTTCACCGTTAACCACATCTAAGCCTCTTATGGGCTAAACATACTTTTCCCATTGGGATATTGAGCTTGGTTCCCGGTCCGATGCACGCAAAAATAGGGAAACATTAGCTACACTCTGTACATAAATTACCAACTATGCGCACGGATACAAAAAAAAGGCAGGATGAGCCGGTTGTTTCAAAGAATCACACAGTAGGCTATCGTCCTTTCCTAAGAGGTGGAAGTATAGATTGATATGTAACGTTAGTATGGCGAATAGGATTTCAGACGTGCTATGTGCGTAGTGGCCGTAATCCCGCCTTGGGTACTCGTACGTTGTACTAAACCTATCGCTACAGCAAGGCGCAGATTTTGGATAGATACCAGACATAATTTCGATTTCATACAACGATCTGACCCTGATTGGTTTGGTTATGCAAGTTGGTTATTTCAAAAGCTTGACACCTGGGAAATGGCACTTTGGTTGGCTTGAGATCTAGAGAAAACTAAAAATTTGGCTAAGAAATCCCCACGGACGGCGCCAATTGTTTGACCAAAAAGTGTTGAGCTTTTTGTTAAACTAATTAAATAAGAAGACTTTAGGTAAATCTTAGCCAATGATAATTTATTCTAGATCTAAGATAGAAGATGAGAGTAAGCAAGCATAGCACACACAAGATTTAACTGTAATATTGATTAAATCACACTATATAAGAAGAAGATGATGATTTTCATAATGTTTTACAATCAATGAGGAATACATGGATGGAAAAGGTCACCGATCTTTAATAAGGTAGAACCCCGTACATTGGGTGTGATGAGACTAACGATCTATGCTGAAGATCTGAGCTTCCTTGCTCCTTTCTCCTTAATGTAGAGAGAGAGGTGATGATCCCTCCTCTTTTTAGGGAATATCTGTGTTTTGATTTTGTTCCGCCTCCTTTTTCTTCTTCTTCTCACTTAGTTATATACTAGATCTTTTCCCTTATCCAACGGTCATTAACCATAGTGTTTAAGTCATTTGAATATATTATGGGTCGACCCCTTGAAATGCCATGATATCCAATTCGCCTCAGATATCCTAAATAAATGACCTCAGTCGTGGCCGAGGTACGTGTCGTTACAGTGTGGTATGGATACGACATTTCCAAGTAACCTTTCGTCGTCCTTTCCCACGCCAATTCTTGTCCGATCAGATTTTGACCCATACCGAGATAAGATGGGATAAGATGGGAATAATTAAGTTTGGGACAAAGTTTATACAATATTTAGGACCCTTTTGGCCATAGGTTTTTTCAAAATATATTTGGGTTTTTTTTTTTGACAAATACATGTTTGGCCATAGATTTTATCTACATTTTGGCAAAATTCCAAAACCCAAAACCCTGAGCTATTTTTGGCCCAAAATATCACTATTACATTTTTTAAAAATTGCCCCAAATTTTGTATTTTATAAAAGAGTCCACCATTTATTATTTTGTAACAATGTTGCTTCGTCTTCTTGGTCATCTGATAGTGTATTATGTAGTTCATTATAAAAATGATAATTTTGCACCAAATTTATTTATGATCAGGAGTATGGTTTGCGATAATATAATGAATGTTATTGATAAAGGTATTGTTGGGTATTTGTGATAGTTTTTAGAACATATGGGTATAAGTCATGTTTCATGTTTTTCAAAAAAAAGAAGTGAAATATATTTTGAAAACTTATGTCCAAACACATTTTCATCTTTAAACTAAACTTCACCCAAATCAGATTATTCAAAATAAATTTTGAAATCTATGGCCAAACGCTAGCTTAGTTAACGATATAAATTTATCTCGGAATAAGTTTATACCGTCAGCCAAATATAATATAAATTTAGTAGCATATTTTATCCCACCTTATTCTACCTTATCCCGCGACCAAACGACTTCTCTTAGGATTTGAATGGTAGAAACTAGACAGAATGTTTCCAAATAGACCCCTACCCTAGGGTAGAGAGACTGTTTCCAAATAGACCCTCGGCATCCTTCCCTCCAAGAACTTCCCACCTTGCTCTTGGGGAGACTCGAACTCACAACCTCTCGGTTGGAAGTGGGGGTTGCTTACCATCAGAACAACCCCTCTTGTCTAGTTTGATCACGGAGTATAAATATAAATTAGTACGCAACATATCTATACTATATTAAAAGTACGAAGACCCTTAACGAAATGTCGTTCGCCTTTTTTACCCTTTAAAAACATATTTTACATTGGACAAAATTGTAAAATAAAAAAATCTTTCCTTATATTTAGGAGTTCTAAATAAAAAAAATCTAATATAATTAAGTGTTTGATATCTTCTCCTAATAAAGATACAATATATTAAAACATAAAAGAATACAAAAAAGTAGGAGGAAATTTTTTTGTTTGTTTCTAACAAGAAAACTTCACGTTTTTGTGTGATATTTTTGTTCTTTGTCCTTGTTTAATCATTAAGACCAATTTTACCTTTATTTTTCTTTCATATGATTTATTTGTTTTTTGAAAAATTAAATCATAAGTATTTTCTTAGAAGCTTGGTTGTTAAATTCGTTAAAATTTACTACGGCATTAGGTTTTGAAATAATAATTATTGTTGAAAAATATAGTAATCATTAATTTGTGATAAAAAATTAATTATCATAATTTAATTTACAGAAATACCTAAATTACCTCATTGCATATGTTAAAATAAATAAATGGAAAAGGACTTTTATTTTTTGGTAAAAAGAAACCAATATTATTACTAAGAAAGTTTATTACATAATTTAACTTTATAAAACATGAATTAGTTACTACTAAATTCATCTTATAGCTAATAGGATTTTTTATAATATATAACTGATTATGTCACTAAGTAGGATTAGCAATGAATTTTATTATTTAACTACATAATTTATCTATCGCTAATTTTTCTTTTCTTTGTAGATAACTTGTCTTAGAATACATGGTACCTAGACGACTACTTTGATACGAAATTAATGTAAAAGAACGAGATACATAATAACATCAAACTTTCAAGATTATCTTGGTTCTTGTCATGCTTAGATAGGCTATCCGTTACTTTTTTCGACTAAGTAGGCTCAATATTTATCATATTCAAGAGCTTATATTTTTAAAAATCTTATTTTGAGGGGCATATGTTTTTTTTTATAATTTTGTACGCATCAATAAAAGGTACACGCATCACGCGTATCCTGGCACGAAGCCTCTTAGCAAAATGTCATTCGCCTTTTTTACCCTTTAAAAATAGATGTTATATTGATTATAATTATAATTTAATTATTCTACTAATATTTAATACTTTAAAATCAACTAAATGTTGGTCAGAAACTCCTAAATTTTAGGAATTTAAAACCAAATAAAAATTTACTTATAAATCCTTACCTTAAATAAATTGTGTAAAGTAATTATAATTTTTTCTTATGATTATTAGACAAAATGTATATAAACGTGTTAGAAATCTATTAATAAAATTTTAGATCTAATTTAAGTCTTCAAAAATTAAAGATTATTAATAATATGTAAACCAAACTTACAACATATTAGGTCGAGTATGAAAATATATATAAATAAGTTTAATATGATATGCTTACGTTTTAAAAATAATAGTAGTATTTTAATTTAAAGTAATAAGTACTTTAATGTACTTTGAGTTAATTATTATTTGACTAAGTTGAATACATATTGAAAATTTATACACATATTAAATTACAAATCCAATTACAATACTCGAAAAGTAAAACATAGATAAGATAAATTTATATATTGAAATTAATGAAAATAAATTAGAAACATTTAGTCATAAGTAATTTAAGGTAGTAGTTAAAACAGAAAAAATAAAACATAGACATCTTTTTTTTTTGGTCAAAAAAACACAGACATTGAAATGTATAAATTGATATTCCTTATTGAAATAGCTATACAAAATCAATATCTTTTGTTAAAATAAATTTACACATTTATTTTAATTCAAAAAAAATATTTATATAAATTTTTAAAAAATTTATACTCATTTAGATAGGTTACACGCGCAACGCGCGTACCATAAGACTAGTATTTAAAATACGCAATTTATATAATGTATGATTTAAAATATGTGTCTACTCTTTAAACTTACTATTATAAGGCTTAGTTCTATCATTTAGTGTTTTTAATTCATACTTTATTAGTATACTCATTCTTATTTTACATTCTATCATATATATATAATAATCTATATAGGCTCGCGCATAACTTAAGTAGATATTATATACGAAAAAAAAAAAGAACAAAAACTTTATATTATTCAAAGTAACATACTAACAGAGTATAGAACTTTCATAATGATCAATATAATTAATTGAAATATTAAATTTTTCTTCTATTTTTTCATGTTATATTTTCATTGTTATGTTACTTCAAAAAGTTCTATATTATTGGAGGCCTATTTAACCTAATAACGTGTAAAAAAGTTATGCGCTACTAATAATTAGTAAATGAAATTATAGTAATTTATTAAAATATAGTAGTAGTAAGTTCAAAAGATTAACATATGTAAGCGACAGGGTGCAAATCATCAGAATACATTCATTATACAGCGACCAGCCGACCACGGATCTCGTCTGGAGGTTTTGGGATCCGTGAATGGAAATATCTTTGTTTTTTCATTATTTTAATAAGAATTAGAACTTTATGAATTTAATGAGTAAATTATAATATTAATTGTCTGAGAAAAGTGGCAATTGAAGAGTTTACAGTAGCAAACATACTTAATTCCTTTATTATTTCAAAACCTTGACAAGAAAGGAGAACAAATGAATATCTGCTCAAGAGATGAAGTTTATATTGTACTTTTTAAGAGAGCAAAAAAAGTGAATATTATAAAGGCAACAATAATAGCTTGTATTTTAAAGCATTTGCCGTCTTATTCCTTAAAGAAAGCTTAATAACAAAGTTCTCAGTAGTAAGTCAGTCTTCCTTATTTTTAATTGTAGAAGAGAGTATTTTTAATAGAGACGAAAATGTTTGACTTTGGAATAGAGAACCCCAAGGATTCGCTACGAGAAGTATTAAGAATAAATAATATGTTTCGAAATTAATTTTCCAAAAGAAAGAATTTTAATAAAAAGGAAATGTTTGACTCTTCGAATAAACAAATCCTAAGAGAAGTATTAGAGGATATGTTTTCTGAATTGATTTTGCTAGAGACGACTTGGAAAAGATTTTAAAATCATTTTCCTTACTTGCATAAAGTCAGAGATCAAAATTGAAAGGTTGATTAGAAGAAAGGTTGATCATTCACTAGTTTTAATCAGATTTAGAATTTTGACTCAATTTTATAATTATATTCCTTACAAGTATACATGTTCATAACTACTGAATCATTAGATGTTTTAAATCCATAAAGAAATACCAATTCAAAAAGGTTTAATTGAAAAAAACTAATTTTGCAAATCTTTTTTTTTTTGTCGTTTGGTTTGATGTTTAGCTAACTTATATTAGGAGAAGAACTTGGAGATAACGGAATGCGGGTGATGTTTTAGTAATAATTTGAAGATTAAAACTAGACATTCTATATCCTAACTGAAACAAATAACTTAAAGCAACAACTAAGATCATGTCATAACAAACTAACTTGCCTCCATTAATGACACAAGTAGATTATGTAATAAAGAAAAGTGAGGGACTGAAAAGTTATTCGAAGATCTTTTTATAATTTCACAAGATTTTTTTTATTGAGCATATTTCACTGGATAAAAAAGAAAAAAGAAAATTGAAATTTAACTCAAGCAATTTAATATAATATGGTCAAACAAATTATATTACACAGTATGATTTATATTCTCCGGTGTGCTATACTAGTTTAAAAGGAAAAAAAAAAATCATCGCGTAAATACAAACACAAGTTGTTCAAACACGAGTGAAATGATTATTCACTACTAACTCAATAACCAAAAGGGCATCTAACAAAGACAACATAAAAATACTACTTAAGCTATTACCAAGAAACCTATGGCAAAACTTAGTTTGCACCTAATACACGTGATTTATTACAAAAACCAAAAACTAATCGAAAATGTTATCAGACACCAGTTTGCAGCTCCAAGTACAGTAAAAAGGGCAGCCCAGTGCACAAGGCATTCCTCATTCATTTAGGGTTCTGGGAAGAGCCACACTCTAAGGGGTGTAATGTAGACAACCTACTCTAATGTAAGCATTAGTGGTTGTTTCCACGGCTTGAACTCGTGACCTATAGGTCACACAGAGACAACTTTATTGTTGCTCCAAGGCTCCCTTTCGCCGCTCCAAGTACAATGGAGTAACAATAAAAAGAAAATGATTATTGACTAAAACTACAGACTGCTTAACAAACAATTTGCAACTAACAAATCATGTTGCTCTCTACCAAATTTGCTGTCCTTGTCCTCCAACAAAGCTTCTAACTCCATGGTATCCACATTGGTATAAAATAATAACCTTTCCCTCTAACAAGAATTCAGTCAAACAGTCATGGATAGATAGTGTGCTGCACTCTCTTTGCCTTAGTTCACACTCTCGTATCATACGAACGGGGAAGATATCACAATACTCCTTTCCTAATCAAAGCAGTTGGAGAAGATATCAAACTGGTCAACATCATAGCAACCATAACATTAGTTGTTACTTAAATTACAATGAAAGCAACAGAGTAATCTTTCTGTTTTCTTAATTTTGGGAGAAGGGTGAGGTAGTGGTTGGGAGAAGGTAAGAGACACTCACCGGATAAGTTAGTCTACTCATCCTCTGATTCTAGTTGCCCTCCAAATTTCCTCAATGCAAGAGAATATATTGCTTTTCGTTTCACCGATTTTCCACTTGCTACCAACTTGACGGCCTGTGATCAAATGATATCTTATAGGTCGTGAAGTTCAAGCTTCAAATCATACATAGACAAGTGTTGCAATGAAAAAAACAAACTGTTTGTAGTGAATGTCAATTTGCTGCTAAATATTGAGTTCCGGTATCATTGTCAAGTATATATTTATATCATTCAGCTATATCCACTTAATGATATTTAGTTTTCCCCCTTTCTGCTAAAGGGAAGAGCCCCGCAAAACGGCAATATAAAATAATTTTGCACTATCATGCTTGACTGAGCAGCAGATCCACTGATTTCGACTATAGATTTATGTCATCCGCAAATTGAGAGAAAACGGAACATAATTAGGATGGTCCGTGATCATGAAGCAAACAATTACAAGTAAGCATGAGGTTGGAGTTTGAGAGACAGATTTGCCATATCTGTAACAGCATTACCGTTTACAGATAAACTTGAAAGATGTTTTAGTTTAATCAAGTAAACTATGAAAATGAGTCAAAAATAGGATTGCAACAAATTGATGTGACACGGCTTCTGAATCCTTAAGCAAGTGAATTTGCAGAAATGGTTCTTTCATGGACTTAACCACCAAATTTTGATGGTAAAATGTAACTAAAATGAACACTAAAAGAATGGATGGTAGGTGGAGAATTACTTATTGAACAAGACCGTAGGTTGCTTAAATTTCGTTATAGTATAAAAAATAGAAACAGGGGAAAGCAGAATAAAAATCATACTTGGAAAACAAAAAATAAGTCTACCAATAATAGGTGACCCACGAGAATTCCATTAACATCTCCAGAAAAGTTATTTCCATGCTGAAAACATCTTTTCAGTAATATCCAAGGCGACTCCTCAATAGATTTTAACTCAATGCAAAATCATAGGGTACTGAAATTTCAATTAGAGTAAAAAAAAAAAAAATTGAAATAAGGCAAGGTAGAAAGAAAAGCCATGCTTACAGAACAAAAAAAGTCTGCCAAATATCTCCAGAAAAATTATTTCTCAAGTGTTACTAAAGTAAACACACGAGAATTCCATTAACATCTCCAGAAAAGTTATTTCTATGCTGAAAATGTCTTTTCAGTAATATCCGAGGTGCCTACTCGATAGATTCTATCTCATTATACCTAATACAAAGTAATGAGTAGTCCTCAAGTATAGGTCTTCTGTTCTCAGATATACCATAAAAGATTGGAACTTAGATCTACTATAATACTTCACAACCTAGAAGAAGAGAGCCAGCAAAAACATGGCAAACCTTTAGCAGAAATAAGATTGGCCAGATAAATTTAAGAAAGTTGATCAAAATTATTATGTTATTAACTCCTTAATTCTCACTGAACAACTAATATTAAACCATGTAAACACATCAGGAACAGAGTAAGATCTGAACAAATAAAATCTTTACCCATCAAAAAACAAAAAAGAAGAAATTAAATCTGCATTTTGGAAAAAGATTACTACCATTGAAAGAGAATGTCCCTCCGAAATCAGCTCTCTCAACTCATTCTCCAGCTGTGATTCTGATGGACTCTCATCAATACTGATTGATTTGCCTTCAATCAAGAAAGTAATTTCACCCTTCAGTTGACGTGCCGAGAATGCCTCTTTGGCTTCGCCAATGGTGCCGCGCCAAAACTAATAAATATAAAAAATGAGACAAAAGAATTAAAGAGTAACTTTTTGAACTTGCGCAATAGATGCTCATAATGGATCACCATAATAACTGTGATTAAGAAGAGGGCAATTGGCAGGGAAAAAAGACTATGAAGAAAGCTTATTGAATAAAGAAGCTTTAATTTTTGAGGTTCCACCTGAATAATTAGAAGGATTTGTTTTATCAATATGTCTGGAGACATGCACATTCACCAGATGGGGTTAGCACAAACATCGTACACTTACGAAAACATCAGAGCTTAAATGACCGGTACCCATAAAAGGTAAGTTAAGAAGGAATTCCTCAATGTTTGTAAACACAGCACTGTTTTCAAAAATAATTGTCCTTTTGCAATTAGTCACTTCTTGTCAATTGAGAAGCTCAAAAAGATTTACAAAAATAACTAACTAGGTCGCATCGTCTGAAAGAAAGGATTCAGGCTTGAGGAGATGCTTTGCTGATCTGAACATCAGAGCCAATACAGTACGATACGATACATTATGAAACGATACGTAACAACCATCCAAACAAGCTGTAATGTATATTCTTTACAATGCATCTTCGCCTGCCCTCCTGCTAATCCGTTTCCTTCATTCTTTTGTTTTTGTCGAAGAGAGAAGAAAAGTCATTTTTCTCTTAGCTTAGTTTTTTCACGTTGTCCCCATATACTGGCTAATCTCCACTGGTGGAGACTTAATCATGTCTACTGTCAGTGTCGTAAGATGTCAGGTGTACTCGATTCAGAAAGTCTCAAATACTTATTTGGAAAAAAAATACTTATTATTGTTTCACCGCATTTTCTCGATGCCTAAATTGACTGCTAGACTGGTTCAGTGAGACCACCAATTTTTTATGTCTATAATGAGATTAGTCTCTCCTCGAGGAGAGTAGGCCACCCTCCTTTAAAATTCTGTTTCCAGTGTAGCTAGCTACTTTAATTATAATTCAAATCAATCTTATTAATTATACAAACCAGTGCTGATATACAACAAGAGAGTACACCAAAAACAAGAAAGCCTAACTAGTTGTATGAACTATTTTATAGACTCGAAACATACAAACACAGAAAGGAAAAACCAGTCCGGTCTTCCTCCAGAAGTAACAAAAATTAACTACTACCCCTCTTCGAAATATCCTTAAGCTCACTTACCCCTCTTCCAGTTTAGACAGTTACTTAAGCACTAGCTTTTAAATCCAACAAGCATGATAATGAAAAAATGAAAACTTTCAGCAGATAGTAACTTTAATTCATATACAATTACCTCCTCATGTACTTTGGTCATCTCCCGAGCCATGACACACTCCCTACATGGAAGCATAAAATGTAAAATAGTAGCATGTAAAAGTAAAAAAAACTGTAAAATTGGAACTTCAAATTCTCCTTCCCTCATTCTCTTTTTATCTTTTTGTAAGAAGGGGGAAAGGGAGAGCTGGATGGGGAATGTTTACACCTCGTTCCCACCCCCTGCTGAGGTTCCTCCATCAACTTAAGGTAACAAGTTTTAGCAAAGAAAATATTACGACTAGAATAAATTTCTGAAATAGCAAAGAGGAACGATAAGATTGCAACCCCTGATTCCCATGCCATGCAGCTAACCAGGATATGATGAGGATATTAAGATGTGAGCGTCAGTTCCTATTTGCTAGAAAGATTGTCAGGAACACCCTTGGATTCGCGCATATGATAGTTGATTATGAAACCATGAACCATAGATATTTACCTACTCTCACCAAATATAGCAGCAGCCTCTTCAAGAAATTGAGAAAGCCTGTGAGGTGGAATGAAGAAAATTTGTGTGGCTGATTCATTTGCTGAAAGTATCAGCCTCTCTTTCCTCGAAGAATTATGCTTTGGAAGAAAACCAACTGCATAATGAGAAAATATGTGAATCAGTTTTACCAGTATTTCACTAAATATTCTTGAAATTTCTAGTAACTAAGACACACAATGTATCAGAGGATTACCAAATGTGAACTCATTAGTAGGTAAGCCAGAGGCCGAAAGAGCAGTTACCACAGCAGAAGGCCCAGGAATGGGAACAACAAGTACATTTTTATCCACGCACAGCTTAGCCTGCATTTAAAAAATATATCATGTGCATATCTATCAAATAGACAAGATGTGGAACATGAAGCCTGAAAACCTCATTACTGCTCTTTCCTCAAATATATAGAGAATGTTCAAGACAAACTTCCAATGGTGCACAAACAACTACTATATTTCCCCTAAGAAATAACCAATAGAAATGGATGTTCAATACAATCTGAAGAAAGGAACGAAAAATCCACAAGATTACTGACAAGGATATACTTGCTCACCAGTTCCATTCCAGGGTCACTGATGCCTGGTGTGCCAGCGTCACTGATCAGGGCGACAATTTCACCATCTTGTAGTTTCCTCAGCACCATTTGTGCTCTTTGAGATTCATTGAACTTGTGATAACTAAGCTGAAACCTAAAGCTTATTGTTCGAGACAAACGAACATTCTAATTGAAGCACCATGCATAACCCAAAAGTGACTTACAAGAGGAGTTTTAATGTTGTAATAGTGTAGCAATTTTCCGGAATGCCTTGTATCTTCAGAAAGAATCACATTTGCTGATTTCAAGACTCGCAAAGCCCTGAAAGCATCAGGGTTCACCGACAAGGCAGAGAATGTAGAAAAAAGAAACAATCTTGACATCAGTGTTCAAGATTAGAGCTTCAAAACACCAACAACTAATCCATTCTTAAGCAGAAGCATTATCAATATATATCAAATTGTTCAACTATAATATTCATGATAAAAAAGAGCAGCCCGGTGCACTAAGCTCCCGCTATGTGCGGGGTCCGGTAAAGGGTCATACCACAAGGGTCTATTGAACGTAGCCTTACTCTGCATTTCTGCAAGAGGCTGTTTTCACGGCTCGAACTCGTGAGCCCATGACTTCCTGGTCACGTGGCAGCAACTTTACCCATTACGCCAAGGCTAGCCTTCATAATATCCATGATACTTGTATGTAAAACATAAAGAGAACCTTTAATGTTAGAAAACTCATATTAGAATGAAACTAGTCCAATTGAACAACACCTAAGGATTCATATAGCGGACCTCGACTAGCTTGGGATTGAGACATAATAGTAGTTGATGTATAACATCCGTGAAACTTTACAGGTGGAATGCTATTCATCTGCTTTGTAATGTTTGGTTTAAACTTAGTGTGTGTGTGTGTGTTTACTCAGCTGTAATGCATAGTACACGTCAAAGGCCAATACAAAAAAGGAGTAAGTAAAGTATGCAAGTGATTTTATTACCTGAGAGTAATATCTTCAAGATTGCCAATTGGGGTTCCAACTAGATATAAACCTGGTTTCAAAGGGCCCTAAAAACAAAAAGGAAATGTAATTAATTCACACTGGCACCACCCTGAAAGCTTTAGAAAAAATAAAGATTCTTTTTTTATGAAGTAAAGGGCAGCTCGGTGCACTAAGCTCCCTCTATGCCCGGAGTCCGAGAAAGGGCAGGACCACAAGAGTAACCCGTGACCTCCTTGTCCTATGGCAGCAACTTTACCGCTATGCGCGGGATCCGGGGAAGGGCCGGACTAAAAGGTGTATTGTATGCCGTCTTACCTTGCATTTATGCAAGAGGCTGTTTTCACTGCTAGTAACCGTGACCTGCTGGTCAAGTGGCAACAGTTATGCCAAAAGTTATGCCAAGGCTCCCCTTCTCTTTTTTTATGAAATAAAGAAGACAAAAGTTAGCAAATTTACTTGCTTAGAATTCGATAGGTGATGCTGCAGTTCATCAGTGGCAGTGGCATCAGCAGTGGAGCTTTCTGCACTGTTAGTAGAGTAATATGAAGGGGTGAGAGTTGTGGGGACACTGGATATGGTGGTACAAAGAAGTGAAGGTGGGAAATGGGGTCGCAAAAATTGAGTGAATAAGGGAAGAGGACACCTCCTAAACTGCCGGTGAACTGGGCTGAAGACGGCGGAGGAAGAGGTGGAGGAAAAAATAGACATGGGATTATAACGCCGTATCAGCATTCTTGATTCTGCTGTTCAACAATTCAGAGCCCTTTTGCAGCGCAATCCTCAAATTACTGAGTTGAAAATTTCAGGGGTTTCTATTATTAGAATATTAAAGCTCCCTTTGCCATAAGTTTTGCTAAAATAAATTTGAAATTTATTTTCAAAATTCATGTTTGGTCATAAATTTTGTCCATATTTTGGTAAAATCTCAAACCCCAAATCTTAAAATTAGGGGTAGGCATCGATCGGTTCGGTTCGATTATGAATCTTATTAGTTCTGTCTATCGGTTATCGGTTTACAAATATCATAACTCGATAACCAAACCGATAAGATATTGGTTATCGGTTATCGGTTACTCGGTTATCAATCATTATCGGTTCGGTTATCGGTTTATCCGATAAGATAAAACAATTAAAACAGTTTCGCAATGTAAAAAACTGTTTCGCAATGTATAAAACAGTTTCGGTAAAATCAGTATTCTTAAGATCTTCTTTGTTCAAACGACTAGCAGTAACTCTTTGTACATGGATATCTACATTTTTACTCTAGTACAGAATTATGTATATAGATTAAAAAGTTTATTAGTTATGAAATACAAATTTTATAACAACTGACACAAGATAACTTTGTAACAACTCAACAATTAAAGCACACGACAAATCTCACTTTAGCTTTCAAACAAACTAAGAAAAATCCAGAGCCAGAATGCTTTCAAACAAACTAAGAAAAAAATGAAGATGAAGCAACTAAAAACTTACACGAAGAATCAAGATGAAGCTGAAGAATGCGGCTGAAGAGTGAAGTGAAGATACGACTGAAGAATCTGATGGATCTGAGAAATGAAGTGAAGATGCGACTGAAGAGTGAAAGAAAGAAGCTGAGAAATGCGACTGACGCCTGCCTGAGTCTTGACGGGCTGACTAGTGAGGGCGTGAGGCGGAGAAACTAAGAAAGAATAGGGAAATCAAAGAGTGAACTATGAATTATGAAACCTAGTATGTATATACTTAGGGGTAAACTAGTAAATTAGTTAATTCTTATTGGGTTATCGGTTTTACCCAATTACAGAATTGTCAAACAGAGCCCGAATCGATAACCCAATATAAAAAAAAAAAATTAACCCATTAACGAACCGTTAACCCAATAATCCAATATCGATAACCCAATAAATAATTAACGGTTCGAGTTATCGATTTTACCCGATATATGCCCACCCCTACCCAAAATCACCTCAATTGCTAATTTTGGGTCAAAATCCCAAAACTTGGGAATTATATACATATTTTTCCAAAATAAAGTTGGAAAATATGTTTTGAAAATGTATGTCCAAATATATTTTCATCTTCAAACCAAACTTCACTCAAATCAAATTTTTCAAAACAAATTTGGAATCTATGATCAAACACTAGCTAAGAACCTGACTGCAATTCGAATAAAGTGTTTTCAAGGCTTTTAGTGAATTGTGCTGCTTATTTGCCTTCAATTTTTGGAAAAATTATCAGTTTTTACTAAGAGCCCGTTTGGACATAAGAATTTTTTCATCTTTTTTCGAAATCACTGTTTGATCATAAAATTTTTAAATTTTACTTGAAGATGAAATTTGAAAATTTGAAAATTCCAAAAAGCTGTTTTATAAAATTTCACTCATATCACTCACAAAATTTCAAAAACAACCCAAAATTATATACTCTATAATTTTCAAATACCATTTTCACTTGAAAATTTTTTTACCCCTTTTTTTGGAATTTACCATTCTTATGTCCAAACGCCCACTAAGTATCTAACTCTAGATTAAGAATTTGGTTCATAATTTAATAATATGTCTATTTTTACTCATCTGTTCAATGAAATGTGAAAAAAAAAACGAATTGTTCTCGTGAATTTATAACTATTTATGTGAAGAATTGGCATAATCTAAACTAAACTATTAGTAAAAACAGAAATATACGTTCCACCAATTTGGAACATGAACTCTCAAATGCGCCTTTAATTATGAAGTTAAGTTTAAACAAAATTGGTTTTTATAGTTGGATCTTTTTCTTTTTCGGGGAGCGGGGAGAACGGATCCTAGGACCAGGTAATGGTCCTTCGTGGTCATTTACAATGTTAAAATTAATAAAGTATCTTTTTCAGATATCTTACGTATAAAAGTAAATTTTTCATATATAAAAAAAATAAGATCATAAAATTAAAAACAAGTTTGTGAAGATTATTAAGACGACATATATATCACAAAATTCATAGTTTTTAATCTAAGTGATCTCTTGTGTTTAGGATTTGGTAAGATATTATTCTTATATTGAACATAAAGAGTTTCAAGTTTGAAGTTTTAAGCTTTTGATTCAACACCAAAAGATGATGAATTTTGGCTGCAGAGAATCAAGTACAGGAAAGTCATATTACAATTTACACTTACAGTAAAACTCTTAACCCCAACTAATAACCAAGCAAAACAAATTGGATTACATGGTACATCTCATAAGATGGATGAAAGGGTCAGCAGTTTAAGGCCACACCCATTATAACATAAAACACAATATTCCAACCTATGTTTCTGTCTCACATTTAACCAGAAGCACCAATACTGCTATACAAGTTGAGGCTGCGTAATAGCAGCTTTCAAATATTGCTCAGCCCAATCAATGTAAGCTGGCGAATTCAGAATGTCAGTTTTTTTTTTCTTCTAGTACTTGTTTTTATAAAACCAATTTCTCTTGCTTTCTGGAAAAGAAGAGAAGAACTTTTCAGTTGGCACGAGAGTTGGAGTTGCTTGTGTTGCAGTCGTATGCAGCTTGTGTAACTACACCTTATCGTCGTGGAACCACCATCTCGTCTCCTTGGGAGACCTGCCATTTTTGCAGTTCTTCACGTAGCGATCATTGTCTGCAGGACGTTGCTGTTCAAACAGGCAAGTGTGAATTTGAGGCCTCAATCTCAAAAGGTTAAAAGTTCAAGAACAAATAAAGAGATGACAAATGTAAAATTCAAATGAAGTTTAAATGCTAACAGACCTTCTCAGTTGAGCTAGACAACATTGACAGAATGCTGATGCAGATGGAACTAACAGTCATGGCGGGGGACCATGAATCATACAAAATGTCTGCAACCAAAGTAATATGTCAGCATATAATACATAAGACTGTTAGTTGGAGAAGGAGGTGGCTATGGTACAAAATTATGCCATTCTCCTGCTAAATAGGATTGACTGATCTATAGTCAATTCACCTGGATTGATCAACTTTTGGTTGGTAGCAAATATAACCCAATGTTCCTTCTAGAGATAAAATGTGTACATTTAGGAACTAGATGACAACTGCTACTAACTACCATAAACTTTTTGCAACTTTATTTTATAGATACATTTTTTGAATTTTGAGGCAGTAGGTTGACCAAACAAAATTGGAGAGCTAGTAATTTTCATCTTGTGCAAGGGGATACCACAATATTCTTGGCCAATATGTTGATGAAATTTCACCCATGCTTCTCTAGTTCATATATTTTCAAATGTGTTAATGTGCTTTAGATCATCTCTTTTTTCCATTTTTCTTTCTCACTTAGCAAATAGGAGGAAAAGCTAACCGACAAGAAGATCAAAACAGCTGTTCAGGAGAGTAAATTTGTGTGTCTAAGAAGTCTCAGGTTAAACTTGTGAGCTTGGTTTCAAAACCAAAGGGCTAAACCCTCCGGAGGAGCCAATATATACGATGATGACTAAAGTCTACGCCTCACCAACATATACAACAAGACTTGACAAATTCAGTATCTCAAACATGTCATAGAACAAAGGGCAGCCCGCTGCACTAAGCTCCCGCTATGCGTGGGGTTGGGGGAAGGGCCGGACCTTACGCAGCCTTACCCTGCATTTCTGCAAGAGTTCTGCAAGAGGTTGTTTCCACTGCTCGAACCCGTGGAATGATAGAAAAATGATACAAATTCTCATTCAGGTGCTACATTCCCTAGTCTTTGCAAAATCAATACTCTGCAGCACCCGACATCTCTTCCAAACGGAGCATAATACAGAGGTGACTGGCTCTGCCTAAATAACATAGCAGTATCAGAATAAGAGTAAACCAGCTTACTAGTGGCCCTTAACTAGACTACTTCTAGCCCCTAATAAATCACCACACACACACACACACACACACACACACACACTCCAAAGTAAAGATACCAAGTGGACAAAAGGAAGAAAAATATTAACAATGAGAAGAGAACAAATAGTTTGTCTCGGCAGGGCCCAATCAAATGATGGATGCACAAGCACACAATACAACAGTTTCTAACCTTAAGCTAAATGATGCCAATAGGTACAAGGATGATATAGACATGGAACAGGGAATACAAGCACCCCATCAGCTCCCAAGCATGCTAAAACAGGAGGGTGATTGGTACAACTTATGAACCCTAGGATTACCTTTTTAACCTTGTAAAGAAAATTTTACCTAAAAATGATCTTGGTATGTAGTTTAAGAGGATTTTTCCATGGAAAAGAATATAACAGGAAAACAAGAAAAAAGAGAAGATCAGTTCTAGAATAATGTGTAGAGTTGGAACTATAATATAATATGTAATATGGAATAATGGACAGAACTCACTAGCCCACTATGCTAAGATGCAGTAGTAGTTTAGGCCTATTTCCTTTAATTTCAAAATTACTAAGTTCAGATTAAGAAGGTAAATATAAAACTACCAGGCAAGTTGTTCCAAGCACCATTTTTGTATGAATCAACGACATCTTCAGTACTCCGACAATGTTCTAAGAGATTAATTAGAAGTGGCTGCTAAATAAGATATAATCATGGTGCAGAGCACTAAAGCAATCAAGTGGTATTATCTGAATTCATTTGTTTGCTTTCACAAGCAGATTTGACCAAGAGATTCACTTTTAAGCTTCAAAGTGCCCAATAGATGTTGAACAATAATGGACCCCTTTGGTGTTCATTTAAATGATTTCAACACACATACAAACGAAAGAATGAACAAGAAGTCCAAGGAGCTAAATAAAAACTGCCACTATATCTAGTCTTGATTTCTCTTGGGTACCAACATTCCACAAGAGAAAAGAGAACCATAATACAAGGATGCAACAACAAGACAGTTGGCACAATCACAATCCAATAACCGTACACGGTACAAATTCATGATACCATAGGAAAATGGGCCATGCTGACAAAATAGGGGAAAATGATCTCTATCATCTCATGCTGTGCAACTATAGGCTATATGTTGTTTTCTCCCTACATGTAGTCCTCAATTTCAAGTGCTGCATTGATTACTTTGCAATTTTGTATATAGGAAGCCAATCAAGACCAAATGAGCAAACAAATACTTTGCGTAGGATGGGAAAACAAACCTAAACAGATATGCCCATTGCTATAAATATGAGGATGTAATGGTGCTGGAGAGATAAAAACGACCTGCCAAGTAGAAAATAAAATGCTACAGTAAAAATTAAATATACTATAGAAAGAGGAAACTAATAGGAGTATCAAATAAGCAACAGAATGCCTTGCATTTCGAGACATATGATGTTAGATATTAGATCCAAGTTGAAGTATTTAAAGCAGTTAAACCCAAGCTGATGGAATAAGAAAGTTAACACATGTATAATATAATGTACTTCCATTAGTTAATAGTAAATTAATTGAGAAAATTCAGAAGGGCTTACTTTATAAATACATGTACACATCACCATAAGGAAATCCTAGGCATTTCTTACTAGTATTTTTTTGTTAACAAGGGAACTTGCAGCCGCTATCCTTCGGGTACTCACAAGGTAAAGCCCGCTCCTGTGTAATAGCCCGCAAACCACACATGAGGGTAAACCGCGCTAGGCAAACCCAGTGCGACGGGCTGACCGAGGAGATATGGAAGGGGGTTTAGAACCCTAGACCTCCCATTTGGGAAATCCCCTGCTCAACCAACTCGGCTACCCCGAAGGGTTAACATTTCTTACTAGTACTAACTGATCATTGCCTACTGCTTCAGTCTTCACTTAAACCAATATTTATTAGTCCTTAAGGAATTCACAATTTCTTCTCTTACTGACCATGTTAATCCATAAACTGATATAAAACAGAGCAAGAGAAAGTTTTATTCAAAACAAAAATTAAACAAAATATAAAAAAGGAGAGAAACTCACTTGTGGGGCTTCCATAGGGTAATGCTCAGGAAAATCAACCTGAAGCTGATACATCTCATTTGCATACAAAGTCCCTGCTGCCCCGTTGACTTCAATTATCCATCTACCACTCAAACACAAAACATAAATTGAAAACGACTCACGGAAAAAAACGATCTTTTTCTAATTCCACCTTTAATACACTGAAACTAAATAAACTTATATAAGGAAAAAGAAAAAGATAAATAGCTCTTTACCTTTGAAGATTATCAGTAACTTTGTGTTTAAATCCAGCAGGAGGATTAACTTGCCATTCTACAAGCTCTTTCTGCAACCGATTGCAAGCGATCTTGCTCAAAGCCTACTACATTCCAACTCAATCAACAACCCCATTTGCCAAAAAATTCAAAAAAAAAAAAAACTAAATTTTGTTCATATAAGGCCACAAAAATTCAACAATATTTTACATATAGACACAAAAACAAACCTTGCGAGAAGAAGCAGAAGGGTTAGTCATGGCTTTGACGAAGTGTGGTGGTTGAGTTCTCACAGGAAGAGAAAAAGATAGTGCGACAAAAACAACTGTCTGCGTAGAGTGGACGTCGGTGTTTACCTTTATTAATTTATTGGGGGTCTAAAATGTAACATGATGAGAAATTTACGGGCTGTTTTATAATTTGATAAGGGAATTGGATAATGTTGTAAATTCATAAAGAAGTAGATTTTGTTCAGAAACTGATCAATTGGGACAGCGGTTTTTTGTGATGAGATGGATGATCACGTGCAGTTTCAAAGTGCAGGTAGACACGTGGCGAATGTTCTCGGCAGTTCACGTGACATAAAGTATACGTCGGATTTTGACAAAACTTTATTCATTCATTGGAGGATTAAAGGTTTTTATCGCATCAGATTCGGTTTAGATTTGAAGTTTTTGTTTGATTCCAGATATTTCACATTTATCTTTTATTTTAGTTTTGGTTAAAATATCAAACTTTACTTAACCAAGTATAATATTTACATCTCACTAGCTCGTGTGGACTCTAGAACTAGATCCTATACATTATCTCTACTAAAAAAAACCGATCAAGGATCAAATATCCAAAAATCCGATCAAAACAAAAACATATGATCTGCTAATAGTACCTAGCTTCTAATTTCAGAACTTTGACTTAACTAGCTAGGATAACTACTTAGCCTTTCTAATTCCTTTTTCTATTTAGCTTTTGTCTGCCCTCGAATGTGCAGATCCGGTAGAATCTCGTTAATTGTCTTATTGTATGTTGTCTTTTTCCCCTGAAATCTTCTATTATTTCTCTCAGCCCATACAGGATATACCACTGTTGCAAATAAGAATACTAATATCTCTCCCTTGACTCTGTTTGCAGCTCTTTTTGTTATCTAATCGATCTCCTCGTCCCGGCTTCCTATCTGGTGTTTTTATACCCGTCCATTGCAGCAATTTAGCCCATAGGATTCTGGAGTACTCCCATTCAAACAACAAATGCTCTTTTGTTTCCTCAATGTTCTTTTGACATAGTACACATTCTTTTGACATTGAAATCCCCCATTTCTGTAGTCTCTCTATTGTGGCTAACCTTCTGTGTAATGCTAACCAAAGAATGAAATGTTGCTTAGGCAGTGCTTTAGATGCTATAGTTAGTCTTTTCCAGGGACACTTCTGATATTGAGGTTTTGATGCAATGTATAACTTCTTGATGCTGAATTTTTCCTTCTTGAAGTAGCTATTCAAATCATCAGTGGGACTGTTTTGACTGAACCAATCCCTAGTATCAAATATCTTCCTTATAAGCCAACAGGCTTACTTTGGAGCACTCATGTTCTCAGCACTTTTGTTCTTTACATAGAAGCTATGAATCTATTGAATCCATAAAGTATCCTTCTTTGTTATTATAGCCCATAGTAACTTGCATAATGCAGCCTTGTTCCAGCAATAGATATCTAGAATATTAAGCCCACCTGCTTACATTGGCATACATATGGTTTCCTGAGCTCAAGGCCCTCCTAGATGGTTCATTACTTCCAGTTCATAGGAAGGTTCTACATGTTGTGACTATCATCTTGATGATCTTCTTAGGTAATAGAAACACATGTGCCCAGTATGTTTGCATTTAAAAAACCACACTTTTGAGTAGCTGGAGTCTCCCACTATAAGATAGGAATTTAGATGTCCAACAATTGATTCTTGCAGTGATCTTTTCAGTTAGTGGCATCCATTGCTGAACAAAGAACTTCTTAGAGGACAGTGGTACTCTTAGGTACTTGAATGGTAGTTCTCCTAAAGTGAATTGTATTTCCTCTATTATCTGCTCTTTAAATTCTCTAGGTACCCCAACAATATACAATGCATTCTTTTCCATGTTAGGCTTGAGCCCTGAAACCTCAGAGAAGTGAGTGAATCTTTCCAGTAGCAAAGTTATTGAAATCGTGTCTGTTCTACAGCATTGGATCAAATCATCAACAAAACAAATGTGTGTTATATGATTTCTGGAACATCTTGGGTGAGAGTTAAAATCTGAATCCTAGTTCAACTTCTTTAACGACCTATTTAGATATTTCATTACTAATACAAACAAGTAAGGAAATATGGGGTCTCCTTGTCGTAACTCCTTTTTTGCTTGGAACTTATCTGTTAGTCCCTCATTCAATAAAAAGGAATAGCTGACTGTTGTCACACAATCCATTATCAACTGTACAAACCTCACGGGCATTCCAAACTCAAGCAGTATCATCCTTAAAAAAGGTCACTCTACTGATTCATAAGTTTTTCTTATATCTAATTTAATGCAACACCTTGCTGAGACCCCTTTCTGAGTGTATCCTTTGACTAACTTATGTGCAATAATAATATTGTCCAATATGTTCCTCCCTTCTATAAATGTTGATTGAGAAGGCTCCACAATAGAGTCCACTACCAACTTCAACTTGGCTGTAATGATCTTTGATATAAGCTTGTACAATGTAGTACAACATGCTATAGGTCTGAATTCCTTGACAAATCTTGGGCTTGCTACCTTTGGTACAATTTACACTTCTTAGCATTTTTCCATTGGTAAAAAACTCTTGAATGGCCTTTTTAACCTCTACTCCAATTATATTCCAGTAGGTCTTGAAAAATTCCGCTGGAAATCCATCTATTCCTGGGGCCTTATCATTTGGCAATTCTTTAAGAGCTTTATCAATTTCCTCTTCTGTTACTTGTGCATTGAGAAATTGTTGTTGCTCCTTAGTAAGACGGTGACCATCTCTAGTTATTTCAATATCAATACAAGGCAATTCATTAGCTGATGTGCCCAAGAGTGTTTGGAAGAATCCTCTAAACTCTTGTTCTATCAGAACAGGATCAGTCATTTTATCCCCTTGGTCATTGAATATGGCTGAAATTCTATTCCTCGATTGTCTGGCCTTCAAATGAGCATGAAAGAATTTGGAATTCTGATCCCTTCCTGTATCCACATTGCTCTAGATCTTTGCCTCAAAACCTATTCATTAACCCCTTCCTATTTTTCAATCTGCATTAACATCTCCTTTTCTTTAGCTATTAATTGGCTGTTGAATGGGTCTTCATCAATTTCTCCTTGAATATTCTTCAACTGTTCCCTGATCTGGCCAATCTTTTTCTCTAATGAAGTCATTTCTTTATTCATGTGCTTTGTCTTATCCTTTAACCTTTACAATTTCTTCCAAATTGAGAACATATTGTATCCCTGAATTCTTTGCTTCCATACCTCATTAACATCTTCTTCAAACTCCTTCTGATTGAGCAGCACATATATAATCTAAATGGTTGTGACAAATGATTTCTAGTTACCTCAATGTTGATAGTGATAGGAGAATGATCCGAGACTCCTGGCAATTCAAAATTTGCTTCAAGGCTACTATAGTTAGTTAGCCAAGAAGCATTCCCAAATGCCCCGTCAATATTACCGTATATTCTATCTTATGCATCTCTTTTATTACACCATGACCACTGACACCTTTTTTTGTTCAATTGCCCCAGTCCAATATCCCTTACACATTCTTGAAATTCCACCATTTCAGTTTGATGTACTGGTTGACCATTAAGTCGATCATGAACAGATAAAACATTGTTGAAGTCTCCAATAACTAGCCAAGCCTCTTGCATAGTGCTATGAATTTGTCTTAGTTGCTCCCATAATTCCCTTCTTTTATTGAGTTTGTTCTTCCCATAAACAAATATGATGTAGCGTGAGAATCTTGATCCCTTATCCTTCACTTGGCAATGTAACAATTGAGGAGTAGCACCAATAATATATACATGTACCATACTGTCCTTCCAAAATAGCCAGATTCTCCCATTGTTTGTTATAGCTTCATCTAAATGCACTTTCCAGTCCTCGCTAAACTTCCTTTTCACTTTATTAACACTTCTAGGTTTTATTCTTGTCTCAAGGCATCCTAGTAAAGATATTCTATGTTTAAGCAAAAAGGCTTGAGTTCTTTTTGCTTATAGGGCTTATTTAGCCCCCTTATGTTCCAATAGCTAAAGATCATGGTGGATTCTCTTCATTGAGGCTAATCCCTTCAGTCACCCTTCTAGTGCTGCTATCCTCTTGTATTGATAGTGGACTATATCTATTTCTGTTCAGCATATTCACAAATTCTTTCTCGGTTAATCTTCCTTCTGTTGTGTAATTTCTTTAGCTTTCATTTTCTATTTCCCTCTGGACTTCTGAACTGGTTGTATCTCCATTTCCTGGTCAATCATTTTCTATGGATTGACCTATTGTTCTTGTACTAGCTTAGGAATCTGTTCCTTCTGTATTGCTGGTTGCTCACTCAGTCAACCATCATCCTCTTGTTCCTGTATTTGTTCATTACTTTGTTCCTTCTGCACTAGTACTTGCTCAGCAATAGGCTTTGCCCTCCATTGCTTTTTGATCTGATTCTTAAACTCTTTCCCCTGCCTTTGTTTCTGTTTTCCAGTTTTTTCCACATAGCCATCACTTGTCTTCTTCTTTACTGCCTTCCCACATTTCTCATCATGATGCCCTATTTGACAACATTCCTCACAAAAAGCAGGTTTCCATTCATATTCCAGTGATTGTTCTCTATAATGACCACCATCTTCCTCAATGAGCATTATATCAGGTAATTCTTGTGATACATCCATCTCTACCAGCATACATGTATAAGACACCCTTTCCCTTTCAGCTGTAAGTCTATCTGAGCATATAGGTTTTCCTAAGCAGCTGGCTATCCGGCCCAAATTATCCTATGTCTAGAATTGTATAGGTAATCCTGGGAATATGACTCATATTGGTATTGTTCGAGTAAGCTCTTTACTCATCTGAAAAGTGGTTCCCATTGCTTCAAAATCATGGGTCTATTATGGTATGTATATGGGCCTTGTTGTATAAGAGTGTTCTTATCTTCTTCAGAATTAAATCGAAAAATGAAATACCCATCGTCATGTAAAAACACTTGAGGTGTTGTGATAAAACTCCACACCCTATACACAAACTTTAGCATATCTTTAAAAGATGGCTTTCCATCCAAAACATACCCAATTAACGTTTTCTTCCATTTTTGGGTTTGCTCTGCTACCTCAGCTCGATTCAATCAAACAATCTTCACTCCTTCCTTCATTACTGGTGGATAGTACTCCAATTTCATCCCCTATTGCAAAACTCTATTTCCTTTTACCACATCAGCTAGAGTCGGCTCGGATTGAGTAGGTTTTGCTCGTCGTACTGAGAAATTCAACTTCCTTGTTGTAGTATTAGCATCTACCTCTACTGATTTCTATTCGTCAATACATTTCGGAGCTTGTATGATCATTGGTGCACTTCCTATCCCAGTCATCCAGTGGACCAACTGCATCTGACCTATCATTTGTGGCACTCCTGATTCCGGTGTTACCATTCTACCTTTGTCGTCCTCTTCAGGTATTGTAGGCGGTGCAATTTGTTGAGATTTCCATCGGGGCATCGTCATTGTGCGTATGTTAGCTTTCCCTGCTTAACGTGCGCATTTATATTTTATTATGTCATGGAAAAAACCTAGTACTACTTTTTGTAGGATTTTGTTTTTCTGTAACTTAAAAGACTAAAAAGTACCGTAGAGTTAATTCCTTTCCATTTTCTTTGTTGTGACGAAAAACGCAAATATTTTTCTATTCCGACGTTGTATCGACAAACGATTTAATGCGTTAAAAATTAAACTTGTAGATCTTTAATTTGGTTGGTAGATCACCCCGTAAAGCCAAGTATATTGATAGGGTAGAAAATAGTTCAATAAAATAGATAATTAGAGGATTTCTATCATCAAGAATTATAGTAGGTAGAACAAATTACGCGTGATGACCTGAAAGGTCATCTAGAGTTTTAGAGCCTAATTCTGATATTGTGAGCTACTCGATGCCTTAGGGCAAAATCTAGCAATGTGCCTCAGATCACCACTATGAGCATGTGATTTTTGCCCGAACTAAAATATTCTTACATAATTCACAAAATAAGATTTTTTTCTAATTATTTTAATTTCTTATAAAATTTTTGGGAATTTCTTGCTAATTGTTGTTTGCATGTAGTTGCATGTTTAATATTTTAAAATAACAAAAAATACCACAAAATGTCAAAAGGTTTCATGCATTGCATTTTAGGCTTATATTTGAATTAAGTTGTTAATTAATTGTATTATTAAATAAAAAATCATAAATATTGGTCATTTTTACATTTGTAGTTTTAGTTTTAAATTAGTAATTTTATTTCGTTATTTTTAAGTTAAATTAATTGTTCAAATATTAGAAATAATTAATTAAGTTTATTTCACAAATAAGATTTGATTTAGGACCTAAGCTAGGTTTTAAAATAAAAGAAAAAGAAAAGAAGAAGGGAAAAAACAAAGAAAAGAAAAAGGGGGCGGTTTGGGCTAGCCCAATTTTTTTTAAAACAATAAAGCCACCCCAGCCCAATCTCCACTATTCAAAAATCCGATCCAACCCCTCACTAATCCAAACGACGTCGTTTGGCGTGTTTTGATCTGGGCCGTTCAAATTCTACAATCCTACGACCTAGAACTAACTCCCCAAATCCTTAAAAATGTCTAAACCCCTCCCCCACCCCAAACCCTAAAGACCACTCCCATTACTCTCTCTCTCTCTCTCTCTCACCCCTGTCTCTCACCATCGTCCGCCGCCGACCAAAAATTGCCTATGGTGGCGGCGACACCACAAACCACCCCAAAATTATACCACGCACTCCCCATCTTCCCCTCAACCCTAATTCATCACCAATTTTCCCAAAATCCCCACCAATATTCTCCAATTTCAAATATCAGAAACCCTAAAACCCAAATTTTTCCCTTTTTGATTTTTGTGAGCAAATTCACCCGTTTTGACTAAAGATTTACGTTGGTCAATTGTTCTTGACAAGAATAATTGGTTAATGTTAGTCTTGGGTCACTTCGAAGTTTATCAAATTCCGACCAAGTCATCACTAACCAGCCAAGCTTCGTCGCCATCGTCATTCGTTGATTCGCCTCGTTTGTCCACTTATTTCCGGCCAAATCAGTAAATATTTCCTTTCCCTTTTTCTTGTTTCTTTTTCTGTTTTTGGGATCACTAGTCAGGTGTTGATTATTATTTTGATTTGCCCAAGTAAAATAGGATTAGCATGATCGTTAGTTTAATCGCATGTATTTAGATTAATTGAATCAATTTTAATTAGTTCAGTAATCTAGTTAGGTGAATTAGTCGTTTGTTTCTATTTCATTTGATCTTTGATTTGGTTTTTGATTGTTCGATTGCTAATGTTGAATGTCAATTGAATTAGAAGAGTTTAAGGGGTAATAATAGAAACCTTAAGGGGGCAAAAAGTAATAAGAAAGTGAAGGAATCTTTCTGTTTTAGCTGTTGAGAAAGTTCTAGAATAGAGATAAGGGTCTAAAATATAATAAAACAACTGAATTAAATCAGATTTTTTTTTATCTGAATGGATAGTTGTCCCAACATTTGTCCACTTTTTAATAAAAAAATATTTTTCCCTAAATTTTAGGGACTGCATTTGTTAGATTATTCCCTCACCCTTTGCATATATAAGAAGCCTCATAGTCCCTTCATTCGACAGAATTCACATACGAAAAATATTCTCTACACTTCAGAATTTCCCTTTCATTTTTGACACTGATTTTTGCATTTAAAAAGGAAGGACACCGAATTTTCTGAAATTTACACTCACTCACACAAAATTCAGAAGTTCTGATTTTCTTTTAACCCTTGGTCTTCTTCAGTTGGTTCTTGAGCTGAAGTTGAAATTCATTTCTGGAGTTTCTTCATTGCTGTTTATCCTGCTTACCTACTGCTGCTTTTTCTGAGTTTTCTGAGTTTCCTCCTTTAGTTTCCTGACCTTTATTTGGTCTCAGTTCTGTGATTTTTGTTGTAAGTATGTTAATTTTCACTTAGATTATAAATGAAGATTTAAATGTTTATCTCCATGGCTATATTCAATCAAATGCCTTATCTTTAAGCTATATTATCATATCTACCCTATCTCTGCCTTTCTTTTAGTGATTATTTCTGTTTATTTGTTGTTTCCTGATAAAAAAAATTTATTAGTTGTTCCATGTTTCAAAGAATGTATGAGATATGATGAAGTATGTTGAAACTTGATGTTAATCTATATGTTGTTTTCAATTAGAATGGTAGCTTTGTCTATTTAGCCATCTCAAGCTTAAAGCTACTCATTTTCAGAATTTGAACTTGATTCTTACGAATCGATAAAGGGCAGGAGACTACTGAAGTCAGTAGAAAGATTTCTTATGAGTGTGTGGTGGTATAGAGATTTTAATCATATCTCTTAAGTGGATTAATGTGTTGAATTTTAGTAAAGATGCTTACATAAGTGTTGATATGTATAAATGAGTATAAATTAACAGAATTCATCTTGTTTTTATATTCAGCTTCAGTTCTCTTAGAATAACAAGTTTTTTAATAATTTGTTCTTCAAAACAGTTATCATTTCCCCATTTATCCTATTGTTGTATGATTTGTTGCAAGGCATCTATCAGATGAAGCATGAATAGTCTATCAATTGATTACATGTAATTTTAATATGAGAATGTTTGTTTATATGGTATTCGATTGGGCTCCAAATGAGCCTGCTTAGACAGCTGAATATTCCCTTGTTTTGGGCCCATATCGGCTCATGAACAAAATAAAGCTTATTTGTTTTAGAGCCAACATGGAACATCTGATTTCTCTTCTCCATTATTGAACGAAAAACTCTAAATGCCCCTCCCCAGTAATTCTAAATTTTATATTATCAAGCACATGAAGCGTGGAGTGTTCCTCCTTTTTCCAAAACTGTGCAATTTTTAGCGTTTCCTAAGCAACATATAGCTAATCCCAAGTTCTACCCTGATAATCTAAAATCACGCAATAAATAACTTATAGGTTTTACTTTAAACCCGAATAAAGTATATGAGAATAAACAACTTATGAACATTTGTGGAAATGCTTTTAGATACGTATTTAATCAAGCCACCGTAATTATGTACACGTTCGCGTGACATGATTACGATTTCAAAATGAATACTCGTAGAAATGCTTGGAGATGCGGTTTAAATTATTATTGTGATTGTGTACACATTCGCGTGACAAAATTACGATTTTGAAAATTAAATTGAGGTATGCATTCGCACAACTTCGGCCAAACAACCTTAATAATAATAAAGTTTAGTTAATTGTGTATACGTTCGCATGACATGATTTTAGCGCCCCAAATAAAATGAGTTTACACACATGTAATCTATTTCAAGATTAAATCCATAACGCCATAATTAAAAGCGGTAAAAAGGGTAAAAGTACATAGGTTCTAAAATGAGTAATTAAACAAAATAATTAAGCCAGGTATGAATAAAGCGACCGTGCTAAAACCACAAAACCCGGGAATACCTAACACCTTCTCCCGAGTTAATAGAATTCTTTACCCGATCTTCTGTGTTCGCGGACCATAAATAAGAGTCAATTTCCTCGATTTGAGATTTAAAATAAACCGGTAACTGGGGACACCATAAATATCCCAAGTGGCGACTTTGAAATTAAATAAATAATCTCATTTATATTAATATCACTTTAATTGGAAAACTCCCCTATCCCCTCGAAAAAAGAAGGTGTGACAGCTCTAGCGACTCTGCTGGGGATCGAACCCAGAATCTCTGGTTCAGGGTTCAGAGTTCGAGCTTGTTAATATGATTTATACCTGGCTTTATTTATTGTTGATATTACTATATTTTTGGGCCTAATGTGTTAATTGCCGCTTATTTACCGCTTTGATATTATTTGAATTGTATCAAACTGTCTTCTTACGCCTCCCTTCTGAGTTTTCTAACAATATGGTGCACATGTATGTGTGGCCCACTTTTTTATTAGACTTCATACCAAATAGAACGAGGCTGGGTCATAAACTAGGCCGGGTAGACTTTCGTGCTTCCGGTACATTGCCCCACCTCGGCTCGAGCTGTCCGCTCGGGTAAGCCATGTCTAGAACACAACCCTAGGTTTAAACCTAGAATAACATAGCACCATATCGGATCCCTAGTAGGAACGTTTATTTGCATCACGTGCATTTGACTTTGGAGACTCACAGAGATTGAGTCCGGATGTACTCGAAATAAAACACCATCCCGATGCATCTTACGTGCTATTTGCACATTTATTTGCTTCGGCTTGCATGTTGATCGGCTAGGAAAAGAAAATCAAGAGAAAAAACCAAGAGTGAGGTAGGAGAGAAATTGAGCCTGATTCTGAAAACCCCGGTATTTAAAAATATCCTGAAACTCTGCCAAAATATTTCAAAAAAAGAAGAAGAAAAAAAATGATTGAAAATTGAAAAAAAAGTCATTTCAAAATGGGTGAATAACATATTTTCCCGATTATGTCAAAGCTGACCGAACTATGCAGGTTTAATTCTCACCGAATGTGAGATACGTAGGCAACCTACATAGGGTTCGGCCTCACTTTTGCAAAAATAACCAAAAATAAAATAAATATGTCCAGTGCTTTATTCAAAGGAATAAGCCGACCCAGCTTCAGTTGCGTATTGATCCATTTTTCCCGGAACAGCTTTAGAACATCTTCAAATTGTTCAAGGGCTATTCTCGCAAAGAATGGGCGTGTCTGTCAATGGGACATCACTTTTTTCATAAAGTGCCCTTCTCCGGCCTCAAACTTTATTTGAAAGTGTGAAGAAGCCATTGTTGCAAAAATAGCCATCCGTTGCTAATATTGCATAACTAGCCACCCTCCTTTGATTTTTCTTTAAGAGAATTGAAAACTTGTTTTGCAAAAGAGTCCACTGGAGTCAGCCCTAACCCTAACCATCTACAGGTACAAAATGAACACTGTCCAGAATATGCCATTAATAGTTGTAGAGCATGCCCCATTACAGCTTCAAATGTGGTGGTATGACTTAGAAAAAGATGGTCAAGATTGGATAACATATCATTTGGGCGCTCTCATAGACATCATGAATGTTAAACCGCGGGATGATTTGATTAAGGCCTTAGTAACTTTCTGGGATCCTGTCCACAACGTCTTTCGCTTCTCAAATTTTGAGCTTACTACCACCTTGGAAGAAATAGCCAGATATGCTGGTTTTGGCCGGGACTTGAGAAATTAGCAACTTATATTCCCAAGGCCTCCCTCTGTGCACCGCTTCTTTGATCTCTTGAACATCAGTAAGCAAATCAGGAAGACCAATATAAACAAAGGATGTTGTTCTTTTTAATTTCCTGTACTCCATGTTTGGTCACTCAACTGGGTTTGAAACACATGAAAAGGGGTTAAACAACAAGCAAAATAAGAGTACCTGGAAAATTCATCGTCGCTTTGCTTTCATAGTGGCATTTCTGGGAATTATGGTCTTCCCAAATACAGAAGGGACAACAGATATCTGCATGGCCAGAATTGCGCAAGTGCTTATTGCCAAAGAAGATCACACGTTGGCTCCAGTGATATTGGCGGACATCTATCGAGCATTAACATTGTGTAAGTCCAGGGCTAAGTTTTTTGAATATTGTAATATTCTTCTGCAAATGTGGTTGATCGAGCATCTCCATCATCACCCCAAATTCATGAGTTATGTCCTGAGAAAGATTAACTTCATCGGGAGTTATGAGGAGAGGGTGAGAGATTACAATTCGCCAAAAGGGTTTGAGCCTGGATTTTCCACCTAAGAACTCTAAAGGCAAGCCGGATTGAATAGACTTTGGGTTGGCGATGGGTTTAAGAAGTGTCCAACCATACGCACCGCAGAGAGTTTTAAGGCAGTTGGGAAGAAGATATCAAGTGGTGCCCGAAGATGAATAGTTGAGTACCCAAGTCATTGAGCTACACCTAGAATCTCAATTACCTGTGGCTTTAGTCCAACAAGATTGGAATGGTTGCCGATATATGAAAGATGACACCCAGGTACCAGATCCCGCGAGAGGAGAAGTGGACCCAAATTATGCCATATGGTTTGAGAGAAGGTCTTGTGCTAATGATGAGCCATAACTAGAGCCCAAGCCCGAAAGTCCCGCCAAAAGACCTCATGTTCAGGCTTTTGATGATAAAATCTGAGAAAGGTTGGCCTGGGGAGAAAAGGAGAAGAAATATCAAGCCACCTTTCATACCTTAGAAGAAAATTTGAGAAACGTCTCATTTAATAGTGACTTACATGCGCAAGAAACTGAAAGTGAAAGGAGAAGGTTGACCCGGGAGAACGAGGCGCTCCGATCCCAACTTCGGGACATGAGGATAGCTATTGAAACGCCTGTGAGGAGCGAGAAGGATGAAAAACTCATAAGAAGTTTAAGGTTAAAGAAGGTCGAAGATGAATTGGCAAAATCCCTGGAAAAGTTGGCAAAGAATGCAGAAGAACGGGCGAGGTTTGCTCAGCAGCTAAGGGAAAAGCATGACAGAGGAGTCACGTTTTTAAAGAAGAAGCTGACTACTCTTGAAAATGAAATGACCCAGCAAACAAAGAATTTCAAAGCGGAAAGAGAGCATTGCTATACATTGATGTACCGATTGGAAGAAGACAGGCAGCAATTGCAAGAGCAAAACCATACGGCCATGCAGGTGTTGGAGGCCCAGTCTCAGCAAATTGGATGCCTTGCTCCAAGAGAAGGGTGTCATTAGAATGAGGATTAAAGAATCGCTGATTATGTTGTGATGAAGTGCCATAAATGTAAAGATATGACTAGGTCCATGTTCTTTGCTGCTGTGATGACCTTTGTCCATCAGGTAATGGCTAATTTAGAGTAACTTCAAGAAGAGACTACACACAGTCTCGCGTCAAGACCGACTGATGTCCCGCGGGCCCCTGGAGTAGCATTTGAGGCTCTTATGTATTCCTGATTTTCTTTTGGCTTTGAGTCTGTATTTCACCTTTTCGAGTATGTTAGTCTTTTCCAAGTTCGTTGTTTTTCTGTTTTGAGTCTGTATTTTCCCTTTTTTATCGTCAGTATTTCCGAGTTATTGTAATAGAAAAACCTAAAAATATTTTATTTAATGAATTATTGAAAACCTAAAATTTTCTTTTCTTTTATTTTGCATTTGTTCCCTGAACTATGTAATGATCTGATTCATACGGCATCGTGATACGTAGGGAATCTTCACCAAATTCAATCATAGCAATAGACAATCTGAGTGAAAGAATAAACCAGACACAAAAAAGGAAAAAAAGAAAATTTGAGTGAAAAAGAAAGATTGAAAAAAAAATAGGAGTGAAAAATAGCAAAAGAGAAAGGAAAAGAAATTAGGATTTGAAATCTGAGAAAAGAAATAGCAAAGTCGGGATGAAACACACAGCCGTTGCAAAACATTTAGAAATGTTTAACTGTTCAGATGCATTGCATCCCCAATATGTGATTTCTCTATCTATTAAATGTCTCAAACTAACCAGTCTGTTGTGTGTGCAAATTATATAGTGCCTGTTTCAGGTGGTTGGTTTTGTGGTAATCTGGCTTTCCATCCTTACTTCACAAGATCTAAAGGCAGTGCTCCTATGGCTTCTGAAAGTCATCTACCAATGATTGAACCTGAGGATAGCCCGGTATCATCTATCCCACAGTAAGAATCAGCAACTACTGAAGAAAACATAAGGTTGCGTTGCCGTATGTTAGATATGTGGGACGCTTGGTCTAATGGCAAAGAACTGCCCAGTACGATCCCTGGATTTCCTGAACTACTTCCTAGAACAAGCGAAACCTCCAATGTCCCCATTCCCGTAACCAACACATTCATCCCGTTTGGGTACCCCACCATATCAGCTAATTTCATCGGTATTCCTTCTGAGGTTCGCCCTCATGCACCATTTTCGGGAGTATCTTCTACAGTATTCACCGTGCCACCAGTATCCAATACGGCATAACCAACAGTGCCTAGGCCATGCTTCGAACCGTCAGCCTTCATTTTTCAAGTACCACAATTTTAGCTAGACACAACCCATGTCACCCCAAACTCCTATCCTTAACACCTGTAATACGAGTCTCTAGTGGAATAGAAAAGAACGGCAAAAAACCCCGAGCAAGAAGAAATGGCCCGGAAGATGAAAAGTCTCGAACAAATTCTAAAGAACATGCAAGACCTGAGTGGCCAAAAGAGTATTTTGTACTCTGATCTGTGCATGTTTCCTCATGTTCATTTGCCAGTTGACTTTAAAACGCCAAAATTTGAGAAATACAACGGGCATGTAGACACGATCGCTTATTTGAAAAGATATTACAATTAGTTGAGAGGGGCGGGTGGAAAAGAAGAACTTTTGATGGCCTATTTCGGGGAGAGCTTGATGGGAACTGCGTCAGAATGGTACATGGACCAGGACATCTCCCATTGGCATATATGGGTCAACTTGGCCCGAGATTTCATCAGGAAATTTCAATACAATGTTGATATAGCCCCAGATAGGAATTCCCTGACCAATTTCAAGAAGAAAACTGCGGAAAGTTTCCGTGAATATGCTATCAAGTGGCGTGAGCAAATAGCTCGAGTGAAACCACCAACGAATAAGATAGAAATGGTAAGTGTTTTCTTATAGGCCCAAGAGGCCGATTACTTTCAGAACATGATGTCTGTTATGGGCAAACCATTTACGGAGGCCATAAAAATTGGATAAATGGTAGAAAACGACCTGAAAACAGGCCGGATCATAAGTCAATCTGCTTTAAGAAGAAGAGGGAAGAAGGAGCCATGATGGCTTCAAGTTCGAGAATCTCTTGTCATTCCCGTGATTATTCTTACTCGCCTTCCAGAACCCCACAAAACTACTACTCCCATCAAGATGCAGCATATGTCGTGGCATCGCCTCCCTATGAGGTGATGAATGCCCAATGCTATACATGGCCACAACAACACTACAATCAAAATAGATCTCCACCTCCAAGAAATAACCATCCTCACCAAGCTCCATATAACCTTGTCCACCACAGAACAACTACCAACATAATACATGCCCCCGTGAGCCTCCCAGGAAAAGCAACTTCACCCCTATTGGTGAATCCTACTCTAGCCATTTTCCTAAATTAATCCAGATGGGCCTACTGCAACCTGTGCCTCAAAACCATCAAAATCCAGAATCTCCATCACACCGTCCCGGTACCAGGTGTGCCTATCATTTGGGGGAAGAGGGTCATGATATAGAGGATTGTTGGACTCTCAAGAGGGCGGTTGAGAATTTGATAGAACAAAGACGAGTGGTGCTGAGGGACGAGAACGTCCCCAATATGACTAACAATCCATTATCGGCTCACAAAAATGGGCCGATCATTGAAATGATTTGTTATGATAAAGAGTTTGATCCACCTTTGAAAGCCATCATTGCCATTGTCGGTTCAGATGCAATACCCAAAGCGGCGGCGAAATAAGTCAAAAATGAGAAGAAGATCACTCCAACCCCTCAAGTTGTAGAAAAAGCTGTGGAAACAAAAACTGGGGCAGCACCTACTAAGGACACAATTCTCTATATTCCTAGGGCCCCTAGGAAGGAACAACTCATGTTGAACGCTCCTAAAAGATTTGAGCAAAAGAAAGTCACGCTGAATATGCCAAAGATATATGTGCCAAAGGGGACTTATGTGGCGCGGGTGCCGGTAATTTCACCAAAGCTGACTGAGCCCGTGGTTATCAGCCTGCACCATAGAGCCCCATGAGAAACCCCATTGCAATCCCCTGGAATTACAACAAAACAATAGTTACTTACAAGGGGAAAGAGATTATGGGAGAGGTGAATGAAATGAACCAATCTGGGAGGTACCACCACCCGTAAGAGTTGAAGAAATCAAAACTAAACAAGTAGAAAGGGTTTCCACCCAAGAAGCCTTTGAGCGCTGAAGAAGCAGAAGAGTTTTTCCGAAAAATGATAACTTCGGAATATGCCATAATTGATCAATTCAGGAAGACCCCTTCCCAGGTTTTGCTTTTATCCCTGTTGTTGAGCTCAAATGAACATCAGAAGGTACTCTTGAAAACATTGAACGAGGCATATGTCCCGATTGAAACTTCAGTAGAACAATTGGAAAGAATGGCTGAACGTTTCTTCGAAGTCAACAAGATTTCTTTCAGCCGTGATGACTTGCCCCTGGAGGGAGCCACCCACAACAAAGTCCTTCACTTGACTGTCAAATGCGAAGGTTATTATGTGAAGAGGGTCATGCTATATGGTGGGTCCAGGGTCTAAGTTTGCCCTTTCTCAATGCTTCAGAGGATGGAAATTGGAACAGAAATAATTCAACCACATAATGTCTATGTGCGCGCTTTTGATGGAGTCAAGCAAGACACAATAGGGGAAATTGATTTGATTCTGACCATTGGTCCTGTGGATTTCGAAGTGACTTTCCAGGTTCTGAATATGGATACTTCGTATAATTTTCTCCTAGAAAAACCATGGATACACGTTGTAGGGGTTGTGCCCTCCACTCTCCACCAAATGGTCAATATTGAACATGAAAACTAATAAATTGTCGTCCACGAGGAGGATGAACAGTCCATTTACAGGGACCCGTCAGTCTCACATCTCAAAGCTAGAGAAGGAAGTGAGCACATTGTCTATCAAGCCTTCGAACTTGTGGTCGTCGACCAATGTGAAGAAGGGGACCCATTTCCTCAACCTTGCTTATCAAATGCATCGGTCATGGTAGCCAGTGAAATGATTAAACATGGGTACAAGCCTGGGAAAGGGCTCTGGGTATCTCCACAATGCATCACAGAGGCCATCACTTGGACTGTCAATAAGAAGTTCTTCAGCGTAGGTTTCCAAGCTACAAATGCCAACATAAAATGGGCTGATGAGCTCAAGAAAAATGGATGGGTCCTGCCTCAGCCCGTTTCGCATCTCGCCAAGTCATTTGTTAAACCCAAGTATAGAGAAGAAGAGGAAGATGAAGCCTTCACGGCCGAGGATATTGAGGATATTTGTGAAACAATAAAACGAATGTTGTACGAGTCCCGCATGGTCCAGCCGGGGGAAGGCACGAGCATTGCTGAGGTGCTGTACATAGGACCAAATGCCAAGCTTCAGAATTTGAAGGCTACTCCATTCCCTGTCAGACAGGAGTCCCGGTAGTCCAGTCTTGCCATCTTTTCTACATTATGAGTTATTTCAGGGTGTAACTCGAATGCTTTTATTTTATTGTCTTTTGATTTCGATGTAAACCCTCATATCTTCAAATTCAATGAAATGAAATCAATATTTCATCGTCAATAGGTGTCTCCTTTTTTGTTATTCTGATTTTGTTATTTTTCTTATCTTTTTCTTTTTGGTTCTAATAATGCGGACTTAAATAACATGACATACTTGCAGACTTCATGCCCAGATCCTAAAACGTTGTCTAACTGTGAAATAATGAATCAAGAACCGGAATATGATGAAGATGAGGCTTTTAGGGAAATAAATCGAGAATTGGAACAATTTGAGAATAAGCCTCAGCCAAACTTAAATGAAACCGAGCTAGTTAATTTGGGCAGTCCAGAAGAGGTTCAGAAAACCATGATAAATATTCACATTGATGAAAGAACTAGAGATGCAATGATCCAATTGTTGTTTGAATTCAAAGATGTGTTTGCATGGTCCTATGATTATATGCCAGGACTGAGTGTTGATTTGGTAGTACACACATTGCCAACTTATCCCGATTATCCACCTGTCCAACAAAAGCAAAGAAAGTTCAAAACGTATATCAAATATAAGATCAAAGACGAAGTCACCAAACAATTGAAAGTTGGCATGATCCAAGTGGTACGATACACCACATGGTTGATTAATGTGGTCCCAGTGCCGAAAAAAGACGAGAAAACCCGAGTGTGTGTTGATTATCGGGATTTGAACAAAGCAAGCCCCAAGGACAACTTTCCATTGCCAAATATCCATATTCTTGTTGAAAACTATGCCAAACACGAGATATAGTCTTTCGTGGATTGTTATGCTGGGTACCATCAGGTTTTGATGGATGAAGAAGATGCAGAAATGACGACTTTCACCATACCTTAGGGAACTTACTATTATAGGGTCATGCCATTTGGTTTGAAGAACGTCGGGGCAACTTACATGAGAGCTATGATTTCCATCTTCCATGACATGATGCACAAGGAAATTGAGGTGTATGTGAATGATGTGATCATTAAATGCAGAACGCATGAAGGCCATGTGCGAGATTTGAGAAAGTTCTTTGAGCGTCTGCGCTAGTATGACTTGAAATTGAATCCAGCAAAATGTGCATTCAGAGTTCCATCTGGGAAACTTCTGGGGCTTATAGTCAGCCAGAGGGGTATCGAGCTAGATCCAACAAAGATAAAGTATATTTGAGATTTTCCACCTCCGAGAACAAAGAAAGAGGTCATGAGTCTGCTAGGAAGATTGAATTACATCAGCAGGTTCATTGCTCAGCTGACTACCATGTGTGAGCCTGTATTTAAGCTGTTGAAGAAAGATGTGTCTATCAGATGGACGGATGAGTGTCAAGAAACTTTCGACAAAATCAAAGAATATCTGTCAAATCCACCAGTGTTGGTTCCGCCCGAGCTTAAGAGACCTTTGTTCTTATACCTGACAGTCTTGGAAAATTCTTTTGGTTGTGTCCTAAGGCAACATGATGTAACCGGGAAGAGAGAGCAAGCCATATACTATATGAGTAAGAAGTTCACCAATTATAAAGCCAAGTACACCTTATTGGAAAGAACTTGTTGCGCCCTAACTTGGGTCGCCCAAAAGCTTAGACATTATCTGTTGGCCTACACCACATATCTCATAACCAGAATGGATCCTCTAAAGTACATATTCCAAAAACCAATGCCCACAGGAAGGGTAGCAGAATGGAAAGTGCTGCTCACTGAGTTTGACATTGTCTATGTCACTTGCACGACGACGAAAGCTCAAGCCTTGGCGGATCATCTAGCTGAGAATCTGGTTGATGATGAATACCAACCCCTAGGTACATAATTTCCGGATGAGGAAGTAAATTCAGTTGAAGTAATTCCAAAAGACATCAATGCTTGGAAAATTTTCTTTTACGGAGCTGTAAATGCAAAAGGTGTCGGGATTGGGGAAATTTTGATTTTGCCCACTAGTCAGCACTATATGGCCATAGCCCGACTTTGGTTCTTTTGTACAAACAATACTGCTGAATTGAAGCCTGCATTATGGATATGAATATAGTAGTTGACATGGATGTGGAAGAATTGTTAATCATGGGAGATTTTGACTTAATTATTCGGCAAGCTCAAGGTGAATGGGAAACTCGAGACATCAAGCTTATCCCATACAGGCAACATATGAAAGATCTTAGAAAATAGTTCAAGTCCGTCAAGTTCAAGTATATTCCTCGATTCCATAATGAGTTAGCTGATGCACTAGCTACTTTGGCCTCAATGTGGCTGTATCCGGGCAATGTCCATATTGACCCGCTGGAAATCCAATTTCGAGAAAGACATGGTTATTGTAATGCAATTGAAACAGAACCAGATGTTTAGCCATGGTACCATGACATCAAAAGATTTTTGAAAACAAAGGAATAGCCCGAGAAGGCCAGTGGAGATCAAAAGAGAACTATTAGGAGGCTTGCCAGCAGTTTCTTCTTGAGCGGAGAAGTCTTGTACAAAAGAACTCCAAATCTGAATCTTTTTGAGGTGTGTAGATGCCCAAGAAGCTGAAAAGATCATGAACGAAGTGCATTCAGGAGTATGTGGGCCCCACATGAACGGATATGCCATTGCAAAGAAAATCCTTCAGGTAGGTTATTACTGGGTGACCATGGAAACGGATTGCTTCAGCTTTGTCTAGAAGTGCCATTAGTGTCAGATACACGGTGACCTGATTCATGCACCACCTTCAGAGTTGCATCCTATGTCAGCACCTTGGCTATTCGTTGCTTGGGCTATGGATGTCATTGGGCCAATCGAGCCGAAAGCTTCAAATGGGCACAGATTCATCTTGGTTGCCATTGATTATTTCACAAAGTGGGTCGAAGCAGCCACTTTCAAAGCCGTCACCAAGAAAATGGAGGTGGACTTTGTGCATTCCAATATTATTTGTCATTTGGTATTATCACGACCTAAACCGATGGGCCACAACGGGCACTCGGTACCTTACTCAACCGAGTACCGACATAACGTATCTTTTCGTATCATGTCATCATAGGTAAATGAGACGGAAAGGCTACTGTAGGATAACTAGAATAATACATGTAATACCAACTTATACATAACACATATGGGCCTATACAACCAAAATAATCACTCGTATACTAAACATAGGCCGACAAGGCCATACAAACTTTCACGTACATGACATCTGTCTACAAGCCTCTAAGAATATATAATATCATAAAGGTTAGAACAGGGTCCCGCCATTCCAATTAATACATGTACTAATCATACTGACCAAAGAAGCAACTCCGGAGCAAATGGAGTGCACCAACATCTTTCGCGGAGCTGATAACCTACTTGGAGGACTCTCGATCTGTCTATCGGGATCTGCGGGCATGAAATGCAACGTCCCCATGCAAAAAGAATATCAGTACGAATAATGTACCAAATATGTAAGGACATAAGTAAGTACATAAAAGACATGGAAGAAATATAGAGTAAATGACTCAACCTGTAAGTCTGGATAACTCTGTAAATCGTGAAATACTTATAGTGTCATGCATATGTGTATGAATGTCATGTCGTGCATAGGTACATGTATTCATAACATCATCAAGCCTCTGAGGGCATCCTATCATATCATCCCGACCACTGTGGACAAAATCATCAATGTATACCAGCTGATCAGGTGGTGGTGCGTATATAACGCTGAACCTTTTCCCATATATATATATATATATATATATATATATATATATATATATATATATATATATATATATATATATATATATATGTGTGTGTGTGTGTGTGTGTGTGTGTGTGTTCTGGTCATGGGTCAATGTACATGTATAAATGAATGCAATGCATGAGAAGTACGTTAATAAAACTTCTTGGAACGTCATAGGATCATTATACCTCTGATTAATGTCATGAAACAAACTTTATCAACTTGCGTATTTGTGAGACTCATGAATAGATGATAGAATAATAAGACATGGAATTCAAGAACATAGACATCTCTAATACTTCTATGAATAGAGTCATTTATGAAATTTGTGCATTTTCTCGTTTCGTTCTTGTCGTATAGATCATGCCAAAAAGAAAGAAGGGATAGCCTTAACATACCTGAGTCGATTCTCTTAACAATCCTCTAACACACGTTAATTGTGACAAAACACAGAACAAGTTGTATAAAAAGCTCGAAGCAATAACGTTGCTTATGCAAAGACCATCTTGGCTGAAATTTTTCCTTAAGTGATTAGAATTAACGTAACTTTGAAATGGGAAGCTTGAATTAATCTCTTAGAAATGATGTTACTAAGGTATGGAAAATTTTGTTTAAATTCTGAGAGATTATAATTGTCATTCATAACAAAAACTTTAAGAGGGTTTACATTACTGAAGTTTATGAAAAATGTTTGTGAGAATTTTTTCATAAGACATTGTAGTTATTATTCAATTCTTTGTAGATGGCCCCACAATTAAGCTTGGTGTCAGACTTCTTTCTCAAAATGTGACACCTTACAATATTTAATGCTTAGTCATTTAAGTGTAAATGATGATTGCCACGTTGGGGAAGGGTTAAATCTTATTCCACTTTTTATTTAATTACCTAATAATTAATCAATTACCCACATAATTAAGAATTTTCTCAAATTACTCAAAATACTACTCACTTTTAACATACCTTGTACACCTTATTATCATGGTCATATAGTACCTTGTATGACACACAAATACCGGGTATTATAGCTCGGATCATATTTTATCCCAAATTGTCAAGCTTCACAAAACTCATTTTCTTCGATTTGCTTACCCTCATACCTTTACAAATTTACTTATCCCTTGTTTAAAATAGCATAATACTTGTTACCTCAAAATAATCCCATTCCCGAGCTTGCGTCGATTAACTTTACGATGAAACCTTAACGTCCAAAAATGCGGGATGTAACATCTCATTCCTGAGCTTTCATCAATTCACTTATAGCATACTTTCATGTACGGAAACATGGGGTGTAACAGGTATTCCTAAAACTATCATTACTGACAATGCTACAAACTTGAACAACCACTTGATAAGGGAGGTATGCGAAAAATTTAAGATTACGCATTGGAATTCTACCCCTTATCGGCCCAAAGCTAATGGTGTTGTTGAAGGTGCAAACAACAACATCAAGAAAATCCTCAGGAAAATGATTCAAAGTTCTAGACAGTGGCATGAAAAGTTGCTTTTGCATTATTAGGATATCGCACAACCGTGCGCATATCAGTTGGGGCCACACTCTATCTATTGGTTTATGGTACTGAAGCCATAATACCTGTAGCAGTTCAGATTCTTTCCTTTTGAATCATTGTTGAAGCTGATATCGAGGATGATGAATGGGTCAAGACCTAGTTGGAATAATTAACTATGATTGATGAAAAGTGGATGGCCGCAGTTTGCCATGGGCAAGTGTACTAACAAAGAATGACTCGTGCCTATAACAAGAAAGTGCGGCCTAGGAACTTTGAAGTGGGGCAACTCATTTTGAGATGTATTCTCCCACATCATGAAGAAGTAAAAGGAAAATTTGCTCCAAATTGGAAAGGTCCTTACGTTATAAGAAGAGTGTTGCCAAGATGAGCGTTGTACTTGGGAGACATTGAAGGAAATGATCCTGAAACAGCTGTCAATACAGATGCGGTCAAGAGGATTTATGTTTGACCCTTTTCGCAACTTTAATACACTCCGATTGGGATGGAGAAGGATTTCATTCTCGCTACCCAAACACTACTACTCCTTGCAAACCCTTTGACCTGGTTCCCTTTTTCTTTGATTACTCTCTTTGGAACCTGAAAGTTATGTTATACAAAAAAATGATGAAAAGAGAAAAAAAGAAAATAAAAAAAAAGTTTCTTGAACTACGTTCGACTTGATTCTGAAAAGATACGTAGGCAGCCTCTGTCTAGAGTTCAGTCAAACCAAAACAAAAATTCAAATTCCCCCAAAAGTGAAATTGGGGCAGATGTTATAATATTTCGGCAATGGTTTCACTTGAAAGGTTCTAAAAGTTGTAATAAAGTCCAAATTCTTTTTACCCAAATTCTTTTCAAGTCCTTCCGATCAATCGGCAAGAATGTTCAAGAATTGGAGGATACAATCACTTGGATCTGATACAATCAAAATGAGAGAAATAAAATGAGAGAGTCTTAGTGAAAACCCTCACGGGCGCCGTAAGGCGATGGTAAAAATGATGAAAATTAAAACAAATAAAAAAGAAGAAGAAAGAAAGAAAAGGAAGAAAGTCAAAATCATGGTAGTATAGGGTCTCCAATCCCTAGCTGCATTTTCCAACATGGGGTCTCCACTCCCTAGTTGATTTTATTTTAGATATAGAGTCTCCACTCCCTAGTCGTTTTTCCAACATAGGGTCTCCACTCCCTAGTTGATTTTGTTTTAGACATAGGTCTCCACTCCCTAGTTGTTTTTCCAAAACAGGGTCTTCACTCCCTAGTCGCTTTTCCAACATAGGGTCTCCATTCCCTAGTTGATAATTTTTCAACATAGGGTCTCCACTCCCTAGTCTCTTTTCAAACATAGGGTCTCTACTCCCTAGTTGATGATTTTCCAACATAGGGTCTCCACTCCCTAGTTGATGATTTTCCAATATAGGATCTTCACTCCCTAGTTGATGCTAACATAGAGTCTCCACTCCCTAGTTGATGATTTTCCAACATAGGGTCTCCATTCCTTAGTTGATGCCAACATAGGGTCTCCACTCCCTAGTTGATGATTTTTATACATAGGGCCTCCACTCCCTAGTCACTTTTCTAACATAGGGTCTCCATTCCCTAGTTGATGCTATTTTAGACATAGGGTCTCCACTCCTAGTCTCTTTTCCAACATAGGGTCTCCACTCCCTAGTTGATGATTTTCCAATATAGGGTCTCCATTCCCTAGTTGATGCCAACATAGAGTCTCTAATCCCTAGTTGATGATTTTCCAACATAGGGTCTCCATTCCCCAGTTGATGCCAACATAGGGTCTCCACTCCCTAGTTAATGATTTTCCAACATAGGGTCCCCACTCCCTAGTTGAGGCCAACATAGGGTCTCCACTCCCCAGTTGATGATTTTACAACATATGGTCTCTACTCTTTAGTTGATGATTTTTAGACATAGGGTCTCCACTCCCTAATCTCTGTTTTCCCAAGGGTACACAATCCCGACCTTTTATTTGCTTTCAATAATGAAGTAGTATAGAGTTTTATTACGAATAACTCATGAATTTTCCTAGTAAAAACTAGGGAAGAAAAATTTCGTTCATTCATTTGTTTTGGTGCCTGAGCAAGTTATACCTCGAGACACAGGGTTTGAGATAATCAAGAGAAGTCTTAATCCAAAATAAAGAAAAGAAAAGAAGTGAATCCAAAGTGCAGAAGCGGAGAAAAGATGTTGGACTGCTCAAGACCTGACTGAAGTCACAATCTTTGCATGTCCCGTCTTGATCCGAAAAAGTCGTAGAAGAATGAACTAGCACCTGCAGCTGGCAAGCATCAAGATTCAGGTCAGAGTCTGCGAGGGGAACCAGCCAAGACTCAAGATCAAGCTTCAGAAGACTTATAGATATGAATCTTGTAACTCATAGCTGATAGGCTTAGTTAGTATTTTTCATTTATGACTTTGGTGTAATAAGGATCTCATCAAGCAGTAATAGCAACAATAGCAGTGAATTCACAACCTCTTGGTAGTCCCAACTACTAAAACTTCCAGAACTACACTAACCTGATTCCTTTACAACCAAGGATATGTAGGAAACCTCCGAAGTAAGGTTCAGTCAAATTTTTTCAAAATGCTTCCCATGGAGTATCCAAACGGAAAAAAATTGCTCATAATTATTCACTTTATCTTTGCCTGAAAACCCTTCGTGTTTTCGAGCAAAGAGCCAGCTTTGAACACGTGATTTTTTTTCGAACTAAAATATTCCTACATGATTCACAAAATATGATTTTTTTAATTATTTTAATTTTTTGTAGAATTTTTAGGAATTTCTTGCTACTTGTTGTTTGCATGTAGTTGCATGTTTAATATTTTAAAATTGCAAGAAATACCACAAAATGTCAAAAAGTTTCATGCATTGCATTTTAGTTTTCTATTTGCAATAAGTTGTTAATTAATTGTATTATTAAATAAAAAAATCATAAATATTGGTCATTTTTACATTTGTAGTTTTAGTTTTAAATTAGTAATTTTCTTTCGTTATTTTTAAGTTAAATTAATTGTTAAAATATTAGAAATATTTAATTAAGTTTATTTCACAAATTAGATTTGATTTAGGACCTAAGTTAGGTTTTAAAATAAAAGAAAAAGAAAAGAAGAAGGAAAAAAAACAAAGAAAAGGAAAAGGGGGTGGTTTGGGCCAGCCTAATTTTTTTTAAAACAAAAAATCCACCCCAGCCCAATTCCCACTACCCAAAAATCTTGTCCAACCCCTCACTAATTCAAACGATGTCATTTGGCGTGTTTTGATATGGTTCGTTCAAATTCTCCAATCCTACGGCCTAGAACTAACTCCCCAAATCCTTAAAAATGTCAAAAAACCCCTGATAAGTAGAGATTTTGACTGCTTATTTCCTCTCTTTACTTGCGTTTTAGCTCAAAATGCTTAAAGATATTCCCGAAAACTAACAAAATGTGCTTACATGCAGGATTGTTGGAAAACGAGCCAAATAAGTCAAAATTAACTCATAAAGGAGACAAAAGTGAACAAGAGCCAAAACTGGACAAAGAGGCCAGCAGTGCGGCCGCAGAATGAGATTTAAAGAGGTGGTTATTGACAACTTAGACAGTGCGGACTGCACAAAAACTATGCGGCCGCAATCATTATTATGCGGTTCGCAAGATTGAAGAATTAGAGAATTGATCAAAGTCCAAAAGCTGAAGAGTGTGGGCCGCATCACTTTTGTGTGGCCGCAAAATCCATGCGGTCGCAATCACTTTTATACAGACCGCAGAAGACCTCAAGTTCCAGTCCCAATTTCACAGGTGTGCGGACCGCACCAGAATTGTGCGGCTGCATAAGGCCATTTTGCGGTCCGCATCAGAATTATGCCGCCGCATAACCTCCGTAGGGGTATTTTTATCAGATATTTTCAGCTTAGTATAAATATAACTTTTTATCATTTTTAGGTTAAATTTTGTTTGCAGGGGTGCACCTAAATGTTTTTCTTTACTTCTTTGAGTAAAATTGTATTAGATTGATCTCTTAACATTAGTTTTTCTTTGTTTAATCTATGATTATGCATTCTACCTTAATTTCTTTTTGTATTTCTTTATTTTCTATGAGTAGCTAGATCTTTAGCTAGGGTTGTGACCCAACCCTAGTGTAGGTACTTAATGAGTATTTAATTTTAGGGCTTGTTTGTGATTGAGTTAGTGATATCTAGCCTTGTTTATGCTTAAATTATAGAATTAATGGTTGCAAACATTGATTCATGCCTTTTTGACCTAGTCTTTGCTTGAGAAAGAGAGACTAGGTTTAGGAAAAATTGGCTAACAAGGAATTGGGGTGAATTCAAGAAATTGATAGCCCCAATTAAATGGTCAAATCTAGAGATAGTAAGACCTGACTTGAGCATATATCACTTGATTTGTGCAAATATCCACTTGGGCTTGAGAAAGCCAGATCAGGCAAAATCACTCAAACTACCGAGATGTATAGAGTGAGCAACTGCGTGTATTTGCTATACCTCAAATCCAATAAATTAAACTTGTCCTATAGTTTACAACCCGTTAGGAAGCCACCTAGGTAGAAGTCACGACCCTAGATTCCTTTATCAGTTAAAAAATAACTCTAAACCCAAACTATTGCCCTTTAGTTTTATCTTCACATTCAATAGAGTAAAGTAGAAGTAGTACACCAATCAATATTGTAGAAGTACAATTTAAGCCAAAACTTGCAATCAACTTAGATATACACCTAATCCTATATTCTAACTCCCTGTGGATTCGATCCCGACCTTTGTTGAGTTATTATTGCGTCGACCGCATCGCTACTAATTGTGGTGTGGATTTAGCCGAGATCACCCCCCAAACCCTAAAGACCACTCCCATAAATCTCTCTCTCACCCCTGTCTCTCACCACCTTCCGTCGCGGACCAGAAATCGCCTATGGTGGCGGCGACACCCCAAACTACCCCAAAATTACACCACACACTCCCCATCTTCCTCTCAACCCTAATCCATCACCAATTTTTCCAAAATCTCCACCAATATTCTCCAATTTTAAATCTCAGAAATGCTAAAACCCAAATTTTTCTCTTTTTAATTTGTGAGCAAATTCACCCGTTTTGACTAAAGATTTATATTTGTCAATTGTTCTTGACAAGAACAATTGGTTAATGTTGGTCTTGGGTCATTCGAAGTTTATCGGATTCCAGCCAAGTCACCACTGACCAGCCAAGCTTCGTCGCCATCGTCGTTCGTTGATACACATCATTTGTCCACTCATTTTTGGCAAAATCAGTATATTTTCCCTTTGGTGAAATATATAAATGGACCCTTTAAGTTGTTCCCAATGACTAGACAAATACTTCAACTGACCCCTTTGCCATTTAGACACTTCAAGAGGTTATTAAGTATGTCAAGTAAATACATGTTGCTTATGTGGCATGTGCGTGTTTGCTACCAACATTTTGGGCGCGTGAAGTCATTTTGCAAGCTCAACACAAGCTCAAATAGCAGCTTCCATGGAGACGGATTGTAACAATGGCTGCTCGACCAATATCTTCAATTTGCACAATTCCAACATTAGAACAAAAAGCAAGTTAATCCAAACTAACACCTGATTACAGTATAGTAATGCCTTCTCGTTAACAGATTTAATCTGGAAGTCAATCCAATTATTTTGATCTGAAAATTGGAGGCCAAATCGATTAAATGTTCAAAATCTTTATTGAAAGCTTCTTTGTGAAGCGAAATCTACAGATTAAGGATGATTGCAGCTTATTCAATAAGCTTTGGTTCGAAGTTTTTGAAGTTTGTTCGAAGAAGTCAAAATTTTTGGGTCTATTCAAAGTCTATTCGAAGAAGATAGGTTTGTTCGATTTTTTTAGGTCTGCTCAAATTTTCTCGATGAAGTCTGTTCGACCACTGATGCTGGGTTTGTTTAGATTCTGTTGAAGAAGATAAAATTTCTAAAATTGAGTTTGAAGAATCATAGCCTACCCTTCATCCCTACTCCTCAAAGTGTAGCCAATTCCAGCTGCTTTTAATATTTTGGGATTGATTTGAGAAATGCCATTGGGGACGCGGATGGGAAAGCAAGATGATTTTTTTTGGGGTTTGGGGGGGGGAGATTGGCATTGGTTTGCAAAAGTTTTCTTTTTTTCTTTAAATGTATTTTTTTTATAATTATATGTATCAAATATTTATTACAAATTACATGTGTCATTCTTTTATTGGTATATTTAATACATCACTAGTAAGTGTAACTTACGCAAATGTTTTGCTGGGTGGGAGTGCTTACTTGACACACTTAATAGCTTCTTGAAGTGTCTAAATGGTAAAGGGGTCAGTTGAAGTGTTTGTCTGATCATTGGGGACAACTTAAATGGGTCGTTTATGTATTTTGCCTTTCCCTTTCCCTTTTTTCTTGTATCTTTTTCTGTTTTTGGGATCACTAGTCAGGTGTTGATTATTGTTTTGATTAGTTCAATCAAAATAGGATTATTTAAGTTAATTTCCTGATCGATAGTTTAATCGCATGTGTTTAGATTAATTGAATCAATTTTAATTAGTTCAGTAATCTAGTTAGGTGAATTAGTCGTTTGTTTCTATGTCATTTGATCTTTGATTTGGTTTTTGATTTGTTGATTGCTGATGTTGAATGTAAATTGGAATCATAAGGGTTGAAGGGGTAATAATAAAAACCTTAAGGGGGCTAAAAGAAATAAGAAAATGAAGGATTTTGTCGGTTTAGCTGTTGAGAAAGTTCTAGAACAGAGATAAGAGACTAAAATATAATAAAACAACATTAGATCAGATTTTGGGGTTATAAGGGTTAAAATGAGAAGTAAGAGGGTTGAAAAAATATGAGTAAATATCTAAATGGACAGATGTCCCAGCAGCTGTCCATTTTCTATTAAAAAGATATTTCCCCCCTAAATTTTAGGGACTGCATTTGTCAGATTATTCCCTCACCCTTTGCCTATATAAGAGGCCTCATAGTCCCTTCACTTGACACAATTCACACACGGAAAACACTCTCTACACTTCAGAATTTTTCTTTCATTTTTACACTGATTTTTGCATTTAAAAAGGAAGGATGCAGAACTTTCTAAATTTTACACTCACTCACACAAAATTCAGAAGTTCTAGTTTTCTTTTAACCCTTGGTCTTCTTAAGTTGGTTCTTGAGCTGAAGTTGAAGTTCATTTCTGGAGTTTCTTCATTGCTGTTTTTCCTGCTTACCTGTTGCTTCTTTTTCTAAGTATGCTGAGTTTCCTCCTTTGGTTTCCTAACCTTTATTTGGTCTCAGTTTGTGATTTCTGCTTTAGGTATGTTAATTTTCACTCAGATTATAAATGAAGATTTAAATGTTTGTCTCCATGGCTATATTCAATCTCATGCCTTATCTTTAAGGTATATTGTCATATATGCCCTATCTCTGCCTTTCTTTTAGTGATTATTTATGTTTATTTGTTGTTTCCTAGAAAAAATAAAATAATTATTAGTTGTTCTATGTTTCGAAGAATGTATGAGATATGATTAAGTATGTTGAAACTTGATTCTAATCTATATGTTGTTTTCAATTAGAATGGTAGCTTTGTCTATTTTGGCCATCTCAAGTTTAAAGCTACTCATTTTCAGAATTTGAACTTGATTCTTACGAATAGATAAAGGGCAGGAGACTACTGAAGCCAGTAGGAAGATTTATTATGAATGTTTGGTGGTATAGAGATTTTAGTCATAGCTCTGAAGTGGATTACTGTGTTGAATTTTAGTAAAGATGCTTACATAAGTGTTGATCTGTATAAAGGAGTCTATAAACTAACATAATTCATCTTGTTTTTATATTCACCTTCAGTTCTCTTAGAATAGCAAGCTTTGTAATAATTTGTTCTTCAAAACAGTTATTCTTTCCTCATTTATCCGATTGTTGTATGATTTGTTGCAAGACATCTATCAGATGAAGCATGAATAGTCTATTAATTGATTACATGTGATTTGAATATGAGAATGTTTGTTTATATGGTAAATTGGGCTCCAAATGAGCCTACTTAGTAGACAGTTGAATATTCCCTTGTTTTGGGCCCACGCCGGCTCATGAACGAGATAAAGCTTATTTGTTTTAGAGCCAACATGGAATATCTGATTTCTTTTATCCATTATTGAACGAAAAACTCTAAATGCCCCTCCCCAGTAATTCTAAATTTATATTACCAAGCACATGAAGCATGGACTGTTCCTCCTTTTTTCCAAAAACTGTGCAATTTTTAGCATTTCCTAAGCAACATATAGCTAATTCCAGGTTCTATCCTGATAGTCTAAAATCACATAATAAATAACTTATAGATTTTACTTTAACCCCGAATAAAGTATAGGAGAATAAACAACTTATGAACATCTGTAGAAATACTTTTAAACACGTATTTAATCAAGCTACGTGATTATGTACACGATCGCGTGATATGGTTACGGTTTCAAAATGAATACTCGTAGAAATACTTCTAGGCGCGGTTTAAATTATTATTGTGATTGTGTACACGTTCGCATGACATAATTACGATTTTCAAAATTAAATCGAGGTATGCGTTCGCGCAACTTTGGCCAAACAACCTTAATAATAATAAAACGCAATTAATTGTGTACACGTTCGCATGACATGATTTTAGTGCCCCAAATAAAATAGGTTTACATACATGTAATCCGTTTCAAAATTAAATCCATAACGCCATAATTAAAAGAGGTAAAAAGGATAAATGTACATAGGTTCTAAAATGAGTAATTAAACAAACTAATTAATCCAGGTATGATTAGAGCGACTGTGCTAAAATCACGAAACTCGGGAATGCCTAACACCTTCTCCCGGGTTAACAGAATTTCTTACCGAGTCTTTTTTGTTCATGGACCATAAATAAGAGTCAATTTTCTCGATTTGAGATTTAAAATAAACCGGTGACTTGGGATACATGAATATCCCAAGTGGAGACTCTGAAATGAAATAAATAATTCCATTTCGATATTAATGTCACTTTAATTAGAAAAACTCCCCTACCCCCTACCCCCGAGAAAAAGGAGGTGTGACAACCACATGTATAACAAAACCTCGACTGTTATGACTGCTAACCCTGAAACTGACCATATCGATCTGAGTAACCACCCTGAAAGCTTTGGAGCGGAGGCACACTAATAGGAGCTAGTGGTGCACTGTAGGCTAGCTGGTCGGAATAAGACATATGAGGGCCACGGCCACTTGAAGCATTGTGGGAGATCCTATTGTTGTAGATCGTGTTTATCGTTCGTGTGTGGTTACCATTGGGAGTCTTGAGACTAGTATAGATCTTCTACTTCTCGATATGGTAGATTTTGATGTTATCTTGGGTATGGATTGACTGTCACCTTATCACACTATATTGGATTGTCACGCCAAGACAGTGACCTTAGCCTTACCGGGGTTGCCTCGATTAGAATGGAAGGGAACTCCTAGCTATTTTACCAGTAGGGTTATCTCTTATATGAAAGCTCGACATATGGTTGAGAAATGTGTCTAGCTTATTTAGCTTATGTTCGCGATTCTAGAGCGGAGGTTCCTTTGATTCAGTCTCAGTTGTTCGTGGGTTTCCAGAGGTATCTTTTTGCAGACCTGCCGGGGATGGAACCCAATAGGGATATTAACTTCTGTATTGATTTGGCTCGGGCACTCAACCCATTTCTATTCTGCCATATCGTATGGCCCCGCCAGAGTTGAAAGAATTGAAGGAGCAGTTAAAAGATTTGCTTGATAAGGGCTTCATTAGACCTAATGTCTCGCCCTAGGGTGACCGTGTTGTTTGTGAAGAAGAAAGATGGATCGATGAGGATGTGCATAGACAACCGGTAGTTGAACAAAGTCACCATCAAGAACAAGTATCCATTACCGAGGATTAATGACTTATTTGATCAACTTCAGGGTACCAAGGTGTTTTCAAAGATTGATTTGAGGTCTGGCTACCATCAGTTGAGGATTAGGGCATCCAATGTCCCTAAGATAGCTTTTCGGACTCGATATAGGCGTTATGAGTTTCTAGTGATGTCATTTGGGTTGACAAATGCCCCAGCAACATTTATGAATTTGATGAACCGGGTGTTCAAACCCTATTTGGATTCCTTTTTGATTGTGTTTATTGATGATATCTTGATCTACTCTAGCAGCCGAAAGGAGCATGAGCAGCATTTTCGAATTGTACTTTAGACTCTAAAAGACAACAGTTATATGCTAAATTTTCAAAATGCAAGTTTTGGTTGGACTCAATCGCTTTCTTGGGGCATGTTGTATCAACAGAGTGCATTCAGGTAGATCCTAAGAAGATTGAGGTAGTTCAGAACTGGCCTAGGCCCACTTAAGCTATGGAGATACGGAGTTTCATGGGTTTGATGGGTTATTACCGTCGGATTGTGGAGGGGTGTTGTCTATAGTAGCCTCATTGATCAGGTTGACCCAGAATGGTGCCCCGTTCAGATGGCCAAACGAGTGTGAGGCAAGCTTTCAAAAGCTCAAGACTGCTTTGACTAGGCATCAGTGTTAGTGTTGCCCACAGGTTCAGGAATCGTATACAGTATATTGTGATGCATCTCACATTGGGCTTGGTGCAGTATTAATGCAAGATGGCAGGGTAATTGCATATGCGTCGCGGCAGTTGAAGGTTCATGAGAAGAATTATCTTGTTCATGACTTAGAACTGGCAGCCATTGTTTATGCGCTAAAGATTTGGAGTCATTACCTCTACGGTGTCTCGTGTGAGGTGTTTACTAATCATCGTAGCCTTCAGTACTTGTTCAAACAAAAGGATCTCAATTTGAGGCATAGGAGGTGTTTGTAGCTATTGAAAGACTATGATATCACCATCTTGTATCATCGCGGGAAGGCCAATGTGGTGGCCGATGCCTTGAATAGAAAGGCAGTGAGTATGGGTAGCCCTGCGTACATTATAGTCGGTGAGAGACAACTTGCTTCAGATGTTCAGTCCTTGTCCAATCAGTTCGTTAGGTTGGATTTTTCAGAGCCCAGTCGTATTCTAGCTTGTATAGTCGCCTGGTATTCCTTGTTTGAGCGCATCAGGGAGCGGTAGTATGATGACCCTCATTTGTTTGTCCTTAGGGATACAATGCGGCACGGTGATGCCAAGCAAGTTACTATTGGAGATGATGGAGTTTTAAGGATGCAGGGTTGTATTTCTGTGCCTAATGTAGATGGACTTTGTGAGTTGATTCTTGAGGAGGCCCATATTTTTCGGAATTCTATTCATCCGGGTGCCACCAGATGTATCAAGACTTGTGGTAGCATTATTGGTGGAGAAGGGTGAAGAAGGACATAGTTGCATATGTAGCTCGGTGTCTAAGTTGTCAACAAGTAAAGTATGAGCATCAGAGACCTGGTGGTTTGCTTCAGAAGTTAGAGATTCCTAAGTGGAAGTGGGAGCATATCACTATGGATTTCGTTGTTGGACTCCCATAGACTCAGAGTAAGTTCGATGCAGTTTGGGTCATTGTGAAAGGGCTAACCAAGTTAGCGCATTTCATTCCTTTGGCAGTTACCTATTCTTCAGAATGGTTGGCTGAGATCTACATCCGCAAGATCGTTCATCCTCACAGTGTGCCTGTGTCCATCTTTTCTGATCGAGGTACGCAGATCACCTCGCACTTTTGGAGGGTAGTATAATATGAGTTGGGCATGCAGGTTGAGTTGAGCACAACATTTCATCCTCAGACGAACGAACAGTCCGAGCGCACTATCCAGATATTGGAGTATATGCTTCACGCTTGTGTTATAGACTTCAGAGGTTCTTGGGATCCGTTCATGCCTCTTGCGGAGTTTTTCTACAACAACAACTACCAATCGAGCATTCAGTTGGCTCCCTATGAGGCATTATACGGGAGGCAGTGCCGATCTCAAGTCGGATGGTTCGAGCTGGGGGAGGTTCGGTTGTTGGGTACAGATCTGGTACAAGATGCCTTAGATAAGGTCAAGATTATTCAGGATCGACTTTGCATAGCTCAGTCCAGGCACAAGAGTTATGTCGACCGTGGAGTTCGTGATGTTGCATTCATGGTTGGAGAGATGGTATTGCTCCGAGTTTCACCCATGAAGGGTGTGATGAGGTTCGGAAAGAAAGGCAAGTTGAGCCCTAGGTATATCAGACCTTTTGAGATTCTTCATAGAGTGGGTGAGATGGCTTACAAGCTCACATTGCCATCTAGTTTATCAGCAGTCCATCTGATACTCCATGTGTCCATGCTCCGAAAGTATCACGGTGATCCGTCCCATGTGTTAGATTTCAACTCTGTCTAGTTGGACAAGGATTTGAATTATGAGGAGGAGCTGGTAGCTATTCTAACCCGGCAAGTTCGTTGGTTGAGGTAAAAGAGTTATCCTTTAAGTCGAGTGCAGTAAAGAGGTCAGCTCGCTGAGGCAGCTACATGGGAGTCCAAATCGGAGATGCGGAGAAGATATCCATACATTTTCACCAGTCCAGGTACTTTTCTATGTCCATTTGAGGATGAACAGTTATTTTAGAGATGGAGAAGGTGATGACCCGATAGATCATCTAAAGTTTTATAGCCTAACTCTGTGTTTTGAAGCCTCAAATACCTTATTTTAGCCTTCCTCGATTTGTGTGCACAGTCTGGGTATTTTTCTAATAAATCTTTCATGTTAAAAATTGAACAAATATGAAAAATTTCCTTAAAAATCCATTTTGAGTTGACTTTGGTCAACATTTTGAGAAAACGGACTCGGATCCGTATTTTGACAGTCCCAATGGGCCCGTCTTCTGATTTGGGACTTGGGCGTATGCCTGAAATCGAATTCGGAGGTCCCTAGCTCGAGTTATCGTATTTTGTTGAAAAATTGAGGTTTAAAGGCTTAATGAATCTAAAAGTTTGACCAATATTTGACTTTATTGATATCGGGTCTGTATTTTGGTTCAGGAACCTGGTATATGTCCACTACTATATTTATGAATTGTCTGTCAAATTTGGTGAGAAACGGAGTTGGTTTGACGTGATTCAAATGTCTGGTTGTTAAAACAAAAGTTCATGAGTTTTCTTGAAAATTTGATTTGATTTGGTATTCAATTCGTAGTTCTAGGTGTTATTTTGGCAATTTGATCGCGCGAGCAAGTTCATACGATATTTTTGGACTTGTGTGCATGATTTGCTTGGAGCCCCCGGGGCTCGGGTGAGTTTCGGATAGGCTACGAAGGGAATTTGGACTTAGAAAACATAGTTGGTGCATCTGGTTCTGGTACTGGTCTCTGATCTCTCAAATGCGGGGTCAGTGTTCACAATTGCGAATTACCCAAAGTCCTGTCAAGTTCGCATTTGCGAACCACTTCTTCACATTTGCGAAGAAGGCCTGGGCTAGCAAGGATCGCAATTGCGATCAGGAGGTCGCATTTGTAGGGAGACCAGAGTTCGCATTTGCGAACATTTCATCGCAAATGTGATAAAAGTAGAGGTGTGAAGACTTCGCAATTGCGAGGTATTTTTTGCATTTGCGGGGGTCGCAATTGCGACATCTACAACTGAAAATATATGAGTTAGATGGAATTTTCTCTCAGTCTTCAAATTTTTAAAATAAGAAAATCCTAGAGGCGATTTTCCCAAGGGCCCTTCTTCCCCAATCCATTGGTAAGTGATTCTAACATATTTTCTTTCAATCTTTCATTATACTTCATAAGATTTCAACCTAAAATCTAGTGTTTTCATGGTGGAAATTGGGGGTTTGGGTAGAATTAGGGATTTTTGTAAAATTGAGATTTAGACCTCAAATTGAGGTCGCATTTCAAAACAATTACATAACCGGGCTCGGGGGTGAATGGGTAATCGGATTTTGGTCCAAATTTCAGGTTTGGACCAAGCGAGCCCGGGAGTTGATTGACTTTTTAAATAATAACCTAAATTAAATCTTTTGTAATCGTGGGTAGTTCCTAAGGCTTAATTTGAGCCGTTTAATTGGTAATTTGCTAGATTTTATTGGTTCAGAGGCTTGTTTGAAAGGCAAAGATGTGGTTGAGCTTTGAGTTAATCTTCAGAGTAAGGTAAGTATTGTGGTTAACCTTTATTTGAGGGATTAGGAGTTGTTTGTCTATTTGCTACTTGTTTAGATGTTGGGTACAACATATATGTGAGGTCACGAATACTTATGCATTGTTGTTGGGTTAAAGCATGCGGGTGAGACTTATTCCTCGTAATTTATTGCTTATTTTGATCATGTTATCCATGCTTAGACTATTTACTTATTAAAATGATTGTTCTTACCGCGTTTATGGGTTTCTGTGATAATTGAGTATTGTTTCTAAAATTGAGGTTGGTATTGTGGAACCCTTGTGGATATAAGGCTTGTTCTTGTTTATTCTATCTTCTTGTTGCATGTCCATTGTTATATGGTAAAGGAGAGTGTTAATGCACGAAAGATGACGTCGTACCATATTTGAGTATTAATGCACGAAGGGTGATGTCGTGCCATATTGTGAGAGTTAATGTACGAAGGGTGATGCCATGTCATATTTTGAGAGCTAATGCATGAAGGGTGATGTCGTGCCGTATCTACTGATTTATGATGAAAGTGAGAGTAAAAGCACGAAGGGTGATGCCATGCCGTATTATTGTTTCATTGTGAGGTTGAGATTAAAATCACGAAGGGTGATGTCGTGCAATTTTATTCATTGTGTTTATCTGTTTTACTGGTTGAAGGCATATTGACTGTTCTGGTTATCATTTCTGTTGTAATCATCATATCTTGTACCCATTTCGCATATCCCCTTCAAATTGTACATGTTTATCTTTTATTTGTTGTTATTTTGTACGTATATTGTTATCAGCACAAGTTATTTACATGGGTGTTTTGTCGTAGCTTCGTCACTACTTCATCGAGGTTAGGCTCGACACTTATGGCGTACATGGGGTTGGTTGTACTCACACTACACTCTGCCTTCTTGTGCAGATTTTGGTATTGGTCCCAGTTGCCATTGAGGTGCATTATCTCAGATCCGCTGACTTGGAAACTCGAGGTAAATCTACTGGCGTCCGCAGACATTGAAGTCCCCTTCCATTTTCCCTTATTTACTGCTCGTTTCATTCGAGACAGTTGTACTTATTTCAGACTCTGTTTGTAGACAATTCTAGAAGCTCATGAATTGTGACTCCGGATTCGGGTTGTATTGATATTATTAGCTTTTTATGTTATTCCACACTCAGTTTTAGTTTCATTTTGGCTTAATTGACTTTATTTATTGAAATTGATTAAAATTGCTTAAAGATCCTCTAATGTTGGTTTGCCTAGCAAGTGAAATGTTAGACGCCATCACGGTCCTGAATGTGAGAATTTCGGGTCGTGACAGTCCGTCCACTCTTTACGGCAATTTCTTATTTTCTTAAGAAATGAACTATTTTCCAGGGGAAATATACAAATAGTATTCTTAGAAATGTTATTTAGAAATTAATCAGTATTTAATTTGTCCTAAAAATTTTAATTTCAGGACAATTTAGGATATTTTTGTCCTGAAAAACTAAAATTCAAAATAAAGGCTAATTCCTAAATAGAAGCCCTTTGAGTGGCTACCTGATGACATTTCTACCTCTTCTCCCCTATACTGACATCCAAACGAAGTTTAAGAGATATTAGCGGGAGAAATTAAAAAATAGCCAGATTTACAAGTGGTCATTCAAAAATAGTCACAATTTCAAAAGTAATCGAAATTTAGCCATTTTTTATGTAAAGATAAATCTGAACGAAACACTGTTCAAAAATTCAAAAAATACTCCACCATAATATACTGGAATTCCTGTATAATATACTGGAACTCCAGTATATTATATTGGAGTTCCAGCATAAGTTATACTGGAGTTCCAGTATAATATACTGGTACAACATAATATGCTGGAAGTTCATACACAGGTGCTCCAATCTCCAGTATATTATGCTGGAACTTTCTACGTGTTGGAGTTCTAGCATAATATGCTAGAAGTTCATACACATGCACACCGATCTCCAGTATATTATGCTGGAACTTTCCGTGTTGCAGCAAAATAGTGACTATTTTTCAATAATTTTGTAAACACTGACTATTTTTCAATAACAAGTCCGAAAACTGGCTAGTCCGTGCTATTTTTATGATATTGGCAACCAAATTGGTTACGTTACAAATCATATTGGGCTTTTTTGTAAAGTGGGCTCATATCTGAAAAACCGAGCTACTTCATGTTGAAGGCTGCTAAACTCTTCGACTTAATGGATTTCATCACATCCAATAGTTTCTCTCTTTTTTTCACCTCGAACGGAATAATAATTAGTATTTCAACTTACAAGTTTGTGCAACAATATTGGTTACATGAAAATGAGAAGAATTCTAATTAGACTTTTGAAAGAAAAATGGGAAAGTAGTTAAAAGGGTTAAAAGGGAATACTATTGAATTTGAATAATTAATGAAGACATTATTAATACACAAAGGGTGGAGATAGCCCTTAAACCATTTAGTAAGACATGATTTATTGATTGGAAAGGTATATGTATCACCAAAATACTACTAACTTGGTATGCAAAACACAGCACGTGGTCCTTGTCTAATAAATGACAACTTCAATTTCTTCTTTTATTTTCTTCCCTTGTTGACTTTAAGAAGTTGAGTCGTTGTACAACCTACTTATATAAAAAATAATTGATCACTAAATCCAGAAAAATCTCTTTCTTCTTTCTATTGGATAATCCAATGCTCACGCATTCCTTTACCTCGTGAATTATAGGATTTGAATACCCTACAAATAATGTCCCAAGTCACAAGGAATATGGTAATTCATGACTAAAAGACGCAGTCTTTTTCTTCTATATTGTCGTTTAAAATATTCTTGAAGACGACGTCTTACACTATCAAATAATTAAATATCGTACGTGTAAAATGACAAATTCTTGAGAGCCAACCACTCCTCAACCGTACTACACGACAAAAAAAAAGGAAAAATAAGAAGACAAAAAAAAAAATTACAAGTCCGAAAATTTGTAACCCAAGCGGAACCATGCTTCTCTTTACTAAATAATTAAGTGAATTAATTCTTGTTCCTTTTCCCCCTTGATATGTACAACAAATATATTAGACATCCTATCAATCTATTACTAATTAAATTTGATCATAGTCCTAATTAATCCTAATTAAGATCTCAAAATAGACTGTGACATGCGTCACCAAGAGGCAGTATTAGGATTAAAAGAAGGCATGAAAATGCGTTGGCCGGTGGCTAAAATATGTCTTGGGTCAAAATCTAATTTCCTTTGCTGAAATCTGGTCCAATATTTATCTCCAAAATGGTCCCTCCATTCTCTTTGTGTTGTGTAATGAGGCAGGTATTGTTTGATTTTGATCTTTGCATCTTCACAAAACTTCAATATTTGGTAGTTTTGATTGCTGAGGTACTCTAATGTTTGTGTCTCGTCACCATTTGTCAATGCTGACCTCAGAAATCCCACTAAGTAAAACACTTCCTCTTCTGGCGTCACTACTGAACTCCTCTCGTCCCACCTATTAAAAAAATTATAGCACAAGCCAAGAGTGAGGCCAATATGCAAAGACAATATTGCAAATAGAGGTTTTTTGAAGTGTCGCGTGCGAGGCCAAGGCTTATGGCAATGGCCCGAGGTCAGCCGTGGCAGGCCTATGTCAATGGCCCGAGGTCGGCCGTGGCATGCCACTATAGGCCGAGGTCGACCATGGCATGTCTATGTCAATGGTACGAGGTCGGCCCCTGAATTCCTGTTTTGTGATCCTAAAATATCAGAAAACTAGGAATGATCATATCGAAATGATGATTATTATTAACTAAGTCGTTTATATATAAATTTTATAGCGTTGTCTCTCATTTAAGAACTTAAAGTTGTTAGATAAAAATTTTGTACTTAACAAGCATTTGTAAATCTACAAATTAACTTGATAAAAGTGTTTCATATATAATCATATATAAACTTTTGAATAACAATTTAAACGTTTAAATAAAAGTGTGGTCATACATTACAATAAATTTGTCGTATCGATTGGACTCCCGTACTTAGAACAAGATTTTCGAATATTCGTGAGTTGTTTTTTGATAAGGTTAGGAAGTATAACTATTACATGAGCCATGAATTGGTCCCCAAAGGGAAGATCTTCCTGACAAGAGGATCTTCATTGTTTTGGACCATTTCTGTACCTTCTAATTTTATTTTATTTTTATTTGGATTTAAAGGGACATAAGGTTCATAGTTTTAGGCCTTTAGCTGGATATTAGACTAGTATTATGCATGCATGCCACGTGTTTAGGTGGACATGCCACTTATCATTCGACATATTACATGAACTTAAATAACCACTCACCCCAAATTAAAGTAAGCATTGGGATGGTTCAGGGGAAATCAATGCTAGAAACCTAAAAGAAATACCCCCTCTATGTTTTAAATTATCTGTAATTTATCTGTCCAAGTTTGATTGGGCATAAAATTTAATAAAGTAACAAAACCTTTTAAATTTTATAGTCTTAAACTAAAAATGTCTGTAATTAAAAATTCTTAAATGTTGTGGTCTTAAATTTGCTATGGGAAGGTTAGACAGTTAAAGAATAATACTAAATATAAAAAAAGATATTCTTTTTTAAAGAGATAAAAGAAAGAAAGAAAATAAGCAACATAAATTGAAACGGAGTAATACTAAACTCATTAAGTATAAATTTGAATTCCCCTTTAAGTGGGGTCATTAGTAGGGCATGGTATTTGGTATAGAACGTCGGATTGTCACTATTCATATCTTTTGGATTCATGCCAATTTACTAGTCATAATGCTGTCTTTTAGCTAGGACAAAACAAAATTACAGCCAAAATTCTGCACAAAAAAGTAGATACTGAACGATCGCTTAAAGCAATTAGCAGGGGAGGGACCAATGGACCATACTATGAAGATTGATTGAAAATTTGGTCTTTAGGTTTTCGTAATTATCGATAAAATTACAGAAATCGGGTGCGATGTCTAATGAACATAATCCAAATTGTGAGGGGATGTACATGACATAGACATATCGCTAGTTCTACCAAAGTTTGTGTCATGAAAAACAGCACAAATTATATATGCATAGCATAGTACATACTACATACTGTTTTTTTGCATGCATGCACTGCAGACAACCAACGTAAGAAACAGACAGAGGTAGATGACGGTATGTATATATATCACAAGAAGAAGCCATAATTGTAAGGATTCAACTTATATAACTGTCGGTGTAAATATTTTTACATTATCGTAGTTGCGGCATGCCAGAAAATTTATTTTATTTTTCAAGTTACTAATTAATAATATTATTTTATGAACGATTGCTTATAGTATATAGTCATTAAAGTCAGATTATATATAGGACTACCGATTTTGTCTTCAATTTAATTTTAATCAGTTAATTAGGACTATCTCATTTGCATTTTGATATTTATTTATTATTTAACTATAATAAATTAATACTGATAGTATCATTTAATGTAAATACAGAGTGTAAGTAAAAGAATTTCGATTAAGAACTTACTTGTTCTTGTTCATGGGGTAGATGAGTATGGGACCACTGGTCTTATTCCCCAAAATGCCCTTAAAAACTCCTTTATCGAAGTCTGCAATTCTTGATTTTGGGACAAATAGGTTTAGCCATGGGTGTGGCACTTCCCACAATCCTTTAGACCGGAGTTTCAACTCTGCCTTGTGAACCCGGTCCAAGAAATCCACGTAAGGAAGGTCTGTTGTAAAAACTGATGCTGGTATATATTTTAGCTTCTTTAACAATGTCTCTATCTCCTGCATTTCATTAAAAAAAAAGAAAAGGAAAAAGAACAATTACAATTCATTTTCAAAGTTAACACACATTAAAAAATTGTAATCAAAGTACAAATAAGGTAGTCACTGCTTAACTGTTATACTTTTGTCAGGATAACCTTTAATTTAGTTTCATGCAAACTCCAATTAAATATTCATACTATAAAACAGAATTATTAGACTTAGGGAATAAATTTTGGTGGGAGGTCAGTGGACGGCATAGATATAATCATATTATAATATAGTTATATTATAATACTAATAAACAATTAAAGTTTGCGTTCTATCTTAGGATCTGACAGAGCTGATAGATTGTGGAAGATCTTCCATGTTTTCTTGTGCATGTTGTGTTCCTTCTTTTTACGACGAATGCTGTCATCGAATAATCAGAGTGATGAACAGATAATCTAATAATCTACTTTAATTATTCCTAGAAATAGCTTTGGATGTGTACCAAACAGGAATAGCGACAACTAAACCTTGTAGAATGTTCTATAATTAATTTTTCTATGTCAGCAATTAAATAACGTACCACATTTCTTAATCAATCTTTCTTTTTTGATAGTATGAGTTTAACTAATATATACACCCATAGTGTTATAGTTTTTTATACTATTATGTCAGTTACACTCCAATTACTAGCAACTTTTGAATGTTCATGTTAAGTAATATAGTATATATTAGGCTATTACCACAGATGAAGTTATACAACAATAACAATAACCCAATGTAATTTTTCAAGTAGAGAGAGTAGGATGTATGCAGCTTTACTCCTACACTGAAAGATCAAAGAGATTATTTCTGATAGACCCTCGGCTAAAGAAGATGAAGCTATACTAATAATGTTAAAATCTTTTACATATGCATAATTGATTTATTTTTAAATATGTTATCAATATGTCGTATGTAGTAGTAAGATTTAGCATGTAATTAAAATAAAAGAAGAAAACAGGCCTCCTAAGGTATAGCTTCGCCACCTATATAGCTTCATTTAGCAAAATAATGTCTACTTTACAGGCTTTATTCGCACTAAAATGCATTAATCAGAGAGATAAAGCTAAAGGTTAACTACTACTAGCGCATCTTATAGCAATCGATCACCAACTTTAATCATCTTTTTTTCTTTATATTCTAATGTCAATACAGATGGGAATCATGTGTGCAGGAATCAAGAAACTAAACTAAAGATACTTTGTTTAATATAATCTATCAGGAAATAATATATTTAACTAACACAATCATGATTTAGCAACAATATAATATCTGTAACGAAACATGCATAAGATTCAAATAGAGTAGTGGGTATAAACCTGGTCAACGATATCAGCATTTGAAAGGTGATAATTTTTGGTGATTTCTAAGCAATATAAAACTCCTCCTTCAGACTTAAGAGAAGAAATCTTGACAGGGTTACTTGGGGAGAAAAAAGAAGATCTCCAGTTGTTAATGAGGCCTTCATCAACTATAACAAATCCTTCAACATAGTCAAATTTTTGGGAAGCTGGTTTTCCATGTAGAGATATTAGATATTCTTGGTCTTCGGTAAATGTTGAAAAATTTGAATATAAAACTCGGATCCACCTCACCTGCATGTACATTATATAAATGAGTTTACTTTAATTTGACAGTCAAAAGAGTTCTTACATTATTATGTTATTTAAAAATAACTATAGTTTGATGTTTACTCTATTAGATCACCTAAAGATAATTATAAGCAACTGTTCATAAAAAAAAGGATTAATAACCTAAAAAAATAGACATGTTACTTGCAACACTAGGTTAAAGTACACTTGTCTATACAAGTTAAACGCTAAGAAAAGTAGATTTTTGTTTTAATTATTCACGAGTTATTTATGAAGAATGAAAAAAAATGAAAAATTAAAATAGAAAGTGAGATAACATTTTTTTGGAGGGAAAAGTAATATGTCAACAACAGTGCCAGCTTAAGAACAGCCGTTTAAGATGAAGTTGGAAAAAGCTGCTAACAGAGGACCCATCTTCCTCACTCTTATGTCATGAATTATGCAAACTACCTTTCGTGTCTTGTCCAAAAACTAATACTAAGAAAAAAAAGTCTTCAACCAAGCCAAAACCCCACCATGTAGAAAACAAAAGGCAATCAAAATAGTGGAATATGCTCTATTTAGTACTAGCATTTATATTTAGGACAAAAAAAGAAATTAAATATTACCCTTTGGGGAGCTTGTTCAAGTGCAATTCTTGCCCTTGTTATAATCCCAAATTGTCCTAATCCACCAAGAGCAGCATGAAACAGCTCGGAGTTTTCTTTTTCTGAACATGTTAATAGCTCACCCTTACCTGTATCAAAATCCCATGAGTCACATCAAATATGACAATTAAAATGGTTCAAATTATATACTTTTATTAATTTCTAAATTTACCCCAAAATCCAAAAGAGTGGTGTGTAAAACAATCAACTATGTCAATCTATATTGTCATTGCTCTTAAGACAATAAGAATTATTGGTACTAATGACAATGATTAAACCATGCCCAAAGTAAGAGATTCTATTAGAATAAGAGAGATGAGTTAAGCATAAAAACAAAAACACCCCATGTGGTACTCACACAATTTCAAGTACACATCTCTAAACATATTCGAAAAAAAGGGGTTCCTACTTAACACAAAAATAAAGCTATTGATAAAACACCCCATCAAAAGATATTACAAGACAAAAAACCATCCTAACATCCCATGTTATTGTTCTAAAGTAACATATCTGGCATCTACTTTCTTTCTTAACAAAAGCTATTAGGAATTAAGTATTAAATAGAGAGAGTACAATAACGTCCTGGAATCTTGAAGATAAGAATGTAAGAATTATTGTTTTTGGCAATGATACCATACGTGAATATTTTATGATATTATTTAATTTTTAGACACTAACAGTATAATAAACTCTCTGATAATGTAGGAGTTTCACTTGAAAAGAATTTTTTTACATGCAACAACAAAAATAATAATAAATCCAATAAAATCTCATGAGTGAGGTCTGGGAAAGGTAGCGCGTACACATCCAGAGAGTTGTGTGTATACAAACCTTATTCCTACATTAGGAGGGTAGATAGACTATTTCCGATAAACCATCCCATCGGGCCCAGGAACAGAAAAAAATTAAATTAAACGCACCTGTAACAACATCAAGCTCATGAACATTGTTAATTTGAGGGCCATGATTGAAAGCTTGTCCACTAATACCAGCATTGGAGAGGGTACCACCCACAGATAAGTACAAGTAATCAGTCCATGATTTTGGTGCAAGTCCATACTCTAAGGTGGACGTCAACACATCTATCCATAACTCTCCACCCCACACATCAGCATACATGAATTTCTCCGAAACCTCGGTCAATAACTTCTGCTTAGAGTTAGAGCCGCCGCTCATTTGGATCACAACACCATTTGTTATCATAGCCTGTCCATTTATAGAATGTCCGTGTCCTCTAGCCGACACGGTAAACCCATGAGCCGAGTCGTACGCGGCTTTCACAAGCCGCGCTACGTCCTCGGCTGTAGCCGGGTTAAGAACCGCCATCGGCTCAGCTCTATGCAACCCGCCGAAGTCCACGGACGCAGTTTCTAAATCGGCTACCGCCACGCTGAGGTTTCCGTTGAGCCCGAGCCGTAAAAGCTCAGTCGGGTCAAACCTAAACCCGACGGTTACAATAAGCCGACATATAGCAAGTGTCAACAAAAGTTTAGTAGCCATAGGTAAAGAGGAAGGCTTTTGCTTCTATACAAAGAGTATAGCAAAGTGAAGATTAAGTAAAATGGTGTGAGGGATGTGTTATTTAGTTAGATAGGAGTACTAAATATATATACGTGGAAACTATTGAAAGTTGGTATATATATTATGGTTTTGAAAATTTTGAGGTGACACTTGGGGAAAAGGGAACAAAATCTTTGTGGCAGGAGCAAAAGTACCAAGAACAAGAGCAGGGGCGTCAGCAGTAGCGTGGGACTAACGTAAGACAGATTGCACTTTAAAGATTTTCACAATCTCAATCTTTGTTTTTCGTTCTAGCTATAGATACTAGCTACTTTTCATTAATAACATCAAAAGATACAATGAAGAAGAAGAGGAAAATTCAGAAATGCAAGAATGAGAGGTGGTAAAAATGGTGGTAGTATTATGTGTTTGAAGAGGAAAAGGATTCATTTTGTTGAATTTGTATAGTTAAGAACATTTGTTTATATGACTTTTGAGATTGTCTAGGATAAGAGATACAGGTTGGGTATTTATAGGACAAATAGAGGGAGAAGAAGAAGGGGGAAAGAGAATGTCACGTGCGAGGGATGAGGCCTGACACGAGTGAACTTCAAGGGCCCCACTGGTTGTAGGGGCCCACAAAGGGATACGGAGGATCTGTGTGGGGACATAAACAAAGGAAACCTTCACGTGAGGACTGGTCGACGGGTCTGTTATTTCTTTTTCATTTCTTCTTCTTAAGGTTTCATTTTGGAATTGAATGATTGGCTAATTCAAAATTAGTTATGCATGTCGGTTTTTTGGATAATATTAAAATTTGAGGTTGAGAAAATTAGGAGTAGTATTTAAGGTTGAAGCTGGAAAAAAATGGTAGAAATTGACTCAATAAGAACATCACTTAAAGTTAATACAAAGTTTGTGCTAGTTAAAATTTGTAAAGAAAATCCAGCATTTCAGTTGAGATGCACCTTCAAATTAGTAATTGAATGACCAAATAAGTGTTTGCACTTTTGCAGTCGGCGTTCAATATTTGTAATTAGTTAAAATATTGATGATATTATTAATTTAAACCTTTTTTTTTCTTCAATTAATTTAATAGATGAATAAAGAGGTGTGCAATTGGTTGACAACAGATAAGTGTTTGCATTTCGAGCTCTTGATTGTTGAACTACTCTTTTCAACCATTAATATTCGCTAAAACAAAAATTGGAATTAGTTATGAAATTTATCGTTTAACTGTCGCTAAATCGCTCATAACTAACATTCTTAATAATCCGTCGCTAAATAAAATTAGCAACAATTTTTTTTGTTCGGCTACGGATTTTGTCAATCGCTTATTCCTGTTCTTTTAGTGTTGATATTTCGTTTATAGTTGACTTAATCAAACTTTATAAGAAAGTCTCATATTTACCAAAAACCACAAGTTTTTATTTTGTGGGGGGGGGGGGGGGAACAAGTATTAACGATTGAGAAATATTAGACTATATTGGAGTAGCTATACGATCATAACGATAGATTAATAAGCAATATCCCTAGATTAAATATAGTTAGAGAGCATGCTTGATGCAGGCAATAATAGGCTAGAGTTGCATTATAGTATTTAATTACATTGCAGTTTGCAACTAATAAGAAGTTAGATCCCAATATAATATCGATTAGCGTCTATCTTCCCTGAATTGAAGGAAGTATTAATTGTTAATGATGAGGTCAGTATCACTTAAACCATGTTGGAGATATGAACATATATATGGATTGGATTAAGGCTAAAAGACACACGAAGGAAATCTAAACATAGATTATATATGGATCGTACGTACTAATACAGTTGCCTAATCAGGTTAAAAATGAGAAACTAGACTAGTAGTACCTATTCCTTATTATATTGCAACTAATTAAGTTAAACAATAAATTAAACACGAAAATTCATGAATCAATTAAACAGAATTATTTAGCTGTGTCGCATTCCCATTGGATGACTATACCATGGTCACATGAGTAATAATTAAGATACATAGTTCATGATAATTAAAGGATGATTCAAGCACATTCATATGTTTGTTCCATAATTTTTTTTTGAATTATTAATTAATTGTTTTTGATTCACCGAATCTTACCCTTTCAACGGGGTCAATAAAAAATTAAAATATGAACTAATTTAAAACTTAAATCAAATATTTTATTCTTACTTATTCTGATTATAACATTCCAAGAAAAGAAGAAGTTAAGTCTATATATATATAGTTGCACTATATATGCATAGATCACTGAAGTTTATATATAAATACACTTCCAAAATATTCTATTTCAATTTTAAGTTTAAGCGTTTTTTTAACTTTAACAAAATATTATCTAAAAATAATCACAAGTTTTTCTTTCAATATGTCCAAAAGTAAAATTGAAATGGATTGATGCAATAGTCCTCTGTATGAACAGTAGAAAAACTTGCGGAACTTGTGGAGTACGTATTAGATTGAGTCTACCTCTTGATAATTGGCTATGCTAAATTTCGAATAATTTGACCAACTCAAATTTTGCCAATAATTAGGTCCACTTGTGATATATAGTATATGTATAAATACTTTGGACTCTTAATTATTAACGTGTCCTACCTTCTAACCATGGTTGTTATATATGTCCAATGGCGGATACAAGATTTTAAAGTCGTGGGTGCTCACTGATAAAAAATTTGAAAGAAGAGGAAAAAAGAGTTTAGTTATGGGTGCTCAATCAATATTTACCTAAATATTTTTATAATTACCTATACAAATTTACTAAATCTTGTCAAAGATAATGGGTGCTTGAGCACCCAAAATTAGCATGTAGATCCGCCCCTGTATATGTCTAGTATAATCTCATATACCATTCATTTAAGAGTGTAACTTATATACTACGGCAACAACAACACAACGCAGTAAAATTCTACAAACGCAGACCGAGAGGGATAGAGAGGTTGTTTTCGAAAGATCCTCAACTCAAGAAGAAAAAAAATAAACATTAGACAATGTAACTTATATATACAATCACATGCTAAATAATTTTACACTATTCATTCACATTTAACTTTAGTAGACAAGCTTTTCTAGAACAGGTAAGTTACCTTATTTTAGCATTATAAATTTCACTTTTTATGGGATTACCTTTATATATATATATAAAGAGAACCTGATAATTAAAACCTTTACGTTGTCGGTGTATACAAAGTCCTCTAATATACACCCCCCCCCCCCAAACCAAACCCTTTAAAGCTTAGATATAAAAATACACTAAAGGCTCAAAATTTCTTGAGTTGCCTAAAACATATTGACCAAAACCTAAGAGTACTTTTGAGTTTCCTGCCATACATAGTGTGTATAAAATTTTAAAAAGAAATAAACTTGTTGTAGACGTAAGTATACATAAAATTTGATACGGCTCTTTCCAAATTCCAACTAATTTTAGGTGTTGTGGAATTCAACATATAGGTGTTGAAAAAGAAAAATAGAAGATTTCAACATATAGGTGCTAAAATCACTGTTTATGAGTCAATGTATATGTCGTTCTTAATGTCAATTCTCTCTGTCCCATCCTTTTAAAATATTTTCAACTACTTGTTTTCTGTTTCTTAGTAAGAAAATGATGTAACTTCATTGTTTCTTTTTCTCTATAACCACCAAAATCTTGTTTCTTAATTAGTCCTTGTCGATACAAAATAATATGGTTAATTAATTTCTCCGTCCTTTGTTATAAGACTACCTGGTCCGAATGATGCAACAGCTTATTCAAAGAGATAAGATGGTTATTGGTTAGATTAAGATGTGTTAATCAAGATTGAGAAGATTAACGACAACACATGCAACTGCCTGTATGGCTAATATTTGTCATGCATATTAAGTGCATTAAACATACATTATGTAACTGCCTGTTGTGGGTGTATTTACAAACATAAGCGTTCTCATTTATCAAATCTTGCCTCCATTTTTGTCATATATGCATTAGTCTCAGAGGGTGTTTGGCTAAGCTTATAAGGGGGTTAAACTGACTTATAAACACTTTTTGGCTTATCTACGCGTTTGATAAAATTAAAAGTGCTTATAAGTTAAGTGTTTATAAGCCAAAAGCCATAAGTTGGTCTCCTCGGCCCCAACTTATTAAATTTCAGCTTATAAGCACTTAGTTTCACTAAAATATTTTCTATTCTATCCCTAAAATACTTTTTTTTAAAAGAAAACTTTTCGTATACCTAGTTCTTCAGCAGCATAGTATTAATTTCAGCACTTTTATCCAAACACTTAACTGTTTATTTTTTAAATCAGTTTCAGCACTTAAAAATGCTTTTCAGCATCTAATGCTTATCAGCTACTCTAAATCAGCTAAGTCAAGCGGCCTCTTAATCCAAATTATACGTCTTGATTTGAAAGACGATCAAGTAAGACGACGTAAATGACGAATACATTGCACCCTACCCAGGATTTTCTATTTTGCAAGTTGTTCAACTAGTACAAAATCTCTCTCAGTTAATAGTTATCGAACTAAACCAATAATTAATTAGTAAACAAGTAGGAGAAAATCTTTTGCACTGTTCTAACAAACATATATCTTCGAATACTATCCACTTCAGTGTTTTGATTCAATTGGCAGAAGCCCATAGTTAAGAAATCTGTGATCTCAACATAAGCTTTTTTATATTTTATTTATTGTTAAGGGAAGTGGGAAGTGATTATTTGATATTATTAATATTGAAGTTTGTTTGGTTCTGTTTCTTGGAAACTCTTTCTAATTACGTCGATACTCATTTACTAGTCCTGACATACCAACCAGGCAAGAATATTATTGAATTATTCTTGATTAATTATTTAAATCAAGGTCATATACAAAAATAAGAATTTTTAATTCCACGGAGTTCTCATACTTACATAGGCATCTTGCTATTTGCTATATCCAATAGTTTCGTGTCTGAGAAAATCATTTTAAATATAGGAATGTCTATGTCATCACAAATGATTCCATACCAAATTATGCCCTGAGAGAGTAAAAAGATACCAAAATAAAATCTGATTAAAAATAGAAGAAAATCTAACGATTTTGACCTCTCTGATCAGCTGATGGATAATTTAAGATGAAGATTGTGACAGTTAATGTGTTCCTTAGAAGAGGCGGAGTTAAAAGATATGAAGTTTTTGAGTTCGGAATTCTAATCTTTTTAAGTTATTGGGTTCAAAGTTAATAATTATATATAATTTAATAATTTTTTTTAGACAAATACCGAATTTGAACCAAAGTTACTAAATTCGGCGCTAGCTAGCTCGCCACAGTTTCCTAGCATAATCATTCATCATCTTTGTAATTTAACTTTAAATTATAACTCTAGCTAGTGATATAGGTTTAGTGTTGCGTGAAAAAAGAGTTTTTTAGGTTTTGTCTAGTTTTTCATTAATTGCTAAAGTAAAGTTTTTCAAAAACTTTCATAATCAGATTATATATACCATGTAATACTCTTATCATCCTACTCAGCATAAAGATCAAGCAACAAAAATTAGATTTTCGGGAAAAAACGTGCTGTTTGTTATATATAATAATCTTTAAAATTCCCTCTCTTATTAGAGCCAAGGGAATTACGAGGCAATTTGCAAACACAAAGTATGAATGACTGTAAATACAAAATACTACGTATAGTAGAAGAGTAATTTTTATCCTCTCCCTACCGTTTAAAAACCAAAGCATAGACCAACATCTATTAGGCTATAGCCTATAGACTAAGTTATTATAGAGAAATTGATCTATAATTGAGCGCATTCATTTATATGGCAATTATAATAACAAACAATTATTCTCCATGATAGAGGTAACAGTAGCAAATAGCTGAACTCCGGACTTTTTATTAGAAGCTATACTTATATTATATTCATTTTTAAGAATAAAATTTTTTTGCAATCTCTTATAATTTAGCCCTTTGTTGCTCCCATTCGTCCAAAAAAATATGTTTGAGCTTCGCTTATGATGTTTTAAAGAGCAACACTGGTGAGTGATACTTGCAATTTTTTTTAGACAATATAATCTAAATTACTGGTGATGGGCTTAATGATTAAAATCAGCTGCCATGATTCGGATAGACATAAAATTCTAATGCAATAATTTAGGAAACAAATCTAAATAGTACAATTAGCTGATTTACACCTAATTGGAGAATTTTTAAATGGGGGATCCTTTCCAGGGCCCAAGATTTGATATGAAAGAATAAATTCAATAAAAATGAACTGGCATCATCTTTAATTCCTTATATTATTAAGCTCATGAAATGTTATAATTAATTAGTACTCTAATAGTCTGAAATGTTCTCTCGGGTTGAAATATATTAATGGTATAGAGGGCACTTGTATCCCCTCTCATTTATCTAGTTATAGTTTCATATATTTTTATTTAGGTGGAGGTTATCTTTATGTAATTGGTTGCAATTAGTTTTTTTAGAATTTGTTCGATTGTATTATCTTCTATGTGCACACGAACTATAAATTTCACTTATAAGGGGCGGATTTAGCTTTAAGGTTATGGGTCCCGTGAACCCAGTAATTTTTGTTCAAATCATGTATTTGTATTAAAAAATTGACTAAATATCTATAAATATTTGATTGGGAACCCAATTATTATTGTATATATATAACTCGAGATTGTTGTAGAAACCCATATCTTGAATCCGCTTCTACAGTTATAAATACAAGTTAAAATAGTTATGAGCATGGCTCACGATTTGATCCTTCAATCTTTGACTTTCATCTTTGTACCACAACATGCGAAGTCATGGGTTCAAGTCTTTCTAACTTCGTGTTACTAGAAAAGGAAACTTTGAAATTTAACAAAAATCAGAAAGTAAACCCTTTAAGCTCCATCCATTAATCTAAGTTGTAAAAGTTTTCATATGTTTCTTCATCTTTTCTTTTGGCTTTGAATGAGTTGGAACTGACCCCAATTGTATTCATTTAGTTCTGCAACCTTGTTTTTTATCCAACATTGTGTCAAATTTTGTTATATTGAGTTACATAAAATACTTCTTTTACTTTAAAGAAAAACAAAGCTTTAGGTACAGTGATTTGTTCACTACTTTTGTCTATCAAAAGTGCAAAGCAAGAAGCACAACAGGGACCAAAGCAAAATGCAAAAAAGAACTCACTCTAAAAACACTCCAGCTCACTAGTGATATTATCTGTTTTGGTTTAGGCCGGCACGACTTTAAAATACTCACTAGTGATATTAACTGCTTTGAACCACGTCATTAGGGTCTAAAATTTATTTACTTATATACGAAGCATTTCTCCCGTATTTTATTGATGTAGAATTCGTCTTGAATGTCACCAAGCCAGGGTTAATTAAAACTAGGAGAAGAATCTCTCCACTTCCTATTGCTACTACCTTTCACTTACTCCAATTATTCTTCCTTAGATTTGATTCTTATTCTTTTCTCCTGTTTATTATAAAGTTTGCATAAAATATATAGCAGAAAAAGTTATCTTGTACAACTTTAGGGATACCAATATCACCAAAACTCCTTGAAAAAGTAAAGAAACCACAAAAGGAGTAATTTACCACATGGGTGCATGGATTGTGATAAAACAAGAGGTACTTCAAATTTTTCACTTTCCTTGTCACCTTACTACTTTTACAAATAATTTTCTCTCTCACACCCCCCTTTCATTTAAAACAAAAGGTACTTTTACTACTTGTCCAATACCTATAGTATAACTACTCATTTCAAATCATTTTCTCAAATCCATTAAAAATATGTATCAATTAATATGAATATTATGGTAAATTCTGCACTTTATTTATTATTTTTTAAGGGGCGTGCAAAGTCAATAATAGACTAGTAAAAGTGAACAGAGGGAGTAAATACTAAACAAGATGCATGTTACGTGTGCTTAGTTTGTGCCTTTTGCTTATACATATACTCCTATTATAGTAAGTAATCATTTCTATTTACCATCGTTTAAGTTTAAACATTTCAATTAACTGTAGCATAAAAACTTTACCTTCGCTGAATTTTGATCCTTAAAGATCTTACTCATTAATGGTAAAAAATCAGCTAGTGGAAGCTGGCCTCTTAGGAAAAATAGCTTAAGAGTTAAGACTATGTACAATAAATGTAATATGATCCGCTCTTTCTTGAACTTGGTGCACAACATGAGCTTAGTCTACCGAGTGCCTTTTTATCGGTAAGAATTAACCACTTAATTCTCAAAAAGAATTTTAGTCCGGTGCATGAAATATCCCATATTCATGCAGGGTCGAGAAAGGGCGGCAGCCCAGGGTATGATATAAGCAGTTTACCATGATGCAAGCATTAATGGCTAATTCTACTGCCCAAACCCGTAACTTATAATCACACGAAGACTATCTACCGTTGTTCTAAGGCTCACCTTTAATAATTCTCGATTTCTGTTGGGCAATTAATGAGATTGATGACCATATCATTACTTATAAACGGTAGCATAGTTAAAAAAAATCTGGTTCTCCTATCCAAGTAAAAATTTTTTTTTTTTTTTTTTTTTTTTTGGAAATCATGATCATGTGATGAGTGCAACCATTCAAAGAGCAAGCAATTGACACCTGAAAGACAATGTTTAGCAAATGTGTATGATTATGAAAACACAAGGAAGAAGGAATGGTCGATCAATTATTTGTATTTGGCCTAACTTTTGTCAATATTTAGCCAGCTAGATTCATGTTCAAAATTAATAAAGTTTTAGTTCCATTAAGCTGCAGTAGCATATGTCTATTTATTATTAACAGTTGTTTCGAGACTCAAATATATGGGCCACCTTAGAAGCTGGAATACTACAAATTATATATAACACTTGTTTTTGGAATGCGAATCTTCTAAAATCTTGGCAATACTTATCTTGTTTTGCCTTGTTTTTGTGTCTTTTTGTCATTATAGGTGTGCCTTATATTTCAAACTTCTATGTTTAAGCTTAAGAAAATTTGAAAAGAAAAAAAAAACCACGTTTTGCCTCCTAATCATAGCTTAACCCTTTCATCTGTAGGTTCTCTTAAAGATTAATTCAATCACATGCTAAACTTGATTAATAATTGACATACTAAACTTGAAATTGATAAGTAGCGGAGATCGAATTATTCAAAAATAATGTATTTTCAGAGGCTTTGACGAAGATGCAATGACATCCGTAAAGGAATGGAGATGAATACATTAATATTTTTGAAATTTTTTAACAACATAAAACTTATGCTTTAGATTCTGAGATATTTTCTTGAGCCGAAGGTCTATCAAAAACAATCTATCTATATGCAAAAGATACGGATAACATTTGCGTACAAATTACCTTCACCAAATCGTATGAAATTATAATGAATATGTTGTTGTATTCTGAGATATTTTCTGTGATAGAGAACATTAAATCCAAAAGCTTTAATCTTCAAATTAACTTGGTCGGAGTTGGATGAGACCTGATGAATGAAATGATACGATTTGTTTAATTCTCCAATAAATCATGAATAGTAGATTAACTGATTAAGTGAGTCAGAGTACACAAACCAAATGTCAATCAGAATAAACAAGAAAAGAAATCAAGAAGTCTAGTCAGCCCAGACAAGTGGCATTGCATGTTGAATAATGAGAGGATCCAAACTAAAGGGCAAAAATAAGAAAGACGGTAAAATTAAAACAGTGAACAAAATGGACAAAAACAGTGACAAATTAAAACGATTCACTGGTGTGATGTTTGCACAGTGAGTGCGTTATTTGTTGGTTATATAGAATATTATTATAATGACAAGTGATTGAATAAATGTGGCTATGTCCTACCATGTACCCAATTAATGAAACCCTATAGACTCTGATATATGATTGGCCAAAGCCTTTCATTTGGATTCTTGGTTAAAGTTAATATATATATATGTGTAAAAAGTCGTTTTACGTTATCAACGCAGTTTAGTTAATGATAATAAGATGAAAATAGCATGGGTTTTTGGATTGGTAATTGAAAAATAGTCAGCATTTGTATAGTCAAAGAAAAATAACCACTGTTTTGCTAAAACACATAAAGTTAAGCATAATATGCTGGATTATGGAGCTCATGCGTATAAATTTTCAGCATATTATGTTGTTGGACTCCAACACACGGAAAGTTCCAGCATACTATGCTGGATTATGGAGCTCTTGCATATAAATTTTCAACACATTATGTTGGAACTTCAGCATATTATGAAATTCCAGTATACTATGCTAGAATCTCATATGTAAAATTTTCGAACTTCAGCATAGTATGCTGGAATTTTTTCAGATTTTTAAGGGTGTTTCTGTTCACATGTTATCTTTACATAAAAAAGTGGTTAAATTTCGATTACTCTTAAACTGTGACCATTTTTTAAGTATCACTTGTAAATCTAACTAGGTAAGAAAACCTAATATTTAGGAATTTAAATCAATAAATATTTTACCTTATATAAGTTATACTAATTGAACATAATTCCTTTCTGATGTGCACGTTCTAATATGGTGGCTTCAAATGATTTTCAATCAAAAACTTAAATAATGGGAACATAAAATCATAGATTAAATTAAAAGTATTTAATACAATAATGTATAAACTAAAATTGTTTTAACGCGAAACAATCAAATATGCATTTTAAATATTCTTATTTTAATCAAATAAAATATTTAATCCATGTTCAAATAAGCACCCAAAATGATTATTTGATGCCTTATATAATCATATTAACTAGTACAAGCCTAAATTTATATAATAAAAACACGAAACCTCAACATGAAATGTAATTAAATTTGTATCCTTTAAAAATAAATTTCATAGTGAATAAAAATGTAATATAAATATTTAAGACTAGAATTAATTAAAAGTTTGCTTATTAATTTTTTTTTATGTGAACTATGTAGGAAATCCAAATATTTAGGACTTTCAAATGAATTATATATAAAAAAAAATATCTAAATTAATATGTGCACAAACACAATTAGTGAATTCAATAAGTTTTTATAGTAATTTGTTCGTTCTATAACTTATGTTTTAATGCCCACGCATGTTTCGACAATGTAATATAAATCATAAATTCTTTTTTTTTTAACAATTAAAACCTCACTACATGGATAATATCAAAACCTTTGAACGGAGATAAATTGAGAAAACATATGATTCATATTTTTAAAATATGTTATTCAATAAATCTTTAAAGAATCGGAATAAAAGTCTATACCTTGTTTGTGTCTTCTCGAATGAACTTGAGAATAGCTTTTTAAAAAATTGAAATAATCTGAAATCTTCAAGAGCTATGCATTCTTATTGAAACTAACAAAAAAGCACGATAACTCATGAAATTAAAATGACAAAACTATAAATTGGAACATAATTAAAAGTAAATATATTGAATAATGTTTGAGGGCTCTTATGAACAAAGTTTTTTCTTTTATTGTATTAGTTATAGAGGATCAATAGTCATCAATTTCAACAGCTTATACTTTATTTATAACTCAAACATAATTTAAAACATATATAATTTTCTTACAAAATATTACTCATTGAGACGGGGAACACGCGCATCGCCCGTACACCAAAACTAGTAATTAAAATATAGCCACAGTTTCAAAAGTAATTGAAATTTAGCCATTTTTTCATGTAAAGATAAAATCTGAACAAAAACACCCTTAAAAATTCTGAAAAATTCCAGCATAATATGCTAGCCGCTAGGGTTCGAATTTTTTACATATGAGATTCCAGTATAATATGTTGAAATTTCATAATGTATTTGAGTTTCGACATAATATGCAGGGGAAGTTTAAAAAAGGAGGAACTTCATAATCCAGCATATTTTGCTGGAATTTTTCATGTTTCAGGAAAACAGTGACTATTTTTTAATGACTTTGCAAACGCTGACGATTTTTTCGATTACCAATCCGAAAACTAACTAGCCCGTGCTATTTTCACAATAGTATTTGGTGCAAGAAAATCTAAGAGTGTAGTATAGTAGCTAGAAAGTCCATTATTATAGAATAATTATAGGACTAGGGCACCACTGCCAGTTGCCCACATCATGATTGTGATTAATTGGGACCATTTTTATTCAATCTTTTAATGTTTTATTATAACTACTCATTGTTCAATAAGTCTTGACTTAGTTTCTTTTGATGGGGTATATCCACTCCTTTTATCTTTCCGAGTTCTGTTCATACAAATTATAGAGGTGCAAGTTGCAACAATTAACACATGATAAAAGAAAAGGTCGTCACGTACATGAAAGTTATTGTGCAGAGTCTTATTTTGTATTTTTTAAGAGACTATTTTAGCTATTTGAACTCGTAACCTTCTAATCACACGTAACAATTCTAATCACACGTAACAATTCTAATCGTTGTTTCAACGCTCCGTTCAGGCATTAGTTTCATTGGACAAGATTTATTCAATTTTATTCACATTAGAATAAAAATGAATATAAGCATTGGTGATGCAAGTTGTCTCTGTGTTACCTATATGTCACGGGTTCGGCGACTGATTAGGGTAGACTGCCCACATCACACCCCTTAAGATGTGGCCCTTTTCCGGATCCAACGTAAATACTTTGTGCACAGGGCTGCCCTTTTTACTGATGCAAGATCGTATCTATTAGTTTAGTAATCAGATTTTCCTCCAGAAAATTTGTTACGCCGCCTCTAATCCAGAGGAAAACTATAACTTGGACGAATCAACAGATTTCATGTGACTGAAAAGTCAATACTGTTTTTCTGATGATTACAAAAATATAAAATAAAAATACATAAAAATTGGTTTTCATAAGCTTGATCAAATAACTCGTGCCAAAGAAAAAAGAAAGGAAAAGATTTAATGGTGGGCTTACAGTGATTAAATATGTGGAACAGACCAAGTCATAGCCACTTCACAATTCAGTAGAGCTCATCTTTGTTGACTATCAAACTCCAAAAGCCCAGAAAACCTAAATCCTGCACAACATTTGCATGCTAGACTCAAAATCATAATAAAAAATATATACTCAAATGTGATTTTTTAAAGCATATTCAGTACTCTAGCAAGCTAAGGCACAAGAAAGAAGTAAAACTTAGCATTATACTCTAATTTTACCGGCAAAAACTTCTATGCTTGTGACAACATTTCCTCTTCTTTTTTTTTTCCCTGAAACAAAGTTTATATTATTGCAATAAGGATATTCATGTCCAAAGGAGTGTACTGCATCATTTACGAGCCAACTTGGGATTATTCATGTCCAAAGGAACACATCAGACATCATCTCGATACAGCAAAATGGCTTCTGATGATCTTAGGATTATCTGTTTGATCCCAGAATTCCTCATCCCACGGCTTCCCACCAATTCCAACAGCACATGGAGCTTTGTGTCTCACTTCTGCTAGACTACCTGAGAAAGACCAAACAAAGAAGGAAGAATCAGAGAAACAATTTTTTTTACATTGTGCATTGATCAAAAAGGGAGCCTTGGCGTAACGGATAAAGTTGCTGCCATGTAACCGGGAGTTCACGGGTTCGGGCCGCGAAAAAAGCCTAAGGCTGCGTACTATAGACCCTTGTAGTCCGGCCCTTCCCCCGATCCCGCGCATAGCGGGAGCTTAGTGCACCGGGTTGCCCTTTTGTGCTTTGGTCACTCCATATGGATGTAGGTGTTCTATTGACTAGACTAAAACTTTTACCTGTTCAAGGGGCGATGCATAGAAGTTCCCAGCTGAATTACCCTTCTGTTATAGTCTTATAGAGGCAGCATCAACACATGAAAGGGATACTAGAGGTACATATGCTGTGAAAAGGAACTCATTACACTCAGATCAGCCACTGCAATGTGTATTTTGCAGAAAAGATAGAAAACTCACTCAGTCTGAGGAGAGCTGTGAGTGTAAACCTTCAAGTCCCTGGATTGAGAATGAAAAGCTGGTGACTGAACGCATAAGAATTTCCTGATCATGGAAGATATTTAGTTGGATTTCTAACTCAGGGAAGGTCAATTCCACAGAGATAAATACTTCATAGAGAGTTTTCCTCTCAATTCTACACTAGTAAAAGAATAATTCTTTTAGGAATGCTAATAAAACCACTCCCTATCACTGTTAAATTATCCAACTGCAGGGAGCGTATTCATTGCCTTGGTACATAAACTCATACATTTCTCCCCCGAGGAAAGTATAATAGTAGACAGCATCAGTGGCACAAAATATGCAAGGCACAAGTACTTGTAGCGAGAGTGGAGACTGACTGAGAATTACTATATATCCCAAAGTCGTCAATGGAAAACTTAAGCAGTCGAAATAGGTATATCATTCATAAAATATGTGAAGAATATGCAACAAAAAAGTTGACGCTGAGCATGTAAACAACAAATGTATTGTAATACTCAAATATTGAATCATTGGTGTAAAATTTCCAGCAGGTTAAAGAATATTGTTACTTCACTTTCACCAACAAAATCAGCTCTTAAATCTTGCTTTTGTTATTTTCCTTTAAAGTTAAACTAAGAAAACTCGAATCTCTAATTAAGAATAAAGACTAGCTCAAGAATATTATTTTTTAATTGGTGGATCATGGTAATGTAAGGGCCAGCTTGTGCACCCTCAACTATTCCGTAGGAATACTAGGTAAATTTGCCCCCATCAAAGCTTAGACAGAGGGAAATATATCGCCTAGCTTTATTTTACCATCACCGAGAGTTGAACCCTGGTCTCTGATGATCTTCGCTCCAACATCATTGACTGCAAGACACACCCTTGGGATCCACATACAAAGGCTAGCTCGGTCCTCATACAAGTAGGAAAAAGTACATGATCTCAGATGAACACTTGGTAAGAAGAAAGACTATCTGTTTAGCATATGTACAATATGATACAGGGCCTATCGACTAGTGTCATTATCCAGATTTCTCTCAACCATTTACAAGACCTCTGACCATAACAAAGAAGCTTCATACATACAGCAATACAGCATTTGAGTGGCTATGGTTTGGACCATCATCTGTACATTGTCAAAGGGATCCTCTTTATTTCATGCAAAACTTTTCTTCAGAAAAATGTGGACGTATCAATTCCTTGGAGAAGAGGAGACTTATCTGAAAGAAAATGACTGTCATGATCACCTACCTACCAATAATTGCCACAGGAACAATAACCATCTTTAAAGTGATGCAAGCACTTAGAATCATGTATATATATTTCACGTTCATATTCCTGAGAAATACATTTGGCAGTCCTATGGCAATCTTCACACATTCTGAGGTTCTTAACAATTCGGATCACTCGAGATGATTGAGGATTGTTAATGAGAGCAAAAGAAAGTGCAAGTTTCTCACTATGAACTCTACTAATATCTTCCTTCTCCTCTTCTCTGATGCAGAGCCTATTGCAAGGACTGGATCCCTCCATTTTTACTTCTTTTCTTTTTATCCAAGAATCTGGAACCTCAGAATTGCTCTGCTGACCTGAAGCAAAAGCATGCACCACGTTGTTGATCTCTGTCCAGCTCCAACTAAGAGATTCTTCACAATGATTTCTTTTTCTAGGTCTCAGCACAGTTACTGATTCTTCAGAAATCCCACGTAGAGCATACAACTGTAAGAGCAACTGATAAATCACTACATTTCCTGAATCCAGTTTGAGTAATTGTTCCCCAGCATGGATAGCTAAAGTCAAATTACCGTGCACGCGAGAAGCAGTCAGCAATGCACCCCATAAAGAAATATCACGCTCCACGATCATATTGTCTATAAATTCAATTGCTTCTTCAAGTTTACCTGAACGACCATATAAATTAACCATAGCCACACAATGTTCTAGACCTGGTACAATCTGATACTCTTCGGATATGCTAGAGAACACACTCTTCCCCTCATCAACCATTTTGGCTAGACCATAAGATGAAATCACACTCGAGAAAGTACCCCTGTTTGGTTTAAGACCTGCCTCTTTCATTTGATGAAATAGCTTTATTGCCTCACTAGAACAGCCATGTAAAACATAACCAGCAATCAATGTGTTCCAGGAAATGATATCTTTGGTTGACATCCCATCAAATATTGCTTTCGAGTATTTTATGCCCCCAGACTTGGAATATGTGTCTATAAGAGAATTAGCAACGGAGAGCTCATTTTCCAGATTGCAACGCAGAACACAACAATGTATCTCTTTCACCTTCTTTGCAGCAATTAAGTTTGCACAAGCTGGTAGAATGGACAAAATGGTAACTGCGTTGGGCTTAAAACCAAATGACTGCATTTTCCGAAAAATGCCCAATGCTTTGTCCTTCTGTCCATTTTGCAAATAGCCAGCGATGAGAGCGTTCCATGAGGCAGTATCCTGCTCAATGCTCCCGTCCTTCTCCATCCTCCAGAACAGATCCAATGCTTGATCCTCATCACCTTTTTGCATGTGTCCTGTAATCATAACATTCCACGTGATAACATTAGGTGATACCTCAGAATCATGCATCTTCGTAAAAAGATCATGGGCTTTTCCAAAGTACCCGGCTTGGCAGTACCCTCCAATCATGGAATTCCAACTGTAGACATCTCTCTCTGGGATCATATCAAAGACCAACCGAGCAGCTTCAAGTTTACCACATTTGGAATATAAGTCAACCAAAGCATTCCCAACAATTACCTCTCCATCAAATCCCAACTTTGCAACCAAAGAGTGAAGTTCTCTTCCCTTCTTCAGGTCTTTAAGAGACGCACAAGCTGAAATTATGCTTGTAAGTGTTACTTCACTTGGTGTGACTCCATTGGAACTCATCTCCCGGAACAATTCTAATGCCTGACTGTTCCTGTTATGTTGAGCCAAACCTGAAATCATACACGTCCAAGTGAAAACATCCGCCATTATCCCATTACCCTCCATCTCCTTCATAACTTCCAGCGCCTCATCACACTTGCCTAACTGATTATAGCTAGCTATCAATGTATTCCAGGTGATCAAACCTGGTTCTACGCCTTCAAGATGCATTAAGTCCAATAACCTCCGCGCCTCCACAATCTCACTCTTGTGACAATACGCCATTATAATCGAATTCCAAGACACTGTATCCCTTTTCTCCATACTCTCGAAAAGCCTCTTTGCACAAACTAACAACCCACATTTTGCATAAACAGCTAGAAGCGAGTTATTCACACGGATTTCAGAACTCATTCCATATCGAATCGCTATAGAATGAATCAACTTTCCAGTCTCAATATCCCCACAATTCCCACAAGCTTGTAAAATCTTAGGGAACAAAAAGCTATCAGGTACAACACCATCCTCCATCATCATGTAAAAAAGGTCCACAACTTCACCCCACCTACTATCTCTTGAACAAGCACCGATCATAGCAGACCAAGCAAATAAATCCCTCTCACGCATTTCATCAAACAATTGGTATGCTTCTTGTAAAGACCCACATTTCGAATACATCCCTAACAACTTAGTTTCAATAAAAGGGTCAACTTTTTTCAGTAAAAATTTCATCTTTTTATGAAGTTTACGTCCCAAATGTAGTGACTTCGAATTGATGCAAGATTCTATAACTTTTGAGAAAGTTTCGGGTTTTACCTTATACCCATATTGTGAAATCGATTCTAAAGCTGTTATGGCTTCACTGAGGCGCCCATTTGTGCAGAGATAATTCAAATGCGTATCTGTGAATCTTGGTTCATAATTGATAGGTGCTTTTGATTTTGGGTGATAATTTTGGGGCAATTCTGAAATTGTCGGAAAAATTGATTTGCAAGGAAGAATTACACTCTCCATTGGAGAGTGCTTAATTTTTCTTTTTCCTTTTTTCTTTCTTGTTGGAGTTACGATTAATTTGTTCTTGGTGAAGAGTAACTGATCATTGAGTTACAGATAGCCACAGGAGCTGACATGATTCTCTGTGATCACTTTTTATTGCGTGTCCCCTTTCAACCAATCAGAAATTGACAACTCGGATTATCCAGAAAATGGCCAACTTGGATTATCCATAACTAGGCTCAATTGGGCCAACACTTCTGCTTTATTTTGAACTCAACTTTAGTATGTGGGCCTACAGCGTTTTAAGACAGATTTAGTTGAATGGACTTATTTGGAAGAATTCAGGTAGAAATGATACCAGGTAACCATTTTATAGGACTACTATTTAAGAATTAGCCAATATATGTTGAATTTCATTTTTCTCGTTCAATTTTTAGGGATACAAATGTCCTTGTCCTGAAATAAAAATTTTAGTTCAAATTCTCAAGACAAAATAAGCACTGATTAATTCCTAAATAGCAGCCCTAAGAATGACCGTTTGTGTACTCCTCCTGAATCAGTCAGAGGCAACGAGCGGAAACCTTTCGAACCGAACTCGACTTCGACCTCTTCGGGCTAGTATTTTGGGCTATCTTTTAAATTGAGTTTGAAGCTTTTAGATTTGATTTTTGGTGTGATTTAGCTCCTGTTTTTAAGGTATTTTTTTTAAACAAGGTAATGAATGACTATATGTTTTTTTTTTTGGTTGAAAGAAATAGATAGAAAGAATAAAACTAGTAGAAATTCTCTTTAGCATAGAAGAAGAAAATTTGTTTTCTCTTAATATTCTTCCCTCTTCTCTTCTCTTCTTTTCTTCAAATATTTCTCTTCCCTTGGTTTTGTGGTAGTCTGGCTTCACATTCATACTTCACAAGGTCAAAAGGAAGCGTTGAAATGTCTTCAAAAATTCCTCTGCCAATAGTTCCTATTCCAGAGGATAGTCCGATCTCGGCCATCCCAACTTCTGAGTCAGTAACGACTGAGGAAAATAGAATTCTGCGTCTCCGCATGATGGAAATGTGGGAGGAAAATATTTTTGGATTTTTTTTTTGAAAATTATGGGCCGGAACCGATGAGGTTTGCCTACGTATCTCACATCTGGTGAGAATCAGACCCGCGTAGTTCGCCAGTTCTGACAGAACATGGCAGTTGAAAACTTTGGCTCATTTGGAGATGATTTTTTTTTTCCGGAATTTCGGCAGAGTTTCAGAATTTTCTAAATACCTACCTCTCACTCCTATATTATTATTATTCTAAATAATTAATCACATCTTCTTTTCTAAAGCAGGCCTAATCTTTTCTCCCCAGCAGAGTCGCCAGAGCTGTCACACCTCCTTTTTACACAAGAAGGTATATAAGGGAGTTTTTCCAATTTAAGTGACATTATTCGAAATGGGATTAATTATTCAATTCAGAGTCGCCACTTGGGATAGTTTATTTGGTGTCCCAAGTCACCGATTTATTTTAAATCCCAAATCGAGGAAATTTCGACTTTCCTTTTGAAGTCTGCGAACCAGAAATTCTGAGTAGGGAATTCTGTTAACCCGGGAGAAGGTGTTAGGCATTCCCGGATTCCGTGGTTCTAGCACGGTCGCTTAAACTATTACAATTGGCCTATTATCTGATTTTTAAAACATGTTTCAACCTATGGTATATTTTTAACTTATTAGCCGCTTTTAATTAAAAAAAATTTTGAAAAAATTCAACTTCATATAAAACACGTATTGAACCACGTCACATGAAATGCACCTGCGATCCACGACACATTTTATCTAACGTTGTTGAGATTTGGATTTGGGCCACATAAAATGCACACCCGAGTTTAGGAAATTATTTTTTTTTTTAAAAAAAATAGCGCGCCTATAGCTACTACGCACTTTCAAGTTTGCGAGGGCCATGGAAAATTCAACTAAATGGCACGCCTCGGTTTCTAAGAATTAAAATTAATTAAAGGAGGGCCATGAGTTTTGAGATTTTATTTGGCATGGCGCGCCTCGATTATTCTAAAAGGATTGTATTCAATTTAAAGCAAACTGCAAATATTCATGATTATGTTTCTTACTAAAACTACTTTGAGATTATTGCAAGGTCATGATTTATGAATATGGAATTATTATTGAAGAAATATCTTATTTGAGTTATTATGGACCTAATCACCCATGTCGGTATCAAATTTGCTATTGACTTAACATCCTTTAATTTGGATCCAAGCTATTACATCGTTCTCTCTCCATTTTGAATACATTTTCCTATCTTTCCCTATGAACTACAATCTCATTGAAGAAACTCATTCTGTCTTTCACGAATTCTATTTCTTGATGCTCTTCCTTCATTTTTTTTGTTCATATCTTTCAAGTTGGTAGATAACCAAAATATAATATACAAATCAAAAGGATATACGGTAAAAGAAAAATAATGGAAACATTGGTTAAGAGAAGAATGAACCTTTTATAGATGAAGATCTTATTCAATACATATGGAGCAAACAACCATCAAATTTAATGTGCAAATGAACCACAATCAGAGGCAACGAGCGGAAACCTTTCGAACCGAACTCGACTTCGACCTCTTCGGGCTAGTATTTTAGGCTATCTTTTAAATTGAGTTTGAAGCTTTTGGATTTGATTTTTGGTGTGATTTAGCTCCTGTTTTTGAGGTATTTTTTTTAAAACAAGGTAATGAATGGCTATATGTTTTTTTTTTGTTGAAAGAAATAGGTAGAAAGAATAAAACTAGTAGAAATTCTCTTTAGCATAGAAGAAAAAAATTTGTTTTCTCTCAATATTCTTCCCTCTTCTTTTCTCTTCTTTTCTTCAAATATTTCTCTTCTATTTATAGGAGAATTTTCAAAAAAAATCAGATTTTTTTTAATTTTTTTATTTTTTCATTTAAAAGAAATCCCACTTACGTTTTGCTTTTCTTTTTTTATAAAAAGAATTACCACATTTCTTTACTTTTATTTTTTAAATTCCAACTTTAATTACTTTTATCTTATTAATCCCAATTTTTTTATTTTTTTAAAAGAGAATTCCACTTATTTTACTTTTCTTAAAAAAACAATCCACTTTCTTTTACTTTTCTTTAAAATATTCTACTTCATATTAATTTAAATTTTTTAAAATTTTCAGCTACCTTTATATTATTTTTTAATTCTAACTTTCTTTTACTTTTATTTTTATAAATTTCCACAAAACTTTACTTTTATTTTTTTAAATTTTTCACTTTCTTTTACTTTTTTAAAAGAGAATTCCACCTACTTTTACTTCTTTTTTTTTTAATTCCATACTTCCCTTTTTCTTATTTTTTTAAATCTCTCCCGAAAATTTTAAAAAAAAATTAATATTTTTCGTATTTTTTATTATTATTTAAAAATAAGAATAAAAATAAAATAATATTAATAGTAATAATTTATCTTCTAAAATTTTGTATTTTTAACCTATAATAAAAAGTATAACAAAACTAAAAATTTGTATGTTAAAACCCCCTAAAATATTTACATAGAAGAAGTGACAAAAAAAAATTAAATATTGTCAAAAATTAGGTGCTCACAGTCCCCATAGGCCTTGAAAACCATGTTAGCCCGATTTTGGATTTTAGTGTTGTAGCCCGTAGATTATGGTAAAAATAGCACAGGCTAGCCAATTTTCGAACTGGCCATTCAAAAATAGCCAGCGTTTGCAAAGTCATCGAAACATAGCCACTATTTTGCTGCAACACAAAAAGTTCCAACATAATATACTGGAGATAGGTGCATCTGCGTATGAACGTTCCAGCATATTATGTTGGAACTCCAACATGCGGGAAGTTCCAGTATATTATGCTGAACCGGTATATTATACTGGAACTCCAGTATATTTCCAGTATAATATACTGGAATTTTCAGTATATTATACTGGAATATTTTTCCGAATTTTGAATAGTGTTTTCGTTCAAATTTATCTTTACATGAAAAGTGGTTAAATTTCGATTACTTTTGAAACTGTGGCTATTTTTGAATGACCACTTGTAAATCTGACTATTTTTGAATTTCTACTTAGATTATGTTGTTATTTACCCGTCAAATGCTTTTAAATTTTTCAAAATAACGAGTAAACTAATATGCACTTTTTTTTTTACATATGTTAACGAGTAAATAAGAATCTGAACAAGTGTAGTCTACTCATCTCATGCTGGAGATCCGTTGATGAAAAAGGCTAATACAATATAATATGACAATTTCAAGGATATGAATGAGTCGAAAGTAAAATGAAAGACAAAATTGAACAATGTAGAATAGTACATGGACAAACCTAGACCCTTTCTCTTATATCTAACACTCAAAGTAAAAGATTAAGGTACTTTTCATACGGTCGACTATATAGATTAGTTAAGAGTAATCCTTTTCATATGTCTTCCCAAACAAAGTCTTTCAAGCTAGTTGTTGTATACTATCGGTATTAAAATTCGATCTCAAACATAACTTTTCATCCTCAAGTTGAAGTGGCGACACGGGGAACATGGGGACGTAAAGATTGGGTCCTATCAAATTGTTTCGTCCTAGGATAATAAGCTTATGAGCTTTGTCACACTTCACTATCGAGAAAGGAAAAAAGATTATTCTATCTTCAAGTTTTTCTTTTGGTAATTAAATTTCTTTATTTACCAAGTAAATATATACAAGCAGATCAAAACAAACTATAGCAAGTTTGGACAGATGGCCCCAAACTTGCATCTTCATCTCCTCTAATACTTCTATCCCTATCACTTTGCGATGTTATATACAGCTTTAAAGGTAAAAGTTCAATTCAGTCATCTTCTGCCGTAATCTAACACATAAGGTGCTACGACAATGCACCTCCTGGATGATGTGCCTAACTATACTCATCGTTGGTTTGCTCTTTCCATGGAATATTCGCATATTCCTCTCTATCCATATAGCGTAGATAGTAGCTGCAAGTGCCATCCTGTAAATTTGTGCTTCAGCAGATTTCCTTTTCCCCTGTTTCTTTGCCCATTCCTTTTCTATTTGCCATGTCATCGGTTGCCTTACCAAGCCTTGCCACTTCAGAATATTCTTCCATATAGTAGCTGATACTATGCATTCAAAAAATAGATGTTCAATGGTCTCCGACATTGCTTTACAAAGCATACACCTTAAGTCCCCAATCTGCATCCATTGTGCTAATCTGTCTCGCATGAGCAGTCTGTTGTTCAGAGCCGGGTACAGTATGAAAATCCATCTAGGTGATCCTTGGTTATTGCATATGAGTCGTCTCCATTCCACCTTTTAAAACTCCTCTCTCAATTTGTTGTAAATAACCGTCGTAGAGAACTGTTGCATGCATTTGACATCATCCCCCATATAACCTGCATCAATATAAGTTTCTTTAGCCTTCAATATCTTCCTCACCATCCATGAAGCTTGTGTTGCTTGTGCATCCCAAACAGCTCCATCCTTTATATAGTAAATGTTATCCACTGGACCCATAGCTTGTCTTTCTTTTGACATAGATTCCACAATATTTTACAAATAGCAGCCTTGTTCCAAGTTCTCACATCCAAGAAATTGAGTCTTCCTGCTGTCTTGGGGTAACAGAGCTTGTCCCATGCTATTAACGCTTTCTTTGTCATGTCTATACTTCCAGTCCAAAGAAACTTCTTATATATTGCTTCAATTGCCTTCACCACTTTTTGTGGCAGAATGAATACCTGAGACCAAAACACTTGTATGAAAAATAGGATAGATTTGATTAACTGAACTCTACCAGCATAGCTTAGTAGTTTTGAAGTCCATGAGGTGACTCTTCCCATAATCTTATCAAGAAGTGGCTTATATTGTAAAATTATTGTCCTTTTAGTACTCAGAGGGACCCCTAAGTACCTAAAAGGCATTTCTCCTTTTGCAAAACCCAACACTTGTATTATATTGTTTTGTTCCTCTTCGTGTACTCCTCCAAAATAAATGGAACTTTTTTCTATGTTTGCCTCTAGACCAGATGCTTTGGAGAACTGTTGAAAGCAGTTAAACACCATCTTTATAGACACTATATCTCCTCTGCTGAATAATAAGAGGTCATCTGCAAAGCTCAACTGTACAATGTTCAGTCATTCACACTTATGGTGATAATTGAAATCAGGTTGTCTCTTTAGTGTCTTCAAGATTCTAAGGAGGTACTCCATTGCTAGCACAAATAGGAAGGGCGACATTGGGTTCCCTTGCCTCAAACCTTTTTTTTTGCAGGGAAAAGGGCAGTAGGGTACCCATTTATGATAACTAAATATGAAACTGGACTTATACATGCCATAACCCATTGTACAAATTGAATAGGGAAGTGAAGATGAGTGAGGATCTGTTCTATAAAGCATCACTCAACTGAGTCGTAAGCCTTTCTCATATCTATCTTCAACATGCACCTCGGTGATACCCCTTTCCTTCCATAGCTCTTCACCAATTCATAACTCAGTATTATATTGTCAGTGATCACTCTTCTTGGTACAAAAGCTGACTGACCCGGATCAACAATATCATTCATTACCTCTTGCATTCTATGTGTCAGTATTTTTGAGATGATCTTGTACAATATCGTACAACAAGATATAGGCCTAAACTCAGAGATTCTCGCTGGATTTTGTACCTTAGGGACCAGTGTTATGGTAGTGCAGTTAATGGTTCTGCACATGACCCTTGTGTCAAAGAATTCCAGCACTGCTTTAGTAACATCTTTTCCTACTACCGGCCAGGCTTTTTTAAAGAACCATGCATTGAAGTCATCACACCCAGGTGCTTTAAGGTCATTTATGTCTTTGAGAGCTTAGACAACTTCATATGAAGTTACAGGTGCAATGAGGCCTAATTGTTATTGTTTATTCAGTGTTCTTCCTTCCTGCATAATCATGGAATTTACAGCTGGTAATTGGCTAGCAGCAGACCCCAGTAGCTTGCAATAGAAATCCATAATTTCCCTTTTTATGCCTTCTTGATCCTGCACCATGTTCTCCTCAGCATTTATTAGACTTTTGATCTTGTTTTGTGTCATTCTATTCTTCATGTTAGCAAAGAAAAAAAAGCATTATTTGAATCACCTAGTTTTAACCACTGCATTCGAGCCTTCTGACGGAATATGTTTTCCTCTATATTGCTCCATTTCTCTAGCTCTGCTTTAATTGCTACTTCTTGATCAAACAATGTATGCCCAGGTCCCTCATTTGAGTTTGCAGGTCTGCTAATTGTTGTCTTAGCATACTCACTTTCTCACTTACCCCATTAAAACCCCGATTCAATTTCTTCATCTCCTGTTTCACTGTTTTCAGCTTCTGCCATATTTTATTCGTACCACTTTCATTAGTCATTTGGTTCCAAGATGCTTCCACAGCCTTAATGAAGTTCTCATGATCAGCTAGACAATTAAGGAATCGAAAAGGCCTGGGTCTTCTTTGTAGCTCTTCTTCCAGCTTGCTTCATAGGGGAGAGTGGTCTAAGAAATGTGGATCCATGATGTTGGCCTCCAAGTGATGATTTTTGATACACCATTCTGAGTTTATCAGTGCTCTATCAATCTTGCTATAGACGTGTGTATTTGTCCAAGTATACTCTCTTCCTACTGATTTCATTTCAGTCATTCCAGTATCAAAGAGAAAGTCACTAAAATCTTTAGTTTCCATCCCAGTGACAGGGTTACCATACTTTCTATCTTCAATCTGTAGAACTACATTGTAATCACCCATGACAAGCCAAGGGTCCTGCTGTGATCTCTGTATATTCCTTAAGCCATCCCACAGTTCTCTCCTATCTTCTATTGTGTGCAAACCATATACAGTTGTAAACTGAAACTCCATGGCCAAGTTACACACTTTAATTTTACCATGAATAAATTGTTCTGCAGTCTGCTCGACATCAAATTAACAATATAGCTCTCTTCTATCTCCAAGTTTAACTCAAACGCCGCTCTCTTCTTTCTTTCTTTTTTTGGCGGGGGCGGGGGGGGGGGGGGAGGGAGGGGTGAAGCAGTATCAAACTAAAATACCCAACAAACATTAGATCGAACTAATCCATTGACACAAATTAAATGATTCATAGGAAAAAATTAAGTTAGTTGGGCCCGGAGACAGTGCCAGTTTTCGAATACGAGATAATTATCCTAGTCACTATGAGCGTATTTGCCCAATAGACAAGTTCTTAAAATACATAAAATTATAGGATTTGGCTGTTTCACTAACCTGGTTCATTTTTATTTTTTGTTTTGTTTATTTTTTGTTAATCTTGTCCTAAATGAAAGTTTGCCCACTTGCCCAAAAAAGTGAAATAATCGAAGACAGAACGTACAAGGAAAGGAAAGGAGTGAAAATTCCATCAAAGATTGAAAATCGAAGAATGGAGAGGAACAAACGGCGGATAAACGGTGTTTGTTGCTGCTTTTACAAGTCTGCAACTAAACTGGTCTCGTAAATATTAATAGCAGACATTGGAACAAACAGCAATATTATCAGTCAGAAAAAAATCTCAAACATCCATAAATTTTTAAGGCGTACTGCGTTGCTTGCCCTCTACAATATATAGCTTTGATTGAACGGTAGGAATGTAGTTTTAGCATTAATACACAAACTGAATCACATTTACTCAGCTATATATATTCGACTGATTTAAATCCATAACATATGTCTTTTAGGAATTGAGGTGCTCTTTATTTGTAATCTTTTTGGTATGTCAATGGTAATTCACAATGGTTACCAAAAAAAAAAAGAATTTAATAAGTTTAAGCATAAGGGTATTTGTTTAAAATTTTCTTTACACTTAATTAAGACTCCACTAATTGGAGCAATAAGAGTGACTTTGACAAAAACATGATAAATGCTTTTTTTTTAAAAACGTCAAAAATATTCTCTATGTGCAATATTTTCTGTTTTGTAAGAAAATTATTTAATAGCCTTAATCATAAAAAATACTTTCTAAATTATACTCATGTTGTATCTCTCTATAAACATCTTAATTAAAACTTTACTAATTGAAATAATAATAGTAGACCAGTTTGCCATAATGATAAATATTTGGAAGGGGAGAAAGTAGTTAACTAGTTCCTTAAGGTAGCAACTTGAAGCTGCATAATAGAAATTTAAGATATTAAAATGAAGGGAAAACCAGATCCGATATTTGCTCTCTAACAATATAATACTCCCACTGTCACTAATATTTCACAGTTTACTAGAGTGGTTATTGAGCGTTTGAATTGGTTCAACGAGCCTAAATTTAATCCAAACAAAGATTCCACCGAGACTTTAGAACACATCTCTTGGCTCTGACAGCTCAACGTAATTAATAAGAAGAATAGAGATTGATTTACTGAACTATGTTGTTTTGCTCCCAAATTTATAACTGTTGAATGTTGAGGGATACGCTTAATTGTATTTGTTGTGTGAGTGAAATATTGTTATGCATAATGTGTGCTTAACACGCCTCAGCTAAGTACTATTCTCCATATTTTTCTAACAGTGTGATGCAGGGGCGTATGTAGCTTAAGGGAGAGTTCGGAACCAAAATGTGGTTCTTTTGGACTCAAAGAACGAAAATATGTGGAAAAAAAACTCAGTGACCAAAATACATATAGCATTTTTAGTACCACGCTATACTTTAACGGCCGTTTGGCCAGTTAAGAATAGTTTTTTCTTCAAAAAATGCCATATATATAGTGTTCTTTAGTAAAATGCTATATATATGAAGTGGGCCCATAAATAATTCTTCTGTGCTTAACTGACATAACGATAATTCAACTGGGTATAACATTTTTTTAAAAGATGCTGTACCTCAAATAATTGAACCCCCGGACTAGTTTTCGCCTTATTTAAAGAGGTGAAGGATTTTGTAAAAATCCATTCATAAACATTTTCAAGTATTCTGAAATTTTTCTTTGTTAAGTTGTTTTGCATTTTGTCATAATGTCTGAAGAGCGAAAAATTAGGGTTTCAGTATATTGAGGGGGTGAGGTTGTGGTGGCGAATAACTCAGTAAATTATAGTTTATCTCCATAGTCTTATGTTAAATTGTCACTTACAATAGAGTACGATAAATTAGTATTGTTGATATGTAAAAAAAATGAGTGTGAGCAAACGTTCAGTGAATCTTAAAATAATCGAAAAATATCCGTATTCTGTGACTCCGCAAGGGGTTGCTTGCTATGTTGAGTTTAACATCGAAGGCATGAAACTCCGAGAGATTTTTTCGGGACTCCGGATACCGGGAATTTAATTTATTGTGATAAAGCTGTTGGAAATGTACGTCAAGGCTGAAGGCGTTCGCAATAATGAGGTTGCGCAAAGTAGGAAAATCCCTCAATCATCGGGTGGTTATTTTGGAGCAGTTTTAGCCGAACAGGTTCCGGCTGAAAGAGTTTGGCCGGATCTAAATTTATCTCCACGGGCGAATAAGAAGCGAGGAAATAATTTCTCCCCTAGTATACATAATCCACAAGCTGAGTGGTATACTTCAATTTTCCTTTGTGTTACGATGTATATTTTTGTGTATTGTATTTGTATTAACATTCATATATTCTACAGGGGGTACCGACCAGATATGAATTTTACAAGTTATGAACCAACGGCCAATTGAAATATGCCTAGTTTTGGTGTGTTGGATCATGATGGTCCATCCGGGAGTCAGCATCAACAAGATAATGTGCATCATGAGATATCAACACATTATGATTTGTAAGTGAATATATAAAGTTATATGTATTGTTTAGACCAATTTCAGTAACTCATTATTTCTTTGGTTGTGCAGTGAAAACGAGCAATTTGATGGTCCTATCTTCACTTAATTACCTGAAGACGACGTATTTACTCGGTATCTGGCAGATGTGCAGAGGCAGAAAAAGAATAGTGATTATGAAAATAATACCGATGAGTCTGGAGATGACACACCCTTCCCTGACGAGGGTGATGATGAGGAGGAAGAGAATGCCGGACCTGGTTTGACGAGGAAGCATGCTCCACCTCCCGTTTGACCAAGAGTGTATGAGTCCCACGTGTCGTTTCATGATGAGATTTTTTTTTTTTGATTTTTTACTCAACAAGTCTGTTATTTTATATGTTAGTTTATTATTGTATATGTTAGTTTTATTATTTAATATGTTAGTTTTATTATTTAATATGTCTGTTTGTTTGTTATTGACTTATTTTTTACTATACTAAAATGAAATAATTAATTTTCATAACTATAGAAGATTTAATTATTAAATATTCACATTTTGATTTCGGACACAATATTTGAGGCCTAGCAGCGCCAATGTATCATGAATTCTTACGTTTGTTGACTATAATTGGAGATAATTTGTGTTTGAATATCAGCTTTTTGACGTCTTTTTGGGAATAAGAGATACTTAAATGATTCATTTTTATAACTACAAGGATACTACGCTAAAGGGCACTACGTTTTACTACGCTAAAAGGTCACTACATTACAAATGCGAACACTACATTAGGCCACAAGATACCACTACAGGAAACTAAAGTAAAAATTTATCTAGTTTACTAGTCTTTTAGCAAATTAATAATCTAAATCGGATAAAAATAATAAATCAATTTAATCACAAAACAATCACGAAATTACATATACCACAGTAAAAAAATAACTAATTAATATTTTTTTAACAACTAATAGCAATTTCTCTATTTTTTTAGCACACTAATACTATAGTCCGGACAAAAAATAACAAATTAGTTAAATCGCAAAACAATCACAAAGTAACATAGAGCACATAAAAAATAACTAATATGCATTTTTATACAGGTTTTAACAAAAACTAAGCTGGAATACCTTGATTTAAGGTTTTTAAGAAAGTCAAAGATTGTGATTTGGAGCCGAAACAAGCAACAATGTCCGGTATAACGCCTTAGCTAGCACGTGGGACCGAGAATCTTTACTTTTTGTGGGACGGGTGGGCTCCACTCAAGCTTTTTTGGATTAAAAATTGGGGGGGGGGGGGTCGATTTACTGGGATTCTGTTTTGGGGAAGATGGAGACCGTTTTTTATTATATATATAGCGTCTTTTGTTAAGACGCTATATATATAACGCCTTAACAAAAGGCGCTATATTTTCTCGCTTAAATTAATTCAAATATAGCGTCTTTCAAAAAGACGCTATACTTAATTGGCCAAATAGACGTTAAGGTATAGCGTTTTTCAAAAAAAAAAAAACTATATATATTTTGGTCACTAAGTTTTTTTTCCGTATATTTTTGTTCTTTGAGTCCAAAAGAACCGTAAAAATTGCACGGGGTGCCCTATTTGGTCGCCTCCATTTAACCTATACCCTAAAAACTTTTAAGTTGTACCCACTTTTTAAATAACTTCAGCCCCTTTTCTCCTCCTCATTCTCTTCCTTTCTTCTGCTGCTATTGGCGTAGATTATTTTTTAGGTAAAATTTCTTTTAAACTATTGGTGCATAGAAGTTAAAACTTTCTTTTGTACCTTTATATGATTAAAAAAGAAATTATTTTCCATAGTTTCTTTTGTGAGTGAAACTATCAAGATACCATTGTTAAGTGACGACGTCTTTGCATTTTAATCGTATTACGGAGCTCATTATTTGTTCTCGCAATTAGGGATGATTAATTTGCATTTATTTACTTCTTTTTTGGGATTGTTTTGATAAATATTATTAAGGTGAAAGTTGTTTCTTGTAAAGATAAATTGAGTATGTTAGCACATAAAAATTCTTGAGCCCGATGCTGAGATTTTACCCCAAAGATTTTAGCAAACTAGCAAGTTGTTTGATGGATGGATCCCCAGCTTATTTGAGCAGATCCTATTCTAAAGCTAGCTTCCAAATAACTTCAGCTCTAGAGTTGAAGTTCGACAGTTACAAAATAAAAACTTCAGGTCTAGAGCTGAAGTTCATCAGTTACAAAAATAAAAATTTCAGCTCTAGAGCTGAAGTTCGCTAGTTACAAATAAAAACTTCAGCTCTAGAGCTGAAGTTCGACAGTTACAAAACAAAAACTTTAGCTCTAGAGCTGAAGCTTACAAACAAAATCTCCAGTTACAAATAAAAACTTCAGCTCTAGAGCTGAAGTTCGACAGTTACAAAACAAAAACTTCAGCTCTAGAGCTGAACTTCAGGCCTGACTACTAGAATGCTGAAGTTTTGCGTGATTGCCTTTGCTATTTCAGCCCCGTATGCTGAAGTTATGCGAAAAAACGAGTACACTTGCAATTTTTTTGCAAAGCGAGCACACGTTAAAACGTGACACAAAAAACGGGTATATATGCAAATGCCCCAAAAGAACCACATTTTGGACTCCTTAAGGGTTATGAGTTCACTTGAACTCATACTCCTTTCCTTAAACAATGCATAATAATATTATATTTCGTTAAAATTACTTAAATATATGTGTGTGCACTCATGCTTAAAAACTCCTATAGTGTAAGAATTACTGTGTGTACCTCTACAAGTGAAATTGATAGTTCAAATTCCACTTTGGACGATCTTGTTTTTGGCACGGAGTATGTATATATATATATGTGTGTGTGCGCGTGTGAAAATCACTAAAATTTCGAAAATAATATAATTTTGAACCTATAATTTCAAAAGTGTAGTGGATTTATGGTAAGAAACTAAAGTTAAACCGCCAAATATAAATCCTTGATAAATCTCTTCACAATAGTGCACCTATCATCTTGAAATCTTGCATTCGCCTGGCGGAACTTATCTAACAAAACGGTCTTGCCCCCTCCAAACATTTAAACTATACGATTTAGTAGATGCTTAATTAATATCACGACTCACGTCTGATTGAGACTAGCATAGAGACTGCCGTAAAAATTTAAATCTCACATTTCAATTACTCCTCTATAATAAGCACTAAAGTTTAAAGATCACCCTTTTTTCAGTTAAAGATGACATTTGACAAACTAAAAAGAGGTAAAAAGTTAAAAAAGGAGGTATAACACTAGATAAATCTCCAGATCTCCTTTAACTCGAGATCCTTGATTTCGTTTAAAAATTGTTAATTTATTTTGAATTAATATTGTTTAAGGGTCAAATCTAATGTATTCATTATGTACGATACAATATTGTCAAAAGAGTGATAACTAACTTTAAGTATTGAATAATTTCAGCTTTTGAAATACCAGCTTTTGAATAATTATTAATTATTTTCACATTTTTAGACTCCTACAAGAACACTTTGATATTTGTGCGACAAGTGCAAGTGCATCAGGGTTTTCCTTTTTTGAACTATACAATTAGTTGACCAATTTTTAAAAAATATACAGTTATACTAAGTTTAAACAGTCACAAAACGATAGTGGGTGCAATAGTTTTTCCTACATACTAGTTCAAATTTTTTTTACTGCCTTGCCAGTAGTTCAAATACCAGAAATCAGATAAACAAAGGTAAATTAGATTCAAAATTTTAAGTTATGAAGTTGACCTTTGACAAATATATGATTTTATTAACTAAATCACTAACTTTCATTAGAAAAATATCAAAAAGAAGAAGCCTGGATGCAGCATCTGTGCCAATGGTATCCAATATTTTCAACACATAGCTTGAATATATATGTGAAATTAATGCAATTTCGACAAATATTGAATTTAAACCTATAATTTGAAAAGAACGACTAGTCAAGTGCTATATATTTTTGAAGGTTGAATTCATCAAAATTAAAATCTGGATCTGGTTCAAGACAGAGGCGGATGAAGTGATTAAGTATCGGGTTCAGCTGAACCTAGTACTTTCGATGCATAACATAAAAATATTATAACAAATATCCCATATATAAAGGTTATTGACACTTATTTTTTTGGGGGTGATCTTGGACAACATGCACATGAAATCGAACGGCATAGAAATTGAAATTACCTATACTTATTATTATCATATGAAACTACACTCTACTTCTATTATTTGAGAAGGCTCCTATTTATGAACATAGGACTTAGGGAAACTGCATTAATGGCAAGAAGAATCCAAACAGCACCATATATAGTTGCCATTCTGCTGATTACCGTTCTTGACTCGTGTTATTCCTCTGTTCTTCCACCGTTTCTTCTCAGCTTTATTTTCAAAAAAAAAACTTCCCTCCTCTTTAGATTTCTTATTCAGTGAAAAAATAGTGAATAGACAAAAATGGAGACAAGCTCAGTTTCCAAGTTCTTCATAGTTTATACTATTTCATTGCTAATGGTAGCTCAGTTGATTTGGTGCAAAGTCACTTATGATAAGAAGGCCATTATTATTAATGGCCAAAGAAGAATTCTTCTTTCTGGCTCCATACACTATCCCAGAATAGGGCTGTATTTTGTCCCGGGCCCGGGCCTTAGTGGGCCTAACGGGCCGGGCCTCGCGGTCCCGGGCTTCGTGGTCCCGGGCTCTGGCGGTCCCGGGCCTGGCGGTCCCGGTCTTCGTGGGCCTAATGGGTGGAACCGGCCCGTGACGGGCCTAAGCCCACATGGTCCTGTGCTTAACGGGCCGGGCTCGTGGGCTTCGCGGGCCTAGCGGGTTTTTTTTTTTTTTTTTAAAGACAATTTCTTGTAGTATCATGGCTATATTAATATGTAGTATATATGTATATCTAATTATTAAAGTGCTTGACGAAAAAGAAAATAACAAAACAATAGTAAAACACTAAATTGTCATGCATAAATATCACTTCTTGATATTATATTGTATCTTATGTATATATATTCTCTTATATATTTTCTTTTAGTATATATATTGTATCTTATGTATATATTGTAGCTTATAAATATATTTTCTTGTAGTATATATATTGTATATTATGTATATATTGTAGCATAATATATTTTCTTGTAGTATATTATATTGTATCTTATGTATATATATTCTCTTATATATTTTCTTGTAGTATATATATTGTATATTATGTATATATTGTAGCATAATATATTTTCTTGTAGTATATATATTGTATCTTATGTATATATATTCTCTTATATATTTTCTTGTAGTATATATATTGTATATTATGTATATATTGTAGCTTATAAATATATTTTCTTGTAGTATATATATTGTATATTATGTATATATTGTAGCATAATATATTTGCTTGTAGTATATTATATTGTATCTTATGTATATATATTCTCTTATATATTTGCTTGTAGTATATTATATTGTATCTTATGTATATATATTCTCTTATATATTTTCTTGTAGTATATATATTGTATCTTATGTATATATTGTAGCTTATAAATATATTTTCTTGTAGTATATATATTGTATATTATGTATATATTGTAGCATAATATATTTTCTTGTAGTATATTATATTGTATCTTATGTATATATATTCTCTTATATATTTTCTTGTAGTATATATATTGTATATTATGTATATATTGTAGCATAATATATTTTCTTGTAGTATATTATATTGTATCTTATGTATATATATTCTCTTATATATTTTCTTGTAGTATATATATTGTATCTTATGTATATATTGTATCTTATAAATATATTTTCTTGTAGTATATATATTGTATATTATGTATATATTGTAGCATATAAATAATTCTAAGTATAGACAAAGAAATATTGCGAAAAGAAGCTCATGGGTAGAAGCAATAAATTTTATTACCAAAAAATGACATATCTTTCTTAGTCATCCTTCCCCCAATGGAATGAGCACAACAAGGTACTAATACCACCATTAGAAGGAAAAAACTAAGGAAGATGTGCCAAAATACAAGTTACATATTATTCTATGTATTATCTCTAACAAATCTCATAAATCCTTCAAGGTTCGGAGGAGGTTGCGTTGGTGGTGGTGGAAAAGAAGCTTGTTCATCACCACTTCCGGGCGAAGCCGAATCCTCCGTAAGTTCCGCTATCATTTCTTCATAAGCTTCATCTATCGCCGGTTGTGCTTCTGCAATTCCAAAGTTTCTTCTTTCCGAGCGGATCCAATCTCTAAACAATACTGATTTTTCCAAGCTATCCCTCATAGACGCTCTATGATCACCTATTTGCAGTCTTGCTTGACTGAAAGCGCTCTCTGATGCAACAGTTGAAGCTTGAATTGATAAAATATCCCGAGCCATCCTTGCAAGAACAGGAAAATGTTTTTCCCTTGCCTTCCACCATTCCAAAAGATCAAAAGAGCCGTCTGGATTCTCCTTTTCAAGTCCCTGAGACAAATAAACTTGAAGCTCATTTAGATGTGAAGTTTCATCATAATTTTCACCTTGAGACCCCTGAACTCCGTCCAAGATTTAAGAGCTTTTAAGCCCGCAACTCTTTTAGAGGATTGTGAGCTAGACGAAGTAGGGGTTGGAATAGTTGGCCTAGCATGCTCTAAGGCAAGTTGATAAGCATTATAAACTGTTTGAGCGTTAATCTTAATTGAAGCTTTTGCATCTGCAAGTGTCGCAATTTCCTCATTTGAAAGATCTAAAGCCTTATAAATATTTGAATACCAAAAATGAGGACCTCCCAATTTCATTGTAGGATTTAGCATTGCAGCAAGACCATAAATAGGAGGGATAGGAAAAAAATATTTTTTAAACTTTTGTTTCATTTCATTTATAGCAAGTTCATAAATATCCCCACCCTCACTAAATTCAACAAACAAATCAGATAGTGCTGCAATATAAACTAAACAGTTTGAAATAGTAGGATAATATTGCCCAGAAAATGCATTTGTTGCAATTTGAAAATGTTCTAAAAAATCTAAAAGAATTTTAACATTAGTCCAATCTTGAGTGGTAAGCATTTCATCATCATCTTCACCACCTACCCGAGAATTAAACGTTGCATTAATTGGGTTTCTATATTCATATGCTACTACTAAACTTTCGTACATACAATTCCATCTAGTCGGGCAAGGTTTAGGAACCTTTCTTTCTCTAAGGCCATATTCATCACATTTTTTAAAATACTCTCTAAGTCTACTTCTACGGTTTGAATAAAAAAGCCAATTAAGAGCCATTCTAACCTTTTCAATTTCTATGTTTAATATTCGCATACCATCACCGACAATTAAATGATAAATATGACAAATACATCTAACATGGAAAATATTAGTAAATGCAGGATTTAGTGTTGTTGTAAGCATGCCTATAGCACTGGTGTTACTAGAAGCATTATCCATTGAAATTGCCATTATTTTATCGCTAAAGCAAAAATATCTACAAATATCTGCAACAGTGTTAGCTATAAATTTACCTGTGTGACGCGAATTAATTATTCTATATGCAATTATGCGTTTTTGCATTATCCATTCTTCATCTATCCAATGACTTGTAACAGTTAGGTAATCACAATCATTACCACTTCTACCAATATCAGTAGTAATAGAAATCCGATTAGGTATATGAGTAAATAAATAACGCAAATATTGTTCATATTCATGTTTGAATTTATAAATATCACTCTTAACTGTTGCGCGAGGCCAACCTTTATAAGTAGGATTAAACACTCTTCTAATATAATGAACCCAATTAGGATTAGAAGCAAAAGTATAAGGTAAGCACATAACAGTAATCATCTTTGCTAATTCTTCACGATCTCTATTTGGATCGTAATATAAAATACCTCCAGTGACAGTGTTAATTCCTGGTTGAACTAGATTTGAACCTGTACTAGGGTTAATCGCAGAATCTACACTTGTCCCCTCTAGATGCGCTTTCATTTGAAAAAATCTAGCCTTATCTCTAGGGTGTGTTTTTATGTGCCTAGTCAAACTACCTGTGCCGCTACGGTCTCCTACATATTTATGCGACATTAATTTCCCACAAGTTTTACACTTAGCCTTATTTTTTCTCTTACTTGAGTAAAAAAATTCCAAACTAATGATGTTTCTAAGCGTTTAGCAGGTTCTCTATTAAAAGTAGGAGTTTCTACAGGTGGGTCGACCGGTGCATCACTTGGGTTATTAAGAGGACTAGTAGGTGTATCATCTAAATCCGGTGCTTGAGTTTCATCATCATCCTCATTTTCCTCATTATTTTCTAAGATGGTTTCATTAGGATAAAGAGCATTCATAATTTCATCATCTAATCTATCACCTGGTGCAACATTATGATAAAATTCACTATCGGTAAATTGAAAACAAGGGTGATCACTATCAAGAATTACGGAAGGAGGAGGACGTCTAGGTTGGCGACTACTTTCAACTTGCTTATCTTTTCTAGGTCGGGGAGCCGGGGAAGGGTAGTTGGTTGGCCACTACTTTCACCGGTTTTATCTTTTCCTTTACCAAACATTTTTTTCAAAGTAAATGCCATATTAATTATAATTATGCAAACTAAACCACACAAAAATATATTATAAAAACGTAAGAGTTGAAACGAGTTTACCGGATTGCCGAACAACTTCTTGAAAATTGAAAATCGTTGAACACTTGAAAACTTCAATTCAACAACTTCACAATTTTTCACGAAATTTCAACAATAAATTAAGTAATTGTAGTAGAGAGATTGAGAGAGATTGAGAGATATTGAGAGATATTGATGAATTGGTGAATAAAAATGAAAGAATGAGGGGGTATTTATAGTTGAGAAATGGGGAAAAGTGTAATTATATAAAGTTTGGGGTTAAAATAAAGTTTGGGGGCCAAATGGCCATTTTTTTAACTTAAAAAACGGTCATATTTTCAGCCCAAACGGCTAGATTTTAAATATGGCCGTTTGATTTTTTTTTTTTTTTTTTTTTTTTTAAAATAGCCGTTGGGCCCGCCAGGCCCGCCAGGACCGGCCCAGGCCCGCCTGCCGGTCCCGGGCCAAACGGTCCCGGGCTCGTGGGCTCAACCATGGAGACCAGCCCGTGACGGGCTCAGAGGCCCACCAAGACCGGCCCACCCAGGACCGGCCCACCAGGCCCACCAGGCCCGTTAGGACCGCGGGCCCGGTCCGGTCCGGTTCAGGCCCGGCCCACCGAGCAGCATTATCCCAGAAGCACCCCTGAGGTACTCTCCCATTTTCATAGCCCCCCCCCCCCCTTCCCTCCCCCTCCCTTTCTTCCCGATCGTCCTTAATTGTACCATGTTCCACCACGCCCCGCATGTGTTAGCTTGATTCCTTTTCTTGGTCCAAACACGTGTAAATTCTTTTTGCTATGGGTGGCGGATGAGATTTGAATCCGGAAATGTGCCTTTGCTCTTATACCATTTTAGATTATGTGTACATTTATCTAAAGTTTAAACTGAGAACACACTTTTAATTATTTTAATTGTATTATGTCTCAACAGTTTTGCCGAACCCAAGTTGCTTAGGACTGAGGCATAGTTGTTGTTGTTTATGTCTCAATAGTTTTGGCCGACCCCAAGTTGCTTGGGACTAAGGCATAGTTATTGTTGTTGTTTATGTGTCAACAGTTTCCATTACTATATTCTTGGACGGATAATGTTACTCTACTATATTAATAAGGATAAATTTTAATTAAATGGGTGTTTTGCAGATGTGGGAAGATCTCATAAACAAGGCTAAAGATGCAAACTTGGATGTCATTGAAACTTATGTTTTTTGGAACATACATGAACCTTCCCCAGGCAATGTGAGTGTTTCAATTTGCCCACAAAGACTTAGCTTCTTACTGCTGAAAGATGTCACCTTTATTTCTGCTAGCATATTGCTACTAATATGCTATGTTTCTTTTGGACAGTATGATTTTGAGGGGAGATATGATCTTGTAAGGTTTATAAAAACTGTGCAAAAAGCTGGCCTTTATGCACATTTGCGCATTGGACCTTATGTTTGTGCTGAGTGGAATTTTGGGTAATAGATTGTCTTTCCCCTTTGTTTTTTGTTCCTAGTTCCCCTTGTTATTTCTTTGATTTTCTTGGTTAATTTCAAGAATGAGTTCATGATTCTATATATCTTTCATCTACTGCAGAGGATTTCCTGTATGGTTGAAATATGTTCCTGGTATCAGCTTCAGAACCGATAATGAACCTTTTAAGGTTTGTCCGTCATAACAGTAGAATCACAAAACTATCTTTTGTCACATTAAAGTAACTAAACATTACCCGTTATTATGCAAACAAAGCACCAATTTTGCCGATATTTGAACATGTTTGTTCGTAGCATCATTGTTTCTGTTTGTTTTTGACTCTGATAAATATAATGTGGTAATAAATTGATAGATTCTGATCATGAGTTGCAGTAATGACATTTCAATTCTTTTTGTTGTAAAGGCGGCGATGCAAAAATTCACCCAAAAAATAGTTGAGATGATGAAGAGTGAAAGACTGTTTGAATCCCAAGGAGGTCCCATTATACTGTCTCAGGTATGAAACTGACACAGTAGTGGTGCTTTGAAACTTATCGAACTTCTGTTTTCTGAATGCATGATATATTGCACAGCTGTTCTGCAAGTATTCTAAATTTGTTTTGGTTAGATTGAAAATGAATATGAACCAGCAAGGAAGGCGCTTGGAACGGCTGGCGAAGCATATGTCCAATGGGCTGCACAAATGGCTGTTGGATTAGATACTGGAGTTCCCTGGGTTATGTGCAAAGAGGATGATGCCCCTGATCCTATCGTGAGTTTTCTTCACCTTATTCTCAGTTTTGGTTATTCACTTATACATTGTTATCTCGGATTTAGGAATAATGTTCTTGAAACCATTGACTGAGGATTCTAAGCATGTGTCTTGATCAGATAAATACATGCAATGGTTTTTACTGTGACGAATTTTCTCCCAACAAACCTTACAAGCCAACTATGTGGACTGAAGCTTGGAGTGGCTGGTAATTATCTTGTTTCTCAAAGACTTGAGTAATGCAAATATATGCTCATTTTTATGAACTGATTCTCATATTCTTCTTTGTTGAGAGAAGGTTCACTGAATTTGGTGGCACTATACCTATGAGGCCAGTTCAAGATTTGGCATTTGCGGTTGCACGGTTCACACAAAAAGGTGGCTCATTTGTTAATTATTACATGGTAAATGAACTTCCTCAGCAAAAAGAAAATGCAACATTCATATTGAACATGTTATACATGATCTTGATTGACGTAACTATTTCTTCGCTTTCTTGCCTTAACTATTCCTTCTTTTCACAGTTTCATGGGGGAACCAACTTTGGACGCACAGCGGGAGGACCTTTTATAACAACAAGCTATGATTATGATGCTCCGATTGATGAATATGGTGAGATTAATCAGTTTAGTCCACATTTTTCAGCAGAATTAAAGCTTATCATGACTAGAAAGTCCTTTTGTGCATGAATATGGACACAGAATCAAAGTTATATATTAGTTCACGTTATCATTATCACTACGAAGACAATGTTTAGGGCGTGTCCTTTTATTTCATGACATAATCAAACTCTAGATTGAACTTTTGGTTATCAGCTAACTTCTTACCCTCATATTTTATCAGGTTTGATCAGGGAGCCTAAATACAGCCATCTAAAGGAGCTCCACAAGGCGATTAAACTATGTGAACAGGCTTTAATATCCTCAGATCCCACTGTTATTTCACTAGGAAGCTCTCAGGAGGTTAGTCCTCAATTAATAAGGGTCAAAAATATTATATGTGTTTTACTATTTTGTGTTGCTGAATCAACAAAGTCATTTATTTTAGGCTCATGTATTCTCGTCTGGCAAAAGAAACTGTGCAGCATTTCTCTCAAATTACGACAGCAACTCTGCTGCTAGAGTAGTTTTTAACAACAAGCACTTTAATCTTCCTCCTTGGTCCATAAGTATTCTTCCAGATTGCAAGCATGTTGCCTTCAATACAGCAAATGTAAGTACCTTTTTAGTATAATGTGCTCTTCTCGTTGTCATTCAATCTATTTTTGCTGAACAGAATTACTAGTAGTTATGTGCTTTACCTTTCAGCTTAGTGATTTGAAACATCCTTTTCTTTCTAAGGTTGGGGCGCAAACTTCACAAGTGAAAATGATACCAACTGGTTCTCAGCTGCACTCTTGGGGGGCTTACAGCGAAGATGTATTTTCTCTAGAGGACGGTTCAACATTTGCAGCTAATGGACTATTGGAGCAGATAAATATCACCAGAGATAACAGTGATTACTTGTGGTACATAACAAGGTGAAGTTCATATATAAGCAGAAAATTCATCCAACATGAGTACATAAACCTTCTAATTACATCTAAATAATTTCTACTGTCCCAGAAATGTAAGTGTATTGCCAAAACTTCTGGGGCAAAACTTTCTCTAATATGATATTTACCTGTAATGCAGTGTTGATATTAGTCCCTCGGAATCATTTCTGCGAGGAGGACAGAAACCGACTCTCAGTGTCCACTCAAGTGGGCATGCAGTTCATGTCTTTGTAAATGGGAAACTTTCAGGATCTTCTTATGGTAGTCGGAGGGATACAAAGTTCACTTTCACAGGACCAGTTGATCTGCAGGCCGGAACCAATAGAATTGAGCTACTGAGCATTGCTGTAGGCCTGCCGGTTAGTTTCTCATTGTTACCACCTATAATACTTATCTACAAGAAAGGAGAAGGCAACTTCTTCTGATTCTTTCATTGCTGCTAGACTACCACTGTGTAATTAGTGATTCATTTCAGGCAGAAACAAATGTCATTCTACTTGTGTTACTCTATGCTGCTGGACTAATAGTTTTTCTATCTCAATTGAATTTAAATACTCTTGTTGACGTGAAGAATATTGGACTGCATTACGAGGAATGGAACACAGGAATACTTGGGCCAGTTGTTCTTCAAGGTCTCAACCAGGGCCATAAAGATTTATCGTCGCAGAAATGGACATACAAAGTACTGAATCTTACCAAACTTCCATTGTTTCTTTTGCTTTCAAAATATTGACAGTAAAGTTTCTTCGAAATATAATATGTTGTCGATACTCCTTAAACAGGTCGGATTGAAAGGAGAAGCAATGAACTTGATCTCTCATCATGGAGTGTCTTCAGTTGATTGGATTGGTGGTGCACTAGCTACCCAGGGACAGCAACCACTTAAATGGTACAAGGTAAAAAAAAATAGTGATAACTGAGAAGTTTACTTTAGGTTGTATTTTGTAGGAGTTATAGTCATGCTAGAGATTTATATTCCCGTAGAAAATATAGTGAATTAGTACTTTCTTATTTTTTATAATATCGGTTTGTGATGAGCTTAAATGGAGGGACATGTTTAGTAAAGATTCATATAGCAGACCCCAACTTGCATGGGATTGAGACATAGTTATTACTATTGTTTATAATAGGGATTTGTTGCTGGAACTTACGACTCGTCTTGGAATGTATGTTTCAGGCTTATTTCGATGCACCAGAGGGAAATGACCCTGTGGCCCTAGACATGAGAAGCATGGGTAAGGGACAAGTTTGGATCAATGGACAAAGCATAGGTAGATATTGGACAGCAACTGCTAATGGCAATTGTGATGCTTTCCACTATGCTGGAACTTACAGACAAACTAAATGTCAACTTGGTTGTGGTCAACCAACTCAGAAATGGTAGTTCTTGAAATTTTTATTAGTTCTGCCATCACTAGAAGCATGTTACTGCTTAAATTTCCTTTGTATCAGTAAATACACATTAGAATTTCCTAACTAATCGTTTGTCTATTCGGCTTCTCAGGTACCATGTCCCAAGGTCTTGGTTGAAACCAACAGAAAATTTGGTCGTCTTGTTCGAGGAACTAGGTGGTGATGTATCAAAGATATTGTTAGTGAAAAGGACAACTTCATGAGTTCAGTTAGTTTAGGAAACGTCTCCAGTAGGAAGGAATTCTGTAGGTTTTTGATTATTAGGGATAAATCCATGCTATAGAGTCACATTTCTTGGAAAAAGCCAAGATCTAGGAGAATTTCTGGTTTTACATCTATTAGAATATATACACCACTTTGCGTGGTGGATGGATGTATATGTTTGACGTCTTCTGTTCCCAGTCACAGTTTGGTGTCTCACATTCTTTCTGACATTGTGTAACCAATGACCTTCATCAAGAAAATAACTAGACAAAAGGTCTCAAGTCATATTTCATATCCATTTCTGAACGAGCAAAAGGGAATATTTATCACTGTCCTACTATAAACTGGATCTCTTGCAGTCGAAATGTAACAAAATACGGCTCCTGTCATATCGAGGGTCTACCGGAAACAACCTCTCTACCTTATGTCATCTCTACCTTCATAAGGTAGGGGTAAGGTCTGCGTACACATTATCCTTCCCAGACCCCACTTGTGGGACTTCACTAGGTTTGTTGTTGTTGTTGTTGTTGCGGCTCTTGTCATATGCAGCGGCAGCAAATTTTGGTTCCCAATGATTTTTAAACTTGTATCAGGCCAAGAAATGTTGCTTGTGCAAAGGATACACGCACACACACATTCAGAATTGCTCACATATGCTGATAATGTACTAAGAGCAGTGAAAGATGTATTAACTTGTAAATAAGTCCAGTGCTGTCGTAGCAAAATGGAAGCTTCACAAGAGTAAAGCTGGAAAATAGTCTTTTGATAGAAATGGTTATATAGCCTTGCACCATGTGCACATATCAGATTCCAAACCAAAACAAAGGTTCATAAAAGCATGATGTATAATCAACAAACAACAATTCATAGATCAAAATTCGATCCAGGGGAGTATATATGTTGCTTTATTTAGAATAAGCCATTATGCTTTGCCACTTTGCGTGGTGAATGTATATGTTGGTGCATCCTGTTCCTCATTCTAGTGAAATTTATGTTCAAACATAAATTCTAACTTCCAAAATATACTTGGACTTAAAACTTAAACACTATGTTTTACAATTTCAACCAAAGTTAATTGTCCAAACGCGTTCTCAAAGATATGCTGAGATGCTGGATAATGTACCGAGAGAACCAAACGTTCAAAGCAATTGTAAATAAGTCAGTGCTATCCAAGCAAAATGAGAGCTTCACAACAGTAGAAATCTGAAAATAGTCTTTCTGTAGAATTGGGCATATAGCCTAACATCAGTAACACCAAATGCACAAATCAGATTCCAAGCACCAAGACAAAGGTTTCACAAAAGCAATAAAAACATGGTGGATAATAAAACATACAATCATCCTTACTTTGAAGTTCGAACAAGTTACTTGGTTATTACAGAAGACAATACTAAATATGGGATTTGATTAAGGAGATTCATGCTGTCACCGTAGCAGGAGCAGCATGCTTCACTATGGTCTGCTGCAACTCCTCTTTTTTGGCACCAACAACCCTGTCCACTTCCTTCCCATCTTTAAGAAAGACAAATGTTGGCATTGCCTCCACACTCCATTCCTCCGCAACAGTCTACAAAAAAGTACCAAGAATCACAATCAATCGCTAAACATACTAGTCAAAGTACGATTATTAAGTTGATACAAAATTTGATTGGAGATGTACCTTCAGTTCATCAACATCAACCTTGAGGAATATAACATGGGGCATCTTCTTAGCAATCTCAGCAAGAATTGGGGCAATAAAACGGCAAGGGCCGCACCAGGAAGCAGTAAAATCCACCACCACCTGAAATAAAGAGTTGTTTTTTACATAAGTTCGATGAGTTAAAAGAGAAGATTTACCCCTAACAACTTTTGAAAATCTGAGGCATATTTAGAAGCTACCATCATTCTGCACTATAATTTTACCTTATCTAACAGCTAGGGGCTGATGTATAGTGCCACGGCTTATGTTCATCTAGTTAAAGACGGGGGCATATCTAGTGTAGGGAGTAAAAATTTATAAGTAAAAATACATTATAATTGTAAAAGTAGTAGACATAAACCCATAACTTTAAGAATAATGAGTTTTTAGATTAACCCATATAGTTTAAATTCTAAATACGCCTTTGGTTAAAGAGTTTGTAAAATGCATATGCCTATACTAGGTTTTGAATCCAATGTCACAAAGCAATAGTGATGTATAAGATAGATTTAAACCAGACAAGTTCTAAAAATCTGAGGTATGTTTAGGTGTACTACCATCATTCTATACTATATTTGGCGAAGCAACTAGGCTTGACATTTAGTACCTTCGGCTCAACTTATGTACAAACAATTAACTTTTTAATAAAATAGTACTTACACTAAGTTGGACTCTAATGTCACAATAAAAAACAATGGTTGCAATTATATTCATTCCACAGAGCTGATTTAAAATCCTAGATTAGCTCATCTTTAAACAACTAAATAATCAGAAAAGTAACAAAGGTAAGCATGATATCAACTTTATAATTGGGTCATGTCTTCAACAGAGATCGACTTATCAATTCTTCACATCCTCCGAAAGCGAAAAATTGCAGAAATATGACACCATAAGAGGTGGTCTTGAATTTTTGTGCCGGGCTTGGCGTAGCTGGTAAAGTTGCTACCATGTGACCAGGTAAAGTTGCTGGCTCGAGAGCCGTGGAAACAGCCTCTTGCAGAAATGCAGGGTGCAGCCGGCTGCATACGATAGACCCTTGTGGTCGGCCCTGCGCGCAGGGGGAGCTAAGTGCACGCCCTTTTTTTTCTTGCCTCATGGGCGAAACTTCAAGGTCGAAAGTCAAAAATAGCGACCTAGCTGAACTTTTTCGTCCAACCTAACAGCAACATAGCAACTATATCTAGCAATTTGTTCCAATATCGCAATTATGCGAATCAATATACTAACAGAAACATCAAATCAAAGGCAAACATGTTACAATTAACTGAAAACCAAACAACGAATATTAAAGGCTTAAACTTTAAGCAACAACAGAAACAGATCAGAAAAATGTAAGCAAACGAAACCCCAAAATCAACAAAGTCTCATACAATAAATCGCAACAACAAAAAAACCATTTTTAAAATCAAACAACAAACAAAAACCAGCACACAGAATATACTAACAAATAAGTCAAAGTAACAAAAGCAAAATTACTAAGAAAAAGTCAAAAGTAATAAAACCATACCAATTTCTTAGTCTCCACACCTTTCTGGAAGTGCTCGTTCCATTCCTCAATCTTGTGGCAGCCGAACACTTGTCCCTCCTCAGATGAAGCTGCAGCCATTTCTCACAAATTTCTTAGAAGCAAAAAAATTCAAACAACCAAACAAGCCCTTAACTTTAGCTCCTCGTAAAACTAACGCTGAATGAGAGTGTATTCCCAAGTAGAGACTTTTATATAGGGACAGGGAGGTAGTAAATTACCAAAATGTAACTGATTTTAAGCTTTATTACGAATTAACCATACGCGTCATAGTGTGAACACTTTACTCGGTCGGTCTAAATTTTTTGCAAATATCACATTAAGGGTCGTTTGGTAGTAGATATTGGAAAAAATAATTAGTTATACATCATACTTGGTATTATCATATGTATAAGTAATGCATAGAAAACTATGACATTAGTAATATCAAGGCTATTAATACATGTATTAGTATGGTTAAAGACAAAATTGTCCTTAAAGTCCCTTAAAGCTAAAGAATATGAAGAATATTTTTCTTAAAAATTATGCAATGCATTATTTGTGAAAGATTCCTGTGAAAAGTTTCATTAACACGGAATTCGTGTCGAGTAGAAGACTCACAAGAGGCTGTTGAAACCAGAAGAGGTCTTTATTTTCATTTTTTTTATCCTATGGATTGTTTTATAGCGGTACGATTACGATGCTTGCTCCGAATGGAAGAGAGACAGAAGAAATAAGATAAGTAATTAATTTAGAATTCCCCGTCGCTCATATTCATTACCGTAGGAATTGGGTTCAAGCTTTCCCCAGCCCCTTCTCATCAATGGACGCTTTCGGAACCATACTTCCTACAGCTAACATGTGTCCAGTCCAGCGGGAACGCGCAGCGCAAACGAACCTGAGCTGCTATACCGAATCCCCCGCTGGCCATCGGGGGGGATTCCTTGGATAAAGTGGAAAAATGCTAAGAGAAAATAAAGAGTTAGAAAGTTAGACAAAACAAAAAGGTTTCAAAATAGAATCAATTAGTTTCAATGAGTCATCAACAGACGCAGAAGAAATGGAAAAAATAGGATTTGTGGACTCGCCTCAGGATGGAGGGGAAGCTACTGTGGAAGAAGGCAGTTGTTGAGCAAGTGACATTGGTTGAAGTTCAATATGAATATGCATCATCAACTGGAGAAGAAAGATGAAGATTCCGCTGAAGATGTCGAAGATTTAGAAGAAAGAAAAATAAATTAGATAAAATGAATTGAAAAAAAAAAGAAAAAAGGAATACAAAAAAGGGCATGCTTAACACAGCCTATAGCATAAAGGCATTCGAGCCGCGTCTAAACTAAATGTTGGGCAAGGGCCCGTACTCTCTCTTCTGTGGATACGCTATCCCTTCCGGCTATGGTATGGGGAAGGGGAGGTGAGATCTACTCATTGATTTTATATTAGATGAGCGGCCGATCCCCGCTCTCATTGAGGTCAGGGGGGAAATCACTAAAAAAGAGCCCTCGACCATTGTCTACGGAGTTTTGAAAAATCCAAACATCTCAGAGATAGATAGGAATTTCTCGAACGAACCGCACTCCTGGCTTTTCCTTCGCTCATGTCGCTTGCCGGTCACTCTGATTCTTTATTGGTTGCCAGCCGGTCGCTAGTCCGCCTCACTCTTGATTGGTTTGAAGGCTTCTTTAGCGGCGTGCTCTATACTTCTTCACTACTCGTACAGGGAAGGTGGAAGAAATGAAGTCTCTCTTTTTTTTGGGGGGAGCAGAGCAGTCAAAGAATGCTCAAACTTCCTTCCTGCATGCGCGCCCCCCCAGAATTTTAATACACAACACCAAACAGTAGATAAGAAATAATATCTGCATAACTAATGCTTACATTATTAACACATGCATTACTAATCCATGCATAACTAATACACCTTATTCTGCACTATTCTTATACATCCTACCAATGACCCATAAAGATTGTGGTGAGATAGTTTAAAATATTCTATCATTAATTAGAGATTTCGATTTTTAACGCTAAAAATACAAACAAATTCCAAAAGAGAGTGTTGTTCTTTTAAATGAGCCTTAAGTGGTATAAAATTAAATTACTCATAGTCATAAATTAATATCGAACACCGAAGGAAAAACTAAAAAGAATAAACAAAAAAAAGGATATGCGAGGGAGGAAACACGTGGGCAACAAGAGAAAGAGACAGACAAGATATTAGGCTGGGATTTATTTGAGTAGCGTCACGAATGAGGTTGTGAGTTGTGACGCAGAAAAATACCAGCGAATGTTAATTGTCTCAAACAATTACGACTTTGATGATTTTTAAGGTCAAAATTATTAATTAAATGTCGATTAGTCTTTCATTAAAACTTTGCAAAGCTGTCATTTGTATGATGTATTTCTAGATTATTCCATAATTTCAAGATAATATATGGTTAGTTGAGTTCATGTTTTCATTATCTTATATTATACCGGCCAAGCTCAAACCGACCATCTTAAGAATTTGACAGATTTTACAAGGACAAGTGTAAATGTTGGAGAGAAAAAACAAAGATAAGTGCTATACTTAACGGCCACGCAATAGGCTGTGGCACCACGGCTGCCCTTTCTAGTTTTGATGAACACTGATTCTTGTTCTTTTCTGGGCCCAAACGGCCAAACATAAATGGACGTGTAATTGGGCTAGTATAGCCCATCAATTAATGGTCTGACATGGTCATCGTAGCTAAGAGAACCCTTTAGATGGCAATTAACCAAAATAGTCATCCACCTAATCATTTAAATTAAAATTAGCTGTATGATGTATAATATATGTATAATTTTTATATATATATATATATATATATTATGTATAATTAATGTATAATCTATAAATACTAATTAAAAAAGTAACCATTAAATCTATCCGGCTATATAAGTAATAATCCCTTCTACTTTAAAAACAATTTGGTTTAGCTAACATTTTGATTTCAGGAAATTACATCCAATAAATTTGAAAATGGATGGTCTTGTCTTTTTTATCCTCGCTTGCCCCGTGGAAAAACCTTAAAGCTCAAAAATCAAAAGTTGCTCACGGGCAAGCTTGGAACAACATTATTGATAGCGGTGCTATTGATTAGGGCTGGGCATATATCGGGTATAACCGATAGTCCAAATCACAAAAAGCTTATTGGGGTTTCGATATCGGGTTATTGGATTAATGGTTTGGTAACAGTTTAATATTTTTTCACTATTGGGTTATCGGTTCGGGCCTCGGTTTGTCCAATTTCTTAACGGGTAAACTGATAACCCAGTAAGAATTAGTACTATTTCAATTGTGCTTGGACAACTGTTGAATTACTAATACTCTTGTTGCTCTTGCTATGATTAGACTCTGAAGAAAGACATTGATCTCTTGATTATGGTTTGGCAGGAAACCAAAAATTTATTATTTATGTTCCTGTTAACTTCTATTTCCAGCGAATTGGAGATGAAATGCTTGTGGAGATGTAGCATTAATTTTTGAGATTGCACAAGTCTTGAATTTGTCAAAATGAAGCATGCTTCAAATATTAGTTGTGTCCAGAATGCAGAAATGGGTAGTATACTATATGTGAATTCTTCTCTTTTTTTGCTTTACTCCGGTGAATTGTCTTTTTTCCCCTTAACTCTAGATTGAGTTATCTTATCAGGTAAACCGATAATCGAACCGATAATGGTTAATAACCAATTAACTGATAACCGATAAGCGATATCTTATCAGTTCGGTTATCGATTTATCATATTTATAAATCGATAACCGATATGTAAAATCGATAACATTCACAACCGAACTGAACCGACCGATGCTCACCCTTACTATTGATCACTACTCTGGTATGAGTATTATTTTCTCTTCACTTAACACATCAACATCACTGAGTAAGCTAAAGCTTGCTAATGGCTCTTGTTTACCCTCAAAATCGGATAACAATTAAATTGTAAGTGATTTTACGGGTACACAGATTAATTTGATACAAAGCGGTAAGTTGAGTTGAACAAACAAAGATAAAATGAATTCAAACCACACGAGGAGGATAATTCAAGCCTTAATAAAATATTCACCCTCGATCTGGGCTTGCAATGGCCAATAGTGATTAACAAGAAAAAGAGCTAATAACAGAGAAAATAATAATATATTATCTTGGAATGCGTATTACAAAATGTATGCTATGAATTATCAGACCCCTTTTATATAGTAGGGGAGTCACACTCTAAGTATAATTCTGTAAAAGGTAAAAAAATCTCCTGATTAACTGATTGTTTGTTCCCCATCGATACGTGCCGAGATCCCCGCCGTGATATCCGGCTAGTCACGGATATCACGGTTTTCTGTTGGTCGCGCTTGATTACCCGACAATGTTCTTCGAAGTCATTCAAGGCTAGGACCGATCCCGAACCATGACCCCAATATTCTCGAGGGTGGGCGTTATAACCTCGGACTCTGACTCGATGAGACTTTTGCCTCGAGCTCGGCTCCTTATTATCATGTCTCGAGCTCGGCTTATCATGTCAGGGACCGGAGTGTACCATGAGCCCGATTTTACCTGTATACAGATAGTCCCCTCGTTTCTCAGAGAGTAAATAACGAGAAACGACATGAGCTCCCAATTCCTACTTCGATACGTCATGACAGAAACGACAAAACATCTGAAACGTCTCGTCAATCATATCATAATGGCATTAAATGCATGTCAGTCGCCGGTCGACTGTCGTTGAACTCTTATAAATACCCCATCATTCGTTCATTTTATACTTTACACCAAATCCTCTACCTTCTTACCTCCAAGATTTCACTACTCTTGTAGCATTTTTACCTCCGTTACTCAAGGTTCTTCAGTACTTTGCAAAAAAATTTACTCATCCTACCCAAGGCAACAAGTCTGATCCTTTAACTCTTAATTTTTTCCCCTCTTTCCCAAGCTTTTTCTTCATAACAATGGCAAAAAACTCCAAATCCGTTCCTCAAAAGGATTCTCCTTCTTTTTTGCAGTTTGCCACTGAAGTTGAGGAGACCGGTTCGGGCATGGCCGTTGATGAAATAATACCCGAACCCCTCTTGAAAATGTTCATTCCTGGGGTTTACTCGGTAGCCGATGACTTCAAGGTTGAGAAGCCTTACTCCGTATAGGGTCGGTGTGAGGAGGTATAGAGATACATCTGCTCAATTACCGAAGAGGTCCTCCCTACGGTCCGAAAAGATTGCAACTGGGCCGATAAAGACATAGTGGTCCCCGGCTTCTAGGAGTCCATTACCACCCACGTCGAGGGATATTTGAGTATTTACAATTATCCCTTTACAATGGGACTAGTGGACCTAGTCATCATAGATTTCTGTAAGAGATACGCGATATGCCTCAGTCAAATTCATTCTTCACTGTGGAGGATTATGATCCTCCTTCATTTTTTGTGAACAAAATCGACTCCTGTCAGTTTACTATGGATCACCTACTCCGGCTGTACAATCCCCGAATATTCTGAAGGGGGCTGATAAAGTGTGTGTGTGGGCCAATAAAACCCCATTCTCAGGTATCTATGAGGATCGAGATCGAGGCTAGCAAGGTCGTTTTGTCCAGGTGATGACTTCGGACTTGACTCCGGCCGAATAAAGGACATTCCCTGAGAAGTGGAATGTGTCACGTAAGTAAAACTTTCCTTCGAATGTTTATGTTCACTTCTCTTTTCCTTATTGGTATTCATGGTGGTGCAGCAGTCGTTCGAGTCCCAAATGTTGTCCCTCGACTTAAGGAGTGGGTCGAAGGTATCGTTTCACAGATTCCCTACTCTGAATGCTCGTGGAACAAACTTTCAAAGGGTCGTTAGGAGGCCCGTTCCCATGGTAAGATTCCTTTCCTGAGTAGGTAGTGTTAGGCTTCTTCTTTTAACATCAAGTCTTTATTTCCTTTAATTTCTCTTGCAGGTTTGCCTAAGGACATCGAGCTTCAGCCTCCAATCGGTGGCGAGGACTTTCCTGTTGAGTCTCTTACTCCGGGGCAGGCCGTAGAGAGGAAAAAGAGGAGGGCTCTGAGTTTACATAGCTCGGAGAAAAAGAAACCAAGGAGAAGGCTAGTGCACAAGCCGAAGGAAAACACCAGCTCCCGAGCACCAGCTTCGGACTTGCTTTATCTGCTTAGGGATGAGTCCGAGGGGGAAAATACTTTTGTGGCTCGCATGTCGTCTCCCCTCGGAGAGTAGTGGGACATTGAACCTGAGATCCACGAGGCCGATCTTCCTCAAGCTAGGAAGGTCGATAAGGAGGCCAAGGCTGAGGCTTTCCAGGATGCGAACAATGCCCTGAAGGAAGCACTCGGTGTGATAGACATCACCGAATCATCCTCGTTTACCGAGTCTATGTACAATGAGGCCCAAACGATGAAAGAATGACCCAACGAGAGGGACCACAGGGCAGACGATCCCCTCCACTGCTTTTTTGACGGCGTGGATCATGCTGCCATGGAGGTTGCCACCAGGTTAGGCGACTTAGAGGTACCGAGGAAAATTTCATCCTCGGAGGAAGGTGGGCTTATCTCAAGCCTAAGACTAGTCAACCAGTTCCCTACCCCGAGTGCGGATCCTGGTCGGAAGCGGTAAATAATCATTACCGTCCTGGAGGATGATTGGGTGTTTCCGCCCATGTTGGGGTAGCTATTAACCTCTAGTGCCTGGTAACCGAAGAAGACCAGACAAAAATTAATGAGGTGGATACCCCATACTTGTTCAACGAAGCACAACAGGCGCTAAACTGGGTAAGGTGTTACCAAAATATTCCATTTTTCAGCTTCAGTTTCTCGGGGATCCTAATATTTCTTCTCATATTTTCAGGCCTCGGCGCTTCACCATGAAACCTTCCTCTGGTATCAAGATGAGCTCAGTCAACTCGAGGCCGAAGTTAAATAGCTCGCCGAGAAGAGAGACATGTCCAAACTTCTCAGCGAGTAACGTGAAGGAGAGGCTAAGAGGCTTCGAGCTGAGTTGGACGTGGTTCGAAAAGAACACACCGACTTGGTGGAACAAGTAAAAATCTTTGAAGTTAGTGATGATGAGCTAGACACGGTGACCAATGGTCAAAACCCACAAGTCCCACAGAAGGTTGATCAGATCGACCAACTCTGAGCCGAGATGGATGTAATCAAGGTCTAAGCCAAAGAGTGAAAATGCAAGATGGACTGTTTGGCCTCGTAAAAGGAAACTGCTCGGATGCAATTGGCCTTGGCGGAGGCTCAACTTCGAGCGATGAGGGGGAAGGCTGAGGCACGGTCCCAGAAAATTGAGGAGCTCTAGTCTCAACTGAGCTCGACTATTGTCGATGGGGAGACCCTCGCCAAGGAGCTTAAAGCAACCAAGTCGGTGACTAAAATAACCAATTCCGATGATGAGATAGTTGCCCAGTACAAAGCTGATGCAGAGGCAGCCCAGGACCGCCTGAAATATATTTCCGAATATGTGAAATGGCAGTCCCGAAAGGAGGCACTTTAGGAGGTTCATGCCCGAGGGTTTTGATTTATTGGCCGAGATCGAAAATGCTACGGGGATCGAGGTTGAGGCCAAGAAGTTAGCATATCCCGAAGATGAAGAAGACTCCAAGGGTTCCGACGGATTCAGGGGCATAGAACACGTCGATGGTCCCGATGACGAAGCTGGCTCTTCTGCGTTTTTGCATTTTTGTACTTTCTGTTGAGGTCGTTTGGCTTCTGTAAAGATCTTTATATATATATATATATATATATATATATATATATATATATATATATATAAGGCTCTTTTTCCCTCCGACGGTTTTTAAGCTTGTTTCCTTTTTCTCTTTTCTTTATGATGACAAAGATATCAAATGCCTTAGAACGTAATGATTAGGTTTTGATTGGAGGTCCGAACAAGCCTTGTTTTTATATTATTTTGCTTAAGACTCGTGGGGGGCTCAGCACGACCGGAAGCTTTCACCAAAGTACTTTGAATTTTTTAAATTACAATTTACCGAGGGTAGCCTTTTAAACTGATTTAGAAATTTTGAAGGCCTTATATTTTGGTTATGGGTCTCAGATATATCCGAGCCATTTTGGGACGGTCGTAGCCTTTTTAGTTTGGGTGTTTCCCAATGGGCTTGTTACCCCGAGTCATCCGGGCTTACCCAAGACAACCGTCCCCGAATGGGGATGGCTGTAACCTTTAAAGTTCGGGCACTGCCTATAGCCCAAGCCGGGGAGCGCGAACGGCGCTTAACCGAGTGAACTCGGCCAAGCAAGCCTGTTAGACACTTTTTACCCAACTCACTTACGATCAAGAGAAGGCATGTTTTCATTAATTAGACAATAGGAAGATCATATATATACATTACTAAATAATTTCATTGGAAGATCATGAATACAATACTAAATCATTTCATTAGTTACATCATTGTTAAGTTTCAAAATATACACATTCTTATGATTCGAGTAGAACAAGAGATCAAAACACAACATAATCTATTTGACTTTTATAACACCCATATACAACCCACATAGTATCTACGGAGCCTCTAAATTGATACAAAAGAGTACTACAAAAGTGTCGGCAACAAGGCTCTAGCTATACCTCAAGTACAATACATAAGGGACAAAAGATACACAACCCCGAAATGAAATGGGGCTCACTGAGACTGCTGGGAGGAGGATTTACTGCTAACGCTGATCAATACTGCCTGCTATGGAACTACCTGTATCCATTTAAGACACAACATCTCCGACAAAAGGGACGTTAGTACTGTTGAATGGTACTAGTATGTATAACTAAACACCATCTCATTAGAATGAATAATAATACAAGAAGGAGATAATCATAAAATCAATAAAAGTCTTAAACAACACCATAACATCAAATTAAGAGTCACATAAGTTTTCAAGCAAATTTTCATAGCTTTAGGTTGGGACATCTTTAATATTGATACGCCATCATCCACAATACTACCGCATTCTTACGTGGAGTCCGATCACGATCCGATCGACTAGGTCGTCTCATTTGAGACATCAACCATAATCACAATTTTATTCTCAAATTCCAGTTTCAATTTCTAGCACAATTACCACCATGTGTACGACATGGTATCCGATCACGGCCGGATCGGCTAGGCCGTCTCGCCCGAGACATTACCATTTTTTATCAATCATTTCATTACATACTTCTTTCATGTCTTTCAGTTCATCGGTACTAGTGGCCACAATTTTTATATCATACTTTGAACTTGGTCGCATTTTATAATTCAAGTTCTTTTCCACATTCCATATTACTATCATATTAACAATAACAAGGCCTTTCATTCAATATTTTTATCACACACGTGAGCAATTTAAAATCTAAGGCACATAGAGGCTCTCACACAATTTGGCATAACATTCTTTATTTGAATTTGATTTGAAATCTAGGCATTTGTAGCACATGAAGTCTAGGCATTTGTAGCATATATCCCATATTTTTAACACATCCTTAATTGATAATATGATATGATGAAAGCACGGGAACGCATATTGCACATATATTTTTCAGCAGGCATATTCGGAATAGCAATTTATATAACGATCAATTTGGGGACTTACACCGATTGCATGAACGACAAGGGGTTTGATTCTAAGAAGACGGGGTTTTATCCATACATACCTCAATTGAGCTTCTTTAAACTCTACAATTATCTGGAACTCTTAGCAACCTTAATCTATTTTAGCAATATAACAAATTGAATAAAAAATTAGGAAAACGTTCATGGTTCTAGCTCATTTGAGCATTTAATCAAACACTAAGTGTGTATTAAGGTTTCACGGTCCTTTATATGTAAGGTTTCATCATCCCACAATGATTCATCACCATTTTTAGCTCACATTCCCCCTACACTATTTTATCGCACACGCATGCAAGATAAACAGCTCTCATACCCATGAACCATCATATTAATTGCTCATTTTCTATTTAAATTGTGAAATTTTGGGGCTAGGGTATAAATTCTTAGCTTTAGGATGAAGACCTAGGTTGCTTTCCTTGATAGTCTTCAAAGTTTTAAGCAAGAATTGAAGAGTAGTTGATAAAGATCACTTTCCCACTCTAGGGCTCTTCCTCTCACTCTATAGTATCAGAAAATGAGCTCACAATAGACTACGGCATATGTTTTATCGACATGGGATCAGGTTTAAAAATTAGAAATTAGGAGCCCCGACACAGATCTGCGGTCCGCAAAATGGGCCGCACAAAGGCCCTCAAGAACTGGAATTTTTTGCTTCGGTCTACGACCAGTCTGTAGTCCACAGACCTGTTCTGCGATCGCATAATGTGCCGCAAAACCATCATTTGAGAAATCTTGAGGCTAGATATCTGATTAAAGTGCGGCCCGCAAAATAGTTTTGCGGTCGCATAATGGGCTGCAAAAGTGACATAAAAATGGCCCAAATGACTGCCTCACTCTACGGCCATTCAGCTCCCGTAGAGTGATTTTGCGACCGCATAGTGGGCTGCAGAAATGCCTTATTCTTCCAACATTTCTTTAACTCCTCGGTGCACTATTTAACCCAAAAAATCTGTACCGCGACTTTTAACACATAAGCCTAACTCGACACTACAAAATTCTGGGTTTTTAAGCAAAAATTTACGGGGCCTTAAATCTTCCCCTACTTAATATCATTCGTCCTCGAATGAGGATCAAGGCCCACTATAAGCAACTTGTGCAGCTCGATTTTCATGCTACACACCAGCATCCCCAAATTTTGCTAACTCCCTAAATTTTCAAAAATTTCGCAGAGTTTCCTTTGTAACTAGGCCTATCTACTTGTCATAGAGCCCCAGAAATATACCTTACAAGTACATGCACAACCCAATGGCGTAACAAAACTCATAACAATACCAATAGTGGCCTTATAAGCAACATCTAATCAAAAGGAACACCTTTACATTAACTAAACAAGTGATACAAAATTTATAGGAAACAACTTCATAGAAACTATTACATGGCTATTCAAACAAATGAGGGTACTTCTTTTTCATTTCTTCCTCGGCTTCCCAAGTAGCCTCTTGAACCTGCTGGTTTCGTCATAGCACTTTCACGAAGGCAATTTTTTTGTTTCTCAACTTTCAGACTTGCCTATCAAGAATGACAACTGGAATTTCTTCATATGACAGTTCTTCATTAGCTTCAATAGTCTTGACTGGCACGATAAGCGACGAATCTCTAACTACATTCTTCAACATAAACACATGAAATACTAGGTGCACTAATGACATCTCAGGTGGTAGCTCAAGCTTGTACGCCACCTGACCAATCCTTTGAATGATTTTGTACGACTCGACATACCTCAGACTTAATTTTTCTTTCTTTCCAAACCGCATTATACCCTTCATGGGGGAAACCTTCAAGAACCCGAGTCTCTGCGATGAACATCTGTATAGGATTTTTGATGACTCTAAGCAGTTTTCAACCGCTCCTTTATGTTCTTAACCTTCTCCATGGCCTGATGCACGAGGTCTGGCCCTATCAACACAGCTTCCCCAATCTCGAACCACCCAATGGGAGATCTACATCTCCTACCATACAATGCCTCAAATGGTGCCATCTGAATACTAGCATGGAGGTGCTATTATAAGTAAATTCTATGAGTGGAAAATGATCATCCAGCTACCTTTGAAGTCAATAACGTAGGCATGCAACATGTTCTCAAGTGTCTAAATAGTCCGCTTTGCTTGCCCGTCGGTATGTGGATGGAAGGTTGTGCTAAGATTTAACTGAGTACCCAAACCTTGCTGAAATTTCTTCCAAAAATTGGCCATGAATTGAGCCCCTCGATCAGATATGATGGAAACTAGAGTGCCATGAAGCCTGACTATTTCCGTGATATATAATTGAGCATATTGTTCCTCTGTGTCAGTAGATTTAACTGGCAAGAAGTGTACTGCCTTTGTGAGTTGATCCACAATAACCCAAATTGAGTCAAACTTGTGCGGAGTGCGCGGTAGTCCTACCACAAAGTCCATATTAATCATTTCCCACTTCCACATTGAAATTTCTATATTTTGTGCCAACCCACCGGGCTTTTGATGTTTGTCCTTCACTTGCTGACAGTTTGGACATTTTGCCACAAAGTCCGCCATATTCCTCTTCATGTCATTCCACCAATAGACTTCCTTGAGATCATGATACATTTTTGTAGAACCTGGGTGCACGGAATACCTAGAAGTGTGAGCCTTGGCATGATCCTTTCCCGGAGACCATCTACATTCGGAACACATAGCCGCCCTTGGTAACTTAGTGTACCATCATTCATGCCAAGAGTAAAAGTCATAGTCTTATTTTTATGAATCCCTTCCTTCAGTTGTACCAACAATGGATCGTTGTATTACTTCTCCTTCACCTCCGCCACAAGCGATGATTTAGCCCTATTATGCACAATCACCCCTCCTTCACTAGAGTCTGCAAGACGAACTCGTAAACTAGCCAACCGATAAAGCTCCATAGCCAACAACCTTTGATATTCCTCAAAGTGAGCCAAACTTCCTATAGATTTTCGGCTAAGAGTATCCACCATAACATTAGCTTTCCCCAGATGATATAAAATATCGATGTTGTAATCCTTGAGCAACTCAAGCCATCTTCTCTGCCTCAAATTCAATTCTTTCTATTTGAAAATATATTGAAGGCTCTTATAGTCAGTGAATATGTCCACATGGACTCCATACTAATAATGACGCCAAATCTTCAATGCAAATACCATCGCCGCAAGTTTTAAATCATGTGTTGGATAGTTCTTTTCATGATTCTTAAGTTGCATAGAAGCATAAGCTATAACCTTACCATGTTGCATTAATACACACCCAAGCCCGATCCTTGAAGCATCGCAATATACCACAAACCCATTTGTGCCCTCTGGCAGGGTTAACACCAGCGTCGTAGTCAATCTTGATTTCAACTCCATGAAGCTCCTTTCACAAGTATCAGACCATTGTAACTTAACCGTTTTCTGCATCAATTTAGTCAATGGAGAGTTAAAAGTAGAAAACCCCTTCACAAACTTCCGGCAATACCCTGTTAAGCCCAAGAAACTGCTAATCTCTATTGGAGTTGTAGGTCTAGGTCAATTTAGTCTATTGGAGTAAAACCCCTTCAATTCATTGGGCCAGAAACAAAGCTTAATAATTGGAAAGCCACTCCTCTCCCCATTCGAAAGGAGTCTTGGTAGTTTATTTTGATTTTCTTTCAGTTTGTTTGGGTTACCTCAGGGTTGTAATCCCAATGCTTATCTTACAGTTTGTTTGAAGTGTGCAAACCTTGTTATCTTTCAGCATCCAATAAAATACAGTTTCCTTTATCATTCCTGATAGTTTTCTTTTTCCCTTTCTTCTTTTTACAGTTCTTTTTACGCTGGCTCTAATGATATGGTATGCATGAGGAATCCTTAGCCCAGTCTTAAAAATCAATCTGGTTCCGAAGTAATAATTCAAGAAATATATTGTGATTATGAATCAGATATGATGAAGATGAGGTTTTTGAAGAGATTAGTAAAGAGTTAATTCACTTTGAGGAAAAAAACAAACCTAACTTGAGTGATACCGAGGACATCAATATAGGGGACACGAGTAATATCCGGAAAACTAAAATAAGTGTCCATCTCGAACCAAAGATCCGAGAAGAGTTAATTAAAGCACTCATAGAATTCAAAGATGTTTTTGTATGGTTATATGATGACATGCCGGTCTGAGCACTGATTTAGTGGTTCACAAATTGCCCACCAATCCAACAGTGCCTCCTGTCAAGCAGAGGTTGAGAAAATTCAAGCCTGATATGAGTGTGAAAATTAAGGAAGAAATTACCAAACAGTTGGAAGCAAAGGTCATTCGAGTCACTCGATATCCTGTTTGGTTAGCTAATATCGTTCCTGTGCCAAAGAAAGACGGCAAAATTAGAGTATGCGTCGATTACCGCAATCTCAACAAAGCAAGTACGAAGGATAATTTCCCATTACCCAATATCCATATTTTGATCGGTAATTGTGCCAAGCATGATATAGGATCTTTCGTGGATTGTTATGCCGGGTATCATCAAATTCTAATGGATGAAGAGGATGCAGAAAAGACAGCATTCATCACACCATGGGGAACTTATTGCTACCGGGTAATGCCATTCGGTTTGAAGAACGCCGGAGCAACCTACATGAGAGCAATGACCACGGTGTTTCATGATATGATACACAAGGAGATTGAGGTATACGTGGACGATGTGATCATAAAATCAAAGCATCAGGCCGACCACGTTGGGGATTTGAGGAAATTCTTCTTAAGACTTCGCAGGTACAACCTTAAGCTTAACCCTGCCAAATGTGCATTTGGAGTTCCATCTGGAAAGTTGCTGGGATTTATAGTCAGTCGGCGAGGCATCGAGCTAGATCCATCAAAAATCAAAGCCATCCAAGAACTTCCACCTCCAAGGAACAAAACTGAAGTAATGAGTTTGTTGGGAAGGTTAAATTACATCAGCAGGTTTATTGCTCAGCTTACAACAACCTGTGAGCCAATTTTTAAATTGTTGAAAAAGGATGTTGCGGTCAAATGGACCGATGAGTGTCAAGAAGCGTTTGATAAGATAAAAGGATACCTGTCAAACCCACCCGTGTTGGTCCCGCCAGAACCAGGAAGACCTTTGATTCTTTACTTGACGGTCTTGACAGCTGCAATCTATTGAGGATCAACCTTAATTCCTTTTTAGAGACGACATGACCCAGGAATGTAACAGATTCAAGCCAAAATTCACATTTTTAAAACTTTACATATAATTGGTGCCAATGAAGAGTCTGCAAAACTGCCCTAAGATGATCGGCATGGTCCTCTCGACTTCGATAATACATAAGAATGTCGTCAATGAACACTATCACAAATGAGTCAAGAAAAGGCTTAAAGGCTCGATTCATAAGATCCATGAAAGCTGCCAGGGCATTTGTTAGCCCAAAAGAGATTACCAGAAATTCAAAGTGCTCATATCGGTTCCTGAAAGCTATTTACTGAATATCCTGCTCCCTTATCTTCAATTGGTGATACCATAGCACCATGTAACTGATCAAACAAATCATCTATCCTTAGTAGCGGGTACTTATTTTTTATTGTGACCTTGTTGAGCTACCGATAGTCAATACATATCCGTAGCGATCCATCTTTCTTTCTCACAAAGAGAACCGGTGTGCCCCAAGGTGACACACTCGGTCGGATAAAACCTTTCTCTAACAAATCATTCAATCGTTCCTTTAGCTCCTTCAATTCTGCTAGTGCCATTCTGTAAGGTGGAATAGATATAGGCTGCGTGTCTGGCATCATGTCAATCCCAAAATCAATCTCCCTATCTGGCAGAATCATAAGGAGATCATCTGGAAAGATATCCGAAAATTCATTCACAACTGGCACAGACTCAAGTGTAGGTGCCTCAGCATCGGTGTCCATGACCTGAACCAAATGATAGATACACCCCTTGTTAATCATTTTCGTGGCCTTAAGGTAAGCAATAAACCTGCATTTTGGCACCACATTATCCCTCTTCCATTCAACAACTGGCTCATTAGGAAATTCAAGCCTCATAGTTCTAGTTCGACAATCAAGCTTGGAAAAACTTGAATAAAGCCAATCCATCCCCATTATTATATCAAAATCAACCATCCCTAACTCGATGATATCGGCCATGGTATCCCGTCCACGTACCGTGACAACACAATCTCTATAAACCTGTGTGGCCATAATAAAGTTACCAATTGGAGTAGATATAGAGAATGACTCATGAATTTGTTCCGGTTCTATCCAAAATTCCATAGCAACATAAGGAGTAACATAGGACAAGGTGGAACCAGGATCAATAAGGGCATACACATCATAAGATGGACAGTCAGTATACTTGTGACAACATCCAGAGAAGCCTCTGTACTCTAGCAACCACTCATAGCGTAGAAATGGTTGGGTCCTCCCGAACTCTGTGCACTAACCCTAGCTTCACTACGTCCTACGCGTGCTGGAGTGCCTCGAGATAGAGAAGGTGCTGAAGATGTAGCAGCTGCAGGACTAGATAGTTGTGTTGTGCCCTTGCCCGCATCCTGGCGGGGCAAACGACACTCCCTCTGAATATGACCCCTCAATCCACACCCGTAGCATATGGGTAGGTCCATGTAGAAAATCCCAAGTGCATGTTCCCACACCTGGGGCATGGGGGCCTCCGTTGCTCCTGACCGACCCTGCTGGTGGGGTCCCCTATTGCCCTGACTAGGCCTGAAACGACTCCACTACTGCTGCTGACTGGGCCTTGATGGCTATGCATTTGCTGAAGACTGAGCAATAAATTTAGATGGCCCTGATGAGCCTTCCCTAAAAGCTGATCTTCCCCTACTAAATGACTTCCCGAAGTTGCTCGACCGGGCTTTACTACTACCCTCTCGCTCCATCCTGTTCTTTAACTTATGGTTCTCTGTGGCCTGAGAAAAGCCACCATCTTCCCATAGTTCATATCAGAATTTAAGGTAGCTATAGAAGCCTCATTAATAACCAAAGAACTAAGGCCACATTGGCCTCCATAGTGGGCAACATATGAATAGCATACTTGGATAGGCGTGCGAACTCATGTGGTACTCCCGCACACTCATGCTACCTTTTTTTTAGGTTCTTAAACTCAGCTGCACGGGCTACTTTTGTCTCGGCAGGCAGGAAATGATCCATGAAGGCGTCAACAAACTCACTCTACCTTGCTAGAGGGCTCCCCTCCTCACGGGAGTCCTTCCACAACTCAAACCAAGAATAGGCCATCCCTTTCAGGTGATAGGAGGCCAACTCCACTCCCTCAGTCTCAGTAGAACGCATAACTCTAAGAGTCTTGTGCATATCATCAATAAAATCCAGGGGGTCCTCCTCGGGATTGGCACCCGTGAACACTGGAGGATCTAACTGAAGGAATTTGTTTACCCTGGAACTAGCAGAATCCCCTTGCTAGCTCGAAGAAGTAGGTGCAACATTAGATCTCTGGGCCTGGGAAGCCACTATCTGAGCCAACATTTGTATGGCTCCCCTAAGATCCCCAACAGAAACACCGGGACCAGAAGCTGGGGCTGGAGGTGGAACTGAAATGTCAGTTGGAGGGATCGTCGTACCCTCAGCAGATATAGGAACTGGTGTAGTGGAATCAGGCAGTGTAGTAGTCGGGGGAATATCCTCACCCTTAGGTTCTTGATTGAGGCCGACCCTGCACAACTATTGAGTAGCGAGAGAGGTCGAAGCAGCTCTTACTCGATTAAGGTCGGGATCGATTTCCACAGGGAGCTAGAAGTTGGAGTCAATGTCTATCTAAAGTGGAGTTATGTATTTGCTCTTAATTGCACTTCTAAACATTTTGGGTTTTGATTTACTTCTAATTGTATAGAACTACAATGATCAATTAAACTAAAATAAGCTAACATTAAACTATTGCGAGTTGTTCAAATGATTAAAAGGCACTAGGGTAGTGACTTTCGCTTAGGTGGTTTATTGACGTATACTTGAGTCTAAGGCATGATTGTCACATTTGGGGAGTATGATATAATCATTGCATAATTCTACTCACTCTACACATCTCGGTAGTTCGAGTGGTTTTGCCCGAATTGACTTTCTCAAGATCAATTGGATATGCAAATTTGCACAAGCAATCAAGGTTCAAGTCGAGTATTACTATCTCTAGGTTAAACCCTTTAATTGGGGCTATCAATATCTTGAGTACGCCCCAATTCCTTGTTGGACCAATTTCAGAGATTTGGGCTCTCTTTCTCAAGAAGAGCCAAAGTCACTTAAACACAAACTAGTGTTTGCAACCACTAATTCAACAATTAAATATGAAATTAGTCCAAATATCAAACACCCATAATCAATCAAGCCCTAAAACACAAGACTCATCAATTACCCACACCATGGTTGAGCCACAACCCTAGCTTATGGGTTTAGCTACTCATAATTAGAGAAGAAAACAAAGAAATAGATGAAGAAAAACTCATATTAATTAATTACAAAAATAAACATGAAGATTCTCAAAACAACTAAAAATATCGAAGTTACGAGCACAACCTTCAGTAAAAACTCTCTGATAACCTAAAAATAGGAAAAGAAGCTATTTATACTAAGCTGAAAAATCTAGACAAAAATACTCCCGCAGGGCTAGTGCGGACCGCACAAAATTACGTGTGGCCGCACTAAGGCTCTTGACTTAAAAATTTGCTCTCTGAACTTGGGCAATGCGGACCGCACAAAATCGAGTGCGGCCGCGGTGGCTTCTAGTGCGGTCCGTATGAAATGGACCATGGACCGCATTGGGCTTCATCCTCCAAAATGGCAACTCTCTGAAATCTGGCCTCTGCGGACCGCGTTAAATCGAGTGCGGCCGCAGTGACTCCAATACGGACCGCATAAAAGTAAGTGCGGTTGCATTGGTCCTATTTTCCTGAGTTGCATACTCTCTGAACTTCACTTGTGCAAACCGCATAGAATGGTGTACGGCTGCACTAGCCCTGTTTGACTGAGCTTTGCCTTGTGTTGGTACTTGTGCAAGTTTCACTCCTTTTTGAGCTGGTTTTTGACATCTTGTCACCTTGTTGATCAAACCTGCAATCAAGCATAACTTGTGAGCCTTTTGGGACTATTTTGTACACATTTCTAATCAAAACTTAAGCATGAAGGAGTGTAAAATGCATCAAATTCCTAGTTATCAACTAACCCCAACTTAAGCTTTTGCTTGTCCTCAAGCAAACAAAGTAAGACCCACCCCTTAAGAGACATTCCAAGAAAATTCAACTGTCCTAAAGTGACCTCATCTAGCATCAATTGGGACTAACAATTACCCTCAATACAAATGAATCACTAACAACATTTACTCTTTTAAACACCATGGATTAAGTGCGACGCAAGAGAATCAAGAGTTGACTCAACACATCAAAGAACTCTTTCTATTACTTTAGTCATTGTGGAACCCAAACTCACACATCCTCAGCATCTCCCTAAGTAAACATCACCTTTAGAATAGTGGCACTCAGAACGAGGTTAATGGAAATTCACTCATCTCTCTCAAAGAAAAGTCACAAGTCCGGCTCTAAGTACCATATGCTTTCCCCTCATGTGAGTCACCACTAATGTAAGTTTCATTCAACTAGAGATCATATAGGGCTTTTGTGGAGATATTGTGAAGGCTTTTGGTTCCAGGTGGGGAATGTTTGGTCTAAGTAGGTTTCATCTTCCCTTAAACACTTCTTTTGTTTCATTTCGGCACACATTCACTTGACTTTTTGAGTCTTTTCACTTCTTTCTAAGGGGTTAGAGAGACACACTGTCACTCTTTATTATACATTTCAAATCTTTTCTCCTTTCTCAATTTTCCACACCTTTCATTCTTTGCTTTTCTTGAATCCCTTTTATTCATTTCTACATTGAACATTCTTTTTATCTTTTTGCTTTTCTTTTTTTTCATTGCCTTTCCTTTTCTTCATTTTGTACCTTTTACCACTTTGTTGCAATCCTCGTCTCTCCCCCCAAACTTATACTCTTTCCTTGTGCTAAGGAAAGATTGGGTTCCAAGAGAGGGTATCTTTTAGAACGGGTAAAGGCTTGTATTATGGTTTTTGAAGGAAAAAGATCTAAGGCTCAAAAGGGTTGACTAGGGATTTTATCATTGGTAGGCTATGGAAGTGTTCAAGCTATCATTTGGATCAAGGAGAGCCTATAATCATGTCTCAAGTCAAAATTCACTTAGGATTTCACCTCAACAAACATTCAGGGCAAGTTCTAGACCAATGGCTCGGGACTAAGACTTGCAATGAAATTTCTCGCCACACAAGCTATGGTATCACTAAATACATGGAGTCGGGGGACACAACGACCTTAGATAAGATTTGAGCAAACAATGGTCTCGAAAAACCACTTGATGATTATCAGTCAACACAAAAGTCTCAAGGTCACGACTTTCACCATCCTAAACACAACAATTTATTTTTGACCATGAGATCAAAGGCAAATGTGCTAGGCCTAAGTAAAACTTTGCTTGAGGCACCCTTACCGCTAGCTACTATGGGAACTGTGGAGGCGGAGGTGCCGATTGAGCTGCTACTGTAGAAGTAAGGACAAACAACTTAGAGGAAATTGTCTGTATCTAGTTGTTGATAGTGAGAAGAGTCTGGCTTAGACGGTGTGCAGTTACTGGGTGGGCAGGGGTGTGGGGTATGTCTGGTGCTGCTGAAGTGGATGGACCAAGGAGCATGTCCACTAAGGTGGAAGCAGGCTGAGTAGGAGCCACTTCCACTACTGGCTCTTTAGATTGGCCAATTGGAGCAGTGGTTGTTCCCTTGTAGTTCTTGCTTTTAGGGTTGTCATCACCCTGCATGTTGTACCACGAGAACGGGGCCTTTGATTTCACTTTGATATCAAATGGCCCCTTTTCTACCTTTAGGTCCATGAAGTACATGGTTAAGAAGTTGGGGAAGGGGTAGTTTCTATCACCTTCACTGACTACCTGCGTAATCACCCAAAACATCACATTCCCGACGTTAATCGGGTACCCCGCCATAATTGATGCTACCAGTACTGCCCGATAAAGAGGAAGTGAGTTGTCATGGGTAGTGGGGTCCAGTCTGCTGCACACGAATGTTTCCCACCCCTTAGCCTCGAAATTCAAACTTCTCCTTAAGATCTCCACTCCCGCATTCAACCAATCGGGGGTGGTACTTGGGATTACCAGATACTGTTCCAACCAAGGACGGACCTCCTCACCTAATTCCATCTTTGCCAGATACAGTGTTTCATCCTCTTCATCGAAGCCCAAGTAGTCATTTATTGCTTTCCCATCAAATAGTACTTTCAAATTTCCGTACCTTGGTCACTTTGGTGCCCTTTTTGATGTGGGCAACATTGGTGTAGAATTCCTTGACCAGGTGCTCATTTGCATCCTCACAGCTGTTTAAGAAGTACTCCCAACCCACTCTCTCCCTAAACTGCCTTCTCACATTGGGGTTGTGAGGCAATAGGTCTCTATCCACAAAACTCCGCTCTGGAATCAATTTCCTCATAGGCCACCATTCTCTGAACTTATGATAGGCCACCTCACTCACAAACCGGGGTTGCGACACCTCCGGTTTTCTAGTTCTAGCAATTCCTCCCACCTGAGGTTCACCCCCTTCTCTTACTACATCTTCTTCTCCTACTGCACCCTCTCCGAATAATAAAGTTATGGGAGAGGTGGAGTATTCATCCCCATTGCCTTCAACTGAGCCCTCAGACGACCCAGAAGATACATTTACAGACGTTGGGGCGGCGAGGGAAGGTGGATGAGTGTCTCTTAGTCTGTTTCTCTCCAGCCAGTCAGGGATATACTCTGGGATTGAGTCTAAAGATATATCCCGAGAGGGCTCGTATTCACTCCCAGACTGGTCAATGGCCCTATCCGCAGCTTTAATGAGCTTCCTTGTGTTTTTAATGTTTTGTCGGGCATGGGGAGTCAATCTTAGCATCTTCTGTTTCCCTTCCCAGGAGGATTCTCCTCTACCAGCTTGTTTAGAACCCTTGCCTATTTGTTTCACCATTGTCTGCAAACATCAGTCATTAAGCTTGTTAGTATCCAGAAAGACAGTGAAGTTCACAGTTGCAGGAAATAAAATATTGCAGATAGTATCAAATGTTGCAGAGTGTAGATCGCACAAAAAGTAGTGCGGCCGCACTGAGGCCAATGCGGACCGCACAAAATGCCAATGCGGTCCGAATTGAGGCACCATGGACCGCACAAAATGCAATGCGGTCGCTGTCCTCAATGATCAGGCTTCATGACTTTTAGCAATACGGTCCGCACAAAATTTCATTGCGGACCGTACAATTTCCACCGCGGTCTGCTTTGAGTGCCTAGTCACAGCACTAACTTAGGGTTCAAGATAATTTGACTTTAAGTCCAATTTTACACCTAATATAGGGACCCTAAGTGTTTGTTTAATCATTTAGCTACCTAAGTCTACTTTAAACAAGAAAATAACTAACCTAATCCTACCAAATTGAAAGAAATACGGGAAGAACATGATAAAAGCTAAGGAAACAAAAATTAAAAGACAATAACAAAATCACACAATTAAAAAAGAAGTAAAATTTACTAGATGTGAAAAGTACTGATGATTAATCGAGGATATGCAGATGAATTTGTGCAAGATTAGTGATGAACAGTGATTTGTTAGGGTTCTAAGAATGAAAAGTTCGAAAAGTGTAAAAGGAGGGTCTCAGGCCCTATTTATAGAAAAGGTCCTGGGGCATAGCTTACCAACCCAATGCGGACCGCACAAAATGAAATGCGGTCCGTATCACACAGCCTTAGACAAAGTTTGAGAAGGCAACCTACTGCGGTCCGCACAAAATGCTTTGCGGCCACAGTGGTCCACCGCGGACCGCACAAAATGTAATGTGGTCGCGGTGGCAAACTTCAGAGAGTTGGTATTTTCATCCATCATCAGTGTGGTCCGCACTAATTTTGTGACCCCCTCACTGAGTTCTTTGCGGCCGCACATAATGTAGTGCGGTCCGCATTGAAAACTTCAGAGACTTGAATAATTTTTCCACCATGTCCTACACTGCATCAACACAAACCTGTAACATCTCACAACCAGTCAGTCCAAAAATAAATCCTATCCTACAATAAAAATCAAAGAAAAATAAGAAGAAAAACACATGGGTTGCCTCCCAAGAAGCGCCTGATGTAAGGTCGCGGCACAACGTAGGTTACCATCAAATCATTTGAGATGAAGAAGTACCACCACGTGGCTGTCATCAATTTTTCCCAAGTAGTGCTTGACCCTATGCCCATTCACTCTGAAGACTTCCCATTTTTATTTTTTAAATCAATTGCACCAAACGGGGTCACACACACCACTTCAAAAGGTCCACTCCATTTTGACTTAAGCTTTCTCGGAAATAGACGTAATCGAGAGTTGAACAAGAGAACCAAATCACCCACTTTGAACTCCTTGCTACGAGCATATTTATCAAAAAGGTATTTCATCTTGTCCTTGTACAAGGAATAACTAGAGTAGGCATGGAATCAGAATTCATCAGGTTCATTGAGTTGCTCCACACGAAGATTGACTGCAACATCCCATTCAAGATTTAGCTTCCTCAAAGCCCACATGGCCTTGTACTCTAACTCAACCGGTAGATGGCAAACTTTCCCGAACACCAACCAATATGGAGACATGTCAATCAAAGTCTTGTAAGCAGTCCTATAAGCCCATAGAGCATCATCCAACTTCTTTGACCAATCGGTCCTATTAGCATTGACCGTCTTTGACAATATGCTTTTGATTTCCCTGTTGGAGACTTCAACTTGACCACTTGCTTGAGGATGATAGGGAGTAGAAACTTTGTGATTGACACCATACTTTGCAAGCAAAGTGTCAAAAGGTCTATTGCAAAAATGAGACCCCACATCATTTATGATTGCACGAGGAGTACCAAACCTTGTAAAAATGCTCTTTTTAATAAATGCAACAACGCTCTGGGCCTCATTGTTGGGCAAAGCCACGGCTTCAACCCACTTTGAAACATAGTCCACCGCCATAAGAATGTATGTGTTCCCACACGAGCTAACAAACGGGCCCATAAAATCAATGCCCCATACATCAAAAATATCAACCTCGAGGATGGTATTGAGAGGCATCTCATCTTTCTTCGAAATACTACCCGCTCTTTGACATTCATCACACTTCTTCACTAGTTCACTTGCATCTTTGTACAAAGTTGGCCAATAAAACCCACAACTAAGAACTTTGGAAGCCGTCCTCGCCCTGCCTTGATGGCCACCGTAGGGAGAGGAATGACAAGCCTCCAAGATACTCAATTGCTCTTCCTCCGGGACACACCTTCGGATCACACCATCCATGCAATTCTTGAACAAGTATGGCTCATCCCAATAGAAATCCAAACTATCTCATTTGATCTTCTTCCTTTGGTTAGAAGAGAGCTCACACGGGATTATACCGTCACAAGGATGTTAGAAACATCCGCAAACCATGGCATACCATTCATCGACACCGAAAGGAGTTGTTCGTCGGGAAATGAATCATTGATCTCTAGTCCATCACGAGGCCTCCCCTCCTCCTCCAAGTGGGACAAGTGGTCCGCCACTTGGTTCTTACTACCCTTCCGGTCCACAATCTCCAAATCAAACTCTTGAAGTAATAAGACCCATCACATCAGTCTAGCTTTGGAATCCTTCTTCGTCATTGTCACACCTCCTTTTTGCGCGCCCGCCCCGAAGGGTAAATGTGTGAGGGAGTTTTTCCAATTTAAGTGACAATATTCGAAATGTGATTATTTATTTAATTCAGAGTCGCCACTTGGGAAAGGTTTGGCTTTTGGTGTCCCAAGTCACCGGTTTATCTTGAATCCCAATTCGAGGAAAATATTCGACTTTCCAAATGAAGTCTGCGAACCAGAAATTCTAAGTAAGGAATTCTGTTGACCCGAGGGAAGGTGTTAGGCACCCCCGAATCCCGTGGTTCTACCACGGTCGCTTAAATTGTTGTAATGGCTAAATATCTGATTTTTATACATGTTATGACTTGTGTGCTTTTATTAAGTTTAATCCGCTTTTATTATTATTTTTTAATAGAATTGCAACGTTGTGAAAACGTGTCCCGAACCACGTTACAATCAATGCACCCGTGGTTGTCAACATATTTTGACTTCGTTGAGATTTGGATTTGGGTCACATAAATGCCACCCTAATTTAGGAAAGTAATATTATTAAAAAACGTGCCTAAAGAGACTAACACGTTATTATCTTTGAGGAAGGCCGTGAAATTCGCTTAAACGGCCCATCCCAAATTCTAAGTATTTTTAATATATACATTTATGAGGGCCCCGCAATTTGTGCGTTTTATTTGGCGAGGCTCGTCTCATTTTATTATTTAAAAGGTAAACCTAAGACAACTGCAATTTTCTACTTTGCGAGGGCCATGGAAAATTCAACTAATGTAATAATTTTAATATAAAATTCATTCTTATGTTACTACTACAGTAACCAAACGTTACAAGAAAATATCAATCCGAATTTCAAGCCTACTCTTTGTAAGCACATGATTTTTGCCCTATGAAAGAATTACTCCCAAAAAAAAAATTCAAAATAAAATAATTTTCCTTTGTGTGCAATTTTTGTTATTTTTGTGGTATTTTTGTATAATTATTTGTATTTTTATGAGTGCATGTTTATTTGTTTTAATTAATAAAAATATAAAATGTATCACATTTTCATTTAGTATTTAATTAAGTTTGTTTTACAAAAAAATGAAAGTCACAAAAATAGGAATATTTTTGCATTGTTAGCATTTAATGTCAAATTATGCAATTTTGTTTTAATTGGTGTTTAATTGTGTATGATAATTTTTGTTAGGAGTTTAATTAGTATTTTTGGAGTCAATTTAGTTTGTAGCTCAATTTAGAATTTTAGTTTTATCAAAAATAAAAAAATAAAAAAAAAAGAAAGAAAAGAGGGCTACAAGACGTTAATATTTGAATTGAGTCTAATATAGCTATTTTGACTATTTTATCTTATTTCGCCGCAAAAGAAGACTACAAAAATATATATATATAAATTTTAGGTTGTGTATTTCTCATAAACTTGAAAAAATACAAAAAATTGTACCTTACTTTTGTACTTTATATAATTTCGAAAATTACCAAAATATATATATAGTTCTATTAATGTTTTGTAGTCATTTTAATTTTGAAAAAATACAAAAATATTATTTTATATTTTATCTTTATATAAAAACGAAAATTACAAAAATAGTTTTATTAATATTTTGTAGCTATTTTAATCTTGAAAAAATATTTAAAAAGATATAGTTTTGTCTTAAATATTAGTCTTTTGGTAGTTATTTTGCTTACATAATTAGTTGACAACGTCGTGTTCTTATTTCTCGGGTCCGGGCAAAAGAATAATATTCGGGTTCAAACTACCCGTTTTTATGCCTAATTTTCGGGCCTAGCCCACAATAATCCGAGTCCACCACGCGTGGGGAACACGGACGGAACACGACACACGAAGAACCCCACCACGCGTGGGGGACACAAGTCTTGAACCCCACCACGCATGGGGGTCCATTTTTCTTTGCAAAAGGGTACAAATGCACGGGCAAAGGGGTTGGAGTTGGGGAGATTTTTTAAAAAAACAACGTGCACTGTTCATTCATCTTCTTCCTCCTTTTGAGAAACAAAGAGAAAACCCTAGCAAAACCCTCACCCAAACCAGTCGCACCCCCGACGCCGGAACCACCACCAAACGACCCTTCCACCTTCGTCAACCACCCGCAACCCTACTGTAAAAACCCTCACCCAAACCAGTCACACCCTACCCCCCCGGTCATCGCCCCAGCTCCCTCACCGTCGTCACTGACCCCATAACCCTACTCCCTCACGTCCAAACACCACGTCCAAGCACCACCACCAAACACCACCACCAAACAGACCCTTCCACCACCCATCACTGCCCATCGTCCACTGCCCAAATGACCCCTCGCATCCCCGGAAGTGAACCAGTAACGCCACCACCAAACAGGCCCGTCAGCAGCCCCCCTCTCGTCGACCTTACTACTGTCATCGTTGTTTCATATTTCGCGAGCAGCTGTTGGTTGTTGCGATTCTGCCTTGCCGAGTTTTGTTGTCGCTGCTACTCCTCGACGCCACGATACCCTCGTCCCTCCATGCTAATCCGCCATAGTCCAAACGTCCAGCTGCTGCTTCGTCCTTTTTCAACGTCCACAAAACAGTCCGTTCAACCTCCAATAGTTCAACTCCGAGCTCGACTTGGGTTCGTTCAAGTTTTAGGATTTTCTTTCAAGATTATTTAGTTCATTTTTATTTATTTTCTGTTATGGCTTTGGTTTTAAATGTTGTTCCTAATCTTGTTTTTTTTATTATTCTATTTTTCGGATTATTGATTCTTTGTTTAAAGTGTTATTTTGTAATCTTGTTTTGTTCATGAGTTCTCCTTCTTCTTCAAGACCTTTTTATTTGGTCAAGATTTTTCTTCTGTTTGTTTGAGTGTGCGATTTGAACAACTTCGTCGAATAGTTAGTTTATGACTGCTTTGTTTGGACGAATACAGCATGAATCACTTCGTTGGTATGTTTTGATGCTTGAATCATTTTGTGTGAATTTGACTTAAGGATTGGTTGTAGCTGTGTAGTGATTTGGTGTAGTTGTAAATCAGAGAGGTTTAAATACATATTGCTAAGAGTGAGGGCAAGGCAATAATAATAGGGGATTTTTCAGGGGTATTTTTGGGTGTTAAAAGATTTAAAATGATTAGTGTTAGTAGCCTGCCAGTTAATATTCAGTGTATAATTAATGAATTATTTAATGAAAAGGGAATTAGTAGTGTAGAATACACCCTGTCTGGTATCTTTAAGGGTGGAAAATCAGAAAATAAGCATGAGATTAATGATAAAAGTGTATAGATGCACATGAGAGGGCATATACAGGCTGAAAGTGAAAAGCTTTGAATAAATAATGTTTAGTTCTAGCCTATAAATAAGGGGAGTTGATATAGAGAAGGGGACTGGAAAAAAAAAGGATTGAGACTGGAAGTTGAGAGAACAGAAATTTTCAGAACTTAAAAGTGAGAGATAGGCTAATTTTTCATAACTAAAAATCAGTCTTTGAGAGCTAAAAACTGAAAGTGAGGTTCTTTTCTTTACTGCTGAAATCAGAACTTTGTTACTGCCATCTGTTGGATTGCGTTTAGTACTACTGATTTTCAGTCAAGCTTTCTGGGGTTTTCAGTTTGGTTCTGACCATTGTTACATTGGTTATTGCTGTTTTGTTGTTGTTATTTGCTGCGGGATTCTGTTGCTGTGCTACTGCTGTACATTGTTGCTCCTGACCTCTTTTCTCTATTTGTAGTTCGAATTCCAGGTACACATTCGAATCTTGTAGTGATAAAGCTTTGAAGTTGAAATGCAGCAATAAAATCGAACCGTTTCAATAAAGCAGATAGTAGACAATCTGGTCTATTTAGTTTTTTTATGAACTGTTTTATTTTTTATTATTTTGTATAATTGGATTGAAAAGAGAAGGAATCATATAAATGGTCATGCGCTGATATAACATGAACCTTTCAATTTTATTAGATTAATGGGGTAAATCATGATAAGTAGCATATCTCTAGTTAGTTGTTTGTATGCATATATTCAAGTAGTCCATAAATGAGATAGAGTACTTAGTCAAAACCCAATTAGTATTTCGTTTAGATGGTTAAAACTAATTTCCATTAGTCCTCTTAAGTGATTATACTCTCATCAGTATTGGCATTAATTCATGTTACAAATAATCTCACATAGATAGATTGTGGACTTGATAAAAATGTAAAAATAAGGTGGTTGGGTAGTGTCAACATTATAGCTCCAATAATAATAATAAAAGTAAATAAATAAATAAAGGTCGTAGTCGATAATTTTATGTATTAATAATTAAGTATACTTACACTAATGTAGAGTAGTTTCAATAAAGTATAGTTAAATTGCGAATCCATTAGGGTTAATGAATTAGTCTATAGCTTTGATCATTTAGTTAACCTCACCACAGTTAAAAATGGCTAATTGTAGTAACGTTAGTCAATCTTGTACGTTTTTTTATATACATAATTCCATTTTTAGTAATATTAGCTTATGGAATAAGGCGCGAAATAATTTTTCATTTTTACAAGTTCAAGTATAATTTTCGTTAGCATATGTTGTAATCTATTAATTAAATAAGTTACGTTTTTTTTTAGCATGTAATTAACTAGGATTTTTCTTTATTTAGAGACAAATAAAAATAGAAATGTAGTTACTTTCCTCTTAAAAATAAATAAATAAATAAGTGAGACGAGCTTCGTCAAATAAAAAAAATAATAATAAAAAATTTGCGGGGCCCTCAGTAAATATTTGTTTTAGAATCGCTTAGACTTCGGGATGGACCGTTTAGTAAAATTCCACGGCCCTACCCAAAGTAAATGATACGTTAGTCGCTTTAGGCGCGCCTTTAATAATTTAATTTCCTTAAAATCGGGTGCACATTGATGTGACCCAAATCCAAATCTCAACGGAGTCAAAGTGTGTCGACGACCACGGGTACATTGATTGTAACGCGGTTCGAGATACATTTTCACAACGTTGCAATTCCTTGTAAAAAATAATAATAATAATTATGAAAGCGGTCAAAAGTTAAAATTTGCACATAAGTTCATATATGTATAAAATCAGATAATCAAGCCGAATATAACAGTTGAGCGACCGTGCTAGAACCACGGAACTCGGGAATGCCTAACACCTTCTCCCGGGTTAACAGAATTCCTTATCCGGATTTCTGGTACGCAGACTGTAATATGGAGTCATTCTTTTCCTTGATTCGGGATTAAAATTGGTGACTTGGGACACCCTAAATCTCCCAAGTGGCGACTCTGAAATAAATAAACAAATCCCGTTTCGATTGTCCTTTAATTGGAAAAACTCCCTTGTACCCTCGCGGGTGCGGAAAAAGGAGGTGTGACAGCTCTGACGACTCTGCTGGGGACCTCCTGACCCAGAACCACTGGTTCAGGGTTAGAAATTCGAGCTTGGAATAATTGTTCTATTTGGCTTTGTCTATTATCGGATATTCTTACATGTGATTCATGTGCAAAATGATGTGTGTTACCGCTTTGATATTATTTGACTGTATATATAAATTGTGCCGAAACCCTTCTCTTCTTACCTCCGGGGAGAAGCTCACTGGTCGAGACTCCCTATTCTGTTAGTGTCATACCCAAGTAGAAAGAGGCTCGGATAAGTTACAAAGCTGGACGACCCCGCGGGTCCCCGGTACGTAGCCCCCTCCTCAACTCGAGTTGTCCGCTCGTGTAAGCCAGGTCTAGAACAAAGCCCAGTTTGAAGCTTAGTAAAACATAACTTCATGCTGGATCCCTAGTAGGAAAGCGCTTATTTGCATCACGTTGCATTTGACTTAGGGGGCTCAACACAGGGGTTGGACCCGTCTAGGAATAGCAACCTGGAACAAAAAAAGACCATCATGTGGCATTTTATCTGTTATCGCATTAATTTGCTTCAAATTTGCATGTTGACCAGCAGGTGGTAATAGGAATTTTGAAAAATAAATAAATAAATAAATAAATAAAAGATGAAAAAAGGAATTTCAAAATTTCTCGCTTAAAAGGCAGTGTCCAAATATTTTTGAAAAACCGTGATAAATTTCTTACCCGAACTACGTCGGTTTGATTCCCACCGGATGTGGGATACGTAGGCAACCCTTATCGGGTCCAACTCCCTGATTTTGTTTTACCAATAATTATATATACATATATATATATATATATATACCCATGTATGTATATACACATATTATTTCTTTCAAAAATGTTTGGAGTCAAAATAAAAATCTTTTCTTTCTTGTCTAAAATCACCTTAATAAATGTGCAGAATGAGCACAAGTAGGAGTTCATCTGAGGCCATTATAAACAAAGTTCCTCTGGGCTTACGCATGTGGTGGAACGACTTGGGAGGATCAGGGCAAGATACGGTCAAAATATACTTGGGAAATTTGGTTGGATTGCTGGACATCGATCCACGAGGGGACGTTATCAGGGCTCTAATTTCATTTTGGGACTCGGCTCACAACGTATTTCACTTCTCAGATTTCGAACTCACCCCGACACTGGAGGAGTTGGCAGGGTACATTGGATGTCCTAACATCCCTATGAAAGAGCAGTATCTCATTGCACCAAGGACCGTAACCATACACAAATTCCTGGACATCGTAAAGATCCGCAGAACGGTACATAACCCAGAGTTATCAAAAGGGTTTTGTAGTTTTGCATTTCTGTACGACAGGTACGGTCATTTGGGAGGGTTCAACAATCCCGAGAATAAGATTTGCAGTGGAGAAAGCCGTTTGAAATGGGAATGGCATAGATGTATTGCTTTCATGATAGCCTTTCTAGGTTTTCTGGTGTTCCCTAGAAAGGATGGGAAAATTAACATACAAATCGTTGGGGTCGTCAGCACTTTGCTCAAGCAAGAAAACAACACTCTAGCACCAATGATAATAGCAGATATTTTCCGCGCACTCACTATTTGCAAAACCGGAGGGGTTTTCTTCGAAGGATGTAACATACTACTGCAAATGTGGATGATAGAGCATCTATGTCATCACCCTCAATTGCTGAAATATGGGTCATCACAAAAGACTTGTATAGAAGAGTTTCCCATCAGGATCGACGGTTTCAGATTGCCGGAAGGGGTCGCCGAATGGGTCACGCTACTGCGCTCTATTTCAGCAAACCAGATAGAGTGGGCATTCGAATGGCTACCCATAGAGGAAGTCATACACATGTCAGCCACCAAATCTTATTTACTATTGATGGGTCTCCAAAGTATCCAGCCCTACGCACCATGCAGAGTATTGAGACAGTTGGGACGATACCAAATAATCCCAAAAGAAGAGGATCTCAGTAGTCAGGTGATCGAAATCGGGCCTGGTGGGCAGTTCCCTGAGGCGGTCGTTCGGCGAATCTGGAATGAATGTCAAACCCTGAAGGTAGATACTTGTGTACGAGACAGGGCCAAGGGCGAAGTGTCGCCAAAATACCTCACGTGGTACCGAAGAGAGCTTGAGCACCAGAGACCAACTAAGAGAGCTCACATCCAAGACTTTAAGGAATCATCACATGCACAATGGGGCTGGTTAAAAAGAAAGGAAGGTTACCGGGCTGAAATCGGGAAGCTAAAACAACAAGTTGAAAGCTTGTATTTGAGAACAACGTGCAAATCGCCTCCAAGCGGGTTGAGAAGAACAAGTTAGCCCAAGAAAACCAGACACTAAAGGCCCGCATTCGCCAAGCCAGTAAGAGTAACATCGACCGACAGAAGCGTCGCTCCGATGAAAGATTGATAGCAAGTTTGAGAAATCAGGTCATCCAAAGCCAAGGAAAATTAGAACAATCAGAAGCTTGCGTAGCAAGGATGAAGGTCAGATGGGCAAAATGCACAATGGCCCGGAGGCAGCGTCTGCAATAGGTCATAAGGGATTATGAAATGAGCATCGAGATATTAAGGAAAATGAACTCCACTCTTCATGATCAGATCATCAAACAAGCACGAGATGCCCAGGCTGACAGAAGACATTGTTACGATGCAATGGCCTGCATGGAAAGACAAATGGAGTTGTTCCAGGATCGACTTGCCGACAATGCTCAGGCACTGGGATTGAAGAACCGACGAATCAGGCAATTGTTCGTTGAAAGGGACAACATTTGAGGAAGGATCGACGAAATTGGGCATTACATCTATATGAAATGCCTATCATGTGAGCAAATACCTCGGAAGACCCTCCTTATTTCCGTCATGGGCTGCGTCCACCGGATTATGAACGAGTTGAAAAGCTTGCAGAGAGACCTCACACCAAGGGCCGCGGAAAGGCCGAATGATGCCTCGCGGGCCCCTAAGTTGGAAAATTAATCTTTGGTCGAGTCCTGTTTATTTGACTTTGTTGCTTTCCCATATGTTGTTTTCTTTTCTTTTAGTCAAATCGGGTTAAGAACTTGGAGTCTGTACCATTGCTGTTCCTTGTTTGAAGTAATTTGTAATAGCAAAATTTTGAGAATGAATTTAATGATTCCAAAAGAATTTTGTGTTTCTTTACTTTATGGCAGAACTACGCCTGGTCTGATTCGCGCGGGGATGTGATACGTAGGCAATCCCTATAAGATTCGACCGCCTTTAATAAAGAAAGAAAAAGAAAAATAATAAATACAAGAATGAAATAAAATATAGGGTTTCCCAAAGTGCTTTAAAAGGACAAATGAGCAAGCCGGGATGACGCATGTTGTTTGAATCAAAGCATGTTAGAAACAGTTAACTGCCTAGGAGCATTGCATCCTCGATGTGTTGTTATCAAATCTGTTAAGCTCTAACGCTAACAAAGTTTGTTGTTGTCTGCATACAGCCAGTTAGTTGTTAAAGAATTCTGGCAACACACCCTTACCAAACCAGATCCAAAGGACCAGTAGCAACAAGCATGACTACTTCAGAGAATAGTACCGAGGGAGAAAGGCCGATGAGGCAGTTGTTAAAAGAAGCGATGGAAAAGATTGAAAGGATGGGACTAGAGATGAATACAATGCAGCTAGCTTTAGCCAAAGCACAAAAGAACCCTGAGCCACTGGGGCACATGCCGGAATACCATCACTCCGGCCCTTCAACAAGCCTCACAAATCCCCGTTATCATCAAGAAAGAAGCCCCCACGATTCCCAAGCTCCACCACCGCATCAACCTCTCCCAACACCAAATGTTCCCACTTTTGCGGGACCCACATCAGCCACCCTGTAGAGAACGGCCAGCGAGCCATTGTTTTAAGCTCCCGATACGCAATACTATCCCCCTGAGCCTACATTCCATGCCCTCGAACCACATGCCTACAATCCACATTTGGAGGTACCGGCAGAAATTGAAAAGCCGGTTAAAGCCCCAGAACAAGATGAGGTATTGAGGAAATTCAAAAGCCTAGAGCAGTCCTTCAGGAACCTGCACGGATTGGGCAACCAAGTCAGCGTGGCCTACAAAGATCTATGCCCTTTTCCCGGATGTCCAACTCCCTGCTGGGTTCAAAATGCCTAAGTTTGATTTATATGAAGGGCACGGTGATCCCATGGCGCATTTGCGGGGATTCTGTAGCAAAATGAGAGGGGCAGGTGGCAAAGATGAGCTGCTGATAGCTTATTTCGGCCAAAGTCTGAGCGGATCGGCACTAGAATGGTATACCAGGCAGGATTCCAGCAGATGGTACACTTGGGATGATCTGGCGCAGGCTTTCGCAGGTCATTTCCAATACAATCTCGAGATAGTCCCTGACCGTCTCACATTATTGAGGACCGGGAAGAAGCCCGGGGAAAGTTTTCGCGAGTACGGGTTCCGCTGGAGAGAACAAGCAGCTAGAGTGGATCCTCCCATGAGAGAGGGAGAAATGGTGGACTACTTCTTGCAAACACTGGATCCAACCTACTTTGGTCACTTGGTGACGACGGTTGGAAAATCCTTCAACGAGGTAGTAAAGATAGGGGTCATGATAGAGGAGGGTCTGAGGTCTGACAAAATCCTGAATTACTCGGCACTCAAGGCCACAACCCAGGCTATTCAGAGCGGCACGGGAGGTGCGCTGGGAAGAAGGAAGAAAGAAGAAATTGCCATGATTGAGGCAAGCAGTTGGCCCAGGTCTGGCAAACCCCACTACAACCAACCCAGGCCCCACAGGCCAAACTACCCATACAGCCCAACACAGCACTACTACCCACCTCGAGAACCACATTTCTCCATACACCAAGCCCAGACATACACTCAGCCTCCGGTTCGCCCGCAATGGCGCGCGCCGGCTCCCCAGAACACATATGCACCACCACAAAACACCTATCCTCCACCGAGGGCATATAGAAACTCTCCAGGGGCAGGCTTTCGGGGAAATCCGGATGATAGGAATGACAGGCTACGGAAACACAGAACTTTCACCGAGTTGGGAGAAACCTACACCGCTTTGTTCCACAAATTGAGGCAATTGGGTTTGGTTAGTCCTGTCCAGACTCGAGAACCAAATCCCCCACCCCAGAATTTGGACCGATCAGTAAGCTGTGAGTACTGCTCAGGGATGCTGGGGCATGATACCGAAAAGTGTTGGAAGTTGAGGCATGCCATAAAGGATCTTATTGATACCAATAAGATCGAGGTCCAGACACCGGAGGCTCCTAACATCAACCAGAACCCACTGCCAGCGCACCACGAGACTCACATGATTGAGTTGGTGTATGAGGGAGGAGAGTTGAGAAAACCCTCACAAACAGTGATGATGATCCAGGCCGCTCCGAAAGAAGGACCGACCAGTGGAGGAACGGGGGTACAGTCCCAGGGAGAAGGCATCAAGCCGGTAGTGATATTGGGAAAGAGCCCGTCCGCCATAACAAGCAAACCCGAGCCAAACAAGTTGGTAATATCAGGGGCTCTGCCCACACCTGCGGTTGTGTTGAAAGGGGTATACAGGGAACTGGTCACCATAAAGCCTGTAGTTCAGTTGCCGATGATTGATAGCAAGGTTGTGCCTTGGAAATACGAGAAGGCAGTGGTGATGTACAAAGGAAAACAAGTGGAGGAAGTTAGTTGTGAAGCGCAAGGGCTGACTCGATCAGGTCGGTGTTTTGCTCCGGTGGAGCTGAGAAGAACCAACCCCGCTACAACCAAGAAACCTGTGTCCGAAGAAGAGGCTGAGGAGTTCTTGAGGAAGATGAAAGTACAGGACTACTCCGTGGTCGAACAGCTGAGGAAAACACCGGCCCAGATCTCGCTGCTGTCATTACTAATCCATTCTGAGGAGCATCGTCGGGCCTTGATGAAAATATTAAACGAAGCTCATGTACCCAACGAGATTTCTGTAAACCACCTGGAAACCATTGCCAATAAGATTTTCGAGGTGAACAGGGTAACATTCTCAGATGATGATCTGCCAGTGGAAGGTACGGAGCACAATAAAGCTCTCTACCTAACTGTCAAATGCGAAAACTCGGTAGTTGCTCGGGTATTGGTGGATAACGGTTCAAGTGCCAATATTTGTCCATTATCCACTCTGAACCAGTTAAAGATCGACCACGGAAGAATCCACAAGAATAGCATCTGTGTCCGGGGATTTGACGGAAATGGAACAGCCACTATGGGGGATGTTGTGCTTGAATTGACCATCGGTCCGGTCCAGTTTACCATGGAATTCCAGGTATTAGAAGCCACAGTATCTTATAACATGCTGCTAGGAAGACCATGGATCCACGCAGCCAAAGCAGTGCCTTCCACCCTATATCAGATGGTCAAGTTCGAGTGGGATAGACAAGAGGTCGTACTACACGGCGAGGACACATCATGCACCATGGGTGGCGCCATTGTGCCATTCATAGAGACCGATGATGACAAAGGTCCTTGGGTCTACCAGATTTTCGATACAATGTCGGCAAACAAGATTTCTGAGGGTGAGATCCTTCAGTACCCTAGGGTAGCTTCCGCAGCAATCATGATGGTCTCAGAAATGCTGGGGCAACGGGTTCGTGCCGGGAAAAGGCCTGGGAGTTGAGCTTCAGGGGATTGTCCAACCTGTCTCCCTGCCCAAAAACTTGGAAAACTTCGGTTTGGGGTTCAAACCAACCGCGGCAGATAGGAAGCAAGCGCGAAAAATGAAGAAGAGAGTTTGGTTTCTGCCCAAGCCGGTGCCACATCTCTCAAGGTCTTTTGTCAGAGCAAGCGCCAAGGGGCCGCCAGTCCCAAATATTCTAGGACCATTGATTGGTATGGATGGGGACCTGAATCAGAGTTTCGAGAGGCTATTCGCTGATGTCAGTATGGTAGAAGCTGGAGAGAGTTCCAGCAGAGCGGAGATACAATTTGTGGGGCCTGAGGCCAAGACCAACAATTGGACGGTTACTCCTCTTCCTGTCCGAGGGGAGTCTTGGTAGTAGGCTTTGATTTATGTTTTTTGTTTGTTTTGTTTTGTTCGGATTATTCCAGGGTGTAATCCAAATTTTACTTTTGTTTTGTAAAAGTGTGAACCCTTTTATCCCGCAAGTTTAATAAAGTTCTCTTCTTTTGTCTCATTTTAATTTTGTCTTGTTTTTTTCTTTCTGAACAGTTCTCTTTTTACTGGTTCTAATGACATGGCATGCACATCGGATCTTCGACCTAGTCTAATAAATCAATCTGCATCCGACTTAATGATACAAGAGGTCGTTTGTGACGATGAATCTGAATATGACGAAGATAAAGCCTTTGAAGAGGTAAACCGAGAACTGTGCCAATTTGAAGAAAAACCCAAACCTAACCTAAATGACACTGAGGCTGTGAATCTAGGAGACGCTGATAATGTCCGAGAAACCAAGATCAGCATCCATATTGAGCCGAATGTCAGGGAAGAATTGATCAAAACCCTCGTGGAATTCAAAGATGTTTTTGCATGGTCATATGATGATATGCCGGGATTAAGCACCAATTTAGTGGTTCACAAATTGCCCACTGACCCGGCATACCCTCCGGTCAAGCAAAAGCTAAGGAAATTTAAAACAGAAATGAGTGTAAAGATCAAAGAAGAGATGATTAAGCAGTTGCAGGCGAAGGTCATTCGGGTCACTCGATATCCCGAGTGGTTGGCCAATGTGGTACCAGTTCCAAAGAAGGATGGAAAAATCAGGGTGTACGTCGACTACCGCAACCTCAACAAAGCAAGTCCCAAGGACAATTTTCCATTGCCCAACATCCATATCTTGATCGATAATTGCGCTGGGCGCGAGATCGGATCCTTTGTGGATTACTATGCGGGTTATCATCAGATCCTAATGGATGAGGAAGATGCGGAAAAGACAGCATTTATCATGCCATGGGGAACTTACTGCTATCGGGTAATGCCGTTCGGACTGAAGAATGCTGGGGCAACGTACATGCGAGCAATGACTGCTGTGTTTCACGACATGATACACAAAGAAATTGAGGTGTACGTAGATGATGTGATCATAAAGTCTTGGCGTCAAGAAGACCATGTAGCAGACCTAAGGATATTCTTCCAAAGACTCCGAAGGTATGATATCAAGCTTAACCCGGCCAAATGCGCATTCGGGGTTCCATCAGGAAAGTTGTTAAGATTCATCGTCAGTCAACGGGGTATTAAGTTAGACCCATCTAAGATCAAATCCATTCGAGATTTGCCACCGCCAAAGAACAAAACAGAGGTAATGAGTCTGTTGGGTAGACTCAATTACATCAGCAGGTTCATCGCTCAACTCACAGCAACTTGTGAGCCCATATTTCGGCTGCTGAAAAAGGATGCTGCGGTAAGTTGGACGGCAGAGTGTCAAGAGGATTTCGACCAAATCAAAGGGTATCTGTCTAATCCACCCGTATTGGTTCCCGCCTAAGCCAGGGAAGCCCTTAATTCTTTATCTGACGGTCCTGGAAAATTCATTTGGTTGTGTACTGGGGCAACACGATGACACAGGAAGGAAGGAGCAGGCCATTTACTATCTTAGCAAGAAATTCACAGTATATGAGGTCAAGTACACTCAACTCGAGAAAACATGCTGCGCCCTAACTTGGGTAGCTCAGAAGTTGAAACACTACCTGTCCTCGTATACTACTTATCTCATATCCCGTTTGGACCCATTGAAGTATATCTTTCAGAAACCTATGCCCACAAGGAGGTTGGCAAAATGGCAAATTCTGCTCACAGAGTTTGATATCGTCTATGTGACGAGGACAGCCATGAAAGCCCAAGCGCTGGCCGACCATTTGGCAGAGAATCCCGTTGATGAAAAATATGAGCCTTTAAGAACGTATTTTCCCGACGAAGAAGTGATGCATACAAGTGAGCTGGCGTTACCCGAGGAACTGGGTTGGAAGCTTTTCTTCGATGGAGATGCAAACGCGAAAGGGGTTGGAATAGGAGCAGTACTCATTTCTGAAACAGGACGCCATTATCCTGTTACGGCTCAACTACGCTTCTATTGCACCAATAATATGGCCGAGTATGAAGATTGCATTTTGGGTCTGCGATTGGCTGCGGACATGGATGTCCAAGACGTTTTGGTCTTGGGAGACTCGGACCTCTTGGTACATCAGATTCAGGGCGAATGGGAAACACGGGACTTGAAACTCATACCTTATCGACAATGCTTGCATGATCTGAGCAAGCAATTTCGATCGGTGAAATTCAAACATATCCCGAGAGTTCATAACGAGGTTGCGGATGCATTGGCCACCTTAGCATCAATGTTGCACCACCCTGACAAAATGTATGTTGACCCTCTGCACATCCAGGTTCGTGATCAGCACGCTTATTGCAACGCGGTGGAAGATGAAGCAGATGGCGAGCCTTGGTTTCATGATATCAAGGAGTACCTCAGAATGGGGATATATCCAGAACAGGCCACTGGAGACCAAAAAAGAGCCCTTCGGCGTTTGTCGAATGGTTTCTTCCTCAGCGGAGGAGTTTTGTACAAAAGAACCCCGGATTTGGGATTGTTAAGATGTATAGACGTCGGTCAAGCCACGACGGTCATGGCAGAGGTACATGCTGGAGTTTGCGGGCCGCATATGAGCGGATATGTATTGGCAAGGAAGATCCTTCGAGCAGGGTATTATTGGCTTACCATGGAGCATGACTGTATCACTTTCGTGAGGAAAGGTCATCAGTGTCAGATACATGTAGATCTGATTCATTCTCCGCCAACAGAGTTACATACGATGTCAGCACCCTGGCCGTTTGTTGCATGGGGCATGGATGTCATTGGGCCTATCGAGCCGGCAGCATCCAACGGCCATAGGTTCATTCTGGTAACCATTGACTACTTCACCAAATGGGTTGAGGCTAAAACCTTCAAGTCGGTAACTAAAAAGGCAGTGGTGGATTTTGTTCACTCCCATATCATCTGCAGATTTGGGATCCCAAAAGTAATCATCACGGATAACGATGCAAATCTTAACAGCAGCCTGATGAGAGAGGTATGCCAATAATTCAAGATTACACACCGCAATTCCACCCCATATCGTCCCAAGGCGAATGGAGCGGTCGAAGCAGCCAATAAGAACATCAAGAAGATACTGCGGAAGATGGTGGAAGGGTCCAGACAATGGCACGAGAGATTACCCTTTGCTTTGTTGGGTTATCGCATTACCGTCCGGACTTTCATAGGTGCAACTCCTTATTTGTTGGTGTACGGAACTGAGGCCGTAATACCAGCGGAGGTCGAAATTCCGTCCCTCCGGATTGTCGCTGAAGCCGAAATTGATGATGATGAATGGGTCAAAGCTCGACTAGAACAGTTGAGCTTGATAGACGAGAAAAGATTGGCAGCAGTTTGCCATGGTCAGCTATATTAGAAGAGAATGGCAAGGGCATACAATAAGAAGGTATGCCCCAGGAAGTTTGAAATAGGGCAGCAGGTATTGAAGAAGATCCTCCCATATCAGGTCGAGGCAAAAGGCAAGTTCGCCCCAAATTGGCAAGGGCCTTATATCGTGACCAGAGTATTGTCCAATGGTGCTTTGTGTTTGACGGATATCGAGGGAAGATGTGTTGACATGACTATCAATTCGGATGCAGTCAAGAGATATTATGCGTAATTTCTTTGATTATGGCAATTATTGGTTCGTTTGTTTGTACTTGGTACTTATTGGATAATGAAATGACGGAGGCAATTCTTTCTTCTATCCAAACACTTTTTACCCTTGTTTCCCCCTTTTGAGCCTTAAGTTATTCTTTCATATCCCTCTTTTGGAGTCACTAATGAAAAAAAAAAGAAAAAGAAATAATAATAAATATAAAAAGAAAAAAAAAGATAAGGAAAAAGAAAATTGTAAAAGAAAATGAAAAAGAAGAAGATAAAATCACAAGAAAAACAAAACCGTGGGAACTACGTTTGACCTGATTCCTCAAAGAGGATACGTAGGCGCCTAACGGCTCGGTCATAGTTTGCATAGTGTACATAGTGTGCATAATAGGCACAGTGTGCGTAACACACGTAGCTCAACATAGTGTAAAAAAAATAATAAAATCCCCCAAGCAAGAAAACTGGGGCAGAGGTTATGTTTTGAAGTTCCAACAAAGGTTTGATTCCAAAAGTTGTAGCGGATCACCCATCAAAGTTATTTCATTTTTTGATAGCCTTTCTTTTAGCCCCACACCAAAACCAACATCGACGTCCAAAAGACCTCCCGATCAATATCCAAGAGGTGCCAAGTCAGGCAAATAAAGCCGAGAATAATACACTGATCCCCGGCGAAGAAGAGGATCATAAAACTGGAAATGAATTGATAGTCCAAAGGAATCTCCAAAAGAGAGGGTCATATCGACAGCACTCCAATTCTCCGTTGAAGAAATAAAATGAGAGAGTCTTGGCGGTGAAAACCTTCGCAGGCACCACAAGGCAACGAAAGATGAGAGATATAAAACGAGAGTCTTATCGGTGAAAACCTTCACAGGCACCATAAGGCGCCGGGAGCTGAGAGAAAAGAGAGAGTCTCATTAGTGAAAACCCCTCGAAGGGCATTATGAGGTGACAAGACAGATCAACAAAAGGGTCCGCGTTCGCAAAGAAATGGACACCCATTTATCCCCAGCAAGTAAGGTCATCAGGCAAGTTGATTGATACAAATAGACTGGGTCAGGAATATACGGTGCATGTCATGATCACAAGGACCAGTCATGTCTTCCAGATAAGTTCTTCTCTTTTCCTTTTTCCACCAAGTATTGGTTCAGAGAGATTTTCCTCCTTTTCTATTTTTTTCATTTTTCTTGCTAAGAATTCGTTTTGAAAAAGATTTTTCAAAGTTTACTACCAGAGGCCGAAGGGGTACAAAAGCAAAATACGAAAGGATAGGCCAAGAGCCGAGGCAATAAGACAAAAGGCATCGGCTGCAAAACCAAAGGACGAATTGTGTAGAAAGAAGGGTGACGTAAAGAGAGCGGAAAATGACGGGTGAAGGACTTGTGGACCAAGTTCCGAGAAGGTTTCCCCGCAGAATGTTGATAAATCCCAGACCCAAATCCGAAGTGGTCAGACGCCACAAGAAAGGGAAATCAATCCGGTGCAAGATATCCCCAGGCAATGCAATTCTATGCCTTGCCATTCCGGGAGGAAATAAAACTCTTAAAGGAGTGGTTTCGGGAGGGAAGCGGACTCCCACAGTTTGATTCTGTAAAGAGAAAAGCAGAAAAGGGGGAAAACCATCCCCATCAGACAGGTCACCCCCAGCAAGCAACTTTGTCCCCCAACCAGTGGTGGGGGCACAGAGCAAGAAAAGAAAACCGGAAAATTAACACTAGGATTAAAACTAACAAAGTCCTTTTGTCTGCTGCAGGAAAATAAAGGTTGATGATGGCAGAAGGACGCGATGCCAGAAAGGTCACCAAAACCGAGGCAGAAAATTTTCTGTCGTTGTCAAAAAAATTTCTCGGAGGAACGAGGAAACAAATACATTTCTGTTCTAGGTCGCCCACCAGTATAATGCGGGAATACATTTCTGTTATAGTTCGCCCACCAGTATAATGCGGGAATACATTTCTGTTCTAGGTCGCCCACCAGTATAATGCGGGAATATATTTCTGTCTTTACATTTCTGTTCTAGGTCGTCCACCAATATAATGCGGGAATACATTTCTGTTCTAGGTCGCCCACCAGTATAATGCGGGAATATATTTTTGTTCTAGGTCGCCCACCAGTATAATGCGGGAATACATTTCTGTTCTAGGTCGCCCATCAGTATAATGCGGGAATACATTTCTGTTCTAGGTCGCCCACCAGTATAATGCGGGAATACATTTCTGTTCTAGGTCGCCCACCAGTCTAATGCGGGAATATATTTTTGTCTTTTCATTTCTATTCTAGGTCGCCCACCAGTATAATGCGGGAATACATTTCTGTTCTAGGTCGCCCACCAGTATAATGCGGGAATACATTTCTGTTCTAGGTCGCCCACCAGTATAATGCGGGAATACATTTCTGTTCTAGGTCGCCCACCAGTATAATACGGGAATACATTCATGTTCTAGGTCTCCCACCAGTATAATGCGGGAATACTTTCTGTTCTAGGTCGCCCACCAGTAAAATGCGGGAATACTTTCTGTTCTAGGTCGTCCACCAGTAAAATGCGGGAATACATTCATGTTCTAGGTCGCTCACCAGTATAATGCGGGAATACTTTCTGTTCTAGGTCGCCCACCAGTAAAATGCGGGAATACTTTCTGTTCTAGGTCGCCCACCAGTATAATGCGGGAATACATTCATGTTCTAGGTCGCCCACCAGTATAATGCGGGAATACTTTCTGTTCTAGGTCGCCCACCAGTATAATGCGGGAATACATTTCTGTCTTTACATTCATGTTCTAGGTCGCCCACCAGTATAATGCGGGGATACATTTCATGTCTTTACCATTAGGCTCCCACCTGTATAACAAGGGAATATATTCCAGTCTTTACTTTTCAAGTGTTGAAGTTGGGAGCCCGCCCATAGAACAGAGGCATACACTTTAAGATCAAGTCAGAAGACAATAAAACAGAGGGTTACAACAGGAATCCCCAGCAGGAAACAATAAAAATCCCCAGCACCGGAAAGCAAAAGGGTGCAACAAGAGGTCCCAGCACAAATTCAGGCGCATGAGTCAAAAGGAAGAAAGGACGCGTTTTGAAAGAAGCAGCTGGTGAACATTAAATCATGCCCAGCATAACAAGTCTGATGAAGAGAGCCGTATCCCTAGAGGAACCGCCGAAAAGCTTAATGAAGGAAGCCATATCCCCAACGGACCGAGCAAAATGATGAAAATTGGTATTCAGAAAAGCAAAGGGCCAGAAATTCACGGAAGAAAGGCACCAGAAGAAACACAATCCGACAAGAAAGCAAGGCAGCAAAGACAAGTTGAAAATAGATAAGATCTTGTGATCCATAGGCTAGCCTAGCTTTTGATTTTCTTGTTTTCTTTTTGGATACGGTGTAATAAGGAGATCAGTAAGGAAGTGGTAACAATATACAACAGCAGTAACAGCAGAACCACAGTTCCCAGGTAGTCCCAGCTACCAAGACTTCCCGAACTACATTGACCTGATTCCTGTTTAGCCCAGGATATGTAGGAAACCTCTGGAGCAAAGGTTCGGTCAAATCTTTCAAAAATGCTTCACGTGGAGTACTCGGATGGGCAAAAATCGCTCACTTTATCTTTGCACGAAAACCCTTCGTGTTTTCGGGCAAAGAGGGACAGCTGTAAGCACATGATTTTTGCCTTATGAAAGAATTACTCCCAAAAAAAAATTCAAAATAAAACAATTTTCCTTTGTGTGCAATTTTTGTTATTTTTGTGGTATTTTTGTATAATTATTTGTATTTTTATGAGTGCATGTTTATTTGTTTTAATTAATAAAAATATAAAATATAGCACATTTTCATTTAGTATTTAATTAAGTTTGTTTTACAAAAAAATGAAAGTCACAAAAATAGGAATATTTTTGCATTGTTAGCATTTAATGTCAAATTATGCAATTTTGTTTTAATTGGTGTTTAATTGTGTATGATAATTTTTGTTAGGAGTTTAATTAGTATATTTGGAGTCAATTTAGTTTGTAGCTCAATTTAGAATTTTAGTTTTATCAAAAATAAAAAAAATAAAAAAAGAAAGAAAGAAAAGAGGGCTACAAGACGTTAATATTTGAATTGAGTCTAATATAGCTATTTTGACTATTTTATCTTATTTCGCCGCAAAAGAAGACTACAAAAATATATATATAAATTTTAGTTTGTGTATTTCTCATAAACTTGAAAAAATACAAAAATTGTACCTTACTTTTGTACTTTATATAATTTCGAAAATTACCAAAAAAAAAATATATATATATATATATATATATATAGTTCTATTAATGTTTTGTAGTCATTTTAATTTTGAAAAAATACAAAAATATTATTTTATATTTTATCTTTATATAAAAACGAAAATTACAAAAATAGTTTTATTAATATTTTGTAGCTATTTTAATCTTGAAAAAATATTTAAAAAGATATAGTTTTGTCTTAAATATTAGTCTTTTGGTAGTTATTTTGCTTACATAATTAGTTGACAACGTCGTGTTCTTATTTCTCGGGTCCGGGCAAAAGAATAATATTCGGGTTCAAACTACCCGTTTTTATGCCTAATTTTCGGGCCTAGCCCACAATAATCCGAGTCCACCACGCGTGGGGAACACGGACGGAACACGACACACGAAGAACCCCACCACGCGTGGGGGACACAAGTCTTGAACCCCACCACGCATGGGGGTCCATTTTTCTTTGCAAAAGGGTACAAATGCACGGGCAAAGGGGTTGGAGTTGGGGAGATTTTTAAAAAAACAACGTGCACTGTTCATTCATCTTCTTCCTCCTTTTGAGAAACAAAGAGAAAACCCTAGCAAAACCCTCACCCAAACCAGTCGCACCCCCGACGCCGGACGCCGGAACCACCACCAAACGACCCTTCCACCTCCGTCAACCACCCGCAACCCTACTGTAAAAACCCTCACCCAAACCAGTCACACCCTACCCCCCGGTCATCGCCCCAGCTCCCTCACCGTCGTCACTAACCCCATAACCCTACTCCCTCACGTCCAAACACCACGTCCAAGCACCACCACCAAACAGACCCTTCCACCACCCATCACTGCCCATCGTCCACTGCCCAAATGACCCCTCGCATCCCCGGAAGTGAACCAGTAACGCCACTACCAAACAGGCCCGTCAGCAGCCCCCCTCTCGTCGACCTTACTGCTGTCGTCGTTGTTTCATATTTCGCGAGCAGCTGTTGGTTGTTGCGATTCTGCCTTGCCGAGTTTTGTTGTCGCTGCTACTCCTCGACGCCACGACACCCTCGTCCCTCCATGCTAATCCGCCATAGTCCAAACGTCCAGCTGCTGCTTCGTCCTTTTTCAACGTCCACAAAACAGTCCGTTCAACCTCCAATAGTTCAACTCCGAGCTCGACTTGGGTTCGTTCAAGTTTTAGGATTTTCTTTCAAGATTATTTAGTTCATTTTTATTTATTTTCTGTTATGGCTTCGGTTTTAAATGTTGTTCCTAATCTTGTTTTTTTTATTATTCTATTTTTCGGATTATTGATTCTTTGTTTAAAGTGTTATTTTGTAATCTTGTTTTGTTCATGAGTTCTCCTTCTTCTTCAAGACCTTTTTATTTGGTCAAGATTTTTCTTCTGTTTGTTTGAGTGTGAGATTTGAACAACTTCGTCGAATAGTTAGTTTATGACTGCTTTGTTTGGACGAATACAGCATGAATCACTTCGTTGGTATGTTTTGATGCTTGAATCATTTTGTGTGAGTTTGACTTAAGGATTGGTTGTAGCTGTGTAGTGATTTGGTGTAGTGTAAATTAGAGAGGTTTAAATACATATTGCTAAGGGTGAGGGCAAGACAATAATAATAGGGGATTTTTCAGGGGTATTTTTGGGTGTTAAAAGATTTAAAATGATTAGTGTTAGTAGTCTGCCAGTTAATATTCAGTGTATAATTAATGAATTATTTAATGAAAAGGGAATTAGTAGTGCAGAATACACCCTGTCTGGTATCTTTAAGGGTGGAAAATCAGAAAATAAGCATGAGATTAATGATAAAAGTGTATAGATGCACATGAGAGGGAATATACAGGCTGAAAGTGAAAAGCTTTGAATAAATAATGTTTAGTTCTAGCCTATAAATAAGGGGAGTTGATATAGAGAAGGGGACTGGAAAAAAAAGGATTGAGACTGGAAGTTGAGAGAACAGAAATTTTCAGAACTTAAAAGTGAGAGATAGGCTAATTTTTCAGAACTAAAAATCAGTCTTTGAGAGCTAAAAACTGAAAGTGAGGTTCTTTTCTTTACTGCTGAAATCAGAACTTTGTTACTGCCATCTGTTGGATTGCGTTTAGTACTACTGATTTTCAGTCAAGCTTTCTGGGGTTTTCAGTTTGGTTCTGACCATTGTTACATTGGTTATTGCTGTTTTGTTGCTGTTATTTGCTGTGGGATTCTGTTTCTGTGCTACTGCTGTACATTGTTGCTCCTGACCTCTTTTCTCTATTTGTAGTTCGAATTCCAGGTACACATTCGAATCTTGTAGTGATAAAGCTTTGAAGTTGAAATGCAGCAATAAAATCGAACCGTTTCAATAAAGCAGATAGTAGACAATCTGGTCTATTTAGTTTTTTTATGAACTGTTTTATTTTTTATTTTTTATTTTTTTGTATAATTGGATTTAAAAGAGAAGTAATCATATAAATGGTCATGCGCTGATATAACATGAACCTTTCAATTTTATTAGATTAATGGGGTAAATCATGATAAGTAGCATATCTCTAGTTAGTTGTTTGTATGCATATATTCAAGTAGTCCATAAATGAGATAGAGTACTTAGTTAAAACCCAATTAGTATTTCGTTTAGATGGTTAAAACTAATTTCCATTAGTCCTCTTAAGTGATTATACTCTCATCAGTATTGGCATTAATTCATGTTACAAATAATCTCACATAGATAGATTGTGGACTTGATAAAAATGTAAAAATAAGGTGGTTGGTTAGTGTCAGCATTATAGCTCCAATAATAATAATAAAAGTAAATAAATAAATAAAGGTCGTAGTCGATAATTTTATGTATTAATAATTAAGTATACTTACACTAATGTAAAGTAGTTTCAATAAAGTATAGTTAAATTGCAAATCCATTAGGGTTAATGAATTAGTCTATAGCTTTGATCATTTAGTTAACCTCACCACAGTTAAAAATGGCTAATTGTAGTAACGTTAGTCAATCTTGTACGTTTTTTTATATACATAATTCCATTTTTAGTAATATTAGCTTATGGAATAAGGCGCGAAACAATTTTTCATTTTTACAAGTTCAAGTATAATTTTCGTTAGCATCTGTTGTAATCTATTAATTAGATAAGTTACGGTTTTTTTTAGCATGTAATTAACTAGGATTTTTCTTTATTTAGAGACAAAATAAAAATAGAAATGTAGTTACTTTCCTCTTATAAATAAATAAATAAATAAGTGAGACGAGCTTCGTAAAATAAAAATAATAATAATAAAAAATTTGTGGGGCCCTCAGTAAATATTTGTTTTAAAATCGCTTAGACTTCGGGATGGACCGTTTAGTAAAATTCCACGGCCCTACCCAAAGTAAATGATACGCTAGTCGCTTTAGGCGCGCCTTTAATAATTTAATTTCCTTAAAATCGTGTGCACATTGATGTGACCCAAATCCAAATCTCAACGGAGTCAAAGTGTGTCGACGACCACGGGTACATTGATTGTAATGCGGTTCGAGATACATTTTCACAACGTTGCAGTTCCTTGTAAATAATAATAATAATAATTATGAAAGCGGTCAAAAGTTAAAATTTGCACATAAGTTCATATATGTATAGAATCAGATAATCAAGCCGAATATAATAGTTGAGCGACTGTGCTAGAACCACGGAATTCGGGAATGCCTAACACCTTCTCTCGGGTTAACAGAATTCCTTATCCGGATTTCTGGCGCGTAGACTGTAATATGGAGTCATTCTTTTCCTCGATTCGGGATTAAAATTGGTGACTTGGGACACCCTAAATCTCCCAAGTGGCGACTCTGAAATAAATAAACAAATCCCGTTTCGATTGTCCTTTAATTGGAAAAACTTCCTTGTACCCTCGCGGGTGCGGAAAAAGGAGGTGTGACACTCTTCTTTATATGTTAGTTTAACTCCATTAATCTAAACCGATCGACTCAAAGTACAAAACAAAATAGCATATTAAATTATTTCCTAGAGTAATTATAATAAAACCAAATGAACAAACAAACATTAAAAGTTATCAACCCACAGGTGAAGCCCTATAACAGTGTAACATAACATATGATTTAATATTCATCACTGTCATTAGCTTGAAGCATAAGCATAACAAAATGCAGAAGCCATAACTGAAACAAACATATGAAAGCTCGAACAACGGGGCTTTGGATCTTTTTCAAAACGAGATTAAAATACACTGCATTAGAACTTAAATGTAGGACAGAATAACAAAGATATTTTAGTACTTTGAACATCCAACAATAGTCCTTTTTATTTAAGAAATGAAAGGAACCACAAACATACCTCGACAACAAAATGAATCAACAGTCACGAATTAGAACACGGACGACACGACCATGACGGAACCTCGAACGGAATTGAACTGAAAACCTCTCACGTCCCTATCACCATTTCTGCTGTATTTTTTTTCTCACTGTCGAGCAGCAGCAGCGTCTCGAAGGAGTGGTGAGGGACTGGTGGAGCTCAGGCATGGGGGCTGCTGGTAGGGTCGTTGAGGACGGGCAGTGGTCGGAGTTGGAAGGTTCAGGCTATGGAGGTCGTTTGGGCAACGTCGTTCAGGGGGTCATTTTCAGCTGGTCGTGAGGAGAAAGAAGAAGGAGATACATTGGGGAGGGGGTGTTCTGCCCGTGTATATCCGCAGTATATCAAGTGTATATCGAATGTATACTCTGTCCGCATTTTTTGGGAGGGGGGTGTTCTTTGGCGATGGAGCTGGGCAATGGTAGGGTGGTTTGAACAAGATGAAGAGAGGAGGGGGGGAGGTCTCCAGGTGTGTATGGTTTTTTCTTCTTCTCCAAAAATGGAGAAAAAGACCAACAGTAGTGGTCTTCCTTTTTTTTCCAAAAAATGTCTAAGTCCTCCCCCTCATGTGCTCCATCCGTGTATATGTAAATGTAGGGTGTTTTTATATGCTTTTTCTCTTTTTTAAATCTAAGTGGTCCAATTTTAAAAGCCTTCCCATGTTACTTTGTCCATGTGCCCATGTTCTTGTGTTTTGTCTATGTCCCCCACGTGTGGTGGGCTCTGATTGTTACGGGCTAGGTTCGAAAATTAGGCCTAAAAATGGATCGTTTGAACCCGAATATTATTCTTTGCCCGGAATCGAGAATGAAAACATGAATTTATTTAATTAATCTTACATAAGCAAAATAACTATAAAAATAAGACTGACAATTAAAACGAAACTATTTTTATATTTTTCCAAGTTTTTTTTAAAAAAAGCTACAACATATATATATATATATATATATATATATATATATAAAGATAAAAATATAAAGTACTATTTTTTGTATTTTTTTAAGTTTATGAGAAATAAATAAACTAAAATTTATGTATATTTTTTTGTAATTTTCATTTTTGTGACGAAAATAAAGTAAAAGAGTCAAAATAAGTTGAAATAACTACATTAAGGCTAAATTAAATATCTCTGTGTTAAAATGTGAAAAATTTGGGGAGGGACAAAAATCACATGTCAACAACTGCCCCTCTTTGACTGGAAATGCGAAGAGTTTTCAGACAAAGAATGACTAGACAGGTTTTTGACCCGACCTTTATTTAAGGAGACCAAAAGAAAGAAGAAAGGAGAATGTGACCGAGCTCTGGTATCTGAGCTGCCTACATATCCTTAGCTATAAAGGAATCAGGTCACGTATAGTTCAGAAGTGAATGGGGTGATGGAGTGCCGAGGTTGAGAGTCGCGCGAGGTTTCATCAAAGTTCCGGTCTGATGTCTTGTTTATTACATAAAAATCAAAATTAAAAAGACTAACTAAGCCTATCAGCTACGAGTTACAAGATTCCTATCTATAAATCTCTTGAAGCTTGATCTTGAATCTTGGCTAGGTCTTGCTGCAGACTCCGATCTGAATCTTGATGCTTGTTAGCTGTAGGTGTTGATTCTTTCCTCAGCTTTGGATCAAGGTGGGACATGCGAAAACTTGTAACTTCAAACGTATCTTGAGCAGTACGCATCTTTCTCCACTTCAATATTATGAATTCCCTTCTTTTTTGTTCTTTTTCTTCTTTTCTTTATTCTGGATCGAGACTCATTCCATCAGTCATCTTGTACCTTGTGTTTCGAAGGCAACCTGCTCAAACATCAAAACAAACAAACAAACGAAATTTTTCTGCCCCAGTTTTCACTAGGAAAATTTCGTGAGTTAATTGCCATAAATCTATAGAATTGATGAGGGGATTGGAAATCTCAAGTCTAAAAGGCGCAACTCAGGGATTGGAGCCCTAATGTCGGCTAAAAGAAAATCGCTCAACTCAGGGATTGGAGCCCTAATGTCGGCTAAAAGAAAATTGCTCAACTCAGGGATTGGAGCCCTAATGTCAGCTAAAGGAAAATTGCTCAACTCAGGGATTGGAGCCCTAATGTCGGCTAAAAGAGAAGCCGATAACAGCTGTCTAGTTGTCCGCACGTAGCTTACTGGAGTTAAGCTTGTGACACCTAATGTCGGCTAAAGGAAAATTTGCTCAACTCAGGGATTAGAGCCCTAATGTCGGCTAAAGGAAAATCGCTCAACTCAGGGATTGGAGCCCTAATGTTGGCTAAAGAAAACTGCTCAACTCAGGGATTGGAGCCCTAATGTCGGCTAAAGGAAAATTGCTCAACTCAGGGATGTGAGCCCTAATGTTGGCTAAAGAAAACTCGCTCAACACAGGGATTAGGAGCCCTAAAGTCGGCTAAAAGAAAATTCGCTCAACTAAGGGATTGGAGCCCTAATATCGGCTAAAGAAAATCGCTCAACTCAGGGATTGGAGCCCTAATGTCGGCTAAAAGAAAATTTCTCAACTCAGGGATTGGAGCCCTAATGTCGGCTAAAGGAAACTCGCTCAACTTAGGGATTGGAGCCCTAAATTGGGAGGATTGCCAGGTTATGCCGGAAAACTGACCGGGTTATACCGGGAGAAAAGGAAAAAAGGGCTACTGGGTTATGCCGGGGAGGTTCACGGGTTATGCCGTGAAGAAAAGAGGTCCTCGGGTTATGCCGAGAAAGTTATAGGGTTATGCCGGAAAAGGGCAAGAGTCCTCGGGTTATGCCGGGAAAGTCATCGGGTTATGCCGGAAAAGGCAAAGAGTCCTCGGGTTATGCTGGTAAAGTCATCGGGTTATGCCGGAAAACATCCATGGGTTATGCCAGGGAGATCATCGGGTCATGCTGGAAAAGGTCAACGGGTTATGCCGGGAAAAATCATCGGGTTATGCCGGAAAAGGTCCACGGATTATGCCGGGAAAAATCATCGGGTTATGCCGAAAAAGGTCCACGGGTTATGCCGGGGAGATCATCGGGTTATGCCGGGGAGATCATCGGGTTATGCCTGAAAAGGTCCACGGGTTATGCCGGGAAATATCATCGGGTTATGCCGGAAAAGGTCCACGGGTTATGCCGGGAAAAGTCCACGGTTTTTGGCCGGGATTTTGACAGAAAAAGCTCCGCGGTTGTTTGGCCGGGAGATCCTCGGTTTTTTGGCCGGGATACTTAGACAGAAAAAGCTCTGCGGTTTTTTGGCCGGGAGATCCTCGATATTTGGCCGGGATTTGGATAGAAAAAGCTCCTTGGGTTATGCCAGGGAGATCCAAGGTTTATACCGGGATAGTGGAGGAATGAGGTCCTATGCTACCATGATTTGTTTTTCTTTTGGGATTTTCATTTTTATTTCTTGTCTTCTTTCTTTTCTTTGGTTTTCCTTTTATATTTCCTTTTATTTATCAAAATGCATGAAAGAATTCTGGGGAAACTTCCTTTTTGGTCGTTTTCCTGCTGCAAAGCTGTTCCAACGCTCGCGCATTTCATTTCTTTTTGGGCTACACCTGTTTCTTGCACGGTTGCTTTGAGTAAGGCCTGTTTTCAACAAAGAAAAATTTATTAGTTGAAACAGTGGTTGGTTTTGTGGCCTTGATCATCTCCATCGCTTGATCCCATCCCCATTTCCATTGAGAACTGTGCTGCTTGTTGGCCTTGAGGGTGAATCTCTTTCACACTGACCGGGTTCAGCCTTAGGATTACATGATGACTCGCCCGTGTGGCTCTGTCCTTTTGCTTTATTCTGCCCTTAGGAACTTTGCCTTTGACTTTCTTTCCTTTCGAACGTCTTTACTTTGGAAGCAATCAACCACCATGGTCAGTCGGGATTGGACTGACGCACCACTGAGGCTGGGTATTTTCTTTGACTCTTGCCAGGCGGGGCCCTGTGAAACCGGTCCTGCCACCTTTTCTTTGTAATTGTTACGGAATCAGAGTTAAACCGAAAGGGATTCAAAGAAAACTATGCAAAAGGCAAGCATATGAGTTTAGAGAGAAGCGTCCCTTTCGGGGGAAAAAAGGACTTATCTGGGGTGCATGCTGGCTTCAAACTGACATGACATGCTTCTTGGACTGGATGCCCGACCCGCACCAAACTCCAGCTTCTCATGAACCTATTGATCCGTGTTTCCAAACCAGAGAACCTTGCCAGGACTTTTAGTGATGAAGTATTCTCTTTTCGACCGACAACGCCCTTTGCGGGTTTTCGCTAATCGACCTCTCTCATTTCCCTTCTTACCGTCACCCGATAGTGCTCTTACGAGTTTTCACCAAGCGGACTCTCTCATTTTTGATTTCTCTACTCCCGTCGCCTCATGGTGCCCGAAGGTTTTCACCGATAAGACTCTCTCATTTTATTTCTCTCAAATTGACTTCTATCAGATTCCAACAATGATGTTTTCCACTTTCCTGTCTTTGCCAATTGATCAGAAGGACTTGGACAAGAACTTTGGGGTAAAATGATTTTGGGCAGAACTACAACTTTGGAACCTTTTCGGCGGTCTCATGGCCGAACCATTATATCATCTGCTCCAGTTTCAAATCTTTGGAGGAATTGGGATTTTTGTTTTGGTGTGACTGAACCCCAGAGAGAGGCTGCCTACGTATCCTTTCGGAATCAAGTCAGACGTAGTTCAGGCAAATCATTTGTTTGTTTTTTTTCTTTTTTTTTTCCGGAGCATCAGGGATTTTTTGATCCTCAAACCTAACTGCAGTGGCTAATCGCGTGGGACTTAACCTTTCCAACTTTATGTTTTCCTTTGTAGGCCTTTCTTTTCTGTCTTCTTTCTTCCAACTTCAATTTTAGAGCATTTGGGGTACCTTGGTTTCTTCAACTTCGCTGAGGCGATTAGCCATGTGAAACTCAACTCTTTCAACTTCAATTGCCTTTATAGGCGCTTTAATTTGATTTTCTCCTTCCAAGAGTCTTGATTCCTGAGCATCGACCGCCATGGCCAGTCGAGGTCGATTTGATGCACCTGCTGAGTCTGGGTGCCTTTTTCACATTAGCGTGTATCAAACGAAAGCCCTATAAATCAGTCTTGCCATCCTTTCTTTGTCTTGGTTTTGGAACAGTGTTAGACCAAAAGGGATTCAAAGAGAAACAAATAATTGAATGGAGAATGAGTTTAAAACTAGAAGTGTCCCTTTCGGGGAAAGGAGAGAAGGACTTATCTGGAGTACATGCGGACTTCAATGAACATGACATGCCTTTTGGACTGGATGCCTGATCTGTGTAAACCGTCCGACTCTCAAAAATTCATCACAACTTTGCCTTGAATACCGAGGAACCTTGCCAGGACTCTGTTGATGCCGATGGTTGTGAGGATCTTATTTTCGATCATGGGCGCCCTTTGTGGGTTTTCACGAGCTAGCATTTTTCATTTCATTTCTTACCATCTCCTTATAGTGCCCGGGTGGGTGTTCACTAACAAGACTTCTCATTTTGATTTTCTCGGCTTACCGTCGCCTTACGGTGCCCGTGTGAGTTTTCACCAATAAGACTCTCATTTTATTCTTCTCATTTTGTTGTATCAGGTCCAAATAACTCCATCCTCCCATTTTGAACCACTTTGCAGATTGATACGAAGGACTTGAACAAGGTTTGGGGTGAAAAGAATTTGGATTGAACTACAACTTTGGAACCTTTTGGGCGGGATCATTGCCGAACCATTATAACTTCTGCCCCAATTTCACTTTTGGGGGACTTCTTGGATTTTTGTTTTGGTGTGACTGAACCCCAAGGAGAGGTTGCCTACGTATCCTTTCGGAATCAAGTCAAACGTAGTTCAGGCAACTTTTGTTTTTGGATTTTTTTTGTTTTTCTGATTTGCTTTGTTTTTCACTTCCCTTCCCTTTTTTTCATTTTCATTGTCTTTTTTTTATATATATTTTCTTATTTTTCCAATTCTTTCTTCTTCTTTTTTTTCATTTCAATTTCTTTTTTTTCCTTTTATTTTCAATAATATTTTCAGGTTCCAAAGAAGGTAATCAAAGAAGAGTAACCAGCTCAAATGGGTTTGCAAAGGGTTGATAGTGTTTGGGTAGCGAGAATGAAAGCCTTCGTCATCTCAACCGGAAAAGATTTTATTATATAAAGGATCCAACATAATACCTTTTGACTGCATTTGCATTGACAGTTATTTCAAGGACGTTTCCTTCGATGTGTCCCAAGTACAACGCACTTTTTTTGGCAGTACTCTTGTTGTAATGTATGGACCTTTCCAATTTCGGGAACCAATTTTCCTTCAGTTGTTCCAACTCTTTGTCTTGTTTCGTTAAGCTATTCTTCATTGCGACCCAATTCTTGATTCATTATTTCGAGGTTTGACAGAGTTTTAAGATCCGGGCATGAAGTCTGCAAGCATGTCATATTATTGAAATCTGCATTTAACAGAACTAAAAGAGAATGAGAAAATTGACAAGATTTAAGAAAAGAGACATTCCGGGAAAATGAAATATCAATTTCATTTGATTTTTTTTTTGATTTTTTTTATTTTTTTTTTAAATTTTTGAAGGTAGAAGGGTTTACATCGGAAAGTAAGACAATAAAGTAAAACATCTGGATCACACCGTGAGACAATCCAGATGCAGAAAGGATAGCAAGACTGGTTACCGAGACTCCCGTCTGATGGGGAACTTTCAGGCTTGGCAATCGTTTTTTGGCTTTTCTTCTGTCACGGCAATGGCTGCAATAGCCTTCAGTGCCGGATCAAATTCCTCAGCTTCACAGATCATTCCGTCTATTGGCCCGTTTGTGAGAGTAGACAGGGGAATGTTCATCATATTAGGAACCTTTTCGTCCTGGAGAACGCTTCTTTCAAACATGCAAAACTGTTTGACGAAAAGGTTCCTAATATGATGAACATTCCCCTGTCTACTCTCACAAGCGTTCTCCAGGACGAAAAGTTTTGCCCGTTTTGCCGCTTTTTTTTGCACTCTTTTTTTTATTTATTTTGTCACTCTTTTTTCCCTTTTTTTTTCACTATTTTTTCTTTTCTCTTTTTCACTCAATTTTCTTTCTCCTTTTCTTTCAGTTTTTTTACTCAATTTATTTTGTAGCTATGATCGAATCCGATGGGGATTGCCTACGTATCATGACCCCACATGAATCAGATCTTGCGTAGTTCGGGACTAACAAGTGCAAAAATAAAGAAACAAGTGTTCATTTTGCATTGTGCTCATCCTGCACATTTATTAAGGTGATTTAAGCAAAAATGATTTGACTCAAAAATGATTTGACTATATTTTAGAAAGAAAGATCTGATTTTTGAACACGGCCTTTCAGCACTTCGGGAATGAAGATTTTAAGGCTGTGAGGGTCAACCGATCAAAACTCTAAAAGATGATCGAAAGTGGCCGTTTATGCAAAGTCAGCCTTCCGCCGTCCCTTTCAGGAACATTTGGTTGTTTTTGACAAAACAACATCACTTGATTTATTTATGACTCTTTCTTCAGAATGGTGACCCGACATTGGGAACATGGCCTCGTAGAGCCTCGGGGACGAGGATCCTAAGGCCATTGGGCAATTTGGTCAAATTTTAAAAAATGACGAAAAATGGTTGTTTATGCAAAGTAAGCCTTCCGGCGTCCCTTTCGGGAACATTCGACTATTCTTGACAAAACAGCATCACCTGACTCATAAATTAAAATTCTGACATTTTGGCTATTTTTGAAAAAGGGGAGGTTGGACCCGATGAGGGTTGCCTACGTATCTCAAACCCTGTGAGAATCAAACCGGCGTAGTTCGGGCGATCGTGAATAGAGTAAGTAAACTAACTCTTTTTTTTTTTTGGAATATTTTTTTTAAAAAAATGCTTTAAAAGAATAAAGGTTTTTTTTTGGATTTTTATTTCTTTTGGATTTTACTAAAAACAATGCTTTAAAAGAAGAAAAGGATATATTTTTTTGGATTTTTGAACTTGACTCTATTTTTTATTTGAAAGAAAGACTTCTAAAAAAACAATTCCTTTTCTTTTGATTGGAACTTTGAGAATTTTAAAAGTAAAAAAAAGAAAATATTTTTGTTTGAATTTTCATTTGTTCTCTCTTTTTCTAAATAAGAAAGAAAATATTTTCTTTGGATTTTGGCTGTCGTCTCTTAATTTTCGAAAGAGGCACTTTTAAGAAAATATTTTGGATTTTCGAGTTTTTTTTTTTTAAATTTACAAAAGTACTTCTAAAGAAAAATGAAAATACTTTTGGACTTTAATTTTTTAATTCTATGACATTTACGAAAGAAAGACTTTTAAAGAAGGAAAGTCTTTAAAAGAACGAATATATATATATATATATATATATATATATATATATATATATATATATATATATATATATCTCTTTTTTCTGATTTTTTTTTGATTTTTTGGAAAAATACTTCAAAATAAAGGAAACCCGTATTTTGGATTTTGATTTTTTTATTTCTTTTATTATTTTTTTTCTTTTATTTCTTTTTCCGTATGAAATACTTCAGAAAGAAGGAAACTACCCCTTTTTTTGAGTTTTAAATTTTTTTTTTTTGAATTTTTTAAGGAAAGATTTCTAAAGAAGGAACTAATGAAAAATATTTTTTTGGATTTTTTGAAAATTGGGGTCGGAACCGATAAGGTTTGCCTACGTATCTCACATCCGGTGAGAATCAGACCCGCGTAGTTCGGTCCGATCAGGCGTAGAGGAAATAAACTACCCCCTTTTTTTGAATGAAATACTTAACAAGAAAAGGAGAAAATATTTTTGGATTTCGATTTTTTTTTTATTTTTTGAAAAGAGACGACGACTAAAGAAATATTTTTTCTTTGAATTTTAACTTCTTTTCACTCTTTTTTTTTTGAAATTTCGAAAAATCTTCTAAGGAAGTATTTGGACTATTATTCTGAATTTATGAAAGAGATACTACAAAAGAAAAAATATTTTTTTGAATTTCGAATTTTCCCTTTTTTTAAATTTTTTTAAACAAATACTTTTTTTTGGATTTTAAAAGTGATTAAAAGGATTTTTTTTGTATTATATATGTTTTTTTTAATAAATCAAACAAAAAGACAAATTTTGTTTTCATTTTTTTTAAGAAAATTTCGGCGAGGTTTTGACACTACTTGGACATTGGTTTTATTTTTCTAAAAATAAGTAGTTATCTCCCTACGCTGCTATTTTTCTTTCCCTCTTTAATTTTTTTTTTATTTCAGAAACCGGTCAGCATGCAGATCTGAAGCAAATAAATGCGCAAAATAAACGGGATGCAGCAGGATAGTCTTTTCATTTCGGGTTGCTTGTCCTAGACGGACCCAACCCCTGTGTTGAGTTCCCTATGTCAAATGCAACATGATGCAAATAAGTGTTCCTACTAGGGATCCGACATGAGGTTTTGTTATACTAGGTTCATCTTGGGTATATGTTCTAGACTGTGTATCCGAGCGGACAACTCGAGTCGAGGAGGGGGCTACGTACCGGGGACCCGCGAGATCGTCCGGCTTTGTAACTTGTCCGGCCTCTTTCTTATTTTAGGGTATGACACTAACAGAATAGGGAGTCTTGACCAGCAAGCTCCTCCCCGGAGGTAAGAAGAGAAGGGTTTCGGCACAGTTTATATACAGTTCAGATAATATCAAAGCGGTAAAAGACAACATTTAGCACGTTATGCCCAAACATGTAATAAAGATCAGATAATAAAGCCAAATATAACAATTATTCTAAGCTCGAATTCTTGAACCCTGAACCAGAGATTTTGGGTTCGATTCCCCAGCGGAGTCGCCAGAGCTGTCACACCTCCTTTTTGCGCGCCCGCCCCGAAGGGTAAATGCGTGAGGGAGTTTTTCCAATTTAAGTGACAATATTCGAAATGAGATTATTTATTTAATTCAGAGTCGCCACTTGGGAAAGGTTTGGCTTTTGGTGTCCCAAGTCACCGGTTTATCTTGAATCCCAATTCGAGGAAAATATTCGACTTTCCAAATGAAGTCTGCGAACCAGAAATTCTAAGTAAGGAATTCTGTTGACCCGAGGGAAGGTGTTAGGCACCCCCGAATCCCGTGGTTCTACCACGGTCTCTTAAATTATTGTAATGGCTAAATATCTGATTTTTATACATGTTATGACTTGTGTGCTTTTATTAAGTTTAATCCGCTTTTATTATTATTTTTTAATAGAATTGCAACGTTGTGAAAACGTGTCCCGAACCACGTTACAATCAATGCACCCGTGGTTGTCAACATATTTCGACTTCGTTGAGATTTGGATTTGGGTCACATAAATGCGCACCCTAATTTAGGAAAGTAATATTATTAAAAAACGTGCCTAAAGAGACTAACACGTTATTATCTTTGAGGAAGGCCGTGAAATTCGCTTAAACGGCCCATCCCAAATTCTAAGTATTTTTAATATATACATTTATGAGGGCCCCGCAGTTTGTGCGTTTTATTTGGCGAGGCTCGTCTCATTTTATTATTTAAAAGGTAAACCTAAGACAACTACAATTTTCTACTTTGCGAGGGCCATGGAAAATTCAACTAATGTAATAATTTTAATATAAAATTCATTCTTATGTTACTACTACAGTAACCAGACGTTACAAGAAAATATCAATCCGAATTTCAAGCCTACTCTTCTTTATCTGTTAGTTTAACTCCATTAATCTAAACCGATCGACTCAAAGTACAAAACAAAAATAGCATATTGAATTATTTCCTAGAGTAATTATGATAAAACCAAATGAACAAACAAACATTAAAAGTTATCAACCCACAGGTGAAGCCCTATAACAGTGTAACATAACATATGATTTAATATTCATCACTGTCATTAGCTTGAAGCATAAGCATAACAAAACGCAGAAGCCATAACTGAAACAAACATACGAAAGCTCGAACAACGGGGCTTTGGATCTTTTTCAAAACGAGATTAAAATACACTGCATTAGAACTTAAATGTAGGACAGAATAACAAAGATATTGTAGTACTTTGAACATCCAACAATAGTCCTTTTTATTTAAGAAATGAAAGGAACCACAAACATACCTCGACAGCAAAATGAATCAACAGTCACGAATTAGAACACGAATGACACGACCATGACGGAACCTCGAACGGAATTGAACTGAAAACCTCTCACGTCCCTATCACCATTTCTGCTGTATTTTTTTCTCACTGTCGAGCAGCAGCAGCGTATCGAAGGAGTGGTGAGGGACTGGTGGAGCTCAGGCGTGGGGGGTGCTGGTAGGGTCGTTGAGGACGGGCAGTGGTCAGAGTTGGAAGGTTCAGGCTATGGAGGTCGTTTGGGAAACTTCGTTCAGGGGGTCGTTTTCAGTTGGTCATGAGGAGAAAGAAGAAGGAGATACATTGGGGAGGGGGTGTTCTGCCCGTGTATATCCGCGGTATATCAAGTGTATATCGAATGTATACTCTGTCCGCGTTTTTGGGAGAGGGTGTTTTTTGGCGATGGAGCTGGGCAGTGGTAGGGTGGTTTGAACAAGATGAAGAGAGGAGGGGGGGCGGTCTCCAGGTGTGTATGGTTTTTTCTTCTTCTCCAAAAATGGAGAAAAAGACCAACAGTAGTGGTCTTCCTTTTTTTTCCAAAAAATGTCTAAGTCCTCCCCCTCATGTGCTCCATCCGTGTATATGTAAATGTAGGGTGTTTTTATATGTTTTTTTCTCTTTTTTTAAATCTAAGTGGTCCAATTTTAAAAGCCTTCCCATGTCACTTTGTCCATGTGCCCATGTTCTTGTGTTTTGTCTGTGTCCCCCACGTGTGGTGGGCTCGAATTGTTACGGGCTAGGTTCGAAAATTAGGCCTAAAAATGGGTCGTTTGAACCCGAATATTATTCTTTGCCCGGAATCGAGAATGAAAACATGAATTTATTTAATTAATCCTACATAAGCAAAATAACTATAAAAAAAGCTACAACACATTAATTAAACTATTTTTTTACAATTTTCGTTTTTTTTTTTTATTTATATATATATATATAAAGATAAAGATATAAGGTACTATTTTTTGTATTTTTTTAAGTTTATGAGAAATAAATAAACTAAAATTTATGTATATTTTTTTGTAATTTTCATTTTTGTGACGAAAATAAAGTAAAAGAGTCAAAATAAGTTGAAATAGCTACATTAAGGCTAAATTAAATATCTATGTGTTAAAAATGTGAAAAATTTGGGAGGGACAAAAATCACATGTCAACAGTCATCAAGTACCGGAGTGCGGCATGGTCGGTATGGTTTATGACCTTGGCACCCATGAGATACGGCCAAAATTTCTCCATTGCGAACACAACAGCCAAAAGTCCTTTCTCGGTCACCGTGTAGTTCATTTGAGCATTATTCATTGTCTTGCTCGTATAGTACACCGGATGAAACATTTTGTTCACTCTTTGACCCAAAACCGTCCCAACCGCAACATCGCTCGCATCACACAAGTGCTCAAAGGGTATGCTCCAATTAGGTGCGGTAATGATAGGAGTGGTGGTCAACTTATGCTTGAGAAGTTCAAAGGCTTGCATACATTTTTCATCAAACACGAACTTGGCATCTTTTTCCAACAACTTGCACAAGGGATTCACAACCTTCGAAAAGTCTTTGGTAAATCTCCTGTAGAACCCCGCATGCCCAAGAAAACTTCGAACTCCCTTGATAGATGTAGGGGGAGGGAGCCTTGAAATCACATCAATTTTTGCTTTGTCTACCTCAATACCATGCTTTGAAATTTTATGCCCAAGAACTATGCCCTCTTCCACCATAAAGTGGCATTTCTCCCAATTGAGACAAAGTTGGTTTCTTCACAACAGGACAAAACTCTATCAAGATTCGTCAAACATTCATCAAATGAGTCTCCCACAATACTAAAGTCGTCCATGAACACCTCTAAAATGTCTTCCACCATATCGGTGAAGATGACCATCATACACCGCTAAAATGTAGTCGGTGCATTACATAATCCAAAAGGCATCCTAGAGAAAGTAAAGGTGCCATATGGACAAGTGAATATGGTATTCTCCTAATCTTCCGGATCAATCAAGATTTGGTTGTACCCAGAATACCGATCCAAGAAACAGTAGAAGGCATGCCTAGCAAGTCGGTCTAACATCTGATCAAGAAAAGGCAAAGGAAAGTGATCCTTGCGGGTCACTTTATTCAACTTGCGGTAGTCCATGCATACCCTTCAACCAGTGATGGTTCTGGTAGGAATCAACTCATTTTGTGAATTTGCAACCACGGTCATGCCACCCTTCTTCGGTACACACTGCGCCAGTGAAGTCTAAGAGCAATCAGAGATGGGGTACACAACCCCGGCATCCAACCACTTGATCACCTCCTTTTTCATAACTTCTTGCATTGCCTCGTTCAACCTCCTTTGATGCTCAAAGGAGGGTTTTGGATCATCTTCCAGAATAATTTTGTGCATACAGAATGCGAGGATTATCCCCCGAATATCAGCTAAAGTCCATCTCATTGCCTTTTTCCACTTTTGACGCATCACCAATGTGGCATCAACCTGCATGTTAGTAAGACACGAGGAAAGAATAACTGGCAAAGTAGAATTTGAGCCTAAGAACTCATACCTGAGGTGTGGAGGCAGTGATTTCAACTCCAACACCGGAGGCTCCTCAATTGAAGGTTTTGTTGGTGGAGGCTTCCTATTTTCAAGGTCCAAAGATAATTTCCTAGGCTCATAAGAGTAAGAGCCCATTCCATGTAAAGCATTCACGCACTCCACTCGGCCCTCATCATCATTGACATCAAGATTCAATAGTACGGCCTCTAATGGGTCCTCCACATTGATCATTGCACTGGTGTCATTCACTATCATTGCTGTGACAAGGTCAACAAAAGAGCACACCTCGGTACTATTGGGCTTCTTCATTGATTTGCACACATGAAAGACCATCTTTTCATCACCCACCCAGAAGGTGGGTTCCCCTACTTCCACATCAACTAAGACCTTCCCCATAGCAAGAAAAGGTCTCCCCAATATGATAGGAACTTCGTAATCCACCTCACAGTCCAAGATCACAAAGTCAGCTGGCAAGATAAATTTGTCCACCTGGACAAGTACATCATCAATAATACCCAATGGTCTCTTCATCGTTCTATATGCCATTTGCAATCTCATAGAAGTCAGCCTAGGTTGCCCAATACCCAAAGTTTTGAAAACCGAGTAGGGAATCAAATTGATACTAGCCCCCAAGTCACATAGAGCCTTAGCAAAATCTGCACTCCTAATGGTGCAAGGAATGGTGAAAGCATCGGGATCTTTAAGCTTTGGGGCTATTGAATGAACTATTGCACTAACTTGGTGACTCATTTTTATAGTTTCACAATCCATAGACCGCTTTTTTGTCACCAAGTCCTTCATGAATTTAGCATAGCCCGGTATTTGTTCAAGAGCCTCCACCAAAGGCACATTAATGGATAAGCTCTTCATCATGTCAATGAACTTTTAAAACTGATTCTCATTTTTCTGCTTCGTGAGCCTTTGAGGATAAGGTGGAGGTGGCCTTGGCAAAGGAGCCTTGGCTTTAGGCACAAACGGCTCCAGCATGTCTATTATGTATTCCCTAGACGGGTTCACATCATTTTAGGTTTCCACTTTGGCATCTTGAATATCAAGCCTCACTTCTTTATTCACATTCTCATCAATCACATTTTCAACCACCAAAGGAACTTCATCTTCTTGCAACTCAACATCATCACTCAAAATTTGCTTTTATTTGGAGGCATTCACATCACTGCCTCATCCACTCCTTGTAGTTACTGCTATAACATGATTGTTCCCACCCTTCGGGTTCACTACGGTATCACTTGGTAGATCACCCTTAGGGCGTGTATTCAAGGACTGGGAGATTTGGCCTAACTGAACCTCCAAATTTTTGATTGAGGTATTGTGGGAAGCCAACTGCGCATCAGAATTCGCATTTTTTCTTCATCATTTGTTCGAACATCATTTCAGTTCTACCCATATCATTGCTAGAAGAATTAGGACCTTGAGATGGAAAAGGGGTGGATTATTTGGTTGTTGGTACATTGGGGGTCTTTGAAAGCCTTGCCTCCGATTTTCTTGGTTTCTATTATTCCATCCACCTTAATTGTTGTTACCACCCCAATTGTTGTTACCATTACAATTTCTTTGATTGTTTTGGTTGTTGTTCTGATTGCCTCAGTTGGAGTTTTGGTTGTTGTTCCCCCAATTACCATTGCCATGTTGTTGTTGATTGCCCCAATTGCCTTGGGGTCTCCATTGTTGTTGGTTGGAAGAATTGCCCCTTTGGCTTTGATAATTATTCATGTATTGCACCTCTTTACTCTATCCATCAAAACCATCATCTTGAAATCCACCATAATCATTGTCAAATTGCTCCAAATTCCCTTGGTTCTGTTGACCTCTTTATCTTCTTTTGTTGACAAGCATGTTAACACCCTCCACGGTATTCACTTGGAAAGGATTTTGAACTTGTTGCAACCGTGCCTTTGCTAGTTAGTTCATAGTAGTTGTCAACTCAGCTATAGCCTGCCCATGATCATGTAACTCCTTGTGCAAATGAGTGACCGTGGGGACATCCTGGGGCACGTTGGCTCTACTTTTTCACGCAGAAGAAGTGTCAGCCATCTCGTCAAGAATGTCACAAGCCTCATCATAAGACAACTTCATAAAGTTGCCCCAGCAAGTTGGTTCACTATGCATTGGTTTGTTGTGTTAATGCCCCGGTAAAAGGTTTGTTGGATCATTGCTTCGGTCATATCATTGTTGGGGCATTCCTTCACCATTGTTCTATAACGCTCCCAAATCTCATACAAAGGTTCTATGGGCTCTTGCTTGAAGGTCAATATCTCATCTCTCAATGCAGCCATATACCCCGGTGAGAAAATGCTTTCCAAGTAGTGATGGAATGGTTGGGAAGTCTCTCAAGCCAAATCAAGTGCTTTCTCTCTAAGGGAAAATGTGAAGAGTCTCAACCACAATGCATCCTCGAACACATTAGTTTGCTTGCTCCCCCAACATGTATCCACGAACCCCTTGAGATGTTTGTAAGCATTTTGATTTGCAGCGCCCGTGAAATACCCACACTACTACAGCAATGTCAGCATCACATTGGTTATTTAAAAATTGCCCGCCCGGATTCGGGGTGGGACAATAGAACTTGCATAACCTTGGTTTGGAAGCACTCTAGGAGCCACTCTTAGAGGTGGCGAGGGAGGGTCTGGAATATTATCATTGGCTTGGCGGCCTCTCCTTTGTCCGTGAGGCACAACAGGGACCTCATCTTCAACATTATCATCTACTTCCTCCCCCGGTGGAAGATCTCCAAGAGGTGCATTGTTTACGTTCGCTGCCATTTTGTACCTGAAATTGTGACACAAACAGATTAGTAACAAAGAAGGAAAGAAGAACAATACACAAAACTAGTTAGATAGATAGCCAAAATCGTTAGCTCCCCGACAACGGCGCCAAAAAGTGATCGAGGCCAACTCTGCACTACTATTGAGTAATGAGAGAGGTCGAAGCAACTTTTACCCGATTAAGGTCGAGATCAATTTCCAAAGGGAGCTAGAAGTTGAAGTCGGGTGTTAATCTAAAGTGGAGTTATGGATTTGCTCTTAATTGCACTTCTAAACATTTTGGGTTTTGATTTACTTATAATTGTATAGAAGTACAATGATCAATTAAACTAAAATAAGCTAAGATTAGACTATTGCGAGTTGTTCAAATGATTAAAAGGCACTAGGGTAGTGACTTTCGCCTAGGTGGTCAATTGATGGATGCTTGAGTCTAAGGCATGATTGTCACATTTGGGGAGTATGATATAACCATTGCACGATTCTACTCACTCTACACTTCTCGGTAGTTCGAGTGATTTTGCCCGAATTGACTTTCTCAAGACCAATTGGGTATGCAAATTTGCACAAGCAATCAAGTTCAAGTCGGGTATTACTATCTCTAGGTTTAACCCTTTAATTGGGGCTATCAATCTCTTGAGTACGACCCAATTCCTTGTTGGACCAATTTCAGAGACTTGGGCTCTCTTTCTCAAGAAGAGCCAAAGTCACTTAAACCCAAACTAATGTTTGCAACCACTAATTCAGCAATTAAACATGAAATTAGTCCAAATATCAAACACCCATAATCAATCAAGCCCTAAAACACAAGACCCATCAATTACCCACACTAGGGTTGAGCCACAACTCTAGTTTATGGGTCTAGCTACTCAAAATTAGAGAAGAAAATAAAGAAATAGATGAAGAAAACTCATATTAATTAATTGCAAAATTAAACTTGAAGATTTAATGTTGAAATAAAGCTAAAATTACTCAAAACAGCTAAAAATATCGAAGTCACGAGCGCAACCTTCAGTACAACTCTCTGATAACCTAAAAATGGGAAAAGAAGCTATTTATACTAAGCTAAAAAATCTGGACAAAAATACCCCTGTGGGGCTAGTGCGGACCGCACAAAATCACATGCGGCCGCACTAAAGCTCTTGACTTGAATATCCAGCTCTCTGAACTTAGGCAATGCAAACCGTACAAAATCGAGTGCAGCCGTGGTGGCTTCTAGTGCGGTCTGCATGAAATGGACCGCGGACCGCATTGGGCTTCAATCCTCAACTGGAAACTCTCTGAACTCTGGCCTCTGCGGACCACGCTAAATCGAGTGCGACCGTAGTGACTCCAATGTGGACCGCAGAAAAGTAAGTGCGGCTGCATTGGCCCTGTTTGCCTGAGTTTCATACTCTTTGAACTTCACTTGTGCGGACCGCACAGAATGGTGTACGGCCGCACTGACCATGTTTGACTGAGCTTTGCCTTCTTTTGGTACTTGTGCAAGTTTCACTCCTTTTTGAGCTGGATTTTGACATCTTGTCACCTTGTTGATCAAACCTGTAATCAAGCACAACTTGTGAGCCTTTTGGGACTATTTTGTACATATTTCTAATCAAAACTTAAGCATGAAGGAGTGTAAAATGCATCATAATTCCTAGTTATCAGTTCTCACCCGCATCATCATGTAAAGAATCAACAACCACTCCTAGGGAAGTGTTGACTCCTTGGCCAGTTCTTACTCTCTTCTTAGGTGTCATTTACTGAAAGTTAGAGCAATACACGAGTTAGAGGAGGAACAGTTTCACAACCATCTTTATCGTATGATATAGAACATCAAAGAAGGGTATTATTCCTAAATGTCCAAGTAGTCTCCAACTTATAGTTGTGGTCGACAACACACTGATAAGAAGGACTCTACTAGATGTCACACCTCCTTTTTACCTACACCCCGCAAAGGCGTACAAGAGTTTTTCCATTTAAAGGACAATCGGAACGGGATTTAACTATTAATTATTCAGAGTCGCCACTTGGGAGATTAATGGTGTCCCAAGTCACCGGTTGAATCCTGAACCGAGGAAATTTATGACTCTGTTAACAGTCCGCGTACCAGAAATCCGAGTAAGGAATTCTGTTAACCCGGGAGAAGGTGTTAGGCATTCCCGGGTTCCGTGGTTTTAGCACGGTCGCTTAACTGTTGTATTTGATTTTATCTGATTTTAATACATGCTAGCTTATATGCCTTTTATTTAATTTTGAACCGCTTTTATTATAATTATATTTTAGAAGAATTGCGAAGTCGTGAAAATGCGTTTCGAACCGCGTCGCAATCAATGCACCCGTGGTTATCGACACATTTCGACTTCATCGAGATTTGGATTTGGGTCGCATCAATGCGCACCCGAGTTTAAGAAAGTGATTTAATTAAATCGCGTCTAAAGATTCTAACGTAATATTATTTTGGGGAAGGCCGTGAAATTCGCTAGATGGCCCTCCCAAATTCTAAGTTTCCAAATAATTTCATGCAATTTTGTGTTTATTGGGCGAGGCTCGTCTCATTTTATTTTAAGGGCAAACTTAGAAGCAACTGTATTTCTCCACTTATTTATCTCTAAAAATAAACAAAAGAAAACTTAATTAACTAAAATATGGGCCAGACGTATTAGCCAAGAAACCAAGAGGGCCCAGGCTTCAATATTTGCACATGGGTAGAATTTCTAATAAACATAGTCATTAGGCCTGAGATTGGCCCAAACTGGACAAACGTGTCCAGCTGTATCAATACGATCAGGGGATCGAATCCCTGGGCTAGCATACCACGCTTTTACCCACAAGAACCAACTAACATGCTCAATAGGCAGACAAGAGTCAACACAGGGCTCTAAAGAGGCCAACATCTGATAATCAGTAAAAGGAAACTTGCAAACGAATTGCATACACTCACACATCCCTGATCTGTACACTTTGGTATATCCATACCGTTTCAAGGCTCCATGACAACTTCTCAGATCAAACAAACAGGACAATAACAAGCTTAACCAAATCTAATGAGCCATAACAAGTGACAGCGAGAATCATTTCAGTCATATGTTTGAAATAAACTCAAGATAAGAAATAAACTAATATGTTCATGAATCATAACTCAACGTTTGCAATTCAACAGTTAAACCAGTGGATCAGATAGCTAAGAGAAAGGAATATGCAATCCGGCTACTACAAGAACAAAATGGATCCTGAATTGCAGATAAACCAAAAGCCAAGACAGATACCTTAACAAGGCTAACAATGCAGAATTGGCATTCAAGATGCACAAACTTGCTGCTCAATTAGTGCAAAACAAAGCAGATTTTTCAGCAGACCCGCAGTTCAAACAAATAACCAAAATACTGCACGTCATCAGCTCAATCTACTGCTGAAATTGCCTTCTTCAGCAGCTCGAAAGAGCAAGACTATTACAGCAATAACAAGACAAGGAGAGCATTTAAACCTTCAAATTCACCACTGCCTCACCAGGAAACTATTCCAAGTATATATCAGAGAAGCAGCACAAAACAAACTATTTCAAACTCGAACCTGATGGAACTAAACCATGTGACATCAAGCAGAGCGTTGATTGATTTAATAGAATTAGATGCCAAGGAAATCTCAGTTCCAACAAATGATCTATTTCAAAAAGAGAGCAAGAGAAGTACCAAACCTCAACAAGAGAACTAACAAATTCGAACAACTCTCACCACACATGGAAGATCAGTGATATTAAAAGAAAGGTGAGACATGCCTGAAGTTAGAGTTTTCTAATTAATCAAACCGAGGCAATTACACGGACTGAAACAGAGCAGCAGTTTCAACTAAATCAACACAGCATTCGAGACATAAGTCACACGAGTTTCACTATCGATGCCACTGCTGGAAGGAAACGAAAATGCTGTCTAATCTAGACTTCAACACTAGGCTACTACCAATAATCTAAGAGAATGCCAATCAGCAAGCAACCAAACAGCAATTTCATGTTCTGCCAAACAATCTCGTGAGCAGATGTTTTGCAACGAAAGGAAACAAACGATATTCAACACGTATTCTTAGAGCACACGATCGATGTTCAACACGTATTCCAATTGATGTTGAAAGAAACACAAAAAAACAGGTATGAAGTTCAGTCGATCATAACAAATAGAAAGCACAGGGAAGAAGACAGGGGAGCTAAGATTTCATTATAGTAACCAGGAAGAATTCAGGGACATACGCAGACTTCATTTAACTCATTGCACAGGGCTATTCGACATCACTTAATTTCGAAAAATGAAACTAGTACCTGAAATCAGCTCTTCAATTAACAAAGTTTGGCGATTACAGTGAATCACTCAAACCAAAACCAAATGAATCAATGACGACCAAGATACCTCGACTGGGATCTAGGACGAACAACAACGACAATGAACTCAAAACAAACTCCTCTCAATTGCATTACACCTCAGAACCAAAAAATTGAAGAATGAAATTCAGGGATCGAAAAGAAAACCAACTCAAACTAAAAACCCTTTGATTTTTGTATATTTTGTTTAGAAATTCCAGAAAAACAAAGAAAAAGAAGTCACTATTTACTCTCTGAAAATCTATCACTCCCCAAAAATCCTCTCCGAAAAAAAAAACCCTTCAAAGAATCAGATTGAATCCTTTTATGAAATGAACCCCGGATGAATGTAGGGCTCGGATTGAACGAAATCAATCCAATGCCTCACATTCATCCAACGAATCATCTCTAGGACCTTCCAATCGCGTGCTTCCTCTCAAAATCGAGCGAGTTAACAGAAGCAAATCTTGGCATCAGAAAATCTGTTAGCAACAGCAAGAGGATAGGTAGAGGGACGCGTGGGTGAGGCCTTGATGCTCACTCGCGTGAATTTTGACGATTTACTGGGACGGATTTGAGGCCTGGCTTGCGTGTTCTTCACAGATGAAGAACAGTCGCGGAGGGGTGATTTGGGATTAGTGGTCTGTGGGTTTGATCAACTGATGGGTCTCTGAGTGTATTATGGACGGGTCGGGTCAGGCGTCTGGGCCGGTTTTTTGTGTGATTGGGCGGGTAGGCAATAATTCTGGTTTGGGCTGGGGTTGGGATTGATTTTGGGCCCAAATTTTGGGTCCTTTATTAAGACCATATTTCTACTCAATTTTTTTTTTTTGTTTTTTTTTTACTTTCCTTTCTTACTTTTACAATTTTTTTATAATTTTTATAATTTTTATGGAGATGTAAAACTAACATGAAATCCTAATTATTTCAAAACAAAGACTAATTAATTCCTAAAATTGTTTTTAAAAAACTATTTCATGACAAATGCAAAGGTGAACTAATTTTGTAATTTTTCATGTTTTGTTCTAAACAAATTAACCCTTAATTGATACTAAAATATAAAACTAAAACCTAAATGCAAAATGCATATTTTGTATTTTTAAAATGCGACAATTATCAAGGAAGTGACACCGAAATGCACAAAAAATTGTCAAAATAAAGAAAAATTATTTCGTTGGAATTTTTGGGAATTATTCATATATAGGGCAAAAATTACGTGCTCACACTAGACACGGCTCCGAGACATCCTAGGACACTTTAAAATCTTAGGCTCTGATACAAAGTTTGTCACGCCTCAAACTCAGAGAGCGCGACCGGCGCTCAACTGAGTGAACCCGACCGAACAAGCCTATTAGACACTTTCTACCCAACTCACTTACAATCAAAGAAGGCATGTTTTCATTAATTAGACAATAGGAAGATCATATATATATATATATATATATATATATATATATATATATATATATATATATATATATATATATATATATAAATTACTAAGTCATTTCATTTGTTACATCATTGTTAAGTTTAAAAATATACACACATTCTTATGACTGAGTGGAACAAAAGTCTAAACCATAACATAATCTGTTGACCTTTCTAACACCTATATATAACCCACATAATGTCTATGGAGCCTCTAAATTGATACAAAAGAGTACTACAAAAGTGTCAGCAACAAGGCCTCAGCTATACCTCAAGTACAATACATAAGGGACAAAAGATGCACAACCCCGAAATGAAATGGGGCTCACCGAGACTGCTGGGAGGAGGATGTACTGCTAATGCTGATCAATACTGCCTGCTATGGAATCACCTGCATCCATTTAAGATGCAGCGCCCCCGGCAAAAGGGATGTTAGTACCATTGAATGGTACTAGTATGTATAACTAAACACCATCTCATTAGAATGAACAATAATACAAGAAGGAGATAATCATAAAATCAATAAAAGCCTTAAACAACACCATAACATCAAATTAAGAGTCACATAAGTTTTCAAGTAAATTTCCATAGCTTTAGGTTGGGATATCTTTAATCCTGATATGTCATCATCCACAATACCACAACATTCTTACGCGGAGTCCGATCACGGCCCGATCGGCTAGGCCGTCTCACCAGAGGCATTACTATTTTCTATCAATCATTTTATTACATATTTCTTTCATGTCTTTTAGTTCATCGGCACTAGTGGCCACAATTGGTATATCATACTTGGCACTTGGCCGTATTTCATAATTCAAGTTCTTTTTCACATTCCACATTACTATCATATTAACAGCAACGAGGCTTTTAATTCAAGATTTTTATCACACACGTGAGAAATTTAGAATCTAAGGCACATAGAGGCTTCTCACACAATTTGGCATAACAATATTTATTCGAATTTGATTTGAAGTTGAGGCATTGGTAGCACATGAAGTCTAGGCATTCGTAGCACATATCACATATTTTTAACACATCGTCAATTGATAAGATGACATGATGAAAGCACGGGAACGCATATTGCACATATATTTTTCAACGCAAGCACATTCGGAATAGTAATTTCTATAATGATCAATTTGGGGACTTACACCGATTGCATGAATACCAAGGGGTTCGATTCTAAGATGAGGGGGTTTTAGCCATACATACCTCAATTGAGCTTCTTTAAACTCTACAATTATCCGGAACTCATAGCAACCTCAATATATTTTAACAAATATAATAAATTGAACAAAAAATTAGGAAAATGTTCATGGTTCTAGCTCACTTGAACATTTAAACAAACACTAAGTGTGTATTAGGTTTCAAGGTCCTTTTTATGGAAGATTTCATCATCCCACAATCCATTCATCACTATTTTTAGCTCACATTCTCCCTACACTCTTCTATCACACATGCATGCAAGATAAACAACTCTCATACCCATGAACCATCTTAATAATTACTCATTTTCAGTTTAAATTTTAAAATTTCAGGCTAGGGTATAGATTCTTACTTTTAGGATGAAGACCTAGGTTGCTTTCCTTGATAATCTTCAAAGTTTTAAGCAAGAATTGAAGAGTAGTTGATGAAGATCACTTTCTCACTCTAGGGATCTTTCTCTCATTCTATAGTATCAGAAAATGAACTCACAATAGACTATGGCATATGTTTTATCGGCATGGGATCGGTTTAAAAATTAGAAATTAGGAGCCTCGACACAAATCTGCGGTCACATATAATGCATCTGCGGTCTGCAAAATGGGCCTCACAATAGCCCTCCGGAACTAGAGTTTTCTGCTTCGATCTCGAGGCTGGATATGCGATCAAAGTGTGGTCCGCTAAATAGTTCTACGGTCACATAATGGGCCGCAAAAATGACATAAAAATGGCCCAAATGACTGCCTCACTCTACGACCATTCTGCGGCCTGCAGAGTGATTTTGCGACTACATAGTGGGCCGCAGAAATGCCTTATTCTGCCAACATTTTTATTTAACTCCTCGGTGCACTATTTAACCCAAAAAGTCCGTACCGCGACCTTTAACACGTAAGCCTAACTTGGCACCACAAAATTCCGGGTTTTTAAGTAAAATTTTTACGGGGCTTTATAGCCTAATAGGCTTTGTGCCCCCAGGCTTCGATATCCTGGGCCATCCGAGCCTACCTTAGACGTCAATCCCTGAGCGAGGTGGCCCTTGGGGTCGATGTATTAAGGGGACCAGATGTAAGAAGAAGAAAAAAAAGTAAGGGACAAAATATTTATCCGCAAGGTAGAAACTTCCATTCATTTGTGTGCGTAATATACAAGGTTACACATGTGTTCAAGCTTTTTATCAGGGATCAGGTGGTTTATGTGGGCCCGGTTCATTTGCCATTTGGCCCTTACAGTAAATCCTTCGACCGAGCCTAGATTTTTCAAGCACAAAGTTTCTTTCCTTGCTAAAATCATTATTTGAGGGTGATACCCCCCAGTATTTGAGGTCGATCATAGAGAAGCCTCGGATACTGTTGATGTGATCCTTGACACCAGTTCATAGCCGATCTTCAATTCTAAGTTAGCATGATCCGTTGTTTCCGCGTTAAAAACCTTGTCGGAAAACCCATTCGGGGTGCTCAGTGTCACCTTCCTTAGTACCAAGTTCTTGACACTGAAGTGTCGAAGGTTGGCTCTCCAATTATAATACCTTTTGATTCGTTGATTCTTCAGTCACATATCGGAACTGAGACTCAGTTCCCCTACTTTGATCGGTATTAGAGCTTTGGTGCCATAAACCAACGAGAACGGGGTGGCCTCGATGCTAGACTTCGAGGTCATACGTATGCCCATAAGACTTCGGGCAAGATTTCCTTCCATTTTTTTGGCGTCGTTCAACCTCTTTTTGAGGTTTTGGAGTATGGTTTTATTCGTGGACTCCGCTTTCCCGTTTCCACTAGGGTGATAGGGTGTCGATAAGATCCTTTTGATCTTATGGTCTGCAAAATACTTGCTCACTTTGCTGCCGACGAACTACTTCCCATTGTCGCATACGATCTCGGTCGGCATTCCAAACCGGCATATTATATGGTCTCAAATGAAATCAATAACTTCCTTCTCCCTGACTTTCTCAAATGCTTGGGCTTCCACCCATTTAAAAAAATAGTCAGTCGTAAATAATATAAATTGAGCCTTATCGGGTGCCCATGGTAGGGGACCAACAATGTTCATTCCCCATTTCATGAATGGACAAGGTGACAAGACCGAGTGTAGCAGCTCCCCCGGCTAATGAATCATCGGAACATGCCTCTTACACTCGTCGCATTTTCGCATGAACTCCTTTGTGTCCTTTTCCATGTCGATTAGTCGTAACATGCTCTGATTACCTTTCGGGCTAGCGATTCGATGCCCGAATGATTTTCACAGGTGCCTTTGTGGACTTTCCTCAAAACGTACTCGGTATCTCCCGGTCCTAGACATATTGTGAGTGGGCCATCAAACATTCTCTTTAACAAGGTACCGTCTTTAGAAAAGATGAACTAGGCCGCCTTTGTATGCAGAGCCCTCAATTCTTTAGGATCTGAGGGCTATTTTCCGGTCTTCAGATTTTCTATATATTTGTTTCTCTCGTCCCAGGTTTGGATTGTTGAGTTTATTTCGGCTTGACCTTCTTCCACTGCCGATATCATGAGTTGTACGATTGTCCTCGAGTTGGACTCATCGTCATCAATCGACGATCCCAAGTTAGCAAGAGCATTGGCCTCACTGCTTTAATCCTGAGGTATATGTTTCAGAGTCCACTCCTTGAACCGGTGTAGTGTTACCTGTAATTTATCTAGGTATCTTTGCATTCGCTCCTCTTTGACTTCGAACGTCCCATTAACTTGGTTCACCACAAGGAGGGAGCCGCACTTAGCTTCGATCACCTCTGCCCCAAGCTTTTAGCCAATTCAAGACCTGTAATCATGGCCTCATACTTGGCCTCGTTGTCAGACAATTTTACAGTTATAATAGATTGTCTAACTACATTACCTACCGGTGGATTCATACGATGCAAAGTCCGGACCCCTTTGCGTTCAAGGAACCATCCGTAAAGAGGGTCCATATTCCCGATGAAGTCCCCAAGTTCAACAATAATTCTCTTTCGACCTTGGGTACTAGGACTGACGTAAAGTTGGCCATGAAGTCTGCCAAGATTTGAGATTTGATGGCAGTCCGAGGTCAATTTTTGATATTGTACCTGCTGATTTCTAGGGCCTATTTGGCCAATCATCCCCAAAGTTTAGGTTTATGCATTATGTTCCTCAATAGGTAAGTAGTTACAACACATATGGGGTGGCATTGAAAGTATGGTTTTAGTTTCGTAGAGGCGCTTAACAAAGCGAGCACCAATTTTTCTAGGCGAGGACACCTAGTTTCGGCCTCGCCTAGAGTTCTGCTAACATAATAGATAGGAAATTACGTATCTTCTTCTTCTCGGACCAGGACTCCACTTATCGCCACCTTGGATACCGCTAAGTACAGGTACAACTGTTCGTCTTCCTTCGGAGTGTGATGCAAAAGTGGGATTGAAAGGTACTGTTTAAGTTCCTCCAAGGCTTGTTGGTACTCCGGAGTCCATGAGAAGTTCTTCTTCTTCTTCAACAGTGAGAAGAAACGATGACTCTTGTCGGAGGACATCAAGATGAATCGACCCAAAGCGGCTATGCGCCCGGTTAACCTTTGTACGACCATGATGTTGTCCACTACAAAAAAATTTTCTATGGTCTTGATTTTATCGAGATTGATCTCGATCCCCTGATTGGACACCATGAATCCGAGAAATATTTCGGAAAAGATTCCGAATGCACATTTTTCCGTGTTCAGCTTCATATTGTATTTCTTCAATATGTCGAAAGTTTCCTACAAATATTTCAAATGGTCCTATGCTCGCAGGGACTTAACCAACATATTGTCAATATAAACCTCCATTGATTTTCCTATTTGTTCTTCGAACATCCGATTTACTAGGCGTTGGTAAGTGGCAGCGGCATTTTTTTAGTCTGAATGTCATTACGTTATAACGGTAGGTGTCGTACTTAGTGATGAATGACATTTTATCATGATCTCTCGGGTCCATCCGAATTTGGTTGTACCCGGACTAAGCATCGAGAATATTGAGGATATCGTGGCCGACCGTTGCATCGATATGCGATCGATGTTGGGCAAAGGGAAAGAGTTTTTGGGACATGCTTTATTTAAGTCTTTATAATCTACACACATTCTTAATTTGTTTCCCTTTTTAGGGACAACCACTATGTTCGCTAACTAATCCGGGTATTTGACCTCCTAGATGGACCCTATTTAAAGGAGTTTAGATACCTCGTCCTTGATAAATACATTCTTGACTTCGGACTGGGGCCTCCTTTTCTGCTTGATCGGGTGGAACTTCGGGTCCAGGCTCAGCTTGTGAGTGGTTATTTTCAGCCGGATCCCTATCACATCAAGGTGGGACCAAGCGAAGCAATCTATGTTAGCTATAAAGAATTGAATGAGTTTTTTCCTAAGCTCGGGACTTAACCCCGTGCCGAGGTATACCTTACGATCGGGAAAGTGCTCGATCAGTACGACTTGCTCCAGTTCCTCGACCGTTGATTTGGTGGCATCAGAATCATCGGGTATTATGAAGGACCTCGGGAATCTGTAGTCATCATCCTCACCTGTCCCCTGCTTTTCCGGTTCGGTCAGGACCGGTGTCGGTGATTGTTATTTGGTTCCTTCTTTGGCGATCGAGCTCGGATCTTTTGTCATTCTAAGTGCGAATATCTGGACCACCTCTTCAACTGTGAACATTTCCTTTACGCCTGTTGTTCCCCATAGATTGTTCTAATCCCTCCCGGTGTTGGGAATTTCAACACTTGGTGCAGAGTCGATGGGACTGGCCTCATGTTGTGGATCCATTCTCCTGAACAGAGCATTGCACCTCATATATCCTTCGATTACATAGAACTTGGCTTCTTGGATGGTCCCAACGGCATTCACCGGTAATGTTATCTCCCCTTTGGTGGTTTCACATGCCATGTTGAATCCGTTTAGAACTCGAACTGCAGGCACGATTTGATCTTGTAGAACGAGCTATTCCATGAACATCGATCTGATGATGTTGGCCGAGCTAACTGAATCAATTAACACACTCTTAACTCGAGATTTATTTACGAGTACAGATATTACCAATGTATCATTGTGGGGCTGCACGATCCCTTCCACATCCTCGTCATTGAAAGACAAGGTTCCTTCTGGCACGTAATCTCGAGTTTGTTTTTCACTTGTGATGGATACTTTAGTGCGCTTTAACATCGGTCCCTAGGGAACGTCAACCCCGCCGATGATCATGTTAATGACGTACTGAAGTTCTTAAATGATTCTTGGCTCGATCGCTCAAGAACTCTTGGATATGTCCGTTGTTGAATAACTAGGCTACTCCCTCTCTTAATTGTCAGCAATCCTCTGTTCTGTGGCCGTGAGTGCCATAATATTTGCACATTTGGTTAGGATCCCTTTGGGCTGGATCAGGCTGTAGATGTTGAGGCCTTTTGGTGTCTTTAATGCATCCGATAGTAGATACGATGGTGGCTGCGTCGACGTTAAAATTGTACTACGATAACCTTGGCGCTTCCTTAGGCCCGATGGGCCTGTCAAAACTATTTTTGCTTATGAGTCCCCGGTTATTTTGACCTTGATCACTCCTCCTTTCATTTCTCATAGGGTTTTGCCTAGACCCACTACCTCTCCGGTCTCCATTGTATGGCTGATACTGATCCCTATTTGATCTTGGTTCACGATCGACGTCTCTCTTGACTCTGTCGATGGCTTTGACGGGGTAAACAGACCCAGACGGGTCCCCACGATGATCATCCTCGACCCTGATTTTTGATTGACATCGGTTATGTACGTCGGCCCAAGTAACAGTCAAATATTCTATCGGATTTTATTTCAACTGCTGTGAAGCCAACGAGCTTCGAACATTGAGTCCTTGGGTGAAAGCCTGAATGAACCAATCGTTCACGACCGGAGGCAAGTCCATCCATTCCATTTGAAACCGGGACACGAATTCTCTGAGCATCTCATTATCTCTTTGTTTCACTTTGAAAAGACCTGACTTCCTGGCCTCGACCTTGATAGCCCCGTCATGTACTTTTACGAAGGAATCTGCAAACATAGCAAACGAGTCAATAGAATTAGGAGGTAGGTTGTGATACCATATCATAGCTCCCTTTGATAAAGTTTCCCCAAACTTTTTCAGTAGGACAGACTCAATCTCATTATCCTCCAAGTCGTTCCCTTTGATGGCGTATGTGTAAGAGGTCACATGCTCGTTTGGGTCGGTTGTTCCATTGTACTTTGGAATCTCAGGCGTGCGGAACATCTTAGGGATCGAATTTGGAGCTGCGCTCGGAGGAAAAGATTTTTGAACAAACTTCTTTGAATCTAGGCCTTTTAATATCGGCGGTGCTCCTGGTATTTGATCAACCCTGAAATTGTAGGTTTCCACCTTTTTCTCATTGGCTTCGATTTTCTTCTCTCCCAATTCTATCTGTTTTGTCAGCTCCTCAAGCATCTTTATGATCTGAGGGTTGGTCCCCGATTCATTTTCATTCGCCCTCTCCGTGACGGGTTCATTTCTGCGGGTGACTTCCTGGGACGGCTCAGGCTCAAGTCTTCTTGGGGCGCGATTTTGGTTCTGGAGTTGGGCTATTGCTACCTGTTGAGCCTGCAACATTTCGAAGATCACCCGCAAGTTTATCCAATCATCTTCTCCGTCGTGCGTATTTTGAGCAACCGATCGAACTTCCCTACAGATGCGGTTTTCAGGATCGGTAGGAAAATTTGCATTGATGGCCACATGCGAGCGTCTATCGGGTACGCGATTGAAACTCCATTGAGGCCGATGGGGGCTATCTTCTTACCGGGTGCTACATTATTGTTCTTGCCATGATGAACGGATTAAGCATTCACGTTTAGATGGACAGACTGGGAGTTTGACATTTCAAACTTTAACCTAAAATCAAAGATACTCCAAAGAACAAGTATAAAATAGGGTGTGTTATAGAAGTTTGTATCAAATAGTCACTATTATCCTTAGCCCCACGGTGTGCACCAAACTATTTATCCTCAAAATCGGATAATAATTAAATTTGTAAGTGGTTTTAAGGATACGCGGATTAATTTAATACCAAGCGGTAAATTGAGTTAAATTAAACAAACAAAGATGAAATGAATTCAAACCACAGGAGGAGGATAATTCCAACCTTAATGAAATATTCGCTCTCGATCCAGGCTTGCAATGGCTAGCAGTGATGAACAAGAAAAAGAGCTAATAACAGAGAAAAATAATAATATATTGCATTGGAATGCGTGTTACAAAATGTGTGCTATGAATTATCAGACCCCCTTTATATAGTAGGGGAGTCCCACTCTAAGTACAACTCTGTAAAAGGTAAAAAATCTTCTGATTAACTGATTACTGGTTCCCCATCGATACGTGCCGAGATCCCCGCCGAGATATCCAGCCGGTCACGGATATCACGGCTTTTTGTTGGCCGCGCTTGATTGCCCGATAATGTTCTTCGAAGTTGTTCAAGACTAGGACCGATCCCGAACCACGACCCCGATATTCTCGAGGGTGGGCGTCATGCCCTCCGACTCGATAAAACCTTTGCCTCGATTTCGGCCCCTTGTTATCACGTCTCGAGCTCGGCTTATCATGTCGGGGATCGGGGTGTACCATGAGCCCGATTTTACCCGTATACAGCTCTACTACTCCTATTGTTGGGAGTGGTACTGTGAAAGAAAACCATTATTAAACTTGGAGCTCTACCTTATGAAACACGCCAGGTCAAAAAATCAATAGTGGCACTAAAATGTTGTATCTCTGCCATTCAACCTTTTGATTTTGGTTTGATTATTGAGAAAGAGTATAAGTACCAAGTACTCCCTCCGTTTCAATTTATGTGAATCCATTTGACTGGGTACGAAATTTAAGAAAAGAGAGAAGACTTTTGATTTTGTGGTGTAAAATGAGGCACATATATTTTGTATGGTTATAAATTATTGTGTAAAGATAAATTGTTTCTAAATAAGGAAAGTGATCATTCTTTTTGACACAGACTAAAAAGGAAATAGATTCATATAAATTGAAAATTGAAAGGGAGGGAGTATAAAAGATTCTTATAAGTGGTTTGTAAAAAATACGTGTATATTTAATTTAGATCCTTTGAAGAAATATGTGGCAGATTGGCTGTGGAGCTATTAGCTTATATTTTTTACACGTGCAAGTTGCAACCTTGGATTTTCACCGGGCTTGTTCTTTACCCTCTGCTCTATCCCAAAAAAATGTGTTAATCGTGGTGCCCTGCATTAGTTTCTCGTCCACAAATCAAACAATTGTAAACTACGGATATAAACATTCATAAACGTGAACTAGTTAAAGCAGTGAAAAACTTAATGTGCATCATTCCATTAGGACCTGTATTCGGATTACTGCTGTACTTGTTTTGAAAATCGATTAATTCGAATTTACGATAGTAAATCTTATTTATGTGTAAAATACTAGAACCGACGAAGAAATTAAAGTATCAATGTGTTATATATATACGCAAAAAATATAACTTTTTGATGAATTAATGTCAGTTAAATACATATGGTTCCACCACCGACTATAACTCAAGACTTATGACTAATAATGAAAAAGTAATACCTTGGATAATTTGATTATTATAAAACTAAAGAAATAAGAGACGGAACGTAACTCCCTTTTAGAGAGACAGTTGTTTTTAGGATGAGGAAATGAAAATCCAAAAATTGATGTTGCAAACGGTAGGAACCATTCACCATAAGTAAGACATTTTGCCACATAAGCTTAAGATAACATATTTCCACGTGTAAATCTGCACACCACATTCAAATACTCAACCCCTATGGATATTTAGGTTTACAAAGTTGTTCCAAATCCACAGATTTTGATAGATAGACTTTATGCTACTACATTTTCCTTAATTCCATAACCAATCTCAGAAACTTTTTTTTCTTTCTTTTTCCTCTGTTTTTATCAATGTCTACTCTCTGATTTTCAAGAACCCATTTTTATTTCCATGGCTTTGCCTCAAATCTTACCTTCTTCTTCTTCTTTCACTCACAAACCCCACTTAATAAACCCTACTAATAATTTCTTTTTAACCCCTCAATCTAATCCCCAATATCACTTTACCCCACTACCATTCCTCCACCGCCGTCGCCGTCGTAATAATTACACTCTCCGATGCTCCGCCTCTTCCTTCCCGGAGAAACACCACACCGGCAGCTCACCCAACTCGGATGACGTCGTTGAGCTCCCACTTTTCCCTCTCCCTCTCGTCCTCTTCCCTGGTGCAATCCTCCCGCTTCAAATCTTCGAGTTTCGTTACCGTATAATGATGCATACACTCCTCCAAACCGACCTCCGTTTCGGAGTTATTTACTCCGATAGCGCCACCGGAACCGCCGACGTCGGCTGCGTAGGCGAAGTCGTTAAACACGAACGCCTCGTCGACGACCGGTTTTTTCTAATCTGTAAAGGACAAGAACGGTTCCGGGTCAGTAAAGTCGTCCGGTCCAAACCGTATTTAGTTGCTGAGGTGACGTGGCTGGAAGACCGTCCGTCAGCTAACGGAGAAGATGACGTGGAAGGTTTAGCTAACGAAGTGGAAAATTACATGAAAGACGTGATCCGTTTGTCTAACAGATTGAACGGGAAAGCTGAAAAAGAGGCAACAGATTTACGACGGAATTTATTTCCGACGCCGTTTTCGTTTTTCGTTGGGAGTACGTTTGAAGGAGCCCCACGGGAACAACAAGCGTTGCTTGAGTTAGAAGATACAGCTGTGAGATTGAAACGGGAAAAGGAAACTTTGAGGAATACTTTGAATTATTTAACTGCTGCTTCTGCTGTTAAGGATGTCTTCCCATCTTCGGGATGAAAAACGACTTATTAGGTTGGTTACTTATTATTAATGGAAATCATGGTTTCTGTAATTTATATACAGGGTGATGATGAATTGTGTTATGAATTTGTAAATTTTGATGCCTAATACTAGTTTCGAAAGGTTTTATAATGTTGATCTTGATTTGTGTTTTGGTTCAGCTGTTGGATGGATTAACTTCTGCGGAAACTGTGTGTATTCCTTGCAGCTCGAAGTAGATTGAGTATGAATTGATCGAAAAGCAATAATCTTTTTAGGCTTGTAAATGAGAGATAGATTTTGTGATCCGTGTTTGATTTCAAGCAGTTAATGTAGCTTATTATACAAGCCAAAGCAGTGATATACATAATACATTCATCGTCTTTAGCAATATTGAGAATGTAAGCTAAACCAGCAAGGGAAGAACATTCTCTTGCACATGGGAGTTTAGCATCTTCTCTTGCTAGTTACTCTGTTATTTTACAGAAATACAGTCAAACATCTCTATAACAATCTTGTTTGTTTCAATATTTTTTGGCTGCTATAGCGAAGTGTTGTTATATAGGACAAATATTGTAACATAACATGAAAATCGGTTCCGAGAATACTTGGCTTTTATAGTGACCGGCTAACATAAAAGATGTTATAGAGAGTTCTGACCGTATATGTTGCAGTCTAGCAATCTTGCTCTCTCTTCAGGAGTATTTTACTATGCTTGCAACAGTCTAATTACAATGTCCATCATTGGAAAGAAACTGTGCGATGTTGCTGTCAATCTATGACATAAACTATACTGCTAGAGTAGTTTTTTAGTCATAGGTACTTTGATCTATCTCCTTAGTTTGAATATGAATTGATCAAAAAGCAATGATCTTTTTAGGCTTGTGAGTAGTTGTATACGATCTTTGATTTCAAGCAGTTAATGTGATTGTGATCTCGCATCCAGCATCTTTGGCAGTAGGGATTAGGGAGCTTGCCTTAGTTTGAATATGAATTGATCAAAAATGAATGATCTTTTTAGGCTTGTGAGTATGTGTATACCAACTTTGATTTTGAGCAGTTGATGTGATTTTGCACTCAGCATCTTTGACTGTAGGGACCAGTGAGATTGCTAGCTAAACCAGCAAAGGAAAAATAGTCTTTTGCATATGGGGAATTTAATCTTCTCTAGCTAGTTGGCTGTGTTATTTAAACACAAATAGATGCTGCAATCTTGAATCATGGTCTCTTCTTCTTTAAAGAGAGTTATGAATGAAAATTTTCACGAGTATTTTACTATGGTCGCAGCAGTCTAATTACAATGTCCACCACCGGAAAGACTGTGCAGCATTTCGTGTAACTACGACAGCAACTGTGCTGCAAGAGTAATTTTTAGTAACATGCACTTTGATTACCTTCTTAGTCCTTGATCTATCAGTATTCTTGCTCTCTTTAACACTGCAAAGTTGAGTAGGTTTAGTTGTACCATTTTGCTGCAAATTTTGAACCTCAATAACAGATGGCCAACACACACTATGCATTGCCAGGCGCCAGTATCCACCCTTCCTCGTAAGCCAGACATTGCATCTCGTCTGTTTATCTTTACAATAATCTTCAAATTTCAGCTTACTGATTCAATACATCTTTTCTTGCTAATGTTGGGACTAGAACTTGCAAACAAGAGGCGGAGCCAGGATTTAAAACTTATGGATTCAGTATTTTAATTATTTTAAGTCATTGGGTTCTAAATTAAATAATTTGGGCATAATTTAATAATTTTTTAAGATAAATATATGATTTGAACAAAAGTTACTGGCTTCAGCTGAACCCGTGTCTGAAGGGCTAGCTCCGCTCCTGCTTGCAAATGTTACCAACTAAGCTACCAGCTGCACTCTTGGGGGACAAAATGTGAAGATGTATCTTCTTTAAAAGAACAGTTCAACACTTGAAGCTGTTGGACTGTTGCACCAGATAAATGTCACCAGCTATAACAGTGATTAATTGTTATTAGTAGTGAAGCATTCAACATAAACTCATCCAAAATTGCAACAACGGAAACGCATTCAAAGAACAAAGAAGTGGCAAAACCCAAAGACAAAACAAAGCAATTAAAACCCTCCAAAATCACCATTCGGAAGAGAGTCCAGCAATGGCACATACTAAAAGTTTGTTAGATTTCTGGAAATGTTTCTTCCAGCTGATATTTTGTCCCTAATCTGATGAAATAGCCATTACCTTGTCAATTTCTCAAAACCAAAAACTAATATCAGAATTGCGGTCAGTTACCATATTTACCAGAAAATCTTCATTATAGAAATTTACTAGTACTTCCTTATAATTGACCTAATTATATACATATCTTTTACATTGTTAGTGTATATAACTTAAACTCAATTTTAAATAAAACGTCTAACAGTTTCTCTACAAACAAACAAATGCTGCGATCTTAACTCATGCTCTCTCTTCCTCAAAGAGATTAATGAATAGCAATGTTTATAAGTATTTTGCTATGCTCACAGCAGTCTATCTGCAGAATCCACCATTGCATAAGCCTGCAATTAGAATCATTGAAGGTTCTTAATCTGAGGCAACAGCTTTCCCCTGTATAAGCTGAGGTAAAAGATGGTGTAATTTGCATTCATGCAATAGCAAAGGCATGAATTTCATCAAGAGTGTTCAAACTCGAAACAAAGGGTGTTAAATATATATTATATACCTCTAAAACCTAATATTTCACCTATATGCGCAGTGTAATTTTTCAAAAATGGTGGTCAATTGACCACCCTTAGGACTATGTAGCTTCGCCCCTGATATTATCAGAATCAATGGGGGAGAAAGGACTTCAGGAAAAGAAGATGAATGCCCAACTTAACATGCAATCTCAATGGAAATGATGGTTTACTCTTATGTAACATATAGTTTCAGGAATCTAGTATTGCTATATGAGATGAAAGGAATAGCAGATGAACTCTCTGCAATTTCCCAACTTTAGGTAGACTACTAATTTACTAACAGAATACTATAGTAACATGGTGATAACAAGGTCGTCATCTGAAAACTGAAATGTCTGAAATACTACTAAAATGCAAGCTGATAATGTGATACAAGAGTTACAGTAGGAATTATCGTCTGATCACCAGCGACAATATAAGCTTTTACACAGACAACATAATATCTAGCAACAACAATATATGTAAATTAATAAGGGGCCACATAGTATAATTCCCTAGCTGAACGCTAATTTCGTGCAGCAAATCCACAACATCATAAATATAGCTAAAAGATTATGATGCTGCAGTAAACTCCTACACCTAGAAAGGGTAAATTAGACCTCCGAACTTCCCAGAAAATGCTTCCTTCTGAGGCTGTTGCACTATAGTTGCATTGCTCATTCGCTGCATTTAAAACAAATTAACTGTGAAAACTACAGTAGCAAAAGGTTAAAGGAAGCGAACATGAACAGCACATCAAGAGAAATTGGCTTTGGTTCAACCGGTTATTTCATCTCTGCCAACAATAAAATGGCAATGAGTGAACCTTTTTACAATAACTTGGCTTATCTCATTAATGAGAGACAGATAACAAGAGATGTCTCCTCTAATCTCTAAATTGATATTTCATGTTGTATGGGTCCTAATAGGATAAAAAATGCATCAAATACAGAAAGGAAGTTCAGAAGTGGAGATATACCTTGAGGCAGAGGTTCCGGCTTGTGTCACAAATAGGATAATCATGCGGGCAACAGTGGCGTCCATCTTTGCAACACACTGCAGAATCCAACCCACAACATTTCCAAGAAAGGCATACTCCAAGAAGACTCCAACCACAGCAGCAGGTTTCACCTTGACCACATGAGGTAAACATACTGCATTTGCTTGGACCAGGAGATGGAGGAGATGGTGGATTTGGGCTACTCTTAGTTGGATATGAAGCTAGCTTATTGATCCCACAGATCCCTTCTTGATTCCCACTATTACGCTGCATGTGCATATAACCATTTATTCCCCAGCTTGTTCCCCATGAATTTTTTATAATCCAGTAATCAACTCCATTTTCGGAACCATAGCCCACAATCAGTACTGCATGATCTAATGCAGTAGAACACGGCCCAGTGAATATCCCCTGCAACACAAAGACATCAACTTTTACATTTCTCTGCCACAAACCATCTAACTTGATTAGGAGATTGGTAATTGGGAGATGGAAGAGACCTTCGAATATGATTGAAATGCTCTCTCACTGCCGCATATCCCAACACTCACGGGTTGCTTTGCCACAGCTTTTAGAAGCTTGTCCTCATCATTTTGGGGAACATCAGTATATCCATCAATGGTTACAACACGTCTTTGTAGCTGCAAAGTTGACAAGTTAAGCAAAGCAATCATATGTTAATGTTGTCCATAATTGTTTTATCTGGAATAAATTTGTCTTAGGTTCTCTATATTAATTATGGGATCCAGAAGCAAGAGAACATATATAGGACCAAAAACAGATTTAGTACAAGAATGGAAGCAAGAAGATAGAGAACAATTAGGTACCTTGTTTTTGTTGCATGTTCCTTCTCTTTCAATAAAAGGGTAATCCTCTTCAGTATCAATACCACCATTCTTTTTGACAAATTCAAAAGCATAGTCCATCAATCCACCTCCACAGCCGTCATTGTAACTTTTGTCGCAATCAATTAACTCCTGCTCAGAGAGACTCACAAGAGATCCAGACACAATCTTGTTGATACCTTCAATTGCTCCAGTGGCTGAGAATGACCAGCAAGCACCTGAGAAAATGAAACAGAAGTAACTGGTTTTAGTTACAGAAGCTAGTAGCTGAGATTAAGTAAATGGAAAGACAATAGAATGACAGTGTTGTGGACAAGGGCAAACTTGACTCATATTATCTCAGAACATATTTTACAAAAAGGTTAGATCTTCAGTTCCATCATGTTCAGGCTGAAACTACTAGACATATCAACAGAAAGAAATTACCTGAGAAACATATTGGCAGAGATAACTTTTAAGAATAAACTTTGGTGAGCATTGTGTGCATTCAAGAAAGCTGATTTAACCAAAGTAACAAGTCTTGGTAAAACAACAACAACAATAATCCCAGTGTAATCCCACAAAACAAGTCCTGGTAAAAGTTTTATTTTTTTGAAACTTAGGGATATATGATGTTAAAACTGAAGCTCATAGTACAATTTTGATTGTAATGCAAATGAATGGATCAAGAAATACACTTTTCTGGAATGCAGAAGAACCACTTCAGTTGCTCAAACCAAGATAGTGAGGAGATCCCCCCTAATCTATTTAACAAGGTTCTTTCAAAAGCAATAAACAATGAAAGGGCGGAGCTAAGGAGTAGTCTGGGGAAGTTTAAGTTCCAGTTGTTAAAACAAATGACATTTCAACCATATTTTAGTCCTAGGATGTGCTCTGTTCATGATCTTTGTAATACTACTTCTCGCTAATCCACTAACCGATAAAGAATGAGATACTGTATCAGTATGTCCTATTACTGTTATCTTCCAGTCACTTTGAAGAAATGGTTTTCACATACATAGAGACGAAAATTGAAAGTAAGAGACAAACAGTATGTTCATTCCTAATCAACTCATGATAGGACGAGCTCATGAGTCTAAGTTTCAACAAAACAACTATATGAATGTTCATTCCAATTCATCTTGATTCCAATACCTAATAATTTGTCTTTTAGGGCAACTCAAGGGTTCCTAAAGCTAAGAATTCTCTAAATCTCACACTTCTCCCTATACAAACATCTAATTCCTAACCAAACTGAAAGTGCTCCTATCAAAATACTGGACCTAAAGTAAGTGCTAAGGCTGGGTTTCAATGAAGTAAATTAGTGGTGAACTTCAACCTGTCAAATAATACAAGGAAAAGTAAAAAAGGGTAGCTCCCAGACAAGAGAAAAAGGCAAAACTAACATCACAAGTTTCTATTGTCATATGAGTAAAAAAAATCATCAAAATACTTTATAAAAAATTCTAATGTTGGCTCTACTATGCACAAGTTATATATCCTCCACATGAATGAAATCACTATAAAAATACAACTAAAAGATAACTCAATAAACTGAGCATACCACAACTGCCTTGATTTTTGACTTTAGTAACAGCTCCTTTCTCTCTCCAATCCAAAGAAGAAGGAACATCAACATCACCAACATCACTGAAAACTCCAGCAGAAGATGACCCAGTTTTCAATCTAATAAAATCATTAGCAGAAGAGGACAAACCCAAAAAAGAGTTCTTGAATTCATGGTGAGTGAGATCAGAATAGGCATTAAGACCAAGGGTATAAGTGGAATTCCCCTTACTATTATGCTCTATAATATAAGCATAATTTTCTTCAAACACCTTGAGTCTGTACACCCTTTCTTGTTCAGAAGAATATGTCTTTCCATTTTGCTGACACCAAGTTTCAAAAAGATCAGAAATTGATGAACAAGTGCAAATTGGTCCTTGAAAAATTAACAGTACAATAACCAAAGATGGCCATAACCAACTCATGTTAGTTAAAGGGTGCCTTATAAATTGGAGAGGTAAGAGAAAAATGGAAAGAGGGGGTTGGTTGATTCTTGCAGTTAAGAATAAATATCGGAGCTACTAACCAAGAATTAAGAGAAACATGGGTTTTTTCTATTGGTACAGAATGGCTCCAAGTTCTCTTTTCTAAGCCTCCAGATTCTTACAGTCGAAACAAACAAAAGGAGTTTCAAGTTTCTAGTCTTTGCTTAGTGACAACAATGACCAATAGAACACGTTTAACAAACAAGGGAAATGATAGTGTCGGATAACTTTGACAGCTTAGAAATAATCGGATACGAATATTTCTTCTTCTCTTTTTAACCATATTTTTTTTTTACCATAATTTAATTTTCTCTAACATATGGCTCAAATTCTGATATACCAAATGTACGCCCTTGACCCTTGTTTGCCAATAACAATGAATCACATGAAACACCTTATAAGTTTTTCTTTTCCTACTCATTTCGAATATTACATAGCTCTCTCGTGTTTTACCTTTTTATGTAATTATCATTATGATAGACGTTGGACAATATTTAGTTAAAGTTGAAATAAAAATGAAATTGAAATTGAAATATAGTATTGAAAGGTAAAGTTGTGTTTAGGCATATACATCATTTGGAAAATAGTTGAAATTTGTAAGTGAAAACTTTATTTCACTTAAAATATTCCTTAAATAAAACTTTCTGTATTTTAAAAACTAAAGTTCCATTGCAAAATGGTGGTCATGCTATTATTTGCAAATACTTAACTTTAGTATTTGCAAGTATACATTTTACTATCATAGTTCGAATTTTAAAATATTTTTTTCACAAACAATAATCTTAGTTTATCTTCTTCTTTCACTTTTGTTTGACCAAAAAATATAATTCTTGATTCAAATAATTAGATTTATAAGATTATGGGTTAAACCTAATTAATAATAATATTTCTAGATGTGACTTTCAAAAGTATGATAAGTGTTGAATAGATATGGTAGAAAAGTGATAATAATGTGCAATAACTATTCCCAAAGGTATGTGCAATAATGCAGCATTTTATAGTAATAAATAATTTAAGTAAATAGGAGGAGTGATTCACCTAATAAAGGATGAACTAGATGATTCGTCCTCCCGACAATGATGATTGACATGTGAGAAAATATTCTCTTTAATATCCTATTTCGAAAACTAGCCATTGCAGCTTTATCTACGATGCTCGACCTCGATCATTATTGACATCTCGACCTCAGTTCTTGTCGACTCTTCGATTGTGATCTCGTTGCTTCCTGGTCCACCTCGACCAACGAGAATTCTTTCTTTAGTGTTATCTTATCTTACTTATTCTAGGGTAGATTTTGACCCAATAGTTAGTCCCTCCGCTTATTGAGGCCGGCCTCTAGCGGGCTTGATGAGTGGATTCCATTTATTTTGGTCGAAACGATTGGATGAGGTGACCGGGTCGTGATGATTGGGGCGAGATGGCGATGTGGCCCTTCGTAAGCCGCGAATTTCAAAGTGACGTCATGACGTCATGCGTCGTTATGACGCATTTTTCCAATGCGTCACTTCGTTTCGAGTGTATCTTTTGATTGGATTTGTCGCTTCGGTTACGGTGCCATGTAATGATGAGCCAATTTGTTGGTTATGACGCTTGGATTCCTATAAATGAGGGTGTGAGGATATAATTTCAAACTTTACAAAATCCATGCACCGAAACCTTGCATCTTCTTCTTCCTCTTCCATTATTGTTCATCTTTTCCTTCTGTTCTAGCGATTCTTATCATTTTTTATTCTCCATTGATTGATACTTTCCTCTTTTTTGTTGAAAATATGTCTAACATACCTTCTGGACCTAGCGAGGGAGTGACCCGGTCCCTTTAGCGATTCTTCTTCCTCCTCATACGGATAACATTCACGCTGCTGTTAAGGACGGAAGCTTCCCGACTGTGGAAAAGATATTTCCTCGTAACCCCAATGTCAGGTCTAATTTCTCGAAGTTGCCTAAGGTTGAGTCCGAAAACCTTAAGTCGGCGATGATAAAGGCAGATTTGATAAAGCTTAAGGCAAAATACGGCCTTCTCGATCACAACGAGTTGATCCCTGCCGCGTGGGACGCGGTGTAGTATCACCATCCTAGGTATTGTGGATTCTATGCCTATCCCTTTCACATCGGCTATGCCTTACCTCTCCTCCCACTAGCAGAGGAATTTTGTCACTTCTACGGTATTTTTCCGGCTCAGCTCACGACGTACGTCTACAAGCTCATAAGGATGCTTACCAAGTTTGCGAAGTCAGTCGGGGTCGAGATCACACTTCGACACCTGATGCACCTATTCGCCCCCAGCTTTTATAAGGGGACGATGCTGAACCTTCGCCACCGAGGAGGCAAATGCTTGGTGGTGAATATGGACTACAAGTCAAACCGCTAGTTCTGGCTCAATTTCTTCTTTGTTAAAACTGAGGACGTGTTGGCCAACCTCGACGACTTCCCTGAAACTTGGAATTGCACTCGTAAGCGCCTTACTCCCTTACATGTAGGTACTTTGTTTATTTTCCTTAGTTATTAATTCTGACCTCTCGACCTCGCCTCCTCCTTTGGCCGAGGACATCTCTGGTTGGATCGGTCAGCTTCTCCCTCACATCATAGGGATTCGTGAGTGGCTGGGTTTCCTTAAGAGGTTTATGCTGGCTCCCCTCTCGACTAGTAAGTTACTTGTGTTGTTGGTGTCTTGACTCCCTTCTTTTTCGTGTACCTTGTTGATTTCCCCCTTTTTATTATGCTTTTCCTAGGATCGACCAGGGGGCCTTCGAAGAGGGCAAGGGCTCCTGCCCTTCGTTTCGAAAAAGAAAAGCGACTAAGCCTTCGGCTTCTGCCCCACCTACGACGGCAGCTGGTTCTATTCGCACCTCGACCCCTCTTACTGTCACGCCTGGTTCCATTCCTTATGCGACCATGGAGACCGCGGAGACCTCATCCTCTCCCCTACGTTATCTTATAGATGAAGACGATGAGCCTATTCCAAATGAGGGGGACTTGATGCCCCTTAAGAGGAGGTCTGTAGATGTATGTGGCAGGGTCACCTGGGCCGTTGACTCAATGTCAGGCGATTTCTCCTTGCGCAAGACGACGACCATAGTTATCGGGTATGACGTTGAGCTAGAATTTGAGTCCTCTTGGTTAGATGTAGACGAAGTCAGTATGCCTTCGGTGGTTGCCGAAATGGAGAGATCGATCGATGATGCCTTCGAGACTTCGAGGCGAGAGGAGGCCTCGACGTCTCAGCCGACCGCTGGTGCTTCTTTGCCGGCCTACGATAGAGGTAAAAATGTTGCTAATGACGGTGATGATTCAGGGTCTGACGTTGCTGCGGCTGACCTGAAAATGATGGAGGAAGGTTTTACCCAACTCGAGATGAGATTGGAGGGGTCTACAAGGATCATTTCGGTCCCTATGGACCATGACTTGCTGAAGAACACGGAAAATGTAGTCCCCGCCTTTGGCCCTCTATGTTACCTTATTGAGGAGCAGAGCTGATCTCACCCTCCGGGTGTGTGCATAGTGCTTTGTCCTTTTCATTTTTGCCTTTATTGGCAGGGGCATTTTCGTGTTTACCTTACTCTTTTTTTCTTTTTTTTTTGTTTGCAGACTGTGATTTTGGAGATTGAAAGCGCCCGAAGGGAGGATAAGCATAGGAAAATATTTATAATGCTAAAAAATAAATATTTCGAATATCGAGGCAAGTACCGGGAGTTCCCACAGGCGGTTTGGTGAGGGCGACAATCTGCAGGCCCTTCGTGAAAAGTTGAAGGAGAAGTATAACGAGCTGGTGAGAGTCATCGAGAAGTGCAGCATCCTCAAGGGGACGCTGAGGAGTAGGGAGGAAGAGCTCTAGGTCAGCAGGGTCGAAGAGGCCCAGTGCAATGACCTTCAGGACCAGGTTGTTGAGCTGTGTAGGCAACTAGAAGAATGTCGGCTGCAGATGGAGGTTCTTTATGGCAAGGTCACCGAGAATCAGAGCGAGCTAGAGAAGGCGGAGTCTTCTCATTTGGAGGCTCGGAGAAAATTGGAGATGTTAGAGTTGGCGAATATGACTCTTTGGGACGAGCGAGAGGTTGATCAATCTACGACGAAGGCAAAAGATGATAGACTGGAGGAGAGGATTGGAGAGGTAGAGAAAGACAACTCCCTCCTCCATGACCGGGTGGACGTTCTAGAGGTTGAAAAGGCTCAACTGCTTGCGCACCATCTTCCTCACGTACTTTAGATTTCCCAAATATTCCTCGGGACCTGTACAAGGGATGGATTCATGCTGAAGCTCAGTTAGACTTGTTTTGAGATTTGTATAAGGCGGAGCCCATTTCTATTGACACCCTTGATGATGCTTGCAATAAGGCCCACGAGGCACAGGTCGCTTGTGGATATGATCATGCCACGCCTGAGGTTGGTGATGCTGAGGGGGACGGAGTCTTGGACCAGCTTGAAGAGAACGCCTGGTATGATATTGCATACCCTAAGGGTGAAAGTGATGATGAAAAAAGGGATTGAGATGATCTAGACATCGGCGATGAGGGTGGTGGACTTGTCAACGATCTTGATGGATCCAGGCATCGGCGGTCAGGGTGGTGGAGGTGTTGAAGATCCTGATGGTGGCGACCAATAGTTTTTCTCTTCTTTTTTGTGAGTTTGTGTATTTTTGTTGACTTCTCCACGAGTCCTTGTAAAAATTGTTTAAGTATGAAATGGAATGTCCGATTTGTTTTTTGCATCTGCTTCCTTTTCTGTGGCTTACTTTCTATACTTGTGTATTTTTGCTTCTAGTTTTTGTTCGAGCGAGGTCGAACATATCTGAGTTTAGTTATGGGAGAGGGTTGGTAGGTGTTAGTTCGAGCGAGGTCGAATGTAACCTGAATTTAATTATGGCTAAGGGCCAATAGGTGTTAGTTCGAGCGAGGTCGAACGTAACCTGAGTTTAATTATGGCCAAGGGACAATAGGTGTTAATTCGAGTGAGGTCGAACATAACTTGAGTTTGAGAGAAATGCACTAGTAAGTGTAAAGTTTATTGCTTTGACATTGTTGCATTTGTTACATACTTGGAGAAATATATAGAATTTGGGTGTTGGCTGGCGTTCCAGTCCCAATCCCGGTCTATCTAGTCCTTGCATTGATCGATCTGGAGAGTAGTGAGAGGTCGAGCAATGAAATAGTAACCAAGGTCTTGCCTTCACGTACTTCAACTTGGAGTGTTCCCTTCGTCGCCTCGTTAAAAACCATCTTAAGGAAACCTAACTGGGACAAAACTCAAGTGAGGGAAAAAAGAGTACGATTTGGGGGGTACTCTTTATTTTAGAAGTTGAAGTATTTGAGGTGGTTGATATTCTAGTTGTTTGGTAGTAGCTTTCCTTCCATTGTTTCTAGTTGGAATGATCCTTTGTTTGCTTTTGTTGTGACTTTGTATGGAAAGTCCCAATTTGTTCCTAGCTTGCCTTCCCTAGGGTATTTGCTCGCTTGGGTTTTAGCTTTCACCACGTAGTCCCCAACTTTGAGCGGCCTGACCTTTGCTTTCTTGTTATCATAGCGTTCTGCTTGCTGTTTTTGGGCGATCATTCTTATATATGCCATATCTCTTCGTTCGTCGAGTTCCTGCCTTCTGCCCTCATCGTTGCTTGTGCCACTCTCGTAGGAGTAATTTAGGCTGGGCTCTCCTTCCTCGGCTGGCATTACCACTTCGGTCCCGTAGACCAAAGAGTAGAGAGTCTCTCCTGTGCTCAATTTCGGAGTTGTTCGGTAAGCCCACATACTTCTGGTAGTACTTCCGGCCATAGTATCTTCATGATATTTAGTATCGATTTATTGGAGGACTCTGCTTGTCCGTTTCCCGCGGAGTGGTACGTGGTTTGAGAGTATTCTTTTGATATGCCATTTATCGAAAAATTTGGGGGTTTTCTTTCCCGTGAATTAGGGTCCGTTATCACAGCTGATTTCTTTGGGGAGGCCGAACCGACATATGATATTCCTCCATATAAAAGTGATGACTTCATGTTCTCATATTCGAGTGAATGCTCTTGCTTCCACCCACTTAGAAAAATAGTCAGTTAAAACTAAATGGAATCGTACATTACCTCATCCTACCGGGAGGGGGGGCTACAATGTTCATTCCTTATTTGATGAACGGCCAATGTGAGGTGACCGAGTGGAGGTGTTTTCCCGCTTGGTGAATCATTGGGGTGCACTTCTGGCGTTGCTCGCATCTTTTCACAAAATCTACAACTGCATTATTCATGGTGGGCAAATAATATCCTATCCGTATGAGGCATCTGACCAGTGCTCGGTTGCCGGAATGAGCCCCACAATAGCCTTCATGGATTTCTTCAAGAACGCTTCGAGTCTGGTTTAGGCCAAGGCACTTCGCTAAAGGGCCGCTAATTCTCTTGTACAAGTCATTGTGGAGGATACTGTATCTGGCCGCTTGCATTCTTAGTTTCTTGGCTTCTTTTTTTTGCCTAAGAGTGTACCATCCTGCAAGTATGTGATAATACGATTGCGCCAGTCCCAAGTCAAGTTAATGGTTCTTACCTCGACTTGATCTAGTGATGAGTTGAGAAGATGGACCATATTTTTGTCTCCTGTTGTGATGCTTTTGGTGGCTGCAGCTAGTTTCGCGAGGCCGTATGCCTCGGCATTTTGTGCTTGTGGAATTTGTTCGAGTTGATATTCGTCGAACTCGGGAAGCATCTTGCATATTTTGGTCTGGTATTTTTACAATCTTTGTTCTTTGAATTGGAAATTCCTTATGACTTGGTTGATTACGAGCTAGGAGTCGCAGTGTAGTTTTAATCGTTTTGCCCGATACTTGAGCGCTAGTCTCAAACCTGCAATGACAGCCTCATACTCGGCCTCGTAGTTAGTCATATCCGGGAACCTTATGGACTGGCAAATTACTTCGCCTGTTGGGATTTCGAGTACGAGTCCCAGTTCGGACCCTGACACGTTGGACGCACCGTCGGTGTATAGGACCCAGAGGTCTTGTGTTTGGGGGGGGTTTGGAGGGCTTCCCTTTTGACTTCAAGCATTATTTTTGCACTGAAGTCGGCGATGAAATCAGAGAGCACTTGTGACTTTATCGTTGTTCATGGCTGGTACATGATATCGTGCCCGCTAAGCTCGACGACCTATTTGGCCAAGCTTCCTGATAGCTCAAGCTTATGCAAAATTCTTCTTAGAGGGGAAGTTGTGACGACCGAAATGGGATGACATTGGAAATATGGTTTAAGCTTCCATATAGCTACGACTAAGGCCAAAGCCAATTTCCTAAGGTGCGGGTACCTCATCTCGGCATCGACTAGTGTCTTGATAATGTAATAGATGGGAGATTGCGTACCTTTGTTTTCTCAAATTAGGACTGCACTCACAGCTACCTCGGATACAACTAGATAAATGAGGAGATGTTCCCCTGGCTTTGGTTTCAAAAGCAAGAGCAGCGACGACAAATATGCCTTTAGTTCCCTTAGAGCCTGGACGCACTCCGAATTCCATTGGAGGTCGTTATCTTTCTTGAGTATGCCAAAGAATTAATGAAACTTATTCGATGACCGCGAGATGAACCTTGATAGCGTGACAATACGGTCAATCAACCTTTGAACCTAGTTTTCGGTGGTCAAGAGTTCAGGTATCCCTTCAATGGATTTAATTTGGTCAGGGTTGATCGCGATCCCTCGTTGTGATACGAGGAAACCTAGAAATTTTCCTGAGGCTACATCGAATGCATACTTCTCTGGGTTCAGTTTCATTCTGTATCGTCTAAGTATGTCGAAAGTTTCTTTCAAATGATCGATGTGATTTTTTCCCCTTCTCCACTTGACCAGTATGTCGTCTATATATACTTCCATTGTCTTACCGAGTTGATCCTTGAACATCCTCGTTACAAACCTTTGATAGGTTGCACCCTCGTTCTTTAGTCCAAAGGGCATGACCCTGTAGCAGTACATTCCTTGGTGGGTGATGAACGTGGTATTTTCCTGATCTTCCTCTTCCATGAGGATCTGATTATAGCCTGAGTAAGCGTCCAACAAACTTAGCAGCTCATGTCCAGCTGTTGCATAGTGAGTTGGTTGATGTGAGGCAGCGGGAACAAATCGTTTGAGCATGCTTTGTTCAAGTCTGTGAAATCTACACACATCCGCCATTTCCATTCTTCTTTTTAACCATTACCACGTTGGCGACCCACTTGTGGTATTTTGATTCCCTGATGGAACCATTTTCTAACGGTTTTTCTACTTTTTCGCACACTGCATCATTGATTGTGGAGTTGAATTTACGCCTGGCCTGTCTCACCGAGGGGTGGAATGGGTTGACGTTTAATTTGTGTGTGGTGATCTCCTTTGGGATGCCCGACATATCTACATGGCTGAAAGAAAACAAATCCGTGTTAGCTTTTAAGAATTAACTGAATTTACCTAGGTCCTGAAGTTTACAACCGATATAGGCCTTCTTGTTGTGGTCGTTGGGATCTAATTGAATAGGGTCAAGGTCTTCTATGGTCGACCCTGCGGTTTCAACTATGTCAGGATCTTTGATGCTTTCCCCGACCTCGTCATGCCCAGACCTCGACCCTATTGATTGCTATGCTTTGTTTTCTTTGTCCTTCCTTTATTAGGATGTTGTGTTTTCTAAATCAATGCGGTAGCACTCTCGGGATGCACGCTGCTCTCCTCGTATGCTGAATATTCCCCATGGAGTTGGGAATTTGATGACTTGGTATAATCTGGAGAGGACGGCCTTAATGGGGTGTATCCACGGTCGTCCCACTAAGGCATTGTATGCGGTGTCTTGGTCCATGATGTAGAATGTTGTTTTCAGAGTTACGCCACCAACCAAAATGGGGAGAGTAATTTACCTGGATGTCCATTCAACTGCATTGTTAAAACCAACGTGATGCAATGCGACACTACCTTATCCTTGAGTTTAATTTGGGCAAGTACCCGTGGATTAATAATGCACGCGCTGCTTCCGTCATCTATCATAATGCATTTAACATAAGTATCCAAAATTCACAAAGTAATAACGAGGGCGTCATGATGAGGAAAGACCAAACTGTCGGCATCCTACTTATCGAAGATGATGCTTTTTTCAAGTTCGTCATACCGTTAGTGGGTGATGGATCACTTGAGCTTGTGGGTAGCGGTGAACTTCACGCTATTAATAGAGGCGTCGTCTTCGATTATCATATTAATGGTACAGGCTGGTGAGGGCAGTTTGGGGGGCCCTTGATGTTCGCGTACTCTGGTGAAATTGGTTCTTCCATTATAGCTTAGCAGCTCTTTAAGATGTCCTTGTCGTAGCATATTCATGACTTCCTACATCAGGGCGATGCAGTCCTCCGTCTTGCACCCTCATTCCTAGTAGAACTCATAGAGGGCGTCAGACTTTATGGTATTAGGGTATGATCTCATCTTTGGCGGCCACTTCACTTTTGGTCCGAGCTTCTCCAGGGCGTAGACTATTTTTGTAGGTGTCACACAAAAATTGTGAGCAGTTAATAGAGGGTGCACCTTTGTTGTTCCGATGAGTTCCCTTCCTTGGTTTGGATGGACTTTTTTCGTAGCGGGAGAAGGGGGCGACAACCTTTCTGATATATGGTTGGTGTCATTCCTTGTTAGGTCGTGGAATTGGGTTGATCTCTTCTAGCATTGTCCCTTTGATCCTTTCTTGATTCAGCTTGCACTGAGGTTAGCCGGTAGATTGGCCCGTTGAGGTCGTCCTCATTTGCGCGGACTTTGGCACAATAAGCATTGTGAATTTCTTCCTAAGTAGTTGGGGGGTACTTCATCGACCAACTTAACAGTTTCCTCGTTGCTCTTGAACCATCCCTGCTCAGCCCGTTCTGAAAGTCTGCGAACACCATTCCCTCGGACTCATTTGGCAAAGCCATCCTTACTCGGTTAAACCAGGCGAGAAGTCCCTCAGTCCCTCTCCTAGAGATTATTTAACAGCAAATATGTCGTTCACTCTTGCCTCGGCCTTCTTGGCTCCGGTGTGAGCCGTTACGAACTTGTTGGCCATTCCTTTGAAGGTTTCTATGGAGCGTGCTAGTAGCTGCGAATATCAAGTTAATGCCCCTACTGTGAGGGTTTTGCCGAACTTCTTCAGCAAGATGGAAGACACATGTTCTTTAACGAGGTCGTTACCTTTTACGGCAGTGCCGTAATGAGTCACATGATCGGGGTCGGTTGTGTCGTCATATATCTTGAGGTAGGGCGGCATTTTAAAGGTTTTTAGTATAGCATGCGGGGCTGCATCACACTGTATAGCTGTTCGATGAATCGGCCAACATCTCTCTTTGGCAATACCTTAGGAGCGCCTGGTATTTTATCGACCCTTTCCTAGTGTTCTTTCATTTGATCTCAGAGTGCCTTGTTCTTGTTCTCCATTTCCTCCATCCTTTTCAGAATGGCTGCGAGGGCGTTGTCACCTGCACTATCAATGACATTGTGAGTAATACCTGTCGTTGGAGGAGTGAGTTGGTTGCACTGCTCTTTTGCATGTTGTATAGGGCAAGTCTTTGCATTTTCTGTAGCCGTGTTCCGGGCGGGCTTGTTGAGGATGCCTGTTAGCGTGTTAGTTAGCCATGCTTCAAGGTGATTTTTTTTTACATATGGGGGCGTCTCTTCCCCTATATATGTGGAGGCTCTCTTACCAAGAGATTTTATGATGCTGCAGTGAGGGGCGGGGTTCGATCTCGCCTAGGAGAGGCATTGGACGTCGCGCCTTCGTCTGCCATTTCACAGCTCTCGTTGATGACGTTCATGAGGTTGGTTGAGAGATCACTTATTATTCTCATCCTTTCTTCTCGGTTACCTGCTCTGTTGGTATTTGTGCGTACATAGAAATGAGATCTTGTTTTCGCTTTTTTTTTTCTAACGTTAGTGACCCGCGCTAGTTGTAGATCTAGAAGAAATTAAAAGCTTAACTAAGAAATCCCCACAGACGGTGCCAAATTGTTTGATCAAAAGATATAACTCTTGATTCAAATAATTAGATTTATAAGATTATGGGTTAAACCTAGTTAATAATAATATTTCTAGATGTGACTTCCAAAAGTATGAAAACCGTTGAATAGATCTGATAGAAAAGTGATAACAATGTGCAATAATTATTCCCAAAGGTATGTGCAATAATCCAACATTTAATAGTAATGAATAACAATAAATGACATTTAAGTAAATAGGAGGAGTGATTCACCCAATAAAGGATGAACTAGATGATTATTCTTCCTGACAATGATGAGTGACAGATGAACCCTTAAATCTTTGAATTATTCTAGGATCTAATGGAAAAGTATGGAATAATGTTGACACAAATCTTGGTGAAAAGGTAGTTTTTGTATCTTAGCAAGAGAGAGAATCTTTTTATCAAAGTATGTTTTTTTACAAAATGAATATCACATGCCCCGATCTTTGGATCTTTTTCTATTTATATGAGATATATTCCTAGTAAACCCTAATAGTACAAGTATAGAGAATATCCATTAGAATATTCTCTTTAATATTCTATTTGGGAAACTAGTTGTTGCAGCTTCATCAACGATGCTCGACCTCGACCATTATTGACATCTCGACCTCAGTTCTCGTTGACTCTTCGACTATAAATCTCGTTGCTTCTTGGTCCACCTCGACCAACGAGAATTCTTTCTTTAGTATTATCTTATCTTAAATATTCTAGGGTAGATTTTGATCCATACAACTTTGAAACTCCAAATGAGTATAATTGTCATAACGGGAAATGTGTTCATACAAAGCACTAAAAGTTTTATGATTAATTATCACAAAAGGTCAAGGAAAAAAATATCACAAAGGCAATATTCTTTAACGGGGAGCACATTTATAAATCTTATACTTCTTGAATTTAACATGAAAGATAAAATCAGAGTATCATAAACGTTTTGTGGTGGACGTAGCTAGAAAGGGTATTGGAAAATTAAGAGATGAAAAGGGATAAATCTAAAATTTCATATTTAATTATGTTATAACAAACCCTCAGTATATAAAGAGGGTAAATATATTAACACTCTCATTCTTGTTTTGATTTTTTTTCCTTATTAATGAAAGTTTTATTTTAATGTTAAAGCACATTATTCTGCAAATGGCAAAAACTATCATCCATTCGTATATCACTTACAGAAAAGTCGCAAATGATGGTTAATCCTACACATAAGGTGAAAGTTAAACTAAAATAAAATAACTAAACAGCTATGCATGCAGCTGCTTCCCCTACTCTTCTTTTCTACCTTTTCGCGATTTTCTTGCGATACCCATATTAAAACTCATATCAAATTCGGATTTACGCCGTAAAGTTTCACATTCTCCAACTCTTCTCAGCAACTCTTGAAAATGGATAAGAAAAATAGCTATACAGTTCTCAGGCGCAACTCCTGAAAAGGGATAAGAGAAATAATTTTGAGTGTATATTAACCACTTTATGATAAGTTCTTAGGTGTGCCCTAGTACATTGATAGATTATGTACTCCCCTAGTTTATCAAATAAAGGTTTGTTCAATTTTATATGACATTGTTTTCTAGCCGATTCAAATATTATATACTATAAAATTCAGTTTATGTGTCAAAATTGTCTTTTTATTTTATTTTATTTTTCTAACTTTATATCCGGTCAAGCAATATAATATAAAATAAAACGGTATAGAAAAAACAAATTAAAAAAAAAAAAGAACCTACCGATTTGAGAATAGAAGCTTTTTGCCGTATCCTTTCTTCCTTCTCACGCTTGCACTCTGCACACCAGCTTGGAAAATCTGTTTGGTACTTCCTCGTCTCTCTGAAAACAGAGCTGCAAGATGAAAGTAACTATAATTAGGTAATCGACATTAGTATATTCTGAAAATAGCAAATAATTAGGTATTCAATATTCATAATCGGAGAGTTATTCTTTTATGTCATGCTACTACTCTCTTCCACATGATTAGTTTGCATATGTTCGTCGTAACTGGAAATTCTACTGACATAAACGCTCTCTAATGTTGCCAAGAACTGTAAAATATTACTCTCTTACCGTTTCCGTTCCCGTTTACGTGAACTTATTTCTTTTTGTTTTGTTCCTAAAAGAATGACCCCTTTCTAAATTTGGAACAATTTAGCTTAAACTTCCAATTCTACCCTTAATGAAAATTTTTTATAATCACACAAATAATCTGGACCCCTTTCTAACCTGTTTAAGACCACAAATTCTAAAAGTCTTCATTTTTTCTTAGACTTCATGCCCAATCAAACAAGTTCACATAAATTGGAACGGAGGGAGTACCGTAAAAATGTCATACATTTATGTGAATATGCAGGGGCGGAGCTAGCCCATCAGCTATGGGTTCAGCTGAATCTAGTAGCTTCAGTTCAAATCCTATATTTGTCTTATGAAATTCATTGAATATGTATTAATTACTAATTTAGAACACAACAACTTAAAAGAATCAGAACCTTGAACCCATAGCCTTCAAATTCTAGCTTCGGCTCTATGAATATGTATTTGAAGCAAGATGGCAAGTAAAGAACAACAAGAACATGAACAAAGCCAGGGAATTGATCAGTACCTTCTGCACCATATCAACAAGTTGATCCTCTGCCCATATGTTGTCGCTCTAGCACCATGCCTATGGCGACCACAATGTAGAATCGCACGCCCCGCAACATGCACATAATCAAAGATCTCCTGTTGAAAAAACAATTACTTCATATATCAATTACATGGAACCAAATTAATAGTAGAATATCACTTTCTACCAAAATATAGAGGAATTATTATTCATCAACTTGACGAATAATAGCAGTACTCCCTTACAAATATTATGGCTTGTTTAAGATCAAATATATAATTATATACAGTCTTCCTTCTTTTTTAAAGTTTGTTTCAAGTCAAACTTAAGACAATCTATTAATAAATACATCTGGCTGTGTATCAGAGTTCACATGCTTCTCGCACCGTACGCCCCGGAAGAACAACTCTCCACCTGTGAATTGCTTTCCTAAGCACACATTCAAAGTGACCTCCGCATCATCAACATGGAAACCTGAAAAGTAAAGCTATTAAGATATACTGCAAAAATCTATGCTCAATGTCACATAACACAGTCCATTCATGCAACTACTGAATAGATATCGTTACATACTCACCCAAGTCAATGTCTCTGTCTGTTCCATACTCAACGACAAAACCATGATGACCATCGAGTGTGGATCCACCAACTTCAGTAAAAAAAACTGCACAATTATATCAAAGAATGATTAAGTTCAACAGTAGATCCATCCTAACCTATCTGTTTTCATAATTTTTCATTGGATCCTTCGTATAATCAGTGTGGTCAAAGGCGCGCTTAAGTCCTGAACCGAGACTCAAAACATGTTGAGCGCTTCAGTGTCGTCTCAAGGCTTTAAGGCATATTTTTCCCAATGGGTGTAATCCGGAAAATGCAATACTAAACAATTGATACTTTACTTTATCCTAATTTTTTATTAAATTTTATATTCATATGTTTTTTATTCATGCTTATAATTATTAGTCTTGGACTACTTATACATATTTTTACATTTTCTACACTTGCGCAAAAAAGCGCTTTATTTGTGCTTTCCGCTTAAAGCCCCAACTGACGTTAGAGTCTTTTTGCGTTTTTCGCCTTTGATAACACTGCATATAATTATTAGTCGTTACCTGTTGAAATAGGGCGTATAAAATCTTCCATAAACTTCTTAAGCATGTTTTGAAGGCCAAAGTCATCAAGAACAACTCCAAATTTGTTCATAGTATTGGGACGCATGATTCTGAATTTTGTTTCACGAACCCACTTCTCAAAGTTTTGTACCTAATTAGAGTAGATATTATCAAAATTTGATTAGAAAGCAGAAAAGAAATAAATTACACAGAGGAAAAACAGATCCTAAGTTAGTACCTCAGCCAACATCATCTCACAAAAACGCGGTTGAAGCATTTCAAATGTAAAAACACCTGGAGAAGGTTCAGACATTATTTTTCTGAAGCTTTCCTCCTTATTCTCACTGATCGCCTTAATAAACGACGGTACAAAGAAATCTGCGGCGTGCATGGTATATAACACCCTGTGTAAAGGCTGAAAGATAAAGTGAAGATAATTAAAAAGTAAGAAGATTGAGATTTGCTTATATACTGTATATAGGATCTTTTTGTTTTTCTGGTCACAGGCTTTATAAAACTGAACCACAAAAAGATTATTTAATTCTTTACATGTCCTATAGAGAGGTGGTCAGATCGACTATGCTGTATGAGGATGAGTGTTGGCCAGCAGAATTCCCATATCCAAAAGATGAAAGTAGAAAAAATGAGAATATTGAGATGGGCATACCAGGTTGGATAAAATTAAGAGTTAAAATATTCGGAAATAGGTGGGTGTAACCGTTGTGCAGGACAAGATGGGGGAAACAAGACTTAGATAGTTCGGGCAGGTAAAAAAGAGAGGCATTGATGCCCCAGTGAGACGATGTGAGACGTTGACTTTGGAAGGCATAAGAAAAGGCAGAGGTAGATTCAAAAAGGACTCCAGCTTACCGAGGTCATGACCCTTGATAGGAAGGTATAGAAGTCGAGAATCCCTGTAGAAGGTTAGGTGGCCGAATATTTTCTGTTTTCCTTGTTCATGCCAGTAGTATTAGTGTGCTACATAGTGTTAGTCTTGTATTTTCTTATCCTTAGATTTCTATTATTACTTGTTATTTTGTTTACCTCGGTTTTCTGATTGGTTTGCTAGTGTTGTTACTTGTTATTACTCCTTTCTTCTTATCTTTCCTGAGCCGATGGTCTATCGAAAATAGATCCTCTACCTTTTCAAGTTAGGGATAAGGCCCGTGTATGCACTATGCATTATGCTTTCCAGGCTCCACTTGTAAAATTTTACTGAATTTGTTGTTGTTTATTTAATTTATTAAACACTAGCTTATTTACAAACAACATATAATCTGTGATGTACCTGATAGTTTGATATGATTTTCTGCCTGTATTCTCCATGTTTCTGCAACTGATATGTAATACCAAACACAGTTAAAAGCTAACTAGAGTTGATTGGCCAAAAGACCTAAGTATAATGAAGAAGTTTCATTACACTAAAAGAAGCTGAATTAAGCAAAAATAGAGAAAGTCAAGGTTCACAAGGCATAAAATATGGATGGCAATTTTGAAAGGAATTAAGAAGACCTTAACATTTAAAAGGATAAATTGAAGACAGTTTTCACGTTGGGGCACTGACATGTTCACCAACCAAATATAAATACCAACATGCTCCAATAGTCAAAGAAAATCTAAGCTATTATTACAAATTCAAATGAAAAGCTTCAACTTTTTTGTTCCATAAGCTCCTTAATTACTTAGCTCATAAACGATTGGCAATCCTTAAGAAATACTAGTCAAATCATTAAAAATTCTCTTTGTACTGAAGTCAAATGGTAAAAACTTATCAAAGATGAATGCTAATGTAGAGTTGAGTATAACACGCCTTAGCTTCTCAGCTCAATTCAAAACTCTAAATCCAACCATACCACGACTATACTAGCGATCAAAGAGTTGGAGTAATAACTTTCGGATCAGCAGAGGTAAAAGTGAATTTTTATACATAAATAACAAGACTTGTATAGAAACTGTGGCGTAGGAAAGAACTTGAAACATTAATACTGTATGCAAATAGGCCAAAAGTGAACATTTTTATTACATATAAGCAGTTGAATCTCCTTGACATAAGCAAAAAGTTGAAAAATTGCTCTAGCCCATTATATAGGTAATTACATCAGATTGTAAGTGTGATATTCTATTGAATGTGGAATCTTTTTTTTGGTTGGTTTTCCGTCCGTTGTTCAGTAAAGACCCACTAAAACGTTTCCTAACAAGTGAGATTATGTAACAACGATTCCATGCATGCAAACTGTATATAAAATACAGTACTATACTTACGCGACTGCGGTCGGCGCGGGGAGAGTAACGGAGGAGAATATCAGTCATGTATTGGACCTTGTTGTCTCGAGATGAACTGAGTACGCTGCTCGGAAGATGCCGCTCAAGAGCACTATATAGGTGTGGGCTGAACTCCAATTCTTCTTCTAAATCCTCATAGTTCTCCGCCTTCTGCTCTACACATGGGTACAGCCGCAGCGCTGGCCCCTTCGATGAAACGCCGTCGTTTTCATTGCTCTGACTCCCATTAATCTCGTTAGCTTGTGCCTCCCTTCTCTGATCCATGTGGGTAATTTTTTAGAGAATAAACCTTTACAGAATACAACAAAGTTTTCAAAGTCTATTGGCAACAATATATATATGTACAAAGATTGATTCTTTGTATGGAAATAGGGTATGAATATGATTCTACTGCCTTGTAATTTAACTTCAAGTTTACAAGGAAAATTTTCGTATTTTAGGGCATACTTAAACGGCTCTTTTTATTATTCCTTTCCTTCTTTTGAATATGTTTTGGTTTATATCTATTATATTATAAATGTTATTTTAATTAATTATATAATTTTTTTATAGGAGATAAAAAAAATTAATATATAAAATCGCGAAATATAACACATGAATCTTTATATTGTTATTTTCATCTATTTAAATTTTAAGGGAACATTGTTTACCCGTAAAACGATACAGTTGAATTTGTACATGGTTTCTAGACAAGTGAATTAATTTGAACATGAAATAATAAAATAATTGAAGAAATACACAATACTTAGCCTTGAAATGAGGAGAAAATAGCAGAAACAGTAATTCCGGGAGCATGATTTCGGGGTACAAAAGTAATGAAATCAAGGAGTTGTAAGATAAAATTGGATAAAGCTTTGAATCGGTTATATCATAAGTTTGCTAGAAAATTTGACCGCTTACAATGATAACATAGCTCACTATTTATAGCTGCATCTAAGGAACAAGGTCCTAGGATCATGCATTTCTTTAATGTCAATTATGAGGGCCATTGATAAAGGTGTAACGGTGAGCATAAATGACAAGTTCTCTGTAACGGGCAGTGTACTAAATATTGTGGAATATTCTCCATTAAATGCCATTAGACGGAGGGTATTTATTGCATGTTTACGAGTGTCATTCTTTCCGGTGACAAACGGGATAATTGCCTTCGGTTCTAAATATCCCTTGCCTTAGGTTCCACGTGTCACTCTTTAAGCGGCCACTTAGCATAGCATATTTTATCCTATACAGATAGTCCCCCTACTTTCCGATGATATAATTTTGTGTCACCGAGAAGTTGGTAGAAACACTCTTTTTTGGTGGGAATTACTATGATTCCTTCTAAAAAGCTTCTCGCGATTGATTAGACGCACGTCTCTCCGCATTTAATGCCCCGAATACGCGTCATCCCCCGATTCAGCATAACTTCTGCCGATTATCGAGGTAATCATGGACACGAATTTAGCCGCTTAAACCTTTACTTATATGCATCAACTTTCTTCACTCATACTACGTAACTCTCCAAACTTCCTAAAACCTTCTTTATTGTTCTTCAACATTTTTTTAACTTCCTTCAAACGGAAAAGCTTTTCATTCATCGATAACATATAATGACTTCTTCTTCAAAGAACACCAGCTTTTCAAAAAGCAAAAGCAAAGTCGAGGACATTGCTCCTCTAACAATGGGTTCCATCATCCCTAGAGGTCTTGTTACACCAAAAGACTTCAAAGAGAAATTTCCTTCGGCTAACCCTCGTACGTGGGCCGTTGGCAGATACTCTTCTTCCATCTGTCCTTCCAGTATTTCTGCTATGAAGGAAGATTGCCACTGCCATGATTTGGACATTGTTTCTCCTAATCTAACAGAGCGAATAAACCTACCCAGGGAGGGCTTTACATATTTTACACGTATCCCTTTACTTTGGGTGCGTTTTCTTTGAGCGGAGAGCTTAACTCTGTTATTGCGGAGTTCTGCCTCCGCTACCAGGTGTGTTTGGTACAAGTAAGTCCTTCTGTGTGGAGAACAATTGCTTGTCTTCGGTGCTTGTGCCAAGAGATAGGAAATGAGCTATCCTTAGCTCAGGTGATGAACCTCTATTCCCCTAAAGTCTTCCGTAGGGGAATGATAAACTTCAGCAAATGCGGCTACCATGCTCTATTATCTAGCATGGATGATGACAACGATCATGGGTAGATGGAACGATTTGTTACAGTTTCCACTAATGATATCATTCTAACAACGGCTTCATTCTTTCCGGAATCATGGAACCGCACTTGTAAGCTCTTTGTTTAATATTTCTTTCATCAGAAATTTTTTCATATCAGTATTGATCCTCCGTCCTTCGCCTATTTCATCAACTCGATGGGTTTCACCTAGGGTGAAGGCTTAGACCAGTGGATCCAAAAAATCTTAGACGTCACTATACCCGAAACCCGCACACATTGAAAGAACTGGCCCTCAAATAAGGGTGGAAGGCCAAAAATCATGATAAGTTAGACTTATCCCGTTTCTACTTTTTATGTGAGGAAATTGATATATCTTTTCTCCCTTTTTTTCGAAATCAGGTCTACCTGGGGGCTCGGTTGTCATCCCCGAGAAGGACGTTTTGCGTGATCCTGCTGATGCGGCGAGGCTACTTCAGGAGGCACTTACTCGAACAAGTGTCTCCAGGCCTGCTTCAGGTACAAGTACTTTTTCACGGAGTCCCAGACCGGAGAACAAGCAACCAAAAAGAAGGCATTCTTCCACAGCAGGGGGGAAAAATAAAAGGGCAAAGAATCCGCCCCCGAGTCATCTCTAGAAGTCGTGGTAACGAGCACTCCGCTTGGCCCGGTCATAGACACCATGATGATCGACGATGATGGAGAAACTACTGATGAGGGAGCTTCTCTACATAGAAGACGACGATCCTTATCATCTCAACAGAATGCTCAACCATTTGAGTTAGTTACACCAACCAAGGACGATGTCTCGGCGCTTTGGAAGAAGTTCAAAATATTGGAAAATGCCAACTCTCGTTGTCCGATCCCAGTCGTTGCGCCCGATATCATGAGGCTAAGTACCAGACCACAATTGCTTCTCATCCTTCAACGCCATCGACTTCATCACCTCTTCACCAACTCTTCCACCAGCAACTTCTACACCATCTCCACCGGTCATATCTGCCCCGGGAAGAATTCCTCTTTTCCAGTCCCCAGTTCATAGGAATTTTGGGCAAAATTATGTCTCCCCCTAAGAAGATCCGCAAAGGAAGAGGAATGTTACTCTCTCGCTCTACACCGGATGCAATTTGCTATCTTGGATGGTGAAACTTGCTAACTATCTGAAGCCTATGCCTTCAGAGAAAGATTGGGAAAATATACAGGCTCTCTTGGGAGAGTACTTATTGAACAATGCCATGCACAATGGCGCAACGGTACATTATTTACTTCCTTTGCTATTTCTTCTGTTTTTACCTGAAAATATCCTCGCCCCTTTTATTTTGTAGGCTAACTTTCTTGCTTTCGAGGGCATTCAGAGGTTGATTCGGGAAAATGAGGAACTTACCTCCAAGCGGGATCTCGATGTTAGCCGCTGATTTGTGAGGACCACATGGGAGAATCTTTCTGCCGAGGTCGACTAACTTAAAGAAGAACTTCAATGCCGAGCGGCCTCCCTCATTAGAGAAAACGCGTTCTATGTATAGCATTAGTAGAAAAATCTTGTAAGAGGCCAAAGCGGGTATCATTGACTTTGATGCCGAAATCGCTAAGACCCTTGAACTAGAGTTAGCTGCAAAAAGAGGTCTTCTGACTAGGTCTAATGCTACTGATTTTTCTAGTTCTGATTCTGAGTTCTCGGAAACTGAAGAGGCAGCAGTTTAGCTTTTCCTTTATTTTTCCAACTTTTGGACCTATGACGTTTTGGCATGTTTATTGTAAATAAAAACATCTTTTGCTCAAGTATTGCATGAGTTTCTCTGCATTCTTTTGTTTGAACATTAAATTCAAGTAAAGATAAAATTAAATTCAAATCACATAAATAGGACAGTTTCAGCCTTGGTGAAATGTTCACTCTCGATCCGGGCTCACTATAGCCAGCACTGATGAACAAGAGGAAAAAGCTAAATAACAGAAAGAATGGTAATATATTGCTTTGGAATGCATGATACAATGTGTTTCATGAATTATCAAACCCCTTTATATAGTAAGGGTGTCCCACCTTGGGTACAACTCTATAAAAAGAAAAATATCTTCTGATTAACTGATTGTCGGCTCCTTATCGATACGTGCCGAGATCCCGTCGTGATATCCGACCGGTCACGGATATTTCGGCCTTCCGTTGGCTGTGATCGATTGTCCGATAATGTTCCTCGAAATCATTTGAGGTCAAGACCAATCCGTAATTATGACCCTGCTATTCTCGGGGTAGGCGTCATGCCCCCGGATTCCAACTCGACGAGACTTTCGCCTCGATATCGGCCCCTTGTCATCATGTCTCGAACCTGGCTTATCTTGTCGGAGGCCAGGGTGCACCATGAACTCGATTTTATCCGTATACAATTATCTTTTTAGTGGGCTAGTAAAATCAAGAAAAATGGATTGAGCTTGCTCGTATGAGATCTATGCTGCAGGACAAAATGTGTTACCACCGCACAAAAAAAACGTGAGGCCTAAGATTAAAAGATTGTCTATCATTCAAGAAATTTTTGCTCTATATTTCTTGACTTGTACATCCTCTGTCTATTGGTGCTGTAGTAATGTGTTGCAGTGTGACTACAAATAAGAATCTTGCGAAAACCTCTATGGTTAAAAATTCTTGATTAAGAATGTATTGCCGTGCATGTTTGTATTTTCCATCTGGTATAATGGCTCAAAAAATTGGTGTTTGTTGTGTTAGTGTATATATCTCTTCACCGTATTAGCCTAGGATTTATTGTATACTACCCTCTTAAGTAAGGGTAATCTTGTCCTCTGTATATACTTACTTATATACTTTGCTATAAATATAATGGTATAACCTTAGGCATGACCATGCGGCATTATTGTATCATGTTGGAAGCATGTCTCTCCTTCTAGAGAAAGATTAAGCAACTTTACTTGGGTATTGTAATAATGTTACTTTTCTTTTTTAAGTAAAATGAAGAATTTATTGACATGACTACTTCACATAGGAGGGGGGCTTAAAGCTTACCTCTCCAAGCTACATATGAAAATTAAAAAGAGTACTGTGAGTGCCTATAGAGATTAACTCTTATCTCAAATAGAAAAACATCAAACTAAAAAATAAAAATATTAAAGGTGACAGAGAATATAACTTTGTTTATTCAAAGGTAAATTATTTAGTGCTTCATAAAGGAGAATATACCTGAGTAGTTGAGTATTGCACTGTATATACAAACTAAAGAGTTAGTTGAAGAATTTACTTCATAGAAAAAAAGGTAGTCTTAAGTGAGTACGCCTTTTACTGGTTTGAAACACTATAAATTTCGATCATTTTAAACCTGAGATTACCATGTTCCACTTGTCTAGCTGCTTTAATCTCCCTTATAACTCTTGAAAATGATAATAGTGCATGGGATTCAGTTGCTAACTTTTCTAAGAGATCTGCCACCAGATTAGATTATCTAACATAGTACTTTACCTTTAGTTAACTCCAGCTTCCTCCTAATTTCCTGTTAGGTAGTATTATACAAATTCCAAGGTACTTTCCAGATATAACTTCAAAACTTATGGGATTCCAAAGTTTCATATTCGATTATGAATTATAGCATTACCACTGCATATGACATGAAACTATACATTAGACTACTAGTACATTTTAAAAGGGTAAAACAAGAGGCTTGCAACAAATAAAAAGCACATCATATATTGGATCTCTTGTTCACTTGAATCAGGTAATTCTCTCTTAAAGACCATGAACCATTACATCAGTTTCTTGCATATTGAAAATCAGTCTCTGAAGGTGAAAGATGAAAAAATCAATGTGCTTGTGCAGAATGCTCATTCATTGTACCAGAGGCAATTGGGTTATCATCAGACTAACTTTTTGTATTAAAAACACAAGAGATGCAACAAAATGAACCAGAGTTTGAACTTGTTCTATGATGATGCCTGACAGGCATATTACACTGAACGCACATCCATCTCATTTTGGGTAAGAAATGAACAAAATTAAGCGAGCCATATAGCCAGAATTGGTTTGTACGAAAGACTCCTGTACAATATTGATTGTACCACCCTGGTATTAGAACAAAAGTTGAACCCTAAGTAATGTTTTTCCATATCTAGTATACTGCTAACATGACAAATTGCTTGTGATTATTGTTTGACTCAAAAGATATTAAAATCTTTTTAAACAAATCAATCAAAGATGAAGGGGTAAATCTTAGTGAGACATAATTAATTTCAGATAAAAAAGTTAACAACAATGATTGCACATGAGATGAAAGAAATATGATTGATCTTATTAGGATTCAATGTTGTGTCTCTCCTCAATCAATGAAAAAGTAGGCTTACATATTTTCTTCGAGTTCATTTCTTCTTTTTCTAGAATACAAGAAGAAAGCTTTTTGTTTTTTCTTAGAGAGATCGCTGAAGCCCCCCTATGGAGAGAGCTTTCCCTGGCTATATATAGTCAGGGCATCCTTGCCCTTTGCTTGGCTCGACATCTTCTTCCCGCTAATGTGTCTTGGTCATAATTTTAGACGTCACTCTTATCGATTCGTCGGATGTCATAGAGGAGAAATGGAGTGGGCTCTGTTGACTTTCACTGCCCAGTTACTGAGGCGGGGTGTCGCTCAACTTGGTCGTGATGGTCAGATTTTGACCAATACAGTTAGTCCCTCCGTCTGTCGGGGTCGTCCTATGTCGGACTCGGCAGACGGATCATGTTTGTTACGAATTCAAGAGAAGTCTGACCTACGACTTTTCGTTCCTTAGTCACATTTTGTGGGTTTTTAGCGGAGTGGCGGCGTTCTTTCGATCCCCATGGACCGTTGCGGCTGTTTCGGAATCAAAACGTCGTTTGGTATTGAAGAGTTATTTCGTGGTTATCACCATGACACATATTTTTGGGAGATTGAAATATTTCGTGCCCGATCAGAATCGATTGGCGACTCTTGGTTTTCGTGCTCAGGGGATTTATGTCTCTTATAAGTAGAGAAAACTTGTCATTCGATTAACACACCTCATCTTTCACTTGGGAGAATCCTGCTGATATACTTCCTTTCTGATACCTCGAATTTCTTCGTGCCCCCTTGTTTACCGAAAACTTTCATCTCTTCTTTCCGTTATTTCTTTGGTGTACTTTGTGACAAGAATGGCTTGTGATTCTTTTCGTGACAATCTCCATGTTATTGATCTGGTACCGGAAAGTGCTGCTCAGATCATCGGAGGGGCAGATGTGGTGGAGGATGAGGGGGTCCCATCAATGATTGAGATCTTACCCCGCCCTGGGAGAGAGCCAAATGACTTCACTACTCCCGCCGGGGTCGAACCGAAACCTGTTCACTCTGTTCTGAGGGAGAGGGATATTGCAGAATTGGAAGAAAGATGGGGGATCCCCGGTTATGTCGATATGCGGCCGGCAGTCGGAAAAGACATAGTTCACTTCGACCGCCCCGAGTACTGTGTGTTCTACGCCTACCCCTTTATTGTAGGGTACACATTTCCTTTTCCCCTGTTGGTGGTGGATTCTTGCCATTTCTACGAAGTGTTCCCCACCCAACTTTCGTCATATTTATACAAGGTATTCCTTATGCTGCTCAGGTATGCTGAACTTGCCGGTCGTGAGGTCACTTTGGACCATATGCTCAGCATCTTTGCTCCTCAACTTATTCACGGTTCGATGATTCATATGCGTCCTCGGGGTCGAGGGGGCTGGTGGTGAAGATGGACGACAGGACTAACCGTCGTTTCTACGAGAATTACTTTTATGTGTGAACTGAGCATATCGTGGCGGACCCAATGGGATTCCCTGAGAAATGGAACTTTGCATGTAAGTTTGTATTTTTAGTCGTCGAAGTGCTCGACCATTTTCTATGGGTACTAAATTTTATCACGTCTTTGCAGCTGAGAGATTGCCTCTTCCACTTGTCGAAGGTATCCGTGAATAGTTGGAGGCCATACTTCCCCATACGGTGGGGATTCGCACCTGGTCGACCTTTCTTGAGAGGTTCGGACGCATGCCCCTTACAGGTGAGATGACGTCTTTGTCTACTGTTCTTTCCCATTTTATTTAGCTTTTCATGCGTCGTTTGTCGTTGTCAGGGAGAGTGCGGAGAGCAAGGGCCCCTCAATTAGCTTTTCGTCAGCCGGCCACGATTGCTCACCCTATTATGGTACCCATTACCCAACCTTCGTCGGGGGCTGCTTCAGTTGAGTCTGTGGCCTTGGTTACTCCTACGAGGGTCATTTCTCAAGATGAGGTTCCGACCGATGTTGCTCGCCCAATGGGTGAGTCACCATCTACTGGAGAAGAGGAGGGGCCGTCAAAGAGACGGAGGGTGGAATTTGAGACGGTGCCCCCAACAGTAATTTATCTGGATGACTCTCCCCTGACGGGCTCTGGAGAGGGTGTTATTGCGGCTCCCCACGTAGGGACGAAGCAGGCCGTAGGAGTTGTCGATGTCCGTGATCGACAATCGAAGACTCCTGCCACTGCCTTGGCTCAATCAGAGATCATTGTCGTTGTTGGTGTCTGACAACTTGTTGTGATGGAGAATTAGACTTTTGGGGTTGCCGTCGTGATTTCAGACGTGCCATCATCTTCTGCAGTGGGTCGGGTTCCACCTTCAGCAGCAGAAAGTGGAAAAGGCATGGTGGTGATGACTATGAATCTGAGTCAGGCCTAGACTGCGATGATGTTAGGATGTTTTAGGAGGGCCTTACTCATTTAGTGGTTAATGCGAGGGGCTCAGCTCATATTCTTCAGATCCCTTCCGGCGTCAATCTCTTGGGGGAAGGGGAGGATCTGGTGCCGCAATTCAGCCTGTTATGCTCTGAGGCCGAGAATGAGTCCCTCCGGTCTGTTCCTGATGCTTATTTGATGGACGAAGTGGCCTCCATGGGCTTAAGGGTACGTTGCATTTTACTTTCGCTTTCTTTTTTCGCCCTCCTTGGAAGTACTAGCCTAACCTCGTCTTTGCGTTTTCCTGACATGTAGAAGTGGAAAGCATTCGTAGGGCCAAGGTTGAGGCGATGAGTGTGGAGTGGATGAGAAAATTGACTGCATTGGAAAGCAAAGTCGCTGGGTTGGAGAGCATTGAGAGTGCCTGGTTTGAGGCTTTGGCGAGGGCGATGGCCCTGAAGATCACCATCCGCGTCCTCCAATCCGAACAGGAATTGGAGAGAGCGACGACTATGATCACGGCCTACTCCGCACTACTATTGAGTAGCGAGAGAGTGTCGGAGTAGCTTTTACCCAATTTAGGGTCGGGATCGATTACCACAGAGAGCTAGAATTTGGAATCGAGTATCTATCTAGTTTAGGATTGCGTATGTGTTCCAAATTACACTTCTAATTATTTTTGGGGTTTTCGTTTTACTTCTACTATTATCAACTACAAATGGTAAATGCAACTAGATTAAGCTAAGAGTTAATGCTACGGGTTGTTCAAATGGTTTAAAGGCACTAGGGTAATGACTTTCACCTAGGTGGTTAATTGATGGGTACTTGAGTCTAAGACACGATTGATATAATTGGGGAGTATGATATAACTGTTGCATGACTTTACCCACTCTACACCTCTCGGTGGTTCAAGTGATTTTGCCCGAATTGACTTTCTCAAGATCAATTGGGTATGCAAATTTGCACAAGCAACTAGGGTCAAGTCGGGTTTTACTCTCTCGAGGTTTAACCCTTTAATTGGGGCTATCAATCTCTTGAGTACGCCCAAATTCCTTGTTGGACTAATTTCGGAGACTTAGTCTCTCTTTCTCAAGAAGAACCCTAATCAACTAAACACAAACTAGTGTTTGCAACCACTAATTCAGCAATCAACCATGAAATTGGCCCAAATATCAAATACCCATAATCAATCTAGTCCTAAAATACAAGACCATCAATTACCCAGGGTTGAGCCACAACCCTAGCTTATGGGTTTAGCTACTCATAATTAAAGAAGAAAAGCAAGAAATAGATGAAGAACAACTCATATTAATTAATCACTAAAGTAAATAACAAGATTCAATGATGAAAAGTAGATTAAATTGCCCAAAATGGCTAAGAAAGTCGAACCCACGAGCGCAACTGCGTTACAAAACTATCTGATACCCTAAAAATGGGAAAAGAAGCTATTTATACTAAGCTAAAAATTCTGGACTAAAATACCCCTACGGGGTTAGTACGGATCGCACAAAATGGTGTGCGGCCACACTAGGGCTCTGAACTTGAAAATATAGCTCTCTGAACTTGGGCAACGCGAACCGCACATAATGGACTGCGGACGCATAGGCTTCTAGTGCGGTCCGTATAAAATAGACCGCGGACCGCATAGGCTTCAATCATCAAATCTGGCACCTCTTTGATCTTGGGTTCTGCGGACCACACTAAATCTAGTGCGGTCGCATTGCCTTCAGTGTGGACCGCACAAAACCTAGTGCGTCTGCATTGCATCTTTTCCTGGAAATCAACCTCTCTGAATCTCCTAGTGCGGACCGCACAGAATGGTGTGCGGCCGCACTAGGCCTGCTTTGCCTAAGCTTGCCTTGTCTTTGGCACTTGTGCAAGTTTCACTCCTTTTGAGCTTATCTTTGACATCTTGTCACTTTGATCAAACCTGCAATCAAGCACAACTTGTGAGCCTTTTGGACTATTTTGTACAAATTTCTAATCAAAGCTTAAGCAAGAAGGAGTATAAAATGTATTAAAATCCCTAGTTATCAACTCCCCCAAAATTAAGCTTTTGCTTGTCCTCAAGCAAACAAAATAAGACTCACCCCTTAAGGGAAAATCCAAGAAATTTTCAGTTGTTCTAAAGTAACCTCATCTAGCATCAATTGGGACTAACAATTGCCCTCAATACAAATGAATCATTAACAACTTTTACTCCTTTAAACACCATGGATTAAGTGCGACACAAGAGCATCAAGAATTGACTCAACACATCAAAGAACTCTTTTCTATTACTTCGGTCATTGTGGAACCCAAACTCACACATACTCAACTCTCTCTAAGCAATCCTCACCTTTAAAATAGTGGCACTCAAAACGAGGATAATAGAAATTTACTCATCTCTCTCAAGAAAAAGCCACAAGTCCGGATCTAGGTACCATATGCTTGCCCCTTATGTGAGTATCCACTAATGTAAGCTTCATTCAACTCAAGATCATATAGGGCTTTTGTGGATACATTGTGAAGGCTTTTGGTTTAGGGTAGGAAATGTTTTGGTCTAAGTAGGTTCCATCTTCCTTTAAGCATTTCTTTTAATTCATTTGGCACACATTCACTTGACTCTTTGAGTCACTTCACTTCTTTCTGAGGGGTTAGAAAGACATAGTGTCACTCTTTCTTATACATTTCAAACTTTTTCTCCTTTTTTAACTTTCCACACCTTTCTTTCTTTGCTTTTATTGAATCCCTTTTTGTTCTTTTTCATATTAAACATTCTATTTGCCATTTTGCTTTTCTTTATTTTTCATTCCCTTTCCTTTTCTTCATTTTTGTGCCTTTTTACCACTTTGTTGCAATCCTCGTCTCTCCCCCCAAACTTATACTTTTGCCATGTGCTAAAAGAAAGATCAGGTGCCCAGAGAGGGTATCTTTCAGAAAAGGTACAGGCTTGCATCATGGTTCTTGAAGGAAACAGGTCTAAGGCTCAAAAGGGCTGACTAGGGATCTTATCATTGGTAGGTTATGGGAGTGTTCAACTATTATTTGGAACAAGGAGAGCCTATAATCATGTCTCAAGTCAAAATTCACTTAGGATTTCGCCTCAACAAACATTCAGGGCAAGTTCTAGACCAATGGCTCAGGACTTGGACTTGCAATGCGATTACTCACCACACAAGCTATGAGATTGCTAAAGACGCAGAGTTGGGGGCCCACAACGACCTTAGATAAGATTTGAGCACACCATGGTCCCGAAAAACCACTTGATGATTATCGGTTAACACAAGAGTCTCAAGGCCACGACTTTCACCATCCTAAACACAACAATTTATTTTTGACCATAAGATCAAAGGCAAATGTGCTAGGCCCAAGTGAAGCTTTGCTTGAGGTACCCTTAACTACTAACTACTAAAAACAAAAAGAAAAACGGACTCAAACCCTTAAGAAGGTTGTCACGCCATCCATCATTAGGAAGAACCACTCGGTTCACACAACACTCCAACTTTGGAAAGAACTGTGGCATTAAGAAAATCAAAGGCTTATTGCAAACTTTCAAAACAAGAAGCTACGAATCACAAATAAGAAGCTATGGAAAGAAAAATTGCGGAAAGTAAAATGAATATATACAAGAAGAGATTTTTCGAATATACAATAGATGGGATGAATATGTACAATGTAACATAACTATATATATAGACCCAAAGTAAAATAAAAGTGCTAGAAATGTAACGAAATATTAAAATTATATACAAACCAAAGATGAAAAATAAAGAAAGCATAAAATATCAAATATATACAATTATCCGAATGAATCCATCAAAAGTAGGGCCTACACCCTCAAATGAAAGCTGACATTATCCCCAAAGCCAACTAAACTAAATAAAGCACCAAACAGAGAAAGGGAAAAAGGATATAGAAACTCCCTATTGCCTGTCTGCTTGCATGGGCTCCTGAGTAGCCCTGGGTCCTCACTGTGCTTGGGAACCTTAGACTGGTTCCCTGTGGCCTACTGCTGTGCTGCTGGGACCTGGGCCTGGACATGCTCCTGAGGTGCATCCTGTGGCTGACTGGAGGAGGCCTCCGGTGGGTCTGCCAACTGGATGATTGCATCGTCTGCTCTGGGAATCATCCTCTTTCTCTCTAGAGGCCTCTGTGACTGCTCTGGCTAGTGATGAGCTGCGGGTACTGAGTCCTGGAGCAGTAAGTCTAAAGGTAGCTGATCTGCCTTCAGTCTGTCAATATCAGCTCTCAACTACTTTACGGACCCCTTGGATGCCCGTGTCTTCCTCAGCTTCTTGTGCTCCCGAGCAAGCTCCTTAAGAGCATTGCTATGTGAATCAACTGCCTCAGTCAGTACCTTCTGAGTGTCGAGGATTTTCTTTTGGTTGTCTCGTATCTCCTTGAGAGCATCCTTTATCAACTGGGGAACCTGTAGGGGTGGAGGTTCCGACTGAGCCTCTACCATGGTAGTGAGTATAAACAACTGGGAGGACACACTCTGCATCCAGTTGTTGATACTAAGAAGTGTCTGGCTCAGTCGGTGGGCAGTAATAGGATATGCACGGGAGGATGGAATCTCTGGGTCCGCTGAGGTGGATGGACCAAGAGGGATAGCAGTGAAAGTAGAGGCAGGCTCAGTAGGAGTCGCTACCACAATTGGCTCTTCAGACTGGCCAGTTGGAACAGTAACTGTACCCTTGAAATTCTTGCTCTTGGGGTTATTATCCCCCTGCATGCTGTACCAGGAAAAAGGGGCCTTCGCTTTGACTTTGATGTCGAAGGGCCTCTTTTCCACTTTCAGATCCCGGAAGTACATAGTGAGAAAATTGGGGAACGAGTAGTTTCCATCATGCTCAGCACCCACAATTGTAATAATTCTTAACATCACATTCCCCATATTTATTGGGTACCCCGCCATGATCGACGCCATCAAAATTGCCTGGTGAAGAGGTAGGGAGTTATCATGTGTCATGGGGTCCAACCTGCTACATACAAATGTCTCCCACCCCCGTGCCTCAAAATTCAGACTACGTCTCAGAATCTTGATGCCCGCAGTCAACCAGTCAGGGGTGTACCCGGGATTGCCAGGTATTGTGCTAGCCAGGGACGGACCTCCTCGCCCATTTCCATCTTTTCCATGTATAGGGTCTCATCCTCCTCATTGAAACCAAGGTACTCATTTATTGTCTTCCCGTCAAACAACACTTTCAGGTTTCGAACCTTGGTCATCTTGGAGCCCTTTTTGATGTAGGCAACGTTGGTGTAGAATTCCTTGACCAAGTGTTCGTTGGCATCCACACACTCATCCAAAAAATGTTCCCAACCTACTCTCGCCCTAAACTGCCTCCTCACATTGGGGTTGTGAGGTAGCAAGTCTCTATCCACAAAACTCCTCTCCGGGATCAACTTCCTCACCGGCCACCATTCCCAAAATTTACTATATGCTACCTCACTAACAAACCGGCCTTGCCACACTTCCAGCTTCCTAGTTCTAGCAATAACCCCCACCTATGGTTCACCTCCTTCTCCTACTTCCTCTTCTCCCTCTATTTCCTCCTCATCACCTACTGCACCCTCTCCAAATAATGAAGTTGTGGAAGAGGTAGAGTATTCCCCACTACCTTCACCTGAACCCTCAGACGACCCCATAAGAAATATTTACGGAAGCTTGTGCAGCGGGGGATGCCGGAGGTGTGTCTTTCAGCATGTTCCTCTCCAGCCAGTCAGGGATGTATTCTGGCACAGAGTCCGAAGAGATCTCCCGGGAGGGCTCGTACTCACTCCCCAACATGTCAATGGCTCTGTCAGCAGATTTTATCATCTTCCTCATTTTTTTGATGTTTTGCCTAGCTTGGGGAGTGAGTTTTATCATTTTCTACTTCTCTCCCTAGGAGGATCCTCCTCTACCCAGTTGTTTAGATCTTTTACCTTGTTGTTTCACCATTGTCTGCAAACACAATCCAAATAAACTTGTTAGTATTAGTTGCAGCAGTTAAGAACAGAGTTGTAGAATCAGAAAAAAAATTGCAGATAGGTTGCAGGAGTCACCCAGTGCGGACCGCACAAAATGGTGTGCGGCCGCATAGGGGTCAATGCAGACCGCACAAAATGGCCATGCAGTTTGCACAGAGGTGGGGTTCACACTACCCACTCTCTGTATCCAGGCAGTGTGGACCGCACAAAATGTAGTGTGACCGCACAAGGGGCAATGCAGTCTACACAAAATGTAGTGCGGCCGCATTCCCTGAGGTTCAGCTTTCAGAACAATAAGCAATGCAGTCCGCACAAAATGGTATTGCGGACCGCACAGGGGAGCCGCAAACCGCACAAAGACGACTGCGGTCCGCACTAAGTTCCCAGCTGTGGCACTAAATTAGGGTTCATGGATTTTTTATTTTAAGCTTAATTAACACCCAAGCCCTGTCCCTAAGAGTTTGCCCCGCATATGTAAATAACTATGTCTATATTAATCCAAAGATTAACTACCCTAATCTATTCTACAAAAGAAAATATGGGAAGAAGAGAAGGAAAGCAAGAAAAACACAAATTAAAAGAAATTAACAAAAGAGAACAAGTAAAAGGAATGTAATGGTACCAGATATGAGATGAAATGAAGAATAACGAGTCCAAACAATTAGTTACAAGCAAGGGAAGTGAAGAACAGTGTCTTAAAGCTTCTGAGATCCAAAGGTTCGAAAAGGGTAAAAGGAGGGTCTCACGCCTTATTTATAGAAAAAGACCTGGGGCCCAGTCTTACCAACCAGTGCGGACCGCACAAAATGGACCGCGGTCCGCACTACACAACTTATTTCAAGCTTGAGGAGGCAACACACTGCGGTCCACACAAAATGGACTGCGACCGCAGTGGTCCACCGTAGACCACACAAAATGTAGTGCGGCCGCATTAACAACTTCAGAGACCTGACACTTTTTTCCACTATGTTCTGCATTGCACCAACACAATCTTGTAACATCTCACAACCAGTTAGCCCAAAAATCAATCTTACTCTACAAATGAAAATCAAATAAAAACAAGAAGAAAAACACATGGGTTGCCTCCCAAGAAGCGCCTGATTTAACGTCGCGGCACGACGCAGGTTACCATCACATTATTTGAAATGAAGAAGTGCCACCACGTAGTTGTCATCAATTTTTCCAAGATAATGCTTGACCTGGTGCCCATTAACTCTGAAAACTTCACCATTTTTGTTCTTTAAATCAAGAGCACCAAACGGGGTCACACACACCACTTCAAAAGGTCCACTCCATTTTGACTTGAGCTTTCCCGGAAACAGACGTAACCTAGAATTGAACAAGAGAACCAAATCACCTATTTTGAACTCCTTTCCATGAGCATATGTATCATGAAGGTACTTCATCTCGTCCTTATACAAGGACGAACTGGAGTAGGCATGGAATCTGAATTCATCAAGTTGATTGAGCTGCTCCACACGAAGATTGGTTACAACATCCCACTCAAGATTTAGCTTCCTCAAAGCCCACATGACCTTATGCTCTAACTCGACCGGTAGATGGCAAGCTTTCCCACACACCAACCGATACAGAGACATACCAATCGGAGTCTTGTAAGCAGTCCTATAAGCCCATAGAGCGTCATCCAACTTCTTTGACCAATCGGTCCTATTTGCATTGACCGTCTTTGACAATATGCTTTTGATTTCCCTGTTGGAAACTTCAACTTGACCACTTGCTTGAGGATGATAGGGAGTAGAAACTTTGTGATTGACACCATACTTTGAAAGCAAAGTGTCGAAAGCTCTATTGCAAAAATGAGACCCCCCATCACTTATGATTGCAGGAGGAGTACCAAACCTTGTAAAAATACTCTTTTTGAGAAATGCAACAACACTCCGGGCCTCATTGTTGGGAAAAACTACGGCTTCAACCCACTTTGAAACATAGTCCACCGCCACAAGAATGTAAGTGTTCCCACAAGAGCTAACAAATGGGCCCATGAAATCAATGCCCCATACATCAAAAATATCAACCTCAAGGATGGTATTGAGAGGCATTTCATCTTTCTTCTAAATTACACCCGCTCTTTGGCATTCGTTGCATCTCTTCACCAAATCACCCGCATCTTTGAACAAAGTTGGCCAATAAAACCCACAACCAAGAACTTTAGATGTCGTCCTCACCCCGTCATGATGGCCACCATAGGGAGAGGAATGACAAGCCTCCAAGATACTCAATTGCTCCTCCTCTAGGACACACCTTCGGATCACACCATCCGTGCAAATCTTGAACAAGTATGGCTCATCCCAATAGAAGTCCAATCTATCCCGCTTGAGCTTCTTCCTTTGGTTAGAAGAAAGCTCACACGGGATTATACTGGTCACAAGGAAATTAGAAACATCGGTAAACAATGGCATATCATTCATCGACACTGAAAGGAGTTGTTCGTTAGAAAATGAATCATTGATCTCTAGGCCATCACGAGGCCCGCCCTCCTCCTCCAAGCGGGACAAGTGGTCCGCGACTTGGTTCTCACTACCCTTCCTGTCCACAATCTCCAAATCAAACTCTTTAAGTAACAAGACCCATCGCATCAGTCTAGCTTTGAAGTCCTTCTTCGTCATCAAGTACCGGAGTGCGGCATGGTCAGTATGAATAATAACCTTAGCACCTATAAGATACGGTCGGAATTTTTCCATAACAAACACAATAGCCAAAAGTTCTTTCTCGGGCACCGTGTAGTTCACTTGAGCATCATTCATTGTCTTGCTCACATAGTACACCGGATGAAATATTTTATTCACTCTTTGACCCAAAACCGCCCCAACCGCAACATCGCTCACATCACACATGCGCTCAATGGGCAAGCTCCAATTAGGCGAGGTGATGATAGGAGTGGTTGTCAACTTATGCTTGAGAAGTTAAAAGGCGTGCATACACTTGTCATCAAATACGAACTTAGCATCTTTTTCCAACAACTTGCACAAGGGATTCACTACCGTCGAGAAGTCTTTGATAAATCTCCGGTAGAACCCCACATGCCCAAGAAAACTTCGAACTTCCTTGACGGATGTAGGGGAGGGAGCCTTGAAATCACATCGATCTTTGCTTTATCAACCCCAATTCCATACTTCGAAATTTTATGCCCAAGAACTATTCCTTCTTCCACCATAAAGTAGAATTTCTCCCAATTGAGGACAAGATTGGTTTCTTCACAATGGGCCAACACCCTATCAAGATTCTTGAAGCACTCATCAAATGAATCCCCCACAACACTAAAGTTGTCCATGAACACCTCCAAAATGTCTTCCACCATATCGGTAAAAATGGCCATCATACACCACTGAAATGTAGCCGGTGCATTACATAATCCAATAGGCATCCTAGAGAAGGCAAAAGTGCCATATGGACAAGTGAATGTGGTTTTCTCCTGATCTTCCGGAGCACAAGATTTGGTTGTACCCAGAATACCCATCCAAGAAGCAATAGAAGGCACGCCCAGTATGTAGGAAAGGCAAAGGAAAGTGATCCTTGCGGGTTACTTTATTCAACTTGCGGTAATCCATGCATACCCTCTAATCGGTGATGGTTCTTGTAGGAATCAACTCACCTTTGGAATTTATAACCACGGTCATACCGCTTTTCTTTGGTACACATTGTACCGGTGAAGTCCTAGAGCTATCAGAGATAGGGTACACAACCCCGGTATCCAACCACTTGATCACCTCTTTTTTCACAATTTCCTGCATTGCCTCGTTCAACCTCCTTTGATGCTCCAAGGAGGGTTTTGCATCATCTTCCAGAATAATCTTGTGCATACGGAATGCGGGGCTTATTCCCCAAATATCAGCTAAAGTCCATTCAATTGCCTTTTTTCGCTTTTGAAGCACCGCCAATGTGGCATCAACCTGCATGTTAGTAAGGCCAGAAGAAAGAATAACCGAAAAAGTAGAATTTGAGCCTAAGAACGCATACCTGAGGTGTGGAGGCAGTGGTTTCAACTCCAACACCGGAGGCTCCTCAATTGAAGGTTTAGTTGGTGGAGTCTTTCTATTCTCGATATCCAAGGACAATTTCCTAGGCTCATAAGAATAAGAGCACATCCATGTAAAGCATTCACACTCCACTCGGCTTGCATCCTCATTGACAACAAGATTCAGCAATACGGCCTCCAATGGGTCCTCCACATTGATCATTGCACTGGTGTCATCAATTATCACTGTTGTGACGAGGTCAACAAAAAAGCACACCTCGGTACTGTTGGGCTGCTTCATAGACTTGCACACATGAAAAACCACCTTTTCATCACCCACCCGGAAGGTGAGTTCCCCTGCTTCCACATCTACCAATGCCTTCCCCGTAGCTAGGAAAGGCCTTCCCAATATGATTGGAACTTCGTAGTCCACCTCGCAGTCCAAGATCATAAAGTCAACTGGCAAGATAAATTTGTCCACACGGACAAGCACATCATCAATAATACCCAATGGTCTCTTCATCGATCTATCAGCCATTTGTAACCTTATGGAAGTCGGCCTAGGTTGCCCAATACCCAAGGTTTTGAACACTGAGTAGGGCATCAAATTGATACTAGCTCCCAAATCACATAGAGCCTTGGCAAAAATCCGCACTCCCATGGTGCTAGGAATGGTGAAAGCACCGGGATCTTCAAGCTTCGGGGCCATTGAATGCACTATAGCACTAACTTGGTGAGCCATCTTTATAGTTTTACAATCCATAGAACGATTCTTTGTGACCAAGTCTTTCATGAATTTTGCATAGCCCGACATTTGTTCAAGAGCCTCCTCCAGAGGGACATTAATGGACAAGCTCTTCATCATGTCAATGAACTTCTTAAACTGATTATCATTCTTTTACTTCGCGAGCCTTTGAGGATAAAGTGGAGGTGTCCTTGGCAAAGGTGTCTTGGCTTTAGGCACAACTGGTTTCGGCATGTCTATTACGTGTTCCCTAGACAGGTTCACGTCATTTTAAGTTTCCAGCTCGACATCTTGAATAGCAATCTTCACTTCTTTGTTCACATTTTCATCAACCATATCTTCAACTACCAAAGGGACTTCAATTTCTTGCAATTCAACATCATCATCCAAGATTTGCTTTTGTTTGAAGGCATTTACATCACCGCCTCTACCACTTCTTGTTGTTACCGCCATGACATGATTATTTCCACCCTTCGGGTTCACTACCATATCACTTGGTAGAGCACTCTTAGGGCGAGTATTTAAAGACTGTGAGATTTGACCGAACTGTACCTCCAAATTTCTAATAGAGGTATTGTGGGAAGCCAACTGTGCATCTGAATCCGCATTCTTCTTCATCATCTGTTCGAACATCATTTCAATTCTACTCATATCATTGCTAGAAGAACTAGGACCTTGAGATGGAAATGGGGGTGGATTATTTGGTCGTTGGTACATTGGGGGCCTTTGAAAGCTTTGCCCCCGATTTCCTTGGTTTCCATTGTTCCATCCACCTTGATTGTTATTGCCACCCCAATTGTTGTTATTACCATTCCAATTCCCTTGGTTGCTTTTATTGTTGGTCTGATTGCCCCAATTATTGTTTTGGTTGTTGTTCCCCCAATTACCATTGTTTTGTTGTTGATTGCCCCAATTACCATTGCCTTGTTGTTGATTGCCCCAATTACCTTGAGGTCTCTATTGTTGTTGGTTAAAAGAGTTACCCCATTGGCCTTGATAGTTGTTTTATATTGAACCTCTTCACTTTGGTCATCATAACCATCATTTTGAAATCTATCACAGTCATCATCAATTGCTCAAAATTCCCTTGGTTTTGTTGCCTTCTTTGCCTTCTCTTGTTGACAAGCATATTGACACCCTTCATGGCATTCACTTGGCGAGGGTTTTGGACTTGTTGCAACTATGCCTTAGCCAATTGGTTCATAGTAGTTGTCAACTCCGCTATAGCTTGCCCATGGTCATGCAATTCCTTGTGCAAATGAGTAACCGTGGGGTCAACCTAGGGCACATTTGCTCTACTTTGCCATGCAGAAGAAGTGTCAGCCATCTCATAAAGTATATCACATGCCTCATCATAAAACAGCTTCATAAAGTTGCCCCCAGCTAGTTGGTTCACTTTGCATTGGTTTGTGGTGTTAATACCTCGGTAGAAGGTTTGTTGTATCATAGCCTCGGTCATATCATTATTGGGGCATTCCTTCACCATCATTCTATAACGCTCCCAAATCTTATGCAAAGGTTTTGTGGGCTCTTTCTTGAAGGCCAATATCTCATCACGCAATGTCGCCATATGTCCCGGTGTGAGAAAAATTTAGCAATAAATTTATCCGCCAACTCATCCCAAGTTGTGATGGAATAGTTGGGAAGTCTCTCGAGACAATATAATGCCTTCTCCCGAAGTGAGAATGGGAAGAGTCTCAACCTAAGAGCATCCTCGTACACATTCGCCTGCTTGCTCCCCCAGCATGTATCCACGAACCCCTTGAGATGTTTGTAGGCATTTTGATTTGCAGCACCCGTGAAATACCCACGCTACTCAAGTAAGGTCAACATCATATTGGTTATCTGAAAATTGCCCGCCCAGATTTGGGGTAGGACAATAGCACTCGCATAGCCCTGGTTCAGAAGTACTTTGGGAGCCACTCTTGGAGGTGGCGGAGGAGGGTCTGGAATATTGTCATTGGGATTACCATTGGCATTGCGGCCTCTACGTTATCCTTAAGGTACAAGAGGCACCTCATCATCTCCGACATCATCTACCTCCTCCCCCACAATCATATTTCCAAGAGGGTCATTAGCGTTGTTCGCTTCCATTTGGTACCTAAGTTGTGACACAAACAAGTAAGTAACAAAGAAGGAAAGAAGAACAATAAAGGGTCTTAAACGGTGTTATTTCGATCTTATCGAAATAACAGCCTGTCATCGTTCGATCAAGGTCGAACCATTCTCTTCTTTGGCGAAGGCCCTTGGCCTTAAAGGATGTTATTTCAAACTTATCGAAATAACAATCCGTCGTCGTTCGATCAAGGTTGAACTTTTCTCTTTCTTGGCGAAGGGCCTTGGACTTCAAGGGTGTTATTTCAAACTTATCGAAATAATAGCCCATCATCGTTCGATCAAAGTCGAACCTTTCTCTTCTTTGGCGAAGGCCCTTGGCCTTAAAGGGTGTTATTTCAAACTTATCGAAATAACAACTCATCATCATTCGATCGAGGTCGAACCATTCTCTTCTTTAGCGAAGGCCCTTGGTCCTAAAGGGAGTTATTTCGAACTTATCGAAATAACAGCCTGTCGTCGTTAGGTCAAAGTCGAACCTTTCTCTTCTTTGGCGAAGGCCATTGGCCTTAAAGGGTGTTATTTCAAACTTATCGAAATAATAGCCCATCGTCTCGGTCGAAGTCGAAACTTTCTCTTTTTTTGGCGAAGGCCCTTGGCCTTAAAGAGGTGTTATTTTGAACTTATCGAAATAACAACCCATTGTCGTTCGATCAAGGTCGAACTTTTCTCTTTTTTGGTGAAGGCCCTTGGCCTTAAAGGGTGTTATTTCAAACTTATCGAAATAACAGCCCGTCATTGTTCGAACGAAGTCGAACCTTTCTCTTCTTTGGCGAAGGCCCTTGGCCTTAAAGGTTGTTATTTCGAACTTATCGAAATAACAGCCCGTCGTCATTCGATCGAGGTCGAACTTTTCTTTTTTTTGGCGAAGGCCCTTGGCCTTAAAGGGTGTTATTTCGAACTTATCGAAATAACAGCTGGTCGTCGTTCGATCAAGGTCGAACCATTCTCTTCTTTGGCAAAGGCCCTTGGCCGTAAAGGGTGTTATTTCGAACTTATCAAAATAATAGCCCATCATCGTTCGGTCAAAGTCGAACCTTTCTCTTCTTTGGTGAAGGCCCTTGGCCTTAAAGGGGTGTTATTTCAAACATATCAAAATAACAGCCCGTCATCGTTCGATCGAGGTCGAACTTTTCTCTTTTTTGGCAAAGGCCCTTGGCCTTAAAGGGTGTTATTTCGATCTTATCGAAATAACAACCCGTTGTCATTCGATCGAGGTGGAACCATTCTCTTATTTGACGAAGGCCCCTAGCCTTAAAGTGTGTTATTTCGAACTTATTGAAATAACAGGTCGTCGTCGTTCAATCGAGGTCGAACCCTTCTCTGTTGGCGAAGGCCCTTAGCCTTAAAGGGGTGTTATTTCGAACTTATCAAAATAACAACCCATCGTCGTTCGGTCGAGGTCGGACCTTTCTCTTCTTTGGCGAAGGCCCTTGGCCTTAAAGGGGTGTTATTTCGAACTTATTGAAATAACAGCCCGTCGTCGTTCGAGCAAGGTCAAACCATTCTCTTCTTTGGAAAAGGCCATTGGCCTTAAAGTGTGTTATTTCGATCTTATCAAAATAACAGCCCATCGTAATTTGATCGAGGTCGAACCATTCTCTTCTTTTGCGAAGGACCTTGGCCTTAAAGGGTATTATTTTGAACTTATCGAAATAACAGCCCATTGTCGTTCGATCAAAGTCGAGCCTTTCTCTTTTTTGGCGAAGGACCTTGGCCTTAAAGGGGTGTCATTTTGAACATATCAAAATAATAGCCCGTCATTGTTCGATCGAGGTCGAACTTTTCTCTTTCTTGTCGAAGGCCCTTGGCCTTAAAGGGTGTTATTTCGAATTTATAGAAATAACAGCCCGTCGTCGTTCGATCAAGGTCGAACCATTCTCTTCTTTGGTGAAGGCCCTTGGCCTTAAAGGGTGTTATTTCGAACTTATCGAAATAACAGCCCATCGTCATTCGATCGAGGTCGAACCATTCTCTTCTTTGGCGAAGGCTCTTGGCCTTAAAGGGTGTTGTTTCGAACTTATCGAAATAACAGCCCGTCGTTATTCGATCGTGGTCGAACCATTCTCTTCTTTGGTGAAGGCCCTTGGCCTTAAAGGGGTGTTATTTCGAACTTATCGAAATAACAGCCCCTTGTCGTTCGATCGAGGTCGAACTTTTCTCTTCTTTTGTGAAGGCCCTTGGCCTTAAAGGGGTGTTATTTTGAACTTATCGAAATAACAGCCCGTCGTCGTTCGATCGAAACCAAACCTTTCTCTTAGTTGGCGAAGGCCCTTGGCCTTAAAGGGGTGTTATTTCAAACTTATCGAAATAACAGCCCGTCGTCATTCGATCAAGGTCGAACTTTTCTCTTTTTTTGGTGAAGGCCCTTGGCCTTAAAGGGTTTTATTTTGAACTTAGCGAAATAACAGCCTGTCATCTTTCGATCGAAGTCGAACCATTCTCTTCTTTGGAGAAGGCCATTGGCCTTAAAGGGTGTTATTTCGAACTTATCGAAATAACATTCCGTCATCATTCGATCGAGGTCGAACCCTTCTCTATTTTGGCGAAGGCCCTTGGCCTTACAGGGTTTTGTTTCGAACTTATCAAAATAACAGCCCATCGTCGTTCGATTGAAGTAGAACCTTTCTCTTCTTTGGAGAAGGCCAGTGGCCTTAAAGGGGTGTTATTTCAAACTTATCAAAATAACAGCCCGTCGTCGTTCGATCGAGGTAGAACTTTTCTCTTTTTGGCGAAGGCCCCTAGCCTTAAAGGGTGTTATTTCGAACTTATCAAAATAACAGTCTGTCATCGTTCGATCGAGGTCGAACCATTCTCTTCTTTGGCGAAGGACCTTGGCCTTAAACTGTGTTATTTTGAACTTATCAAAATAACAGTCCATCGTCGTTCGATCGAGGTCGAACCATTCTCTATTTTGGCAAAGGCGCTTGGTCTTAAAGGGTGTTATTTCGAACTTATCGAAATAACAGCCTATCGTCGTACGATCGTAGTCAAACCTTTCTGTTCTTTAGCGAAGGCCCTTGGCCTTAAAAGGGTATTATTTCAAACTTATCGAAATAACATGTCACGACCCAATCTGGAGGGCCATGACTAGCACCCAACCATGTTTGCCGAGCACCAACATACATTTTATCTAACCTTTTTTTTATTATCTTTTAGGGTTAACGAGATCAATATAAATGGTAGACCTGGATCATGGACAACAAGCAATAAAATATGATGGCATGAACATACATAGCAGGGGATGACCAGACAATCAAGAAACTACATATAAGGTATGAGATACCACGCTACCATGAAAGACTATACAACAAAAAAACCAGCCGATAAGGCATACCAAACTATACATGAGTCGACACTTGTCTATGAGCCTCTAAATGAACATAAGTGCTGCAACATAGCCGGAACAGGGCCCCGACATACCCATAATGTCTATAACAAAAATGCATACCAAGACCACGGCAAGTCCGGAGAAGGGATCTCGCCAATCACTGCTGAACTGGACAACCTACTGTGGTGGGGGAGCTGCACCTGCCTGTCTATTAGGGCCTGCAGCACGACATGCAGTGTCCACAAACAAAAGGACGTCAGTACGAATAAAGTACTGAGTATGTAAGGCAAGGAACCATAAATACGAACAGTAATGTAAGCAGGGATAGAGAATATACAACCTGGAACATCTGAGTACCTCTGAGGGTTACTGACATGAAATGCATGATACATATGTATGTATACATAAACTTTTAAAACATACGCCTCTGTGGGCATCATCATCATATCGTACCTAGCCATAATAGGCTTGGTAAAAACGTACCCGGCCGTCATAAGGCTCGGTAGAATCGTACCCGGCCACGTGGAGCTCGGTAAAACCCAACTGATCAGTGGTTGCACAATATGTGTCGTACCCCGCCGACTATAGCGCGGGTCGGTAGATTAAAATAGATACATATATATAATGCATGCTCGACTCATGGAATCACATTCTAAACCTTTCGAAGTGACGTAAGGTCGGTATCCTCTGTACACGTTATTAGGACCAACTCTTCATTACGAACCTTATAAGAATCAGGAAGTACCAACAACATTGATAACATAAGAATAAGAGAAGCAACATTAACATCAATCGTTCCATAAGAGGGAAAGCAATGTAAGTACTGCTAGCTTCTAAGAGTAGAGTATCTTTGGAAGCTCGTTCATTACATTATGTACAATGGGAGTCGTGCAAAAGAAGAAAAGGGATAGCCTCACATACCTTGTATATACTGCCCCAATCACAAGCTATGCAATTGTCACAACTCCTTAGTCTACAATGAGAGAAACGATACTATCGTTACCATTTAAGCGTCATAACTATTATGTATCGACCACAACCTATTTTACGTTAAAACAGACAGCACCTCCCCTATATATATGACTTCACACCATTCAAAACAATCACCAAACAGCCCAAACAACATCAATAATAAACATATTGAGCCTCCCAAAACAGTCCACACACAACCTAATTACATCATGCATACGACGGCCACCCTAGTAGTGTCAAACGACCCGGAAATGTTACGAATAACTATCAGCCCACAACCCTACATATATATGGTGTTTCTCCACACCCTTACACCTCCAAAACTCCACAAAATAGTAGTAAAACACTCAGCCCAATAGCAACACAAAACAGTCCGCTACAAGTGAATAACTCGAACTCACGGCTTCCGATCACCGTCCCGTGAGTTCTTACATGTATTGAACGAATTACCATGAATTCACAGAAGAGAAAAATGTATAAATATTGCAGTAACTTACCTTACTTGTTGGATAACTCATCCCTTCCCTTGGTTCTTCAAACGCTAGGTTTTACCTTCAAATAGAACTTGAAAGAGAGGGAAAATCGATTAGGGTTTGTGTGGGATTTTTGGGGAGGAGTTGCAGGGGTTAACTTTGGTTTTGAGGGTCTGAAATATGGATGAAATAACTGAGTTCATAACCCCTTAAAATTCCTCTCTTGGCCGACTTAGGTCTTGTAATTTTGTCCTATCATTTTGGCAAGTAGGTGATGCACCTACTTGTCATCTACCAATCTGCGCAGGCTTGCAAAAATATAAATATCTCTATACTCCAAGATCGTATTGACAAATGGTTTAATGCGTTGGAAACTAGACTCGTAGATCTTTAATTTGGTGGGTATATCACCCCGTACTTCCTTGTAAATTAGGAGAAAATCTTAGAAACATTTAACCTAATGTTTAAGTAAAATTATGAACCTAAGTTGCGACAACGTTTGTCAACTTTTGTTTCATAACTCGTTTGACTTCAAGACTTATGATACGGATATTATATGATTCAAACACCTTAATAAATGACCTTGAGTGTATTAAAAACCTCTAGGTTTACCTAAAAATACGAGTTACAACATCCTTGATTCGTTTAACTTCTAATACTTGTTAATCACCCTTATACACCCTTGTATCACTTAAGACCAATAGGATTAACTTCTTATAATCTCAAAGGTAATTCCTTCTTGAATTTATGTTAACTAATATATGGAATGAACTAACGCGTGTGGATATGGGTTGTAACACCCTTCCCCCTTAGGAACATTCGTCCTCGAATGTAAGGGTTCATGGGGAGTTTAAATCATCGTGGATTCCGGTCAAGTTTCTCCCATAAATAGAGGACAAACTTGCAAGCGGTTAACTCAACGTATGGACTTACAAGAGTATGCAAAGCATTATGGACATGTACATTATCTGCATATCGCCATTTTGTATTAAGGAAGAGTATTCTCAAGTTATTGCTTACCTCATAGAGCCATTTCACCTTCCAATGTATCATGTGTTCCACCAGCATCCTTGTTATATTCATTTTGGAATAGGTACGGGTATTTAGACTTCATCTCCTCTTCTGCTTCCCATGTAATTTCTTCCATATTCTTGTTCCTCCACAATACTTTGATGGAAGCTACATCTTTTGTTCTCAGCTTGCGGACTTGTCGATCTAATATAGCCACTGGCACTTCTTCATATGATAGGTCCTCTGTAACCTGTACATCTTTGATAGGGACGACTCGAGAAGGGTCTCCAATACATTTCTTCAACATAGATACATGGAATATCGGGTGGACAAATTCCAATTCGGATGGAAATTCTAACACATAAGCAACCTGTCCAATCCGTTGAAGAATTTTATACGGCCCGATATACCTTGGACTCAGCTTACCTTTCTTCCCAAAATGCATAATACCCTTCATTGGTGAGATCCTCAGGAAAACCCAATCACCAACCTCAAACTCCAGATCACGACGTCGGACATCGGAATAAGATTTTTGCCTTCTTTGTGCCGTCCTCAATCGCTCCTGTATCACTTTCACCTTCTCAATAGCTTGGTGAATCAAATCTGGCCCATATAATTCTGTTTCACCGACTTCGAACCATCCAACTGGTGATCTACATCTTCTCCCGTATAGTGCCACGTATGGGGCCATTTTAATACTGGAATGGTAGCTATTATTGTAGGCAAATTCTATGAGTGGAAGATGGTCATCCCAATTTCCCTTAAAATCTAGAACACATGCTCGTAGCATATCTTCCAGTGTCTGAATGGTACGTTCAGCCTGTCCGTCAGTCTGCGGATGAAATGCAGTGCTGAGATTCACTTGTGTGCCTAAACCCTTCTGAAAAGACCTCCAAAAGTTAGCTGTAAATTGAGCTCCTCGGTCTGATATAATAGATACCGGCACACCATGAAGCCTAACAGTCTCCTTGATATACAACTTCGCATAATCTTCAGCCGTGTAAGTTGTCTTAACTGGCAGAAGATGGGCACATTTTGTAAGTCAATCAATTATCACCCAGATGGAGTCAAACTTATGATAAGAGCGAGGTAATCCAATAATGAAGTCCATATTAATCACCTCCCATTTCTAGGTTGGAATCTCTATATTCTGAAGCAATCCACCGGCTTTCTGATGTTCTATCTTTACTTTTTGACATTCGGGACACTAGGCTACAAATTCTGCAATAGACTTCTTCATGTTATCCCACCAATACTACTCCTTGACATCATGATACATCTTTGTCGAGCCGGGATGGATGGAATATCAGGATTGATGAATCTCATTCATAATCTTCTCTCGCAACCCTGCCGCATTAGGCACACATAATCGGCCCTGGTATCTCAGTGCCCCATCTCTTCAAATCTCAAAAGCCATACTTTTACACTGCCGAATGCTCTCTCTTAATCGTACTAAGATAGGATCTTCATATTGTCGTGCTTTTACCTCGGCTACCAAAGATGATTCTAATGTATTCTGTACAGTAACACCTCCGTCATCAGAGTCTAACAATCTGATTCTCATATTGGCTAGATGATGAAGCTCTTTAGTCAACCCCCATCCACCTACCTCAATATGTACTAAGCTTCCCATTGATTTACGGCTGAGAGCGTCTGCCACAACATTGGCTTTACCGGGACGATACAATATCTCGACATCGTAGTCTTTCAATAATTCAAGCCACCTACGCTGCCTCAAATTCAACTCTTTCTACTTGAAGATGTATTGTAAACTCTTGTGATCTGTGTAGATGTCAACATGGACGCCGTATAAGTAGTGCCACCATATCTTCAAAGCATATATTACTGCAGCCAATTCCAAATCATGGGTTGGATAAATATTTTCATGCTTCTTCAATTGTCTTGATGCATAAGCAATCACCTTCCCACGCTGCATCAATACACACCCCAAACCTATACCTGAGGCATCACAATATACCACATAACCTTTTGTTCCTTCAGGAAGAGTGAGCACTGGTGCGGATGTCAATCAATTCTTCAGCTCCTGAAAACTACGTTCACAAGTGTCAGACCACTGGAACTTGGTAGCTTTCTGTGTTAACTTAGTCAATGGTGATGATATAGAGGAAAGCCCTTCCACAAACCGCCTATAATATCCTGCTAGCCCTAGGAAGCTGTGGACTTCTGATGGTGTTGTAGGTCTCGGCCAATTCTTTACTGCATTGATCTTCTGAGTGTCGACACTAATACCCTCTTCAGATATCACATGGCCAAGGAACGCTACTGAGTTTAGCCAAAATTCACATTTGGAGAGCTTAGCATATAACTTACGATCCTGAAGCGTCTGTAATACTATCCGCAAGTGAACCACATGTCCCGCCTCTGAACGAGAATATACTAGAATGTCATCAATGAATACAATCACGAACACATCAAGATAGGGCCTAAATATAGTATTCATGAGATCCATAAAAGCTGTTGGGGCATTTGTTAGCCCGAACGACATCTCTAAGAACTCAAAGTGCCCGTATCTTGTCCGGAAGGCTGTCTTTGGAATATCCTTCTCCTTAACCCTCACCTGATGATACCCTGAACGTAAATCAATCTTGGAGAAATACTTGGCACCCTGGAGTTGGTCAAACAGGTCATCAATTCTTGGAAGTGGATATTTGTTCTTTATAGTAAACTTATTCAACTGTCGATAGTCGATACACATCCGTAACGACCCGTCTTTCTTCCGCACGAATAGGACTGGTGCACCCCAAGGTAAAGTGCTAGGTCTAATGAAGCCCTATCCAGCAAGTCCTTCAACTACACATTCAACTCTCGCAACTCTGCCGGGGCCATTTTGTATGGAGAGATAGAGATCGGTTGAGTGTCAGGCAACACATCAATGATAAACTCAATCTCCCTTTCAGGAGGAAGGCCTGGGAGTTCATCTGGGAAAACATCTGGGAATTCGTTGACCACAAGGATTGATTGTAAAGTAGGCGGTTTCGCCTCCACATCCCTAACGCGAACGAAATGATAAATGTAACCTTTTGAGATCATTTTCCTTGCCTTAAGATAGGAAATAAACCTACCTTTTGGTGTAGCAATATTCCCTTTCCATTCAATGATGGGTTCACTAGGAATTGAAACCTAACCATCTTCGTACGACATTCAACATTTGCATAGCATGAGGCCAACCAGTCCATTCCGATTATCACATCAAAATCAACCATTTCTAACTCAAATAAATTTGCCGAGGTTTGACGACTACAAATCATCACAGTGCAACCTCTATATACCCTTATAGCAATCACAGAATCTCCTATTGGAGTAGATACCGCAAGGGGTTTACTTATCAATTTAGGTTCAATGCCAAACTTATTATCCACAAAGGGTGTAACATATGATAATGTAGATCCCGGATCAATCAGCACATATACATTATAAGAAAACACAGATAATATACTTGTAACAACATCTTGAGACGACTCGAGATCCTGTCGACCTACTAGAGCATAGGTTCAATTTTGACCACCCCTCAAACTCGGCACTACACCTCTACCTCTACCACGACCTGTCGACTGCTGAAAACCCCGTGCTGGAGGTCGAACTAATGAGGAAGAAGTAGACACAGATCTAGTCGGTTGAGCCATACCATCACCTCCCCTGTTAGGACAATCCCGCATCATATGGCCAGGCTGTCCGCAAGAATAACATGCATCAGAACCTCGACGGCACAGTCCAAAGTGGGCCTTGCTGCACTGATCACAATGTGGTGTTGTGGGTCTCGTCTGACTAATATCCTTGTGATGTTGCTAGCCTGATGCCTGCGAACTCTAACCTGGACCAGAATGGGTAAATCAATCATATCGAGGCCTCTGAAACTGTGGAGGAGCACTAGCTACAGGTTCCGCCGAACTCCTCGAAGACTGGGGCCTGACGCTGCCTCTGAAGTCATTAGAATACCTTGCAAATCTCACCCTCTTATGCTGGCCCCTATCCTGCTCCCTATCTGTCCTCTGCTGGAACTTACGATCCTCTAGGGTCTGGGCATAAGCCTAAATACGGGAAATATCCATGCCCTCCACCAAGAAGGCTGTCGTGCACTTATTTATCAGATGTGGTCCCAATCCGTTCACGAACAAATGCACCCTATTACTCATCTCGGCCACCATATGGGGAGCATACCTTTCTAAAGTATCAAACTGCATACTGTACTCTCGCACACTCATATTACCTTGTCTAAGGTTCAAGAACTTATCAGCTCTAGCTCATCGTATCTCAACTGGCAAGTAGTGACGAAGAAAGGCCTCAGAAAATTCCTTACACACAGTTGGAGGAGCGTTCGGACCCCTGGATCTCTCCCAACTATCATACCAGAGAACCGCTAAATCCCGTAGCCGATAAGAAGCCAACTCTACTGCCTCTGTATCACTAACATGCATAACCCGCAGTGTACGATGAACCTGGTCAATAAAAGTCTGCGGGTCCTCCTTGGGGTCTGATCCGGTAAACACTGGAGGGTCGAAATTAATAAAATCACAAACTCTCGTACTAACTAGTTTATCAGTAGGACCTGTATTCTGCCTCTGAGCCTGAGCAGCTACCAAGCTAGTCAATAATTGCAAAGCACTCCGCATATCCTGGTCTGTTGTGCCAGACGGAGGAACTAGAGGTGTTGTGTGCCTCCTAATATCCTCTGGAGGAGACGGGGTAGATGAGGTATGAGATGGCATCTCACTCTGAGCCTCACTTTAGCCTGTTTTGGCTTAGGCACCTGACTGGTACCCTCTCCCGCAGCTGTATCAAGTTGTCTACTAATTGTTTGCTTCCTAGTCGAAGGCATCGCTGAAAGAAAACAAGGTGAATATTAGAGACAAACATTTACGACTCAACTCTACGCACGATCTAAATTCAGGAAGAAGATAACAACCCTAGATGTCATGTAGACTCCTGATTATAAATGTGGCGCGCTACACATCCATAATCAAGACTCTACTAGACATGGCTCATAGACAATCCCTAGGACAGACTTGCTCTGATACCAAGTTTGTCACGACCCAAACTGGAGGGACATGACTAGCACCCGACCATACTTGCCGAGCACCAACGTACATATTATCTAACCTTTTTTTATTATCTTTTAGGGTTGACGAGATCAATATAAATGGTAGACCTGGATCATGAACAACCAGCAATAAAATATGATGGCATGAACATACATAGCAGGGGATGACCAGACAATCAAGAAACTATATATAAGGTATGAGCTACCACGCTACCATGAAATACTATACAACAAAAACCAGCCGACAAGGCATACCAAACTATACATGAGTCGACACTTGTCTATGAGCCTATAAATGAACATAAGTGCTGCAACATAGTCGGAATAGGGCCCCAACATACCCGTAATGTCTATAAAAAATGCATACCAAGACCACGGCAAGTCCGGAAAAGGGATCTCGCCAATCACTGCTGAACTAGACAACCTACTGTGGTGGGGGAGCTGCACTTGCCTGTCTATTAGGGCCTGCAGCACGACATGTAGTGTCCACAAACAAAAGGACGTTAGTACAAATAAAGTACTGAATATGTAAGGCAAGGAACCATAAATACGAACAGTAATGTAAGCAGGGATAAAGAATATAAAACCTGGAACATCTGAGTACCTCTGAGGGCTACTAACATGAAATGCATGATACATATGTATGTATACATAAACTTTTAAAATATACGCCTCTGTGGGCATCATCATCATCATATCGTACCCAGCCATAATAGGCTTGGTAAAAATGTACTCGGCCGTCATAAGGCTCGGTAGAATCGTACCCGACCATGTGAAGCTCAGTAAAACCCAACTGATTAATGGTTGCACAATATGTGCCGTACCCGGCCAACTATAGCGCGGCTCGGTAGAGTAAAATAGATACATATATATAATGCATGCTCTACTCATGGAATCACATTCTAAACCTTTCGGAGTGACGTAAGGTCGGTATCCTCTGTACACGTTATTAGGACCAACTCTTCATTACGAACCTTATAAGAATCAGGAAGTACCAACAACATTGATAACATAAGAATAAGAGAAGCAACATTAACATCAATCGTTTCATAAGAGGGAAAGTAATGTAAGTACTGCTAGCTTCTAAGAGTAGAGTATCTTTAGAAGCTCGTTCATTACATTATGTACAATCGGAGTCATGCAAAAGAAGAAAAGGGATAGCCTCACATACCTTGTATATACTTCCCCAATCACAAGCTATGCAATTGTCACAACTCCTTAGTCTACAATAAGAGAAACGATACTATCGTTATCATTTAAGCGTCATAACTATTATGTATCGACCACAACCTATTTTACGTTGAAACGGACAGCACCTCCCCTATATATATGACTTCACACCATTCAAAACAATCACCAAACAGCCCAAACAACATCAATAATAAACATATTGAGCCTCCCAAAACAGTCCACACACAACCTAATTACATCATGCATACGACGGCCACCCTAGTAGTGTCAAACGACCCGGAAATGTTACGAATAACTATCAGCCCACAACCCTACATATATATGGTGTTTATCCAAACCCTTCCACCTCCAAAACTCCACAAAATAGTAGTAAAACACTCAGCCCAATAGCAACACAAAACAGTCCACAAAACAGTCCGCTACAAGTGAATAACTCGAACTCACGGCTTTCGATCACCGTCCCGTGAGTTCTTACATGTATTGAACGAATTACCATGAATTCACAGAAGAGAAAAATGTATGAAATATGGCAGTAACTTACCTTACTTGTTGGATAACTCATCCCTTCCCTTGGTTCTTCAAACGCTAGGTTTTACCTTCAAATAGAACTTGAAAGAGAGGGAAAATCGATTAGGGTTTGTGTGGGATTTTTGGGGAGGAGTTGCAAGGGTTAACTTTGGTTTTGAGGGTCTGAAATATGGATGAAATAACTGAGTTCATAACCCCTTAAAATTCCTCTCTTGTCCGACTTAGGTCTTGTAATTTTGTCCTATCATTTTGGCAAGTAGGTGATGCACCTACTTGTCATCTACCAATCTGCGCAGGCTTGCGAAAATATGAATATCTACTCCGAGATCGTATTGAAAAATGGTTTAATGAGTTGGAAACTAGACTCGTAGATATTTAATTTGGTGGGTAGATCTCCCCGTAATTCCTTGTAAATTAGTAGAAAAGCTTAGAAACATTTAACCTAATGTTTAAGTAAAATTATGAACCTAAGTTGCGACAATGTTTGTCGGCTTTTGTTTCATAACTCGTTTGACTTCAAGACTTATGATATGGATATTATATGATTCAAACACCTTAATACATGACCTTGAGTGTATTAAGTACCTCTAAGTTTACCTGAAAATACGAGTTACAACATCCTTGATTCGTTTAACTTCTAATACTTGTTAATCACCCTTATACACCCTTGTATCACTTAAGACCAATAGTATTAACTTCTGATCATCTCAAAGGTAATTCCTTCTTGAATTTATGTTAACTAATATATGAACTAATGCGTGTGGATTTGGGTTGTAACATAACAGCTCGTTGTCGTTCGATCGAGGTCGAACTTTTCTCTTTTTTGGCGAAGGCCCTTGTCCTTAAAGGCTTCTATTTCGAACTTATCAAAATAACAGCCCGTTGTCTTTCGATATAGGTCGAACCTCTCTTCTTTGGCGAAGTCCCTTGGACTTAAAGGGTATTATTTCGAACTTATCGAAATAACAACCCATCGTCATTCGATCGAGGTCAAACCATTCTCTTCTTTGGCGAATGTCCTTAGCCTTAAAGGGTGTTATTTCGAACTTATCGAAATAACAGCTCATTATCGTTGGATTGAAGTCGAACATTTCTCTTCTTTAGCGAAGTCCCTTGGCCTTAAAGAGGTGTCATTTCGAACTTATCGAAAGAATAACCCATCGTCGTTCGATCGAGGTCAAACTTTTCTCTTTCCTGGCAGGCCCTTGGCCTTAAAGGGTGTTATTTTGAACTTATTGAAATAATAGCCCGTCGTAGTTCGATTAAGGTCGAACCATTCTCTTCTTTGGAGAGGGCCCTTGGCCTTAAAGGGTGTTATTTCAAACTTATCGAAATAATATCCTGTCGTCATTCGATCGAGGTCGAACCATTCTTTTCTTTGGCAAAGGCCCTTGGCCTTAAAGGGTGTTATTTCGGACTTATCGAAATAACAGCTCATCGTTGTTCGATCGAGGATGAACCATTCTCTTCTTTGGCGAAGTCCATTGGCCTTAAAGGGTGTTATTTCGAACTTATCAAAATAATAGCCCGTCATCGTTCGATCGAAGTCGAACCTTTCTCTTCTTTGGTGATGGCCCTCGGACCTAAAGGGTGTTATTTCGAACTTATCGAAGGTCGAACTTTTCTCTTTTTTGGCGAAGGCCCTTGGCCTTAAAGGGTGTTATTTCAAACTTATCGAAATCACAGCCTTTCGTCGTTCGATCGAGGTCAAATCATTCTCTTCTTTGACGAAGGCCCTTGGCCTTAAAGGGTGTTATTTTGAACTTATCGATATAATAGTCCTTTGTCGTTCGATCAAGGTCGAACTTTTCTCTTTCTTGGCGAAGGCCCTTGGCCTTAAAGGGAGTTATTTCGAACTTATCGAAATAATAGCCCGTCGTAATTCGATCGAAGTCGAACCTTTCTCTTCTTTGGCGAAGGCCTTTGGCCTTAAAGGGTGTTATTTCAAACTTATCGAAATAATAGCCCGTCGTCATTCGATCGAGGTCGAACCATTCTCTTCTTTGGCGAAGGCCCTTGGCCTTACAGGGTGTTGTTTCAAACTTATCGAAATAACAGCCCGTCGTCGTTCGATCGAAGTCGAACTATTCTCTTCTTTGGCTAAGGCCATTGGCCTTAAAGGATGTTATTTTCAAACTTATCAAAATAACAACCCGTCGTCATTTGATCGAAGTCGAACCTTTATCTTCTTTTGTGAAGGCCCTTGGACTTAAAGGGTGTTATTTCGAACTTATCGAAATAACAGTCCGTCGTCATTCGATGGAGGTCGAACCATTCTCTTCTTTGGCAAAGGCCCTTGGCCTTAAAGGGGTGTTGTTTCAAACTTATCGAAATAACAGCCCATCGCCGTTCGATCGAGGTCGAACTTTTCTCTTTTTTGGCGAAGGCCTTTGGCCTTAAAGGGTGATATTTCGAACTTATCGAAATAACAGCCCATCATCGTTCGATCGAAGTTGAACCTTTCTCTTCTTTAGCGAAGGCCCTTGGCCTTAAAGGGTGTTATTTCGAACTTATCGAAATAATAGCCCATCGTCGTTAGGTTGGAATCAAATCTTTCTCTTCTTTGGCGAAGGCCCTTGGACTTAAAGGGGTGTTATTTCGAACTTATCGAAATAACAGCCCGTCATTGTTCGATCGAGGTCAGCCCTTCTCTGTTGGCGAAGGCCCTTGATCTTAATGGGGTGTTATTTCGAACTTATCGAAATAATAGTCGATCGTCGTTCGATAAAGGTCGAATCATTCTCTTCTTTAGCGAAGGCCCTTGGTCGTAAAGGGTGTTATTTCGAGCTTATCGAAATAACAGCCCGTCGTCGTTTGGTCGAAGTTGAACCTTTATCTTCTTTGGTGAAGGCCCTTGGCCTTAAAGGGCTGTTATTTTGAACATATTGAAATAACAGCCCGTCGTCGTTCGATCGACGTCCTTAAAGGGGTATTATTTCGAACTTTTCTCTTTTTTGGCGAAGACCCTTGGCCTTAAATGGTGTTATTTCGAACTTATTGAAATAACAGTCCGTCGTCATTCGATCAAGGTTGAACCATTCTCTTATTTGGCGAAGGCCCTTGCCTTAAAGGGTGTTATTTCGAACTTATCGAAATAACAGGTCGTCGTCGTTTGATCGAGGTCGAACTGTTCTCTGTTGGCGGAGGCCCTTGACCTTACAGGGTGTTGTTTCGAACTTATCGAAATAATAGCCCATCGTCGTTCAATCGAGGTCGAACCATTCTCTTCTTTGGCTAAGTCCCTTGCCTTAAAGGGTGTTATTTTCGAACTTATCAAAATAACAACTCGTCGTCGTTCGATCGAAGTCGAACCTTTATCTTCTTTGGCGAAGGCCATTGGACTTAAAGGGTGTTATTTCGAACTTATCCAAATAACAGCCTGTCGTTGTTCGATGGAGGTCGAACCTTTCTCTTCTTTAGCGAAGACCCTTGGCCTTAAAGGGTGTTATTTCGAACTTATCGAAATAATAGCCCATCATCGTTAGGTTGGAATCAAATCTTTCTCTTCTTTAGCGAAGGCCCTTGGACTTAAAGGGGTGCTATTTCGAACTTATCGAAATAACAGCCCGTCATTGTTCGATCGAGGTCAAACCCTTCTCTGTTGGCGAAGGCCCTTGATCTTAATGGGGTGTTATTTCGAACTTATCGAAATAATAGTCGATCGTCATTCGATCAAGGTCGAATCATTCTCTTCTTTAGCGAAGGCCCTTGGTCGTAAAGGGTGTTATTTCGAACTTATCGAAATAACAGCCCGTTGTCGTTCGATCGACGTCCTTGGCCTTAAAGGGGTATTATTTCGAACTTTTCTCTTTTTTGGCGAAGACCCTTGGCCTTAAATGGTGTTATTTCGAACTTATTAAAATAACAGTCCGTCGTCATTCGATCAAGGTTGAACCATTCTCTTATTTGGCGAAGGCCCTTGCCTTAAAGGGTGTTATTTCGAACTTATCGAAATAACAGGTCGTCGTCGTTTGATCGAGGTCGAACTGTTCTCTGTTGGCGGAGGCCCTTGACCTTACAGGGTGTTGTTTCGAACTTATCGAAATAATAGCCCATCGTCGTTCAATCGAGGTCGAACCATTCTCTTCTTTGGCTAAGTCCCTTGCCTTAAAGGGTGTTATTTTCGAACTTATCAAAATAACAACTCGTCGTCGTTCGATCGAAGTCGAACCTTTATCTTCTTTGGCGAAGGCCATTGGACTTAAAGGGTGTTATTTCGAACTTATCCAAATAACAGCCTGTCGTTGTTCGATGGAGGTCGAACCATTCTCTTCTTTAGCGAAGGCCCTTGGCCTTAAAGGGGTGTTGTTTCGAACTTATCGAAATAACAGCCCATCGTCGTTCGATCGAGGTTGAACTTTTCTCTTTTTTGGCGAAGGCCCTTGGCCTTAAAGGGTGTTATTTCAAACTTATCGATATAGTAAACCGTCGTCGTTCGATCGAGGTTAAACTCTTCCTTTTCTTTGGCGAAGGCCCTTGGCCTTAAAGAGTGTTATTTCGATCTTATCGAAATAACTGTCCGTCGTCATTCAATCTAGGTCAAACCATTCTCTTCTTTGGCGAAGTCCCTTGGCCTTAAAGGGTGTTATTTCGAACTTATCGAAATAACAGCCCGTCGTTGTTCGATCGATGTCGAACCCTCCTCTGTTGGTGAAGGCCCTTGGCCTTAAAGGGGTGTTATTTCAAACTTATCAAAATAACAGCTCGTCGTCGTTCGATCGAGGTCGAACTTTTCTCTTTTTTGGCGAAGGCCCTTGGCCTTAAAGGGTGTTATTTCGAACTTATCGAAATAACAGCCCGTCGTCGTTCGATTGAGGTCGAATCCATTTCTTTTTTTGGCAAAGGCCCTTGGCCATAAAGGGTGTTATTTCAAACTTATCGAAATAATAGCCCGTCGTCGTTCGATCGAGGTCGAACCATTCTCTTCTTTGGCGAAGGCCCTTGGCCTTAAAGGGGGTTTTTTCGAACTTATCGAAATAACAGCCCGTTGTCAGTCCCAGTTTCTGGAGAGTTGGACATCTTCCGTGGGAGTCCCAATTTGTTTGGTATTACTTGCACCAGATGGTGCGACGCTGGTGATTACAAGGTGTTGACGTTTCGCTTAGGTTCGTGCTGTGTACGCATTATAGTTTTCTTGTTTGACTCCTGCTGTCCAGCTCGGAGACGTTGCCGGCAGGAGGTATTTCAGTTGTGTTAAAGCAATTTTTGTCCTTCAATCGAGATGTTCCTTTGTACTTTCGCCCACATGGGTCTTATGTGCTTGCTTGGACAAAGAGTGGGAGGTGAGGATGAGCTTTTCTTCACTCCCGCCCGGTGGTCCGGTGCGGGAGAACAGGTTGGTTACACCGTTTGCCTTATTTAGTATATCTGCGGTTGATGGGGCGAGGATTTCTAAGCTTGGTAATCCTACTCGGCTCTCCTTCCCTTACTGCGCTGCTCCCTTGTCTCGCGTGGGTTGGATTCTCCCTTCGTGCTTCTTTTGGTGGGTGATTGTGTTTCTTGGCTTTGATCTAGGAGAAACTAGGAATTTTCACTTAGAAATATCCACAGACGGCGCCAAATTGTTTGACTCAAAAGATATTAAAACCTTTTTGAACAAATCAATTAAAGATGAAGGGGTAAATCTTAGTGAGACATAATTAATTCCAGATCAAAAATTTAACAACAATGATTGCACATGAGATGAAAGAAATATGATTGATCTTATTAGGATTCAACGTTGTGTCTCTCCTCAATCAATGAGGAAGTAGGCTTACATATTTTCTTCGAGTTCATTTCTTCTTTTTCTAGAATACAAGAAGAGAGCTTTTTGTTTTCTCTTAGAGAGATCGCTGAAGCGCCCCCTATGGAGAGAGCTCTCCCTGGCTATATATAGTCAGGGTATCCTTGCCATTTGCTTGACTCGACATCTTCTACCCGCTAATGTGTCTTGATCATGATTTTAGGCGTTATTCTTACCGATTTATCGGATGTCATAGAGGAGAAATGGAGTGGGCTCTGTTGATTTTCACTGCCCAGTTATTGAGGCGGGGCGTCGGTCAACTTGGTCGTGACGGTCATATTTTGACCAATACAGTTATGAAATATTCTCCATCAGCGCAGCACCTGAAAACGGATTAGAAGAACGATTTAAGTACATTACCTAATGATTACTAGTACTATTTGCCAGTAGTCACACAAAACAAAAAATATGACAATACTAGGAACCTACCATTTTGAAAGCAGAAATTGCTTGCCTTCTCTTTTCCTCCTTCTCAGACTTGCACATCACACACCATCCAGAAAGATCAGTCCTGTACTTACTCAAATCTCTGAAAACGGAACTGTAAAATTAAAGTAATTGTAATTAGCGAACAGTAGTATTAGTATAATATATGAACGTGTAAATCAAGGGAATTTACCTTCTGCACAATAGCAACATGTTGATCCTCTGCCCAGATGTGGTAGCTCTAGCACCTCGCCTATGGCGACCACAATGAAGGATCGCGCGTCCCACGACATGCGAATTAGGGGTGTGCATTCGAATCGGTTTATCGATAAATCGAATCGATTATTTGTTATTGGTTTATCGATATCGGTTTATCGGTTTATTGATTTATCGATTTCGATTTCGATTTTGAAATTTTCCTTATCGATTTATCGATTTCGATTTCGATTTTGTCATTTTTGGTTATCGGTTTATCGATAAACCGATAAGATATACTAAAAAGACAAAAAAAAAATTACACTTATTCTATAATACCCTTTCCTTTATCCTAGATCCCTAACCCTATTATTTTCTCTACCACATCTAAGGAATGATCATATTTAAAACTTAATGGATTGAAGTTCAAATTAATGGAAAACAGAATTAGCCGTGATGATGTATTTTTTTTATATACCGTTGGAGTGTTGGTGGCATACATTTGATCTCTTACTTTAATTTCGTTGCATGTGCTTATTAACACAATTTTTATGTTATAAACGATGTTCGTCTTATTTTAGCTTCTTTTTGTCCATATTAGTTAGGCGTGTTTATAACGATATACTTTCCGTCGAATCCCGCAAATTTTCTTATTGGTGTAATCGATAACCGAATCGATAAGCCCCAAAAATCGATAAATCGAAATCGAAAAAACCGAAACCTTATTGAAACGATAACGATAAGCATATGTACAAATCAATAATCGATAAGTAATTATAGATAAATGTCAAAATTGAATTGATAAATCGAATGCACACCCCTAATTGCGAATATTCAAATATCTCTTGTTGAAACAATTATTGTGCACCCGATTACTAATGGAGTATGACTTTTTCACCAAAATATAGAGGGATTCTAAGGAATTATCAATCATCTTGAGAATACAAATTGAACTATTTATAATTATCTCAGGTTGTGCTTCAATGTTGACATGCTCCTCACACCGCACACCTCGGAAGAATAAGTCTCCACTGTGAACTGCTTTCCTAAGCACACGTTCAAGATGAAGTCAGCATCGTGAACATGGAAACTTGAGGAAAAATTAAAATCAACAGATTTTTAAGTATTATAGTGCTCAATGTTGTGCCAAAGTCCCATATCAGTGAAGTACCAATTTTGGTTGGTACTTCACCCTATAAAAGGAGGCTTAATGTTTAGGATTTAAACACACCTCTCATTTTCCTTCTCATTTTCTTAAGGCATTTGTATCTTCTCTCTTTAGTATTATTTCACTTGTATTTTGGATTGGAAAAAAATATTGATTGTGTCCGAGGAAGTAGGCAAAATTGGCCGGACCTCTTAAATTCTTGTGTTCCTTTTATTGTTGTATTATTGTCTTATTTATTATTTAGTGGCTGTCATAATTTTGGGTATAGTAGTTGTGACTCATTCACACTATATACATTTGGCTTCCGCAACAATTGGTATCAGAGCCAAGGTTCTGTTTAAGTATGCTCTGTGGTTGCAACATAGTATGATCTTCCACATCAGAAAAGATTTATATTGGTATCAGAGCCAAGGTTCTGTCTAAGTATGCTCTGTGGTGGCAGCATAGTCTGATCTTCCGCATCAGAAAAGATTTATCTTGGTAACTGGGTCAAGGTTCTGTCTGAGTATGCTCTGTGGTTGCAGCTTAGTCTGATCTTCCACACCAGAAATGAAATAATCTTGATTTGTGTCGTCAGCTATTAAATAATGTTTGTGTCAAAATGGGAGACAATAAACAAGAAGAATCTATATCAAGTGTCAATAATACGTCATCGTTGGCATCTTCGCTTATGACAAGAATTGTGTCAAATGCAAAATTTGTGGTAAAAATTTTTGACGGGTTAGGACATTTTGGGATGTGGCAATGGGAGGTTCTAGATGTCCTTTTTCAACAAGGGCTAGATCTTCCCATTGAAGAAAAGAAACCAGATGTTATTGAAGAAAAAGATTAGAAAATTATCAATGTGTTGTTTGCGGTACCATTCGATCCTACCTTGCTAGAGAGCAGAAATATTCATACACAAAGGAAACTTCTGCAAGTAAATTATTGAAAGCACTGGAGGATAAATTTTTGAAGAAAAATAGTCAAAATAAATTGTACATGAAGAAGAGACTGTTTTGCTTCACCTATTTTCCTGGTACCACAATGAATGAACATATCACCAGTTTCAATAAGTTGGTCACAAATTTGCAAAATATGGATGCAACTTTTGATGATGGTGACTTGGCCTTGATGTTGTTGGGGTCACTTCCTAAAGAGTACGAACATCTTGAAACTACTCTACTCCATGGAAATGATGAAATTTCTTTCAGAGAAGTTTGTACAACTATGAACAAAGAAAGGGAGAAAAACAGAAGGGCGGAGAAGGAGAAGCACTGGTTGTGAGTGGTCGTCCTCAAAATCAAACGAGGACAAAGAAGGGAAGATCCAAGTCAAGATCTAGACCCAACAAAGATGAATGTGTTTTTTGTCGAGAAAAGAGGCACTGGAAGAATGACTGTCCGAAGTTGAAGAATAAGGCCAAACATAACAATGGAAAGGCCATTATGGATTCAAATGTAGCTGATTGTGATGATTCAGACTTCTCATTAGTTACAACAGAGTCATCAACATCATCAGACATATGGTTGATGGACTCGGCTTGTAGCTATCATATGTGTCCCAACAGGGACTGGTTCGTGGATTTTCAAGAAGGAGAATATGGAATTATTCACACAGCGGATAACAGCCCTCTTACCTCATATGGGATTGGTTCAATACGATTAAGGAACCACGATGGAATGATCAGAACATTAACAGATGTTCGATATGTACCGGGTTTGAAGAAGAATCTCATCTCTATGGGAGCCCTAGAATCAAAATGGTTCAAAAGCATTGCAGAAAATGGAGTGATGAGAATATGCTCTGGTGCACTAGTGGTAATGAAGGCCAATCGGAAGAACACTAACATGTACCGCTATTGTGGTAGTACAATTATTGGGACAGCGATAGTGACATCTAGTGACGACAAAGAGGCAGAAGCAGCCAGGCTATGGCACATGAGCATGGGACATGCTGGAGAAAAATCCTTGAAAACTCTATCAGATCAAGTTTTGTTAAAAGGAGTAAAGACTTGCAACTTGGAGTTTTGTGAGCATTGTGTCAAAAGAAAACAAACAAGGGTTAAATTTGGTACAGCGATTCATTGGGTGGGAACCACTATTTTGTAACCTTTGTTGATGATTTTTCCCGAAGAGTGTGGGTGTATACAATGAAGAGGAAAGATGAAGTGTTGGGAATTTTTATCAAATGGAAAACGATGGTAGAGAATCAAATAGGCAGGAGGATCAAGTGTATTCGCATAGACAATGGAGGTGAATACAAAAAATGATCATTTCAATAAGGTCTGTGAAAATAATGGCATCGTCCGACACTTCACTGTCAGACATACACCACAACAAAATTGAGTGGCAGAACATATGAACCGGACCTTACTGGAGAAGGTACGGTGCATGTTGTCCAATGCTGGCTTGGGCAAAGAATTTTGGGCTGAGGCAATTATATATGCATGCCACCTCATTAATTGTCTACCATTTGCTACTATTGACGGCAAGACACCATTTGAAAAATGGTATGGAAAGCCTGCTGTAGATTATGACTCTTTGCACGTGTTTGGCTCAACTGCATATTATCATGTGACAGAGTCAAAATTGGATCCAAGGGAAAAGAAGGCTATTCTTATGAGGATTACTTCTGGAGTCAAAGGATATCGCTTATGGTGTCCAATGACAAAGACATTAATATTTAGCAGGGATGTTACCTTTGATGAATCTGCTATGATAAATAAGGTAACAGAAGATACCAAACAAAATGAGGATGCTTCTAAGCAGGTGGAGTTTGAGGAAAAAATTATTTTTCCTACACAAGAAGTAGAGAAGGAAAAAAATAAAGATTATCCTCTGGAAGAAGAGTCAATAGAGAGGGAGATTCCAACTCAGGAACCTCAACAATAACTTGAATCAATAGCAACTAGCAGGCCAAAAAGGACAATAATAAAACTTGTTCGTCTCATAGAGACGGTTGCTTGTGTCGCCTCAATTGTAGCTGATGATGTTCCTACTACGGTATATTCATAATACTGTAGATGTTGTGTTAGTTTTTGAGCAGGAATGCAATCAATCTATAGTTGGATATTGTGACTGAGATTTTGCGGGTGATCTGGACAAACGAAGATCAACTACTGGTTATGTGTTTACTTTTGCAAAGGCACCAGTTAGTTGGAAGTCTACTTTGCAGTCAACAGTTGCTTTGTCTACAACATAGGTAGAGTACATGGCTATTACAGAGGTTGTGAATGAGGCAATGCGACTTCAGGGATTGCTAAAAGAGCTTGGTATTGGACAAAAAAGTATCACAATTTTTTTGTGATAGTCAAAGTGCTATTCAATTAGCGAAGAACCAAGTTTATCATGCAAGGACGAAGAACATTGATGTTCGATATCATTTCGTATGAGAAATCATAGAAGAAGGTGGAGTCACGGTGATGAAAATTCATACTACAGAGAATTCTGCTGATATGCTGTCAAAAGTGGTGACTGCGGTCAAGTTTCAACATTGTTTGGATTTGATCAACATTGTTGAACACTGAAGATCGAAGATAAAAACACAATCAAACTTTGTTATTGAGAGAAAATTGAAGATGTGGAATTTTGCCAAGGTGCAGATTTGTTGTGCCGAAGTCCCACATCGGTGAAGTACCAACCTATAAAAGGAGGCCTAATGTTTAGGATTTAAACACACTTCTCATTTGCCTTCTCATCTTCTTAAGACATTTGTATCTTCTCTTTTTAGTATTATTTCACTTGTATTTTGGAGTGGAATAAAATATTGGTTGTGTCTGAGGAAGTAGGCAAAATTAGCCGAACCTCGTAAATTCTGGTGTTCCTTTTATTGTTGTATTATTGTCTTATTTATTATTTAGTGGCTGTCATAATTTTTGGTATAGTAGTTGTGACTCATTCACACTATATACATTTGGCTTCCACAACGCTCAATGGTCGCATATATAACAAAGTCAATTGATGTAACTACTGATTTTACATACTCAAGTCAACGTCCTTGTCCGTCCCATACTCAACAAAAGCATCATGAGAATCCAGAGTTGATCCACCAAATTCAGCTAAAAAGACTGCACAGTTATGTATCAAAGAATAATTAACATACAACCTCCATCTCTATTTCATAAACTGTTCATATATTTTGCTCTTACCTTCTGAAATGGGACATATAAAATCCTCCATTAACTTGTCAAGCATGTGGTGAAGCCCAAAATCATCGAGACAAGTCGACATTGTGTTTGTAGGTTTGCGACGCTTAACCACAAGGTCTGTCTCACGGATCCAATTTTCAAAATGTTCTACCTAAGCAATTATTATAACTCTATTTGATAAGAAAACAAAAAGGAAAAAAAATTCTGTCAAGCAACAACAAGCATGACAGTACGTACCTCAGCCATCATCATCTCACAAAAAACGTGGCTGAAGCATATCAAATGTAAAAACACCTGGACAGGGTTCAGACATTATACTTCTGTAGCCTTCCTCTGTATTCTGATTGATCGCCTTAAGAAATGAATGGACAAAGAAATCTGTAGGTTGCAGGGTATACAACTCCACGTGTAGAGGCTGAAACTTAAAGGGTATTAAAAAGAAAGAAAATTAACATCGACATAATATTGCAAACGTTTGTCATGTTGAATACCTGATAGTTTGACAGAATTTGTTCCCTTTATTCTTCTTTAAGCTTCTGCATTTTCCATAGAAACACAGTTAAAAACACAAGCATTTAGCAGCCAAAAGGTCCTAAATGACTGGACTACTCTGATTGCATATTAGATAATCAATGTATTTGATCGAATCACAAATTCAAATCAATGCTACAAGCTGTCCTTAGGTTTTAAGTATAGCCTTTCTCTAAATTCATTGCCCTAAGGCCCAAACACATAACAGATCAGGAGAGCATTGACCAACATTCATCAGCGCCTACACAAATCCTAGATCTACTGCACCCACCCCCAGTCAGATTCATCAATTACTCATTACGTATTTATATTATCATAACTCCAACACCAATAACATACGAATTGGGAAAATCATCCTCTTGAGGTTTTATACTCATTGAATAGTATAAAATAGAACCGGAAACATATAAAGCTAAGAGAAATTAATCTATTGAAGCTATGGCCGCCACAATTTATCAAAAACTTGGAATTTAATTTGCGGTAAATCATCTAATTGACTTGACTACTCCGACGGCATATTACAGATAATTAATCTACTTGAACTCGAAAATAGATTCAATTAATACATTGACTATCATAACTCCAACACCAATAACATACGAATTGGGAAAATCATCCTCTTGAGGTCTTATACTCGTTGAATAGTATAAAATAGAACCGGAAACAAATAAAACTAAGAGAAATTAATCTATTGAAGCTATGGCCGCGACATTTTATCAGAAACTCGGAATTTAATTTGTGGTAATTGCGACAGTCATCTAATTGACTTGACTACTCGATCCGACGGCATATTACAGATAATTAATCAACTTGAACTTAAAAGTAAAGTTATTTCTAGCTAGTAATACTTACTTCGCCTTGGTCGGGAAGATACTTGCGTAGGACCGAATTCATGTATTCCGCCTTTTCCTCACGGGAAGCAGTACTTCGTTTTTTGTATGGGAAAAATCGCTGCATTACTTCGTACACCGCAGGACTTTCAACCTCCAACTTCAAGCCGTCATAGGTATCCTCCTCTGGTTCTGCACAGGGATATAGCAGGAGCGATGGAGATGCGGATTGTTTTTCCTTTCCTTTTGTATCTACCTTTTCTTCTACATTTTCCTTAGCTTCTGTATCCTCCTTAGCTTCTGCATCTTCCTTTGCTTTTATATCTTCCATTCCATGGCATTGGAGTGTAAGGGTGAGTACTGTTCTTTCTCCATATTCGACCCGTTTTTAAATGGTTCATTATCCAACCCATTTTTTGATGGCTAATATGGGTGTATAACTGTTTTATTTTAACCATTTTGTCACCTCTAATTTAAATATTTTTATACTGTTAGTGCATGTAACGAGCATAATTGCGTAAATCAATTTTTATAGTTAATACATAGAACTATACTTCTTTTATAAGTGGTTAATTACACTTTTTTATGGAGTTAGAATTCAGAAAACAATTTACATCCGTTATTCAGTTATAACGATTTCTACAGATACAAAAGTCAATTTTGATTTTTGCAATTTTAAGCTGACAACCGTTTCCGTATATTTTCCACGCTTATGAACCTGGGGTTTAGGGACCTTTGGGTCGGGTCGGATGTCAGATACTAGATGGGTCGAAAACGGGTAATAAAAAATGGATAAATTATCTGACCCGACCCATATTTAATGCGGATAAAAAATGAATTAACCGGCGGATTATTCATGACTTCTTGAATATTATTATTTTTGGGAGAATTCCTAGTCTTCCAAACGTGAGAAACCCTCAATTTGAGGCTTTATAAATTTAAAAGTTAAAATCATTACTTATCTATTGATTATTTATTTTCTAAATGGATAATATAGTACTTATGCATATTTGACTCATTTTTAAAAAATTCATTATTCAATCCATTTTTTAATGAATAATATGGATGGTTAACTATTTCTTTGTAACTATTTCAGCGCCACTACGCACCCATATGATCAGTAGAGTTTTTGTACTTTGAGATCAAAGTGACTGTTTAAAGGAATTTATCGGTCGGATCACTTTTCCTTTAATTTCATGTAATATTAGCTTTTTCCTTAATTCTTGATAGAAAATGATGTTAAAGTGCAACATTTTTTTATATCATTGAAATAACTTACAACAACATACATATCTTTTTACAGTAATTAATAACCTAAAATATAAAGTAAACAACCTAATATATAACAGGTAAAACACACTAATAGTGTAAATATTAAATACACATTCTCATGTGTATATACGTCAAATTAAGTACAGATACGTAGATAATGATTTGTGACAGGAATTGCCAAAAAAAAAAGGAATTTGAATATGTCAGTGGGAGGAAAAATTACAGAGTTTTTAAAAAAAATTATTACAGTGAAAGGTAAATAGTCAACGAATTTTGGCTCGTGAGTGTTGAGAAAATTGGAATGTATCTCGATCCATGTGTCGGCGTGGCATCATCCTAGCCCCATATCTGGAGACTGGAGATACAGCTTATGATCCTGGACGTCCGTTTGGTATGGGAACAGCTGTTCGCCGATATTATATCCAGAAGATTCTCACACGTGGGAGCACATACTCCAGCTTTTGTATAAAATATTCTCTGTTAGTTAGTTGTATAATCAGTTAGTATACGACCAATGAAATAAGGACACGTGGAGTAGGTAATTGTTTAGTTGACTTAGTTCTATAATCAGTTACTAGTATACTTGTGTGTATACTTGTACAGAAGAGGCTTGGGCGGTTTATTTAATCTGTTTCATATATAGGTATTAAAGATTAAAGTAATGTTTGGGAAAATCACTTATCTAATTTTGTTTTGAGGTTAAAGATGTTCTTAATTCCAATTGAATAAGGCCGTTACTTCTTAAATGACTAATAGTATATTTTTCTAAAATGTTTAGTATTATGAAATAAATTATATTCGTTAAAAGATTAATATTTGAAATAGAAAAAAGTATTATTTTCTTAGGTTTTATCATTTGTCTCTTAATACTATTTACTTTGAATTATTGAGTTTTAAATTTATGTGTGATCCTAAGTGCGTAAGATGTGCTCGAAGATCATATTAAGTTATAAAGTTACTTTGAATTTTTACACAAATAGTTTGTCAAATTTAATGTTTACTTTTCTTAATCGGTATATATAAATTATACAATGATTATACATATATTATATATTAATTATACATATATTATATATCCGTGGACTATTTTTTGTTCAAGCAGTTGAGTGGGCAGCTATTAAGTTAATTTTTCAAATGCATTGACAAGCATCTCATTTCTGTTTCAAGTTTCATCTCTCTTTCCCCTCCTCAACATTTATTTTTAATTTATGTGAAGGAGCTAACATCTTTTTGCTCACTTCTAAAACCTTTTTATGTACTTGATTTTTAGTGAAATTAATCTTACTTGATAAAACAAAAGTTGCTTGTTAACTTGATACACCACCTGATAGGATTGTATTGTAACACCTTATAGAATGGAGAGGCGAATCCAGGATTTAAATTCTATGGGTTCAATTTTTAAGATTTTTAATATTGAACCATTTATATATTTAAAGTTATGGGTTTAAATCTATTATTTTTGCAATTTTAATGAATTTTTACACATAAATTTTTACTCCGTGTCGAAAGTTATGGCATAAACTTATTTTTTAACCAAGCTTGTACGCCTCTGGAAAAAACAATTATAAATGTAAATCTTTATGGGTAAAAATTTAGGCGCACTATGTATTGGTTGGAAGATACTTATAAAACAATAACAACAACAACAACAACAACAACAACAACAAAAATTCAGTGTAATCCCGCAAGTAGAATATGACGAGGGTAATATATACGTAAACCTTATTCAATGTAATATACTTATGTTAAGTATCAAGAAAATTAACAGGATTACAGATATAAAATAACACATTAATTTGTATGTAAGTTAGAAGATATTTATGTCAACGGGAGTCCAACTTCAGGCCCAACAACAGCTGATACCCAGCAGCACAATTAACTATACTACAGCTTTCTTTTATTACAGTTTAGTCCATGTAATTTTTAGTAACACCTCATGTATATGTTGTGATAGAATGATCTAGAAAGACAGTGATTCATTTCTGTATATTCAGAGACAATATCAATGAAATAAAAACGCTCTCTTCTCTTTCTATTTTCTAAGGTTTCTTTTCTATAAAATTCTTTCTCATAACTCGATTTTCTACCATTAAATGGTATCAGAGCACGGAATCGATGATCCTTGATCTCCTCTTTCGACCGATGGTACCCTCATCGATTTTCATGGAGTTTTTCGGTTCCGTCGATCCTATCTGTCCTCGTATTTTGAAGTGAAGATTTGGGATACGGTATTATCTAACCCTGCATTACAGCTATTTAGAGTTTTTTTACGGTACTTTTGGTGATTTTTGTTCTCCGGTATTTCTTCACTCTCGCCGATTTCAGCAATATTATCGATTTCAAGGCCTTACCTTCTTTAGGTTGCAAAGAAAGACGGTAATATTCTCCTCAACCCTGCTACATATTGGTGAAAATCAAGTGTTTCTTGTATCAATTTTAAGAATTTTACAAATCTAGGGTTAAATCATGGGAAGTTCAGATGTTAGCTCTTCTTCTATGATAGATGGATTTGATGCCTTTATTGTACATCTATCTCACCCATTCTATGTACATCCATCTGATAATCCTGGAGCACACTTAGTGTCTCCACCTTTTGATGGGAATGATTTTTTTTATTTGGCATAAAAATATGCTTACTGCTCTGTCCGCTAAAACAAACTAGGGCTCATAACTGGAAAAGTTACTAAACCTCAAATTAACTCCCCTTATTACTCCTTTTGGAAAAGATGTAACAACATGGTAATTGTATGGTTAACAAATTCATTATCTAAAGACATAGCAAATAATGTCATGGGGTTTGACACTGCTAAAGACATTTAGGATGATATTAATGAAATATTTGGGACATCAAATGGTTCAAAATATATCCAAATACAAAGGAAAATCAGTGTTGCTTCTCAAGGTCCTTTAGATATTGCTACTTACTTTACAAAATTGAGGGGTCTTTGGGATGAACTTAGTACTGCCCATGTAGGACCAGTATGTACTTGTGGAGCCTCACCAAAATTCATTGAACAGCAGAAAATATATCAATTCCTTAGTGGTTTAAATGAGTCCTATTCTACTTGCAAGAGTAATATTCTGATGATGTCATCCCTTCCATCCCTAAGCAAAGCCTATTCTATGCTTCAACATGATGAAAAATAAAAGGAAACTTCAGCTCCTACCTCAAGCTTCTCAAATAAATCAGCCTCTTTCAATGCTTCTAGCAGCCCTGTCCAGGCATCTGCTAGACTTTTTACTAAAAGGTTCCAGTTTGACCAAAAGAGAGGCTCAGGTTCTTCCTCTCCATTGTCTTGCAAATACTGCAAAAAGACTGGTCATACTATTGAGAAGTGTTACAAACTTCGTGGGTTTCCCCCTGACTTCAAGTTCACCAAAGGTAAAAAGACTGTTGCTTGTGTGCAATCTGAAGGTCTTTTTCTTTATCATGCTCACATTGATGGACAGTCTTCTAAGACCACAGGTTATTGCTTCAGCAAGGAGCAATATGACCATCTCATGACCCTTTTTCCAACAGCTGAATCATCCTTATGTTATACATCCTAAAACTTCTGGTTCAGAAAACATTGGTTTTGCTCACTTTGCAGGTGTGTTTAATCATCCTGATGTGCATTCTGTTGCTTTTCATGCATGTGTAGTTTCAAACTTAGGTTTGAATCCTTGGATTCTAGATTCAGGTGCTACTAACCACATGACACCACACAAACACCTTTTAATCAACTTAACACCACTCACCACTCCTTTCTTAATAACTTTGCCTAATGGATATAAAGTGAAAGTTATATCTACTGGGTCTATACAACTCAGGCCAGACATGATCTTACATAATGTTCTGTTAGTTCCTTATTTTCATTTCAATCTCATATCTATTCACAAACTCCTTGTTCAATTCAGATGCATTGCAACTCTTACCATTTCTGCCTGTATTTTACAGAGCCCTTCTCTAAGGAGGCCACTAGAAATTGGTAAAGCTGCAAATGGGTTGTACTTCTTGCATCTTGCTATGACTTCATCTCCTATGTCTGCTGTTTCTTTTCCTATCAATGTTTCTAATCCTGTTCAATGTAATAATTCTAGTGCTTCTTATAATATTCAACCTACTCCTGTAAATGTTTCTATTACACATTGTACTAGTACTTCTTCTGATCTTATTAAAAATGATGTGATTTGTTATCAAAGATTGGGACATGTTCCTTTTAATAGAATGAAATCTATCACTTTTTTGTATGATAAGATTTCACCTAAACAAACATTTTCTTATGATATTTGCCCAATGGCAAGACAACAGAGATTGCCATTCTCTGACAGTTCTATTCATTCCTCTACCCCTTTCCAGCTTGTTCATATTGACATCTGGGGCCCATACAATACTCAGACCTATAATGGGTTCATGTATTTTTTAACCTTGGTGGATGATTTTTTTAAAGTCACTTAGACTCACCTATAGTCATGCAAAAGCAATGCCCTTTCTGTGCTTAAGGTTTTTCATGCAATGGTGAAAGTTCATTTTAACTCAATTGTCCAGTCTTTTAGGTCTGATAATGCCTATGAGCTAGGTGCTAGCTCTGAAGCCCAACAATTTTTTTTTTGCCAATGATATTCTTCATCAGACTAGTATCTCTCACACTCCCCAACAAAATGGAGTGGTTGAAAGAAAACACAAACACCTATTGGAAGTGTCTAGGGCTCTTCTGTTTCAATCTAAACTTCCGCTCAAGTATTAGGGTGACTGTGTTCTCACAGCCACTTATTTAATCAATAGGTTACCTTCCACTGTTCTTCACAACCTTTCTCCATTTGAAAAACTACATAACTATCCCCCTTCCTTTGATCATTTGAGGTCTTTTGGATGCCTTTGCTATGTCACTAGTCCCAAACATGGAAGGGATAAATTCAAACCCAGAGCCATCTCTTGTGTGCTTTTGGGATACCCCTGTGGGAAGAAGGGTTATAAGCTTCTTAATCTTTCTACTCATTCTGTATTCTTTTCTAGGAATGTGTTCTTCCATGAACACATATTTCCTTACCACCTTCCTCCTTCCTCTTCTTTCCCTTCTCCTCCCACTGATTTTGTTGGCTCTGATCTTTCTCCTATTTCCTCTCCTTCCCCAGCACCTTGTGTATCTTCTCCCTTGATACCTCCTAACACTTCTTCTGCACCCACCTCTTCTTCTCTTCCACCTTCCACTTCTGATCCTCCCCCCTCCTCTTCCTGATCTCAGGAGATCAAGCAAAGTTGTTAACCCACTTGTCTACCTATCAGGTTATGTTTGCTCTTCTGTTATCCCATCCTCTTCTCCACCTGACTCCCTGAATCACAAGGTTTCTACCTCTGATTTGTACATGCTTGAGCCTCAATATTACCAGTAGGTTGCATCTCATCCTGCTTGGCAAAAGGCCATGCTACAGGAATTCCAGGCTCTTGATGCTAATCATACATGGGACATTGTCCCTCTACCTTCTTATAAGAAGGTCATTCCTTGCAAGTGGGTATATAAGATTAAGCAGAGGTCTGATGGTTCCATTGAGAGATACAAAGCCAGGTTTGTCATTACGGGTGATACTCAGAAGGAGGGTATTGATTATACTTAGACTTTCTCTCCAGTTGTCAAGCTCACTACTGTTAAGTGTCTCCTTTCATTGGTTGTCAAGAGACATTAGATTGTTTTTCAACTTGATGTCAATAATGCCTTCCTTCATGGGGATCTCCATGAGGAAGTGTATTTGAGAATCCCTCCTGGTTTTCAGATCTCTCCATCTTCTTCTTCCACTGCTTCTTCTTTGGTTTGCAAACTCATGAAGTCTTTATACGGCCTTAAGCAGGCTTCCAGGCAGTGGTTTTCTAAGTTGTCTGATGCCTTGCTCTCAAAAGGCTACATTGTCAGTAAGAATGATTACTCCTTATTCACCAAGTAATCTGGTGCTTCTTTGGTCATCCTTGTAGTCTATGTGGATGATATTCTTCTTGTTGGTTCTGATATTGCTGAAATGACTGCTTTAAAACAGTTTCTGGATGATCAATTTAAGATTAAAGGCCTTGGTTTGGTCCATTAATTTTTGGATCTTGAAGTTTCCTCCCATTATGCTGGTTATGTTCTCCATTAACACAAGTATACTTCAGACTTGTTGGAGGAATTCAAGTGTTCTCATCTTTCTCCTATTTCCACCCCTTTGGATCCTTCTATTAAGTTGAATGTTGACATGGGTGACCTTCTTCTAGACCCTAGTCTTTACAAAAGACTAGTTGGCAAGCTGAACTTCTTGCAACATACCCAGCCTGATATTGCTTATTCTGTTCAGCATTTGAGTCAATTTCTACAGACTCCCAAGGTTCCTCATATGTTAGCTGCCCTGCATGTCTTGAGATACCTTATGATTGCTCCTGCTCAAGGGGTTTTGTTGTCCAATACATCTAATTTTTCTCTTGTTGCTTTCTCTAATTCTGACTGGGCCACTTGTGCTTTCTCAAGGAGATCTGTCGCTGGTTTTTTTATTATCCTTGGTGGTTGCCCCATTTCTTGGAAGAGTAAGAAACAACCTACTATTTTCCTTTCCTCTGCTGAAGTAGAGCATAGGGCTTTGAGGAAGGTAGTGGATGAAGTATCTTGGCTTGTTCGACTTCTTAGTGAACTTGGGCTTTCTATTACTGCTCCAGTACTGGTGTTTTTGTGACAGTTAGGCTGCTTTACATATTGCAAAGAACTCTGTCTTTCATGAGCGTATGAAGCACATCGAGGTGGATTGCCATTATGTCCACGATTGTCTCTTTCTGGCCTGATTTCTCTTCAGTTTGTTCGTAGTTCTGATCAACTGGTAGACATTATGACTAAAGCCTTGCATGGTCCTCTTCATCATTCTATCTTGGGCAAGCTAGGAGTGTTTTCACCCTCCAGTTTGAGGGGGTGGCAACGGGAGCCCAACTTCAGGCCCAACAACATCTGATACTCAGCAGCCCAATTAACTATACTACAACTTTCTTTTATTAGAGTTTAGTCCATGTAATTTTTAGTAATACCTCATGTATATATAGTGATAGAATGATCTAGAAAGACAGTGATTCATTTCTGTATATTCAAAGACAATATCAATGAAATAAAAACGCTCTCTTCTATTTCTATTTTGTAGGGTTTCTTTTCTATAAAATTCTTTCTCATGGCTCGATTTTATACCATTAACAATTTATTTTACGTATCAAAAAGAATAGCATGGGTTACAAATATAAAGTAAATAAATTAATTTCTGTGTAAATTTAAATACAATACCTATTTTCTAATAAAAATAACAAATTATGTGGGGGAAGAGGGGGAGGGAAGGGGGAGGTTGCTACAAAAGGAAAAATATTTCATTTCGATTATCTTACATCTATGTCGCCATAAGTATTTGTTTTCATCCATAAGTTTTCCACCAGTAAATTTGTCTCGTATTTGCCCTTTCCTCTAATAATTATCTAATTTAGTTCTGACATTTGCAATGGCAGAGCTACGCAAACAAATAAAATATCCAGCTTTACTCCCAAATCAAATAGCTTTATATTTACATCTAAAATAATTTGAAACATGTCCTTAAACAATTGAAAAAGTCCAAATATACTTCAGAACAATCAAAAGCTACTCAGCTTGACTAATTTTTCAAGGACCGAAAACGATTAGTAAAAGGAGCATATTTAAGCGAAAAATAACGATGAATATTTCTATAAGGGAAAACTGGATAAGCGGAATTTAGGATTTTAGCTCTATGGTTAAGTATTTAAGAATCTTAAAATTGAACCTGTTACATATTATAACGGCAGAAGCCTTAGGTGTACGTAAGTAACCAACAGCTTATCGATTAATAGGTTCATATCTACTCACTCTAGTCCATAATAAGTGACTTTTTTATCTTTTTATTTTGGTCAAAAAAATAAGTAAGCTTTTACATAATCAAGAAGAAATTAACTTTAGTTTTTCAAAATTTGCCTTTATTTAACATACTCTAACGTGTCAAGTTAACACTATAAAGAAAACCTAACAATATGCAAATTTTAATTATGCGTAATTTAGTCAAAATATTTTTTTTCTAGGAGTTAATAGTTTTTTAAGGGGTATGCCAAAGGCCAAAATGTCACTTATTATGGACCTGAGAGAGTAATATTTATTATAATTTCAGTCAAAATTGGATCTTTACATAAATAGCCGGCCATATTCTTGTTTACTTTTTCTAGCCATATACATAAATTATATACGTTTATACATACTAGTATCTATAAATGTGTGCTGCACGTTAATAATGGTTTAAATATTTATTTATATGAAAGAATAATAAAATTTAATTAATGAGAGAAATTTTATGTATAATACTACAACAATCATCTAAGTACCGAAAAATATTGTTACATTATCGTAATACGTGAATTCAAATGAAAGGATAACATCATAACTTATATAAATGATCAATTTTAGTCATGTTAAGTAGATAATTATGTATTGTAGTTTAAAGGTATCTAATGTGATGGTATATTACAGAACACTTCTTTATATACGGTGTTTTTTTGTATGTGTTTCCTTATATTGCTTTGGTTACTCTACCATAACTAGAACTCTTGATGTCGATATTGATATCTCTTAAAAGAGCGGCATATAGTTATTCGTGTAAGAAAACATATTGTGGTAAATATAGTCCAATATTTAGGATGTTTGTCCTTGTGCTTTATTTATTATAACTACAAAACATAAACATACTGAAAATTATTTTCACACAAATTTAAAAGGATACTCTTTAGTTTCGGAAGACGAAAGTTGAATTCGGGGATAAACACATATCTAGAAGCAGATTGACCAGTATCATAGGTTCTGCATGTATGATGTTATTCTCAAAATTTCTATATACCATATGAGTATTATTACATAAGCTATTCAGCAAATCTACGTTTTCAGTATCATGACAGGCATATTTCTTTTCAAAATCAACCTATATGCAATGGAAGATCAATTTTAACTTAGTCTATTATATATATATATATATATATATATATATATATATATATATATATATATATATATATATATATATTTAATTGTCGCTAGGTGCATTGCACGCAATGTGATATTTTTAGATATTTGTCACGACTCTAAAACCGACCCGGTCGAGATGGCGCATATCGTGAAACTAGGCCAGCCGACAGAATTCTCGAATCAAACATTATTCAATGAATGTCATTTTTAAGCCATTAATTAATCAATAATCTCATAATGTAAGTCTAAATGAACAGTGCGGAATAAAAACACAAGCCCGATATCGGGGTGTCACAAGTCATGAGCATCTACTAAGGTCTGAATACAATGAAGAATCTGAAAATATACTAAAAACGGTCTACGGAAGACAAGAGGGAGAAGAGCAGGGCTGCGAACGTTGGGCAGCTACCTTGCTAACTCTGATGACTCTGCCACTGAGCAATCAACACTCGATACAGGGTTCAGAAATATCTAAATCTGCACACAAGGTGCAAGGAGTAATGTGAGTATGCCACTTAGTAAGTAATAAAAGTAAATGAAAGATGAGCAGTAAGAAAATACGTAAGCCACGTCAAAACGCTACAGCAAATGCAATATATTTCCAAAACAGTACAGAAAGCATTTACTTCGTAAATCAAGCTCAATTTCAGTAAAAATTTTTAAAACAACTTTCAATAGTTTCAAATGAGTGATAAAACAGTGAGTAAAAATGATAGAAACGTAAACAGCCCCTCGGGCAAAATATGTACCATAAACCGCCCCTCGGGCTACCTCACAATCACTCGTAATCATCCCCTCGGGCATAACATGAATCAAGAATAGTCCATCGGGCAACAATATGAAACAACAACAGCCCCTCGGGCTATATCATATCACTCACACTGGGTACCCACACTCACTGGGGGTGTACAGACTCCGGGAGGGGCTCCTTACAACCCAAGCGCAATAACAAGTCATCTCGTGGCATAATCAAATAGGCACTCGGCCTCATAACAACAAGCCACCTCGTGGCATAAATCAAGCAGGCCCTATGCCTCACAATATCATGAATCAATAACAACCTGTTGCGGCGTGCAACCTGATCCCATAATATCCTCACAACACAAGCCCTCAACCTCGCTCAGTCAGAAACCTCTCAAGCAACTCGGGCAACAGTAAAACATGATGCTCAGCCCCAAAATATTATTTAAAATATAAAAAATGAGTAAATATGGATGAGTTATGAAAACAGTAGAATATAGCATGACTGAGTACAAATATGAAATTAAAACAGTGAGGAATAGTAGTAAAAATCCCCTAAGGGTCCAAAATAGTTGGCATGAAGTCCAAATATGGCATTCAGCCCAAAACATGGTAATAATTTTCAAAATACAATGATATCAAACAGTTTTCAATCAAATACGCAACTTAACATTCATACAGGACGGACTAAGTCACAATCCCCAACGGTGCACGACCTCACGCTTGTCATCTAGCGTGTGCATCACCTCAACGTAGCACAACTGTAAAATTCGGGGTTTTATACCCTCAGGATAACATTTACAATCATTACTTACCTCAAGCCGGTCCAAACTCTAGCCCGTGATGCCTTTACCTCCCGAATCGGCCTCCAAATGCTCCAAATCTAACCAAAATCAGTATATTATCATCAATATACTCTAAAGGAACAAAGCCCAAGCAAAAATTATCAAATTACATCAAAAATCTTGAAATTGGCCAAACCCGACCCCAGGGTCCACGTCTCAAAATCCTATAAAAATCAAAAAATCTGACAACACATTCAACCACGAGTCCAACCATACCAAAATTACCAAATTCTGACAACAATTCGGCCTCCAAATCTTCAAATCTTATTTTCAAATCCCTAGGTCCAAATCCCCAATTTACACCTCAAAAACATATAATCTAGCCGGATTATTCGATAATAATTCAGTATTATGGAGTAGAAATGATCACAAGTGACTTATCTCAAGATTTCCCATGACTTCTCGCTCAAAAATCACCCCAAGCCGCATTTTTTTCATCCAAAATGTGGGAATGAGCTAAAATAAACAAGACAACTCAATAAAATACGATTCTGGTCGCTAAAAGCCCCATTCCAGTTGCTAAACGTGCCAAATCTGGTCGTTAAAGGTGCGCACCAGATCCTGCTGCACCAACAATTTTTATTTTTACTAAAAAGTCTCTAGCTCCACCGTACGAACTCGAAATTCGATGATTCTTATTCCTATGAGTCATAAATAATAATACGAACATAGCCTTTCAATCGAAACTCAATTTGGAGTTCATTTGCTCAGTGTGATACTCATTTCGCTCATTAAACAATTAACTCATATTTCGCGTTAAAAATCCAATCGCGACTTGATGAAATTAGACTAAACTTTCCAGATCACTCCTATAATTCATAATCAAAATTTTGGAAGTCTCGAAATCAAATTTCGATCTCTAGAACTAAAAATGGACCTTTGGATCATTACCTCCTTATGCTCAAAACGGCAAAAATCTTCCAAAAACTCTTCCAAACCTTATCCGAGCCTCATGGGACCCCGACGAAACATGCCAACACACCCCATAACATCATTCAAACTTGTTCCAACCTTCAGAATGCTCAAAACAACATCAAAACATCAAATCACCCTCGGATTCAAGCCTAAGAATTTCAAAACTTCCGAATTCCAAATTCGATCAAAAAGTCTATCAAACCTCGTCCGAATGACCTGAAATTTTGGACACACGTCATAAATGACACAACAGACCTACTCCAATTTCCGAAATTCCATTCTGACCCCGATATCAAAATTTCCACTGCCGACCGAAAAACACTAAATTTCCAATTTTGCCAATTCGAGCCTAAATCTACCATGGACCTCCAAAATAAATTCCGGACGCGCTCCCAAGTCCAAAATTACCTAACGGAGCTAAACAAATCATAGAAATTCAAATCCGAGATCGAATACTAAAAAGTCAAAACTTGGTCAAACATTTCAAATTTAAAGCGTCAAGCTGAGAATTATTTTTCCAAATCTATTCCGATTATCCTGAAAACTAAAACCAACAATTTGCATAGATCATAATACATCATACGGGGCTAGTCAAGTTCGAGATCTGGTGAGCAAAGTGTAAATGCTCAAAATGACTGGTGGGGTCGTTACATCCTCCCCCACTTAAACATACGTTCTTCCTCGAACGTGCTTAGAGTTATTCTGAAAACCGTCAAATTGCTGGGTAACCTTACCATGCATATACCAGGGGGTGATCCCACGTCACCCTATTGTAGGTCCGGTAACACAACATAACTGAAATTTTATAATTCACCATAGCCCATAACCTTAGAACCAATTTTCCACTTCCGAAATTGTCTATAAGATCAGAATCTCATATCTACAAACTGAATAAGTCTGAACACGCTGTATCAAGCCATAACCGCAATCCAAGATGAAAATCACATGATATACCGCACAACTCAAGCACTCATAGCGATAACTTCTAATCACAGCAGCTGCTCAAACAACCCAATTCTGGTAATAGACAATGATAAATGAAACACGCAGAAAGTCATAACCATTTTTCAAATCAACCAGTCATGGAGCTCCCTCTCCTTCGGCAAGGACCATAGTAAATTTTTAAGCCGAATCCCGATATTATCCTTCCAACATGCTGAAATCGAACTCGATAGTATTCATTCTAGATCTCAATGACCTCATCTCATCCGACACGACTACTCTAGTGACATGACACATTGATACAATCTAAAGCCACAACCCGTGCAACTCGTGCATCAATAAGCAACAATCCAAATGTACTCAAATCATGGAAAAATGACTCAAATGAGAGCTGTACCGCAAGTTCACCAGTACCACCACAATACAATGCTGAGAAACCATCACCCTTCGTAGAACCAGAACACATGAATCTTACCCGAAGGATCATACCTCTACATAACTTCGCTGCAATGTGGGACCCTATCCAAACACCGGTCCACATGAGACACCTCAAGTCACCATGCTCAAAATCATAAACCACGCGCAATTTTATGTCTAGTACCAAAATAAAATCACCAAAACCACGGAGAAGTAAATGACGCAATGCCATGCCAGCCCAAAAGAACATATCCAATGCACAATCAATCATGCAACACCCAAATACCCGTCTCACTCAAATTTCGCTATAAAACCCAAATAGAAAAAGCACCATATGTGTATATAACCAACAATCACAACTCCTCGCAACACAGAAGGGTAACTCATAGATCACTCCAGGACACGAATAAGCTCAATGACAATCTAATGGCACATCCCTCAACAAAAGCAATTCGGAGTCAACAAATCCGACCCGGTGTAAAACACACCTCCATGTTGGGCCTACTAATGAACCCCAAATCAGCTCTGGTCCCCCGCGATACATAAATAATCCTCTGAAAGTCTATAATGACTGAATCACAACACATACTAACCTCTAACTAACCTTGGCTACTTTTTACGGTCCACAACCACGAAATAATCTATTCACGAGAACTCCTAGTCTCCAAATCCCTAGAACATATGAATCACCATCTCTGATCTCAATTTCACCGCCTGAATGCCCACACTTTTCCAATTACACAGTCACCCCACAAGGAATACTTCTAAAATTCTTCTGTGCCATAAGGCAAAATTTAAACTCCAACAGTCGATCAAACAAAAGAGTGACGCAATACCAATAAAGTATCCATAACTCCCACACATCGCCCTTTCTGAAATGTATACTCTCATCAATCCATACCAGTTAGTAATATCATTTACCTAGTCATCTAAAACTATCCATGTTGCCTAAGAATTTATGACCTTCTTTTCAAAACTGAATTGTGACCTTACACATGCAAATCTCAACCCTACACAACATACCGCATATACCATGCCATCCCATGATAAATATGAAAATTTCATAGTCCACTCCGAGTCACAAGCAACTGCGTACTCAACTAGCCAAGAACTTTCCATTTGATCACATTTAGGAGAAAATCACTATACATCACATGCTCATCATGCCATTAGAAGATATACCTCTCTAACCGTGGTAGAAACCATCAAGAACTCTCCGATCCCATTTGCTCAAAACTAAACTATCGGGATTGGATCCTTCTCACATTAACCAAGCTACGTAGGCCACTAAAACCCAAGAGCATTGCTGCGAAACACCTGTAGAAACTCATTACCTCGTAGCACCCAAAGAACTAATCATAACCCTTACCATGCCGATCCAACCTACTACCAAGCTGTCCTATTTATCCAAGTTCCTTCTAAATTACCTTCAAATTGATACTTCTCATTACCATAATACCGCAATTCCTCAACCCAGACTCACCACATGAGACCCAAGCATAAAATCATGTCGTCTAAGGCTCATAAGCCGCTGAATACTCTCTTAAATATTCTTAAAAGCACCACATTCAAAATACCTACCCTGAGGAGATTTCGTGCGAATCCAAAGCCATTACCTTCACCTTCCTGATACTGATATATAGAACCCCATAATTGATATAGAAATGCCACAATTCTTGACACCCTCCAATGCAAACCTCGGTTTCTAGCCAAATATATAACCTAAAGATCTCCAATTATTACATGTAAGGTCTTGAACCCACTAGAACCATTCTCGAGAGTCATCCACTCTACTCAAACCGCCATTAGACCATCAAATGGACTAGACGACCTGTGCTCCAATAGCACTCCGACACCACAGAATGTAACCTCACCTTAATGCAATCAAGCAACTTCATGTTCTATGAACCGTACATCCTTTACCAATAACTACTCAAGTCATTCTGTGATTCTCATACACCCATAAAGCATAGCATAACCTTTATTGAAATTTCCTTTACTCGAGCCATCCTCGGTCTCAACCTCCGTAAGCCATAACTGATTCACCAGCTCGCCTCAAACTAGAACCAACATAGCACATAACCGCGCAACCAACTAATCAATAGCAGACTCCCCCACTTTGCCCAAAACCGTAGATCAAAACACACAGTAAACTCATAATGCATATACTCTATTACTGCCATAATACCATAGTGAGATTAAACTCAATCCTTCATAAGCTCGTGCAACACGGACCATCTAGTACTCCAAATCTTCTACAAATCTCGCATTCACCCTTGTAATGGTCAAGCCCACTCTCTTAAGCGACCCAAATTTAAATTGCAGCACATACATTTCACTTGTAAAAGAGATCTTCCAACAAACAACATAAGGATCACACAACTTCAGAACACTCCACATGAGATAACCCACTTGCTTCGCTTCAAACTAACATCTCTTTATACCCTTCCACCGTTATAAACATTACGCAATCACTTAATCTTCCTGAGTCTGAGCTCATATCATAACGTGAAATCTACTTCACTTCCCAACTAGGCAATCATGAAATGATCCTTCAACATACCTACAATTCGGGGCTATACATCTAATCACGATGGAAATCAAGCACCAGATTGTTCTTGCTACCCCCAAGCAGACCTTTCTCGTCTCATTCAATTCATATGAACACATCTCGCAGTCACATCACACTCATCACATAACTATTCAGTTATCACTTCCATTAATAGGGGCACTATTGAACATATAAATCCAGAAACACGCGATTGCGCAATCAACAACTCAAGGCTCAAGCTACAGGCAAGGCTCGGCCTCAAGTCCTCCAGACTGGCCCAACATCAACACATAGAGATCACATTTCGCCCCTCGATCAGGGAATCTCAAGCCGTCGACGCACAACTGATATCGAGCGCTCATGCGCGCATACGAACGCGTGCGAGGAATTCAAAGAGTTACACTTCAAGCTGAATCAAGGACGCACGATAAGAATTCAAGAATGTGAAGTTTTTCTTAAAGGTTCTGCAGCCTCCCGAGGATAAGTACAAACGTCTCCATACTGATCTGCGAGACTTTACTAAACCTGATCATGACTCGCGACACCTATGTAATATAGGCTCTAATACCAACTTGTTACGACTCTAAAATCGACCCAATCGTGATGGCACCTATCGTGAAACTAGGCCAGCCGATACAATTCCCGAATTAACCATTATTCAATGAAAGTCATTTTAAGCCATTAATTAATCAATAATCTCATAATGTAAGTCTAAATGAACAGTGCAGAACAAAAATACAAACCCGAGATTGGGGTGTCACAGTCACGAGCATCTACTAAGGTCTGAATACAACGAAGAGTCTGAAAATATACTAAAAACAGTCTAAGGAAGACAAGAGGGAGAAGAACAGGACTGCGAACGTCGGGTAGCTACCTTGCTAACTCCAATGACTCTACCACTGAGCAATCAACACCCGATACCGGGTTCAGAAATACCTGAATCTACACAAGGTACAGGGAGTAATGTGAGTACGCCAACTCAGTAAGTAGTAAAAGTAAATGAAAGCTGAGCAGTAAGAAAACATGTAAGCCACGTCATAACGCTACAGCAAATGCAGTACATTTCCAAAACAGTACAGATTTTATTTACTTCATAAATGAAGCTCAGTTTCAGTAAAACCTTTTAAAATAACTTTCAATAGTTTCAAACGAGTGATAAAACAGTGAGTAAAAATGATAGAAACGTAAACAGACCCTCGGGAAAACATGTACCATAAACCACCCCTCGGGCATAATATCAACAGAACCACCCCCTCTGGTCGCTAAAGGTGCGCACCAGATCCTGCTGCACCAACAATATTTATTTTCACTAAAAAGGCTCTAACTCCACCGTACGAACTCGAAATTCGATGATTCTTTTTCCTATGAGTCACAAATAATAGTACGAACATAGCCCTTCAATCAAAACTCAATTCGGAGCTCATTTGCTCAGTACGATACCTATTTCGTTCGTTAAATAATTAACTCATGTTTCGCATCAAAAACCCATTGCGACTTGATAAAATTAGACCAAACTTTCCAGATCACTCCTATAATTCATTATCAAAATCTCTCGAAATCGAATTTCGATCTCTAGAACTAATAATGGACCTTTGGATCATTACATGCTTATGCTCAAAATGACAAAAAACTTCCGAAAACTCTTCTAAAACTTATCCGAGCCTCATGGGACCCCGACCAAACATGCCAACATAACTCATAACATCATTCCAACTTATTCCAACCTTCAAAATGCTCAAAACAATAGCAAAACATCGAATCACCCTCGGATGCAAGCCTAAGAATTCCAAACTTCCGAATTCCGAATTCTATTAGAAAGTTATCAAACCTCGTCTGAATGACCTGAAATATTGCACACACGTCACAAATAACACAACGGACCTACTTCAATTTCCGGAATTACATTCTAACCCCGATATTGAAATTTCCACTGCCGACCGGAAAACGTCAAATTTCCAATTTCGCCAATTCGAGCCTAAATCTACCACGGACCTCCAAAATAAATTCCGGACGCGCTCCCAAGTCCAAAATCACCTAACAAAGCTAACCAAATCATAGAATCCAAATCTGAGATCGAATACTAAAAAGTCAAAACTTGGTCAAACCTTTTAAATTTAAAGCATCAAGCTGAGAATTGTTCTTCCAAATCTATTCCGATTATCCTGAAAACCAAAACCGACGATTTACATAGATCATAATACATCATACGGGGCTAGTCATGCCCGAGAACTGGCGAGCAAAGTACAAATGCTCAAAACGACTGGTCGGGTCGTTACAACAATGAACTTGACAACAAACATGTATGGTAGAAGGCCATTTGGTATTGAAGTATTTAAGTATTCTTTTTGGTAGTAATTGTTGGTATCATCCTTGCTGAGTCAAAACTGAATTTTTTTTAACAATCACTCTTTTATTTAGTTGATCAACATATTCATTTATGTTAGGTAAGATAGTTCTTCAATTTCTATCATGTAATTTACACAAATTGCATTTTAATCTAATGATGAAGATATTTTCCTTATTAATTAAATGCACTACTATTACCATTGGGGTTGATAACCAAGTGTTCTAGAAGAACAAAATCATATTTTATTGGATGCTCTTCTTCGTTTTTGATACGAAACAAGAATGATGGGTTTTCAATGTCTTAGCCTTATGCTTCTTATGTTTTGATGATCTAAAAAACTTGTCGTGAAGAACTAGATAGAGAACCTAGCCCATAGGATATACATTTCATGTAAACTGGTCGAAGTCTGAAAATCAACAAATGAATAAACGACCACATGGAGGAACACAACAGGGACCTGATGACCTGGTCCCTTAGGGTTCTCCGACACAAGCACAAATCAGTGACTGTACGCAATCAATATAAAGAGGAACACAACAGGGACCTGCTCCCTTAGGGTTCTCTAATAAAAGTACAAGTCAAGTACACAGCTGGAACATAGCAGAAGAAAGTGACTATCTAGCAACTGTCACAGAAGAGGAACACAACTAGGACCTGGTCCGTTGGTGTGTCCTAACAAAAGGACAAAATCCACTATCCAACTGGAACGCAACTGCCCAGAAGTGGCTCTACAGATAGTGCAACAGTCACTTCTCATTGGGAAGAAGCGTACACCAAGAGTTGACATCACTATCCATTATGCTATCTTTTGTGATAAAACAACCTAGTACAAGACACACCATTCTTTGTGCATTCAGTGATATTCTCTTAAGAAACAAAAGTATTCATCCGGCATTGAAGTCACTGGTGTGTCAAGAACACGAAGACAACTCCACTAAGGATCAGTTTCTAAATGAGTTTATGTACATCCGTAGTTGAGATGTAATCTTGTTATTTGTTCGTCATTGTAATTCCTAGTTTGCTTTCTTAGAAGTGTTTTCTTAGGAACAAACCAAATTCGTAAACTTCTGAGTTTATGTTGTGACTAGGGATAGTCATAAGTTTAAATCCTTTGTAACTAGGAGAGTTATAGAGTGGCTTGTAGTGGTTGCATCACAAGTTAGTTTGAAGTCTTTGCAATAGGGTTTTTGCAAAGTGGCTTGTAATAGGGAGATTGCAAGTTAGTTGAGTTAAAAGCCTACAAGAGTAGGTCGTGGTTTTTTGATCCCCTTGTGTAGGATTTTTCCACGTAGAAAATCTCTTGCCTTCTTTACATTCAGTCTTTACTGCATTCTACGCATCATCTCATAGAGGACCAGGTACTCTATAGTTTTGTGGACTCATATAAACTAACAATTGGTATCAGAGCAGGTTTCTTCTATCAGGCTAACACCTAGGAAGGATCCTCAATGGTTGCTCCACCAAACTTTGAAGAAGAACAATCAACCTATAGACCTCCCAGATTCAATGGTCAATACTATGACTGGTGGAATACCTGGATGCATGATTTTATGATGGCAGAAGATTCAGAGTTGTGGGACATCATCTGTGATGCTCCACATGTTCCCATGAAGAAACTTGAAGAAACAGGACCATTGGTGCCCAAAGGGAGAAGAGAGTACAACGACATTGATAGAAAAGATGTAGAAAAGAACTATCGTGCCAAGAAAATCTTGATGTGTGGCATAGGACCTGATGAGTACAATAGAGTATCAGCTTGTGATACTGCCAAAGAAATATGGGAAGCCTTACAAACCGCACACGAAGGAACTACTCAGGTCAAACAATCCAAGATCGACATGCTCACCACTGAATATGAGCTCTTCAGGATGAAGGATGATGAGTCCATACAAGATATGCACACCAGATTCACCTCCATCATAAATGAGTTTCACTCAATTGGAGATGTCATTCCCAAAAACAAGCTTGTAAGGAAAATTCTTAGTGTTCTACCTGGGTCTTGGGAAAGTAAGGTAAATGTCATCACTGAATCTAAAGATCTACAGACTCTAACCATGGATGAGTTGATTGGTAATCTGAAGACATACGAGTTGAAAACAAAGAAAGACAGTGAAAGAAGAGAACCTATGAAGGAAAAGAACCTGGTGCTTAAGGCTAAAAGTAGTGATTCAAGTGATGAAGATAGTGACATGGCCTATCTTACTAAGAGATTTCAAAAGATGGTTCGAAGAAATGGTGGTATACCAAAGTGGGATAGTTCAAGTAAAACAAGGAACAATGGTCTCTGTCACAGATGTGGAAAGTCAGGGCATTTTATCAAAGACTGCCCACTAGCGAAACAGGAGCAGTTGACAAAGCAGGAAAAAGGAACCTGATTCTAGATAAAAGATTCAATCGAAAAAATGCTCCAGACAATATCGTTAAGCAGGCTCTTGCTGCTTGGGGAGACTCCTCAAGTGAATCCAAAAGGAAATTAGATGCAGAAAATAATTCCATGATGGCAGTGGAAACTGAAACAATGAAGTACAATTCACTGTTCGCGCTGATGGCTCAGTCAGATGATGATGATGAAGAAGATGTAGATGATGAGGTAAATTTCAAGGACGTTCAGAGAAATCTGAAATCCTATTCTTCTAAGAAGCTAAGGTCTTTATCTAATGTCTTAATTGATGCCTATTATAGCCTTGTAAATGATAAGAAGATCCTTACCATAGAACTAGGAGAGCCCAAACAATCTAGAGATGATCTAGTGGTCTGTGTAGTAGACTTAAAAGAGACCATAGCTAATCTTGAACAAGAGAAGGAAGCCTTGAATGAAAGAATAACTAGTGTGTAAAATGAGAGAGATGATCTGATGGTAGTAGTTGTTGATCTAAAGGAAATAATAGAAGGCCTTAACAATGTGAAAAACACCTTAGAAGAAAAAGTTTCATCTACTGAAGAGGAAATGGATGACCTGTTAGTACTATGCACTGATCTAGAGGAAACCATTGAGGGACTCAATAGAGAACATAGGAATGTAAGTCTTGGGAAAGGGAAGGAAGTAGCTAGTGAGACGCACATCATGCTTGAAAAGGAGTTAACTGTTGTAAAAACTAGTCTCTACAGTGAACTTGGGAGGAATCAGCAACTCCAAGCTGAGTTGGAGAAAGTAAGAAATGATCTTGAGAAATCTCTGAAGCGGACCTGGTCCTCAGATGTTGTCACTGCCATGTATCTCAACAATAGTGGGAACAAGCAGGGCATCGGGTTCCAAAAGGAGAAAATGCCCTACAACCCGCACAACAAGTATGTCACTATACCTGATAACTAGCTATGTACCCACTGTGGGAACAATGGGCATTTTAAAGAAAATTGCCAGGCCAGGGTTCAGTCTGCTTAGAAAAACAAAGTGTTTACTGATAGAGTGACTACTAACAAAGGACCAGGTACCACTCGCAAAAAAGCGGATGCTACCTGCATGGACTAGACAATCCATCATTCATCCTTTTTATAATAACAAGGGACCCAAACTAGTTTGGGTTCCTAAATCTAACCCTTGATGTGCATGAGCAGGGAACAGTGAGAGGAAGCAGACTGCGATGGACTATGGACAGTGGATGCTTAAAGCATGCAGCTGAAAACATCATGAATCTCTTCTCACTGAAAGCCCTACATGAAGGGAATGTATCCTTGAGAAGGCAGTAAAGGGTACATTCTCAGTGAATGAAAAGGTAGAGAGGTTCTTTCAGCACTCAAGTAGGAACGAGCTCTATGTGAATGGCCTAAAAAGTGCAGTCACCAATCTGATGACTTGCCAAGTGGTCTCAGTGGACAAAGGAAACAAGAACATCCACTTTGACTAATTATGAATCTCCACAAGCTAGTGGTATGAGATGAGTGAAGTCGTAACCATGGTATGAAGGATTGGTATATGCAAACTTCTCACCTCCGAATAAATTAACTCAGCCGGACCTGGTCCTTGATCTGCCAAACTCAAGTGTCACTTGGACATGAGTTCACAAAATGAAGGAGGAGGGGGAGAATGGATCACGCATAATTTCTCAACACCAAGGACTCCACAGCAAAATGGTGTAGCTGAGAAAGAACGGAACTGAAAATGCTGCATGGACAATGCTCATCGCCTATGGAATTGCCAAGAAATTCTAGGCAAAAGCAGTGAATATTGTCCTATACCTTGAGAACAAGTGTCGGACCAGGTCCCTCTTGAATTAAAATTCACTAGGAGCTGCCAAATGGAAGAAAATTCCTTGTTCTTGACAATAGGAAGGATCATCTTGGGAAGCTCAATGCAAAAAGACGAGCGAAAGAATCTTTCTAGGGTACAATCCACAAAACATGGCCACAAAGTCTTCAACAAAGGGCACACTAAATGGTAGAAGATGCTCATGGGGTATTCAACAAGACACTTTCCCCTGCCAAGAAAGAGACCATGATGATCAATATGATGAACCAACCCTGTCTTAGGGAAATATTTGAGGCTTCAAATAGGGAGGATGATAAAGTGAGTAAGATGAAGGAGATTGGTGAAAGACAACACAACATCATCCTCTACGTCTCACAAAGAACCTGGTGCATTAACTACTACCAATGAAGCTGAGGGAAGAGTAAAGATGCAGCTTATGGCACTGAACAAGCAGCAGAACACAAATTGTAGGGAAATCAAATTAACCTCCACATCTCCCTCTTCAATCAAACTTCTGTCTCAAATTGTAAAACCAAAGGCTCCCGTAACCAGTCAATCACTCTCTTTTACTCTAGAGCTAGATAAGTATGTTTTATTATGGAAAAGAAAAGCACTTCTAGAACAGTTCACTTATCATGATTTATGCCTCATCTTCTGGGATACAAGGAAGCAAAACAAAGTGGCCTCATCAACAACTGGAGAGGAATTTCAAAAGCAAGAGGATCAAGCACATTGAAGGGTGAGATAATCTTCTAAGGGTCAATATGAAGAAGGGATTGATCAGTGGAAAGCATTTCAGAATAGAAGACCAAACTCCAGAAATCTGCATCAAAGCCTCAAGTAGAGAATATTCTGGATAAATCAAGGTGAAGATAGGGTGACAAAAGTCTAATAAAGAACCTGATCCTCCATCTGCTGGCTGTTTAAGACACCTTCAAGTAAAGGTAGCTAAAGTATTTTCTGACCAAACCTAACTCATATCAATACCATTGTAGGTAAACACGCATGACGATTATAGAAGCTAAAGGTACAGTTATGAACTATGAAAGAGGAGCTGCTAAAATCTTGTTCAAAAGATTGCTCTGGTATTAGGTTCCCGTATCTTATGTTAGTAGTAATGTGCTTAATTCTGTATGCCCTCTCTAAACAAAAAAAAATTGTAACTCAACTGCTACATCATCCGACTTTTCAACGTCTGCGTGTCATGTCTTGTCTTTCAAATCCCTTCATCCCCTCTACACGGTAACACTTCCCCACAAACCTACCGCTATTTTTAGAACTATTCAGAACCTGTTTCGCTCTCTACTCATCATTACCCCTTCTTCCAATAAAACATTTTTTTTCTCTCACGGCAAAGTCATGAACCTTCATCTCCTTTGTATAGCTAGGATCTTCTCCTCGTCTCTTTCCCTCTCTTTCTTTCTACTCGTCTACCAAGTACTCATCTAATGGCGATCGAACAATCATCTCATTCTCCCACCATTGATATTGCTCCCACTTCGTTATTATCCTTGAAATCATCTCCAGCGCGTCACTATTCCATGCCTTCTACCACCTTACCCACTCCTGGATCCTCCTCCACTCCTACAGTTTTTCCATTTCTGATAAATTTTGTTTACCATTATGTTGAGAATCCTATGTCTAGTCAATTATACGATCTCATCAAAGACCACACATGAGGTTTTACTCCTCAAGTGTCAGAAGCCCCTAAGGATGATCCTGACCAGTATTTGAACTCCTCTATGTTGGACTCAGTGAATCTCAAAGAGTCATCTGAAAAGGAAGTAGCTCATAACACTATGGCTATAGCTACTGAGAGTCTGATGAATGAAGGAACATATCTATCGTCTGAGTACTAGGAGGAGATGTAATAACCACATCACTCCTCGAGTTCTTGGCTCATGAGATATTCTCAGAAAAGCCTTCTGATGAACCTGATTCGCATCCATGAACTCACTCCTGCACCTCCTGTTCACTCCAAGCTTTTAGAGTCTTCCTCCAAATCACCCACTACCAGGTCACTATAGCAAGAGAGTTTTGAATCCTCATTGCAGAAAAGCAAGAGGAGTGTCAAGACAAGGAAAAAGAGGAAAATGAATCCAAAGGATTTCATCAAGAGTGTGTCAGTAAACCGGATAGTCAAAGATGCTACTAGGGAACCTGGTTCCTTAGTACAACAATCTATGACAGTTGAGGAAACTGTTGAGGAACAGAAAGGGTCATCTGTGAAGTACAGTAGCAAGTCTAAACGGAGTCAAACTGAGTTAGCCATGTCTGAGGACAATACTGTGGGGATAGCAAGCTGGAAAGGAAAGTCTGCCAAAGGGCCTAGCAAATGAAAAAGGGAAACTGTTAAAGAACCTGGTTCAATAAGGTCCATGACCTGTGGTGGTGGTCTTTGGCAGCAGAGATTAAGAACTCAAAATGTATTGTGGGATCGTACATTTGATCCATCAATTTCGGAGATGGCAGACATGAGACAAATTCTGGAGATTGTAGATTTTCAACAATGGGAACACTTGTTTGAAGGGAGCATGCCTCCGGTGTATGAAGGTACAGTACAAACTTTCTACGCATCTCCTTTCACTGTTGAGAGGGATCACATTTGTGCGCTCGTAAACGGAGTAGACATTGTACTCGACGCTTCAACACTGGGAAAGGTTCTGAATTCCGTGTGAAGGTATGTCCTCAGTTAAGTGTATGTATGAAAGAGCAAGCTATCCAACAGGGGGAACATGTGCATAAGAAGGTATTGCTTCCTAAGTACCAGCTTCTTTTTGAACTGGTCAATAAAGTACTCTTACCCCACTCTGAGAGGCGCTCTAGTGCTACAAAATCAGATATGGTCCTAATGGAAGCGCTTGATGAGTTTATCCCAATTAATTTTCCATCAATCATGACAGATCATATGCAGAAGGTGGCAAATTTTAAGGGTGGAAATCATAGGTTACCTTATGGCTTTCTCCTCACTCAGGTGTTCAGATTTTATAAGGTTCCCTTGGGGAATCCTAGAGTGGGCACATGCAAGCAGACCTTCTCTAAGCCTACTCTAGAAGAATGTGAATGTATAGAAAGAGCTGGTGGAAGTATCTCGATCATTTATCAGCTGATCAACGCTCAAAATGTAGCATCTAAGGAAATAAGACGACTGAGGCTCGAAATGCCATACTGGAAACTTAGCTCAGTCAAGCAACTAAAGGACTTGATTCTGTAAGTGAGAAGGTTGTACGACTGACAAAGGAAAATAAGAGACTTTGGGATCAATTACTTGAAGAACAACTGTCTGCAAATGCTAGACTAGACCTGGTTCTCAAAACCACTATTGTCTCTTCCTCCAAGCCTCCTTCTTTTAGTGTCCCCTAGGATCCTCTTTGTGTCAAGCTATTTTTGCTCCAACATCCTGTGGCTGCTGTTTTACTTTTGTTTGCTTGTTTTTGTGATGGCATGTTGAACTTAACCATTACTACTTCTGACTTACTCAGTCCAATGTAAACATTAATAAAACAGCTCCCCTTTTGTTGCTTGTACAATATTGTGTTCTTATGGCTTCTCTTTTCTATCATGTCGTGTGCACATATGTGGCATGACTGGCTGTGTTAGACTTCTTTATGCTTATTACATGCTTGTGATCTTCTTAATACCTATTTTTTTAATGATGCCAAAAGGGGGAAAGAAGTGTGTAGGTGAGAGTGAGGGGTAGGTGAGGATTAAGGGGGAACTATCAAGCGATCAAGGGAAAATCACAAAGAGGGGGAGATCCAAGATTAAGGGGGAACTTCGTATAGTTCTATTATCCCATCTGGTTATTTCTGCTCTAAACAAATACTGACCATGCCTAAGTTTGTCATCATCAAAATGAGGGAAATTGATGGATTTTCAATGTCTTAGCTTTATGCTTCTTATGTTTTGATGATCTAACAAACTTGTCGTGAAGAACTAGATAGAAAACCTGGCCCACAAGATATACATTTCATATGAACTGGTCGAAGTCTGAAAATCACCAAATGAATGAATGACCACAGGGAGGAACACAATAGGGAGCTGATGGCATGGTCCCTTAGAGTTCTCCAACACAAGCAGAAGTCAGTGACTGTACACAATCAATATAAAGAGGAACACAATAGGGACCTGCTCCCTTAGGGTTCTCTGACAGAAGTACAAGTCAAGTACACAGCTGGAACATAGCAGAAGAAAGTGACCATCTAGCAACTATCACAGAAGAGGAACACAACTAGGACCTGGTCCGTTGGTGTGTCCTGACAGAAGGACAAAGTCCACTATCCAGCTGGAACACAACTGCCCAGAAGTGGCTGTGCAGATAGTGCAGCAGTCACTTCTCATTGGGAAGAAGCGTACACCAAGAGTTGACATCACTATCCATTGTGCTATCTTTTGTAATAAAACAACCTGGTACAAGACACACCATTCTTTGTGCATTCAGTGATATTCTCTCAAGAAACAAAAGTATTTATCCGGCATTAAAAGTCACTGGTGTGTCAAGAACAAGAAGACAACTTCACTAAGGATAAATTTCTAAATGAGTTTATGTACATCCGTAGTTGAGTTGTAATCTTGTTATTTGTTAGCGTTGTCTTAGGAACAAACCAAATTCGTAAACTTCTGAGTTTATGTTGTGACTAGGATAGTCATAAGTTTAAATCCTTTGTAACTAGGAGAGTTATAAAGTGGCTTGTGGTGGTTGCATCACAAGTTAGTTTGAAGTCTTTGCAATAGGGTTTTTGCAAAGTCGCTTGTAATAGGAAAATTGCAAGTTAGTTGAGTTAAAAGCTTACAAGAGTAGGTCGTGGTTTTTTTATCCCCTTGTGTGCGATTTTTCCACGTAGAAAATCTCTTGCCTTCTTTATATCCAGTCTTTACTGCATTCTACGCATCATCTCATATAGGACTATGTATTCTATAGTTTGGTGGACTCATATAAACTAACAAAGAAGTCACTGAATGTTGCATCTGTTCTTACTTTTATATTTCTTGTCATTTGAATATTTTTCATTTGAGGTCATAAGTTTAATTTTGGCAAGCTGGCTTTTACAGTTTTCTGCTTTGGTCAATTTGGAACTACTGATCGTACTTGACAGAAATCACCTCCCAAACTATTACTTTTCCACCAAACGATTCATCGATGTCCAATATATCTCTAAAATTCTGAGGGATTGTTTCGATCATATGACCTTAGCCAAAAGCTCTTCATTCCATATTATCACTTTTGCTTTCCTTATAAATTTAGCATTATTGTCTACTTTGATATATTTGTGATGATTATTTTAATTTTTTGAAAAGGTATATCAAATCTAAAGTGAGTTGTATGACCTCATAATAAAATCGTTGCTGGTACACCAGTTGTTCTTATTACTAACAATATCATGACTCTTGATATGACATTTGCAAGTAATGCATGACATAAGAATATTATTTCGATTCCGCCGGAGGCATCTGCAAAGGATAATCCCGCTATACCAGAGACGACTTTTTATAATATAGTCTTGAAAGCTTATTCTTGTTCAGGATTTAGCTTTGATTGTGCTTCCTCAAACACTTTATGACCTTCTTAATATTATACTAATCTTTTTTAGTTTATGATCTATTTTTTTTAATCTCTAACACTCTTTTTATGAAAATTATGTATCCTAAGATTTTTTTAACTTAAAAAATAATTTTACTCATATGATGAATTTAAAAAATAATTTAGTTGAATTTTCTTACTAAATAATTAATTGAAAGATTAGATTATTGGTTTTAACATAAACTATAATTTATTTTCTGCTGATTTGGATTCTTAATATTAGTTCATCTCATGTTTGAATATTTAACCGTAATTATAATTTACCGACCATAAATTTTATTTTCAAAGAGTAAAAAGATCGATGTGACATTCCACTTTTAGATCTTTATGTTTGCAAAATCATTGTTGGTATTGGCTCTTACCAACCTTTTTCTTTCTTTTCTCACACATTATATTCTTAAAAATCTGCTTAGTTGTTATTTAATAATTGGGTATATTTTTTTATAATACATGAAAAATTAATAATAAAAAAATATTATTTGAGTAGGAAAGCAGTTCAAATATAATATATTATCGTGGAGATTTTTTTCTCAATTTCAATGCTTTATGCAGTCTGTTTAGTATTACTTTTATTTTTTCTTGGTATTGAATAATATAGAGTGGTAATATATTACCAATATGGAGGATTCTTCTGAAATTGATTTTATTATACCTTTCTACATATTTCTAATAAGAATTCAATAGACAATGTTGTATTAATTTTAAAATCTTAAATATTAAGTAAATCAACATAGAAGTCATTGTAGTTCAAAAATATAAGTTATTACAACTATGTCCTTTCCTTATGAGTTCTCCGGTTTAATATTTTAAGTCTACTTTGGTCTATCAATATTATATTCGTACTTTTATAATAATATGTGCTCTCCAGTTTTTAAATAGATTTGGACAATATAATACGTTGTCAAATTAAATTACTAATTGGAATTTTTTAAGAAGTATATCCTAAAAGTATAGGATTACTTGGCTAAAAATATGTCTATATCCTGAAAGTAATTATACTAAAAGAAAATCTAATATGCTCCTAATGGTATTAGGTTTACATGCTAACATGTAGTATTATTTATCTATGCCCGAAAATAATTATAATAATAGGATTCCTAAAGGTAATCATGTAGGATTCCTAACGTGTAGTATTATGTCCTAAAACTAATAGGATTGCAAGGCTAATGTCTAGAATTTCGATTATGTCATTTTATTGTGAGTTATTATGCTTAATATTAAAATGTTATTTTTGTAATCCAACATTTTATTCATTCATTGTTTACTTTTTCTATATATATATAATACATAAATTATGTATATATTATACCTTCATCGGCTATTTTTAGTTTAAGCAGTTGAGTGGGCAGCTATTTTGGTTAATTATTCAAAATTAAAATTTAACTTATGCTAAAAGTACCAACTTCAAATTAATCGAGTAATATATAAAGTTTTCCGTATCAAGATAGATCCCACTGCCCGGTGCCGTGTCCCAAATCCAAAACAAAGAAAAACAACGTATCCAGCGAAAATCTGCAGTCTTTCCCTCTGCTTCAAAGTCTTATTAAACACACACGCACACACAGAGAACGCAGCCATCAAAACGTTGCATAGCAGTGCAAGGGGTACTTTGTAAAAATACTTGTTCTTCTTCCAACCGACCAAAAATTGGGCACCAGTAACGCAGTAATAATCGAATAATTCTAAGGGTGTGGTTGACGAATGGATATTGATCCCCGACAATACGAAAACATTGTAAGTTAATTTTCTCTTACTCAGCTAATTTCAGAACAAAGTTGGTGCCTTTTCATGTTATATTATCGGTCAAATTTTTAGTTATTTGATAAACACCATCGTAGACCATTTTGTTCAATCTTTTGAATCTGTAATTTGTTAATAATTGACTTCAACAGTTCTTTTTGATAATTGACTACTTGTATATGTGACATTGTGGTTTTATGCATATATGGGGTTGTTTAGCTTTTTTATTCATATAATTTTTTGCTTATTATGGAAATTAGGGAAACCTTGTTGTCTTTTACTCGTTCCTTAATCATATTTTGGTTTTGGAGGATCAATTTGACCAATTGTTGAAGTCATCTAAGGCATGGGTATTGTGTTTGTTGAAATCAGAGATTGAGTTTATGTAAAAAGAAAACACTAGGTGATTTCTTCCTATATGCCTAAGCTTTGGTGGGCCTGTTACTAAGTAACTATACTGGTGGGAGGTAATAAGTACTTGGTGGAATAGTCGAGGTGCGTGTAAGCGGGTCCAGACACTACCATCATAAAAAAAGATTACACAAAAAGTAAATTACAAGTTGCAACCTTTATCCAATTTCAAAATAATGAGCTACTATTATACTTATAGCGGTAAGCATATATCATAACATTCTGTAAAAAACGTATATCCCTATTGTTTTGTATGACTATTTGAAATTGAGAAGTGAGTAAAGGGAAAGTATAATATGTACCAGTCCACGTGTTTGGTATTATGATGTTTGAGGATGCTAAAAGAGGACAAGATAGACCTAAAACACGAGGTGTTGTCTCAGGAGACCTATAGTCTCTCGTAACCAATGTAGACTTACTTAAGAATAGAATGGGATCGAATGATATATAGACGATATTAGTTAGGATTAAGAATTATTGTTGTTACACTTACATTAGGTCTGGTATTCACTAGGAGTGTTGTTTGTATGTTAGTATTGGGATAAGTGGGAGATTTAAAGAGCTTGTTGGTTTAGAGGACCTCTAGTTCACCCTTAAAGAAAAATGATTAGTATTAGCAATGGAATGTGCTCAATCTGAATGAGGATTGACTGGTTTGGGACATGGCCAACTCCAATTGGTTTGGGATTGAATAATAGTTAGTTGATTGATAAAGTTTTAGTGGGTGTTTGGACATAAGAATTGTAAAATTAGTAGGCGATCACAACACCTTTCGGGTGTGGCATGTGGAGGAGCATCGTGAAGAATTGGGAAGCCTTCAATGGCAACATCACTTACAAGGTGAGAGATGGAAGGAGAATCAGCTTTTGGAATCATAGGGGGGTGTGGAGAGGATACTCTGAGGGTCTCTTTTCCCCACGTCTTCAGAGTTTCAAACTAGAAGGAATTGACGGTTCAACAAATTTGCAAGGACCATGATGGGGGGGAGGGTTAGTATGGGACCTCTCATTTAGAAGGAACATGCAAGACTGGGAGATTGCGGAGCTCCAAGATTTGTTGCCACTGCTATATGGGCAAGACATGCCCCAGTCATCTTGTGATTCTTGGAGATGGGGGTTGCTTGACGATGATTTTTTCATCGTAAAGTCCTTTTACCAGAGTATGTTAGTGACAGAGGAGACTACTTTTCCATACTCCTCGATCTGGATTCTTAAGGCGCCCACGAAGGTGTGCTTTTTTGCATAGCTAGCGGCGAGAGGAGTGATCTTGACTGCTGAAAATCTGCGAAAGAGAAGAATTACACTTGTTAGTTGGCGCTACATGTATAAAAGCTCAGGGGAATAAGTTGATCATCTTTTGTTTCATTGCCCTGTGTCCTGGGGTTTGTGGAGGGAAATCCTGAATCTTTTTGGTGTTCAATGGGTGATGCCAAGCACTGTAAAGGAAATGTTATATAGCTGGGCCGGTTTCCGTAGAAGAAGAAAGCAAAAGGCGTGGAAGCTCGCCCCATTAGCTCTCATGTGGATAGTTTGGGGGGAGAGAAATATGAGAGTTTTTGAGGGGATTGAGTCTCCTTTTTCACATCTTAAGAATAGTATTTTATCTTTGATCGCTTTTTGGTGCACTCATATAGCCCCTACTTGTATAGAAGATTGGGCGTCATTTGTAGAGAATCATGTTATGACGTAAATTCTCTACTTTTTGGTATACTTCTTGTATACGGGAATTTTCTCCTTTTTGATTATACAATTTACCTTATTAAAAATAAATTCCAAAAAAAAAAGTGAAATTTTTTTCAAGTGAAAATGATATTTGAAAATTAGAGTTGTGTTTGGACATGAATATAATTTTGGGTTGTTTTTGAAGTTTCATGAGTGATCTGAGTGAAAATTTTGAAAAACAACTAATTGGAGTTTTTCAAATTTTCGAAAAATTCCAAAATTCATCTTCAAGTGAAAATTGAAACATTTATGGCCAAACACTGATTTCGAAAAAAAGTGATTTTTTTTAAAAAAAAATCGTAAACATTCTTATGTCCAAATGGGCTCTTAAAAAGTTGACTTTAAGATCAATATTAAGAAAATTTTGAAAATAACCTATTGCCGGAGAAGTTTGTTCTTGTTTGTGGACTCTCTTTCATTGTTCTGTCTTGGAAAACTTTCAAAAATTAAAGATGTATGATTTAGATGAATCTTGTAGCATGTCTAACTTTTAGTTTTTGCTGGTGTGCTTCGTCAATAGGCTGTCAATGATGGTGATGTTCACAACATTGTCATGTCATACCTTGAGCATAATTGCTTCACAGACACGTTGGAATCATTTACTGCCTCCACTGGCATGAAGCAGACTGCAAATCATCTGGAGGATATGGTGAAGAGAAAAAGTAAGTGATAGTTTTCATCAGGCTCAGATTGCTTCTTGAAGCTTGTTTATTCTCATTCTTTTCATTGTGTTACAGGTAATGGCATTAACATTTCCGTAAGCCCATATAGTATTGGTTTGCTTCTGAGCATTGATAAAAGTTTTCCTTGATAATTAAACCCCCCTTTTTTTTCCTAATGAGCATTTTTTATTTGAGAAATAGCCTTGTTTGTAATAGCTTGCTTCATTTTGATGCCCATGCTGCTTTTCTGTTGATTTTCCATCCCTACTGTCTTTTGTGCATATCATACTCATTTTGATATGTCGAATGACTGTAAACTTGGGGCGCAAATTTTACTTCATTGTTATTCTCCAATGTTTGACGATTGAATGTGTAACACAATAATTGAAGGTGTTAAAAGGGGATGAGATAGACCTAAAATAACATAGAAGGAAGCTGCCTCAAAAGAACTACAATCTCTAAAGTCCATGCTGGCTTAGCAAAAGAGAGAACTTATTAGAAGAAAAATATCCAAATAGGTAATATTAGCTAGTCGGGAATAAGGTTTGGTCATTGTTGGTACGTATGGTAAGTCTAGTATGTACCAGGTATATTTTCACCTTGGTTAAAGAAGGATGTGTCAATATCAGGATAAGCGCGAGATTTAGAGGATATTTGATTTTAGAGAAGCCCTAATTATGAAATGAGCCCTAATGAGCAGAATGAATGTTTAGAACTCAGATAACCAACCCAACTTGCTTGGGGATTGAGACGTAGTGTTGTTGTATTCACATTCAATGCATAGGAACAGCAGATGGTTTTACCTATTTCAATAAAGTGAGGCAGATTTGAAAATGTTAACAAGATGCTGTTTTATTTCCTTTTTTCCTTTTCCTCTTTATAATTCAGTTTATCCAGTCCGTGGTAAGCATTGGCATGCTGTAAGATGAAGTTGTTTGGATTCTGGCGTTCCACTTATTAATTTTAGTCTTTTAGACGTGTTTGATTGATAGTCCTAACCATAGAGTTATCTCCAGGAATTTATCATTTGGCACTAGAGGGGAATGTACTGAAGGCCATTGAACTTACAGAGCAGCTCGCTCCTGACTTATTGGAAAAAAATAAGGATCTGCATTTTGATCTCTTGAGCCTTCATTTTGTTGGACTCGTCTGCTCAAGAAAATGGTGAGCACGGTAGGCCAATGGCTTCTTTGGAAGAGATGAACTTACATTGTTTAACAATTTTTTTACTATCTTCATGTGGCAGCACAGAAGCTCTGGAATTTGCACAGACGAAGTTGGCTCCTTTTGGAAAGGTGCAGAAATATGTTGAAAAACTTGAAGTACGTTTCTTCCCTAGCGAATCTCTCAGATATTCTCTTATAACTACCTCGAACTTGTCTAACTATTGGAATTTTGTGGCAGGACTTCATGGCTTTATTAGCTTACAATGAGCCAGAAAAGTCACCCATGTTTCATCTATTAAGCTTGGAGTACAGGCAGCAAGTTTCTGATAGTTTGAATAGAGCAATACTTGGTGTGTTTTAACGGGACTTTCTTGGTGTTATGATTTCTTATGACTACTTTCTCTCCTCTCACTCATTTTCTATGTCATGATGCTGGCAGCAAATTCCAACCTCCCCAGCTATTCTGCAGTTGAAAGGTTGATACAGCAGACAACTGTTGTAAGACAATGCTTAAGTCAAGAATCCAGTAAGGTTTGATCTTAGAACTTTATTTCGTGATCTGTTGCTTAGCATTCTGCGGACGGGGAGTATAGAGGAGTGAAAATGAGTGTTAAAAAGCGAAAGTTTTGATATAGCTCAGATGATCCATTCCTGGCGCAACCCCATTCTCTCTCTCTCTCTCTCTCTCTCCCCCCCCCCCCTTTTTTTTTTCCTCTTCTTTAGGTTCATTTGGCTTCTCATTAGTTGGAACCTCCAATTATCTTGGTAGAAATTTGATTTTTTTTTTCTCGTCTCATTACACTTCTCGGTCAGTCTTTGTTCGCCGTGCCTTCTCTTCTGGTTACACCATTTCTTTGTGAATGCCCACTTTGTTCTTGGTCGTGCTACTTCCGCTAAATCATTTTTTTCCACAAGGACTATCTATTTGCTCCAAACTGCTACACTTGAAAATTTAGCAGTTCCAAGATTCCTGATGTCTGATTGAGTTGGTATACTAACTTTTGATGACCGTCATGTATGCAGGAAGGGCATCCACCATTTTCTTTGAAAGACTTTATGAAGAGCTAGGTGAGCCAATTTAGGAACATGTTTCCACTACTCACAGGAGCAATTACTGCATCTTGAATTCCACTGGCAGCTGGATTCGCATTGTCTGCTTTCGGAAAGCAAAAAATGGAATGGCTGATCATGGATTCTGTGACGTTTTTAAGACCTCACGAGTCAGCCTCAGGGCAACTGTGAGACATTAAGTTTTACTGAATACCACGATACCAGTTGTAGCGATTTGTTTATACTTAAAAATGTCATAAACGAATGCGTTAGTCAAATGCTCTGTTTACATGAAAATTCTTATGCACTCGACATTAGAAGAAGATTAGATCTGGGAGAAAATGTTCTAAAAAGATGGTGATGTAAATAATTGACCTGTAAGTGGATTTTCTTAAATTTAAGAAAAAATTAAAAGAAGATAAATAGAGTTTTTCCCCAGCTGGATAGGATATAAGGTTACACACTCTATCATAGAACTTGAGCCAACCAAAACAAGCTGTTTCTAACTCTTGACCATCAAATAATCACAAGAAGATCCACATTGTGGCTAACTGGTGGTTTGCTGTCTCCACGACTTTCCATTTTTTCGTGCTGCTCCTCAAGGTTTCATCTCTTTTCTCTTTTTTGGAGAAGATTTTACTCAACATTATTGAGTTCATTATGCGAATGATTTCTCAATTATTTGAAATTATTTAGTAAAGTTATATTTTATTTGCTTATAACAAAAATCAGTTAATTATTTTTAAAGCGCTCAAACGATCGCTCAACTATTTCCATAGCACTCAAAACTTTCGGTGGCAAAATACATATATAAATTTTTCCATAGAACTCTATAAATTTTTAATGCTTTTTAAATAACATTATTCTTCTCATTTTTACTCTTTATTATGGATTTACGTATAGAATAAATAAATTTTTATTTATGAAGCATAAAAAAAAAAAATCATGCATATATGATGGAACAAAATAATTGAGCAAAGTTTTCAAGCATATATAATATATATTATAAATATTATTTTTTACATGGATACATCCTTTAAAAGCTTTTATCTTCTTTCTCTCTCTATTGTATAAATAAATTTTTGAGTTTTTTGTAAGTTTTGTTGTTATTATCAAGATTATACAAACGAATTATTCTAATTAAAATATTTTATCGTGCTCACTTATTTTATTCATCAATTTCAGTTACTTAAACTCTTATTTTGTAATTAAAATATAAATTTTAATATAATAATTTTAAAAAATTACTTATCGCAATAAGGTACACGCGCAACATGCACATGTTAAAGACTAGTTATATAGCAATATACATAGAAGGGTGAAGGGATTGGGTTAGTTTCAGTAGCATTTCACATATTAGGCCGAATTTTAGCTGCATTAATCCTAAACAATATTTTCTTACGGAAATTACAATCTATATTTATTTTTTTATTTTTTAAATTAGTGAGTAGTTGCGGAAAGGAAAAAAAAAGCAGAAGTTGTTATAAATATATTATATTATGGATGTTCATTTAGTACTCCGTTGTAAATAAGCTTCCTGAAGAAGTTTATTCATATGGGACTCCACCGTAAATATGTTTATCTATTTAGTACCCTATTGGAAATAAGCTTCCTGAAGAAGCTTATCACTTCGGTACCCAGTTATGGATAAACATTACCCCCGGTAGAAGATTATCCATACCGGGTATAATAAGCTTATCCTTTCAGTACCTAGTTATGGATAAACATTACCCCCGGTAGAAGATTATTCATATCGGGTATAATAAGCTTATCCTTTCAGTACTCCGTTATGGATAAACATTGCTCTCAATAGAAGATTATCCATATCTGGTATAGTAGCAGCTTACACGACAGTTTCCTTTCTTCTATAAATAGAAGAGATTTCAGTTCCTTATGTACATCAGTTTGAATTCGAATAATATAACATTTTCTCTCTATACTTGTCTTTACTTTACAGTCTTTATTTTATAACACGTTATCAGCACGAGACTTTGACATCTCGAGCAAATACTTTGAAAGTATTAGAGGTAAGAACTTTCTTTTTCTAAAAAATGTCAAATCTTTCTAAACTTGAATTTGTAGCCCTGGATATATCGGGCAAAAGCTACATGTCTTGGGTGCTTGATGCTGAAATTCATCTTGATGCGATGGATCTGGCAGACACCATCAAGGATAAAAATCATGCATCGAACCAAGACCGTGCCAAAGCAATGATATTCCTACGTCATCACCTTGATGAGGGCCTGAAAATGGAATATCTCACTATTAAAGATCCAGTCATACTGTGAAATAATTTGAAAGATAGATATGACCACCTGAAGATGGTCGTTCTTCCACAGGCACGTTATGATTGGACTCATCTAAGGCTACAAGATTTTAAATCTATCAGTGAGTATAATTCTGCTATGTTCAGAATTATTTCCCAATTGAAATTATGTGGTGATAATATTACTGATCATGATATGTTGGAGAAAATTTTCACCACTTTTCATACCTCGAATATGCTCCTGCAGCAGCAATATCGAGAGATGGAATATTAAAAGTATTCTGAACTTATCTCACATCTTCTTATAGCAGAGCAACATAATGGGCTATTAATGAAAAATCATGAAAGCCGACCTATTAGTTCTTGTCCATTCCCTGAAGTGAATGAGACGAACGTCCACCAAGCCAAACGTGGGAGAGGTCGTGGCCCCAATCGTGGTCATGGCCGTGGTCTGGGAAGAAACCCCAATCATGGTAATAATAATGCACCAAAGAAGCTTCCTCACCACCAGCAGTGGAAAAGGAAGGAACAAAAGCATGAAGCGGTGCAAGCGCCAAATGCATGCTATAGATGTGGAGGAAAAGGGCACTGGTCACATACCTGTCGTACGCCAAAACACCTGGTTGAGCTTTATCAAGCCTCCCTGAAGAAGACAGAGAAGAATGCTGAAGCAAATTTTATTTCTGAAGATAATTTAGACTTCATGCATTTGGATGTAGCTGATTACTTTGCACTCCCAGAAGGAGAAACAAGTCATGTAATCGGTAGTGAATCTGTAGAAATGTAAATATTTTAATTTTTGTTGTTTGTAATAGATAGTATGGCTATGTAATTGTTATACATAAATAAAAGTTATGCTTTGATAATGATGTTTACTATAATATATTTTATTTATGTTATTTTGAAGAATATGGATAACCCTCAAATTATGTTTGGATCAAAGACAAAAATCATGAAGATATTTGTGTTATTGATAGTGGAACAACTCATGCCATATTCAGCGATCAGAAATACTTTTCTTATTTTCATAAGGAAAAAGCAAATGTTTCAATAATTTCTGGTAATATAAGTTTGATTGAAGGCCCTGGAAGAGCCATAATATTTCTGTCTAAGGGAACAAAACTTATTATAGACAATGCATTGTTCTCCTCCAAGTCCCGAAGAAACTTGTTGAGTTTTATAGATATCCGCCGAAATGGGTATCATGTTGAGACAATAGATGAAATGAACAGGGAATATCTTTGTATTACAAAGAATATTTCTGGCCAGAAATGCATTGTAGAAAAGTTACCAACTTTATCTTCTGGCTTATACTATTCAAAAATTAGTACAATTGAAGCACACTCTATCGTAAACCAGAAGTTTACGGATTCAAATACTTTTGTGCTTTGGCATGGCTGTTTGGGCCATCCCGGATCAATAATGATGAGACGAATTACTGAAAATTCGAGTGGGCATCCATTAAAGATCTTGAAGATTCTTACAAATGACGAATTTTCTTATGATGCTTGTTATCAAGGAAAAATGATCACTAGACCATCACCAATGAAGGTTGGTATTGAATCCCCTGCCTTTTTAGAGCGTATACATGGGGATATATGTGGACCTATTCACCCACCAAGTGGATTGTTTAGATATTTTATGGTCCTAATAGATGCATCTTCAAGATGGTCTCATGTGTGCCTACTATCATCTCGCAACCTGGCGTTTGCAAAGCTATTAGCCCAAATAATTCGATTAAGGGCACAATTCCCAGATTATCCTATAAAGGCTATTCGCCTTGATAATGCTGGAGAATTCTCATCTCAAGCTTTTGATGATTATTGTCTATCCGTTGGGATAAAAGTTGAACATCCTGTAGCTTATGTTCATACTCAAAATGTCCTTGCAGAGTCATTTATTAAACGCCTGCAATTGATAGCAAGACCACTACTTATGAAAACAAAATTGCCCACTACTGCTTGGGGCCATGCTATCTTGCATGAAGCATCACTTATCCGTCTCAGACCGACACATTATAATAAATATTCTCCGTCACAATTAGTTTTTGGTCATGAACCAAATATTACCCATCTACGAATTTTCGGATGTGCTGTATATGTGCCAGTAGCACCACCACAACGTAGTAAGATGGGACCACAAAGAAGGATAGGAATATATGTTGGGTTTGAATCACCCTCTATTATTCGCTATCTTGAACCATTGACAGGAGATTTATTTACTGCTCGATTTGCAGATTGTCGGTTTGATGAAACAAATTTTCCACAATTAGAGGGAGAGAAAAAGGAAATCAAAAGAGAAATTGTGTGGAAAATTTCATCATTATCTCACTTTGATCCCCGTAACCCTATATGTAATCAGGAGGTCCAGAAGATCATCCATTTACAGAATATAGCAAATCAAATGCCAAACCCATTTACTGATTTGAAAAGAATAACTAAGTCACATATCCCAGCAGAGAATGTGCCTATCCGAATTGATGTCCCAGTAGAACCATCTACTAGCATGAGAGCTAGTGAACCTAAAGCACGCCTGAAGCGAGGTAGGCCTTTGGGTTCTAAGGATCGAAATCCTCGAAAAAGAAAATCGACAAATGATCAAAACGATACTATGAAGGGATCTCCTGAAGAGACCCAAAATCTGATTAGTTTTGATATTCCTGAAGAAATCAATGAACTCGAAGCTCATGTGAGTGAGGAACTTCTAATAAGTTCGATCGGTGATGGGATTAATTTAAATCGATCTGAAATAGTGGTGGATAATATTTTTGCATATAATGTTGCACTTAATATTATGCAAGATAGTGAGGATCTTGAACCTCTATCTGTCGAAGAATGTCGACAAAGATCTGATTGGCCAAAATGGCAAGAGGCAATTCAATCGGAATTGAAGTCACTTTCTAAAAGAGAGGTCTTTGGACCAGTAGTCCAAACACCTGCTGGTATAAAACCAGTTGGTCATAAATGGATTTTTGTGCAAAAAAAGAATGATAAAAATGAAGTTGAAAGATACAAAGCTCGCCTTGTTGCACAAGGATTCTCACAACGACCCGGAGTCGATTTTGATGAAACATATTCACCTGTTATGGATGCTATAACATTTCGATATCTCATCAGTTTAGCACTACATGAAAAGCTTGAAATACATCTAATATATGTAGTTACAGCTTATCTGTATGGTTCACTTGATAATGAAATTTATATGAAAATCCCTGAAGGATTTAAAATGCCTGAAGCAAAATATCAGGAAATGTATTCAATCAGATTACAAAGATCTTTGTACGGTTTAAAGCAATCTGGGCGCATGTGGTATAATCGCCTTAGTGAATATTTGCTGAAAGAAGGTTACATAAATGATGTTATTTGTCCATGTATTTTTATAAAGAAAATGACATCAGAATTTGTTATACTTGTTGTTTATGTTGATGACATAAATCTTGTTGGAACTCCAGAAGAGCTCCAAAAGGCAATTGAATATCTTAAGAAAGAATTTGAGATGAAAGATCTTGGAAAGACAAAACTTTGTCTTGGTCTGCAAATTGAACATTTAGTATAAGGGATCTTTATCCATTAATCTGCCTAAATAGAAAGGGTCTTAAAACGCTTTTACATGGACAAAGCGCACCCATTGAGTACACCAATGGTTGTTCGATCACTTGAAGTGAATAAGGATTTGTTCCGACCTCCAGAAGAGGACGAGGAACTTCTTGGTCCCGAAGTACCCTATCTCAGTGCAATTGGTGCACTAATGTATCTTGCTAATGCTACAAGGCCTGACATAGCATTTTTTGTTAATTTACTAGCAAGATATAGTTCTTCTCCTACACGGAGACATTGGAACGGGATTAAGCATATATTGCGATATTTAAAGGGAACTCTTGATATGGGTTTGTTTTATGCTAACAAAGATAGTGCAGACCTTGTTGGTTATGCAGATGCAGGTTATTTATCTGATCTCCATAAAACTCGATCTCAAACCGGCTACGTATTTACATATGGAGGTACTGTCATATCATGGCGCTCCACAAAGCAATCTATTGTTGCTACTTATTTAAATCACGCTGAGATAATATATATTCATGAAGCAAGTAGGGAATATGTATGGTTGAGATCAATAATTCATTTTATTCGAGAAAAATGTGGTTTGGAATGTGAGAAAAGACCCACAATTGTATACGAAGACAATGTTGCATGCATAGCCCAATTAAAGGGAGAATTTATAAAAGGAGATAGAACGAAGCACATTTCACCAAAATTATTCTACACATACGATCTTCAGAAAATTGGTGACATTGATGTGCAACAAGTCTGTTCAAGTGATAATCCAGCAGATTTATTCACTAAATCTTTGTCAACTTCAACTTTTGAGAAGATGGTATACAAGATTGGAATGCGGAGACTCAAATATTTGAAACAAGGTTTTCATCAGGGGAGTAAAATACGCGATGCACTCTTTTTCCCTTACTAAGGTTTTTTCCCATGGGGTTTTCCTTATAAGGTTTTTAATGAGGCACCTAGCAATGCGTCTTACTAAATATGTGTACTCTTTTTCCTTCACTGGAATTTTTTCCCACGTGGTTTTTCCTAGTAAGGTTTTAATGAGACACATTATCTTTTAATGAACATCCAAGGAGGAATGTTATAAATATATTATATTACGGATGTTCATTTAGTACTCCGTTGTAAATAAGCTTCCTGAAGAAGCTTATCCATATGGGACTCCACCGTAAATATGTTTATCTATTTAGTACTCTATTGGAAATAAGCTTCCTGAATAAGCTTATCACTTTGGTACCCAGTTATGGATAAACATTACCCCCGGTAGAAGATTATCCATACCGGGTATAATAAGCTTATCCTTTCAGTACCCAGTTATGGATAAACATTACCCCGGTAGAAGATTATCAATATCAGGTATAATAAACTTATCCTTTCAGTACTCCATTATGGATAAACATTGCTCTCAGTAGAAGATTATCCATATCTGGTATAGTAGCAGCTTACACAACATCTTCCTTTCTTCTTTAAATAGAAGAGATTTCAGTTCCTTATGTACATCAGTTTGAATTCGAATAATATAACATTTTCTCTCTATACTTGTCTTTACTTTACAGTCTTTATTTTATAACACGTTATCAGCACGAGACTCTGACATCTCGAGCAAATACTTTGAAAGTATTAGAGGTAAGAACTTTCTTTTCCTAAATAATGTCAAATCTTTATAAACTTGAATTTGTAGCCCTGGATATATCGGGCAAAAGCTACATGTCTTGGGTGCTTGATGCTGAAATTCATCTTGATGTGATGGGTCTGGCAGACACCATCAAGGATAAAAATCAGGCATCAAACCAAGACCGTGCCAAAGCAATGATATTCCTACGCCATCACCTTGATGAGGGCCTGAAAATGGAATATCTCACTATTAAAGATCCAGTCATACTGTGGAATAATTTGAAAGATAGATATGACCACCTGAAGATGGTCGTTCTTCCACAGGCACGTTATGATTGGACTCATCTAAGGCTACAAGATTTTAAATCCATCAGTGAGTTTTATTCTGCTATGTTCAGAATTATTTCCCTATTGAAATTATGTGGTGATAATATTACTGATCATGATATGTTGGAGAAAACTTTCACCCCTTTTCATGCCTCGAATATGCTCCTGCAGCAGCAATATCGAGAGATGAGATTTAAAAAGTATTTTGAACTTATCTCACATCTTCTTATAGCAGAGCAACATAATGGGCTATTAATGAAAAATTATGAAAGTCGACCTATTGGTTCTTGTCCATTCCCTGAAGTGAATGAGACGAACTTCCACCAAGCTAAACGTGGAAGAGGTCGTGGCCCCAATCGTGGTCATGGCCGTGGTCGGGGAAGAAACCCCAATCATGGTAATAATAATGAACCAAAGAAGCCTCCTCACCACCAGCACTGGAAAAGGAAGGAACAAAACCATGAAGCGGTGCAAGCGCCAAATGCAGGAAATACATGCTATAGATATGGAGGAAAAGGGCACTGGTCACGTACCTGTCGTACGCCAAAGCACCTGGTTGAGCTTTATCAAGCCTCCCTGAAGAAGATAGAGAAAAATGCTGAAGCAAATTTTATTTCTGAAGATAATTTAGACTTCATGCATTTGGATGTAGCTGATTACTTTGCACTCCCAGAAGGAGAAACAAGTCATGTAATCGGTAGTGAATCTGTAGAAATGTAAATATTTTAATTTTTGTTGTTTGTAATAGATAGTATGGTTATGTAATTGTTGTACATAAATAAAAGTTATGCTTTGATAATGATGTTTACTATAATATATTTTATTTATGTTATTTTGAAGAATATGGATAACCCTCAAATTATGTTTGGATCAAAGACAAATCATGAAGATATTTGTGTTATTGATAGTGGAACAACTCATGCCATATTCAGCGATCAAAAATACTTTTCTTATTTGCATAAGGAAAAAGCAAATGTTTCAACAATTTTTGGTAATATAAGTTTGATTGAAGGCTCTGGAAGAGCCATAATATTTCTGTCTAAGGGAACAAAACTTATTATAGACAATGCATTGTTCTCCTCCAAGTCCCGAAGAAACTTGTTGAGTTTTATAGATATCCGCCGAAATGGGTATCATGTTGAGACAATAGATGAAATGAACAGGGAATATCTTTGTATTACAAAGAATATTTCTGGCCAGAAATGCATTGTAGAAAAGTTACCAACTTTATCTTCTGGCTTATACTATTCAAAAATTAGTACAATTGAAGCACACTCTATCATAAACCAGAAGTTTACGGATTCTAATACTTTTGTGCTTTGGCATGGCCGTTTGAGCCATCCCGGATCAATAATGATGAGACGAATTACTGAAAATTCGAGTGGGCATCCATTAAAGATCTTGAAGATTCTTACAAATGACGAATTTTCTTGTGATGCTTGTTATCAAGGAAAAATGATCACTAGACTATCACCAATGAAGGTTGATATTGAATCCCCTGCCTTTTTAGAGAGTATACATGGGGATATATGTGGACCTATTCACCCACCAAGTGGATTGTTTAGATATTTTATGGTGCTAATAGATGCATCTAAAGATGGTCTCATGTGTGCCTACTATCATCTCGCAACCTGGCATTTGCAAAGCTATTAGCCCAAATGGTGGCCCATGCAAGTCACAATTCCCAGATTATCCTATAAAGGCTATTCCCCTTGATAATGCTGGAGAATTCTCGTTTCAAGCTTTTGATAATTATTGTCTATCCGTTGGGATAAAAGTTGAACAACCTGTAGCTTATGTTCATACTCAAAATGGCCTTGCAGAGTCATTTATTAAATGTCTACAATTGATAGCATGACCACTACTTATGAAAACAAAATTGCCCACTACTGCTTGAGGCCATGCTATCTTGCATGCAGCATCACTTATCTGTCTCAGACCGACACATTATAATAAATATTCTCCGTCACAATTAATTTTTGGTCATGAACCAAATATTACCCATCTACGAATTTTTGGATGTGCTGTATATATGCCAGTAGCACCACCACAACGTAGTAAGATGGGACCACAAAGAAGGATAGGAATATATGTTGGGTTTGAATCACCCTCTATTATTCACTATCTTGAACCATTGACAGGAGATTTATTTACTGCTCGATTTGCAGATTGTCGGTTTGATGAAACAAATTTTTCACAATTAGGGGGAGAGAAAAAGGAAATCAAAAGAGAAATTGTGTGGAAAATTTCATCATTATCTCACTTTGATCCCCGTAACCCTATATGTAATCAGGAGGTCCAGAAGATCATCCATTTACAGAATATAGCAAATCAAATGCTAGACGCATTTACTGATTTGAAAAGGATAACTAAGTCACATATCCCAGCTGAGAATGTGCCTATCCGAATTGATGTCCCAGTAGAACCATCTACTAGCATGAGAGCTAGTGAACCTAAAGCACGCCTGAAGCGTGGTAGGCCTTTGGGTTCTAAGGATCGAAATCCTCGAAAAAGAAAATCGACAAATGATCAAAACGATACTATGAAGGGATCTCCTGAAGAGACCCAAAATCTGATTAGTTTTGATATTCCTGAAGAAATCAATGAACTCGAAGCTCATGTGAGTGAGGAACTATTAATAAGTTCGATCGGTGATGGGATTAACTTAAATCGATCTGAAATAGTGGTGGATAATATTTTTGCATATAATGTTGCACTTAATATTATGCAAGATAGTGAGGATCTTGAACCTCGATCTGTCGAAGAATGTCGACAAAGATCTGATTGGCCAAAATGGCAAGAGGCAATTCAATCGGAATTGAAGTCACTTGCTAAAAGAGAGGTCTTTGGACCAGTAGTCCAAACACTTGCTGGTATAAAACCAGTTGGTCATAAATGGGTTTTTGTGCGAAAAAGGAATGATAAAAATAAAGTTGAAAGATACAAAGCTCGCCTTGTTGCACAAGGATTCTCACAACGACCCGGAGTCGATTTTGATGAAACATATTCACCTGTTATGGATACCATAACATTTCGATATCTCATCAATTTAGCACTACATGAAAAGCTTGAAATACATCTAATAGATGTAGTTACAGCTTATCTGTACGGTTCACTTGATAATGAAATTTATCCCTGAAGGATTTCAAAAGCTTGAAGCAAAATATCAGGAAATGTATTCAATCAGATTACAAAGATCTTTGTACGGTTTAAAGCAATCTGGGCGCATGTGGTATAATCGCCTTAGTGAATATTTGCTGAAAGAAGGTTACATAAATGATGTTATTTGTCCATGTATTTTTATAAAGAAAATGACATCAGAATTTGTTATACTTGTTGTTTATGTTGATGACATAAATCTTGTTGGAACTCCAGAAGAGCTCCAAAAGGCAATTGAATATCTTAAGAAAAAATTTGAGATGAAAGATCTTGGAAAGACAAAACTTTGTCTTGGTCTGCAAATTGAACATTTAGTAGACATGATCTTTATCCATCAATCTGCCTATACAGAAAGGGTCTTAAAACGCTTTTACATGGACAAAGCGCACCCATTGAGTACACCAATGGTTGTTCGATCACTTGAAGTGAATAAGGATTTGTTCCAACCTCCAGAAGAGGACGAGGAATTCCTTGGTCCCGAAGTACCCTATCTCAGTACAATTGGTGCACTAATGTATCTTGCTAATGCTACAAGGCTTGACATAGCATTTTCTGTTAATTTACTAGCAAGATATAGTTCTTCTCCTACACGGAGACATTGGAACGGGATTAAGCATATATTGCGATATTTAAAGGGAACTCTATGGGTTTGTTTTATGCTAACAAAGATAGTGCAGACCTTGTTGGTTATGCAAATGCCGGTTATTTATCTGATCCCCATAAAGCTCGATCTCAAACCGGCTACGTATTTACATATGGAGGTACTGTCATATCATGGCGCTCCACAAAGCAATCTATTGTTGCTACTTCTTCAAATCACGCTGAGATAATAGCTATTCATGAAGCAAGTAGGGAATGCGTATGGTTGAGATCAATAATTCATTTTATTCAAGAAAAATGTGGTTTGGAATGTGAGAAAAGACCCACAATTTTATACGAAGACAATGCTGCATGCATAGCCCAATTGAAGGAAGGATTTATAAAAGGAGATAGAACGAAGCACATTTCATCAAAATTATTCTACACACACGATCTTCAGAAAAGTGGTGACATTGATGTGCAACAAATCCGTTTAAGTGATAATCCAGCAGATTTATTCACTAAATCTTTGCCAACTTCAACTTTTGAGAAGATGGTATACAAGATTGGAATGCGGAGACTCAAATATTTGAAACAAGGTTTTCATCAGGGGGAGTAAAATATGCGATGCACTCCTTTTCCCTTACTAAGGTTTTTTCCCATGGGGTTTTCCTTATAAGGTTTTTAATGAGGCACCTAGCAATGCGTCTTACTAAATATGTGTACTCTTTTTCCTTCACTGGGATTTTTTCCCACGTGGTTTTTCCTAGTAAGGTTTTAATGAGACACATTATCTTTTAATGAATTTCCAAGGGGGAGTGTTATAAATATATTATATTATGGATGTTCATTTAGTACTCCGTTGTAAATAAGCTTCCTGAAGAAGCTTATCCATATGGGACTCCACCGTAAATATTTTTATCTATTTAGTACTCTATTGAAATAAGCTTTCTGAAGAAGCTTATCACTTCAGTACCCAGTTATGGATAAACATTACTCCCGATAGAATATTATCCATACCGGGTATAATAAGCTTATCCTTTCAGTACCCAGTTATGAATAAACATTATCTCCGATAGAAGATTATCCATATCGGGTATAATAAGCTTATCCTTTCAATACTCCGTTATGGATAAACATTACTCTCAGTAGAAGATTATCCATATCTGGTATAATAGTAGCTTACACAACAACTTTTTTTCTTCTATAAATAGAAGAGATTTCACTTACTTATGTACATCATTTTGAATTCGAATAATATAACATTTTTCTCTATCCTTGTCTTTACTTTACGGTTTTATTTTATAACATAAGTCACCAAAATAAAAAGCGGAAGTTAATCCTCTTTCTTCCATCCTCTAAATTCTGGCGCCCAACCCATTTTACCACTACTATGGCGTCTATGCTCTCTCACTCTTCTTCTTCTTCCTTTCTGAACCGTAACTTTACCACTGATTTATCGCTCTCCTTTTCTGCTACCTTCTCCCCTCCTTTGCCACAATTCCAAAAAAGGTACCACTTTTAGCTTTATCTTCGAATATTCCACATTTGATAATTTTGATTTTAAAAAAAAGTGTAATATAAATGTTGCTTATTTAAAAGACTAAGACTTGGGCAGTGTAATCTTTTTCTTTCGTTTGTACTAAGTTAACAATTTATGCTTCAATTCTGTTAACATATGAGAATAATTTTACAGCTTTTATCTTTTGTAAAATTTAAGGATTTGCAGCTTTTGTATTCTTGGTGTAAGCGTGTAACTTCAAGCTGAATCATGATGTAAATAATACCTTTGAGAATTTTTAGAATTCCCTCCATATTTAAAAGGAAGCTTTAGTTCTTTTTTTACTGTACATATTAGCACCTTCTTTGTGCAACTGAATGAAATACTTGTCAAAAAAATAAAATTATGCTGAGATATGAATATTCTGTTTGACTATTGGCGATTATGGATTGACCATTTCATTGATTTGGTTGTTTCTGTCATTTGTTTTGGTTAGCTTGTGTTCTGATACTTTATTGTACATTTTTTTTGTGTTCTTGTTGGCTGTTGCTATAATGTATAATGGTCCTTTTTCTACAGTGCTTCTCGAAAATGGAACAGTAATGAAAATTATAGAAGCTATACTGTAAAGTGTGCACTTGCAAAAGCCAGAACACCTCCTTCGCCCACTTCTGATGCATTCATAAGAGAACCCCACAAATATTTCGATGAGGTGGTTATCACAGTTCGTGCTGGAGATGGAGGGCATGGTGCCGTTCTTAGTATGCCCAACATTAAGGCTCCATCTAAGTCACAAGGAAAATTTGACAGAGAAAAGACTAAGAGGAAACCCTCTTATAAAAGGGACTTTGATGGCTCATTAATCCTTCCAATGGGGGGACATGGTGGCGACGTTGTCATTTATGCAGATGAGGGCAAAGATACACTGTTAGAGTTTCATAACAAGAGCAAGCACAAGGCGAAGCGTGGGGGAAATGTTGATGCCATGGGTGTGTTAACATCTTACTTGCAAAACGGACTTGCTGCCCCAACATTGCGAATTCCTGTTCCACTAGGTTTGTTCTCTCTCTGGTTCTCTAGTGTAATGGCTCTAGCTTGCATGGGAAACTCCAGCGACAATTAAACTTATGGATGGTTACCCTGAGATTATGCGCCGGGATCTTCTGTTTTCTCTACTTAGACACAACATTTGAAGCTGTTTAAGAATGGTGATTTTTGTATTTTGAAAGGCATATAGCAGTGTGATGCCAACTGTTTTCATCTCATGCTTTTCCATATCTGCCAGGTACTGTTGTCAAACATAAAAGAGGAAAGTTTTTGGCAGATCTAGCTAATCCAGGTGATGAAGTTCTTGTTGCAAGGGGAGGACAAGGAGGGGTGAGAAATCATTGGGTCTTAAATATAATTACCATGCTTGGAATTTCATGCTTCTACCTATCTTTTTAAGTAGTCAGTATCTTACTTCTACACTGTCCGCAACCAAATATAGGAAAAAGAAAAAAAAAAGAAAAGAAAAAAGGAGCGAATTATTTCACTTTTTCTCGGATGTGCTCTTTGGTGCTTCAAGTATTTCATTGCGAGTAATAGATACTGTATCACTTATTTGGAACCGCATGCCTGATCTTTAATTCTGTACTACGTGATTGTGGCAGATTAGCTTGTTGGAAGTTCCAGAGCACAAAAAGAAACAAATGACGACTTTAACCACAAATATGATGAGAGATGACAGCGATAAGGTTTGTATAAGCCTAATCTTTAAGAGACATCTGAATTTGATATAATCCTTTCTTCGTGTCTGAACCTTATGATGCATGATGAGGAGCTTAGGGAAAATTAATTTGATGAACTCAGCTGATACTAGCTTTCTAGTGTTAGTTTCATGTAATCCGCTAGGGGAATCCTGTAGACTGTCATGCTATATGCTATGCTGCTGCTACTGGCAGCTTACTGCACTTAGTGTCAGTTTTGCTCGCAAAAGGTCTCCTTTCAAGTGACTGTATCTGGATGAGCTAACATGTTAAACTTGCTTGGTGAACAGAAAGAAGTGGGCTGAGAACCCAGTATGGATCTTGGTAGTAGTTTTTGTACTTAATACGCTTTAGCTTTCTTAAGCAAATAGCAGCCTTCCTGCATGTTCGCAGTTGGCATGTATTGATTTGTCTCACTTTCTCGCAGGTTTTAGCTATTGGCCAGCCTGGAGAGGAAGTTAGCCTGCAGTTGATACTGAGAGTTGTTGCTGATGTGGGTCTTGTTGTGAGTATCATTATTAAAATTGAAACTTTTTGTGATTTGCAGATATGTGCATAAGCTTTATTAGCATTCTGATATCCTTGATTCACTTGACATGTACTAATATATGCTGATATACTCTGATGCAGATTCAAATTGATATTTCATTTCAACCATTTGCACATTTAGCTAGGTCGTTTAGTCAATTAGTCTGCAAAATCGTTCTTCACATTGTAAAATGAAATTATGTACCTTCTGAATGTTGTATGGCAGAATTTGAACTGTTGTCAATCAAATTTGGCTTCTTTGTTGTAAGGAAGGGATTTTATGTTTGTGGCATATCTTTTAGAAACTTTTAAATACTTATTGAGAGCACCTAAGGTTGTAGCCCAGCTATCGATGAAGTGGAATGAAAACTATAAAAGGCCATGGTTCAAATCCCAGCACAGGTAGAAAATGCTAAATGATATCCGGTACCTATTCTGGTGGGAGGTAGCAGGTACCCAACGGCATAGTCGAGGTCCCGCAAGTTAGCTCGGACACCCATCACTATCGAAAAGAAATCTTGAGATAAAAAGAGAGTAATTCTAGAACCTTTATCCCCTTTAATCAATTTAAGCATCGTTATTGCTATTTGTGAACCTATATTCATGGATAGTGAAATGATTTCTGAAACGGAGGCTATAAGAAAAACACCCATTTTGCGTTTTAGCTCTTACCCGTTTGACCTTCTTCATTTCTTCAATACACGTGTCTGTTTTACTTAAGTGCGAGGATGGCATGATGCTAGTTTTTTCGGCGTCTTTTTAGCTTTTAGATCCCCAACAACATGTAATATGTGGATTATGAAAGAAAGCCTTGGCGCAATGGTAAAAGTTGCCGCCGTATGACCGGGAGATCATGGGTTCAAGCGGTAGAAACAGCCTCTTGCAGAAATGCAAAGCAAGGCTGCATTCACAAGACCCAATGTGGTCTGGCTCTTTCCTAGATTAGTGCATAGCGGGAGCTTAGTGTACCGAGCTACCCTTTTATGTAATATGTGGATTATAATGATCGATCGTAGAATTTGTCTGTAGTGATAGATCTAGATGCTATAACCTGATTAGTTCATCACATTAAATGATCACGTACAGATGCAATTCTGTTTATTATTCTTCAGTTATCTTTAGGCTCTTTTAGTTTTATTTTGAGAATGGTAAAATTTTATAACATAAGCACACAGTTTGTTCCAAAATACACGCAAATCAGTTCCTTTAAATCATTGTAGGAAGCTGAGAAAGTCTAACATCCTATTAACATCATCTAGTCTACACCAAAAAGCCAAAAAGATATACATCTATATTTCAATGTATGTATACTTTCATATTTGCTTTCATAACATCGTTGATTCCTTTCCTTCCAAATCTCCCACCATGTGCAAGAAGGAATGGTCTCCCAGATTCTTCTTTCTCCTTCCGATGCCCTTCTTTGACTTTGCTCTTTCAATTTTCCTCAGGGACTTCCAAATGCTGGAAAATCGACCCTATTGGCTGCCATTACACATGCAAAGCCCGATATTGCTGATTATCCATTCACAACGTTGATGCCAAACCTTGGACGTCTTGATGGCGACCCAAGTTTAGGGGCAGACAAATATTCATCTGAAGCAACTCTAGCGGACCTGCCTGGTCTCATAGAAGGTGCACATTTGGGGAAGGTACTTGTACCATATTCAGTAGTCACTTTAATAATTTGAGGTCTCAAACCTTGTGGTTTTCTCTTTTACTTATTTTGCTCTCAAAAATGAAATTTAGCTATGCATGTTGTCCTAATTATCTTTCAGGGTCTAGGGCGTAATTTCTTGAGGCACTTGAGGAGAACAAGATTATTGGTCCATGTTGTTGATGCAGCTTCAGAGGACCCAGTCAGCGATTACAGAACTGTGAAGGAAGTAAGTCTAACTCCGATCACTGAACATATTTTTTTGCTCGAGATAGTTATATTATAACACCTTAATTGCTTCTTAACAGAAGAAATGAGTCTGGAATCACACAGTTGTAAGGTTCATCTTCATTGACCCGGTTTGGTCTGACAAGAAAATAATAACTTTTAAGGATCTCTTAATTTGACGGCTAAAGCAACTCTTGATTACTATTGTAGTATCATGGCTTATGAAGATCATAGGTGGGACGATTGAAAGATCAACTTACCTAATGCACAACTTTTTCGTACTTATTTCCTTAGAATTATTTCACCATGCAAGTTCCTTCATCTTCATTTTTGGATTGCAACATGATTTTTGTTAATCATTTTGGATTGGTTATGCGCTAAGGTGGACAAGGAATAAAGTCTGTGGAAATTACGTGTTACATGAATTCATATGTCCATCTTGGTATTGGTTACCGAGCTGCTATTTTATCTGTTTTTCCAACTAAGAAACATTTTACATTGCACGTGTAATAACCTTTTTCTTTGTTAAATTCCCTTTTTTACAGACAGATGCATATTAGCCTTACAAACGAGAAACATGATCCATGTGATGTGTTTGTTTTACTGGGTAATATTTAATGCCTCATCATAGAGAGATCCAATTTTTATGTTCTCTAACTCATGTCATTTCATTAATGTCTTGCCTAATTGCTTTGGGCTTAGCACTTGAGTAGTTTTAACCTTGGTCTGTTTACAACACCATAAGTTGCTTGTATCACGTGATCATTTTGTACTTTGCCTAGTTGTTATAGTATAATTTTGCTGGAGAATAAGTTGTTTCAAAGCTACTTCTGCTGTAGCAAACATTGCTTACTATGCTAATCCAGTCTCTCTGTTTTATGGTTAACACTCCAAATGCCGGAGGTTTTTTTTTTGGAGGGGGGTGGTTCACCTTTCTGAATTAGTCGTCTGACCTATCTATACCCTGGTGTCTTCTTTCTTTAACATTCTGCTGAGGAAAATGACCTCTGATTTTGCAGGAACTGCGCATGTACAATCCTGAGTACCTTGACAGACCGTACCTTGTGGTGCTAAACAAGATTGACAAACCTGAGGTATGCGGCTCTTATCATCTCTGTTCTGCTAATCTGCTGTCAGGTTCCTTCTGAACAACTTGCTTTTTCACCTGCAAAAATGTTGTATCTTAATATGCATCTAGTTGAGGATCATCAAGTTGGTTACATATGAAGGATATGATTATGCTTTGACAGGCAGTAGACAGGCTTCCTACCTTGACTGAAGAAATATGGAGAATTGGGTGTGAAAGAATATCTTCCGAGCCCGACGCAAGCTCTGGAACTGTGGCTGAATCCTTTTCTGTTGACGGGAGCCAAAACAGTGAGATTTCTTCTGGGTTATCTGCTAAGGATCAGAAGGTTAAAGAACTTGAAGAGTATCCACGCCCTCTTGCTGTTGTGGGTGTTAGTGTACTGTAAGTTACTCTATTATCTCTCCTCTTCCAGGTTTACCGTACTCGATGACCTCAATGTTACAGTATTTCTATACAGCAGGCTTTCCTTGAGTAACAAATTATTTCAGTCAACTTCTATGCTGCATCTGTGAATTGCAATAGGTGGTATTGTTTCTCGTGATGTATGTTAAGCTGTTTTTAAGCGCCTTTTAGTCAGTAGGGGTTTTCAGAAATTCAAGCCTCAAAGATCATACATGCTCAGTATGATTTTTAGGCGGTGTGACTGGTGTCTTTTCTACTTGAGTTTTAACTTTAAAGGAAAGTTCGTAGAGAACTCACCTAAACCCGTCCACCAAATTTTGAGGTTTTCCTGTTTAAATGTATGAAGTAGTCTTTACAAACATATCCTAGTAAGAATTGTCTTTTCTGTTGATAAAGATCCTTGTAAAGAGTCCATATGATAACTTTAGTTTTCCTGTTTATTTTTACGAAGTAGTTTTTCTTACTAAGAGTTAAAATCTAGCATAGCAACCCGTTTGGAAACTGTTAAAGCTATTCTCAAAGTCCCTCATGTTTTTCCTTGAAATTTTATGAGAAAATACGTATTAGGAATATTACATCTAGAAACACAGATTTGTGCTGCTTATTTCTGGTGTTTCTTCTTAACACAGAGAAATATGTTTTTGATATGCCCTGTGGCTTTTCTCAATCCTGGTTGAGACGTGAATAAATGGTCTTCATGTTGCTAATTGAAAGATATTCTTTTTAGTTTTTACATTTGCAAAGGAAGAAAAAGAATTTCTGCAGTTCCTTAAAAGAGCTTGGTAGCTCAGTTGTCAAAGCTAGTAACACATAAAGAATTCATGGAGTAATGGTAAAGCTTTCGCTTCTTTCCTATTACTTATAAACCCCTTGCATAATATATAACTAGGAAGTGTATGAATCTTATATGCCTTACTATTAAACCCCTGGAATAAGGCGTAACTAGAAATTTAGACATGCGTGTGTGACTTTTGGCCGGTAAAATAAGTTTCTTCCTCCAAATTATTTGTCAGGCACTTAATTCCAAGATGTATCTGATGTTGCTGTCATAGGATATGTATTTAGGAAGACACTAATATGTCCCTCCAGTTTGAAACTTTAAATATCCCTACATACCTTTCTATGTTTAAGAGAAGTCTTGATTGTCCAAATATTATGTCAGGTTCATTATTTCCATTTATATGGTTGATGCTGTTATATATGTAATTATGTCATGTCACAACCAAGATTTCAGGAATTAAGCTACTCCATAACACAGAAGAAAAAGAAGGAAAAAGGAAAAAAAGACACTTCATTGTTACTTATATTTTATTTTGTGCTCATCACATGTACTTTGCATATTTTATGGATCCCATATTTGATAAATAAATTATGTTATTCTCCAAGATATAAGAACGGCGCTGGTTTCAGCCAAACCTCTTCAGCCTATATATAGTTATATGTTACTTTGGGTGGCAAATGGTGAAAGTTCTCTTATGTCGTTGCTTGTAGAAAAGGGATTAAAGTCAATGAGATGTTGAAGGAGATACGGACGGCGCTTCGCAAATCCCTATGATGCAGCCTTTGCTACTGTCAAAATATTTTGTCAGCATTGATGAAGTTTTAAACCGTTAAAATGATTGGCTGCCTTGACATATCATATGCTGTTGTTGCCTGGGATTTGGATGCATTAAGGACTATAGAGGCAAAGTTTGTCAGCCTACTCTTCAAGTTATCAAAGATTATATTACTTTACGTCCATACTGCAGTCTTTGGGATCTGTACCTCGGCCATCTCATGCTGGAAATTAGCGGTTCTGTGTGTGTGAATATTCTTGAGATCCACCTTGATCCTTGCCGCTCATTTGTTCAGTTTAATATTCAAACACCTCCAGCTCCTTAGGCAAGAAGTTGTCTGCTATGATATTTTTTCTCTAGTGTATTAAACAAAAGAAGGTACGTAAAATAAACGCATAGTTTGTGTTTTATATTCTCTCGCTACTAATGAAAGTGTATGTATGCATCTTTCATATTGTAAAATTAGGCGTATGAAAAGCCTCAAATTCAGGGAAAATTTTTGCATGATGTCACCTATTTTATATGCAAGAACATAACACATTACGTCTCAACTATTTAGTTTGGTCTCAGTTAATTGATGCCAAACTTTGTTTGGGATTGAAGCGTAAATGATCAGGACATGATGTGGTAAATTTCATTTTCTTTTCTCAAAAAGGAGAAAAGAAACTTATTTTATAGCTTGTGCTGTCGTGGGCATGACGCGTTAAACTTTTTATTATATTTAAATGACGCGTTACACAAGTCACATTTTTGTTTTTCCCTCTTTGGATGATCTTTATAGCCATTTAAGGCCCCCTTTTGTGAATAGTGTTTACCTGCATTCTCTTACACGACGTGAATCCAAATTAGTTGTTCTAACTATTTTATATGCAAGAGCATAACACATTTATGTCTCAAAAATATAATTTGATGAAAGTTTGGTCTCAGTTAATTTATGCCAACTTTGTTAGGGATTGAAACGTAACTGATCAGAACATGATGCGTAGCTGTCGTAGGCATGACGCCTAAAACTTTTTTTAAATGACACGCTACGCGAGCCATTTTTTTTGTCTTTTCTCTCTTCGGATGATCTTTATAGCCATTTAAGGCTCCTTTCTTGAATAGTGTTCACATCCATTGTTCTTACACGATGCGAATCCGAATTAATCGGTGAATATGAATACTTTATCAGATAGTATAAAGAGGGTTTTCCTAGTATGACTAGTGGCCAATCTCATACTACTCCATTTTCCACGATTCACACAGTGCTGTTATTTTGCTTATGGGGGGTTCTCTTTTATATTGGGAAGAGGAGCCTACCCCCCCCCCCCCAAAACTTGCTAGTCCCTAGGGGTGGGGGGTGGACAGTAGTACGAGATTTTGTACTTAGCGACAGGAAGGTTCCGACAGGAGGACATATTTTCCTCGGACTCATAAGACTCGTGTGAATGAAAAGAAACTCTTTGGAAAACTGCATTTACTATACCCACAGACGTGAGTTTGTTAATTGTTCAAATCTATCTAATCTTCTCTATTTGGCTTATTCATTAGTTTTCCTCTTATGAATACCACAAATGAATCTAGACTAACTTCCAATTCTACACAACTGTTATCCATCACACTTTAAACAGCCACGTATATTAAAGCTACATCTTCTTAATTGTCTATATCTCCTCTGCTATGTTTTTGGAGTGATTCCGTACTTATCCACACTCAATTTTTTCCCGGGACTGACGTAAGGATTTACTTCATCCTATTTTTTAATTTGGTTTTCTACATGCCAGTTTCAAAACAAGGAAAAAAACTCACTTTTTCCAAAAAAACATGACAGTACATTTTTATAAACTCGCGCTCTATGCAGGGTCCGGGAAAGGACCGGACTACAAGGGTCTATTGTACGAAACAGTGGCGAAGCTAGGAATTTCGTTGATGGTGTTTAAACTTGAAATAAGTAAAAAAAATCCCCGATAAAGTGTGTTCAATATATGTTTTATACACCATTAAAATCTAATATTTCGCCTATATATAATGTAATTTTTCGACGAAGTGTGGTCAATTAATTCCACCCTTAGGGCTATGTACCTTCGCCCATAGTACACAACCTTATCCTGCCTTTCTGCAAGAGCTGTTTCCCTGAACTTCTTATTTTTACAACTACAAAAATGTCATGGCATGTCTAATACCATAAATTCTAATAGTAGTAATATTTTTGGTATGCAGCAAATTTTTTTTTTTTCCCTTTCTTATACTCTGTGTTCACTTAAACACAGTCTACTCATACACTCTTAATATGAAACGCAGGTTGAAATGGGAAAACTTTAAAAGGAAAAAGAATAATAAGAAGAAAACCTAAAACAGCATTCTGAGGTGTAACACTCTTGTCTTCGACACCTTTGCTTCAGAACAAAAAAACGCACAAGCATTTGTATTAACTAGAGACACAAAACATGATCTTCTTAAAAAAAAAAATATACAAACATGATCAAAAGTTTCACTTGACAAGTATCAACAAGCTAACCATGTAAACAGACACGTATCTTATACCAGTTTCCTCCATTAAAGCACAACCCATTTTCACCTTTCCTCAACTATAAATACTCTCATCTAAAACCAATCTCCATCTACACAAAAACTCATTTCTCTTCTGAAAAACTCAGTCCTCATTTTACCCAACAATGTCATCAACTTATTCTGTTGAAAGAAAAACCAAAAAAATAACTCAAGCTACTTCAAGAAAAGGCTGTATGAGAGGTAAAGGCGGGCCTGAAAATGCTAGCTGCACTTATAAAGGTGTCCGTCAGCGTACTTGGGGTAAATGGGTCGCGGAAATCCGCGAGCCCAATCGCGGAGCCCGCTTGTGGCTCGGCACTTTTGAGAATTCTTATGACGCGGCCGTGGCATACGATGCCGCGGCCCGTAAACTCTACGGAGCCGATGCGAAACTCAACTTACCTCATCTCTACAACAAACAGGCCCAGGCCCAATCCCAGGCCCAGAATTCTAGGCCCAATACCATGGGCCTAGACAATGCTGGAGGCCCAGTTTCAGCTCCTCCCACATGCAATCCAGCTGCTGTTTACGATGTGGCATCACCCTCAACTTGGAGTATGGGAAATGATCACACATCTTTCTATTTCAACAATGACTTTGGTAACAACAGTTTTTCTACTGCGGATCAAACTTCATTTCAGTTTCTGGACATTAATCAAACAGCTGAAGAGTTTGATGAAAACAATATTAATCAGAATGAAGGAATTGGTGGAGAAATGTGGAGAGATTTGAATATGAATTTGCCAGAAATTGATGATTCTTCAATATGGGAGGAAGCAAAAGCATCAACTTCATTTCAAGAAGCAGTGAGTGATCCAGGAATATATGCATGCAACTTGGATGATGGGATTAATTATCCTCCATGGTGTGGTTAATTAATTACTTAATTATTATTTTGTTGTTGTTTAATTAGCTCTTTTTATATGGTAAAGAAAGAAAAAACATGCATGCATGTAAACTTGTAAAGGTATAATTAGCATGTATAGAGCTAATGTGTACTCTGGTGTGTTGATAGAGTATATGGACTGCAAAATGTTCAGTTATTGTATTAAACAAAATTAACAAAAAAATAAATAAAAAATATAGCTCTATAAGAGTCTATAAACTTAGTAGTTTGCCATTATATCTTTTTCTTCATCCTTTTGCTCAAGTATGTGCTAATTAAGCACATTTTTTCATAAAATATTAATCTTAAAAAAACCTTTATGAAAGTATTAACATCCACAAAGCTAATATGTGGAATGTTATTACCAAATATATATATGTGTGTTACGTCTATGTTGAAAAACAAATTGATATGTGCTTAGTTACTTGATATTTTTTTTAAGTCTAACTTTTGGTTGAGATTAAAAGTCTAGAATATTGACATGCATGCACTAGCTAGCTGTGTTTTATAAAAGCCTCCATGTCAGAATGACACTATTTAAGGTTTTGACTGTTTCTTTTTCTCTTTCTCTTTTCCTTTTTTCTTCTTCTTATGGGGTGGGTTCGGGAACATATGAATAATCACATTGATTATTTACGTACTATGCAGTAAAGGTACTACTTAGTTACGTAAAAATGGTATAAATATCGAGACTAATGCAAATCGCTTCTTATTTGTTATGTAATTTATACAATTTGTTTCCTATTTTAGATTCAGCCACAACAACCATCACCGCCATTTCCTTCTCCAAAGTCGCCTATTACTAGCACCTCCTCCTCATTTTTATTCTTCAGATTCGTCCGTCACCACATCATCTTTATTCTTCTTGATATCCGACCGCCAACATTAGTACATCCTCCTCATTCACTACTAAAAACAAGACAAAAATCGACCGATGTTGGTCGACAATTAGTAAAAATCGATAGAAAACCGATCGATTTCGGTCGGTCAATTAAATTCCATAATCGATCAAAAAATAATCGATCAAAAAAATATAACCGACCGACTTTGGCCGATCAATTAAATTCCATAATCGACCAAAAAAATATAACCGACCGACTTGGCGGATTTTTTAAAATTATATAATTAAAAATGCACCATTTGAAAATTAAACCGGGATTTATATCGTGGCAAGTACTATTATACCACTAGACTATTAGTGTCTTTTGGTTTAAGACTTTATATATTTTTTTATATTATTTAATTATATTTTTGCGCGAAATAACTGACTCATTTCGGTCTTTTTTTTTTTTTTTTTAAATATCGACCGAAATCGGTAGGTTTTTTAAAATGACCGACCAAAATAAATGGACGATTTTGGTCGATATTTTGAATATTAATTTTAATCTATTTTAAATAAAAAATAACCAACGTTGATCGGTTTCTTAAAAAATATATTTCACGTGACACAAAAATAATTTTTTGCATTTGGCGCCCAAGAAACCCGACCGAATTCCCCGGGTTTCGTAAAAAAGCCTATAAAAGAAAATATATTTAAAACCGACCGACGTATGTCAGTTTTTCGGTCGAGTGACTATGGTCAGTTTTAGCCGAATTTCTAGTCGTGCTTCTTCTTTTGACACGGACACCACCACCAACTTTCTCCTTCATTAATTTAGGTTTGATCGATACAAATCATACTTTTGCTCCTTTTTTCATTCATCAACCGTTTACTCATTTAGTACGTCATTTATACCATTTGTTTTTCTTGCTTCTAATATAAGTGTTTCCTATAATTTTTAATTTTCTACACTTTTCACTCTTTATTCAGGATTCAAGGGATGCTAATAAGGAAAACTAGTCAATATAAACTCATAATGACTTCTTTATTTATTTATATATTTTTATTATTTTTAATATGAACTTGATAACGACCGACCAAAATGTAATATACGTGCAACTTACGTGTTCAATGAGTCGAAGATAAATTTAGAAACTAATTTGCTTCCTTTTCCTTTATTACATATCATCAATTTACTTTCCAAAAAGGGTTAAAAAATACATTTTACATGCATTAATCTTTGGTTCGTAAAATTTATTGTATAACATTACACTATTTAATGTACGTGCAACATACGTGCGATATACGTGTCAACCATTATAACATAATTTAGGGCATCATTTGTGTTGGCATCTTTTTTATTGCTTGCTGATGATAGACTATAATTACGTATTTTAGTCGATTATTACACTCTAATTTACTGCACTTTAGTTGAGTTTGCGCTTTAATCGCTATTGTTTTGCACTAATTGTGTGTTTTATGCCTTGTAGGTATGATTCCGAGCTATATAGATGTTATGGAATAAATATAAGTGGTTTGGAGCTTTGAAGTCTGAGTAAGAGCTCAAGGAATTAAGCCGGGATCGCGTTCAGGGATCAACGGATGATAAAACAACAAAACGAAAACTCCAAGAGGCATATTGCGCACTGTCTAGTAAAATAGACATAACTCTTTTCTCAGAACTCCATTTTGGATCCATAATATATGGTTGAAAATATAACTCAAAGGGCTACAACTTTAATGTTTTACGTTTTTTCAAATTCCAAACGGTAAATGGTGAAAAACTGCGGTTACGGTAGGACCGCGGCAGAACCGCGACAGAAGGCAGTCGCGGACAAATGAAGAACCTGAGAGGGTGTTCGGCCGCGGTTACGGCGTAACCGCAGCAGGATGCATAAATTTCAGGGACCAAAGTGCAAAACACGGGATTTTAAGCTTTAAACTTTATATTAAACCAAGGAAGCCGACCAAGAAAAGGATTGGACATATTTTTGACATAGATTTGACCTAAGGAGGCAGAGACACAATAGGAGCAAGGCTTGGGAATTCTTCTACAAGTTTTTTCTTTCCTCTTCCTATTTTTCATTGTTGGTTATGACTTTTAGTATTGTAGTTTTACATACTATTATGAATAGCTAAATTGTTATCTAGAGTTTTGATAGAACCTTTTGTAGGATAAATTCTTGTTATGTTTTTATATAATTGAGCCATAGTATAATCTCTATTTATTCAACTACGTTCTTATTGTAGTTAATTGAAGAGCTCTCAATTAGCTGTGCCTATTTAGTATGCATAACTCGGGAGAGAGTGCATATTTAGGTAATTGTTGAACAACACCACTCTCAGAGTATATGAGGGATCAATAACCGAGGGTTTAAAGGCGGGATTAGGGATAACGAAGCCTTGGGTGCGATCTGAAGTGAGCTGTATCAAAAGCCAGCTAGAGTAGCTCGGGAAAGTGCGTCTAGTTAATTGTCGTGATTACTCGGGAGAAATTTACGGTAATAAGAGTGCTCATGATCGGTAGAGAATACTTAGGCAAAATTATAGAAGACATAGCGGGAATGATTCCGACAATTGGGGAAATCATAACTCTAGACCTCCTTAATCTTGTCTCTAACTCTTAGTATCTTTAGTTGTTAATTTATTATTTTAATTTGTTAATCAATTAGTTAAACACAAGAATCTAAATATCTATAAGTTAGGAACTGTTCAAGTTTGTCTTCTTGGTGATAGTGAACAACTGTAGCTAAGCCTTAGTTCTATGTGATATTCGACTCCGGACTTGTAAACCGGATTATATTTGCTACGACCGCATTGTCCTTTTTATAAGGCATAGTTGGGCGTGATCAAATTTTGGCGCCGTTGCCGGGGAACGAACAGTGTAGCTGTGGGTGTACATATTGCTAGGTTTCAAGTTTGAACTTTTATTTTTATTTTTTGTATTTGATTTTTTTTCTTTTATTTTTTGTTTTACTTGTTGATTTAAAAAAAAACATGGCATCATGGAATTATGAAAGTTTTGATGTTGGTAATTCTACTTTTAATCCTCCTTATGCATATTGTGATGAAAACCACCCTTGGCAAAATTATCAAAATATTTCCGAGAGCGAATTTTGTGCACCAACTCAATCGTATGTGTGGAATGTGTGTGATATGTGTGGTGGTCAAGATGGTCACTTTCACGGTTGTGCATATATTTCTTACCTTCCCCCAACCCCTTACTTTTATGGTTCTTCTTTTTCTGGTGAAGTTAATAGGAACAAAGAACCCAGGTATGAGGACCTGAAAGAGATCGAGGATATGCTAAAGTGCCTTACGAAACAATATGATGAGATACAACTGCGGGTACAAAGGCAAGGGGCAACTATTCACAACTTGGAGGTTCAAGCGAATAAATTAATTGAACTTGGTAAAGCGCAACAAGTTGACATTGTGGATAGTAGCCAATATGAGCAAGAATGGGCTGTAGAAATTACCATATTATTGGAGGATTTAAAAAAATACGAGGATGAGCTAGAGGAGGAGGCTAGAGTAGAACACCAACAATCAATCGAACTAGATTTTGAGGATGCCGATGTCGTAGAGGAGATACTAGAGTCAACCAAGGATATTAAGGATACATATTTAGTTGACTCTATTGTCATTAGTGTTGAGAATGTAGACTGTCCCAATGTTCATGTAGTTGAGCGCATTGGTCCTCACTCCAAGCATTTTTCCACATTGTGTTTAGATGATGATATGAAAATAGAGTCTTCCGAGCCACTTGAGGAGTCATGGAATGAGGAACAAAAATGCTTACATTCTGAAATTCTTCTTTCCAAAAAGTCGGGATTACGCACCCCATCTAAAGGCCAAGAAGTGCAGAATACTACATTATTTTATTGGGCCAGTCAGATTTGTTCCACCGCCCCATGACCATAATCATAAGCTTGAATCAAAACTTGGGGTTCAATTCATAAGCTCGAGGTGGAGGCAAAAAGTGATCCGCGTCGTGCCGCGACGTTAAATCAAGCGCTTGTTGGGAGACAACCTAACTTTATTGCTTTCTTTTATTTATTTTTTATTTTTTTAATTGTATTCTTTTTGTAGTGTCAATTTTTTATTTTCTAGGAGCATGGAAAGCAAAGGTATTAGAAGGATGCAATAATAAACCAAATGGATGGAACTAAGTGTGAGGTACCCGCACAAGGGACCAAGCTTGGAAGAAGTCTGAGTACCCCATGAGTTGTTAATGCTTCGGCCTTTGGCCTACCAGGGAGTTTCTTTTACCCTCTTATTAGTATGGTGTGCATTGGGGACAATGCACAATTTTAAGTGTGGGGTGAGGAGATTGTCTGGGTGATTTTCTATGCTATTTTAGTTGTGTTAGTTTAATTGAATAATTTTTTTCAAATAGAAAAGATTGGACTTTTCCCGACGATGGATCTATTAGACAATTTTCTTGAGGGATTTAAGTCTAAAGAAAAAGTACAAAAAGATTTTCTTTTGTTAGGTAGTGTAATAATTACCCCTTGGTTTTTCTTTAAACCACGGTTCTTTTCCAAGGGTTTTATTTGAACTGGGTGTAGTTAGTTTTTTTTGGGAGTAGGAGCCATTGTGTTGTGTTTTGAATTGAAGCAATATCTCTTGGCTTTGTTATGCCTTGAGAATAGTGAGTACTTTGGTTGTGACGCTTAAGCTCAGTTTTTGACTCTTGTAGAAGTAACTTAAATTGTATGATCTTAACTTTGCTTAACTGCTTTGAATAGAGTGTCTTGATGATCCAATCTTGAGTGAGTCATGTGCCATATGTGTGTAAGAATTTGTTATATTCTGTGCATTGCATTTGATGCCTAGAACTTGTCCCGTGTGTTTGCAAAGTGAAATAGTAGTTTTATTCAGTTTAGGAAGTGATATAGGTATTTCTTTGTTGATCCAAATATGTATATTTTACCCGCCTAATTGTTATGTATCGTAGTTAACCCCTTTGAGCCTGTAATCATGTTTTTTTGGTAACCACATTACAAGCATTACCCATTTGTTTGAATTAACTATCTATTTGAACCATTGTAACCTCTTATGAGCACTTGAATTGTTATGAACTTTGTAAAAGTTAAAGTGAGGGGTGGTTGGTTGGGCTTTTGAGTGGAACCAATGAAATAAGGAGAAAGATGCACTGATTTGAAAGAGCAAGAGCCACTCGAATTGACAAAGAAAAAAAAATAGTTGCATTGCTGTGAAAAAAAATATATTCTTTGATAGTGGTGACTCTTGATATAATTGGGCTTAAATAATGTGGGAGTTGATGTATATTGATGTTAAGGTGGAGTTTGGCTTGACATAAGTATGGGGTTTGAATGTTAAAGTATATGTATTAAAGTGCTTAGGGAGGTGTAGTTACTCTTATATCTAAATGTATCATACCCGTCCCGTAGCCTACATTACAACCAAATAAAGTCCTAATTGATCCTAGATTGAATGAGCTCCATTAGTAGAGTAGTACACTACGGGCAAGCTTATGGTGCATCTTTTGTGGCATATGAATATTATTTCTGAGAGTGAGTGAATTCTTTCTATCTTGAGTTCCTAAGTGTTCTTAAATTTTATTGTGTGGAACTACTCTCTTCTGTTGTGTGAGGGCACTTGATTCATGAAGGAAAGGTAATGTCAGTGACCTCTATGTTAGAGTAAGTAGGTGAATTGTGAATAATGCGTGGTACTTATGAGTCAAATCTTGAGGTGAAGATGTTACGCTTTTGTGCTTAGTCTATTTTAAATACTCTTGGTGTGATGAGTTAGGAGAATTATTTAAAAAGGTCGTGTCTATAAAAAAAGTGTAGTTTGATTGCTCGAGGACGAGCAATGGTTTAAGTGTGGGGTGTTGATGATAGGCTATAATTACGTATTTTAGTCGATTATTACACTCTAATTTACTGCACTTTAGTTGAGTTTGCGCTTTAATCGCTAGTGTTTTGCACTAATTGTGTGTTTTATGCCTTGTAGGTGTGATTCTGAGCTATATAGATGTTATGGAATGAATTTAAGTGGTTTGGAGCTTTGAAGTCTGAGTAAGAGCTCAAGGAATTAAGCCAAGATCGCGTTCGGGGATCAACAGATGGTAAAACAACAAAACGAAAACTCGAAGAAGCATATTGCACACTTGCTAGTAAAATAGATATAACACTTTTCTCAGAACTCCATTTGGGCTTCATACTATATGGTTGGAAAGATAACTCAAAGGGCTACAACTTTCATGTTTTAGGTTTTTTCAAATTCAAACAGAACAGGGTTAAAAACTGCGGTTACGGTAGGACCGCGGCAGAAGGCAGTCGCGGACAAATGAAGAACCTGAGAGGGTGTTTGGCCGCGGTTACGGCGCAACCACGGTGGAACCGCGGCAAGATGCGTAAATTTCAGGGACCAAAGTGCAAAACACAGGATTTTAAGCCCTAAACCCTATATTAAACCAAGGAAGCCGGCCAAGAAAAGGATTGGACATATTTTTGACATAGATTTGACCTAAGGAGGCAGAGACACAATAGGAGCAAGGCTTGGGAATTCTTCTACAAGTTTTTTCTTTCCTCTTCCTATTTTTCATTATTGGTTATGACTTTTAGTATTGTAGTTTTACATACTATTATGAATAACTAAATTGTTATCTAGAGTTTTGATAGAACCTTTTGTAGGATAAATTCTTGTTATGTTTTTATATAATTGAGCCGTAGTATAATCTCTATTTGTTCAACTACATTCTTATTGTAGTTAATTGAAGAGCTCTCAATTAGCTGTGCCTATTTAGTATGCATAACTCGGGAGAGAATGCATATTTAGGTATTGAAAGCAATGGTATTGGAAGGATGCAACAACAAACCAAATGGTTGGAACTAAGTGTGAGGTACCCGCACAAAGGACCAAGCTTGGGAGAAGTCTGAGTACCCCATGAGCTGTTAATGCTTCGGCCTTTGGCCTACCAGGGAGTTTCTTTTACCCTTTTATTAGTATGGTGTGCATTGGGGACAATGCACAATTTTAAGTGTGGGGTGAAGAGATTGTCTGGGTGACTTTCTATGCTATTTTAGTTATGTTAGTTTAATTGAATTTTTTTTAAATAGATAAGATTGGACTTTTCCCGACGATGGATCTATTAGACAATTTTCTTGAGGGATTTAAGTCTAAAAAAAAAGTACAAAAAGATTTTCTTTTGTTAGGTAGTGTAATAATTCCCCCTTGGTTTTTCTTTAAACCACGGTTCTTTTCCAAGGGTTTTATTTGAACCGGGTGTAGTTAGTTTTTTTTTTGGGAGTAGGAGCCATTGTGTTGTATTTTGAATTGAAGCAATATCTCTTGACTTTTGTATGCCTTGAGAATAGTGAGTACTTTGGTTGTGACGCTTAAGCTCAATTTTTGACTCTTGTAGAAGTACCTTAAATTGTATAATCTTAAAATTGCTTAACTGCTTTGACTAGAGTGTCCATGAATCCAATCCTGAGTGAGTTATGTGCCATGTGTGTGTGAGGTTTGTTGTATTCTGTGCATTACATTTAATGCCTTGAACTTGCCCCGTGTGTTTGCAAAGCGAAATAGTAGCTTTATTCAGTCTAGGAAGTGATATAGGCATTTCTTTGTTGAGCCAGATATGTATACTTTACCCGCCTAATTGTTATGTATCGTAGTTAACCCCTTTGAGCCTGTAATCCTATTTTTTTGGTAACCATATTACAAGCCTTACCCATTTATTTGAATTAACCATCTATTTGAACCATTGTAACCTCTCATGAGCACTTGAATTGTTATGAACTTTGTAAAAGTTAAAGTGAGGGGTGGTTAGTTGGGCTTTTGAGTGGAATCAATGAAATAAAGAGAAAGATGCACTGATTTGAAAGAGCAAGAGCCACTCGAATTGACAAAGAAAAGCAAAAAAAATAGTTGCATTGCTGTGAAAAAAATATATTCTTTGATAGTGGTGACTCTTGATATAATTGGGCTTAAATAATTTGGGAGTTGATGTATATTGATGTGAAGGTGGAGTTTGTCTTGACATAAGTATGAGGTTTGAATGTTAAAGTATATGTATTAAAGTACTTAGGGAGGTATAGTTACTCTTATATCTAAATGTATCATACCCGTCCCGTACCCTACATTACAACCAAATAAAGTCCTAATTGATCCTAGATTGAATGAGCTCCATTAGTAGAGTAGTACACTACGGGCAAGCTTATGGTGCATCTTTTGTGGCATATGAATGTTATTATGAGAGTGAGTGAATTCTTTCTATCTTGAATTGCTAAGTGTTCTTAAATTTTATTGTGTGGAACTACTCTCTTTTGTTGTGTGAGGGCACTTGATTCATGAAGGTAATGTCAGTAACCTCTATGTTAGAGTAAATAGGTGAGTTGTGAATAATGCGTGGTACTTGTGAGTCAAATCTTGAGGTGAAGATGTTACGCTTTTGTGCTTAGTCTATTTTAAATACTCTTGGTGTGATGAGTTAGGAGAATTGTTTAAAAAGGTCGTGTCTATAAAAAAAAGTGTAGTTTGATTGCTCGAGGACGAGCAATGGTTTAAGTGTGGGGTGTTGATGATAGGCTATAATTACGTATTTTAGTCGATTATTACACTCTAATTTACTGCACTTTAGTTGAGTTTACGCTTTAATCGCTAGTGTTTTGCACTAACGGTGTGTTTTATGCCTTGTAGGAGTGATTTTGAGCTATGTAGATATTATGGAATGAATTTAAGTGATTTGGAGCTTTGAAGTCTGAGTAAGAGCTCAAAGAATTAAGCCGGGATCGCGTTCGAGGATCAACGGATGATAAAACAACAAAACAAAAACTCGAAGAGGCACATTGCGCACTGTCTAGTAAAATAGACATAACTCTTTTCTCAGAACTCCATTTGGGTTCCATAATATATGGTTGGAAAGATAACTGAAAGGACCACAACTTTTAGGTATTATGTGTTTCCAAATATCAAAAGTAACAGGGTGAAAAACTGCTGTTACGGTTACGGTAGGACTGCGGCAGAATCGTGGCATAAGACAGTCGCGGACAAATGAAGAACCTGAGAGGGTGTTTGGCCGCGGTTCCGGCGTAACCACGGTGGAACCGCGGTAGGATGCTTAAAATTCAGGGACCAAAGTGCAAAACACGGGATTTTAAGCCTTAAACCCTATATTAAACCAAGGAAGCCGGCCAAGAAAAGGAATTGGACATATTTTTGACATAGATTTGACCTAAGGAGGCAGAGACACAATAGGAGCAAGGCTTGGGAATTCTTCTACAAATTTTTTCTTTCCTCTTCCTATTTTTCATTGTTGGTTATGACTTTTAGTATTGTAGTTTTACATACTATTATGAATAGCTAGTTTGTTATCTAGAGTTTTGATAGAACCTTTTGTAGGATAAATTCTTATAATGTTTTTATATAATTGAGCCGTAGTATAATCTCTATTTGTTCAACTACATTCTTATTATAGTTAATTGAAGAGCTCTCAATTAGCTGTGCCTATTTAGTATGCATAACTCGGGAGAGAGAGTGTATATTTAGGTAAGTGTTGAACAACATCACTCCCAAAGTATAAGAGGGATCTATAACTGCGGGTTTAAAGGAGGGATTAGGGATAACGAAGCCTTGGGTGCGATCTGAAGTGAGCTGTATCAAAAGCCAGCTAGCATAGCTCGGGAGAGTACGTATAGTAAATTGTCGTGATTACTCGGGAGAGATTTACGGTAATAAGAGTGTTCATGATCGGTAGAGAATACTTAGGCGAAATTATAGAAGACATAGCGGGAAGAATTCCTACAATTGGGAAAATCATAACTCTAGACCTCCTTAATTTTGTCTCTAACTCTTAGTATCTTTAGTTGTTAATTTATTATTTTAATTTGTTAATCAATTAGTTAAACAACAAGAATCTAAATATCTATAAGTTAGGAACTGTTCAAGCTTGTCTTCTTGGTGATAGTGAACAGCTGTAGCTAAGCCTTAGTTCTCTGTGGGATTCGACTTCGGACTTGTAAACCAGATTATATTTGCAACGACCGCATTGTCCTTTTTATAAGGCATAGTTGGGCGTGATCACTAGCTCTAGTGTTTATTGTATAATTATTTCTTCTGACAAACATATTTTCTTGCTCAATAGCAGTTGGAATAATAAATTGCGTTCTCGATACAAAATATTCTCGATCTTTATAACGTCATTCAGAATAGATATTCAATTTTCTCCTATTAAATATAAATGCTAACTTACGACTTAGGTAAATTTAGAAGCTCTATTAATCTCGTATTCTTGAAATACAGTAAGTTTTCAAAATGACAAGTTCATTATCAATGATAGCTTATATGAGTCCACCAAACTATAGAGTACATAATTCTTTATGCGTTTCTACTGAGAAGACTTATGAAGCAGTAAGTAAAAGAGACAAGGGATATTTACGTGGAAAAATCCCACACAAAGGGACAAAAATCACGACCTATACTTGTAGGCTTTCAACTTCACTAACTTGTAATCTCACTATTACAAGCCACTTTGTAATACCTCTATTACAAAGACTTCAACTAAACTAACTTGTGATACTCTTACCACAAGCCACTTTGTGACTCTCTAGTTACAAAGACTTTAAACTTATGACAAAACTTAGTCACAACATAAACTCAGAAAGTTTACGGATTTTGGGTTTTCTAAAACATAGCTTATAAGAAAGCAATATAGGAGTTACAATGAAGAACAAATAACAAGATTACAACTCAATTATGGATACACATAGACTCATTGTGAAACTGATCCTTTAGTGGAGTTATCTTTTTGTTCTTGACACACCAGTGACTTTAATGACGGATGAACACTTTAATGCTTGAGAGAATATTTCTGAATGCACAAGTGAATATTTTGTGCCTTGCACCAGGTTGTTATACTACAAAAGACATCACAATGATGGTGTCAATTCTTGGTACACACTTCTTCCCAATGAGAAGTGACTGCTGCACTGTCGCGTGTACAGTTGCCAGTGGCGGATCCAGTATTTTAAAGTTATGGGTGCTCGCCGATAAAAACTTCAAAAGAAGAGGAAAAATAAATTTACTTGTGGGTGCTCACTCAATATTTATCTAAATATTTGTATTGTTGCCTATATAAATTAATTAATATGGTCAAAGTTAATGGGTGCTTAAGCACCCACAACTCTCTATGTGCATCCGCCAATGACAGTTGCGGACAGTCACTTTCTGCTGTTGCGTTCTAGCTGTATGGTGGACTTGTACTTCTGTCAGAGAACCCTAAGGGACCAGGTCCCTGTTGTGTTCCTCTTTATAACAGTTGCGGGCAGTCACTTTCTGCTGTTACGTTCCAGCTGTACAGTTGACTTGTACTTCTGTCGGGGAACCTTAAGGGACCAGGTCCCTGTTGTGTTCTTCCTTTGTGGTTGTTCACTTATTTGTTGGAGATCAGACTGGACATTGTTTATTTGAAATGTATACCAGGTGGGTCAGGTTCTCTATCTGGTTCTTGAAAATAAGTTTGTTAGATCATTAAAACATAAGAAGCATAAGGCAAAGACATTGAAAAACCCATCAATTTTCCCCTTTTGATGATGACAAACTTAGATTGATAGTACTTGTTTAGAGCAGAAATAACCAGATAAGGTACTAGAAACTGCACAAGTTCCACCTGACCTTTTGCTTTTGATTCCTCCTTAAACAGATCCCCTATATTTGCATCAAGTTTCTACACAAGTTCCCTTCCATCAAGTTTCTACACAAGTTTCCCCTGACCCCCTAACCTTTTCCCCCTTTTGGCATCATTAAAAAAGATACACAAGAAGACAATCAGCATAAAGAAGTCTAACACAGCCAACTCATGCCACATATGTGCACACAACATAATAAAAAAGAGAAGCTAGAGGAAAACAACATTGTACATGCACAAATAGGAGCTGTTTCATTTATATTAATAATGGACTGAGCAAAACAGGAGCAGTAATGGTGAAATCCAGCATGTCATCACAAAAAGACAAACGAAAAGAAAACAACAGCCACAAACCATTAGAGCAAAAGATAGCTGGCCACTAAAGGGATCCTAGGGGCACTAGGAGAGAGAGGCTTGGAAGAGGAGGCAACAATGGTTTTGAGAACCAGGTCCAGTCGGGCATTTGCAGACAGTTGTTTTTCAAGCAGACAGTCATTTTCCTTTATCAGGCGGGCAACTTCTGCATTAATGGAATCGGGTCCTTTAACTGCTTGACTAAGCTGAGTTTCTAGTATGGAATTTCGTGCCCTCAACCGTTTGATCTCTTCAGAAGCTGCATTTTGAGTATTGATCAGATGTGAAATGGTCGAGATGTTTCCACCAACTCTTTCTACGCACTCACATTCTTCTAGAGTGGTTTTAAGAAGGTTTGCTTGCGTGTGCCCACTCTGGGATTACCCAAGGGGATCGTGTAAAATCTGAACACTTGAGTGAGGAGAAAGCCATATGGCAGCCCATGATTCCCACCTTTAAAGTTTACCACCTTTTGCATATGATCTATCATGATTGGGACAAACTCATCAAGCACCTTCATTAAGACCATATCCGATTTTGTAGCGATAGACCACCTCTCAGAACGAGGTAAGAGTACCTTATTGACCAGTTCAAAAAGAAGTTGATACTCAGGAAGTAATACCTTCTTATGCACATGTTCCCCCTGTTGAATAGCTTGCTCTTTCATGATAGCTCTCCTAAAGTTGACACTACAGATACCTTTAACTGAGGACATTCCTTCACATGGAATTTTGAGAACCTTTCCCAATGCTGAAGTGTCAAGTACAATGTCTACTCCATTTACTAGAGAACAAATGTGATCCCTATCAACAATGAAGAGAGATGCGTAGAAATTTTGTACCGCATCTTCATACACCAGAGGCATGCTCCCTTGAAACAAGTGCTCTTATTGCTGAAATTCCACTATCTCCATAATTTGTCTCATACCGACCATCTCTTAAATTGTTGGGTCAAACGTACGACCCCACAAGACTTTCTGAGTTCTTAATCTTTCCTGCCAAAGACCACTGGCACTAGGCATGGTCCTAAAAGGAGGTTACCTTATAGTTTCCCGTTTTCGTTTTCTAGATCCTTCAGCTGACTTTCCTTTCCAACTTACTAGCCCCAGAGTATCATCTTCAGATATGGCTTGCTCAACTGGACTCCTCTTAGACTTGTTGCTGCCCTTTACGGATGCACCATTTCATTTCTCAATAGCTTCATCGGAAGCTTTATCCACAGACTTTTGAGCTTTTAAAGATTGTTTCACTAACGAACCAGGTTCCTTTAGAACATTTTTGTCAACCCCACCTACTGGAACGCTCTTGTCAGTAACACATTCCCTTGATTCATCAACCTCTTTTTCCTTGTCTTGACACTCCTCCTACTTTTTTGCAATATAGGCTCAAAGCCCTCTTTCTGCTGCGACCTGATAGTTGGTGACTTGGAGGAGGATTCTAAGAGCTTAGGATGATCATGAGGTGCATGAGTGGGTTTGCCAGGAAGAGAATCAGGTTCTTCAGTAGGTTTTTCTGGGAACGTCTCATGAGCTAAAGACTCGAGGAGTACTATGGTTCTTACATCGCCTAGGAATGGAGTTTCTTCCCCCTGATACTCAGACAAGAGATATGATCCTTCATTCATCAGACTCTCTGCAGTGATAGCCATGATGTTATGCGTTGCTTCCTTTTCTGGTGACTCTGTGAGAGTTACTAAGTCCAAAATAGAGGAGTTCAGATACTGATCAGGATCATCCTCAGATACCTCTAACACTTGAGAGGTGAAACCTCCTGAGTATTCTTTGATGAGATTAGAGGGATGACGAGACATAGGGTTTTCAATACATGGAAGGGAAACAAAGTTTGTTAGAAAAGGAAAAACTATAGAAAAAGAGGAAGGACCAGGTGTGGATACAGTAGTATTGGAAGGAGTGTAATAGTGGATTCCTGGGGATGATTTTAAGGATGATAGGGAAGTGGGAGTGGTGTTAATGGTGGGAGAAGGAAGTGATCGTTCGATTGCCATTATAGGAGTATTTGGTAGGTAAGTAGAGTGAGAAAGAGAGAGAGAGATGAAGAGAGGATCACAGATACAAAAGAGATGAAGGTTCATGACTTGCTGTGAGGGAGAAGGAAAGTCTTATTAGAAGAAGGGCTAATGATGAGAGGAGAGAGAAACGGGTTCTGAATAGTTCTGAAAATGACGGTAGGTTTGTAGGGAAGCGTTATCGTGTAGAGGGGATGAAAGGATTTGAAAGACAAGACATGACATGCAGGTTTTGAAAAGTCAGATGATGTGGTAGTTGAGTTAATTTTGTTAATATTTTTTTGAGAAGGCATGCAGAACAAACACATTACTACTTACCTGTGGTACATGAACCTGATGCCCGAATAAATTTTGAAAAGATTTTAGCAGCTCTTCTTTCGCAGTTCATAACTGTACCTTTAGCTTCTATGATTGTCATGCGTGTTTACCTATAACGGTATCGATGTGAGTTAGGCTTGACCAGAAAACACTTTAGCTAATTTTACCTGAAGGTGTTTTACATAGCCAACTAATGGAGAATCAGGTTCTCCATTAGATTTTAATAACCCCAACTTCACCTTATTTCTTCCAAAATGTTCCCTACTCAAGGCTTTGGTGAAGATATCTGGAATTTGGTCTTCTATGCTGCAGGACTTTCCACATATCAACCCTTTCTCCATATTGACCCTCAAAAAATAATGCTACACCTCAATATGCTTGGTCCTCTTATTTTGAACTGGATAGAGAAGGTATACCATCAGAGAATACCCCAAAATCTTCCAGTTGCTTAATTCATAGGGTTTGAGCACAACAAAATGTTGCAGCTACATATTCTGCTTCAGTTGTTGACAAAGCCATTGAGTTTTGCTTCCTTGTGCTCCAAGAGATGAGACATGATCATGGCAAGTAAACCATTCTAGAAGTGCTTCTCCTGTCCATAAGATAACCTGCATAGTTAATAGCAGGATACCCAATAAGGTTAAAACTGTCACCTGAGGGGTAATACATGACCATGTCCTGTGTTCTCTTAAGGTGTCTCACACTTTTTCTGGTGGCCTTCAAGCAGGGTTCCTTGGGACTTGATTTTGGATTCTATTCTGCAGTGGAAATACAAAAGAGACAAAAAAAATTTGATTTTTTTATTCTTGTCTAAATCCAGAATGAAAGGGGAGTGATTATGTTATCAGGTAGATGGGAGCTTTTGTGTTTCCAGTTTGGAACTGAGGTTTGATTGGTAGAGGAACTTGGTAGGTTAATTAGATTTCCCTGCGCTTCTTGTTCTGTTACTTGTGGAGTGCCTTGCACTGCATCTACACCCTTTCTTCAACTTCAGAGGTAGTAATTGAAGTACCAGGTTCCTTGTGAGAAGTGGAAGAGGATGTTGCATTGTTTTTCACCTGTCTCCTTCATCTTACTCATCATATCAACCTTCCTATTTGAAACCTTAGATATTTCCCAGGGACCAAAGATGGTTCATTAAATTGATCATCAATGTTTCCTCCTTTGTTAGAAGAAGGTGTCTTGTTGAATAGCACATGAACACTTCCTTCCACCCAGTGTGCCCTTTTGTTGTAGGATTTGTGGCCTTTGCTTTGTAGGGAGTATCCCAGAAGGATTCCTTCATCGCATTTTGCATTAAACTTCCCAAGCTGGCCATTCCCGTTGTTGAGAACATGACATTTCATTTAAAAGGTTCTCAGATGAGTTGTCTTTGGTTTTCTTCCATTTGGCAGCTCATAGTGGGTTTTGTTTAGGAGGGACCTGATCATACACATGTTCACCAAGTAGCAAGCAGAGTTTATTGCTTTTGCCCAAAATGTTTTTTGGCGATTCCATTGTCGATGAGCATTGTCCATTCCATATCTTCCAGAGTTCTGTTCTTTCCTTTAGCAACAACATTTTGCTGTGGAGTCCTTGGTGTTGAGAAGTTGTGTATGATTCCATTTTTGTTACAAGCTCGTCAAATTTGGCGTTGTCAAATTCTGTCCCGTGGTCAGATCTGAGGCATACTACCTTCAATTTTATCTTCACTTGGATCTTCTTGACAAAGGCCAGAAATACCTCGAAAGCCTCATCCTTTTTACTAAGAACCAGTGTCCAGATGAATCTTGAATGTGGCAGACCACAAACCAGGTACTTCTGAATTGATTTATTCAGAAGTGAGAAGCTTGCATGCCCCAATCTTCCATGCCAAAGTTCTGCATCATCATCAACTGACTTCAAGCATCTCATATCACCAGCTTGTAGAAATTCAAAGTCAGCACATAGATGTTATTGTTTTTTTTGGCCTCTAAGACCACTTTGCCCGTTACCAGATTGGTGACAACACACACTTTTGATAAGAACTCTACTTTGTTCCCTTTATCATACATTTGAGAAACACTCATGAGACTGTACTTAGGCCATCCACATAGTACACATTCTCAATTGAGTGATAAAGAGATTTTCCAACCTTTCCAGTACTGAGAATGTACCCATACATTCCCTTCATGCAGGGCTTTCAGTGAGAAAAAATCCATGGTGCTTCCAGTCACGTGCTTTGAGCATCCATTGTCCATGGTCCATTGCAGTCCACTTTCTCTCACTGTTCCCTGCACATGCAAATTATGGGTTAGATTTAGGAACCCTAACTAGTTTGGGTCCCTTGTTATGATAAAAGGGATGGATAAGAGTTTTTCTAGTCCATCAGGCAACATTCGTTTCTTGTGAGCGGTACCTGGTCTCTTGTTAGTAGTCACTTTGCCAGTGAACACTTTGTTTTTCTGAAAAGATTGAACCCTGGCCTGGCAATTTTATTTAAAGTGCCCATTGTTCCCGTAGTGGGTACACAGTCGGATATCAGGAACAATGACGTACTTGCTGTGAGGGTTGTAAGGAGTTTTCTCCCTTTGGAACCCGATTCCCTGTCTGTTTACACTATTGTTGAGATACTTGACAATGACAACATCTGAGGACCAGGTCCACTTTAGAGATTTCTCAAGATCAATTTTTACTTTCTCCAATTCAGCTTGAAGTTGCCGATTTTTCTCAAGTTCACCACATAGACTAGTTTTCACATAAGTTAATTCCTTTTCAAGCTTGATGTGTATCTCACTAGCTACTTCCTTCCCTTTCCCAAGACTCGCAGTCCTATGTTCTCTATTAAGTCCCTCAATGGTTTCCTCTAGGTTAGTGATTATCACTAAAAATCATCCCTCTCTTGCTCAGTAGCTACAATTGTTTCTTCTAGAGTGTGTTTCTCATTACCAAGACCTTCTATTGTTTCTTTCAAGTCAACAACCACTACCATCAGGTCATCTCTCTCATTTTCTACACTAGTTATTTTTTCATTCAGAACTTCTTTTTCTTTTTCAAGATTTGTTATGGTCTCATTAGGTCCGCTACACAGACCACCAGATCATCTCTAGATTGTTCAGCTTCTCCTAGTTCTGTGGTCAGGATCTCCTTATAATTATCAAGGCTATAATAAGCATCAATTAGAACATTTGTTAATGACCTTAACTTCTTAGAAGAGTAGGATTTTAGATTTCTCTGAACATCCCTAAAATTTACCTCATCATCTTCATCTTCTTCATCATCATCAGACTGAGCCATCAGCGCGAACAGTGAGTCATACTTCATTGCTTCAGTTTCCCCTACCATCATGGATCTATTTTCTGCATCTGGTTCCCTTTCTGATTCACTGGAGGAGTCTTCCTAAGCAGCAAGAGCTCCTTGTGACTGGTATAATACTGTGTGGGCTCTCTTTTAACTAAAGGAAGAATCTCAAACGGGATAGTTTGGACTTTTATTAGGATGAGTCGTACTTGTTCAAGATTTGCATGGATGGGTGATCTGAAGGTGTATCCCGGAGGAGGAGCAATTAAGTATCTTAGAGTCTTGTCATTCCTCCCCCTTATGGTGGTCATCATGGTGGGGTGAGGACTGCTTCGAAGATTCTCAGTTGTGGGTTTTACTGGACAACTTTGTACAAGGATGCGGGTGATCTTGTGAAGATATGCGATGAATGTGAAAGAGCGGGTGGAATTTCGAAGAAAGATGAGATGCCTATTAAGACTATTCTCGAAGTTGATATTTTTGATGTGTGAGGCATTGATTTCATGAGCCCGTTTGTTAGTTTGTGTGGGAACACATATATTCTCATGGCGGTTGACTATGTTTCAAAGTGGGTTGAAGCCATGGCTTTACCCAACAATGAGGCACGGAGTGTTGTTGCATTTCTCAAAAAGAGCATTTTTACTAGGTTTGGCACTCCTCGAGCAATCATAAGTGATGGGGGGTCTCATTTTTGTAATCGAGCTTTTGACACTTTGCTTGCAAAGCATGGTGTCAATCACAAAGTTTCTACTCCTTATCATTCTCAAGCGAGTGGCCAAGTTGAAGTCTCAAACAGGGAAATCAAGAGTATATTGTAAAAGACGGTCAATGCAAATTAAACCGATTGGTCAAAGAAATTGGATGATGCTCTATGGGCTTATAGGACTACTTACAAGACTCCGATTGGTATGTCTTCGTACCGGTTGGTTTTTGGGAAAGCTTGCAAATCTACTGGTCGAGTTAGAGCACAAGTCTATTTGGGCTTTGAGGAAGCTGAATCTTGAATGCGATGTGGCAGCAAATCTTCGTGTGGAGCAGCTTAATGAACTTGATGAATTCAAATTTCATGCCTACTCCAGTTTGTCCTTGTATAAGTACAAGATGAAGTACCTTCATGATAAATATGCTCGTGGCAAGGAGTTCAAAGTGGGTGATTTGGTTCTCTTGTTCAATTCCCGGTTACGTCTGTTTCTGGGAAAGCTTAAGTCGAAATGGAGTGGACCTTTTGAAGTGGTGCTTATGACTCCTTTTGGTGCACTTGATTTGAAAAACAAAAATGGAGAGGTCTTCAGAGTTAATGGGCACCAAGTCAAGCACTATCTCGGAAGATTGATGACAGCCACGTGGTGGCATTGATCCATCTAAAGTGATTTGATGGTAAGCTGCGCCGTGCCGCGACGTTAAATCAGGCACTTCTTGGGAGTCAACCCATGTGTCTTTCTTTTTGTTTTTATTTGATTTTCTTTTTAGTGTAGGATTTGCTTTTGGACTAACTGGTTGTGAGATATATGTAGGTTTGTTTTGATGCAGTGCAGGACCAAAGTGGAAAAATATGCACTCTCTGAAGTTTACACTACTGCCGCAATGTATTTTTTGCGGTCGCAATGGCCTTGTTGCGGGGGCAAAATTTTATTGTGGTCCGCAGTGTTGATTGGTAAAAAGTGGAGGGTCTCTAAAGATTGTTACCGCGGCGGCAATGCATTTTTTGCAGTCCGAGGTGCCCTACCGTGGCCGGTATGCATTTCTTGCAGTCCGTAGTGGCTACCTACCCAGTGCTCCTTGTGTCTAAGTACCGCGGACCGCGGTGCATTTTGTGCGGTCCGCGGTGGGTAGGTATAGTGGGTCCCAGGTTCTTTTTCTATAAATAGGACCTCAGGCCCCCATTTACCCTTTTCGCATTTTTGCTTCCTAAAGAGTAAAAAAATTATTGTTCATCGCGTCTAGCTGCACGAATTCAATTTCTGAGTCTCATTCATCTATATTGCATCTCATTACTGGTATTTTTAATCTTTCCCTAATCTTTAATTGTGTTTTATATTCTTTTAATTTGTTAGTTCTACGTCCTCTTCTTCCCTTTTTCTTTAAATTTTTAGCTTAGGGTTTCATAAGTTGTTTAGATTAGGACTAATTAGTGAAAAATAGTAATTGAACACCTAGGGGATCAAAAATATGTGAAGGTTAGACTAAAAATGTGGAGAAAATTGAAACCCTAGGTTGGTGTTGCTGGGTTAAGCTTACCGCGACCGCAATGGATTTTTTGCGATCCGCGGTGCCTCTTTACGGTCCACGATGCTATTTTATGCGGACAGCAGTGGTAAAACTTTAGAGAGGTAAGGTTTGGGGACCGTGACTGCGGTGGATTTTCTGCAGTCCGCGGTGCCTTACTACAGCCGCACTAGAAATCTTGCGGTCCGCGGTGCCCTTTATCAGAGAGTGGGTATTCTGACACCCACCTCGATGCGGACCACGGTGCCATTTTGTGCGGTCCGCGGTGCTCCCTTTGCGGCCGCATTGCATTTTTTGTGGACCACGATCTGCAGTTCTGCTTTACATTGTCAATTGTCTGCAATTATAATTTTCACTGCTTCTCTTAGTACTGTGATATTAACAAGTTTTAATTGAATTCCCCTTGAAGAAAATAGTTCAATCGCGAGGCGGTGGTAGAAAACAATAGGAAAAAGGAGAGTCCTCCCGGGGTAGGGGAAAAGGAATGATCAAATTGACCCCCCAAGTCCGGCAGGCAATCAAGGACACCAAAAAGTCAATCAAGGCTGCGAATAGAGCTGCTTCCCATTCAGAGGGAAGTGAGTATGTACCCTCCCGAGAGGCATCTGATTTTGGTTCAGTACCATAGTATGTTCCTGACTACCCGGAGAGGCACAGATTGAGAGATACACCTCGGGCACTCCTATTGCTCAAGCTTTAGTACACATTTCTTCTAAGTCTTCTAAGGTCTCAACTGAGGGTAGTGACAGTGAAACATCTACCTCACCTACTGGTTCATCACCTGGAGAGGATCCCGTCAACGATGAGGTTCAAGATAAAGAGGGAGGGGGTGTGCCACAACCCGGGGGTGTGAAGAGAACAAGAAACCCCGAGGTGTGGAAAAGAAGATTTGTCAGTGAGATTGCTTACCACAAATTCCGAGAGTGGTGGCCCGAGAGGAAGTTGATACTTGAACGAAGATTTATTGACAAGGATCTTCTGCCTCACAATCCTAATATGCAGAGGCAATTCAGAGAGAGGCCGAGATGGGAGTATTTTACAGGAAATGTTGAGGATGCAAATGAGAACCTAGTCAAGGAGTTCTATGCTAATGTTTCCCATATCAAAAAGGGCACGAAAGTGACTAAGGTGCAAAATTTGACAGAAAAAAAAATCAATGACTACCTGGACTTTCCGGATGAAGATGAAACATTATACCTAGAAAAAGTAGCTTTGGGTAAGGATGCTCGTCCATGATTAGCAGAGTACTTGGCAATCCCAGGTACCACCCAGCATAGTTGACTGCAGGAGTCCAAATTTTGAGGAGGACCCTGAACTTCGAGGCAAAAGGGTAGGAGACCTTTGTATGCAACAAGATAGACCCCACCACTCATGATAACTCTCTTCCTATCTCCCGGGCTATACGAGTGGCTTCTATTATGGCGGGGTATACATCGGGAATGTTATGTCCAAGGTGATTACAAGGGTAGTGAATGAAGGCGATAGATCCTACCCTTTCCCACATTTCCTGACAATGTACTTTGAGGATCAGGATGTGGAGAAAAGGAAGTTCGATATGAAGGTAAAACCAAAGGCCCCCTTTTCATGGTACAACCTCAAGGGTGATGACAACCCCAAAGACCCTAAAGGCAAAGCCGTCGCTTCTACTAGCCAGTCTGAAGAGCCAGTAGTAGTGATAATCCCTCCTTCTCAGCCACCCACAACCATACTAGATACTGCCCCAAGACCCTCTACTTCCACAGTTCCAGATATTCCCTTATCCACAACGTACGCTTTGACTGCCCACCGTTTGAGCCAAACCCTTACCAGTATTAACAACTATATGCAGGCAGCTACTTCTAAGCTGTATGTGCTTTCGAGCTCGGTGGAGGCCCAGTCCGTACCCCCACAGCCACAGGTCCCAGCCTTAGTGGAGGAGACTCTCAAGGAGCTTCTGGACAACCAGAAGAACTCCTAGAGAACTAGAAGTTGATCTTGGATGCTGTTGGTACTCATAGAAAGGCATTGAAGGAGATTACAAAGGAGATAAAGAAGCTGACAGAGACTCGAGCTTCCAAGGAGTCGACGAAGGAGTTAAGGGTAGAAGTGGAGAAGATGAAGGTCGCTGACCATCTACCATTGAACCTTTTATTGCATGACCCGATTCCAACATCTCAGCCTGAGTCGGAGCAGGAGATGGAGAGGCCAACAAAGAGGAAGAGGGTGATTCCCCGAGTTGATGATGCAGTGATAGAGTTGGAGGACCCCCATGGAGGTCCCTATAGACAGCCTCAGTCCCTAGGGTAGCCTCAGGTCCCAGTGCAGACACGTGATACCGGGAGCCAGTCATAGGTTCCCGAGCAATCACAGGACCCAAGGACCCAGGCTATGATACCATGCAGACGGAGGGATAATAGGGAGTTTTCTTTACCCTCTATATATCTTATTTTGAGCTATTTTTGGTTAGTTAGCATTGAGGACAATGCTAGCTTTCATTTCATGGGGTAGCCCTATTTTGATGACATTGGGTTGTAAATATGATACTACTTTCTTTTTATTATGCTTTCTTTTTACTTTTGGTATGTATATAATTTTACTGATTTATTGCACTTTTTGTATTTTTCAACTTTGGTCTATATATAAAGTTACTTTCTGATGTATATATGCATCCCTTCTTACGTATATTCATTTAAACCCCCCTTATTGTACATGTTCATTTTACTTTCCGCATTTTCTTTTATAACTTCTTACTTTATTTTCGTAGCTTCTTATTTTGATTTTGAGTTTTGCGTTCAATAAGCCTTTGGTTTTCTTAATGTCATGGTTCTTTCCAAAGGTGGAATTTGTGTGAACCGGATGGCTCTTCTCGATGATGGATTGACAACCTTCTTAAAGGTTTGAGTCTGTTTTCTTTTTGTTTTTGTGTAGTTAGTAGCTAATGAGTAATAGTGCCTCAAGCAAAGCTTCACTTGGGCCTAACACATTTGTCTTTGATCTTATGGTCAAAAACAAATTGTTGTGTATAGGATGGCGAAAATTGTGGCCTTGATACTCTTGTGTTGGCCGATAATCATCAAATGGTTTTTTGGGACCATTCATGTTGCTCAAATCTTAGTTAAGGTTGTTGTGGGCCCCCGACTCTGTCTCTTTAGCAATCCTATAGCTTGTGTGGTGAGAATTTGAATTGCAAGTCCAATTCCCGTGCCATTAGTCTAGAACATGCCCCGAATATTTGTCCAGGTGAAATCCTAAATGTAGTTTGACTTGAGAAGTGATTATAGTCTCTCTTTGATCTGAATGATATCTTGAAATCTTCCATAGCCTACTAATGATAATATCCCTATTCAACCCTTTTGAGCCAAAGCCTTTTTCTTTCAAAGACCATGCTACAAGTCTTTACCGGTTCTAAAAAGACCCTCTCTTGGCACCCGATCTTTCCTTAGCACAAGACAAAAGCATAAGTTTGGGGGGAGAGACGAGGAATCCAACAAATTAGTAAAAGGTACAAAATGAAGAAAAACGAAAGGCAATGAAAAAGAAAGAAAATCAAAAAGTCAAAAAGAATAAACAATGTTGAAGAAATGAAGGTATTCAATAATAGTAAAGAGATGAAAGGTATGGAAAGTTTAGAAAGAAGAAAAGGGTTTGAAAACAAGAAAGAGTAATAGTATGTCTCTCTAACCTCTAATAAAGAAGTATATGACTCAAATAGTCAAGAGAATGCGTGCCAAAATGAAGAAAGGAAGTGCTTAAGGGAAGATGAGACCTACTTAGACCAAATATTTCCTACCCTGAACCAAAAGCCTTCACTACATCTCCACAAAAGCCTTATATGACCTTGAGTTGAATGAAGCTTACATTAGTGGTGACTCACATAAGGGGCAAGCTTATGGTATTTAGAGCCGGACTTGTGACCGTTCTTTGAGAGAGATGAGTGTATTTCCGCAATCCTCGTTTTAAGTGCTACAATATAAAAGTGAGGTTTTCTTGTGGAGAGTTGAGGAGTATGAGTTTGGATTCCACAATGGCCAAAGTAGTAGAAAGAGTTTCCTTGATGTGTTGAGTCAATTCTTGATGCTCTTGTGTTGCACTAAAACCATGGTGCTTAAAAGGTTTAAAGTTGTTAATGATTCATTTGATTTGAGGGCAATTGTTAGTCCCAATTGATGCTAGATGAGGTCACTTTAGGTCAGCTGAATTTTCTTGGTTTTACTCTTAAGGATGTAGGATTTATTTTAGTTGTTTGAGGACAAACAAAAGCTTAATTTTGGAGGAGTTGATAACTGGGGATTCTAGTTCATTTTACACTCCTCTTTGCTTGAGTTTTGGATTAAAAATATATACAAATAGTCTCAAAGGCTTACATGTTGTACTTGTTTGCAGGGTTTGGTCAAAAAAGTGACAAGTAGTCAATACCAGCTCAAATAGGAGTGAAACATGAAGAAGTATCAAGAACCAGTCAAGGCATTGCTGCAGCATAAAAGCCACTGCAACCGCAACAGACCCGCCGTAGCCGCAAATCATTTAGTGCGGTCCATGATGTAAAAGTTTAGAGATTTTGGGGGCTTCAAGCAGTGCGGTCCTCGGAGGATTTCTCACGACCGCAGTAGCCTCTTCACGGCTGCAAACCATTTTATGCGGTCCACGGAGAGGGGATTCAAAGAGTTGAGAGTTTGGACAAATCAAGCCAACGCGGTCCGTGGTCTCATTTTGTGTGGACCGCAGTGAAACCACCATGGTCGTGGTGCATTTTATGCGGTCCGCGGTGGCCAGATTCAGAGACTGAGCAATTGAAGCTAAAAGCTCCACTGCGGCCGCAACCATTTCTTGCGGACCGTAGTACCTCCGTCGGGGGTATTTTTGTCCAAAAAATTTGGCCTAGTATAAATACTTTATTTTCACATTTTAGGTCATCTTTTGTAATCTGTTAAAGACCAGAGCACGTGAACGGTGTTTTAGTTCCATTTTGAGTAATCTGTAGCTAGATTAACACTGAATCTTCATTATCTTAGTTCGTAATCAAATCATATGGGTTATTCTTCATTTATTTTTCTGTTTTCTTCCACTATTATGAGTAGCTAGACCCATTAGCTAGGGTTGTGGCTCAACCCTAGTATGGGTATTTGATGGATCTTTTGTTTTAAGGCTTAGATGTTTATGGGTGGTTAATATTTGGACTGATTTGTGTTTTCCATGTTGCATTAGTTGTTGCAAACACTAATTTGTGCCTATTTGACTTGGGTTCTTCTTGAGAAAGAGAGTTTGAGTCTAGGAAAATCAGTCCAACAAGGAATTGGGGCGTAATCAAGAGATTGATAGCCTCAATTAAAGGGTTAAACCTAAAGATAGTAATACCCAACTTGAGTCTATATTGCTTGCACAATTTTGACACCCAATTGGTCTTGAGAAAGTCAATTAGGGCAAAGTCACTCAAACTACCGAGATGTATAGATTGAGTAATTCCATGCATTGGCTATATCGCAATCCCCGGCATAACATCTTTGCCTTAGGCTTGAGATCCCGTCAAATATTCACCTAGGAGAAAGTTACTTCCCTAGTGCCTCTTTAACCATTTAGAAAACCTTACAAGTATTCATACTTAGTTTAATTTAGCATATCATTAGCATAAATATTAGAAATAACAAACAACCAAAAGATGATTGGAAGTGTAATTAAGAGCACTGCGCATCTCTAGTTTAGATAGGAATCCAATTCCCAATTCTAGCTCCTTGTGGATTCGATCCCGACCATCTCAAGTAAAAGCTACTTCGACCTCTCTTGCCACTTTGTAGTGATGTAGGGTTGGCATCGATCAGCCACCACGTCCTCTGTCTCCTCTTTCTTCAAATCTGGCCAAAATCACCATCACTACTACCTTCTTAGAGGCTGAGCTAGGATTTAGAGTGTATGTGTTCTAAAATTTAAAATAGGGCTATGACCTAAAACTAATATACAATATCAAACTGACTAAAGAATACAACAACAACAACAACAACAACAACAACGACCCAGTAAAATCCCACAAGTGGGGTCTGGGGAGGGTAATATGTACGCAGACCTTACCTCTACCCCGAAGGGTAGAGAGGCTGTTTCCAGGAGACCCTCGGCTCAAAAAAGCAATAGGAGATGATATATTAGTACCATAAAAATGCGTAATAAAAATAACAACAATATATAAGAGATATGAAATATGAAATATAGAATATGAAATACGAAATACGAAATAGATGGCTGGTATAGTACAACTAGAAGGTAAAACCCTGCATCAATAGACGACCAATGACATTCCTAGTCTAACTCCTAACTGGATAGTCTCACTCTATTGTGCTGTAGAAATATTCACACTCTCCCCTAACCTACAACCTTAATGCTCGACCTCCATAATTCCCTATCAAGGGCCATGTCCTAAGTAATCCTAAGTCGCGCCATGTCCTGTCTGATCACCTCTCCCCAATACTTCTTAGGTCTTCCTCTACCTCTCCGCGTGCCCACTACAGCCAGTCGCTCACACCTCCTCACCGGTGCATCAGTGCTCCTCCTCTGAATGTGCCCGAACCATCTGAGTGAGTATCGATATTTAATATATATTTAAAAAGCAACGAAAGACAAACACAATATATGGCCCCGAAAAGGAATTCCTCTTATAGTAGAAGTTACACTCTCATCATGGCCCCGAAAAAGAATTCCTTCTTTCAAAAGATACCTTATCACATCATTGAAGCATTCAAACGAACTCGATGTTCCCTTTTAATTTTCTCAGATTGCTTGTCCAAAAAAGTTAGAATGGATTATGCTTGGTTCATTAAATTAAATCTAGCATCATCTTGAAACATCGATTATGAACACTACTCATGTCACCCACATGTGATTTAATCCTTTCTAAACCTTTATTCCAACCTCTAAAACCATTCGTTGTGAAAGCATCACCTGCTTTTTTTCCATATCCTCCAACCTCATTTTTAAACAAGTATCAACATAAACAAAATGTTGCATCTTGTTTAATACTATATTCTAACCAATGAGAATATGAAGTTTTAAACCATTTAGGACTAAAGTAACGCATTATTCCTCCAAAATCTCTTTTTGGGAAGACAAAACTACGAGGTTGACATGGTCCATTTTGTATATAATTTCTCCTTATGCAGTCACGTAAAGTAGGAGGATATTATGAACTTAGTTTTCTTTTAGCAGGATCGGACTCATAATCCCACACTTTAGGAGGATATCACAACGATTTTTGCTAGAAAACCCTAAAAATCAGGAAAACAAACTCACTTGAAGTTTTATGTTTCAAATGCTATAACAAACTATTCTTTATCTCCTTTGACATAATTCAATTTGTAAACTATAATATAATTTGTTCCCAAAATTTAAAAACTTTGTGTAGCCAGTTAGTTCTCATAAATTGACAAAGAGAATAGAGGTCAAATTATGGGACAACCCTAGAATCAAATAGTAAAAATTAAATTTTGCATAAATTATCAAATATAAAATATAAGATAAAAACATGAAGCAAAAAATCAGAAAATAAGAATTGAAGAAGGAAGAACTAAGAAGGGTCTAACTTCTAATGGATAAAGAACATACACTGATGCACAATGGAAAGTTGGAGGGTGTCCGACAGATTGTGGTATCAGTGATTGTCAATCAATCTGAGACAGAGGCGCAAAACAGCTAAACAGAACCCTAGCTTTTTTTTTATTTGGGAATTAGAGGAAAACGTTTGTGTTTAAATTTGGGAGATGAAAGTCAGAAAAAACGTTAAAGTTGAAAAGCTTATGATTTTTGTTTATTAAGAAGAAAACAAGTTGTTATATTTTATTTATTAAATAATGTTACTTTAGTGTTTGTTGAGTGGGAAAGTAGTTATTAAATAATGTTAGTTTAGAGGAAAGTAAAAGAAACGTCGTCGCTCACATTTTGATTTGTTAAAAAACGTAAAAAACAACAACAAAATAAAGCAGTGCTTTATATGGGAATCGAACCCACATCTTTTCCAAAGAACCCATAACCCTTAACATTGAACCCAAACCTTTTTTGTTACGGGGTTCATCATGATATATTTATATAGATGTGATAAGTTTTTTAATACAAATACAGGGTTTCGGAAAAAGTCATTGGATTCCGCCGAACCCGCACCCACTACTGTACCTCCGCCCCTGTTCTGCTTCTCTAGATCCGACCATTAAGGGTGTCAATGGATATTCGAAAACTGACCGAACTTACCTGCCGCTTACTCATTTATTACGCTATTTATATCATTAAGTTTTTTTGTTTCTAATGTAAGTGTTTCATATATATACGCCTCCTATAATTACCGCCTCTTCTATATTTTTAACTCTTAATTCAAAATTCACAGGATGCTAATAAGCCAATAAGAACTTCATAATGACTTTATTGTTTATTCATATACTCATTATTATTTTAAATATGAATTTCATAACGACTGACCTGAATGTAATATTCGTACAACTTATCGTGTCCAATGTTCTCGACTCAGACAAATAGAGAGACTAATTAGTTAGATTTTTTATTCTTATTGGCAAATCTTAAAGTGATAAGTTGATAATTGTGTCCCTATCTCAAGAGTCACTTTAATTTTTTATAGTTTGCTCTTTTTTTATCATCGATTTACTTTCCATTAAAAGGGTTAATAAAATATTTTCTATGCATTAATCTTTGGTTCGTAGTTTATTATGTAGAATTTACAATGTTAACCATTTTATGCGCAAGACCGTAACAGATTAAGTTGCAGAAAATTTAATTTGATGGAAGTTTGGTCTCAGTTAATTGATGCTAACTTGATTTGGAATTGAAACATAAATGGTCATGATTAATGATATGAAGCCGTAACTTTCATTTTCTTTTCTAAAAAAGAAACTCATTTATAGCTTGTGACACCATCTCTTGTAAGAATGACGCGTTACTTCCTTTTTTACAAGACGCGTTACACAAGTCACGTTTTTTGGTTTCTTTCTTTTCAAATTATCTCTAAAGTGTTATAAATATATTATATTATGGATGTTTATTTAGTACTCCGTTGTAAATAAGCTTCCTGAAGAAGCTTATCCATATGGGACTCCACCGTAAATATGTTTATCTATTTAGTACTTTATTGGAAATAAGCTTCCTGAAGAAGCTTATCACTTCGATACCCGGTTATGGATAAACATTACCCTATGTAGAAGATTATCCATATCTGGTATAGTAACAACTTACACAGCAGCTTGCAGTAGCAGCTTACACAACAACTTGCAGTAGCAGCTTACACAACAACTTGCAGTAGCAGCTTACACAGCAGCTTGCGTAGCAGCTTACACAACAGCTTGTAATAGTAGCTTACACAACAGCTTGTAGTAGCAGCTTACACAACAACTTGTAGTAGCAGCTTACACAACAGCAGCTCAGCAGCTTCCCTTCTTATATAAATAGAAGAGATTTCAGTTCATTATGTACATGAGTTTGAATTCGAATAATATATCAGTTTCTCTCTATACTTGTCTTTATTTTATAGTCTTTATTTTATAACACGTTATCAGCACGAGACTCTGCCATCTCGAGCAAATACTTTGAAAGTATCAAAGGTACGAACTTTCTTTTTGTAAGTAATGTCAAATCTTTCTAAACGTGAATTTGTAGTATTGGATATATCGGGCAAAAGCTACGTGTCTTGGGTGCTTGATGCTGGAATTCATCTTGATATGATGGGTCTAGCAGACACCATCAAAGATAAGTTATGCGTTTTACTTGCTATGTGTGCTACTGCCATTAAAATAAAATAAAAAAGGTACTTAGGAACCTAGAAAGTGAGCCATAATCATTGGACGAGATTCTGGAGCATTTTATAAATTTTAAAACACTATAATTTGTATATCTTTATGTTTCGTTTTTCACTTACTCGTTTTCGAATTAAGATTTTAATTTTACTCCAAAAGAGTAATATTGCATAGGAAACTATAAAGTGGATGACATTGTTAGATCCACTTATACTCCAGCAGAGTTTGCAAGAAATATACAACCACCAGAAGTGGTTATATTTCGTATATCTCATTGTAATTATATTTTGTTAACTACCAGAAGTGGTATATGCCTATGATCACCAGAAGTGATAATTTAGGCTTTCTATGGTTACAATTGAATATAAACTAGAGAAATATTCTCTATAGTACATGCATGCCTCGATTTGCTCCTGAAGTAGCATTATCGTAAAAGAGCTTCTAAGACATCACACGATTTGGTGTAATTAATGCACGTTCAAATAATTATGTTCTGTTCCCTGAAGGATGAGAACTTTTGATAAATATTAGCCCATTCCTGAAGTAAATGTGACAATATTAATAAAGAACGTAAATAGGAACACGTTTTTGATGTGAATATATTACAATTCACCTCCAGAAGAGGTAATATGATTGAAGGAATATATACTCAATATTTCGTATTTTAAATTTGCTCCTAAAGAAGTAACACAATTGAAATTTTCTCCTGAAGCAGAAAAATATTATGAAACTGTGTCTTTCTGTGCTTAAACAAAATAATAAGCTATTCAAAGTTATTTTTGAAGCACATTTTCATTCCCTGGAGTGAATGAAGAAATACCACAACTCACCTCCTGAAGAGGTAGAATAACAAAGGATATAAATTTTGTTTTTGTGGCATAAAGATCATTACCGCACGTACCCGTTGTACGTAAAATATCTTGAATAATTTTATTAAATATCATTCTAAGGCAAAAAGCATTCTTGTAGAATGCTTTGTACTACAACCACATTAATATTTTATGGTTAGTTATCGAGTTCCCCGAAGGAAATAACAACTCATGTATCTTTCCCTGAAGGATGTAATGATTATGTGGTTGCCGCTTTGATATAAAATATTCAGATGTTAATGGCGTTTCTCCCTGAAGGAGATATTTGTCACAAAGTTGGTGGTAAAAATACTGAAATTTTTAATTTCTTACATTTATAAATTTATAATGTCTTTATAATGTTCACTAAATCTTTGCCAACTTCAACTTTTGAGAAGATGGTATACAAGATTGGAATGCGGAGACTCAAATATTTGAAACAAGGTTTTCATCAGGGGGAGTAAAATACGCGATGCACTCTTTTTCCCTTACTAAGGTTTTTTCCCATGGGGTTTTCCTTATAAGGTTTTTAATGAGGCACCTAGCAATGCGTATTACTAAATATGTGTACTCTTTTTCCTTTACTATGATTTTTTTCCCACGTGATTTTTCCTAGTAAGGTTTTAATGAGACACATTATCTTTTAATGAACATCCAAGGGGGAGTGTTATAAATATATTATATTATGGATGTTCATTTAGTACTCTGTTGTAAATAAGCTTCCTGAAGAAGCTTATCCATATGGGACTCCACCGTAAATATGTTTATCTATTTAGTACTCTATTGGAAATAAGCTTCCTGAAGAAGCTTATCACTTCGATACCCGGTTATGGATAAACATTACCCTAGGTAGAAGATTATCCATATCTGGTATAGTAGCAGCTTACACAGTAGCTTGTAGTAGCAGCTTACACAACAACTTGTAGTAGCATCTTACACAACAGCTCGCGTAGCAGCTTACACAGCAGCTTGTAATAGCAGCTTACACAGCAGCTTACACAGCAGCTTACACAGCAGCTTCCTTTCTTCTATAAATAGAAGAGATTTCAGTTCATTATGTACATGAGTTTGAATTCGAATAATATATCAATTTCTTTCTATACTTGTCTTTACTTTATAGTCTTTATTTTATAACATAAAGACTATTGTGATGTGTTCATCAATTTATTTTCCAAACATGTTTAACTTTTTTTTAGGGAAAATGCATAAGTATCTTCTGACCTATACCCGAATTTTTAACTACATACTTTTTTTTTTGGAAATCCTATTAACTCCCTAAACTTATTTTATATGTAATTATTTGCACCATTAACGATGACGATCAAACTCTTGGCAAGTGGTGAGCTACACGCGCCCCCACATGTATTTTTAGTACTTTTTTATTCTTTCTTCTTTTTCTTACACAGCAGCTTACACAGCTTACACAGAGCTTACTCGCGTAGCAGCTTACACAGCAGCTTGTAATAGCAGCTTACACAGCAGCTTCCTTTCTTCTATAAATAGAAGAGATTTCAGTTCATTATGTACATGAGTTTGAATTCGAATAATATATCAGTTTCTTTCTATACTTGTCTTTACTTTATAGTCTTTATTTTATAACATAAAGACTATTGTGATGTGTTCATCAATTTATTTTCCAAACATGTTTAACTTTTTTTTAGGGAAAATGCATAAGTATCTTCTGACCTATACCCGAATTTTTAACTACATACTTTTTTTTTTGGAAATCCTATTAACTCCCTAAACTTATTTTATATATAATTATTTGCACCATTAACGATGACGATCAAACTCTTGGCAAGTGGTGAGCTACACGCGCCCCCACATGTATTTTTAGTACTTTTTTATTCTTTCTTCTTTTTCTTATTTCTTATTATTATCATTTTTTTGTTATTTCATTTATTATTCTCAGTTTTTTGGGTATTTTATTCTCTTTCTTTTTGTTTTGGTCACCGACGGCATAAAATGGTGGTTGTCGGAATTTCACAAACACCATTTTTTTTCGGCGACAGATTTTTATCCCGATCTAAGTGTAATTTATGTGTGGGAGGAAGAGTAAAAGAAATAAAAACGAATATAAGCTGAGAAAACTTTTTCCAGTTAAAATTTTTTTCCGGCATGGGAAGGTTTTCTGATGATGAATTTTTCCCCCCAAATCTGAGTGTATTTTGCTTTGCTTATGAATAGATCTTTTTGAGAGTTTAATTTGTGTGTGAAAAGAAAAAATAGAAGAAAAACGGTTAGACAAAGTCGCCGGTGAATGAATATCCGCCGGAATTAGAGAAGAAACGAAAAAAAAAAGTAAAAGAAAAAAGACAAAGAAAAAGGAAAAGGAAAAGGAAAAAAAATAAGAAAAAATGGTAAAAAAGAATAAAAAATAATCTGAAAATAGTTTTTTCTTGTGAAATACACACACTCTGCCACGTCAACATTAAAGGTGCGAATAATTCCATTTAAAATAAATTTAGGGGGTAATAAGATTCCCGCAAAAAAAAGTATGTAGTTGAAAATCCAAATATAGATTAGGGGGTATTTATGCATTTTCCCTTTTTTTACGTGCATTCATCTTTGGTCCGTGAAGTCTGTTGTATAGCATGCACACTGTTTAATGTACGTGCAACATATGTGCAACAACGTGCGACATGCGTGTCAACCATTATAACATTATTTAGGGCATCATTTGTATTGGCATCTTCTTTGTTTTATGCTCTAGTGTTTATGACTGGTTCTTCTAAAAAACATATTTTCTTGCTCAATAGCAGTTGATTAATAATAAGATAGAACATGCTTTCTTTCCTTGCTTTCTCGATATAAATATTCTCTCTCTCTATACTGTCAACCAGAATAGATATTGAATTTTCTCTCCTAGCAAGTGTTAATAGTAACTTGCGACTTGAATAAATTGAGAAGCTCAATTAATTTCATATTCTTGATATATAGTAAGTTTACTTAATTATCAATTTTCCATTTCAAATTTTTAAATAAGAATAAGTGACTTTATAAAATTTTCTAAGATATTCCACACAACAGTTATTATCGCGAAACAAAATATCGGAAAATTGCGTTATGTTAACATCTAAATTATATATTTTATTTACTAAAAACTGTAAATTTCTTGCCCAAAATTAGAAACTTCTTCTTCTTCTCTAGCCACCATCTCCTCCTTCTCCTATTCTTCATACTAGTATTTACACCCGCGCATTGCGTGCACGGAGCAAGAGGAGCTAAAAGAAAAAGAATACAACAACAACAACAACAACAACAACAACGACCCAGTATAATCCCACAAGTGGGGTCTGGGGAGGGTAATATGTACGCAGACCTTACCCCTACCCCGAAGAGTAGAGAGGCTGTTTCCAGGAGACCCTCGGCTCAAAAAAGCAATAGGAGATGATATATTAGTACCATAAAAATGCGTAATAAAAATAACAACAATATATAAGAGATATGAAATATGAAATACAGAATATGAAATACGAAATACGAAATAGATGGCTAGTATAGTACAACTAGAAGATAAAACCCTGCATCAACAGACGACCAATGACATTCCTAGTCTAACTCCTAACTGGATAGTCTCACTCTATTGTGCTGTAGAAATATTCACACTCTCCCCTAACCTACAACCTTAATGCTCGACCTCCATAATTCCCTATCAAGGGCCATGTCCTCAGTAATCCTAAGTCGCGTCATGTCCTGTCTGATCACCTCTCCCCAATACTTCTTAGGTCGTCCTCTACCTCTCCGCGTGCCCACTACAGCCAGTCGCTCACACCTCCTCACCGGTGCATCAGTGCTCCTCCTCTGAATGTGCCCGAACCATCTGAGTCTTACTTCCCGCATCTTGTCCTCCATGGGGGCCACACCCACCTTCTCTCGAATATCTTCATTCCTAATCTTATCCATCCTTGTATGCCCGCACATCCACCTCAACATCCTCATCTCTTCTACTTTTATCTTCTAGATGTGTGAGTTCTTTACCGGCCAACATTTAGTTCCATATAACATGGCAGGCCTAACCACTGCTCTATAAAACTTACCTTTTAGTAACGGTGGCACTTTCTTGTCACACAAGACTCCCGACGCTAACCTCCACTTCATCCACCCCACCCCTATACGGTGTGTGACATCCTCGTCAATCTCCCTGATCCCCTGAATAACCGATCCAAGGTACTTGAAACTACCTCTCTTGGGAATGACTTGAGAGTCAAGCCTCACTTCAACTCCCGCTTCCGTCGGCTCAACTCCAAATTTGCACTCGAGGTATTCCGTCTTCGTCCTACTCAACTTGAAACCTTTAGACTCAAGAGCATGTCTCCAAATCTCTAGCCTCTCGTTGACGCCGCCTCTTGTCTCGTCAATTAGAATAATGTCATCAGCAAATAGCATGCACCATGGAACCTCCCCTTGAATATGATGAGTCAGTGCATCCATCACCAGGGCAAATAGGAATGGGCTGAGCGCAGACCCTTGGTGCAACCCCGTAATAACTGGAAAGTGTTCAGAGTCGCCTCCTACTATCCTAACCCGAGTCTTAGCTCCATCATACATGTCTTTAATCACCCTAATATAGTTACTCGGGACCCCTTTATCCTCTAAGCAGCTCAATAAGACCTTCCTAGGAACCTTATCGTACGCTTTCTCCAGATCCATTTGACTTAATCTTATGAATAATAATTTTTTTTTTTGTCCTAAAATTACTAAGTGGCTTTTTATTATGTTGTCACTTGGTTTAATATGATGTCTTTGCCTATTCTTTTATTATGTATAGATAATATATATATATATATATATATATATATATATATATATATATATATATATATATATATATATATATATATATTTTAATATAACATAGACAATATAAATTTCTTACTTCGTCCAAAGTATATATTTTTATATTATTTTGTATAAAATGTATCAATATTTTGATTATTTTTTTCTACATTATATGGAATAAACAATTAGACTTTTCTTCTATTTTATTTTCGATATAAAGTTTTGATTTTTACATTTTTACTTCGTCCAAAATATATGTTAGTTTATTATTTTATATAAAATGTATACTTTTAGAATTTCTTTTTACATTATATAGAATACACAATTAAACTTTTCTTCTATTTTGTTGTCGATATAAAGTTTTTATTTTTATAATTTTTACTATGTTGCGTGTAATTATTTCAAATTCAAATTAATCTTTTCTTCTTAGATTCAAATTCAAAAAAAAGTAACTAATTATAAATGATAAATAATGAATAATTTAATTTTATTAAGATTTAAATTTGAAAATAAACTAACTATTACCTAACCTAACTAACTTTGTCCTAAAATTACCAAGTGCCTTTTTATTATATTGCCACTTGTCTTTCTATGGTGTCTTTGCCTCTCCTATTATATATAAATAGAAGATTACCAAGTGTCTTTTTATTATATTGCCACTTGCCTTTCTATGGTGTCTTTGCCTGTCCTATTATATATAAATAGAAGATTACCAAGTGCCTTTTTATTATATTGCCACTTGGCTTTCTATGGTGTCTTTGCCTCTCCTATTATATATAAATAGAAGATTACCAAGTGCCTTTTTATTATATTGCCACTTGGCTTTCTATGGTGTCTTTGTCTCTCCTATTATATATAAATATAAGATTACCAAGTGCCGTTTTATTATATTGCCACTTGGCTTTCTATGGTGTCTTTGCCTCTCCTATTATATATAAATAGAAGATTACCAAGTGCCTTTTTATTATATTGCCACTTGGCTTTCTATGGTGTCTTTGCCTCTCCTATTATATATAAATAGAAGATTACCAAGTGCCTTTTTATTATATTGCCACTTGCCTTTCTATGGTGTCTTTGCCTCTCCTATTATATATAAATAGAAGATTACCAAGTGCCTTTTTTGTGATGACCACCATAGTTCTTCTTTGTTCCGCACTTTCGAGGCCTTGCAAACCTTGCTTTTAGTTGTCTCGTTTGGCGTGCGTAGTTCGGGCGCGTAGCCGGAAAGTTTTTTTATGTTAAAATATGTGAATTATGTGAAACATTTGATGAATTTTGGTATTAATATGCATAATGTTGACATCGGTCAACATTTTGGGTAAACGGATCCGGACCTGTGATTCGACGGTCCCGGAGGGTCCGTAGAAAAATATGGGACTTGGGCGTGTGCCCGAAATCAAATTCTGAGGTCCCAAGCCCGATAAATGAATTTTTGAAAGAAATTGTTTTTCTGAAATTTGATATGAAAATTTGAAATGAAAAGGAGTTAGAAAATATAGGTATCGGGCTCGTATTTTGGTTCCGACGCCCGGTACAAGTCTTAAATATGTGTTAAGCACTATCTGTAAAGTTTGGCTAAAAACGGACGTCATATGACGCGTTTCGGACTAAAAATGGAGAATTTGAGTTATGAAAGTTGAAGAAAAGAAAATCATGTGTTTGAGGCTTGATCTTATGTATATGATGTTATTTTGGTGACTTGATCGCACGAGTAAGTCCGTAAGATGTTTTTAAGGTTGTGTGCATGTTTGGTTTGGAGCCCCGAGGGCTCGGGTGAGTTTTGAATGGGGCCCGGGAAGTCTTGGACTTAAGAAAATGCAGGTTCAGGTGTTTCAGACACCAGCGCGGCCGCGGTCATTTCCGCGCGGTCCGCACTGGATACGCGCGGCTGCGATGCCTTTCCATGCGGTCCGCGTGGCTGAGTCTGTGGGCTAGGGTTTCAGGTCAACCAGCGCGGCTGCGCACCAAAACAGTGCGGTCCGCGCTGGAAGGGTTCAGAGAAGCCCCAATTTTTCTCCCACTCGGCGCGGCCGCAACACATTTTTGTGCGGTCCGCACCAGGTCCTCAGAAAGGTATACAAGCTCGGAAATCTCAGTCATTTTTCACTTTTCAAAAACCCAAAACCTAAGAGGCGATTTTCCAAACAACTTTTCTTCTCCAAAACGATTGGTAAGTGATTTCTAACTTAATTTCTTTATCCCTTAACATCTTTTAATATAATTTCAACTTCAAATCAAAGATTTTCATGGGGAAAATTGGGTGTTTTGGGTAGAACCTAGGTTTTCTACAAATTGAGAAGTTGGACCTCAATTTGGGGTCCGATTTAAAAATTAATCATATATTTGGATTCATGGGAGAATGGGTAACCGGGTTTTGGTCCGAACCTCGAGTTTCGACCACGTGGGTCCGGGGGTATTTTTGACCTTTTTGGGAAAAACCTTGAAAAAATCTATTTTCATGCATTGGGGATGATTCATTTAGTAATTATTAATGTGATTAAGTAACTTATGACTAGATCCGAGCGGATTGGTGGTGGAATCAAGAGGTAAAGCTATACTAGAAGCGTGAGTTGAGTTTGGAGCATTCGAGGTAAGTGTTTGGTCCACCCTAGCTTGAGGGAATAAGAGTAGAGTATATTTGCTACTTGTTATGTGATGTGTCCGACGTATAGGCATGTTGACGAGTATCTATACGTTGGGGGTAGAACATGCCCATGAGTCTTGTATTATAATTGTTGTGACTCCATTGTAGTTTATTGTGCTTCATGTGTTATTATTATTATTGTTCCCTTGTTGGAATGTTTGTTTTGATAGTATTGTTCCCTTGTTGCGATGTTTGTTTTGATAAGTATTGTTCCCTTGTTGGGATGGTTGTTTTGATAGTATTGTTCCCTTGCCGGGAAAGTTAATGAAGTAATTGTGGTTCTTCAACTTCGAGGAGCAATGACTCAAGTTATAATACGAATTGTGAAAGTTTATGAGATAATTGCATACTTTGGAGCATTGGCTCAAGTGTTAGAGTGAGTTATGAAATGAAAGTGAAAGAAATAGAAAGAGGCATCAATTGTTCTATTGCCGGGAAATTTATATTATTAATGTTGTCCCTTTGCCGGGATCTAAATTGTTTACTTATTGTTCCCTTGCCGGGATTCCTATTTTAGCCTTGTATATTCCCTCGCCCCATTGTTTGTGATTGTTGCTTGGGTGAGGAAGAGTGATAAAAGCACGAAGGGTGATGCCGTGTATTGTTGTTTGTGAGGAAAGAGTGTAAAGCACGAAGGGTCATTCCGTGCCATGATATAAATGTTAATGCACGAAGGGTCATTCCGTGCCATGATATAAATGTTAATGCACGAAGGGTCATTCCGTGCCATGATATAAATGTTAATGCACGAAGGATCATTCTGTGCCATCATTATGTGAGGTAAAGCACGAAGGAAAATGCCGTGTACTTTATATGATTGATTTGGTGAGAACGAGAGTAAAAACACGAAGGATGATGCCGTGCAACTGTTGTTTTCCTACTCACTGTTGATGTGTTTACTTGTTATTAACAATTCAAGTGTATTAACTAGTTAGGTCCCTTTACTGTTGTGACCCATTGTGTTCGAATCCATAGTGTTTACGATACCTCGCCTTATTTATTTGTTTGTGTTCAAAACTCCAAATTTCAAAAAAATTGTCACATTTTTAACTCAATTGATTTTCTCGTATTAAAGGTACTAATTCATTCGATATTGTACAGTAATTGAAAGGGTATTTTCTTTATCAAATGATTTCAGAAATAAATAAATAATAACGTCATCTTTTCTTGTTGATTTCCTAATTGCGTTGGGAGATGTACTCTACTTTATGTTAAGTGAATGAGGCTCCTTGAACATTCTTAATTGTATTGGGTTATGGAACCTATGAGCTGAGTAACATGAGAATATTGTTGTGCAATGTGAGACAGAAATATGTGGGCACAAGGTGCCGGGGAAAATATTATGGTTTTATTTAATGGCGCGTGAGTTGTCCGTGCGGTTGTGACGTAAATGTGGGCACGAGGTGCTGTGAAATTTCGAAAGTGGGTTGAGACCTATATTATTTATGATTATGATATAAGGTGTCACAAGGTGACCTTTACTCGAAAGAATTATATTCGAAAGATGCTTATATGAAAGATATCTATTTGAAGAAAATATATTCAAGATATATTTATTGAAAAACATATTATCTTAGAGATTATTACTTGAAGGATTTATAAGCGAAAGATTTATATTTGAAGGACTTGATTAATTGATTGCACTTGTATTTGTTATTTGTTGAGAAGCAATTTTGGTGATCTTGTTGCTAGCTATTTATATCATTGGTTGATCATCTTTGCCGTTATTATTATTTGCTTCATATTATTTTGTACGCTATAAACTGCACAGGTTTATGTGAGTGTCTGGTCCTAGCCTTGTCACTACTTCGCCGGGGTAGGCTAGACACTTACCAGCACATGGGGTCGGTTGTGCTGATACTACACTTCTGTACATTTTTGTGTACAGATCCATATCTTTGATCGACGGTAGCTATTCGTTGCAGTGGAGACTCAAGGTAAACCTGCTATAGCATTTGCAGTCCTCAGAGTCACCTTCAATTGTACTTATTTCCATTTGTTCCCTTTGCTTCGGAACAGTGATGTAATCATATTGTATAACTACTCTTAGAAAGGCTTGTGACTTGTACTACCGGTTTTGGAAATTGTATTTTGTTCAGAGTAATTTAATTTAAAGTTAGTGAATACCCATATTATTACAGTAAATGTTAGGCTTACCTAGTTTAGAAACTAGGTGCCATCACGACTTCTTTGGAGGGATTTTTGGGTCGTGACATTTTTATTATATTGCCACTTGGCTTTCTATGGTGTCTTTGCCTCTCCTATTATATATAAATAGAAGATTACCAAATGCCTTTTTATTATATTGCCACTTGGCTTTCTATGGTGTCTTTGCCTCTCCTATTATATATAAATAGAAGATTATCAAGTGCCTTTTTATTATATTGCCACTTGCCTTTCTATGATGTCTTTGCCTCTCCTATTATATATAAATAGATGTGGCCAAAATCACTATCACCTCCTCATTTTCAGATTTAGCCATAACCACCATCACTACCACTTTCTTCTTCGAATTCGCCCACTACCACCAGCACCTCCTCCTCATTTTTGTTCTTTAGATTCCGGCCACCATCATTACTACCACCATGTCATCTTTCTTCTTCTTCTTCGGATCTGACTACGACTATCAATATATTTTTCTCCTTTTTCTTCAGATTTGAAAACCAGCACCTTCCCCCTCTATGAGTGTATTTATTTTGATCGATATAAATTATACTTTGCCCCTTTTTCCATTTACCTACAGCTTATTCATTTATTACGTCATTTCTACCATTAATTTCTTTTGTTTCTAATGCAAGTGTTTCCTATATAGACGCCTCTTCTAATTGCTGCTTTTTCTATATTTTTAACTCTTTATTCAAAATTTAAGAGATGGTAATAAGCCAATATAAATGTCATAATAACTTCATTGTTTATTATATACTCTTTGTTATTTTTAATATAAACGATTGACTTGAATGTAAAATACGTGCAAAATGTGTCCAATGAATCTCGACTAAGATAAATCGAGAAACTCATTAGTTAGATTTTTTATTCTTGTTTATTTTTTTTGCCAAAATTAAAATTTTTATTTCAACCAAGTATTTCTATTTACATCCACTAGTTATATTTGGACTCTGTAACTAGTCTCCAAATTCTTCCTATCTATGTAAAGGTATATAAAAAAAAACTCCTTCCAATACCTCTCTACCTCTACTTAGGATAGTTATTCAAAGATTCTAGGACTCTCCTTCCATTTGCTAAATTATTGTCGACTCTTTTTCTTTTTGTCTTGAAATTTTCTTATGTTTCTTTCACTCCACAAATGGTAAACAGTAGTACCATATAAGAATTGTAGAATCTGTGCTCGTGGTCTGTTGTTTCTTATTTTTCTGCTAATCCATTCTGTTTCTTCTTCCCAGTTACTGACCTTCCTCTTTTCTCCTAGCCATTGAAGTATTGAATTCCAGATGTAGGCAGAGTAGTTGCACTGGAAGAACAAATGCTGCAAAGTCTCCTCAGCTCCTGTATTACACAAAACACAATCTGATTGTACTTTGACACCCCATTTCTGTATTCGATCCACAGTAGCTAACCTTCCCATAAGTGCAAGCCATAAAATAAACTTGTGTTTTGGAATAGTCTTTGATCCCAATACAAGTCCTCTCCATTTCATCTTCTGATATTGTGGTAGAAAGGCTTGGTATGCTTTTTTGATTCTGAACTTATCTATGGTGCAGCAGTCTTGTAATGCCTCATTTAAATCCTTGTTCAAGTATCATTTCTTTGCGTCCAATATTTTCCGTACTATCCAACAAGCTCTAACTGGAGTTGTCATTTGTTGTATGTCTTTCCCTTTGATATAGAATGTGTGGATCCATTTTATCCGAAGAGAATCTTTCTTCATTGCTACGGCCCATAACAACTTGCTAAGTGCTGCTTTGTTCCAAGTATGAAACTCTATAAATTTAGACCCCCTGCTGAATATAGCTTACACAATGTCTCCCATGCAACCAGTGCTCTTCTTGAGCTCTCATGACTGTCTGTCCATAAGAAGATTCTGCATATTCTTGTTATAAGCTGAATGACCTTCTTTGGGATTAAGAACACCGGGGCCCAATAGGTTTGCATCTCAAATAAAACACTCTTTATGAGTTGGGCCCTTCCACTATATGCTAAGTACTCTGTAGACCAACATCTTATTCTTGCAGTCATTCTTTCAACTAGTGGTAGATATTGTTGAACTGTGATCTTTTTTGATGATAGAGGAACTCCCAAATATCTTAATGATATCTCCCCCTCTGAAAACTGCATCTCTTCTAATATTTGATTCTTCAACCTTGAGTTAACCTCTGCCACATATAATGAACTTTTTTCTAAATTGGCCTTTAATCCAGATACTTCTGAGAAATGACTAAACTGCTTCATCATCAACTTTACTAAAATTACATCAGCTCTACAACACATGATTAAGTCATCCGCAAAACATATATGAACTATCTCCATCTTGTTGCATCTTGGATGATAGTTAAAATCTGGATTATGTCTCAACTGTTTAAGTGATCTGTTCAAATACTCCATCACTAAGACAAACAAGTATGGAGACATTGGATCTCCCTGTCTTAAACCTCTCTTGGCTTGGAATCTGGGTGTAAGTCCTCCATTGAATAGCAATGAATAGCTCACTGTACTTACACATTCCATAATCAGATTGACAAATTTCATAGGCATCCCAAATTCTAGCAATATCATTCTGAGAAAACCCCAGTTCACTGTATCATATGCTTTCCTAATGTCTACCTTCACTAGACATCTAGGAGACACTCCCTTTTGTTTGTATCCCTTTAACAATTCATGAGCCACAATTACATTATCTAGAATATTCCTCCCCTCAATAAAAGTTGATTGTGAATGTCCTACTAGATGATCAACTACTAGTTTTAACCTAGTAGTAATAACTTTGGCAATCAGTTTATACAGAGTTGTGCAGCAGGCTATAGGTCTGAATTCCTTCACAAAAGAGGGATTTTTAACCTTGGAAACTAGTGTTACAGTAGTACAGTTCACATCCTTTAGCAACTTTCCAGTTTGAAAGAATTGTGTTGTTGCCTTTGTCATATCCTTACCTATCAAGTGCTAGTATTTCTTAAAAAATTCTGCTGGAAACCCATCGATACCAGGAGCTTTTTCAGCTGGCAGGCCCTTCAAGGCTTGAACTACCTCAGTTTCTGTCACTTCTTGAATGAGAAGTAACTTTTGCTCTACAGTAATACAGGGTTCATCTCTTGAAATTGTTGGATCTAAACATGGCATTTCTCATTCGCTTGTGCCCAACAACTTCTGGAAAAAACTTGTAAATTCTTTTTGGATCAGAACAGGGTCATGTAGTTGAATGCCACCTTTTGTGCAGATTGATGAAATTCTGTTTCTTGCTTGTCTTGCTTTCAATGCTGCATGGAAAAATCTCGTATTTAAATCACTATATGCTAGCCATGTTGCTCTCGACTTCTGTCATATCACTTGTTCATGTATTCTTGCCCATTTCTCTAGTTGCATTAGGGTCTCTTTTTCAGTTGTTATAAGTTGTTCATTGAACAAGTCTGCACTTAGGTCTAGCTGTACTTGTTTCAGTTCTTCTTCCAGTATACTGATCTTCCTCTCCAACATTGACATTTCTTTGTTCATCTGGGATGTCTCTATTTCTATAAACTTCAGTTTCCTCCAGATTGAGTACATGGTATGTCCATGCACCTGTTGTTCCCATACTTTATGTACTGCTTCATTGAAACTCTCTTGGGATAATAGCACATTGACTAATCTGAATGGCCTTGGCAGTTTCTGCTTGGCCACTTCTGTTAGGATTATAATTGGAGAGTGATCTGAACATTCCGGGATATGATAGTATGCTTCCAATTTTTCATACTTCATAAACCATAAGTCATTTCCAAATGCCCAATCAATCAAGCTGTATATTCTTTCATTTGCTTCTCGTTTATTACACCATGAGTAGGTGCACCCTTTTCTATTTAGTTGGCCCAATCCAATTTCTTGAATGCAATTTTGGAAATATTCCATTTCTGATTGTTTTACTGGCATCCCATTAACTCTATCATGCACAGAAAGAAAAGCATTAAAATCTCCAATCACCATCCAAGGTTCTGTGATAGAACTGTTAATTTGCTTTAACATTCTCCATAGCTCTTGTCTTTCCTGTTGAGTATTCATCCCATATACAAATGTTATCTCACAAGAAAATTGTGACTCCTTGTCCTATACCTTGCAATGTACCAGTTGCATATGAGATACTACGATATTCACTAAAACCTTATTAGGTTTCCAACAAATCCACACCCTGTCTCTATTACTGACTAGGTAATTATCATGAATTTTCCATTCTGCTCCAAACTTTCTTTTTATTTTTTCTGTTCTTTTCTGCTTTACTTTAGTTTCTAGACATCCCAGCTGTATCGCTTTATTCTTAAGCAAAAAGGACTTCAATTCCTTTTGCTTATAGGGCTTATTCACCCTCTTATATTCCAAGAGCATATGATCATGGTGGGTCTTTGTTCCTTATATCCCCTTTCGCCATGTTGGCATTAGCTTTTATAGGTTTTATCTTCAATACACTGAATCTGTTCTTTTGCAGGAACTGCTCCACATTTTCAGTTTCTATCAAGGTTCTTGACCTGTTACCCTTTGTAAATGCCTAATTTTTGCCTTGTATATATATATATATATATATATATATATGTATGTATGTGTGTGTATGTGTTTGTTCTTATTTGTATATGTATAGATTTTAAGAATTGAGTAATGGTTTGATAAACGGGGTACGGATTGGGCTAGTATAATTTAATTAAAATTGGCCCAAAATTTGAGCCCAAAGAGCCCAAATCCGGTCCAAAAGGGGGCTGCCAAGAAGAGCTTAAAACAACGTAGTTTTGTCTTGAAACTACGTCGTTTTAGTTAAGTGACAAGATTCAATCTCATTCACCCATCTTGATTTAATCCAACGGTCCTAGTTTGATCTTCATCCTAGGTATTTAAAGCCTAAAATCCCCCAAAATTTGCCCAATTTCCCCCTTATTTCCTCTCTCTTCTTTCCCTCTCCTTCTTCTCTCTTCTCTCTCTCTTCACTCTCTCTACGCCGCCCCAGCTCCGCCCACCGCCGCCTGACGGAAATTGCCGCCGCCGGCAGACCACCTCCAAACACCTTCAAATTCACGCCATGTAATCTCCACAACTTCCTCTTTCCATATCTCCAAACCAAATCCTAAAAAAAAAATCCCTCAAACTCCTTGAATCTTAGATCTAGGAAACTTTCCCGTCACTTTTTTGCCCAAATTCTTGAAGCTCCAACCACTACCACCCCAAAATACCTACATCAATGGATAGAGCTCCTCAAGACCTTGTTATTGATGTCAATTCTACCCCAAAAATCCTGCGACCAAAATCCGGCCTAATTCCGGCGACCTCCCGGAACACCCTCTTTGGCATACCACTATTTTTTCGGCCTTTTGATGTGTAAAATAGTAAAATACTATTCTTTTTCATGGTTGATTTTTTAATTTTTATTTTTAATTTTCAGATTTTATTTTTGTCTATTATTAATTATTTTAGCATTAGTTTTTGAAGTTTGAAATGTTAAATTTTCTGTTTTTGCACTTGTTGAAGTAGTAAAATAGTTTTGTATTGATAAAAGTAAGGTAATGAAAAATACTTAAGAGTATATGGTACTTGTTTGGTTGTTTGTTTACTGCTTCAAGACTCTTTGAGTACAACACTCAAAAGTCAAATTGTTTGGTAAGAAAATGTAGTCCTTTGGATATTATTTGAATAAAGTTTATCTTTGAGTAGTGGAGAGCTGATTTTGTTTGAAATACTTGACAAGATTTGAACTAGAAAGTCTTTCTTTTTGAATTTAAGAACAGATTTTATAGAAAAATCTGTCAAAAAGATTGATTTTTAATTTTTTGAAATAGCTGGTTGTTTTGATATATAGAGGGGACTCAATCACATTTTGGAGGGGATCATTTTCTGCTTTTGAACATACAACAAAAAAAAAATTAGCAGCTGAAGCATCCTTTAGTAAGCTGAAATTGTAAGTCTTAATAGTGAATCTTAAAGTGCAAACCTTTTTTTTAGAAAAGTATAAGTCCTCTTTAGAGTTTGCTTCTGGGTTTCTTCTCTGATTTTTCAAGCTGTTTTAATACAGATTTGATGTTGGTTTTGCTGCTGTTGTGCTACTATTTTTATGCTGCTTTAGTTGCTGAGCTTCCATTCTTTGTTGCTGTATTTATTATTCTGCGACTCAGGTAACTCTTTAATCTTATGTTGCATATGTTTTCACATTAACAAGAAGATTTGAACTCATCTTGATTGTTGGGAGCATGTCCATTTAAATAAATGAGTGCTTAGCTAAATTTCTTTATTGTTTAAATATATCTTGTTGTAGTTCATATGTAAAATAAATCCTTGGTTGATCAAACACTTTTTTATTCATGTGTTATTTGTCTTTACTATCTATTATAGTATTGATGCATATAAAACTGAGATGTTCCAAGTAGGTTGCAATGTGCTTAAAGACTCCTTTTGCACCTTTGCAGTTCTGGCCAGTTTATGAAAAATAACAAAAGAGACATGCTTGAAACCTTTATTTATTTTTACAGATTTTATATGTGACCATTTCTGCTAGGATTTTAGATTATTTTTTTTTGGTAGAAAGTGGCTAGATCCTAAATAGGTTTTGAAATTGCTAGTTAAAAATAAGGGTTAATGGCTTAGAGCAAAAGAGGCCAGACTCGCAATTTAGCCCAGGTGGACTGTCGTAGTAAACCAACATTTGAAATCTATTAGGCTTTCAGCTTGTGCCTATTTCGGAGCCCAATAATTGGCCAAGGCAGATTCTGTCTAATAGGCCCAATGCTTTTAAGAAGTCTATAAATATTTTGTCCATTTATTTCATAGATGTTGGCCCAATGCCATAACTAAGTAAGCAAATTGGCCCACTTTCTCAATAAATAATATGATCTATCTTCAAAATAATACTTACTAGATTAGTTGAATAGACTTATTAAGAATTAGTTAATTTTCATGATGTGTAATAATAATCCAATAAATTAAGTACCTTTAATTAATTTAAACGCTAGGCAACTAGTAGGTCCGTTTTAACTTTTTATTATTATTATTTCATGGACTCGCTTGTGTAGCGTGATATTAACTCTTAATATTTTAATTCAGTAATCTCATACTATTTCTACTAGCTTTAATTATTTTCTGATTTAATAAACTCTTTGCTAAACTCGCGGATTCACTTGCGTAGCGCGATAGTAACTCTTAATAAATAATTTTTTCAATGCACAAATATAGTAATTTTTCTGAAAGTAATAACGTATTAATAATTTTTTGTCATGACTGTGGATTCGCTTGCGTAGTGCTGTTATGACTAAGCCAATAAATTTTGTCTAGATTACACATTCGTTAGCGTAGTGTGATTATGACATTTTATTATTATTATTTTTTTATCAAAAAGTAAAAGCGGACATAAGAAAAGCATAAAAATCAAATAAATCACCGTTTATCCAAGTTTAATTCAAGCCAAATGTAGTCAATAAAGCGATCGTGCTAGAACCACGGGACTCGGGGAATGCCTTACACCTTCTCCCCGGTCAACAGAATTCCTTATCCGGACTTTGTTTTCGCGGACCAATAGTAAAAGAGTCAAACCTTCCTTTGAATTGGGATTCAAATAAAAGGTGACTTGGAACACCGACAAAAATCAATTCCAAGTGGCGACTCTGTAAATAAAATAATCCCTATTTCAAAATTGTCACTTTAATTGGAAAAACTCTTTAACCCACAATCGATTACTCATATTATCTTTTGGAGGGGTAAAAAGAGGTGTGACACCCTTTACTTCTACCATTTTCTGCTTGCCTCTATTTTTACTCTCTTGAACTATCTGACTCTCCTTTGTTGTATTTACTTCTTGATTCTCCTTCTCGAGTTCTTCATTTGGCTTGCCAGCAACTTCAATCACAACTTCAGTAACTGAATCTATATTAGGTTTAGCCTTCCATTGCTGCTTAATCTTTTTCTTCTGCCTCCTTGGTAATTGCTGGACATTACTGCCTTTAGTTACTCTGATTTGTTCCTTGCAACTTGCTTTATGCCTTGCAATTTGTAAGCATTCCTGACAGTACTCTGGTTTCCGCTCATATCAATTAATTATTCATAGTACCTACCATCAGGCTCCTCTAGTGTGACTGAATCTGGGAGGGGTTGGGCCACATCCATTTCAATAAGTACCCTGGCATAAGATATCCTTTCTTCATTTGTTGTAAGCTTATCAGTACAAATTGGTTTACCCAAACAACTAGATATTCGCCCCAAATTTTCTGTGTCCCAATACTGGATAGGTAAATTAGGAAACACTACCCATATTGGCTCTGCATTTAGGGGTTCTTCCGCTAGTTTGAAGTTTAGCTCCCATTGTTTCAGAATCATAGGCATGTTATTATAGGTATAAGTTCCATTCTGTAATATCTTCAATTTGTCCTTTTCATCTTCAAATCTGAATATGAAGTACCCTTCATCATGTAGATATACATGTGGAGTTTTTACAGTATTCCATACCCCATAAACAAATCTCAGCATCTCTTTAAAAGTAGGATTACCCCATATTACATAGCCAATTAGGGCTGACCTCCACTTCTGATTCTGCTTTTCTATAGCATTTGCACTTAGTTTAACAATTTTATTTCCATCTTTCAATGTCGAAGGAAAGTAATTAAGCTCTTGCCCTAATTGTTGAGCTCGATTTCCTTTAACTACATCCGCTATTGTTGGTTTGACCGCACTCGAGCTTGGAGAGAATGTTAGTTTCCTTGCCGCATTGTGTGCTTCAGGTTGCTGGTGCGCTTCCTGCATCGGTTGCTTCTCTGGTATCTCTGACTATACTCGGTTCAGTGCTTGCAGTATTGTTGGAGCGCTTCTCATACCCATCATCCATTGCCCTATTTGAATTGGGGCTAAACTTTGTGGGACTCCTGTTTCTGGTGTAACAACTCTCAGTGGTTCTTCTTTGGTTGAGGACAGAGTGGTGTCCACCACCGACGCCGGAATTTGTTTCTTCTTCTGGCGTGCCATGGAAGGTGTACGTTAGTTAGTTTCTCTTAAAATACGCTTCTCCTTTTCGACACCATGCTTGGCTTAACCTCCATGCAAACTACTCAAATTGCATTCCAATTCTTTTATTCTTGTTAGCAAAACTTAAAAGTGTCTAAGTTGGCAATGGTGTCCCTATCTCGAGAGTCACTCTATTTATTTTTCTTAATTACATATTATCGATTTACTTGCCATTAAAAAGGTTAAAATTTTATTTTACATGCATAATCTTTGATTTGTGTAGTTTATCGTACAGCATTTACACCATCAAATGTACGTGCAACATAAGTGTCAATTATTATGACATAATATTTTTGGACGAATTTTCTTCTAATAGACACATTTTCCTGTTCATTAGCAGTTAATTAATAATAAGATAGATTTTTTAAAAAATATTTTTTGCTTTCTCAATATAAATATTCTCGATCTGTATAACATCAATTAGAATAGATATTCAACCTATTATAATTGTAAGCGGTAAGCGGTAATTTGCGACTGAGATAAGCTGAGAAACTCAATTAGTTTAAGATTCTTGATATATAGTAAGTCTCCAAAATGAAAAGTTAACTACCAATTTATTTGACCAATTCTTCCATAAGAACAAGAGAAGTCTATCACGCAATCAATATACAATCTTCTATGATATTCCACGTGGTAGTTATTACTATAAAAAATATCAAAAATGGCTTAAATGTAAAGCCTAAATTATATAATCCACTTACTAAAAAATATATAAATTTCTTGCCAAACTGAGTTATTTCTCAATCAGTTTCTTCTTCTCCTCCTTTAGTCACCTCCTCCCCCTTCTTTCTTCAAAGTAAAATTCAATTCTTTTCTCAAATTAATCAGTTCCATTTTCTAAAATGTCCACTGTTCTGTAGAAAGAAGGTCAAATGGCAAGAAAATCGCCCAAGGAAGCATTTGAATTAATTTTAAGTTGTGCTCAATATATGTAATTATGTCATGATGCATGTTTTATGTTTTCATATTTGATTAGTAGAAAATATGGATTCGTTCTACGACAAGTGATTGCTTTGGTTGGGTATATACCATTAACTAGTTAATCAATCCGCACTTCGCACGGTGAAACATCTCTTTTTATAAATTTAGGTGTAAAAAACAGTTCATAAAATGAAATAAATTACATAATATAAGTCAAATAGCAATTATGTCCATTTCAAGCAAGTCGAAAAAAGATACAAACAAAAACTACAAATCAAATGCCTGAGCAAAAAAATAAATAATGCAAACTCTTGCCTTTCCTTCCTAGTTAAATGTTGTTCATAAATAACATTCATTATTGTGAATAATAAGATTTAATACTATAGTAATTAGAAGTAAATGTTGGCCATAATTAAAGACTTTTAATATTTATTATTTAAATATTACATTATTACTCCTATGTATTTATTAGTAATAGTAAGTAAACAAAAAAAGAGCAAAAAAAGGGAAATAAATAAATAGAATAATTAAGTGTCATGCCACATTCTATTCCATCATCCTTTTACCCCCTTGAGTCTTCTTAGTGATTACTAATTACATCCTTAGTTAGGTATTTCATTAGTCATTTCTTTTTATTAACTGAATAGAAGCTTGCATAAAACTTCATCGGAATGCTTTGCCTTCTAAAACACCTCAATAAGTCCATGTTGCTTTTTATTAGTTAACACAACCTTTTTAAAATTTTTGATAAAATATTTTCTAACGTTGTTTCTATTCTCAAGTGCTTTCCAGACACAACTCCTAATTTAATCTTTTTCTCTAATTTTTCCTTTATCTAATTAAAAGAATTCCAAAAGATATTTTTTGCAATTTGTGGTACCGTTTGCATTCATAGCAAATGTCATTTTCACCTCTTTTCTTAAGCAGAGAATTACCACAGTTAAGCTTCTAATTCAGCATGTACTAACAACCATAGCTTTTCGAGAATTACAACACACATATACACACCATGGTGGCACAATCTTCTTATCACAAGATTTGTATCATGACCATTAAAGCTTAAAGTAATAATATACAAACTAATATATATTACCTATTCAAGTTGAATCAATGGATTATCATAATCTTTTAATCGGTCCTTTTCTGGATCAGTTTCAGAGATATGTGAGAACTTTATTCAAAAATAAAAAAAAACAATTCAGACATGTAAAAATAACATTCTCTTTTCTTATTCACAACAAACTCCATCATAAACCCCAACTTCTTTACAATAACTTGCAGCTTTACTTCAGCATTATAACCGCAAATTTCATCTGTAGCAACATTCGTATTGCTTCCATAGGGAATGTAGGAGAGGAAGGGAGAGATAGTGAATAGCTATTTCTTTTGCACCAATGAGACTTGTCTTGACTAATTCTTAATAAATGGCATGACCTAAAGAAACCATATATAATATTACAATACTTATCATGTAAATAAAACAATATCAAATAAAAGCTCACAAAAAACAGAAATAACCTGCATTGTTGGAATTTTCTGTAGATGTAGAAAAAATAGCCATTAATATAGGAAAAAATAATTCCAACTAAAGCATGATTTGGTTAGTAACTAAATTAACCAAGAATAAGATTGTATCCTTAAAGATTAATTTTCTTTGTGTTACGATGCCCCGTTTTAGTTTATCACTTTATTTTCGAAAAAACACAAATGATTTTATGAAAATAATTTTTTTAAAAAAAAATTGGTCTGAAGAAAATGAAGAATCGTGAGAATAGTAAATTGCATTCTCAACAAATAAACCATGAAATTTAAGTTATAGTTTTTAATTTTCCTTCCGTTCTTTTATTTCCAGTTTCTCTCCTCTATACACGGACTCTTTTATTCCCTTTTCTTCTCTTCTTTCATTATTGATAATTTCTTCTAATTTATTGCTTCTTTACTTCTTTCTCCACCCCGTAAATGTTATTAGACTCTAGAAATTTAAGATTTATTTTTTTAGAAAACTTATGATACCAATTAAACTTCTTCCACCATGTAGCTCAAAAAATGCATGGCAAAACATACTTTAAATTCTTCATATTTGATTCATCAGTAATCACCACCTGCTTTTAATAACAAAAGAGAAAGAACATGATTTTTTTCTCCAAAATCACAACAAATTGATTAGAGTTCACTGCATGAATTCATCAAGTTTTTTGCAATAAGCTATGTATTACTTAAATTTCATTTATAGAGACAGAAACTCACTCACTGCTTGAAAATTAAGGAAGAAAAGAAAAGGGAAAGGAAGAAAATGGAGGAAAAGAATAAACTATTTGAGTTTTTTCTTCTTCTTTTTTTTTCCCCGTGAAATTAGACTTGTAAGCAAAATTTGTATTTAGTTCCTCGCAAGGAACTTAAAATCAACCAAAACTCCCATCAAAAAGCAAGGATGTATCAATCATCATTCCTCATAACATAGTTGAGAAAATCTCTAAAACACAACAGCTTTAAAATAACTTTAACAATATTTTCAAAAACAAAACAATCCAAATCCAGCAAAATCAACCTGCAAAGAAACAACGAAACCAAATATTAATGAAGCTTGAAAAATTACTATTGCAAAAATAAAAAAGAAAAAACAACAAAAATTACTATTGGTAAAGGCGGAGAAGAGGGCAAAAGAACCGGTGGCAGTGATAGAAACAGCATCATTAGGATGTGCCTTTAGAGTCTTCAACTTCTTCTAGACTGATAGCCCGTTTGGCCAAGCTGCAAAAATCAGCTTATTTTGAGAAGTGCTTTTTTTCAAAAGTGTTTTTCTCAAAAGTAATTTTGGTGAGAAGCAGTTTTGTCACGACCCAATCCCCGAACCCGGTCGTGATGGCGCCTCTCGTGAAGACAAGGCCAGCCAGACCAAAACGGAACACCTCTTTTAAACAGTTAATCATCATAAACGGTAATAACAAATAATATAATACTCATAAATTGCAGAATTTAACGATAATAACCGCAAGAACCATCCCGACACATGCCCAATCCGGGGTGCCACAAGTCATGAGCTACTACAGAATCTGCTATAGGTCTACAAAGTACGGAATCCGATATAACAGTTTGAAGAAAACATAAATGATAGATGATAAGAGAGACAAGGGGCTGCAGACGTCAACAGCTACCTCGTAACTCCAAATCACTGCCTAGCCTGGAAGGAATCAGCGCTCAGGTGCGGACTCTGCTATGCCTGAATCTGCACACACGGTGCAGGGAGTAGTGTGAGTACTCCGACTCAGTGAGTAATAATTATAAATAATGGCTGAAAGTATGAAAACACGTACAGGCACAAAGCAACTCCATACCAAGCAGTAAAATCACTTAAAGCAGTAAATCAGTGAAGAAATCAAATGATATTCCTTTTAAAACAAGTAAAACCGGTAATTTAACAGGTAAATAACAAGTAGAAATCCGCCTCTCGGGCACAGTATCAATCGCTCAGCAAGAAATCTTCCCCTCGGGCACAGAATCAATGGCTCAGCGTAGTATCAGCCCCTCGGGCTCACTCTCAGTACAGTATCAGCCCCTCGGGCTCACTCTCAGAATAGTATCAGCCCCTCGGGCTACCTCACAATCACTCATATCAGCCCCTCGGGCATAACATCAATCACTCAGAACAATGGGTACCCGCGCTCACTGTGGGTGTGCAGACTCCGGAGGGGCCCCTTACGGCCCAAGCGCTATATTAAGCCACCTCGTGGCACCATCACTCAGCATATCCTCACATCACTCAAGCCATCGCGTGGCATATAAAGTATCTCAGGCCCTCGGCCTCATATCACTCGGCCTCACATCACTCAAGCCACCGCGTGGCATAAATAGTAACTCAGGCCCTCGGCCACATATCACTCAGCATATCCTCACATATGGCCCTCGGCCTCACTCACTCCAAAATTCATCACAAGCCCCTTGGGCATTAGTAAAACAGTAGTTCTCAACCCAAAACATGATGTAGAAATATCATTTAAGTTTCAAATCTGAGTAAAAGTGGTTGAGTTTGTAAAACAGTAGATATCAACAGGACTGAGTTCAAATAATAAGTCAAGCAGTGAGGGAAACAATGATAAAAATCCCCGAAGGATTCAAATAGTTGGCGCGAAGCCCAAATATGGCAATCAACCCAAATCATGATGATAACAAATGAATTTCAGTCAAATATGCGGTAAAATGACCAATTATGACGGACCAAGTCACAATCCTTAGTAGTAAAAAACCTCACGCTCATCATCCAGCGCGTGTCTCACCTCAATATAGCACTACGATGTGCAAATCCGGGGTTTCAAACCCTCAGGACATCATTTACAACCATTACTCACCTCGAGCTGGCTAATTCTCTAGCTCGCGACGCTTTTGCCCCTCGAATTGGCCTCCACGCGCGTCGAATCTATCCAAAATCAGAACGAATATGTCACAATATGCTAAGGGAACAAAGCCCAAGCGAAAACATTCGAAAAATATCAAAAATCCCGAAATTAGCAAATCCCGAGCCCCGGGCCCAAATCTCGGAATCGGGTAAAATTTACATTTTCAGAATCCTCATAACCTCTCGAGTCTAACCATACAAAAATTATCCAATTCCGATACCATTTGGTCCTTCAAATCATCATTTTACATTTTTGAAAGGTTTCACAATTTTCTTCCCAAATTCCATCCCAAATCACGAATTAAATGATGAATTCAGTGATAGATTCATATATTATAGCCAAATCTGAGTTAAAATCACTTACCCCGATGAATTTCTTGAAAAACCTTTGAAAAATCGCTAAAATCCGAGCTATTTAGGTCAAAATATTAAATAAAACCCAAAACCTCGTATTTATAGGGTACCCCTCAGGTTCCAGCCTCCGGGTCCGCGCAAGCCAGTGCGATCCGCGCAAACACAACCGCGGCCGTACAGGCCTTCCTCTGCAGTGACAGGCTTTAGTATTTTGGCCATAACTTTTGCTACAGATGTTCAAATTGCGATATCTTTACCTCTCTGGAAACTAGACACGAAGGGCTACAACTTTCGGTTTTGAATCATCTCAAAATTCCTTGTGGATCAAACGATATGAGCTTCCGAAGTTGGACCGACGACCTGCAGATCTTCATGACCGCGGCCGCGGTCACTTTTACGCGCCCAGCACTAAGCCAGCGTGCCCAGCGCTAATTCTACCGCGGCCAGCGCTAACAATTCTGCCCCCATCCATTTTCTAAGTTCTGAAATGTCTGTACTCGCTCAAAACTCACCCGAAACACACCCGGAGCCATCAGACCTCAACCCAAACATACCAACACCTCCCATAACATCATTAACACCTAGTCGAGTTTTCGAATCACTCCGAAAAACATCAAAACACAAAATCAACTTCGGATTCAAGCCTAAGAACTCCAAGAACTCTTAAATTATGCTTTCGATCAAAAAGTCTATCAAATCTCGTCCGAATGACCTGAAATTTTGCACGCACATCCCAAATGACACAACGAAACTACTGGAACTCTCGGAATTCCATTCCGACCCCTATATCAAAATCTTACCTATCGACCGGAAAGCGCCGAAATCTCAATTTCGCCAATCCAAGCCTAAACCTTCCACGGACTTCTAAAATGCATTTCGATCACGCTCCTAAGTCCCAAATCACCTAACGGAGCTAACCAAATCATAAAAATTCTCATCCAAGATCAAATACACATAAGTCAAATTTTGGTCAACCCTTTCAAATTTTAAGCTTTCAACTGAGACTGTTCTTCCAAATTCATTCTGATTAATATGAAACCCAACACAAACGATTTACATAAGTCATAATACACCACACGGGTCAAGTCATGCCCGAGAACTGGCGGGCAAAATGCAAAAGCTCAAAGCGACTGATCGGGTCGTTACATCCTCCTCTACTTAAACATATGTTCGTCCTCGAACGTGCCAAGAGTTGTTCCAAAAGCCAACCAATTACTGAATAGCTTCACCATGCACATGCGCAGGGGTGATCCCACGTCACCCTATCTCGCATAGGTTCGATAACACAATATAACGAAAATTTCACAATCCATCCTAGTCCATGAACTATGGAACCACATTTCCTCTTCTAAAATTATCGACACGATCAGAATTTCACATTTATTCTGTGAATAAGTTCGAACAAGCGGTAACAAACCATATATGCTATCTCCGGTGCAATCACATGATATACCACATAACTCAACACTTGTAGTGATAACTTCTAACCACAGCAGCTGCACACAACATCCGCATACCGATAGAAAAACTCTTATCAACTAAAGTCTCATCCCAACACTTTCATATACTGCCAATGATCACTAAGACACCCGGTAAGCCATAACCATTTTCCAGATCAACCATTCATGAAGCCACTTCTTCCTTGGCAAATACCACAGCAAATTTCCGAACCGAAGCTCAATACTATCCTTCCAACATGCTGAAATCACATCCGTTCATATTTATTAATGATCCCCAACGATCTCCTCTAATCCAACACATTACTCTGGTGACATGACACATCCGTACAGGCCTAAGCCACAACTTGCACAATACACGCATCAATACGCAACAGTCCGAATATACTCAAATCATGAAAATGACTCAAATGAAAGAGCTGTACCTCAAGCTCACCGGTACCACTACAATACAAGGCTGAGAACCCGTCTCACATCATAGGAACAAAACACACGAGTCTAACCTGCAAGGTCATACCTCCACATAACTTCGCTACGATGTGCGATCCTATCCAATACTGCCCCACATGAACCACCTTAAGTCACTAGCTCGAAATCGACAACCACGCACAATTTGATATCTGGAACCAAAGCAATTCGTCATACTCACGGTGAAGTAAATAACATACACCATGCAAACCCGAAAGGACATAACCGATACGCCATTCACCGAGCAACACCCAATTACTCTTCCCGCTCGACTTTCACTACGAGACCCCAATAGAACCGCACCACATGTACCTATAACCAACAAATCATAACATCTCGCAACACAGAAAGGTAACTCATGGATCTCCCCAGATTACTAATAAGCTCAATAACAATCGAATCAATACACCCCTCAACAGTACAATTCAGAGCTAACCAAGCCGACTCAAATTAAGACACGCATCCACATTGACCTGCAACGAGCTCCTTATCACAAAAATCCTGGAGTTGCTCTTCAACTCCTTTAACTCTGCCGGTGCCATACGATATAGTGCCCGGCATCAAATCAATACCAAAATCAACAACCTTGCCCAACGACATGCCCGGCCACAAGAAACATATCCGAAAAGTCCCTCACCACCGGAACTAAATCAATGGTAGGAGCCTCTACACTAACATCTGTCATGAAAGCCCAAATAAGGAAGACAATCCTTCCCAGCCGTCCTATGTGCCTTTGAAATATAAAACCACTCCACTAGGGCATAATCCTACGGACCTCGCCACTCAATCCGTGGAATTTCCGGCATAACCAACAATGTCGCCTTAGTGCAATAGTCCAGAATGACACAATACGGAGACAACCAGTCTGAACCCAATATCACATCCAAAATCTAACCTACCAAGCAACAAAAGATCCGCTCGGGTCTCCAAATCCCGATAGTCACTAAACAGTGCTGATACACACGACTCACAACCTCCACATAGCCTGAATATGAGAACTTCTCGTCTCTAACTCCATATGGCCCATGAATCCACATATCTGGTTCCAATTCCGCCGTCTGAATGCATACCACACCTCGAATACTCAATCATTCCACGAGAGATAATCTAGAATTCTTCTGTGCCACCAAGCAAACACGAGTATCAGCAGTCGTTCTAACTAGAAAATGCCGGAATACTACCAAAGTATCACCAACTTAATCACATTGCCCTTTCTGAAACATATGCCCTCGTCCAATCACCCCAAATTAGCAATACCATTTCCTTAATCATCCGAAGACCCTTCCTCTAATTATCTGAAGCTCGTTCCTCTAATTATCTGAAACTCGTTCCTCTAATTATCTGAAACTGCCCGTGCTGCCTAAGAATTATATGACTTTCCGCTCAAAATTGAACCGCAACCTCACGCACACAATTCCCAATCATTTACAACATACTGCATAACCCATACCATTCTACGATAACCATGAGCACTTCATATCCCTTCCGAACCGCAAGCCACTATGCATTCCACTAGCCAAGAACTTTCCATTGATCCCATCTAGCAAAGAACCACTATACATCCCATGCTCCTCATGCCCATAGAAAATATACATCTCCAACCAAGGTAGAAACCATCAAGGACTCTCCGAGTTCCCCTTGCACAAACCAGACCTGCCAGGACTGAATCTTCTAACTCGACCAAGCTACGCAAGCCATCAAAACCTAAGAGCATTGCCGCGAAATACCTGTAGGAACTCATTACCCCGTACACACCGAAGGAACTAATCATATCCTTGCCATACTGATCCAGCCTACTATCAAGCTACACCATCTATCTAAATTTCCTTCTGATTCATTTTCAACTTGATATTCTCTCTTAAATATTCCCAAAAGCACTACATTCGAAATACTTCGCTCTGAAGAACTTCTTGCGGATCTAAATCTGTTACCTCCTAATATTAGTACATAGAATCCCACAATTAATATAGAAAACACCACAAGTCTTGACGTCTTCCAAGGAAAACTCAGTTCCTAACCACACATACAACTTGAAAATATCCAATTGTTACATTTTGAACACAATAGGACCATTCTCTAGAGGCATCCACTCTACTTAAACCGTAGTTAGATTGATTAAACGAACCGAACAACATGTGCTTCATTTGCGCTCCGACACTGCAGAATGTGACCTCATTTCGATATAACCAAGCAACTTCCTGCCCTATGCACCGAGCATTCCTTACCAACCACAACTCAAGTCATTCCCCGATTCTCGTACACCCATAAGGCATAACATAACCTTTATTGAAATTTCCTTTACTCGAGCCATAACTGATTCACAAATACGCCTCAAACTGGAACCATTAGAGCACATAACCGTGCAATCAACTATTCAATAGCGGACTCCCCCACTTGGCTCAAAGCCATAGATCAAAACACACACCATAACTTATAACGCGTATACTTTATTGCTTCCATAATACCATAGTGAGATTAGACTCAGTCCTTCATAAGCTTTTGAAATACCGACCATCGGGTACTTTAACTCTATGTAAATCTCGCATTTACTCTCGTAACAGTTAAGCCCACTTTATCAAGTGACCCAAATTTGAATTTCAACACATATGTTTCACTTGTGAATGAGATCTTCTAACAGACAGCATAAGGATCACACAATCTCAGAACACCGTAGGAGACAACCCGCCTGCTTCGCCTCAATATAACATTTCTGTATACCTTCCACCGTCATACACATTACACAGTCACTTAATTTTTCCTGAGTCTGAACTCATACCGCAACATGAAATTTACTTCACTCCAACTAGGAGACACCAAAAGATTCTTCACATGCCCATAACTCGGGGCTACACATCCAACCACAATGGAAATCAAACACTTAATAGTTCATCTATCATCCACCAGACCTTCCTCGTCACTTCCAAGTCATATAGATACCTCTCGCAGTACCAACATACTCATCACATAGTTGTCAGCCATCACTTCTACTAATAAGGACAATACCGCACATATCAGTTCAAAACACTTGCTCACACAATCAGCACCTCGGTGCTCAAGCCATAGGCAAAGATCCGGCCTCAAGTCCTCTAGACTCGCCCAACATCAAACTCATAGAGATCATATCTCGCCCCTCGATCAGGGAATTACAAGCCATTAAGGCATATCTGATACTGAGCGCTCATGCGCACATACGAATGCGTGGAAGGAATTTCAAGAGTTACTTTTCAAGCTGAATCAAGGACGCACGATAAGAATTCAAGAATGCAAAGTTTTCCTAAAGGTTCTGCAACCTCTCGAGGATAAATACAGACGTCTCCGTACCGATCCGCGAGACTCTACTAAACCTGCTCATGACTCGTGAGACCTATGTAACCTAGGCTCTGATACCAACTTGTCACGACACAATCCCCAAACCCGGTCGTGATGGCACCTCTCGTGAAGACAAGGCCAGTCAGACCAAAACGGAACACCTCTTTTAAACAGTTAATCATTAAACGGTAATAACAAATAATATAATACTCATAAATTGCAGAATATAACGATAATAACCGCAAGAACCATCCCGACACATGCCCAATCCGGGGTGCCACAAGTCATGAGCTACTACAGAATCTGTTATAGGTCTACAAAGTACGGAATCCGATACAACAGTCTGAAGAAAACATAAATGATAGAGGATAAGAGAGACAATGGGCTGCGGACGTCAACAACTACCTCGTAACTCCAAATCACTGCCTAGCCTGGAAGGAATCAGCTTTCAGGTGCGGACTCTGCTATGCCTGAATCTGCACACACGGTGCAGGGAGTAGTGTGAGTACTCCGACTCAGTGAGTAATAATTATAAATAATGGCTGAAAGTATGAAAACACGTACAGGCACAAAGCAACTCCATACCAAGCAGTAAAATCACTTAAAGCAGTAAATCAGTGAAGAAATCAAATGATATTCCTTTTAAAACAAGTAAAACCGGTAATTTAACAGGTAAATAACAAGTAGAAATCCGCCTCTCGGGTACAGTATCAATCGCTCAGCATAGTATCAGCCCCTCGGGCTCACTCTCAGTATAGTATCAGCCCCTCGGGCTCAGTATCAATCACTCAGAACAGTATTAGCCCCTCGGGCTCACTCTTAGAACAGTATCAGCCCCTCAGGCTACCTCACAATCACTCATATCAGCCCCTCGGGCATAACATCAATCACTCAGAACAATGGGTACCCGCGCTCACTATGGGTGTGCAGACTCCGGAAGGGCCCCTTACGGCCCAAGCGCTATATCAAGCCACCTCGTGGCATCATCACTCAGCATATCCTCACATCACTCAAGCCACCGCGTGGCATATAAAGTATCTCAGGCCCTCGGCCTCATATCACTCGGTCTCACATCACTCAAGCCACCGCGTGGCATAAATAGTAACTCAGGCCCTCGGCCTCATATCACTCAACATATCCTCACATATGGCCCTCGGCCTCACTCACTCCAAAAATCATCACAAGCCCCTTGGGCATTAGTAAAACAGTAGTTCTCAGCCCAAAATATGATGTAGAAATATCATTTAAGTTTCAAATCTGAGTAAAAGTGGCTGAGTTTGTAAAACAATAGATATCAACACGACTGAGTTCAAATAATAAGTCAAGCAGTGAAGGAAACAGTGATAAAAATCCCCAAACGGTTCAAATAGTTGGCACGAAGCCCAAATATGGCAATCAGCCCAAATCATGATGATAACAAATGAATTTTAGTCAAGTATGCGGTAAAACCACCAATCAGGACGGACCAAGTCACAATCCCCAATAGTAAAAGACCTCACGCTCATCATCCAGCGCGTGTCTCACCTCAATATAGCACTACGATGTGCAAATCCGGGGTTTCAAACCCTCAGGACATCATTTACAACCATTACTCACCTCGTACAGACTAATTCTCTAGCTCGCGACGCCTTTGCCCCTCGAATTGGCTTCCACGCGCGTCGAATCTATCCAAAATCAGAACGAATACGTCACAATATGCTAAGGGAACAAAGCCCAAGCGAAAACATTCGAAAAATATCAAAAATCCTGAAATTAGCAAATCCCGAGCCCCGGGCCCAAGTCTCGAAATCGGGTAAAATTTACATTTTCAGAATCATCATACCCTCACGAGTCTAACCATACCAAAATTATCCAATTCAGATACCATTTGGTCCTTCAAATCATCATTTTACATTTTTGAAAGGTTTCACAATTTTCTTCCCAAATTCCATCCCAAATCACGAATTAAATGATGAATTCAGTGATAGATTCATGTATTCTAGCCAAATCTGAGTTAAAATCACTTACCCCGATGAATTTCTTGAAAAACCTTCAAAAAATCGCTAAAATTCGAGCTCTCTAGATCAAAATATTAAATAAAACCCAAAACCTTGTATTTATAGGGTACCCCTCAGGTTCCAGCCTCTGCGGTCCGCGCAAGCCAGTGCGGTCCGCGCAAACACAACCGCGACTGCACAGGCCTTCCTCTACAGTGACAGACTTTAGTATTTTGGCCATAACTTTTGCTACAGATGTCCAAATTGCGATATCTTTACCTTTCTGGTAACTAGACACGAAGGGCTACAACTTTCGTTTTTGAATCATCTCAAAATGCCTTGTGGATCAAAAGATATGAGCTTCCGAAGTTGGACCGACGATCTGCAGATCTTCATGACCACGGCCGCGGTCACTTTTACGCGCCCAGCACTAATTCTACCACGGCCAGCGCTAACAATTCTGCCCCCATCCATTTTTTAAGTTCTGAAATGTCCGTACTTGCTCAAAACTCACCCGAAACACACCCGGAGCCATCAGACCTCAACCCAAACATACCAACACCTCCCATAACATCATTAACATCTAGTCGAGTTTTCGAATCACTCCGAACAACATCAAAACACAAAATCAACTTCGGATTCAAGCTTAAGAACTCCAAAAACTCTTAAATTATGCTTTCAATCAAAAAGTCTATCAAATCTCGTCCGAATGACCTGAAAATTTGTACGCACATCCCAAATGACACAACGAAACTACTGGAACTCTCGGAATTCCATTCCGACTCCTATATCAAAATCTCACCTATCGACCGAAAGCGCCGAAATCTCAATTTCGCCAATCCAAGCCTAAACTTTCCACGGACTTCTATAATGCATTCCGATCACGCTCCTAAGTCCCAAATCACCTAACGGAGCTAACCAAGTCATAAAAATTCTCATCCGAGATCAAATACACATAAGTCAAATTTTGGTCAACCCTTTCAAATTTTAAGCTTTCAACTGAGACTATTCTTCCAAATTCATTCTGATTAACCTGAAACCCAACACAAACGATTTACATAAGTCATAATATACCACACGGGGCAAGTCATGCACGAGAACTGGCGGGCGAAATGCAACAGCTCAAAGCGATCGATCGGGTCGTTACAAGTTTGTGTTTGGCTAATTAGTTTGAAAAGCACTTCTGAGCAACAATTAGTGTTTGATCAAGCTTTAAAAAACTGCTTTTAAGTGTATTTTTCTCAAAAGTGCTTCTCAAAAAAGTGCTTTTGGAGAGAAACTACTTTTTTCTGCTTTTCCAAAACTGCTTTTGCTTCTCCTCAAAAGTACTTTTTTTCCTTCCAAAAGCTTGGCCAAACACCTCAATTTTTGGCCAAAAGTACTTTTGAAAAGAAAAAAAAACACTTTTGACCAAAAAGAAGCTTGGCCAAACAGGCTATGATTTTTCTTTGCCTTTAGGGCGTTGATTTTATAGCGAGATAAAAGGAAATACAATTTAAGAAAATGGAAGAAAGAGAAGGAAGTTAGAGGGATTTGAGGAAAAGAAGAAATGGAGCAATAATGAGGATTTAAAAAACGGAAGAAAGAGAAGGGAGAAAAACGGATTTGACGAAAAGAAATAAATAGGGATAATGGGGTTAGAGATTTATTTATTTTTTGCATTCTTTTGGGGATAGAAAATAAGGAAAAAGTTTAAAATTTTGAGAAAAAGTATAAATTGACATACTGCCTAAAGAGACATGCCACATCATCAAGTTATTACCCAGCTTTATATATTTATATAGATATAGATTAGTTTAAAACATCACATCAAAGCTTGAAATATGAATATCTAATTAAATTACTCTAAAGTCCTCGAAGTTGTAAAGATCTATAAAATGATACTATTATTACCAGACCAACAACAACAACAACCTCAATTTAGCCTGTGTGCCCAAGCTTCTTTTTGGCCAAAAATTGAGGTGTTTGGCCAAGCTTTTGGAAGGAAAAAAAGTGCTTTTGAGGAGAAGCAGAAGCAGTTTTGGAGAAGCAGAAAAAAATAGTTTCTCTCCAAAAGCACTTTTTTGAGAAGCACTTTTGAAAAAAAATGCACTTAAAAACAGCTTTTTAAAGCTTGGCCAAACACTAATTGCTGCTCAGAAGTGTTTTTCAAACTAATTAGTCAAACACAAACTGCTTCTCACCAAAAGTACTTTTGAGAAAAGCACTTTTGAAAAAAATAAGCTGATTTTTGCAGCTTGGCCAAACAGGCTATTAATCCCACAAGTGAGGTCTAAGGAGGATAGTCTGTACGCAAATCTTACCCTACCTGTCTTACACCATATTTGCCTTAGATTTGACAGGGCCGATCGTATGTTAATTTAGTATGACATCAAACTTTGATACTGTTCAAAATATATGACACAATCTGCTAATAATCAGTGTAAATATAATGAAAGAGAATTAAGAAAATTAAAAGATACAGCTAGTAACTTGAGACTCCACTTAGATTTCAAAAGCAGCAGTTTCACATTAAAGCAATACAGACTTCCAATTCTTACCAAGTCAAAGTGAGAGATAAATTCTATTTACCAAAAAACAGACCAGCAGAAACTTAAAGTGGCAGGTTCCAAATCAAAGGTAAGTTCCATTTTGGAACATAGATAAAATCTCTTACTTTTGATGAGCTATATATATTTGGCAGTCTTTTTCCAACCACTGATGCATTTACTTGACTATTTTCCCATAGTGTCAATGCAGGGGGCGTCAAAATACAAACTTTGTACTGGAGATCAACCTGTAAGATTTCAAAAAACTTGATATCATATCAGACCAAACAAACTTGCAGCAGTAAGTAAGTATAGATGCTATAAAAAATTGGAACCCTTAATCATACACATGCTTTAAACCTGGTAATCACCTACAGTAAATTGAACAATTTGTTTAATTTTTTAACTTCTTAATATCTCGCTTGCTCCATTAGACAAACTAGCAGCATATCCCTTGGTCTGAATTACACACTCATAATGTAAACTACTTCGTCCTTTTCAATTTATGTGAACTTAGGGTGTGTTTGGTAGGAAGGAAAACATTTTTCGGAAAATGTTTTCCAATTTTCCCATGTTTTGTTGGCTTAAATGTTTTGGAAAACATTTTACTTATGAACTCATTTTGTTTTACTTATCAAGAGAAGAGAAAACATTTTCCAAAACTCCTTCTCAACCTTCCCCACCCTCACCAACCCGCCACACCCCCTCTCTCCAAATTTTTTTTTTAAATTTCAGTTTTTCCGTTACCACCCACCCTACAACCCCTCCACCCCACCCCCTCCCGCAAAAAAAATATTTTTTTTTACCTTATTTTTTATTGCAATTTTTGTTTTTTCGTTTTTCTGCACCACCCATCCCCATCCCACCCCACCTACCCCCCTCCCCCTCCCCCCAAAAAAAATATTTTTTTTAATATATTTTTCAATTTTAGTTTTTTTTATTTATCGGTTTAAAGGTTCAAAATTTTACAAGTTTCAAAGTTATGAGTTAAGAGGTTTATGTGTTTGGAAGTTTACGGGTTTAGAAATTATAAAGTTTACGGGTTCGAAATTCCGCGGTTTCGAAAGTTTATGAAAAATGTGGGTTCGGAAGGTTGTTGGTTTGAAAGTTTATGGCTTCATGTTTATTATATCTAAATTATTTATGAATACTCTTGAGAAGTCATTTTCCTTAATTTGAGTACCAAACACCGGAAAATGAATAAGATTACTACTTGTTTTCCAAGAAAATATTTTCTTGGAAAACATTTTCCACAGAAAACATTTTCTGTTATACCAAACACACCTTTTTTCCTTTGAAATTTTCCATTTTACTTTTAATGGAATGATTTATAGACGCACAAATACCTATGGGTTATTTAGACCACAAATTTCAAAAGTTTTCCACTATTTCTTAACTTCAATGCCCAAGTCAGATAGGTTCACATAAATTGAAACGGAGGGAGTACTATTCAGCAAGAAAGAAGCAGAGAAGGAAGACATCTATCAGTTGGTAGATCAATGAACTCATAAAATGAAAAAGAAGACCTGAAGCTTCAGGTAACAACGAATCCATTACTTGAACACTAGAAAATCATTTTTTTGCTAATAAAGAATACTTAAAAATATGTTAGCTTAATAAATTGGTCCTCTTGTGCAATGCAGGTGGAGAGCTACAGCAGAATCACCATCAAAGATAAGATTTGTGTATTTGGGGTACCTTTTTGCAATGATACATGATTTATTTTTTGCTAAAAAACCAGTGCATTTTATAGTAAATCAGAAAATTAGTTTAACTTAATAATGGTGTTTACTGACACGGCAAGATTTACTCATGGCAGCTTTAAATAAATCTTGAATCAAACCAAGAATCTATAACTGAGATCATGGGCAATGTTAGTCAAGCTCTACTAGTTTGCTACATATTGTAAAGCCATAACCTTAAACATAGTGGTGACATAGCAAAGGAAGACAAACCTCTACATAAAAATGTAAATAGATTCAATTTCGTTACAACAATTTTGGATCTTTGGCTATAATCGAAGCAAAACATGAATGAGTAAACTTGTACTGGGGAAGACTTCAAGCAAACAACTTAAAAAATTTTGCATAACCAATGTGGGCAAATAAATTTTTTTTTACAGTTTCCTGGATATATGACCATATTTTAGGAAAGAAAAGGGTCCAAAAACATTACCCTAACTTGAGATTGGTATGTTAAGACATGCATCGGAATAAAAAATTTCAGCCTCTGGAGATGCACGCGGGAAACTCGTCAACTTTGTGGTGATATTACATTCTCCGCAGACAAAGTCTCTCAATGGCTTAACTATCATCCTTACCAAAGATGGAGTGCGAGCAAGCAATAACTTTATAAAAAGAAATTCAGTTTTTGAACCCATGAACCTATGTATGACCACACGTTTGAGCTTGTTGAGCGATCGGTCCAAGCAGAATGGTGTGCTCAAATATTTTGAAACTGCTTCAGCATTGTCTCTGGTAGAACAGACCTAATGGTGCAAAATAAATACAGAGTTATTTGAGCTTTTGAGGTTCACATATATGAAGTTGCAAAAATGAACCAAACTCATACATGTATCTAGTGTATGACCACATAATTTTTCATTACTAACCCTAATCTCAAGTTCACTCAAATTGGGGAGACTCTTAATTAACTGTAGAGCGCCAGAAGTTGGACTGAATTTGTCAAGTCCACAAGTAATGATAGACGCCACAAGCAGTTGAGCGCGAGAGAAAGAATCTTAGGAACCGTATCTGCACCACAAAGTATTCAGAGCATCAAGTGTCTTTTTCTTCTGCTATCTGCCTTTCGACCTCAATTAGGGGAACCAGATGCTAATCTAAACTTGCCCTAATCTGTACAACAAAGACCCCCCAATTCACCATCCGCTAGCTACTGTTCACAAAGAGGGATGATACATTTTTAAAAAAAGGAAAAGAAAAAACGGCTAGTATTCTACATGGGATCAAGCTTCAACTCCGTTCCTTTGACATTAACCAAACAGCTAAAGACAATAATCAAAGTTAAAGACTTACTGAGGAAATGTGGAGAGATTTGAGTTTGAAATTTACCAGAGATTGATGATTCCAGGAGGCAAGCAAGCAACGCAGACAACGAGAGCATAGTTCGGACAAGTTTGAAGTGTGCGTATGAAAGAGTTCCTAAGAATTTCCAGAAGTTGGGCCGGTGGGCTACATTCATAATTTGGGCTACAGACAAATTATTCTTTGTTGGGTCTGTAGGCCCAGGTTTGACTGTTTCTATTTAGGGATTTTTACCTATCTATACCATATATCAAATCTTATTATCAAAAATGTTCATAATTTGTTATTTACCCGTGTAGTCCACACTTTTACTACAAATTATATACCAATCCAAAAATAGGTAGATTTTGCCATTAAAAAAGCCCTAAAATGAAGGCACCAGATCTGATGTGATTCTGTCAACGATTTTATTCGAATTTTGAAACTGAAGGAGATCTCTCTTCCTGATGAAGGCACCAGATCTGATGAAGGCACCAGTTGCGTAATTCTCTCCTTCCTCAACAGAAAGAGATCTCTCTTCTCTCACGGGACTACAATTCTCAAAAATCGCAAGCTACTGAAGCTCAATACAAATTGTAGAATACAAAATTGCTCTTCGTCGATATCAGTACTCAAATTGTCGAAACTATATCTGTTCTTCGTCTTTTTTCCTATCAACTACACGAAATCATGTCAAAAATCCCAATAATGCTGAAATCGAATGGTAATTGGGATAACTATGGCAGATTTAGAGATTTTGAAGTTGATGCCATTGTGGTAGATGATAATGCAAGCTACGGAATTCTCAGTTCTACAATTGCAGAACAATTATTGATTGATACATCGGATAAAATTATAGAAATCAAATACATTGTGAACGAGAATTGTCCTCCAATGGAGATTAGGAATGATATGGGGGTTCGTGTGTACATGGAAACCAAAAAGGAGAATAAAAACTTAGGTTCGTATCCTTTATGTATAAGCGTAAGAGATTTCAATATGGAATTGGCAATCAACAATGAAAGCACCAGTGCAGGTATGTTTGATTCGACATTGCAGAGAGTTATGGTGTTACTATGTTATCTACAATATTACTACAATTACCTACAATTAAACTACAAAGCTCACATAGTACTGAAAAGGATAAAGCAATGTTGCTTTCAAAATTATCTACATAGAAACTACATTTATGAATTTATTGTTTGCAGGTTCGTCTGGATCCCTAAACTTACTTGAATTTCCATCCTCACCAGCTATAGAGGAATATCAAAGTGAAATAATAACTGAATCTACGCAAACATATATTGAAAAAGGACAAGTTTATCAGGACAAGCAAACAGTAGCTGCTGCAATGAAGAATTATTCAGTGATGCACAAGTTCCAGTTCAGAGTAAAAAGATCTAGTCATAGAAGGTATGTAGTTATTTGTGGATAATATATCAGCAAAATCAGTGTATGATTGAAGATAGGTGGGTTTTATAAATTGTAGATAAATTGTAGTCAGTTTGTAGTTAATTGTAGTTTTTCATAAATTTGTGTAAATATTATATTTCTTTTGTAGCTACTGGCTTATATGTGTTGCTGAAAGCTGTAAATGACATTTCAAGGCAACGTCAATGAATGATTCGGCAATGTTCAAGATAAGAAGTTTCAGCCGTCAACACACATGCTGCCTAATGGACGAAACATTCATACAGCGCAAACGTACTGCAGCAGTACTTGGTAGCATGGTCGTTCCAAAGTATTGTGATCCTAAGACTGTTTACACACCAAAGGACATACAAACTGACATGTTATCCGAACATGGACTGAACCTAAGCTACATGCAAGCATGGAGAGCAAAGAAAAAAGCTTTACAGTTTTTGAGAGGGAATCCGTGTGACTCCTACAACAAATTACCCAAATATTTTTATATTCTTGAGAAGAATTGTCCTTGTTCTGTTGTTAAATTGAAGAAGGCAGCAGATGATTGCTTCTTATACGTATTTGTTGCTCTTTGTACATCAATAAATGGTTGGCAACATTGTAGGCCGGTAGTAGTGGTTGATGGGACATTCTTAAAGTCAGCCTACAGGGGGATTATGCTGACAGCAAGCACCATGGATGCAGCAGGTAAATAATGGAATAATTTTGCACTTATTTTGTAGATAGTCTTTAAAATGCAGTTAAATTGTAGTTATGTTGTAGTTATTTTGTAGTTATATAAAAGAATGTAGTTAACTTGTCTATATTCTCAATATATATTGTAGTTGTTATTTAATCATATTTTATGTCTTAAAAATGTAGGTACTATTTTTCCCTTGGCATATGCTGTGGTTGATTCTGAAAACGATGCGTCTTGGAAGTGGTTCTTTGAGCAATTCAAGGAGGCATATGGTGAAAGACCTTCAATGTGTGTTGTTTCAGATAGGCATGAGAGTATACTGAAGGCAACATCAGTTGTCTATCCGGGCATGGCATACTACTCTTGCATGTGGCATATATGGACAAATATAAGGTCAAAATTCAAGAAGGGACATCTACAATTACATGAATTGTACTTTGCTACAGCACGGTCATACACTCTGGATGAATTTAATGAAAGGATGTTGAAGATTGAAGAGGTAGACTTGCGTGTAAAGTCTTACCTATATGATATTGGCTATCATAGATGGTCAAGAGTACATGCAACGGTGAATAGAACTTTTACTATGACGTCAAACATTGCCGAGTCGTTGAATGCTGTAACAAAAGATGCAAGAGAGCTGCCAATATTTGATATATTTGAGTATATGAGGACTCTTCTTGAACGTTGGACAAAAGAAAAGTTATCGAAGGCAAAGGGTACTTTCACATACCTTGGTCACAAATACAACAAAGAATTGGAAGACAACAGTACATTATCTCAGAAACTAAGGGTAAGATATTTTTTTTTGGTGCAGGAGAATCAAAAAAGTACTAGCTGCAGTGTTTCCAGATTGTAGTTAAACTCTAGTCAAATTGTCGGTAATAATAGTTTGTAGATGAGCTGTAATATATTTGTTGCTGATTTGTAGGTAAATTGTTGATAATCCATTTTAATGATTGATGTATTATTATTTCTGTTTGGTCTTCAATTGTAGGTGAGGGCTTCAACAGATCATATACATACTGTGTTAGATGGTGTGAAGCGGTACATTGTGTGTCTAGAAAACAAGAAATGTAGCTGTGGACAATTCCAACTTGATGAACTTCCATGTGCGCATGCTTTGGCAGCATTAAGGCATAGGAATGAAACATACGAAAACTATTGCTCTCCGTATTACACAAGGAAGAGCCTTCTGCTTACCTATGAAATGCCAGTAAATCCTCTTCCTGATGAAGGCAAATGGGATGTGCCACAACATATTTTGGATGAGGTAGTAAAGCCACCGGCGGGAGATAAAAGGCAGCCAGGGAGACCTCACAAGGAAAGATATAAAACATTTGATGAAATAAAGTCAAAGAAATACAAGGTGTCATGTGGCAATTGTGGAGGTGAAGGGCATAACAAAAGAACTTGCAAGAATGCACCGAAAAAGAAATGAATATCATGTAGTTAGAATAGTTATTCAAAATAAATGTTAGTGAGCTCAAATTATCGGATTTTCTTGTGTAATTGTTTAAGTTTTTGAAGATGAATAAGAAGTATAAACATTAATTTGTGTATCTGCACTATTTATGTTTTTATGTATTCTGTCAAGCATCTAAAGTTGTCTTTTTTTATAGAATAGTTAAACTTTAATATTTACTGTATACAAAAACTGATATTAATAAAGAATGCATTCAACGTAAATTGTATCCAGATTGTAGTGAATATGTAGTTTAACTGTGTTAGAACTGTAGTCCTGTTATTCATATGTAGAGGAGTTGTAGTTAAAATGTAGTTTAACGTAGTTTAAATGTAGATAAATTGAATTTTTTTGATAAACCTTGTTGATAAAAGATGGCTAAATTATTTATATGATTCCTGTATTTATTTTATCTTTATGTTGTGTAACAAATGACAGTTATATACAGATATTACTTGGCACTTGAAGGTATTTATAAAAATAACTTGAAGATTAAAGTCAAATTGTAAGACAAAGTTGTTGCTGTAAAAATATAATCAGAGTACTCGAGTATAATGTAATCAACAAAAAGTGTTGTAGAAAACCAAAACGACATCTTTCCTACATTGTTTTCCAATTCAACTACCAAATTTCACAGACCAAACTAGGAACACAATAGTCTATTTCTTCTTTCGTTGCACTCTAGTCCTCTCGTTTTTTGCCGGAGCACCCTTCCTCCTTGCTAGCCTGCCAGTAACCTCACTCTCACTGATTGACCCATCTTCTTGCTTCTTTGTTGCATAGTCCCACAGTAGAGATCCATAGTGTCTACGGTGTTGGTCAATATCAGAAAGATCTTCCTTTGGGATTGCCAAATCTCCAAGGCTAACATACTCCGCAAATGCAGCCACAAATACACCACAATCACTGCATAAGATGAGAATTTTTCATTATATAACAAATTATTAAAATAAAATAATTAAACATATAGAAAGGGAGATTATTTTTTTACACTGAGCCTTCCTTTTGTTGTGGAATCTCAGCAACCATCCATTGTATGTCGAGAGGGTCCGTAACTGGTTTCTCGATGTATGCCTTTGTGGTCTTGAAGTCAATGTCTTTACGTTTACCATAGAAACCAGTGCATGACAAATACAAAGGGATAATGATTGAAAACTTGTCAACCAATGTCTCAACTGTTTTATGACGGTTTGCTCTCACCATGGAATCATAAACATAAAGTTGTCTGTCCTTTATGTCAAAAACTAGCAACAACCAATGGAAGTTCTCTACAAGGTTCACAGGTATGAGCACATAGTCAACAAGATCCCAGGCAACATTAGCAAGAATTCTGTACCCAAGAATATATTCTCCAACATCATCCTCGGGTTTAACAACCGAATACCTTTGTTCCGGTGGAGAACTTATGAACTTGTCATAGATTCTTTCAATCTTTGTCTTGAACAAGCAATCAGTGGTTGTGAACCTAGTATTATTGTTGGGGCCATATTTGCCTCTTTTTTGCAGATAATACATAATAACATCAATGTGCTGCCAAAATAGAATAAACATATACAATAAGCTACGGTGTAACCACACTTGTCTACAAAACAGCTACAGATTAACTACAATTTGAATTTATTAAAAACTCTAACAGATTGCTGCAAATTAGCTACACTATAACTACAAAAATATAACAGTTAGTCCAAGTACCTCACAAAATGTAATTTAATTGTAGTTTGTATGAACCATAGTGAACAAGTACTATATGTACAATTGACCCATCAGACTACAAAACAACTACACATTAACTATATTTATGCACTGTCTACATTTATTCACTATACAGAGGAACAAATGAAACATACCACCTAACTTAAGGTCCCAATAATCAGCAAGTTCAACCTACAGTTAATATTAATAGGCACAATTACAAGCTCTGCAATATTACTACAAGGTAACTACAGTTGTGGTACACAGAGATTCCAAGTCCGTCAAAAGTACCAAAATTCCAGTTTGTACATACAATAATCATCACATATGATACATAAGGTCCATAAAAAGCAAAATTTCACAGCTGAGACATAAATATAGTAACATATATATGTTGTCTACAATATTACTACAATTACACATCATAGCTGAAAAATAAACTACAATTACACTACATAGCTGAAGACAAAACAGATATTGTGAATGATTCTGTTCTTTATACTTACTGTGTTATTGATGATTTGTCCGGGGTGAGCAAGGGCATAAAACCAGTCCTTCTTATCAATCTTTTCACAACCAAAATCCAACCAAGGCTTGATTTGGTTATCCTTCTTGGAAAAGTAATATTTCCTCCTATAATAACAAAAAAATATCAAATACAAAAAATTGACAAAATGAATTACAATTTTAAAGTATAAAATGGTGAACAGACAGTGTAAAATGAAGCATTCATACCTCCTAGATACTTTATCACTACGAATGTATAACCAGTTGGTGAACCTTTCTGTCAATTCAGGATCTACATTTTCACCTATGACACTTGTGAAGGGGTGTTTGAGGTAAAAAAATTTAGGTCCAACAGATGTGATGCCTCCAGAACTATACAAAGATGTGAAAGGTGATCGTGCATGTTTTCCCGGTTGCCTGGTTCTACCGGGATGAACAAGGGTTGATTCATCTGGTATGGGCTCGCCATACATGACCAACTGTGATAAGTTTTCTGGCAGCTCAAAGTCATCCAATGTCGAACCTTTATTTTCAATGCCTTCAGGAACAACTTCAGTCATAGTCACACCGTGAATTGGCGACTGTGGAACTTCACCTTCTGTAGATAAGTGTAGATCTATGTAGTTATGAACAGTATTATGGAGTTATAGAGAATATAGAGAATATATTACCTGTTTGTTGTGCCTCAGCTACTTCATCAATTACTGGTTCTTCCTCAATATTTCCTTGTAGATGTTCTGCTGAAACTTCAGCTTGAATGAATAATTGGAAATGAGAATTGTAGATATATGTAGGAATATGTAGTTAAGGTGTAAATTATTAAAAATTTTCATAAAAACCTTATTGTAATGAAGGAATGGTTCTGTACCTGCTTTATATGCCTCAGCTGCTTCTTGGAAGTCAAGATATAAGTCAACATGTGGTTGAAAATGTTCTGGAGAAATTGTAGCTGCAACACATAGTGAAAAAGTGATTAGTATAATTAAATAATGCTGTCTTGAAATTTGTAGATATGTATGTAGGAATTTTGTAGATACCTGTATTGCTTGTGCTTCCATGCAGTTGATCACCAACATTGAACTGGAATTGCTGGTTGTTCTCTCCTTGATGTTGGTAATTATTTTTTGTTGAACTACCAGCAAACTACAATTTTGGGGAATATTTGAGACTACTTTATTCATATGTCTTAATTAGTCTTAGTACAAAATTATATGTAAATTCTTACCTATGACTCGTCCAAATCAAACCTCTTGTTTATCACATTCATAACACTCTTCAAATATTGATCTATGAGCTCTCGAAGGCTTGAGAGTTCCTCAAAAACAGCCTTCCTAAAGGCATCTAACTTTCCATCAACCTAAAAATTAAATATATAATTAGTTGGTAATCTTATTCTAATTGCTACAGTTACATTACAATTCAACAAACTATAATTGTTATAGATTTATACCACAAATTAACTACAATGTATAACATACTATAATTGTTATGTAATGAAGTCAAAATGTAGCAAATTATGTCAATATATTGTAGTTATTCATAATACCTGCACAATCCCCTTTTCCAACTTCCTGAGCTTGCTACTGACAGATTTAATGTCCTCTTGACAATCTGTATATTTGGGTTCAAATGATGGAGAAGCAGCAGTTAGAACATGTGATGGTTGAGCACCATGTTCATCTTCATATTGAATCTTGTCTGGCAGATTAAGCACTCCAAGCTCTTCTCCAGATTCAATCATGTTTGTGAACTGAATGATGAAAATAACAGTTAATTCAAGTGACAAAAAAATGTAGATTCAATGTAGTTATTATGAATGTAATTGTAGCATCATACAAAAGTGGAAAAAAATACCTTGATCCACTCAGGCTTGATCATCTTCTCTTCAATTGCAGTTAACCAAATCTGCCCCTTTGTAGCTGACCATCTTAAAATGCGAGGTATAGATTCAGAACATCTCGTAGCAAGCTCGGTGCTGACGGACGAGCAACACTCATATAGCCACACTTGCAAGGCTAATGAGCATCCCCGTATCAGATAAGAATGTACATGGGGATTAAGACGATGTCGGACAGATTCAATAACCTGCTTGAAGGATTTGATACCCCATGGGTATGACTCAAAATTACCAGACTCTATTAGAAAGAACATAAACTTGTCTATGAAAGTCACATGGTCTTTATCAGAAGGACAAACAAAAAATTCCAACATATAAAGAATGCACAACTTCACCGCATCCACATCGTTTGCCCATGCTTTATTAGTCACTACATTTTTCAAATGCCATTTCTCAACCCTTTCTTTGTTCGGAAAATATGTATTCATTAAAGGGCTAACATAGGTGGAAGTGTAACCATAGTCTGAAAACTTATTCACACAATTAAGACCAGTTATCAACCCAAATTCTCTCAAGGAAAAATTCAATTTTTCACCCTTAAATAGTACTGAAAAATATGAGTCAGTAGACTTTGTCAATTCATACTTCATCAGAAGATGAAGTGATTGGTTTTGCATACAGATTGTGGGGAGACCTAATAAGTAACCAAAACAAGTTTTTTTGAAAACCCTTAAAGCATTCGGAGAGAGTAAAGCTTGTATCTGGCTAGGTATGCTAGGATCACACAAACTGTGGAATCTAAGCACACCATAATCAATATTTTGTTGTGCAAAGTAAGGTCCATTCTATAGAAAATATAAAATTAATGAACATTAGTAGTTTGCATAAAAAGGAAGCAGTAATCTACATATAACTACATGACAAATACAAAATATAACTAGAAGAAGAATAGCCTACCCACACCTATAACTACAAAACAATAACAGAAGAACAATGCACGTGTAAACATTATCTACAGGATGTAACAGTTACTTCAAGTATCTCACATAAATGTAGATTAACTGTAGTTAGAATGAAGTTAAATATATGAGCTATACAGGCTACAATAAAAAATATCATATCTACAATTTAACCATCAGACTACACATCAACTACAAACTAACTACATTTATACACTGTCTAAGAGTCACAGTTCCAATTAAACTACAAAATTGAGACAAAGAATCTACAAAACAGTTACTTCAAGTAACTCACAAAATGTAGATTAATTGTATTTAGAATGAAGTTAAATGTAGCAGCAATACAGGTTGCAATGAAAAATACCATCTCTACAATTTAACGATCAGACTACAAATCAACTACAAACTAACTACAGTTATAGACTGTCTAATAATCACAGTTCCATTAAACCTACAAAATTGCGACAAATAATCTACAAAATTAGGACAATACCACATTTGGCCAAAATACACTTGAACAATCAAAGAAGAACAATGCACGTGTAAACATTATCTACAGAATGTAACAGTTACTTCAAGTAACTCACAAAATGTAGATTAATTGTATTTAGAATGAAGTTAAATGTAGCAGCAATACATGTTGCAATGAAAAATACCATTTCTACAATTTAACGATCAGACTACAAATCAACTACAAACTAACTACAGTTATAGACTGTCTAATAATCACAGTTCCATTAAACCTACAAAATTGCGACAAATAATCTACAAAATTAGGACAATACCACATTTGGCCAAAAAACACTTGAACACTAAATTAACACTTGAACAACAGATTTTTAAAACCAAAATCAAACTACAAAACAGTGAGGAAACATAAATAGTGTTTACCTTTATTGAAATTTTTTGGTGAACCAATTTTGGTACTTTTTTTGAGGGTTTCTTCTTTTTTGGTTTTGATGAAGAAAGAGAGACCTTGTGTTTTTTCACAGATGGAACTTTGGGGGAATCATCTACAAAATCATCATCTACACTCAACTCTTTCCCCTTGCGTTTGAGTTGTTTCTCGACTAGTTTATCAACTCCACCAACATCAACATCGTGCAAATGCTTCTTCTCATTTCCGCACAAATTTGTCTAGGAGATGAAATACCAGTAGTTTGTTCACTTGCATGCGTCGATTGTGGGTTTTTGGGTGGTGATTTTGGTGTTAAAACACCCAAATCAAAGGTTGGAATATCAGCTAATATAGCTTTTGATGATTTTTTTGGGGAGTGTTGGTTTTTTTCATGATTTAGGAGTTGAAGACAAAGATGGAAGTGAATTCAAATCGTGGGGGATACAACTGAAGGTAATTAAGTGGAGAAGAAAGTGATGGTAATTGTGGGTGAGAAGAGATTGTACGAGAATGGAGGAAAAACTGAAGGTAAATCGTGGGGGGGGGAATCGTGGGGGTGGGGGGGGAATTAACTGAAGGTAAATCGTAGGGGGTGTGGGGGGTGGGAGGAGAGAGAGGCGGGTAAACGAAATAACGTGAAAATACGGTCCTAAAATCACGCCTACAATAAATGAAGGAATAATTATACCCTTAATTTGAATTATGGTATATAAATGGTAATTTGGTATGCTTAAATGTAATTAACACAATCCTTAAACAATGAAGGTAATAAGGTTTGATATATAGTATAGATAGGTAAAAATCCATATTCGTCCCTTGCTCATAGGACGCGTTTGTCCATAGATTTATCAGGTTGATTACGTATACTATTCCTTAGGTAAAAATTGCACGGGGCGCCCTATTTGGTCGCCCCTATTTAACCTATACCCATTTTTTTAAATTTTTTTAACTTGTACCTATTTTTTAAATAACTTCAGCCCCCTTTCTCCTCCTCATTCTCCTCCTTCATTTTCTTTTTCTTCTTCTACAACGATGACTTCAACGTTGCTCTCTTTGATTAATGAAGCTAAAGCAAATATACTGAGGATATTACTCTCGTTGGCATGGAGGATGACTTCAACGACATAAGATATTAAGTCTTGTACCAGCCAAGAAAATCCATACAACATACCCACCAGTTTCTGAACAGAGCCAGATCGATAAACAATTTGATGAGATAAATAACTTGATGCATAGAAATTTGTGAAGAATCTTGTCACTGTTCCACTGTATGATTCTTCTCGTGATCATGGGATGGGACGAAACAAGAACTGTGAAGTAACTTGGGTTGGAAACAATGAAGTAAAGTAAGCCAGCCTCATCCTTGAAATACTTTTGTACTCCTACAAGCAAGTGAAGACCTTTTATGAAAAAGAACCGACATACATATATACATGCTATCGCATAGTTATGGAAGTTACAAAGACAAAAACTTCAGCTCTAGAGCTGAACTTCAGGCCCGACTACTAGAATGCTGAAGTTTTGCGTGATTGCCTTTGCTACTTCAACCCTGTGTGCTGAAGTTATGCGAAAAAGCGGGTACGCTTGCAATTTTTTTTTTGCAAAGCGGATACAAGTTAAAATGTGACACAAAAAGCGGGTATAGATGCAAATGCCTGTAGATAAATATGGACCAAAAAAAAGGGCAGCCCGGTACACAAGAAGTTGGACACTAATACAAATTACGGAAAAGGTTCAATAATATCCTTAAACTATTGGATATAGCTCAATTTTGTCCTCCATTAGCAAACTAGGCCATTAATATCCCTCATGTTAGCAAACTGGACCAATAATGCCTTCATTTTAGCGGCAGTCCACATAAGCCTTCTCAAAGGGATTAATTAGCTGAGATGACATCCATGTGACATCCACATAAGTGGATCTCTCTTAAGCCTGCTCCAATAATCCATTAGCCCATAAAACAAATACCTAGTTATCAATCAAATTTTTTTGGACCTTTTCCAATTATTAAATAGGTTTCTAAATTTAGCACAATATTCTCCCCATTTTCTTTTTCGAACCCAGTCTTTACCTTACCTTGAAAGTTTTCAAGAACAGTGAGCTTTGGCTTCTTTTTTTTATGGTCTCTTATCTTGTTCCTCTTCTGAATATGATGCTACTGTAACATCTGGGTCTGAAATTTTTATTCTTATTTTTCTCTGGATTTTGATTGATTGTTCTTTTTCTTGTTGTTGTTTTTCATTTTTTTTCCTGCAATTTTGGTTTGCGATTTCATGATCAGGCTTATTTGTTAAATTTGATCTTATATTTCATGATGGAAAAATGGGAAAAGGTCCAATAATATTTGATTGATAACTGGGTATTTATTTTATGGGCTAGTGGGTTATTGGAGCAGGCTTAAGTGAGATCCGTTTATGTGGATGTCACGTGGATGCCATGTCAGCTAATTATGCCTTTGAGAAGGCTTATGTGGACTGCCGTTAAAATGAACGCATTATTGGTCCAGTTTGCTAAAGTGAGGGATATTAATGACCCAATTTGCTAACGAAGGACAAAATAGAGGTATATCCAATAGTTTAAGGATATTATTGGACCTTATTACGTCATTTATGCCATCATTAGTTCTTATTTCAAGTATAGGCGTCTCCTGTATAAATAGCATTTTCTATTCGACATGTCTTTTTTTTCAATTAGCGTTTACAACAAATAATAACAACAAGTTTAGTATTTTTTCACAAGTGGGGGCTGGGGAGGGTGAGGTGTACGCAACCTTACCCCTATCCTAGAAGAACCAAGGATGTTTCTGATAGACTCTCGGTTGTAGAACGGATGACAAAAGTAATTCAATTAGCGCTTACAAATAAGATAATTTTTTTGTTGCTCATACGTTAAATTCTAGCTTGAAGACTAATAAGTTGCAATATCTCCATTGCATGTATAGTCAATTAGTTAATCAGAAAAGTTCATGTTTCACCTACCATGTCAATCAGAAAATATCTTCAATTTGATTAGACTATAAATTAATGAGAAAATTTTATTATAATTACCATTGCATGTACAGTTAAATATCTCTATAACTGCATCCCCATATAACAATCATTCATTATAAAAGTCAAGTTTTGTTTTGAACCGATTATTATGCTACAATATATGTCTTCTATAAAAGCACTTCACTATAGCAGCCGAAAAATGTCGGAACAGCCGAAAAATGTCGGAGCAAACGAAAATGTCATAGAGAGGTTTGATTGTATAGTCAATTAGTCACCTCCCGTCCTACTAACTACTATTTATTCCACTCTTAACAAAGTACATCTTGTTGCGGAAGCCAAATGTATATAGTGTGAATGAGTCACAACTACTATACCAAAAATTATGGCAGCCACCAAATAATAAATAAGACAATAAAGCAACAACAATAAAAGGAACACCAGAATTTACGAGGTTCGGCCAATTTTGCCTACTTCCTCGGACACAACTAATATTTTATTCCACTCCAAAAATACAAGTGAAATAATACTAAAGAGAGAAGATACAAATGTCTTAAGAAGATAAGAAGGCAAATGAGAGATGTGTTTAAATCCTAAACATTAGGTCTCCTTTTATAGGGTGAAATTCCCACCCAATTTTCTCTCCAATCGATGTGGGATGTTTTGACATATTCAACAAATCTCCACCTTGTCAAAATTCCACATCTTCAATTTTCTCTCAGTAACAAATTTTGGTTGTGTCTTCATCTTCAATATTCAGTGTTCAACAATGTTGATCAAATCCAAACAATGTTGAAACTTTACCGCAGTCACCACTTTTGTCAGCATATCAACAGGATTCTCTGTAGTATGAATTTTCTTCACCGTGACTCCACCTTCTTCTATGATTTCTCGTACGAAATAATACCGAACATCAATGTGCTTCGTCCTTGCATGATAAAGTTGGTTCTTCGCTAATAGACTTTGACTATCACAAAAAATTGTGATACTTTTTTGTCCAATACCAAGCTCTTTTAGCAATCCCTGAAGCCAAATTGCTTCCTTCACAGCCTCTGTAATAGCCATGTACTATGCCTCTGTTGTAGACAAAGCAACTGTTGACTGCAAAGTAGACTTCCAACTAACTGGTACCTTTGTAAAAGTAAACATATAACCAGTAGTTGATCTTCGTTTGTCCAGATCACCCGCAAAATCTGAGTCACAATATCCAAATATAGACTGATTGCCTTCCTGCTCAAAAACTAACCAAACATCTACAGTATTATGAATATACCGTAGAATCCACTTCACAGCTTGTCAATGCTCCTTTCCTGGATTATACATATATCTGATAATAACTCCAACAACTTGTGAAATGTCAAGTCTCGTACAGATCATTGCATACATCAAGCTACCAACAACATTTGCGTATGGTACATTTGACATATACTCTCGTTCAGCTTCATCTTTTGGCGACATAGTAGTACTTAGCTTAAAATGGGGAGCAAGTGGAGTACTAACTGGCTTAGTATTTTCATCTATGCCAAAACGTTATAGTACTCTTTTCAAATATTCCTTTTGAGATAAACATAGTTTCTTTGAACGCCTATCTCTTATTATCTCCATGCCAAAAATTTTCTTTGCCTCACCCAAATCCTTCATCTCGAACTCCTTCTTCAGTTGAATCTTCAACTTATCAATTTCTTCCGAATTCTTGGAAGCTATCAACATATCATCAACGTATAGGAGAAGATATACAAAAGAACCATCTTCAAGCTTGCGCAAATACACACAATGATCGTATTTGCTTCTCTTGTAACCTTGCTGTAACATAAACTTGTCAAATTACTTATACCATTGTCTAGAAGATTGTTTCAATCCGTACAACGATTTTTCAAGTTTGCACACTATATTTTCTTTTTCACCAACTTTGAATCCTTCTGGCTGAGTCATGTAGATTTCCTCCTCCAAGTTTTCATGTAAAAATGCAGTTTTTACATCCATCTGAACTAGTTCCAAATCCAACTGTGCTACCAAAGCCAACATAATTCTAATGGAGGAATATTTTACAACTAGAGAAAACACTTCATTGTAATCAATTCCCTCCTTTTGAGCCTATCCTTTGTCCACCAATCTTGCTTTGTAGCGAACATCTTCTTAGTTAGGAAATCCTTCTTTCTTTGCAAATACTCATTTGCACCCAATTGATTTCTTTCCCTTCGGGAGATTGGCCAATCTCCATGTATGATTCTGATGAAGGGATTGTAGTTCATCATTCATGGCAATCCTCCACTTATCTTCTTTTAAACTTTGGACTGTGTCTTTATAAGTGGTAGGAACATCATCAGCTACAATTGAGGCGGCCCAAGCAACCGTCTCTATAAGACGAACATGCTTTGTTATTGTCATTTTTGGCCTGTTGGTTGCTATTGATTCAAGTTGTTGTTGAGGTTCCTGAGTTGGAATCTCCCTTTCTACTGGCTCTTCTTCAGAGGATAATCTTCATTTGTTTCCTCCTCTGCTTCTTGTGTAGGAAAAATAAATTTTCCCTCAAACTCCACCTGCTTAGAAGCACCCTCATTTTGTTTGGTATCTTCTGTTACCTTATTTACCATAGCAGATTCATCAAAGGTAACATCCCTGCTGAATATTACTTTCTTTGTCATAGGACACCATAAGCGATATCCTTTGACTCCAGAAGTAATCCCCATAAAAATAGCCTTCTTTGCCCTTGGATCCAGTTTTGACTCTGTCACATGATAATATGCATTTGAGCCAAATACGTGTAAAGAGTCATAATCTACAACAAGCTTTCATACCATTTTTCAAATGGTGTCTTGCCATCAATAGCAGCAGATGGTAAGCGATTAATGAGGTGACATGCATATGTAATTGCCTCAGCCCAAAATTCTTTGTCCAAGCCAACATTGGACAACATACACCGTACCTTCTCCAGCAAAGTCCGGTTCATACGTTCTGCCACTCCATTCTGTTGTGGTGTACGTCTGACAGTGAAGTGTCGGACGATGCCATTATTTTCACAAACCTTATTGAAATGATCATTTTTGTATTCACCTTCATTGTCTGTGCGAATACACTTGATCCTCCTGCCTGTTTGATTCTCCACCATCGTCTTCCATTTGAGAAAAATTCTCAACACTTCATCTTTGCTCTTCATTGTATACACCCACACTTTTCGAGAAAAATCATCAACAAAGGTTACAAAATAGTGCTTCCCACCCAATGAAGGTGTTTTGGAAGGACCCCAAACATCAGAGTGTACATAATCCAAAATGCCTTTAGTATTATAGATCGTTGTACCAAATTTAACCCTTATTTGTTTTCCTTTGACACAATGCTCCCAAAACTCCAAGTTGCAAGCCTTTACTCCTTTTAACAATCCTTGATCTCGATAGAGTTTTCAAGGATCTTCCTCCAGCATGTCCCAAGTGCATGTGCCATAGCCTGGTTGCTTCTGCCTCTTTTTCGTCACTGGATGTAACTGTCGCTGTCCCAATAACTGTACTACCGCGATAACGGTACATGTTATTATTTTTCTGATTGGCCTTCATTACCACTAGTGCACCGGAACATACTCTCATCACACCATTTTCTGCAATGATTTTGAACCCTTTTGATTCTAGGGCTCCCATAAAGATGAGATTCTTTTTTAAATCCGGTATATATCGAACATCTGTTAATGTTCTGATCATTCCATCATGGTTCCTTAATCGTATTGAACCAATTCCATATGAGGTAAGAGGGCTGTTGTCCGCTGTGTGGATGACTCCATATTCTCCTTCTTGAAAATCCACGAACCAGTCCCTGTTGGGACACATATGATAGCTACAAGCCGAGTCCATCAACCACATGTCTGATGATGTTGATGACTCTGTTGTAACTAATGAGAAGTCTGAATCATCACAATCAGCTACCTTTGAATCCATAATGGCTTTTCCATTGTTATGTTTGGCCTTATTCTTCAACTTCGGACAGCCTTTCTTCCAGTGCCCTTTTTCTCGACAAAAGGCACATTCATCTTTGCTGGGTCTAGATCTTGACTTGGATCTTCCCTTCCTTATCCTCGTTTGATTTGGAGGACGACCCTTCATAACCAGTCTCCGCCCTTTTGTTTTTCTCCCTTTCTTTGTTCATAGCTGTACAAAGCCAAACAAACTTCTCTAAGAGAAATTTCGTCATTTCCATGGAATAGAGTAGTTTCAAGGTGCTCGTACTCATCAGGAAGTAACCCCATCAACATCAAGGCCAAGTCACCATACTCAAAAGTTGCATCCATATTTTGCAAATAATGCGACCAACTTATTGAAACTGATGATATGTTCATTCATCGTGGTACCAGGAACATAGGTGAAGCGAAACAGTCTCTTCTTCATGTACAATTTATTTTGACTGTTTTTCTTCAAAAATTTATCCTCCAGTGCTTTCCATAATTTACTTGCAGAAGTTTCCTTTGTATATGGATATTTCTGCTCTCTAGCAAGGTAGAATCGAATGGTACCGCAAGCAACACGGTTGATAATTCTCCAATCTTGTTCTCCAATAACATCTGGTCTTTTTTCTTTAATGGCAAGATCTAGCCCTTGTTGAAAAAGGACATCTAGAACCTCGCCTTGCCACATCTCAAAATGTCCTGACCCGTCAAAAATTCTACCGCAAATTTCGCATTTGACACAATTCTTGTCACAAGCGAAGATGCCAATGATGGCGTATTGTTGACGTTTGATGTAAATTCTTCTTGTTTGTTGTCTCCCATTTTTGACACAAATATTATTTAATAGCTGACGACACAAATCAAGATTATTTCATTTCTGATGTGGAAAATCAGACTAAGCTGCAACCACAGAGCATGCTCAGACAGAACCTTGACTCAGTTACCAAGATAAATCTTTTCTGATGTGGAAGACCAGACTATGCTGCAACCACAAAGCATACTTAGACAGTACCTTGGCTCTGATACCAATTGTTGCGGAAGCCAAATGTATATAGTGTGAATGAGTCACAACTACTATACCAAAAATTATGGCAGCCACCAAATAATAAATAAGACAATAAAGCAACAATAAAAGGAACACCAGGATTTACGAGGTTCGGCCAATTTTGCCTACTTCCTCGGACACAACCAATATTTTATTCCACTCCAAAAATACAAGGGAAATAATACTAAAGAGAGAACATATAAATGCCTTAAGAAGATAAGAAATCAAATGAGAGGTGTCTTTAAATCCTAAACATTTAGCCTTCTTTTATAGGGTGAAGTACCAACCAAAATTGGTATTTCACCGATGTGGGAGTTCTGCCACTCAGCACATTTGTGCTCCCCAAATCCAAATATTCAGGTTCTAGACCACCGGAAAATGAAAACCTGGTAGTAGCACAAAATACAGTATATTTTTACAAGTCTAGATATGCACATATGATCACTGCCAAAGTGTAAATGACACGCTGATAGTGCATCTTTTGCATACTTTCTAAGAATAAATTAACGTTGACAACTTTCTGGGAAAGACCTGTTAAATATAGAACTGCTCACAAGTACTCTCTCATCATTCACAACCTTCTAGTTCGTCGACATGGTTTGAGTAATGCTATGAAGAGGCAATCTCATTTCATGACATAGATACGGAGGGTCCGTCCAACTTCCAGTATCTGTTGAAAAGCCATAACGAGTCTGCTTCAACAGCATATCCATCGTTGTTACGATGCCAACCAAAATAGGCATGAGTTCTGTTCTTGATATCCAATATCCCGTGACCGAAGCTTGCTTCCCGATAGGCAGAATACCTTGGCTGTGGTTGTGTCATCCTGCAGCAAATGAAGGTATTAACCAAAAAATAGGATCATAAGTATCAGTGGTTATCTATCTTAAACTATTCATATTTGACTAGCTAAATAATTTTCCTTTATTTGGAGCATACTCTGTAGCTAATCCCTCTTGATTTCCTCCATCTCCAATGGTAATATACACAGGGGCAGACTCGTCCCTGACAGGACTGCACTTCCTATTTATGATGTTGTAAGCAACATTTGATATCCGCTCCTGAGACCGGATATACCAACGACATTAGTTAATCAGAGACTTAGGGAAGCTGTTAAATTTTAGACCATGATTACATGTATGGCATGCCGAGACTTACTGATCGTTCATAGGCATGAACATGACCAGCGAAGACAACATCCACCTTGTAATTCACAAACCATGGTTCATACATGACTCGCATTGTTTCCCCTTCCATATAATGATGAACATAACTACTATACATTGGACAATGCATGAGTACAATGAGCCATGGTGTCTCACTCCTGTTAACTTTAGGCAACTCATTCTTTAACCATTTCCATTGAGGAGTGTATGTACCTAAAAAGAAAGAAACCAGGAGAAATGAAAATTCACCACTGTCCGCAAAAGTAAGCTGATACTATTAGAATTTAGCCGCAAGTTCTTTAACACGGTAGTGTCCCTTGAATACTTCATTTGAAGATCTGCTCGAATATCCAGCTTACTTGCTTATCCAACTGGTGATTAACCCTGAATAACATAGGTATCTGAAATCGTATTTTCCTTAATCCCATAAATCTTGGACAGTACAGTCACATAATCTTCTTTTCTCTTGTTACCATCAATCAGAAGATCTCAGTAATCGAGTATTAAGCATTTACTTTCCTAAATATTGTTTAGTTGAGATTATCTTCTCTATAGCTTCATCAAATTATCAAGTAATGCATGGGAAGTACATTCTATGCGTTTATCATGTTAAAAACTACATCGTTTTTATAGCATGCTAAATTCTTACCAAAAGCTGAATAAGAAGACATGACAATAATATAGGCTGAAGCTCTCTTTATAGAGTACCAAAGCGGAGAAGTACTGTCTGATACTCTGTAAGGCGTAGAAAATCGGTGCTTGTAAGGTAAGAAAGGTTTAGATTCTCCCTGCAAGAAAATGACTATAGCATTACAAAGTTATCACTAAGAACAACAAGTGTGAAGAAGATAAGCCAGTTATCTGTGTTCCTATAAAGTAAGATATTTTACATAATGTATCTTCTCCTCTAAGCAATTTTCATTTTAAGTCCTCTAAGCTAAACCATTTTGGCAAAAGATTTTGAAAGACATGTTTAGAAACTGTCATCATCCAGAATAGTTATGAATAAGATGCTTACAATTTCAGGAACAAAATCAAGTTCATGATTTCCGGCAGTCCAAATCCAAGGTTGATATGCTGCACTTCTCTCGATAAATCTCCCCCATGTGTCCCATCGTATGTTGTTGTGAAACGGATAATTATCAGCATAAGAGAGGTCACCGACAAAGAGCATCGTCTGGCCCTTTAGAGGGTTCAGCTCATAATGAGTCAGTGTGCTATTGGAGTCGTAGGTCTGACCAAGATCCCCTGTTCAATAAACAAAACAAGTCTAAAGACTAAATTAATGTAAGTCCAAGATACATGCTCTTAAATGAAAGATATATAACATCGCCATCTCGAGGGACTTGAGAACACTTAACAATTCACCCACCAGAATTAAGAGAAAAAAAATGTAAGCAGTCATTGGGACATTACCGATGAGACCAAATGTATAAGGAACATCAGGTCCAGGTTTTGGAGGAGTTACAAACCAAAACTTTCTAGTTGTATTTTCTAACCCCACTTCATAATAGTACTTTGTATCAAACTGCAACAAGAACAAAATATAGTTTTCTTAAGCATATATGATTATCTAGCAGGAAAGAGGGTGAGCCAAAAACATGCACTTTAAGCTGTATTTGAGATCAACATGACCATATAGAATTGTACCGTACCTCCAGATCCTTGATGGTGCAGTGATGTATATATCCGGAAGTGTAATTGTAATACCTGTAGCTAACAACAAAGCCCTCAGCAGAGCTTTTAACATTGCTATTTTCAGCCCAATAGAGGACTGAATTTGAGCCAGGTTCATCAGGTGTGGTCCAAGACGCAATTACACCCTTTCCTTCGTGATCCCCTTGTGTTATGTAAACCTTCAAGATTAACATTCATTTCACCGGATGAGCAAAACTAAAGTACACAAGGTGGCACCATAGTAAAGCAACGTCAATAATATCCGATATAAATGACAACAGAAAAGTACTACCCTTCCGTTTCAAAAAGATTGTCTAAGTTTGACTTGGCACGAACTTTAATAAAGAAGGGAACACTTTTGAGATATGTGGTCTTAGATACGTCATAACATTTGTGTGGCTGTACAATTTTTGAAACCTGTGGTCTTAAACCAACCATAGCATGTATGTGACTATAAATGCTTTATATTAAGGAAATATTAAAATGTGTCAATCTTTTTGAAATGGACCGATAAGGAAATAGTGCCAATCGGAGGGAGTAAATTGGAATGACATTCAAGAAACAGTGAGATTCATCAAAGTTGTGTGGATGCTAAACACAACAAAGCTGTGGAGACACTAAACAGAAACAGATTAGGAGCTAATTGACTTTCGAAGAAGATTTAGGTTTATCTAGAAGGAACAAATTTGTGATATTTACAGAAAGTATAGTCCTAGAGGTCTATTTTCCAACAAACTAAGCGAACTTGTTGCAGTTTAGACATTCATATGAATTTTGCTTGCGCGGCTTTTATTCGAATTCAGCAAAACTTCTTCGAAACAACAATTATTTCACTATTACGATTAAAAAAACATAGTAGTAACTAATAATTAAGAGGTTCAAAATATTCCTCCACAAAATAAAGAATTTTGTTATAAGTTAGGAACTAAAAAGACAGAAACTTGGAAATAGGAATGAACAATTTAATCAAATTATTACAATCATTAATTTAATCTTTATCGGAGCAGGATTATACTTTGCTAATCCAGCTCATATAGAGGGAATTAAACTTGAATTAAGAATAAAGAAGTTAAAAAGACGAGGAAGAACCTGCTGGGGAGCATTATAACCAGGTGGAACTCGAAACACATCACTGTTCAATGGCATATCAACATTAGAATTATACTTTCTCACATAGTTACTGGTTATTCCACCATCACTTAACTGAACTCTGCTACTCAAAATCAAGACTGTAAGTAAACACAGAAACCCAGTATAAACCCGCTTCATACCCATTTCTTTGATTTGAATTGAAGCTCAAGATCTTCTTGCTTTTTAATTTTTTTTTTTTTTTTTTGGGTTGGTTATGTTTATGGTTTTAATTGAAATGGAGCTCCACGTATAGGCTAAAGTACCCACGGCTTTTATTTTACGTGGCGATAGTCTGATAATAATGTAAGCAGGTGGAAGGAATATTCAGTATTCGGTAGGAATATCTGGTCAGTTAACTATTTACTTGCCGCCATTGAATCTAAAATCTCAGACAGCTTCCATAAAATAAAGATAGTTATTTGAGGTGAGTTAAACAATTCATTTATTTGATTATGTCTTTTTAATATTCGAATTGTATAATGTAATGTGTTTGTAATTTCTTTTTTATTGTCATGTAGATTTTAAGGAAAACAAATCATTCATACTTAAGTTGAAAATTACATGCGTTGATCAGCACACTCTTAATTGTGCTTTTTGTATAACTTGAACCGGAAGGTAGAGGCAGAGCCACAATTTGAATTTTATAAATTTGTGATTCCAGACTTTTTAAATTATTAAAATTTTAATTAATAATTAGTTCGTATTCAACCGGTTTCTTAAGAACTATTGGGTTCCACCAAATCTGTAATTACGCTTTAATTGTATTCGTTGTGCGAACATATTGTTTCCTTGGTATATACCCTTGTATACAATCGATACAAGTTGTATCCTTTGAATACATCCTTGTATTTTGCCTTGGTTATAGTTAATACATATTGTATTCGTTGCACGAATAAATATAATTACGCGAACATGATACACGTTGTATTCCTTGCGCGATCGAATACAGTTGACACATACGGTATTCGTTGCGCGTTTGAATACAAGTTAGTAATAATTGAATAGTAACTACAAATGGTAATTAGGCAAACTATAATGGAATTTTTACATCCTGTAGCAAAGGTTGATACCTTATTTAATTTAAATAAATACCCTTTTAAAAAATTATATTTCATAGTTACCTTTTGATTTTATAGCCAAATATCTATTTATGATCACCTCTTATCGTTAAGCCATAAAATACGTTTTGTATTATTTTTCTCTCTCATTCCTTCAGATTTTTCTCCACCCTCTCTCTCAAAACGCCAAATTTTCTCCATGAATGCAACCTCAATTTCCTTTTCGTAATCATCATCGTGTAAAAAATTAGAAGCTAACTTTGAAATCTCTGAAACAGCTTTGTTAAAAAAGAACAAAGAATTTTCCAAGGCAACCCCAATGTTGTGCCATTAATAACAGCCCAACTTCACAAATTCTTCCTCTTTATTCCAAGATTGCTCAAACCCAGTTGTTTATCCCTTCAAATACACTGACCCATCAAAGCATTCGTTCTCTTCCGTGGCAAAAACGAACTGGGGTTTGCATTTTTGCACTCAAGGATGAAGACGAAACTTGCTCCGATGACTGAGTTGGAGATGGCGGAGAGAGAAAAGAAGCGACACCGCGGAGGTGGTGGGAGAAAGTTTGGGAAATTGCTGAAAAATCTTCTTTTATTCTAGAGGTTCGAAATCTGCCATCGACGAGATGGCATTAGGGTTATTCTTGAACAAATACGACAAAGTTTGGGGCTGAGCAACCTGAAGAGTCTGTTACCTTTTTTTCCATTGTATTTCAATGTATCTCGTTGTATTTTATGTATTTCATTGTATTCATTGTTTTCTTTTTTCGTTGTATTTCAATGTATCTCGTTGTATTACATGTATTTCATTGTATTCACTATCTCGTTATATTCCATCAATGTATTCATATGTTTTTTTAATTAATATACTTTATATATTTTATGTATTCAGATTTATAATTGTGTTTGTTGAGTTATATTATGAGTCTATTGTGTTATTTGATTCACTTTCCATTTAAAAACAGCTGAATAGACCATGAATTGCGCTACTGTATTCACAAATACATATCGTGAATACAGTCGAATACAATAATCTGTCTAACTGTAATCCCCTATTTCACGCCGAGAAATGTTATTGTATTCATGAATACATCAGCTTAAATATATCGAATACACTCTAAAAAACCTGAAAATATAGCTATAGGAAGTAATATAGTAAATGATAGCTACAACTAGCTAATAACCATTAAAATATAGTGGTTTATGAAAGTTTCTCAGCTCTAATTACTAGGTTCTAAACTATAGTGGTTCACGAAAATTCCTCTAATCGAAAACGATAGCTCCGCCTTGCAAACACCAAAATGAGTTTAGCCCAATTTTCCTTTTACCCGTAATCTCTAAACATCGCAATGCCTTGGATCTATTCAGTTTTTGGGCCAATTATACCCCAAATTATGGGTCTAGCCCAAGCTGTTTCCTTAACATGTGGGCTCCGCAATATACAGAGAAAGAATGGGCCTTTGCAGAACCCTGGTCCATATAATTGACTAAAAGATCGTACGCTAAAAGATGAGAGGAGGCTTTCGATACTGTGGATGTAACATGACATTTAACTCATTTTTATAAGAGAAATTTAAACAAAAACAATTTTAGATCGAAAACGTTTTTCTTGCATCAGCCAATTCTTCATTTTAAAAACAATTTTCTTGCATTTCCAGCTAGATCGAGTTTGAATCACTTATCAAATTCAAGGTCAATTAGAAACAACTTTAAGAGTTTTTATTCGAACTATATATATATGAACTTATAATTTTTGCTCTGAATAGATATAACAATGGAACATATCCCGAAAAAATGTGAATAATGTGGGACAGAGCAGTGGATGAATTTTGCAATATGTAACGGCGGGGCTGCGCGCAGACATTTATGAAAAAAAATTCATTTGAATTGATAAAACTCCACTGAAATAAAGTCCTAGAATTATCCCTTAATTTTTCGAAACTCAGACAGTGGTATACTTTAATCCTTGACATGTTTTCTTTGTACTCCTTTAAATTGTCCTCACTTTATTTTGACATAAAAACGAGAGGAAAGTCTTTGTGGCGAATAACCAACTGTAATACTATATAGAATTGCCTAGCTAGGAGGTCAAATTTTGAATCGTCCGATTAAAAAAAGTACCATATATGCTCTTTCTATTTTATTTTATTTTATTTTTTCGAAAAGATTTGCTTAGTTGTGGTAGATATAAATTGTAAGATGCGAGGAAAAGCCACTTTTGATCACTTCTGTTTCATAGTGGTCATTACTTTTTCTTTCACTTTTTTCTTACTTCATTAAATTAAAATAAATCACCAAACGTGACACATTCACATATCAATGTTGCCTACTCTTTCCCCTAAAGGATGTTTAATTAAGCAAGCCTACAAATTTTTTCAATACAAAAATCTTTTTAGCTGGTCCTAGTTTATTTCCCGTAGTGGGAAAATGCCTTTCTTTTTTTTTCTTTTTTTTTTGTTGAGAAAAAGAGTGCTCAACTTTGGAGAATAATAAGTACAATAAGATCATGTTCGGCATGATTCTTTAATATCAAGTAGGGTATCCACTTACTGGAATTAAGCCTATGACTTAAATAAAACATCGCAATATGCTTTTGCTTTACTAGTTACTAGTTAGTCGTTTTCACTTTATTTGGAGTGTAGTGCTTTGTGATTTGCTAAAAGTATTCCGTGAAGAAGACAAGAGTGTTTTTCTGAAGCTTTAAATAAATTAAAACCATCGTAAATGGGAGACATAATCAAATCAAAGGAGCCAAAAAGAAATTACTAGAAAAGAAAAGCACAAGGAAATTATATCAATGGAGCAAATTGAAGCTGGATGCCATTCAAATCATTAATAAAGGGAAAAGCATGCAATTTGATACTACTATATACTTTTGAAAAATGTTGTACCACTGCAAACTATATGATTAAATTTCACACTCTTTAATCATATCATCATCTTGGGATCTGCTAATTAATTTTACTTTAGCCCTTTGTTACTTACTTTTGGTGATTGCACGTGTCTGTATTTTATTAAACATTTTACTTTTTTTGCGAAAATAATACTTCAGTGGACTTACGAATTAAATCAACGAATTAAACATCTGTATGACAAGATGAATGAATCTTATGCTAAGTGATAGTAACCGAAAATCAACTAATTAAATTAGAACTCCAATCTTGTATCTACATTTTATAAAATAGTAGTTTGATTTTCTATATTCTATTTTTCTTTCAAAAATATAATATTAAATAGTAGTTAAATTGTCATTCTCCCCCATTTCCGAAAAGAAAATATCCACATAAAAAAACAGAGAACAACCATACTTGCTAGGTCTTTTTTGTCACGTAGTATATGGACTTTATATAATTAATTCCAATCATAATTTCTCTTGATGTAACAAAGATTATTTGGGAGTTGACACCATCATCAACAGAAGATTTGATGCAGTGATCATTTGGTACATTACCAATTAATTATTATTCCATGCCACTCACATTACAACAAAAGTGTTTGGTTGTAATGTTATGTGAAAAATCAACTGGCTTGCTGACACCTTATACTTCTTTAACAGCATGTAATTATCATTTTTCAATAAAAGGGGTCCACTAATTGCAATGATAAAAGCAAAAGCATACTCTTGTCATAATTTTTTTTTTAATTCATAGATTAAACCATAGAATTAATTAACATATAAAAACCAACTTGGGATTTGCATGCTGATCAGACCCAACTCCAAAAATAGTAATCATCACATCCCTTTAATTGCACTTCTCCTAATGAGAGGAAAGCTACTAAAAAAGGAAAAAGGAAAAACAACACCTAAACTAAACCCAAAAAAAATTGCATAGACACACCAAAGCTTTTTTTGTTCTTTTTTCTTTTTCTCCTTAATATTTAGGATAGCAGATTTTTTTTCTGGTTTCCAGCAAACTCTTTTTGTTAAGCATTTTCAGTTGAAGAAGCAAGCAGTGGCTGAGCCAAAGAGGACTTGATGTGGCTAGTTGGCCTGTTGTTGTTACAATGATCCACTGGGGACTGAATTGCAGCAGCTGCTGCCTTTGCAAATTTGGATTCTTCGTTTTTGCCCCATAGCACAAAGTACAATCCTGTTATAATCAACACTGCTCCAATGATCCTGCAAAATAACCCCAATTTACATTTCTTAAGTTACATGCAACCATTAAAAGAACAAGTATACTTTTATAAAAAAAAAAGGCAGCCTGGTCCACTAAACTCCCGCCGCGGAAGTCCGAGAAAGGGCTGGATCATAAGAGGCTGTGACCCGTGACCTCCTGGTCACATTAAAAGAACAAATATGCTAACGATTGAATTTAATTTACATACCCTTGACAATATAAAAATTATTATGCTATAATTTGTAGTATATTTTAGCATATTAGTCTAAAAGATTGATGGACCCAAAATGATTTGTTGGGAAGTTCTTGGGTGATTCTTGAGTACAAAATAAAGGTCAATACATATATATCCATGATCAATCTACCTAACTACATGCAATGGGGTGAAGGAATGTGCATTGTGGGGTCTTTTCACAATTGCATGATTGAGGAAAGTGTGTAATTTCGGTCCAACTAAGAAGATTCAAAAGTAACATACATATAAAAAACAATACTAATATTTTAATTTATATAAGCTGACAGTATAAACAGAGAAAACGAGCATTAACATACCCTCCCAAGTAGAATTCTTCGCCCAAAGCAACGGAAGCCATAATAGCAACTACAAGAGTTTGAACAGGTTGATAAACAGCAACGAAAACTGGGCCACCTCTGTCAATGCACCATATCTGTACAGCGAATGCTATCCCTGAGGCCACCACTCCCTGCATTCAATCAATTCGACTCTTCATTTTCATAGAATAAATAATTTAAATGGAAAAATGAATACACAAGTTTTGCTGTCATTTCACTATCTATAACTAACCATATGTCCATCTGCTTATTTTGTTGTCGTATGGAATAACTATAAGAGAATGATTGAAGGGAAAAGATTGCAAAAATCCAATTGTTTACGTTGACTAATTACCTTATCATGTCAGATAAGATTTTCAATTGGAATTTTAGTCCGGTGATCCTTTGGTCAGCTGTTGCTTTAACCACATTAATGTTGCAGATATAGCTAGACCGACTTGTGGAAATACACTAGGTCGTTGTTGTTGTAATGTTGCAGATATAGCCTTCAATAGACTACTTACAAGTTTTTTAATCGTTTCATCTTTTATTTGGTTTGCTGAACATTTAACATCTTTCAATATATATAAACTCAATTCTTAGGGCTCGTTTGGTATGAGAGACAAGGAATAATTAGACACGAGACAAAATTTAAGAAGAATTTATTCCATGTTTGGTTGAGAAAAAATTACAGTATTATTAATTCCGGGATTAATTATCGGAAGATTGTAGTATTTTTGGTGGAATAACTAATCCTGGGATAACATCTTTCCAACCAAACGACCCCTTAAGCTTCATTTTTTACTCTTAATGACATACTCTTACAATCATAGAACATTCATTGACATGCTTAAAATAATATTTTTCAACAGTATTATGTGGTGCCAAAAGATATTTATTTTTTTTAATTTCATGCCTAGTTACGCTATGTCATGTAAACTGAAACGGAAGGATTTTAGTTTTTTTTCAAAAAAGAGATAAATTCTGACACAAAGAGACCGGTCAAAAGACTGAAAATACTTACAGCATAAAAGACACTGAAGAGTTCGCCACCAGAGTGAACAAGCCAAGCATTAGGGTCTCTCTCACAAAAAGCTGCAATTATAAGGAATTGTATGACTCCAAAGAAACACTGATACGATGTGACTGAAAGCCGGGCCGGGTATTTTTTAAGAACCGGTGCCTGTAAAACGAGCCACCCGGCCCATGACAAACAATGCCCGATTAAGTAAACGCAACCCAAACTCCAGTTTTTTCCATTAGCATCTCCTAAATTCATCAACATGGGTACTGAGGTCCTTTGTAATGGTGGAGTTGGACTGTAAATTGTTGGACCTTTGTATAGAGTAATTACTGAAGCTCCAGCTACACACAATAATGTTCCACACACTTTTGATATACCATCTTTTCTGTTCAGTCTCACAGTTTCAATCCTGAAATAAATTCATCATAAAGGCCTTTAGATTTACAGATTAATCAATCTACGCGCAGTTATTTGCAAATAGTAGTGTTTGCCTTTGCTTCATGCACGATCATTGGCGAAGCCAGAAATTTCCTTAAAGATGTTCAAACTTGAAAAAAAGGAAAATTCTCCCTCAAAGAGTGTTCAGTATATGTTAAATACCTCTGAAATAATATTTTACCTATATCTTTTAAGACATGTAGCTTTGCCACTGTGCATGACTGATATATTCATGCTTACGACTTGTTGTAACAGATAGTATGCCGTATTTTTCTGGTTACTAATTCCACCTTTTAAGGACGATCACTTGTAGTTATTCATTAAGTGATCTGATAGTATAAATATTTTTTACACTGCAGGTGAACGAAAGTTAAACTCTTTACAAAGTCCGTGGTTAGGAAAATATTATGAAGAGCGAACTTGCCTGAGTAGTGCAGCCATGAGAAAGGTAATGGCAGGGACAGAATTTTGTATGGCAGAAGCAAAGGTAGGGGAAGTATTGTCCAATCCCAACAAGTAGAATCCCTGGTTTGCAGTAATACTATAAATAAGGGGAAAAAAGAAAAAATATGTCAATTATCTTAGTAGTTAATACTAATTCTTAACACTCAACAAGAGTATCATGAGATTAGAATTTTTATAAGATCATAGCATCCTACCCAACAACTGCTAGGAGGAAGAATTGAAGGACAAAATTCCAAGTAAGAGCTGGCCTGTCTTTCCTGATCAATAAAAAAAAACGATTTATTACTTTCAAGTCGTGATCCTAATCAGTGGAGTAGTCAGAAATAAGAACATAGAAAACTAGGATTTCAAGTGACATACTTTTCAAGAAAATAGGCAAAGGGAAGAAGTAGAAGCAAAGCAAGAATGTTTCTATAAACAGGGAAAACAATCTTGCTAATGCCCATATTAAGGGCAGCTCTAGAAACAACATGAAAACCAGCATAGCCAAACTGCAAGGCCAACATGGCCAAGTGCAGTTGCATTTTCTCAGGCATAACAAACCCCATTCTCTTACTAGTGGCTGAACCACTCGTATCTGCCATTAGAAAAGCAGAAGCTTAAAAAAAATAGGGCTAATTAGTTAAGAGAAATGGTATTGTGATGATCGATGCTTAGATGCTTGAAGTTAGGGAGGTATAAATATAGCTAAAAGAAGAGTGAGTTTTTTCAATATGACCCCACTGTGGGGTCTTTAAAAGATGTTATGTCAACTGTTTTTAACCTTCTAATGTTTTGGGTTGTCTCCCACATTCTCCTTTCTCCCAAATGAAAAAAGAAAATAAAAAAAAAGGAAGAAAACTCTTTCCTTGAGATGGCAAAGTTAAGTCATTTTTCACAGTAATCTACTCCCTCCCTCCGTTCACTTTTACTTAACACGTTTTGACTTTTTATGCCCCTTAAAAAATAATAAATGAAATGCATAATTCACCATGATACCTATATTAATTGAGGCATATTTTATTGGATTTGAGAAAATAATTTGAAATAAGTAATAAATACTGTGGGTATAACAGGAAAACTTTTTCTGTCTTCTCTTGATATGCATAAAGTGACAAGTAAAATAATTTTTTTTAATATACATGCCAAGTAAAAATGAATTATTTAAGTTGAAACGGTTGAATTATGATAGTAATTGTTATCTTGATTCAAGGGATAAATTTTGAAATGACCCATCAAACAATTGGATTAAAATGTGTCCATTAGTGTGACGTAACGGGTTAAATGCAACCCAAATATTACAAAAATCAAACGTGGAGTTTAGGAATTATGTAAGCTTGAAAGAATTTAAACTAACAATTTAAGAAAAATGCATTAGTTAATACTTTATTTTGTCAAAAAGAAAAATTAAAAAGGATCGGATTGGATTATAATCTATTTTGATCCAAACAAATTTTGAAGGGATTTTTACATAAATAGTCAGCCATATTTACAGTTTATTTTTTGTGGTCATATACATAGATTATATTTTGATTATACACATATATTATGCTCCTATAAATTATGCATCTATTATACCTCCGCTAGCTATTTTTAGTTTAAACGATTAAGTGTGAGACTATTTGAGTTAATTCTTAAATTTTAAATGAGTTCGATCATAACCTAGTTATTTGATTTAATCTGTTTCGACCCATTAAATTATCACTTGTACATGATATTTTGAACGCATTGGTTTAGGTTTTTCTACATTTTGCTTCTCTCTCTCTCTCTTTTTTTTGTATTTAAGATTTACACAAGAAAAACAATCGATTTAAGAGGATTTTATCATTACAAACTTGCTTACATTGCCATAAACCAAAAACAAGATAACTCAATAATATAAAAGCTTAAGAACTTAGCAAGACAGATATGTCCTCAAAGCATGCTCGTGAAACCAAATATACCTTATATATGTGGCCGTTAAAATAAGAATATATTTGGAACAAGTATTGGACGGCACAGGTATGTTTATGCCAAAATATTAACAACCGACAAATTCGCCTAATTTTACATAGTTTAAGGGCATATTTAAACATTTTTCGAAAAAAAAAAAGTCTTCCCTGGGGATGACAAGACAACCCAATCTATGGGACTCCCACTAATGAAAAAAGGAGATCCAGAATACAGTGTGTGTCTTAGAGGTTCTGTTTTGGAAGCATGCCATTAATGATGATGATAATTGATAGAGTTCCGGGGGGGGGGGGTGGAGGTGGAGATGGGAATGGGGATGTGAGGGGGGTGGTGGGGTTGTGCAGGGAAGGTGGTGAGCCGCCATCAATGGATAGAGCGCACGAGGGGCACCCATGCATAACCCCATGAATGCTCTTCAACCCCACACATCAACCCCTCCACACAACTTATCCTGCTAAGCTCTACGTTGGGTTTTATTTGTTGTTTATTTTTTGTCTTCCTCTGCTCCAACTCAGTGGCGGGGCTAAAATTTTTATTAAGGGGTGATAAAATATTAAAAAAATAATCACACAAAGAAAATAAGAAAAATTTATATATAATATAATACAAAAATAATAATTTGTTAACCTAGTTAAACACTATAATTTTCGGTGAAGGGACACCCATTAACATAAGGTGGCTCCGTCCTTGCTCCAACCTTACCCGAGTTCACGGGTTCAATTATAGAAATAATTTCTTGCACAAATTAATATAAGATTGTGTAAATAAATTTAATGTGATTCGACCTAGTGAAGATTTTTAGCACTAAATTTGGCTTATTCTTAAAATTATGAGTTCAAATTAAAATATGATATTTGCGAAATTCAAAAAGTAATTTTTATACATTTATATATTTATGATGATCCGCATAAAAGATATTGAGTTTAATTGGACAAATTATCACAAGGCTTCATCTGTCACCGGGCCCTTGCATTAGCGAGAGCTTAATGATGCTACTATCTGTACGACCCAATGTATGCTCCAATATTTTTAAAATCTCTAGTCTAATGTACTCTTTAATTTTTTATTATTTAGAAAAACTTTATACTGATTATACATGCTGGTATGTATGTTTCATTTTGTTCAGGAAATTTATGAAATTCAAGTTGCAAATAATTCAAACTTCAATATCCACCCTGTCCGTACAAGAACAACCACATGTTTTTAGGGGTATGGACCATTTATATGACAAAAACTAGTAGACAATAAATCATTCAACATCTTAATCAGTTTCATATGACTCTGCTCGTGAGACCACTCGTGTGACCGAATATTTGACCACATCAATTTAAAAAATAAGAAGGAATATCTTTTTCTTTTTTAAAAAACGATGTTAACTAACCATACTCGTGAACTTCGAAAATTATCGTCTGGTAAGCTCACGGAAATAAAAAGAAAAGTTGGCTACTAAATCTATTTTGTAATAAACTAATAAAGTTACCTATATATGTCCACTAATTGCAGTTTTCAAATACAGTTGTTGATTGTTAGAATTTGTGTTCTAAAATCAGCAAACCAGAATATACGAGATAAATCGGAAAATTGTATACGGTAGAAATCGGGGCTACCCGATTTATAGGCTCGAGGTCGAGGTCGAGTTCGAGGCCGATGGACCGGACTCGAGCTCGAAGGCAGAATGCGATGCCCGAAGATAGGAGTACGAGGAATATCGAAGCCGAGTATCCTCGACTCCGAAATAGTACCATTGCAGATTTGTAACAGAATGAGCTAGATTCCTGTTACGTCCCCAAGAACATGGCGCAAATCCCGGAACAGGATCGTACGATTCCGTACTAGGTGGTTAGACAGTTGTATCAAGAATATTCCTTACTATAAATAGAAATATACCTTATTTAAGAGTTCTCCTATTATATAAAGGGACCTCAATAATTTGTAATATCATCTAATCATTGAGCAAAGAATATACTCTCTACCTTTTCGCCTATTGTTCATCAACATTGTCCTTTAGCTCTACTGTTCTTACTTAATTGTTCTTATTGCTCTAAGCCCACCTCGAGGTCACCAAGCTCGAGGTCACTACTGTTGAGTAACACTGGTTTGATTTACTTGTCTCTTTCATTTCTACTTCATATTCTTGATTATTAATTGGTATTGAACTAAATCACATATCTTTAAAACCACAAATCAAATCTAATTGTTACTCGTATTTTTGAGGTAAATAGTTTGGCGCCCACCGTGGGGCTAAAGATAATAGTGATTATTTCAGTACTGATTCTGATAACACACGTTATTTTACACTTGTTCTTGTCAGAGATTCATTGTTTTCAGGTTAAAACATGTCAGATCACAAAATGCTCCCCTACACGGCGATGACGGTCTTGGATTTCATGGGGAAAACAACAATGTAGGGGTCGATGTACCACCAATAAACCCTGGAGGAAGTGTATGCAGGGAAGTCAGATCTGGTGGCCAAGGAACACAAGGAATAGGAGATGGGGAAGTCAACCTCCAAGTAATATTCGAGATACTGCAAGCTCAACAGATTGCATCGCTCAACTTTAAAGTCAGAATAAAACTCCGAGTATAGCTGAACCGGGGAACACTCGACGTGCTGAACCAGCACCAGAGAGATCAAACGGAGATGGCTCAGGGACTGACCCTACAATTATGAGGATGCTCGAGGAACTCACCAAGAAAATCGAGTCCGGGCATAAAAAGATCGAGGATAATGACAAAAAAATGGAGACTTATAACTCCCATGTTGATCAAATACCGGGGGCACCCCCAATCTTAGAAGGACTAGATTCTAAAAAGTTCGTGCAAAGACCCTTCCCCCCTAGTGCAGCTCCGAAGCCAATTCCCAAGAAGTTCCGTATACCCGAGATTCCCAAGTATAATGGGAGGACCGATCCGAATGAATACGTCATCTCGTATACGTGCCTCATCGAAGGAAACGACTTGAAACATGACGAAATTGAATCCGTATTGGTGGAGAAGTTCGGGGAGACTCTATCCAAGGGTCCCTTGATATGGTATCATAACTTACCTCCTAATTCTATTGATTCGTTTGCTATGCTTGCAGATTCTTTTGTAAAAGCACACACTAGAACCATTAAAATTGCAACGAGAAAGTCGAACCTTTTCAAGGTAAGACAGAAAGAAAACGAGATACTTAGGGAATTCGTATATCGGTTCCAAGCGGAGAGAATGGATTTGCCTCCGGTCATCGATGACTGGGTCGTTCAAGCTTTCACTCAAGGTCTCAACACTCGGAGTTCTATAGCTTCACATCAGTTGAAGCAAAGTATACTCGATACCCGACTATTGCTTGGGCCGACGTACATAATCGGTACCGGTCGAATATTAGAGTCGAAGATGATCAACTAGGGACTCATTCGGTGTCCGTTTATCCTAGCAGGCCCATAGGTAGGGTCAAAGGGGACGTCAATCGAGATCCGAGATCGAATAGAGATTGATATCAACCGTACAACGAAGACCATAGAGGCAGCGGGTTTGGGCTTCGAACAAAGTGAGAGGAGGAATGGTCGAGGTCAAAATTCATAAGGGCCTGGTTACATCAAAAATCCAAAATCCGAATAAAGGTACGACCCCATTTCGATTCTCTCTATTTTTTCGACTAACACTTGCAGGCTATCAACAAGGATCAGTACGAAGCTTTGAATCTTAAAGCGCACGTTGCACTCTTTTTCTCTTGGACGGTTATTGTCCCAAACGGGTTTTTCTGACTATGTTTTTAATGAGGCAACCATTGTTCATGCTGGCTTAGGGTAGTTCAAAGGTATTCGAGGTTTCCTGAGATAAGCCTCGAGATTTGGGAGGCATTACCCTCGAATGTCCACTTTGTTGCAAGGAAATTACTCCATGACAACGGGGCCTCGATAGGAAAATATTGTAAGGGTCAAACGGTGAGATGAACCGTGCCCATATAGGTTACTCGAGCCCTAACGTCAAACATGTGCGCATGTATAATCGTCCATTAAGAGAAATATTTTTCCTTGTCGATATCTCATGCTTCTAGAAAAATTTTCTATTTCATACTCTTGATTTATTGTGTAAACAAGCTTAAGGGCCGATCACAACAGAAGTTCAAACTGCCAACATTTCGAGACCATAAGACCTCAAAGGCGATCCTCGATTTTACGGGCCACGGCCACCCCACTCGGGGACTGACTCTTCAGTCAAGCTTGAAGTGAAATGGAAGATAAACTAAAAAGGTCCAAGTTAACGCGGATCGGGGGCGTCCGAAATCCGTAACGAATACAAGAGCCCAAGGGCTATCTTAACTCGAGTTCGAGCAACTCTCATTCGGGGACTATCTATGAAGCCTAAGGGCTAACTTTATTTCGAGTTCGAGTAAATTCTCACTCGATCATAAAAGCCCAAGGGCTATCTTAACCAGAGTTCGAGCAACTCTCATTTGGGGACTATCTACGACGCCTAAGGGCTAACTTTAATTCGAGTTCGAGCAAATCCTCACTCGATCATAAAAACCCACGGGCTATCTTAATCCAAATGCGAGCATACCTCGAGCACTCAGGGACTACCTACTCGAGCTATCCAAGTTTGAAATCATAAGACCTCAAAGAGGCACCCCCCGATATACAAGCCAAGGTCATCATACTCGGGGACTAACCTTTCGGATGAGTTTGAGAGGCTATCTAAAAACAAGTCCAAGAGACATACCCGAAGGCTACGACCATATTAAAAGGCTACGACCATATTAAAAACTACAATCATGTAAACTACAGCCGAAATAATGCGGCTCAGAGACGTCCGACTTCCGCCATAAATTAAAGGCCTTGAAATACTTCAAAAAACTGGTTAAACTCGGCTACCCTCGGAAAAAGCAAAAAGGGCTTCGATAAAATCAACCCTCGAATAATTTAAAGGCTTCAATAACATCAGCTTTCGAAAAAGACTTAAGAGGCATTAACACGAACGGGTTCTGGTTGATTGAACCTTCGAAAAACCCAACGGGTACAAAAAATACATGCTAAGGCATAAAACAATTTTCACTAAGTCTTTTAGCTAAAAGAGGGAAAAATTATAGCCGTCTTAGAGGCCGAATTAGCCCGATCTAAAAGAACCTAATGGCCAATGTAAAAAAGCTTAAGGGCTAACTTTACTTCGAGTTTGAACAAATCCTCACTCGACTATAAAGTCTGAGGGCTATCTCGAGTTCGAGCAAGTACTCACTCGACTACTAAGCCCAAGGGCTACCCGAGTTTGAGAAATTCTCACTCGGGGACTATCTATGAAGCCTAAGGGCTAACTCTATTTCAAGTTTGAGCAAGTCCTCGCTCGATCATAAATGTCCGAGGGCTATCTTAATCCGAGTTCGAGCAAACCCTCACTCGGGGGCTATCCATAAGGCCTAAGGGCTATTTTTATTTCAAGTTCGAGCGTGCACTCGCTCAACTATCAAGCCCAAGGGCTACCTTACCTCATCGACTGTTGAGCCCAATAGCTAATTAATTTCAAGTTCGAAAGGTCACTCGGGGACCGTTGATCAGAAACGTTCGAGGGCAGAACTTATTGTCAGTCATTACTATCTCAAACTTTGGACATTCAAAGGGAGCTTTATGCTAAGGCGCTTTGACCCTCTCAAAAGGGTAACAGATTCAGAAACCATGGAAGGAAAAAAGGGGCTTTGTATAAACCTCTTTACAAGAAATTATAGGTCAGGATCGAGAGTTCCTCGCAAGGGCCGATCAACCTCAAAAGCAAAAAATTACTAAGAACACGAAAACTAAGCAGCATGGTCCTTATTGGAAGAAGTGTCTTCGCCCTCAGAATCTTCCCCGCCGCCAGACTCGCTAAAGGTTCTCAAAATTTTCCTCGAGAAAAGCCGGATTCCAAGCTTTCGTTTCCTCAGTCGCTTGCATCACGATGATGATGATGTCGTGACAAATCTGGGTAAAAATCAAGGACTCAATTCATTTCTTGTCGTTACACTCTGAGAAACGCGGGGACTATTTGTATAGGGTAGAAATCGGGGCTACCCGATTTATAGGCTCGAGGGCGAGGTTGAGTTCGAGCCCGATGGACCGGACTCGAGGTCGAAGACAGAATGTGATGCCCGGAGATAGGAGTACGAGGAATATCGAAGCCGAGTATCCTCGACCCCGAAATAGTACCGTTGTGTATTTGTAACAGAGTGAGCTAGATTCCTGCCACGTCCCCAAGATCATGGCGCAAATCCCAGAATAGGATTGTACGATTCCATACTAGGCGGTTAGACAGCTGTATCAAGAATATTCCTTACTGTAAATAAAAATATACCTTATTTAAGGGTTCCCCTATTATATAAAAGGGACCCCAATCATTTGTAACATCATCTAATCATTGAGCAAAGAATATACTCTCTACCATTTCGCCTATTGTTTATCAACATTTATCTTTAGCTCTACTGTTCTTACTTAATTGTTCCTATTGCTCTAAGCCCACCTCGAGGTCACCAAGCTCGAAGTCACTGCTGTTGAGTAACACTGGTTTGATTTACTTGTCTCTTTCATTTTTACTTCATATTTCTTGATTATTAATTGGTATTGAACTAAATCACATATCTTTAAAACCACAAATCAAATCTAATTGTTACTCGTATTTTCGAGGTAAACAAAAATAAATAAACGAAAACATTAAATAATTTGAGTCCACAGAACTCACTTTGTCGTTAAAGAATTTAATCCCTCAATGTTGCCCAAAATTTATATCGATACCTCTCAAGATAGAACAAAAAAGTTATTTTGTAATAGTGGCAGTTCAAAGTATAGAACTTCGGTGAAATCAAATGAAGAAGCAGATTACATTTGACACTTATATTTGTTATGGAAAAATAATAATTCAGTGAAGAGAAAAATTTCAAAATTTTCAGTATATGAAAAGTAAGGCCAAGCTTTGAAATTATATGCAATCAAAGCATGGGATGATGATGTGCAATCCAAAATATGCTTTTTCTCATTCACGAACTAAAAACCCAACAATTGATTAATAGCAAATATCTTTTTATTTCATCCGAGAAGCAAAATGTTGTGTAAATAAGTCATTATAGATATATAGTCAAACGTCCCTATAACATCATCTTTATATAACAACACTTCTCTATAAAAGTAAAATTTTTTCGGAACCAAATCTCATGTTTTATTATAATATATATTTTCTATAACAGCAATTCGCTATAACATCCAAATATTATCCGAAACAAACGAGTCTGTTATAGAGAGGTTTGATTGTATAAACTAAGTTATATAATTTGATGGTCACTTATATTCTCTTCTCCATTTTCTCGATATCTAAGATTTTTTAATATAATTTTTCTTCCTTCCATTCAGGGGCACTTTAAGGCTTTCGTTACTCTCTCTTTCTAATTTCTATCCTTTAATCTATTGTCAAGAAATTAAGTGAACCATTGTCCACAATAGATCAAAAGGGAAACGGAAAGAAAAGAAAGAAAAATGTTTAGCACTTGTATATGTCGAGAAACATTAATTTCAAAAGTAACAGCCAAGAGAAGAAATTCTGTTTTTTTTTTTTTGGCTGGACAATTTGACATAAAAAATCTTTTAAAGGTAACTAATAGTACGATTGAGTCAATTATGATGTCTGGTTAAGACAGTGTTTTAATTTAATCACTCTCTTGATTAATTAGGTTAATTGGGAGGGATAAAAAAAAGATTAATTAGGTTAACTAATGAAGTATTTCCAGTGAGGTTTCCACTCCCAAAATTCTCTCAAGTGTGGCCTGGCTTTGTTATCATATCCTTTGCTTTAAGAGACATTGTGTCCCCCCTCAATTGAGACCATCATCATTCCAAAATTCTTTAAATATTTTAAAGTGAAAACTAAAAAGGAAAAAGATTGAGAATATATAAAAACCTTTTTTTTAGCCTTTTTAATCCTTAAAAGATGGCTTCTTTCTGACAGCCATTCTATGTCATGAAAAAAGAACTATAACCAGATTTTCTTTGGATCCATTACCTGCTATACCCCTATTATTTTATTAGTAATAACAATAGTGTTTTTAGTTTAAAAGTTATTTCCCAATTTTTACTTTCTTTATAAATTAAATCTTCTTATTTCAACGGGGAGGGGGAAAGGAATACTACGCTACTAATGAGAGTTGAACTCTCCACCTCAACTAGAAAACAAACAAGAGCTCACCCAGTCACAATTAATCTTACTACTTTGGCTTAAAGTATAGTATAATTAACCTAATTATCAAGGTGAGAATAAGATGGTAAATATGAATTTGGAAGATGAGCTCAACCTAGTCTCTTCCTATTAATAGCATGTTTCGTTTCACTTTTTTAAGTTGAATCAACCAAAATTTATTATATTAGTCCTTTAATAGATTGGTGTTTTAATCATTTATATACATATAAAATGAATCACTTGTCGAATAATCCCAGTAGTTTCATAATCCAGGCTAAACGAATCCCCAAATATATTTTTTATTTATAGTGTCTAGATATGGTATGAGATTTTTTTAAAAATAAAATGTCAGTCAACCAGCATTTGAGACGTATGACATATAACACATAAGATATATACTTAATTATTCGGATCCGATTCACGAATAAATTTGAATGGGAAGAAGAAGGAATGTAGAAAAGATGAGGAAAGACCGCTAATAGTTGTGGTGGATGGATATGATCTTTCCATCATTAATTAAAGGTTTCGAGTTTGAGCATGTGAAAAAAAAAGGGTACAGAGCTTTCCCTTTAATGAGTTTTAGGCCGCGCAAATTCAAACTAGTCGGAAGTCTAATATAAATATTAGATTTCGAGTGAGAAACCAAAAAAAAAAAAAAGACGAGGAAAGTGATCAGTAAGGATTAAGGAGGGAGCTGACCCGGTCGGGCTGGCACTAATTAAATCGGTCGGAAACCATACAGACCAAGCCAGGTTGTAACAATATGAATGGTTTTCATTACCATAGGCATATATGGTCTTCTTTTAGGGTTACAAATTCTCACTATATACAAAGTACATATATCGCTGACAGCTACACTAAAATTTTCAGATTTTGTTCGCACGAGAGAATCTTCCTGCACCCCTTCGAGCTTTCTCTGCACTTGCAATAGTTTCTTAAAAGGATAGTTTGGTATAAGGAATAAGAATAATAATACTGGAATAAAATTTCGGATTGAGAATAAAGGTGAAGGGTTAAGTAGTCGAGTGTTGTTCTTGTTTGTAACAACAGCTTTGATACTCCACTTAGTGTTTTTTGTGTTTTTCTATATCCCTAGACTTCTATTACTACTTGTTGTTGTCTTTGTTTCGGTTTTCTGATTGCATTACTTAGTGCTAGTTTTGTATTTTTGTTTTGTCAGATTGATTTGCTCGTTATTGCCCCTTTCCTTTTTCCTTCCTGAACCGAGGGTCTACCGGAAACAACTTCTCTGCCTTCTTTTTAAATGCAGGGGTAAGGTCTGCGTACACTCTACTCCCAGATGCCATTTGTGGGACTACATTGAGTATGTTGTTATTGTTGTTGTATTTATCATATGTTTGGTTGTAAATATTAACTAATCACATGATAATTTTAAACTAACATTATATAGGATTAGCTATCCTATATAGAAGATAGGATAACTATCCCATGGGATATCCCACCCTATTAGATATTCTTGAGATATTCCACCATTGTACCAAATGACCCCTTTGGTGTTGTTGCGTGTTGCATTAATTACAAAGGTTGTTTGTGAAATATACGTGTCATATATTTAATGTTGTGTAGGTCGAAATCTGTCTCAGTACTAGGGGCAAAGTTACATCGAGAAAAGAGTCAACCGAGGTCGACCAGAAAATAGTGAGGCTCGTGGTCGAGATGCTAACGATGACCGAGGTCGAGCAATGCAAAAAGAGCTATAACGACTAGTTTATTAGAATAGGATATTAAAGAGAATATTCTATTGGATATTAGGGTTTATTGGGGGTATTCCCATAAAAATAGAAAAAAGAGAATGACTAGAGGCAGGTGATATTTATTGTGATAAGAGCAGACTTTACTAAAATATTCTCTCTCTTGCACAGATACAAAGATTACCTTTTTACAAAGGTTCTTGCTCATATTATTCAACACTTTCCATCAGATCCGAGGATATTTTGAATGTTCTAAGATCTATCTGTCACTCATCATTGTCAGGAGGAACAATCACGTAGTTCATTATTTATTGGGTGAACCACTTCTCCTATTTACTTAAATGTCATTTATTGTTAGTTACTCCTCCATTATTACTCATACCTTTTGAAATACTCATTAAATGCCACTGTCAATTTTCTGCTAAATTTGTTTAAACGCTAGCCACATTTTCAGAATTTATATTTAGAGATATTATTATTATTAACTAGATTTAACCAAAAGCCATACTTCTTGATCAAACAAATGCCTCGATATATATTTGGTAGAGTTTCCCTTCAAGATAGCGGTATTATCCGACACTCCTTCCCGAAAAATGACAAATTTAATTATGTATCTCCGCAAGTGTGCGAGTTTTGCGTTGAGATTTCTTCATAAAGAGGATCGAGTAATTAAGAAAAGTTAATGTATAATTCACCTGTTCGGATTTTAGATCGAATGTGCCTAAAATAAAGTGATATTATGAATGATAAGTTGACTCATCGGACTCTAACCGAAAGATGAACATCAACATGGATTTTCACAATAGACAAAAGTTATTTGGTAAGTAAACAGCAATTAATTATAATTAAAGCCAGTGAAAGTTGTTTGGTAAGTAAACATCAATTAATTATAATTAAATCCAGTAAACGCATGCTTGTCTATCTTATTCGTACAATTGAAGGGAATAAAGGGCACAAGAAAAGGAGCAAAGGAAGAATTAAGAAGAAAAAGCATGCTGCAAGTTTTATAATTTGTAGCAATCTCAAAGAAAAATTAAAGTTGTCATAGCTCTTCAGGATTTTTTAAATTCAAATCAAGAAAAGCAAAAAGAATATCCCTTTAGAAAAATGCTTCCCCCTTTCTCTCTTTATAATTTTGAAGTTTTAAATTAAAGGGAAAAATATTCCTCATAGATGTTTAAGGCCTGTTAATGTATGAGTCAAAATTCGCCTTTTGAATATTCATGTCAAAATGATATTATGATCCAAGAAGCCTTATAGGCCGTGGTCGAGAAATCGAGGAGAGCCGGGGTCAAACCTTCAATAAGGATCAAGGTCGAGGAGTCGAGGAGAGCCGTGGTCAAATCGTCAGCGAGGATCATGGTCTAGAAGTCGAGGAGAGTCACAGTTGACGTGATGAATGAGGTCACTGTTGAATAACGATAATAGAGTAGTGACAGCTAGTTTTCAAAATAGAATATTCTAATGAATATTCCTTGCATTTGTACTGTTAGAATTTTTCTTGGGAATGTATCCCATATAAAGGGAAAAAGGAGAGAGAAGAGGGGCACGTGAGATTGGCTTTGTAAGAACAACACTTTGAACAATTTTTATTTCTTCACTCAATACAAGATTCAGTCTTTCACTAATATTCTGGCTAGATTCGAGGAATATTCAATTGTGTGAGTACCTATCATTCAATCATTGTCATGTGAAAGGTTCTTCTTTTCCACCTCTTATTGATTGGATTATTCCTCTTAATTACACAAATGCACATTGTTATTCCTTGCTATTAAATGCTACAGTATTATTCATACTTTTAGGAATAGTTATTGCACATTGTCTTCATCTTTCTACTGTATCAATACGGGGTACATCACGCCATCAAAAATCACATCTAGAGATATTATTATTAACTAAGTTTAACCAATTATCGTATAAATTTAATTATTTGAAACTGAAGTTATATTTCTTGGTCAAACAATTTGGCGCCGTCTGTGAGGATTTCTTAGTTAAATCTTTAGTTTCTTCTAGATCTATAGTTAACATCGATCAGTAGCATAGCAAAACCCAATGTCTCCCATCTTTCCTTGTGCAATATCTAACATGGGAGGTAACCGAGAAGAAAGGACGAGGATAATAAGTGATTTACCTACCAAACTCATAACCGTCATCAGCGAAAGTTGCGAAATAGTTGGTGAGGATGCGACATCGAGCACGTCCCGAAGGCGAGACAGGTCGCCACCCCCACACTGCAGCATAACAAAATCTCATGGTAAATGGGCCTCTACGTCTGCGGAGGAAGGGGCACCCCCAACTGTCAAAAAGCTTCTTGAGGCGTGGTTGACCGACACACTGATGAGCATCCTCAATAAACCCGCTCCCTGCCCAACAACGGAGACTGCAGGGACTGCCAGAATACAATAGACAAACGAGCAGTGCAATCAGCCGCCTAGTCCAACGACATGTATAACTCACGATGTCATTGATAATATAGGTGACAACCCCTTACAGCCATCCTAAAAAGAATGGAAGAAATGGAGAATGAAAATAAGGCGCTCCGAGATCAGATGAGAGAATATCAAGAGCAAGTCGATAAAATACCAGGAGCCCCTAAATTGTTAACAAAAAGGGACGCCGACTGGTTCATAGAGTAGCTGTACAACGATGATGTAGCTCCTCATGCCATACCCAAAACCTTCAAAATGTCGCCCTATCTCAGAATATACGATGGCACGACCGACCCATAAGATCATGTGACTCATTACATCATCGTCGTGAAAGGCAACGACCTCGTCAAAGATCAAGTGTCCTCTATTTTACTGAAAAATTGGTGAAACCCTCACGGGAGGAGTATTAACATGGTATTGCATCAACCTGCACGCTCCATAGAAACTTTCGAGGAGATGGCCGACAAGTTTGTAACGGCCCATGTCGGGGCCAAGAAGGTCGAGGCAAGAGTGAACGACATATTTGCCATTAAACAAACCCTAGAGGAAGGGATGAGGGACTGCCTTGCCCGGTTCAACCGAGTGAGGATGACCTTTGTCGAACGTATCTGAGGGAATGTTGTTCCAGCCTTTCAGGACGGGTTGAGCAGGGATGGTTTAAGGGCGACTAGAAATTTACTAAGTCGACTAATGAAGTACCCCCAACCACTTGGGATGAAATACACAACGCATATTGTGCCAAGATCTGAGCAGATGAAGACGACCTCAATGGACCAACTCGTCGACTAATCTCGGTACAGGCCGAATCCAGAAAAGATCTCACGGCTCCGTGATCTAACAGAGAACAACATCAACTATGCGTCAGAACAGCTGTTCCACCCTCCTCCCACTACAAAAAAAGGCCCACCTAGATCAAGGATAGGGACTCATCGGAATGCAAAAGGTATGCCCCTTTTATTATCCACTCACAACTTTTGTGTATCACCTACAGAGATAATCTATGCCTCGGAGAAGCTCAGACCAAAGGTGAAATGTCCGTAAAAGATGAATTCAGATCCGAGTACTTGAAAGTCAAATGCCCTCTGCGAGTTCCATCAAGAATGAGGGCACAAAATCGAAGATTGCATCGACCTAAGGCAGGAGGTCGTAAACATGTTATGACAAGGACACCACCAACTTTTCCAGAGGACGCGAACAATACCAAGGACCGTAGAAGCGCCCTCACAAGTTCGTACCATCCACATGATCACCGGTGGTGGCGATGTTGCTTCCATCAACAGCGTGAAGTTCACCACCACCCATAAGCTCAAACGGTCAATCACCCGCGAATGGTATGACGAACTCAAAGAGAGTATCATCTTTGATAAGTCAGATACCAACGGTTTAGCTTTTCCTCATTATGATGCCCTTGTTATTAATTTACGAATTTTAGATACCGATGTGAGATGCATTATGATAGACGATGGGAGCAACGCGTGCATTATCCATCCTGGAGTACTCGCACAAATGAAACCGAAGATAAAATAGTGTCGCGTTCCATCACACTAACTGGTTTTAACAATGCAGTCGAGCGAACATCTGGCAAAATCACACTCCATGTTCTGGCCGGTGGCGTCACTCTAAAAACCACGTTCCACATCATGGACCAAACACAATTTACAACGCCATAGTAGGGCGACTGTGGATACACACCATGAGAGATGTCCCTTCCAACTTATACCACGTTATCAAGTTCCCAACTCCGTGGGGAATATTTAGCATACGAGGGGAACAACGCTCATCCTGGGAATGCTACCGCATCGCCTTAGACAACATGTTCACTCAACAAAAGAGGGACCAAGAGGAAGAGACATAGCAATCAACAGGGTCGAGGTAGATATGTAACGATAGCGAGGGCATCATCAGAGATCCCGATATGGTCGGGGATGCAGGATCGACCATAGAAGACCTCAACCCCATTCAATTAGAGCTTGAAGACCGCATCAAGAAAGCTTACATCGGTTGCAAACTTCAGGAACCAGGTAAATTTCGTCAATTCTTAACAACTAACGCAGATTTCTTTGCTTTCAGCCATGTAGATATGCCAGGTATCCCAAAGGAAATTGCCACGCACAAACTAAACGTCGACCTATTCCACCCCTAGTAAGACAAGTTAGACGTAAATTTGACTCTGCAATTAACGATGCGGTAAGTGAAAAAGTAGAAAATTATTGGAGAATGGATCTATCAGGGAGTCAAAGTACTCCCAATGGGTTGCTAACATGGTCATGGTGAAAAAGAAGAATGGAAAATGGCGGATGTGCGTGGATTTCACAAATTTTAACAAAGCATGCCCTAAGGATTCATTCTCATTACCCAATATCGACCAACTCATCGACGCAACAGCCGGGCACAAACTATTGAGCTTCTTGGACATATATTCAGGTTATAATCAAATCCTCATGGAAGAAGAGGATCAGGAAAAAAACCACATTCATCACCCATCAAGGCACGTACTGTTGCAGGGTTATGCCCTTCGGGCTGAAGAACACGGGGGAGACTTACAAAAGGTTGGTGACGAGGATGTCCAAGGACCAGCTCGGCAAAACAATAGAATTCTATATGGACGATATGATGGTCAAGTCCAAAAGGAAAGAAGATCACATCGACCATCTGAGAGAAACTTTCGACATACTCAGACGATATGGAATGAAGCTGAACCTCGAAAAGTGTGAGTTTGGTGTGGCCTTAGTGTCACACCCTGACTTTGGGGAGCGCGACTGGCGCTCAACCGAGATAACCCGGCCAAGCAAGCCTGCTAGATTGCCTTATACCCAACTCACCCATATATAATAAGAAGATAAATTTCATTAATTAACACCAAGAGGATTCATGAACAACACTAATTCCATCACCATTAGTTACCTCATTTTTAAAGTCTCAAAATACATACATTTTCATAATTGAAGTGAAACCAGTAATTCAAATATAATAAGACTAGTTTGACTTTCCCAATATCCATATACAACCCATACTGTATCTATGGAGCATTTAATGGATACAAGAGAATACTATAATAATGTCGGCAACAAATCCCAAGCTATACCTTAAAACATAATACACAGGGAACAAAAGATAAAAGACCCCGAAGTGAAATGAGGCTTACCAAATCTGCTGGGAAGAGAGTGTGCTGCTATCAATGATCAATGCCACCTGTTGCGGAAATACATGCATTCATTAAAGATGCAGCGCCCCGGCAAAAGGGACGTTAGTACATATGGAATAGTACTAGTATGTATGACTAAACACCCTCTCATTAGAACAGGTAGCAATACAAGAAAGAGCAGTCATAGAATCAATGGAAGCTTCAAACAATACTAAACATTAAGTTAGGAGCAAGATAAGTTTTTAAGCAAATTTCCATTATTTTAGGTTAGGAGATCTTAACATCGATATACCACCGTGATTTTAGTATGGAGTCCGATCATGGCCCGATCGGCTAGGCCGTCTCATCCATAGACATCAACCACAATCACAATCATTATCTCAATCTCAATCATTGATTCAATCATAATCTCAAGCACAATCACCACCATTTGTGTGGCATGGCGTCAACATCACCTATTTCTAACAATTATCTCATTCCATTAAAGGGAAACAATCTCATCACATCAATTTCATCCCTAATGAGGGGAATAATTACAACTCACTCCTACACCGGTACATGTAGTTTCAGGATTAGGTTATTTTAACCTACCCTTCCTCAGTGGCTAACGATACTCCCAAATTTTTTATTTATTTTAAAGGATTTACAACTCATTACAAATATCTCTTACACGTCTCTTAATTTCATTGGCTCTAATGACTCCAAAGGTAATATCATTCTTGGCACTTTGGTCGTATTTCATACTTCATGCTCACTTTTCCACTTAAAAAAACATCATCATGGATCATCAATAACAAACAATTTCCATTCATGACTTTAAGTACACATGTGAGAAAATAAGAGTCTTAAGTATATTGAGATTCCTTACACAATATGGTATAATAGCTTTCATTTGAAACACAACTTGAAGTTATAACATTTAGATATGCAACTCATACTTTGAACACATTCTCAAGTAATAACATAACATAACATAACAAGAACACTTGGAATACATGTTGAACATATATCTTTTAACACAAGGCTTACTCGGTATAATCAATTTATAACGAACAACTCGGGACTTACAAGGACATTGTAGGTTTCAATTCTAAGAGAAGAGTTTAGCCAACATACCACGCCTTGAGTTCCTTAAATTACTACAATGTTTCAAAAATATTTGCCACTTTGATCTATTTAGAAATATAGCAATATTGAACACAAATTAGGAAGGAATTCATATTTCTAGCTCATTTGAGCATTTTATCAAACACTAGGTGTGCATTAAGATTTCAAGGTCCTCCTATGGTGGATTCCTTCATTTCTAACCCAATATTTACCCATTTAAGCTCAACCACCTTCCCACAATTCATGATTGTATATGCTTGCATAGATACACTCTGATACCCAAGAATCACCCCCTCCTTCTTAACCATATTTTACCCCAAATTCAAAATTGAAGCTAGGACATGGAACCTTACCTCTTGGATGAAGAACTTGTGAGTTTCTTCTTGTGAATTCTCCAACTTTGAGCAGGAATTGATGGAAAATAATCTTAGGAACTTCCCCTCTCACTCTAGACCACTTCTCTCTCTCTCTCTAAATATCAGTTAGGACCCGTTAGAATAACCCACAAGTTGTTTTTATAAAAATAAGATCGGGTAAAATTTTCCAAATTTAAACTCTATGGAGCCGGGTCTGTGGTTGCAGACCAAACCACAAAACAGGTTTGCGGGACGCAAAAAAGGGTCCTAAAACTGGGCTATTTAGGTTGGTTCTGTGGCAGGTATGCGGTCCGCAAACTAGTTCTACGGTCACATAATGCGCCGTATAACTCCCATCCGAAAATCTTTATGTTGGATCTGTGATGGATGTGCAACCCACTAAACGATTATGCGGTCGCATAATTGATTGCAAAATATTATCCAAAATTTTCCCAATTCTCTGCTTCACTTTGCGGAAGATTTGCGGTCAGCAGATTAGTTCTGCAACCGCATAATGGACCGCAGAAAATGCCCTGCTCTGCCAAAAATTTCCTTCAACTCCCTAATGCACTGTTCAACCCAAAACGTCTGATCTACAATCATCAACACATAAGTCTACCTTCGCACCACAAAACTCCGGGTTTTAGGTAAAAATTTACGGGGCCTTACACTCAGGAAAGTTTTTAGGTTTCCTGGTATCAAAGAGAGGGATCGAGGTTAATCCTGACCAAATTAAAGCCATCGAGGGGATACTGGAACACTTAACCACTAAAAAGCACGTTTAAAGGTTGACTGGCCTAATCGCGACCCTATCAAGGTTCATTTCACGATCGTCAGATAGATGTCACAAATTTTTTGCTGTACTTAAGAAGGATAACAGCCTCGAATGGACTTCTGAGTGCGTCCAAGCCCTGAAGGAATTAAAAGCATACCTGTCGTCGCCACCACTACTTTCAAAACCATAGCCAGGGGAACTCTCCTCGTATTGATCTCGTCCAAGTCATACCCTCTATTTGAGAATAGTGAAATCATCGATGCAATAGTAATACCCAACTTTGAGTCGGGGTCGAATTCCATAGGGAGCTATGAGATTGGGATTAGTGGTATATATTTGGACTAAGCACGTGAGGTATCTAAATTGTACTTCCACAAATATGGTTGAGTTTTACTTCTAAAATTATGCTAAAGATTGCAATTCTAAAAATATTAAACTAGGAAATATTGTTTTTGGTTGGTTTTCAAATTATAAAAGACCTAGGGCTATGACCTTCACCTAGGTGTTTGCCTAACGGGTTGTGAACTTTAAGCCTTGTTTCGTTGGTTGGGGTGTATTATAGCTATCAACTCTCAATTACTCACTCAATACTTCTCGGTAAGAGAGTGATTTTGCCCAATTTGGCTTTTGTTTACCGTGAAAATGGTAATAATAATTAAATTTGTTGACGGAACTCTAAAAATACGTGATCTATTTTTATGCTAGTTTATTAAGCAGTTGATGCTAAGTATATGAGATTTAGAGATGAAATAAAGTTAGGGAGAGAGCTATAATCAAACCGTTAGGTCAACTATTCGGGGCCCCGAACTTGTCGATTTGAGGCCTCGAGGTCGATTTTAGGGCTCGGGCTCGAGGTATCTTTGGGTGATCAGGGTAGGGCTAACAGTTATGAAATAATCAATGAGAGATATTTATGGCCAAAGATAGGTAATAAATGATGAACAAATATGAATACAATAAATGAAAGCAATAATATTAAGAGAGCAAAGAGTATGTTCTTCTATATTTCTTATGGAGCAGCTGGAGCAACAGAGAGTTTACAAAATGTCAAAGACCCCCTTTATATAGGAGGGGAATCCCCAACATAGTACAAAAATATTAATTACAAAAGTAAGGGGATGGGACAACTAGATGGCAACATGCTCTGCCAGTACTAGCTGCATGCCTAGGGGGCTCTCCAGTCCCATCATGACCGCGACCAACATTGCCATTAGACCACGCGTCAACGAACCTCGTGGGAGGGAGATCAACCATAGCCTCTCATCCTCGAGGTCTTGAGATGATCCCCTGAAATGCCTTAATGACGGGAAATTGGACCCTACGATTTCGCCGTATACAGATAGTCTCCGTATTTCCTAGAATGAAGTGATATGAAGTGATTTTGAGCCTCCGTTCCAAGGACATCATTGTCGTGACTTTAACCTATCAGAGCATTAAATTCCACGTCCCAAAAACCGTGTAAGGGTCGTCGTCAAATGCGACTATCGAGAGATTCACGAAATGCTATTGGCTCATCCTTCCATTGCCCATGTGGTTCCTATAAATACATCAATCTTTTGATAATCCTTATTTTCCCAACATCTTCAAATTCACGAATCCAGACCCATCTCCCTTTACATTCTTCCTTTTCACTTTCTTAGAGAGAATTTTACCATCGCAATGGCTAGAACTTCCAGGACGGTTCTTCGGTGGAACGAAGTCGCCTCTTTATCTCGATCATCTAAGGAGAAAACAAAAGTGATACCTACTCTAGGACAATGTACTCCCCCGGATCTTGACATGTCAAGATTATACCATCGATAAACCCTCTCCTACACCAAGCTGGTGTGAACACGTGTCCCGGTACATCAGTGTCTTGACCGATGCAGGGACGGTAAAAAATGACTGCCGATGGAAGAAGACAGTGGAGGTGGAGATTCCCGTCCTTGATAAGAACATAACATATTACAAAGACGGTTTCCTCTACATGTATACTTATCCCTTTACTTTGAGTCCGGCTGAGCTTTCTGGATCCCCTCCCCCGGAGATAAACCCGGTCATCCTTGACTTTTGTGATAAATATCAGGTGATGCTCGGTCAAATCTATCCCTCATTTTGGAGGATAGTCTTGATGCTCCATTATTTCACTGACCAGGTTGGGGACGTGACCTTTACCTTGAATCACTTGATCAGGATGTATAGCCCCCGGTTCTATCAAGGCTTGATTAGGCTTCGTCATCGATCCAAGAAGTCATTTTTCTCGAGCACCGACGAGGAGAAAGATCGGGGATGGATGAGTAGGTTTATCCGGGTTAAAACCTCGAACATCTTTCCAGCCAGGATGATGCCTTTTCTGGAGAGGTGGAACATGCAGTGTAAGCATTTTTCCCTTCGGACATGTTTTGTGATATTCTTTCCTTTCATCCAAAAAGATAACCTCCTTTTGCATTCTGCAGCTGCCGCTTGGTATCCTGAAGAGATCTCGGATCTGCCGGGGTGGATTGAGCTGTTGGACAAAAAGTTTCCGTATCGTGCCCGATCTTGGACCGACCTGGCCAAGATGCGGTGGGTGGCCAAGAATCATGGTAAAGTTTCTCTTGCTGCCTACATCTTAACTCTATGTTCTTTCCTATACTTTCTTGTGCTAACAAGTTGTAGCCGCTATGATCATGTAGGCCTTGGCGAGAACGTGCTGATGAGACCACCCCCTGGAGGTGGGGTGGAGGTTTCAGAGCCTGTCGAGGGAAATAAAAGGAAAGGCAAAGAGGCTGCCGACCCTTCTATGGCGAAGAAACCTAAACCGAATAGGCCTAAAACCACCATTGGGACCTCAGCTTCTACTTTCGAGGAAAGCCTCAGTACTGATGACAAAAATGATGATGAGAGCGGGTACCACTTGGAGGAGAGGTCGAGGTCGGACGCGAGAGCCCTGCAGATACTCTAACCAAAAGCTTTCAAATCGGGGACGACTAACTCAGGTCGGCCCCGTAGATCGAAGGTCCTCGAGGAGGGCGTTAGTGTGGCCTCGAATCCCATGACCGGGTTTGGCGTAGTTTCTGTAGGGGGGATCGTTGTCGCTGGCCCTGAAGGGTCAGGACCCAGAGGTTTTCAAGAGTAGGAATTTTACCTCGGGGACATTGGTGACATAGGTGATTTCATTTTTGACTCCTATTTTTCGTCAGGGGAGCTAAGGGATGCTCAATATGCGAACGCTGCCAAAGTCGGGGGTCCTCTCAAAGGGGGAGGCACGCTTGGAAATATTCTTGACGATGCTAGTGGGACCGTCGATCTTGATGCTCCCGGCTCTGTCAAGGCGGCTGAGAGGTTCATGCAGCAGGTGATAGCCGCATTAAGTATATTCCTTTTAGTCTCCGAAATCTTTCTTCATTCTTTTAACTCTTCTATTTTGCTGTAGTGCAAGGAGATGTATGATCATGCCCTCTTCAGGCTTAACAAGGAGCTTTCGTGTCGTGAAAAGGAGCTTGAGAAGCTGTCCTCGAGACTGCAATATTCGGAGGCTCGTTCTGTCCAGAAGGAGAAAGAGTCAGGCGAGCTTCGGGCTACTTTGGAGGGAGCATTCTGAGAACAAGCTGCCCTTGTCGAGCAGGTATTTTGTTATGCATGAGTCACAGATTGGGCGACTGAATGTGGAGGTACTCGGGCTGAGGAAACAAAATGAGGCAGTGACCTCGGAGTTGACGTCGAACCGTGATCTTCTCAAGGATGCTCGAAAGGAGACAACTGAGATGCTTGGGGCCAAGTCCAAGATTGAAAGAAATGTAGCCACTTATCTAAAGGACACGACCACAACACATAAAATAGCCCGTGACGTATCGATAAAGGCTGAGCAGAAACTGACTCGGGCCATCGAACATGCTAGGGTGGAGGCGAGGAGAAAAACATTAGAGGAGATCGAGGCCGGAGGCGTTGATTTGTCGGTTGAAATTGAGGAGGCCCGGGAGCTGGAGAGAAAGTTGGAGCTTTTGATCATCCCAGACGAGGATCCCGGAGATGGTTCAGAGGATAGAGGCGATGAAGACTAGGCCTCATGTCGCTTTTGCTTTTTTCCCTTTTTCTTTCTGTGCATGTGTTCTCGGGGGAGTGATTCTTGTAAAGGTGCCCCTTGTAAATATATTTTTGGCAAATGCAAAAAAGGGGGGTTTTATTCTCTCTTGTGTTTTCGTTCTTTTTACCTTACTGCTCGCGCAGAGTTAACCTTTGACTTTTGGCTTTAGCTCTTCGAAAACCGTATTTGGAGTGACCGGGCCCCCTAAATCGGGTCCTGGCCCGAAATTAGATCGGCAGCTTCTTTAGGGACTGTGCTAGTGATAGCGAGGAGCCCTCGAGGCCTCGCTGCTTCTCGAATTTCGCTAAATAGCAACATTCGTGCAATCTGGTAAGGGGCCCGGGGTGATCCTATCAGTACATTTCCCTAGATAAAGGGTGATGTCAACACGGATAAAATTAATTGGCTCTCTGGGTCCGCTGCCTTGCCCCTATACATTCATTCATTTGCCTCTCAATTGGAGATTCCGTTGCTTTGAGTAACCACAGGGCCTGGCGCTCTGTGCTGGTTCTCCCATTATTCCCACTCAAAATCTTTGCTCAAATTCATATTTCCCCCTCCTCATTTTATCATAGCCATGACTGATACATCAACATCCGCCCACCAAGGAGAAGGGAGTTCTACTTACATTCTACATTCGGTCAGTGGTACACTACCGGTGCCCGGTGAGTGGGCCTCGAGGTGCCTTTCCTCGAGAAAAGACATTATGTTGGGGAAACCCTTCGTTGTTCCAGGACATCGGGAGCATGCGTCGAGGTTTATCTAATCAGTGGGACAGAAAAACCTCATGATGATCAGAAAAGATTACGGATGGGGGAAATGCGTGGTATTGCAAGTGCCTTCCTCCGAGGAGAGCATTATAACCTATGTCGAGGGGGTTTTGAGCGTGTACACATATACTTTTGCATCGGGTCCCCCCGACTGGGTCGTGCTTGAGTTCTGTAGGAGATATCGGGTTACCTTGGCGCAGGCTCACCCATTCCTTTGGAAGATAGTGCACACAATAAGATATTTTGCTGATAAGACCGGGATTGCGTTTACCCTCAATCATCTCGTGAGATTATAATAGCCACTGCGCTATCGAGGTTTGATTGTTCTGCAATGTTGATCCACCTGGGCTCCTGTCGTTAACAGCGTAGAGGACGAGGACCATAGATAGATGAACTGGTTCGTTCAAGCTCGAACGATCGATATCATTCCTGGAGAGTTTCTGCCCTTTCCTGAGAAATGGAACTTCACACATAAGTGTCGCACTTATTTTTTCATCGTTTTGACTGGAGGTAGGCTCCGTAATGACATTTTTCCATTTTGTTTCTGTAGCGACTCCCTGGTTGCCGAACGAGGTCCCTGATTTTGCCAGGTGGTCTCCTAAGTTGGCAGCTTGCTTGACTTATGATAGGTGCAGGTGGCGAGACCCGTCCAAAGGGAGGTGGGAGGCAAAGCATCATGGTAAGCGTCTGGTGGCTTGTTTCCCCAAAATAGTACTTTTCTTTTCAACGTATTAACTTAGTCGCCGCAGGTGCCGAAGATTTTTCTAAAATGAGACCATGCTCTCTGGGAGAGGAGGAGAGACTGCCGACCTCGGGGTCGAGGGTCGATGATAAATGAAAAGAGTCTCCAGGGTGTGAGGAGGCTCGCAGCGGGGCGACTCCTTCTCAACGAATCAAGAGAGGCAACCTGACCGATCATTCGATTTCAGAGACCTCCTTCTCAAAAGAACATTCCCCATTTCCGCTGATGGCGCTTCGGGGGATACTAAGCCATCGGACATTGGCTTGGCTTTTGGTGAGGCTCAGCGGCTCGGCTTTATGGTAAGTTTGGTAGCCGACATGGGACTATTTCGACTTCACACTTTTCCTTTCTTATTGAATTTTCTTTCACAAGGCTTCGATAGGCTCAAATCCGAGCTACTTTGTTACGAGGATCGGTTGAGGAGAACTTTGGATAGGGACAAATCCTTTAAGCTTCTTTGTGTGAAAAAAGAAAGCGAGCTGGTACCTCTGTGGTGCGAGGCGGATTGAAGTCGAAGTCGCGAGAGCTGCCTCAAGAGAGAGGTATTTTGTATTTCATGTTGATGCATACCCCTTCTTTCATCTTTGGAGGTTAACATTTCGATATTTCAGTTGGAGAGCAAAATAAAGGAGCTGGAGCAACTTTGGGGTGAAGTTGGTAGGGTCAATCATGAGCTAGACGAGCTGCAAGCCCATGTAGATGCCCAAGTTGTGGCCAAAGAGAGTGTTTTGGCTAAAGTTTCCACCCTGGAGATGAAAATCCGAACTGCTCGTGCGAGTGTTTCTGCGCGAGCGAACATGATTGCAAGGTTCAAGTCTGATCTTTCGAAGGCAAAAGCCAAGGTGGTGAATGCCCGAGCCGAGGCTATGATGAGTAGCACTAGGACTGACCAGAGAGCGACGACTTATTAGAAGAGTGCTGCCACTGCTAGAGCTGAGCTAAGGAGAACTCTTGGTCGAGCGAGCAGTAGTAAAGAGTACGCAAAGTGTAATTCTCGGAGGGAAACTCTCGAGGAAGTTCATGCCAGAGGTTTCTATCTTTCGGAAGTGATTGAGCAAGCCAAGGTGGAGGAGTATGATGCCAAGTTCCTTCTGTCATATGCCGAAGATGGCAAGGACGAGGTCGTCGGGCCATAGTCCCTAAGAGGGGACATTTGCTTTCTTCTTGTTCTTGTGTATCTAGCTTTCATAGTATGTTGTAAACAGAGCTTGTATTCTATTGCCTGTATGTATAAGAGAGGAACCTCGCAGTTTTGTATCTTCTGGGTTTCTATTTGCTAAGATTTTAGCCAGATCAATCCGATCTCTTGAGTTAGTAGGAGTCTTTTAGATTTGATGATACGACCTTGAGGCTTATTAGGCTGGCCCGGGGGGCTCTTATGTGCTCAGTCGATGCGACCTTTAGTATAAGCTAGAATTTGAGCTCTTATGCTTTTGTTCAACCGTTTTGGGTTTAGTCTCTGAGTCAGGTTTTGATTCGAGCTCATGTGACCCTCAGGCCTTTACGTTTGCGCGAGCTGGAGACAATGGCTCTTACGCCTTAGGCTGAAGTGGCCTTTTAAAGTAAGCTGGCTACAATGGCTCTTACGCTTTGCCCTTAGGTGTATGTAGTTATCTATTTTGGGTTCAGTCTCCGAGTTGAGTTTCGGCTCGAGCTCAATCGACCCTCAAGTTTTCCAAATTGCGTGGGCTGGCGACAATGGCTCTTATGCCTTGGGCCGGAGTGGCCTTTTAATGTAAGCTGGCGACAATGGCTCTTACCTTTTCACTTAGGCATGTATGGTTAACTATTTTGGATCCAGTCTCCGAATCGGGTTATGACTCGAGCTCATTTTGACCCTCAAGTTTTTAGATTTCAGGCGGGCGATAGTGGCTCTTACGCTTTTGGTCGATGCAACCTTTTGTGTGTGTGGCCCTGAGGCTCATTAGGCTGGAGACAATGGCTCTTACGTGCTTGGTTGATGCAACCTTTTATGTAGGCTTTACTTTCCTCTCGCTAAGGACTTTTGAAGTAATTTTTGCATGACTCGTCGTCGATTCGGGAAGAACCTCGATTTTGAGTAACTTGCGGAAATGTTCAAGCACCTTGAGATGTTTGGCTAGGAGGTTGAGTAGCTCGAAGCCTGTGATTTGGAGCCGACATGGTCCAAGCTCTTTTGCCTATGCCGAGGGTAGCCTGTTTAACCGGTTCTTTCTGAAGTAGATTCGGAGTAATTGAAGGCCTGTGTGGGTTGGTAACAATGGCTCTTACACCTTGTAGCGATGGTCGGGCATCCCCGAGTCGCATTAGTTCGGTTGGTACAACTTTATGACCGGAGTCCATTATGTTTGGCAGGAGCCTTTAAGTCCCGAGTGAAATAGTTTCGGCATCTATATCGAGGGTATGCCTTTTTAGGGGTCTTATAAATTCGATATATAGCTGAAATTTTGGGATCGGGTCTATACCTTTAGTGAGGTCTTACAAGTTTTACATGCAGTTGAGGTCTTATAGTTTTTACATACCGTTGAGGTCTTACAGTTTTTACATGCCATTGAGGTTTTACAGTTTTTACATATCGTTGAGGTCTTATAGGTTTTACATGCCGTTGAGGTCTTACAGTTTTTACATGCCATTGAGGTCTTACAGATATTGTTGCTACCTTATGTAGGTCTTACGAGACCGAGTCTGCCTGCTCTGGGTCTTATGGCCTCGGGTTTTGATGAATCGATGGAGGTGGCGCTTGACGACAGTCCTTGAGTTGTCGAGGGTTTCTTGATTCGGGAGCCATTATTCGCAAACTTTGTATTGCCTCGTCGAGGGCTTACGATTTTGGAGATCCTGACCCTGAGGTCATGCATTTTTGGAGATATCGACGCCAATCCCCGAGTGTTCGGGGCACCTTTGGCCTTGGAGATGTTTCGTGCTTTTCATGCTTCCTCATTGAGGGCTTATGAGTTTGGAGTTCCGACTCTGAGGTCATGCAGGTATCGAATTGTTGACGCTAGTCTCTGAGTATTCGGGACGTCTTTGATGAAGGAATCGTTTTAGCGAAAATGCTGAGTTTCCTTTAGTTTATGAGATGCTTTGACAAAAGATATCCTTTCGATTGCTGAACACAAGTATACATAGTTTCGTTGTCGGGGGACCGACTATATAGGCACGGTTCATTCGACCGTTTGTCCCGATACATCATTTTACTAATGGGACCATGGGGGGATGCCCTCCAGTATTCAGGGTTGATTACAAAAGAAGCATGGAATACTTGTCGAGTCTTCCTTAGGTAGCATGTGGATGTTTTCTCGTTAAAAACCTTGCCGGTAAAAACCCTTGTCGGGATAAAAAAACTCGGTCGAAGGAAAAGAGTGTAATAGATGCTTTAAAACCTTAAGGTATTCGGGCTGGGTTAGTGCTTTGACTGCTTCAATCGGGTGCCTGCATGAGGGTTCGTGTGAAATTTAAAATGAAAAGGGAGATGGCTATACCTCAACGACGATGGAGCTTTTGAACATTGGAGATGGTCTCGCGGTTGCTACTTTTTTGTCGATTTATCTCTTAGTCCCTCTGCCGGAGGGGATTTCGGTGCTTCGGTTAGTGGTGGACATCTTAAAAGATTGTGTGGATAACATGTTGCGGCTCATCTGCCTTGTCCCTTTTGGTCGTTTCCCTTTCTCTAGATCGAGTTTTGGCTCGATCGCTGAGGAATTCCTGAAGATGGCCATTGTCGGTAACCGGGTCACTTCCTCCTGGAGTTGCCGGCAATCTTCGGTCTTATGCCCATGCATGTTGTGAAATTCGCATACTAAATTGTAGTTTCTTTGCGAAGGATCCGATTGTACAGGTCTGGGCCATCTGGCATCTCCAATCTTGCTGATGGCGAACACAATGTCTGATACATCGACATTGAAGTTGTATTCTGATAAGTGAGGCACCTCTATTGGCCTTGTGTTTCTATAGAATCTGGCTCTGTTGATGAGTCCCTAAGGATTCTGTCCTCGGTCTATCCTTCGATCATTGCGAGATGGGTTGCGCCTCGGAGTGTTCCTTCTGTCTTCGGTGTATGGTTGGTATCTTTATTTGTTTGGCTTTGGCTCATTTGCCAAGAGCCTTCTTGGATATACTGAGCCCGAGGGGGCTCCCAGCTGGTCATCCTCGACCCTAATTTTTGACTGGTATCAGTTATGGACATCCAACCAGGTCACAGCGGGATATTCGACCAGATTCTCTTTTAGCTGTCTCAAAACCACCGAGCTTCATTCATTCAAGACTTGAGTGAAGGCCTGCACTGACCAGTCGTCGAGACTGGCGGTAGTTCCATTCGTTCCGTTTGGAAGTGAGACACAAACTCACGCAACATTTTGTTTTCCCTTTGCTTGATCTTGAACACGTCAGATTTCTTCATCGCTACTTTGATGGCACTGGCATGTGCCTTTATGAAGGAATCCACCAGCATAGCAATTGAGTCTATGGAGTTGGGAGCTAGGTTGTGATACCATATCATGGCCCCCTTTGAGAGTGTTTCCCTGAACTTCTTTAACAAAACGGACTCGATTTCGTCGTCCTTTATGTCGTTGCCTTTTATCGCACAAGTGTAGGTAGTAATGTGTTCGTTGGGGGTATGAGGTCCCATTGTACTTTGGGATTTCCAGCATTCTGAACTTCTTTGGGATGGGTTTCAGGGCTGCTTCCTCAGGGAACGACCTTTGTATGAACTTCTTCGAATCCACACCTTTCAGGACCGGGGGTGCGCCCCGAATTTGGTCAACCCTGGAGTTGTAGGTTTTGACCTTTTTGTCATTGGTTTCTATCATTTTATCGCCCGACTCGATCCTCTTGGTGAGGTCATCGAGCATTTTTACGATGGCGGGATCGGTCATTGACCCGTTATTGCTTGATCTCTCCGGTACCTATTTAGCTGGGGGAGCTGTCCCCGGTGCTACCGTGCTGGGAGTTTTCACCCTTTGCAGCTGAGCAATAGCTAGTTGTTGGGCATGCAACATTTCAAAAATAACGTGAAGGCTAACCTCACGTTCTTCCTTGGTCAGGATTTTTTGAGCTTCTTGTGGATCTCCCTGACGCATGCTCCTGTTGGTATGCGAGCTTATATTGATGCGTTGCGCGTTGCGCGAGACCGCATCCATGGGGATTGGTTCAGGCACGTTCCCAGGGTTTTGTGGTAGCACACCAACACTCGGAACATCCACATCATTCTCTCTGTGGTCCTCGAGATTGTTGTTTTCGCCTCCATTCACTGAGTTAGACATATTGACTTGAAATCGAATATCTTGGACAAGAAAAAACGTGAAAGATAACTTGCGTTGAGTGACGAAACCAGCAAGAAAATAATCACTATTATTTTAGCCTCACTGTGGGCGCCAAACTGTTTACCGTGAAAATGGTAATAACAATTAAATTTGTTGATGTGACTATAAAAATACATGATCTATTTTTATGCTAGTTTGTTAAGCAGTTGATGCTAAGTATATGAGATTAAGAGACGAAATAAAGTTAGGGAGAGATCTATAATCAAACCTTTAGGTCAACTATTCAGGGCCCCGAGCCTGTCGATTTGGGGCCTCGAGGTTGATTCTAGGGCTCGGGCTCGAGCTATCGTGGGTGATCGGGGTAGGGCTAACAGTTATGAAATAATCAACGAGAGCTCTTTATGTCCAATGATAGGCAATAAATGATGAACAAATATGAAGATAGCAAATGAAAGCAATAATATTAAGAGAGTGTATAAGAGAGCAAAGAGAATGTTCTTCTATATTTCTTATGGAGCAGCTGGAACAACAGAGAGTTTACAAAATGTCAAAGACCCCCTTTATATAGGAAGGGAATCCCAACATAGTACAAAAGCATTAATTACAAAAATAGGGGAATGGGACAACTAGAATGGCACCAGGCTCGGCGAGTACTAGCTGCATGCCTAGGGGGCTCTCCAGTCCCATCATGACCACGGCCAACATTGCTGTTAGATCGGGCATCAACGAACCTCAAGGGAGGGAGCTCAACCACAGCCTTGCATCCTCGAGGTCTCGAGATGATCCCCTGAAATGCCTTAATAACGAGAAATTGGACCCTCCGATTTCACCGTATACAACTTTTTCAAGTCCAAATGGGTAATGAACAAATCAGTTTATAAATTGCTCAAGTCGGGTTTTACTATCTCTAGGTTTAACCCTTTAATTGGGACTATCAATCTCTTGATTTCATCCCAAATTCTTGTTAGCCTAGTTTTCCTGGACTAAGTTTCACCTTTTCAAGTAGAGACTAAGAAATAGGCATGAACTAATATTTGCAACCATTAATTCTATAATAAAAAGCAAGAATAAGGCTAAATAATCAACACTCAACCATAACAAACAATAAATTAAACACACATTAGGTTTACACACTAGGGTTGGGTCACAACCCTAGTTAGAAATTTATCTACTCATGCTTGGAATAGAAGAAACAGAAGAAGAATTGATAATAAAACTCTAATGTTAAATACATGACCTAATTTCGGGAAAGAAGTCTATGTATTCATACCTCGAAATATCAGACATAATTGCACTTTCGGAGGTTCTGCGGCCACACAATTCCATGTGCGCTCCGCACTTGTTCTTTATATTGGCAGGAGCTTGGTCTGCGGCCACCTAATTTGGATTGCGTCTGTATGTGACTTATTCTGTGGTCAGAACAAAATTGAGTGCGGCTGCATAGGGCCTTTCTGCGGACCACACAAATCTGAGTGCGGCCACATGGGTGACTTTTGCGGTCGCGCAATAATTGTGTGGTCTGCATCTTGAGATGGAACTTCTATGAACTTGAACTCTTTGGTGGCTTTTGCGGTCGCACAATAATTGTGCGGTCCACACATTACATTAGACCTTTGACAGGCTTCACTTCGCCTTCTGCAGTAGCAGAGAGAATTCTGCGGTCCGCACATTATGCTTTTTGCCTGCTTTTTGTTCTTGAGTTCACTTTACTCCTTTTTGAGTTGGATTTCATCTTTGTGGATCATTTTCCAATAGTCATGCATTTAAGCATATTTCATTAGTTTCGACAATACATTTAAGCACTTTTGGACTAAAACGAAAGTAAAAAAGTGCTAATATTTAGTCCAAATCTCATCTTATCAACTCCCCCAAACTTAAGCTTTTGCATGTCCTCAATAAATTAAAGTAATCGTCACCTCCACAAGCTAAGAGCTTTTCCAACTAGTCAAAGGTGTATCAAACACACATCAATTGGGACCAACAATTACCCACAACACTTTGAATTATCAACAAGAATATGATTTGAAGTTTTACACACCAATAGTTATGATGTGAAACTTAAGCATCAAGAGTTGATTTTATTCATCATGGAAGCTCCCCTTCCATGTAGGTCATTGTGGATCCCAATCTGTTACACCCCATATTTTCGTTCGTGAGAGTACGTCGTAAGTCAATTGAAATAAGCTCAGAAAAAGATTATATTTGGAAGCATATGAAGTAAGTTAATCATTTTATCTTGTAGGTTAAAAATACTTAAGATCATGAATAACGAGTACCAAGAGGGTTGGAAATCTTAGAAGCTAAACCAATTGAAGAAAATAAGTTTCGTCGAAAGTCGACAAGTTGGGAATGGTATAACATGTACCTTAGGGTGAGACTATGGTTCTTAACATGATAAGGAGGTTATGTTATGAGTTAATTTAGTCATATGGTAAATGTGTGCTAGGTTTTTAAGTCAAGCGAGTTGTGGAACGAAAGTTGGCAAAGGTCATCACAAGTTACATTCATAAATGTGCTGAACATTAGGTCAAATGTAGCTGCGCTTTTATCCAAATATACTTAGAATTATAGGGTGATATACCTACAAAATTGAAGATCTACGAGTCTAGTTTCTGACTCATTTAACCGTTTGTCAATACGATATCGGAGTAGAGAGATATTCGCATTGCGACGCAAGCAGCTCCCATGGGACCCACAAAGTCGATTTAAAACTTCAGCTTGTATTTAAGTCAATTATATGTCGTTTTAACTCATTTTTCTCATTCACAATAGTTCCTAAGCCCCTCCTAAATTCTCTCCAAGGGTTCCTCCATGATTCTAGGGTAAAAACCTAAGATAAAAACATGAATCCAACGCTAGAAATCTTGTGGTGCTTGCTAGATCATAGTTTTTCATCTTGTGGTTGTTTTGGAGGGTTCTTCAAAGGTAAGTAACCTCAGATTTCATATTTTTCTTTATGTGTAATCTAAGAATCAGTCCCTCCTCCATATATATTAGAGTTTCAAGGCAAAAAACAAGTGTTTACACACCAACTTGAACGCAAAAGTTTATTCAAGAAGAGAATACAACTCTTATAGTGTTGTAGTGTGATTGAGGGTTGTTGTGAGCTACACCAGCTGGGGATTTCAAGTTGTATCTAATTCCTAAGGTATGTAAATCATGTTCTTGGTTGTTCTTAAGGTCAATCATGTGTTGGTTGAGTTGTTTGAGTGAAAATTTGCAAGATAGTAATTGACATGGCTTAAGGAATCGTTATTTTTTTGTGGGCTGTGTTGAGGCTATATATATGGATTGTTGTGGCTGGAAATTATTATAAATAGTTTTATTATGTTGTGGCTGGTGTTGTTAAGCTTATTTATGTGCTAATTTAGTGGATTGAAGAAGATAACATGAAAAATAAGATGTTGACGATAAAGGTTAAAGTGCTAGGCGTGTGGACTATATTTGAAGATTATGCTTATGATATTTTGGGTTGAAAATGGTATGGTAAGCATAAGTATGATGTTATATATGTTGTATAACGATTCATGGAAAAGTAATTGTATTCAAACCATATTTTGTTAATCATAAATCGAGCTTGCCGCTCAAAGTGGTTGTTAAACTAATCAGAGAGATTATTATGAATTATATTATTGTTGTTTGAGTTGTTTGGTGACTTTTGGTAACATATGGGATGTAGTATATATAGGGGAGGTGCTGTCCGTTTCATCGTAAAATAGGTTGTGGTCGATACATAATAGTTATAACGCTTAAATGATAACGATAGTATCGTTTCTCTTATTGTAGACTAAGGAGTTTTGACAATTGCATAGCTTGAGATTGGGGCAGTATATACAAGGTATGTGAGGCTATCCCTTTCCTTCTTTTGCACGACTCCGATTGTACATAATGTAATGAATGAGCTTCCAAGATACTCTACTCTTAGAAGCTAGCAGTACTTACATTGTTTTCCCTCATGGAACGATTGATGTTAATGTTGCTTCTCTTATTCTTATGTTATCAATGTTGTTGGTACTTCCTGATTCTTATAAGGTTCATACCGACCTTACGTCACTCCGAAAGGTTTAGAATGTGATTCCATGAGTCGAGCATGCATTATATATATGTATCTATTTTACTCTACCGAGCCACGTTATAGTTGGCCGGGTACGGCACCTATTGTGCAACTACAGATCAGTTGGGTTTTACCGAGCTCCATGTGGCCGGGTACGATTCTACAGAGCCTTATGAAGGACGGGTACGTTTTTACCGAGTCCTCTTCGAGGCCAGGTATGATATGATAATGATGATGTCCACAGAGGCATATGCTTTTTAAAAGTTTATGTATATATATGTATCATACATTTCATGTTAGTAGCCCTCAGAGGCACTCAGATGCTACAACTTGTTTCTCCTCTCTCTCTCTTTACATTACTGTTCTTATTTATACTTTCCTGCCTTACATATTTGGTACTTTATTCGTACTGACGTCCCTTTTTCCTGGGGACGCTACATTCATGCCCGCACATCCCGATAAACAGGTTGACAGTCCTCTTACTATCAACTCAGCAGAAGGAGTTGGTGCACTCCACTTGCTCCGGGTTGCCTATTTGGTCAGTATGATTTGTACATGTATTGATTGGTATGGCGGGGCTTTGTCCCGACCTTTATGATATGTAAGTACTCTTAGAGGCTTGTAGACAGATGTCATGTATATGAAATATTGTATGGTCTTGTCGGCCTATGTTCGGTGTACGAGTGTTCATTTTGGTCTTATAGAACCGTATGTCACATGTATAAGTTTGTATTACATATTGGGTCGTCCTATATCAAGTATTCCCTTATGTTTTATTCTGGTTATATCATGATGGACCTTTCGGCCTATTTACCCATGATGGTATAATAAGAAAGATATGTTACGTTCGTCCTTAGTTGGGTAAGGCACCGGGTGCCCGTTGTGGTCCTCCGATTTGGATTGTGAAAAAAGTGGTATCAAAACAGTTTTGTCCTAGGTAGTCTACAAGCCGTGTCTAGTAGAGTCTTGTTTTTGGGTGTGTTGTGCACCACACTTATAAGCAGAGCTACAGGGCATTTAGGACTATCACTCTTTCTTCTTACTCTAGATCGTGTGGTAGAGCTCAGTTGTAAGGATTCAAACTCCTAAATTCTATTTTATTCATAATACAAGGATAACTACATCCATAAAAAAAGTTGGTAAGAGATTGAATGTGGATATGGAAGAGTTGATCAGAGGAACTCGATTTTGCATCATGCTTATGATTTGTAAATGTTAGGTCTTCAGCAGATCATGTGTGTACTAAGATGTGTGAGCTTCTTGATAAGGAGCCCCAATGCATAAATATCTATCCACCCATATGGTAAAGTGCGACGAGAGAATTAGGAGGTGGATACAAGTTTCAATAAGTAAAACAAGTAACTTGAAAAAGGGTACGAGGTACCCAGCTAATGAAGATTATCAATCTTTGCAATTCAGGCAGAGAAATATAAGCATTTTGAGTTACCTTCAACAGTAACAGAGGTATGTACAATTGGCCACATCTATCTCAGTTATGCCCTATGGAGTTGACATATGTAGTTTAAGAGAAGAAGGGGATAGCAAGATCCAATTAGGGTTAGAGTAACCAAAAATGGTAGATGGATTATTATTAGCTAACATTTCCGAAGGATATTGTAAATGTGGTAATAGATCTCCTTGTGAGACACCCCGATGGTGCAATCTAGATTAGTACATTTAGATATGATACTAGAATGTCTGGAAAAATTTAGAAGATTGGCATTAGAATCTTAGAAGGGATAAATATTTACCTTAGTATGATTCTCATCCCTAGTAAAAAGAAGAAGAAGAAGGAGAGAGTATGTTAGGCATCCTGAAGAGCTAGTGAGATGAAGCAAGGGGAGCTAAAAGTGAAAGAACATTTTGTTGAATTTTTTAGAATAAAGTAATAGATAGAAATATTAGCTGGAGAATAAGAAGAGAGTAAATGAAGTATTACGAGTAAGATGTGATAAATATGTGATAACGGTAAATCAAAATATGACATGACAGGGTCTATAGTCAAGTGAAGAAAAAGACAAGAGGTGGTAGGCCTTGAGAAAATAAAATAACATAAGCCATAAAGTCATACCTTCACTTCGAGAAATGAGTTGGTGACTCAAATGTGATTACCAAAAGGAAATGTTAAACCCCCTGAGTAATAGAAATCAGCATGGGTTAGTGAACACGATATATTGAATATGAATTAAGGATCAGAAGATTTGATAATAGTCGACATTGTGAAAATTTCAGAGATTGCATTCCAGCATTAATAGAATAGAAAACAAAAGAATATCCTTTAAAGGTCATTTAGGAAGACGTTTCCTTAAAGCAAACACTCTGAGCAGAGTTAATCTTAAGAGACTAAGTGTGCCAGTTACACTAGGCGTCACCTTCGTACGTAAGAAATTCAGTTATCCCTGGTACAGAAGGGTTACCATTAGGCGAGTAAGGGTCATTGATGATGTGAAAAGACGCCTAAGATGAAGAGGTAAAACATCTATAGGTAGATCTTCGTAGCACTAAGTCTTAGTACTCTCCTAAAGGAGGGAAGATAGTGTGATATGGTATTAAGTCGGAGTTATTGGTTCAGGTAACTATGGAATAGTAAAGGAAGAATGTGGTAGAAAGGCGAAATGAATGAGATTGTCTTTATTCAGATCCTACCAATACGCCGTGACTCTAGAAAGTTATGCAAGCACAATGCCGGGGAGAGGCAGTAAGAGTTCTCAACTAGGATATTATTGATAAATAAGTGCGAATAGACACTTAATAAATCAGTATCCAGTACAAGAGGTAAGTTGAGACAAAGGACATACACCAAGAGAGATTATGCAGAGTATAGATATGCGAATGGACCAATGACTAGTTAGTAGTTGATTCAGGAAGAGCCTAGATGTAGTGAACCCCAATATAATGAATTCAGTCTTGCAAATATAATGACATCGTGATCTTTGAGAAATATTCAGATAGGATTTGGGGTATTAAAGGTACCGTATAAGTGTTACGAAGATAAAAAAGTCACCAGGGAGATAGTCAAAATTTCAGTTCAGAAGCGAGCCTACGAGCACAAGTGCGCGGAGGTAGGTAACTAAGTATAATTATAGGTGAGTAAGAACATAAAAAATTCCTTCGGGTATATGATATAATAAGCTCACAACTTTACAATAGTCAGAGGATCTCCCCTAAGTACTATAATGAAAGGCTAGCTGTGGAAATAAGGAAGAAGGCTTCAGTCAAAGCATATCGACCTGAAGAAGAAATGATCTTGTAACAACAGTCTCACTACAACAATGTATGCACTCCATAAGAAAGTGGCACCTATCGTGGCTAATGAACGGGAAGAAAAAAACCAAAAGTGATATTTGAGATCAGATGAGTTATAGGAAATTCAAGTATTCATGAGCAATAAGATAAGCCAAGTATTCATGCAATAAGTGGTAGAACGACCAGGAAAAGTAATTACTTGCATTTAAAGAAAACTAAGAAGGTACGAAATGAAATCTATGATGCTAGCAAGTTAAAGGAAGGTTGCGAGTAATATAAATAGATATGTGTAGGTCGCAAGATAAAGTATCATAGAGTGACAAGATAATAGGTAGATAGGAGTAAGGATAAGAAAATGTGAGTGAGATGGTGACAAGAATAGGTAAGGCTTTGGGATTAAGCCCATCAAAACAAGAGAGCTAATGGTTTCCGTAAGTAATGGAAAGCTCAGTACATCCTGAATGAACTCAGAGGAGTCTAAGGCTAGGAGAAATTAGAAGAGATGAAATGCTGCCTTGGTAGTAGAACAAGAGTGTAATTGTGATAGATAAGTGGACGACCTTTAGGCCTTTGATTGAGTAATGATTTAACAAGAAAGGGATTTCATGAATTGCACGAGACTAGAATACCCCCATAAGATGAATCACATTGGTATGCTATGAAATATGGTTATTGAAGTATAGTATTGTCCCTAGGTGGATCAAGAAAACCACATCTGATGTTCCCTGATGAGACGTAAGCCCTAGTGACAATGTATTACGTAAGAGGTTCCAAGTTATCAGTGGTGGATTAAAGATCAACATTAAGGTGAATCAAAAATAGATGGATAAAAATTTCAAAGTATGAGAGGAGATTACGATGCCATTCTTTAGATAAACAGTAATAATGAAGCATTAAATGGCTTAGATTTATACATATAGGATAAGCGGTGAGAGAGTAACCTAGATTTGGGTGGCAGACCTCGGTAATAATAAACCGAAGTAAGAGTTATTGTATAGTATAACCTACCTAGTTGTAATAATGCCATAAGCATAGATAACTGAGGCTATGAAACAAGATATAGCAATAGTCATAAGTTCGACAAAGTACCGAGCGAAGAACTTTGGTACACCTATAGATGCCAAGAGGGACGGCTTGTTATAGTACTATATATGTTCATAAAGTGAGGCCTGGAGATTAGCTAAAAGCTGGTGGTGAAAAGGAGAGAAGAGTCGCATAGGCGCACATACAAGGTCAGAATCATACATGCTGCATGAAAGAAGGTAGAAACAGTTACGAGATTAGAAGAATTTCGACCACAAGTCATGGTGTGAGAAAGAGGCCTAAAGGGGGGAATGCCCTAGCCTTTGGATTTATTAACCGAACAACTCCCTAGAGGGAAAAGACAATATTAAAGAATTTGTAAGAGCTATTTCTTAAGAGATGGATAAGTGCATCAGTGAACATTCGAGGACGAATGTTCCAAAGGGGGGAATGATGTGACACCCCATGTTTTCGTGCATGAGAGTACGTCGGAAGTTAATTGTTATAAGTTCAGAAATAAGATTATATTTGGAAGCATATAAAGTAATTTAATAATGTTACCTTATAGTTTAAAAATTCTTAAGATCATGAATAACGAGTACCAAGAGGGTTGGAAAGCTTAGAAGCTAAACCAACTGAAGAAAATAAGTTTCATCGAAAGTCGACAAGTTTGGAATGTTATAACATGTACCTTAGGGTGAGACTATGGTTCTTAACATGATAATGAGGTTATGAGTTAATTTAGTCATATGGTAAATGTGTGCTAGGTTTTGAAGCCAAGCGAGTTGTGGAACAAAAGTTGGCAAAGGTCATTACAAGTTACATTCATAAATGTCCTTAAAATTAGGTCAAATGCAGCTGAGATTTTATCCAAATATACTTAGAATTATAGGGTGATATACCTACCAAATTGAAGATCTAAGAGTTTAGTTTCTAACTCATTTAACCGTTTGTCGATACGATATCGGAGCAGAGAGATATTCGCGTGTTTACAATACTGTGCAAGCCGCTCCCATAGGACCCACAAAGTCGGTTTAAAACTTCAGCTTGTATTTAAGTCGATTATATGTCGTTTTAACTCATTTTTCTCATTCACAATAGTTCCTAAACCCCTACTATATTCTCTCCAAGGGTTCCTCCATTATTCTAGGGTAAAAACCTAAGATAAAACATGAATCCAACGCTAGAAATCTTGTGGTGCTTGCTTGATCGTAGTTCTTCATCTTGTGGCTATTTTGGAGGGTTCTTCAAAGGTAAGTAACCTCAGATTTCATGTTTTTCTTTATGGCTAATCTAAAAATCAGTCCCTCCTTCATATATATTAGAGTTTCAAGGCAAAAAACAAGTGTTTACACACCAACTTAAACGCAAAAGTTTATTCAAGAAGAGAATACAACTCTTATAGTGTTGTAGTGTGATTGAGGGTTGTTGTGAGCTACACCAGCTGGGGATTTCAAGTTGTATCTAATTACTAAGGTATTTAAATCATGTTCTTGGTTGTGCTTAAGGTCAATCATGTGTTGGTTGAGTTGTTTGAGTGAAAATCTACAAGATAGTAATTGACATGGCTTAAGGAATCGTTTTTTTGTGGGCTGTGTTGAGGCTATATATATGGTTTGTTGTGGCTGGAAATTATTATAAATAGTTTTATTATGTTGTTTCTGGTGTTGTTAAGCTTATGTATGTGCTAATTCAGTGGATTGAAGAAGATAACATGAAAAATAAGATGTTGACGATAAAGGTTAAGGTGCTAGGCGTGTGGACTATATTTGAAGATTATGCTTATGATATTTTGGGCTGAAAATAGTATGGTAAGCATAAGTATTATATTATATGTATAAAGATTCATGGAAAAGAAATTGGATTCAAACCATATTTTGTTAATCGTAAATCGAGCTTGCCGTTCAAAGTGGTTTTAAACTAATCAGAGAGCTTATTATGAATTATATTGTTGTTGTTTAAGTTGTTTGATGATGTTTGGTAACATATGGGATGTAGTACAAACTGGGGAGGTGCTATCTGTATTCTTCTAGAATATTAGTTTCCAAATATGAGAGTTACAATACTTATATGATGATGACGAAGTCGGTTTACTCATTGTAGACGTAAGAATATCATATTGCGCTTGCTTGATGATTGGATAGAAGATTTCAAAGGTATGTTAAGCACTTCCTTCTTTCTTTTGGCATGATCTAAAGTGAAATGAATATGCTATTTCATAACGGATCTACTCTAGCGACTAAGGTTTCCCATGCTGTTCTTTCCTTATAAAGTTGTTTTAAGCAAGTATTTATGATCCTTGAATCATATAGAAGTTCATATTGATGGTATAATGTACATAATATTGATCGGAGGGCAACGACCTTGCATCACTCCTAAAGGTTTAGAACGTGATTCCATGAGTCTAGCATTCATTATATATATGTATCTATTTTACTATACTGAGCCGCGCTATAGTCGGCCGGGTACGACACCTATTGTGCAACCATTGATCAGTTGGATTTTACCGAGCTCCACGTGGCCGGGTACAATTCTACCGAGCCTTATGATGGCTAGGTACGTTTTTACCGAGTCCTCTTCGAGGCCGGGTATGATATGATAATAATGATGCCCACAGAGGCGTATGCTTTTTAAAATTTTATGTATATATATGTATCATGCATTTCATGTCATTAGCCACCAAAGGCACTCAGTTGTTACATCTTGTATATCCTCTATCTCTCTTTACACTATTGTTTTTGTTTACGTTTTCCTGCCTTACATATTCGGTACCTTATTCGTATTGATGTCCCTTTTTCCTGGGGACGCTAGATTCATACCCGCAGGTCCTGATAGACAGGTTGACAGTCCTCCTACTATCAGCTCAGCGGAAGGTGTTGGTGCACTCCACTTGCTCTGGAGTTGCCTATTTGGTTAGTATGATTTGTACATGTATTGATTGGTATGGCGGGGCTTTGTACCGACCTTTATGATGTGTATGTACTATTAGAGGCTTGTAGACTGATGCCATGTATATGAAAGATTGCATGGTCTTGTCGGCCTATGTTCAGTGTACGATTGTTCATTTTGGTCTTATAGAACCGTATGTCACATGTATAAGTTTGTATTACATGTTGGGTCGTCCTATATCAAGTATTCCCTTATGTTTTATTATGGTTATATCATGACGATCCTTCCGTCCCATTTACACATGATGGTATAATAAGAAAGATACGTTACGTTGATACTCGGTTGGGTAAGGCACCGGGTGCCCATTGCGCCCCTCCGATTTGGGTTGTGACACAAACTCCTCCTCCTTTACTCTTCGTTAGCATATATCACTTAATAATGTAGCACTCAATTCAAGAATTTATGAAAAGTTCGCCCATCTCTCTCAAAAGAATGTTACAAGTACGACTCTAAGTACCATATGTTTGCCCCTCATGTAAATCACCACTGAGTTCACTCGGCTTGAATTCACGTAGGGATTTTTCGGAATGTAATGAAGGCTTTTGGACAAAGGTCAGGAATGTTGGAATAGAAACAGGTTCATCTTTCCTTAAGCACTCCATTTTTCTCATTTCGGCTTATGTTTTGCCGACTCTTTGAGTAATTTCTTTTTCCTTAAGGGAACTAGAGAGACTTAACATCACTCTTTTTTGGTAATGATGTTCATTTTCTCCTTCTTTGTTTTCTCCATGCTTTGCATCATTGCTTTTCTTTGAATCCCTTCAACTCTTCACTTTATTCACTTTTATTTTGCATTTTTCTTTCTTTTTTTTTGCCTTTCCTTTTTTTCATTTCTTCTCTTTGTGTGCCTTGATACCACTTTCAAACTCCTCGTCTCTCCCCTAAACTTATGTTTTTGGCCAATTGCTTCTCACGAGTGTTAAGGAAAGCTCGAGTGCTAAGAGAGTGTCACTACAAAATGGATAAAGGCTTGTAACACGATTATCAAATGAGAAAGGTCTTAGGCTCAAATGGATTGACTAGGGATAGAAACATTGATGGGACATGGAAAATTTCAAACGGGTCAAGGAGAGCCTACAATTACTTCTCAATCAAAGCAAAACTTAAAATTTCGCCTAGAAACACATTCGGGGAAAGTTCTAGACCATTCGCACGGATACTTGGACTTGCAACAAAAATCTCACTTCTCACACAGTTGGATTGTTAAAGAGGATAAAGTCGAGGTCCTACAACAACCATATTCAATATTAAAAATCACTAATGGTTCAACTAACCTCGATGATTGCTTAAGTCAATACAATAGTCAAAAGGTCACTAACTAGAGCTATTTCTTTCCATGAACTTGTTTTTAATCCTAAGCACGTAGTTAAGTATGTTGGTACCAAGTGAAGCATGCTCGACTCTTCTAGTTCAACTCAGTTAGGTACTTTTAGTCATTATTACTATTATTCTAATTAAAACATAAAAACGGACTCAATCCCTTAAGAAAGTTGTCAAGCCATCCATTATTGGGAAGATTCACCCAGTTCACATAGTAACTACCTTTGGAAAGAATCGTGGTATTTAGAAAACCAAAGGCTTATTGATCACTTAATAATGAATAGAAACTACTAAATTAACAAAAGCTATCAAAGTAAATAAGAAGATATTAGACTAAACATCAACTACTAAGAAAACAAAACAAAGAAGATATAGAATAAACTACTGAAAGCATAAATGAAATGAATATACACGATGATAGAGTAGAGAAAGAAAATATACATCAATAGAGAGAGGATAATATATACATAAATGAAAAGAAAAAGGAAAATGTTATCAGTTATTTACATGCCAAAATAAAATATCAAATCAAACAAACTCCACCCCCCGAATAAAAGTAGGCTTTGTCCCTAATTCTTAACAAAATAAAATCAAGGAAGGGAAAGAGTAGAGAGGACTCCCTATGTGGTATTAATGTCCATGGCAATATCACCACCCTCAGGCTCGTCCAAATGTATCTCATCGTCCTCTAATCAAGGAGTAGCTGGGTTGGTGAACATTTGAAGCACTGACTCAGCAATGTGGGCAGCAAGGTCTAGCTCCTCAGACTGGCCAGCTGGTGCCTCTAATGTTGATGCTGCTGCTAGGTCTTCTAGAGCTGACTCAAGTGGAAAATCCCCAGTTGTTGCTATCTTGGTCACCTCCCGTCTCAACTTGTCAAATGACTTTTTTGAAACTTGGAATATCCTCATCTTCTTCACCTGCTTCCCAAGCTCCTCAATTGATGTCCTATACACCACCAGGGTGTCCATAATAGTCTTCGGGTTCTCCAAAATATTCTTCAAAGTATTCTCCACTATCGAAGAAATCTGGGGTGTTGGGGTAGAAGAATATGCTGCAACAACACTAGATAAGTCAGCCATCTATGTAGTAGCTATCTGCATCTAGTTGTTGATACTTCCTAGAGTCTGGGAGACTCTCAGCTCTGTAAATGGATAAGTCGAAGATGAAGGCACTGAAGCTGATGGTGGCACTAAAGCTGATAGTGGCCCTGAAGGTATGGCAGTTGTACTGCTAGAAGTCCTGGCTGAAGTGGTAGGCATGTCAACTGAAGGTATGGCTATTGAAGTTGTAGCTACCACCGAAGGCTCTTCAGATTGGCCCACGGTAGTAGATGGTTGACCCTTGTTCTCCGGGTTCCTCAGGTCCTTCAACGAGTACCATGTGAAGGGCTGTTTTGCCCAAACCTTTGTATCAAAGTTCCTTGACTTAACTCCCGCATCCGTAAGATATTCTGTGATGGTGTTAGGATACAGGTAGGAACTCTCACCCTGTCTGCCGATCAGAGACATGTTAGCTGGCATGATGGCACCCACATTGATTGGGTACCCGGCTATGATTGATGCAACCAAGATTGCTTGAGGGATTAGAAGAATGTTTTCATTTCGGCTTGGATCTACCCAACTGCAGACAAATGTTTGCCAACGCTTTGCTTCAAAATTGAGGGTGTTCTGCTGAGTGGGAACCCCTGCTGTGATCCATGGCAGTGATGGTCCTAGAGCTGCTAATATCTCGTCTCGCCTTCACCTAATCAAAACTTTTCCAGAAATTGAACCGGCTCCACATCCTCAAGCCCCAAGTAAGTGTTTAGTGAGGTTTGATCAAATTGAACATTCAGATTCATCACCTTTGTCAACTTAATCCTCTTTTTGAGATGCGCCACATTGGCCTAGAATTCCCAGAATAAGTGCTTCTTTGCGTCCACCACACTTTAAGTGAACCATGTCCATCCTTTTCTCTCCCAAAACTGTCTTTCCACGTTCGGGTTATATATATTCAAATCTTTCAAATCAAATTTATGCTCAATAGTGAGCGATCCTTGAGTCCACCATTCTCGGAACCTATTAAAATCAGTCAGGCTCACGAATCTATCTTCCCAGATTTCCTTCTTCTTCAACCTCTCTAGGCCGGCAACTTGGGTATCACCCTATTGACCGTCATCAGACATATTATCATCATCGTCAACTAGTATAGGTGTTGTAGGGGCATGTGAGGAAGAACGCTTTGAACCTTGGCTATCCTCTTCCGAACCCTCATAAGAGCTAGCTGAGGAGGAAGGCTTATATTTGAGTTGTAGTCTACCTGGAAAATATTTTTGTTAAGATTGTGCATCAGGTTGCTCTTGCATAGAATTTCCCTTTGAGGCTTCTCTAGGCGGGAAATATTCACTAGACTCTGCAGGCTCTAGGGCTCTCCCGGCAGTTGTCTTCTTGTTTATCACTTTTTGGACAGAGAGTATTAGGTCGCTCTTGCCTAGGCCTCGGGAGGGTTCACCCCTCCCTTTGAATGTATCACCTCTACCTCGAGATCTCACCAATGTCTGCAAGTCATAGAAACAGGATTCAGTTTAGTTCAATACTCATAACATTAAACACTAGACCAAACCAGGAAAACTAGCTGCAGGTAAAAAAGTGCGGTCCGCACAATAGTGAGTGCGACCGCACATGGGAAAGTGCGAACCAAACAATTTTGAAGTGTGGCCACAACCCTGATTCTATAGTCTACACAATTTATTATGAAACCACACAAATGAAATGCAGACCGAAAAATTCCTCCGCACAATGAGACCTCAAAATTGTCAAGTCTCTGAAGACATAGAAATGATCGATCTGCGGCCGCAGTCCAAAATCTGCGGACCGCATAATTATGAGTGTGATCCGCACAATCAGCTATATCAAAGTGCCCTAACAAAGGATATGCGAACTGCACAATTTCTTCTGCGGCTGCACAATTCAAATAAAAAATGCAGTAAACTTAGGGTTCCATACTTAGCAAGAAAACTGGGCAAGATAATGGCAATTTAGACATGGTAAACTAGTTACACATCCCCCAATTAGCAAGTAGGAGGTTACCCAATACATTAATGCTCTACATGATGATGAATTTTACAATTAGGGCTCCATATAATCGAACTACTATGAACAAAAATTAAGAAAATTAAAACAAATCTAAGGATGAATTGAACATACCAGTAATGTAATGATGCAAGGAAGAGATTAAGATGATGAAATGAGTGCTAGAAGCTTGATTCAGATGAAAATATTGTGCTTGTCTTTGTGTGAAGTTTTCAGAGTGCATAAAGTTTTAATTGAATAAGGAAGAGCACTATTTATACTTATTTCCATGGCTTAAGTTTTAAGATGAGTGAGGCCGCACAATTTCATATGCAGTCCACATTCTAAACAGTTTCCTCTTAAAGATTTGCGGTCCGCGCAATAGTGAGTGTGATCGCAGATTGTGATGCGGATCGCACAATTATTGTGCGGCCACAGAATAACCTTTTTTCTGACAGACAAACTTCAGAGAGTGTACACTTTTGACTTTCCAGTTGTGCGATCCGCACAAGATTTGTGCAGCCGCAGAGTCCACTCTACTGTAGCACTCAAATTTGTGCAGTCCGCACATTTTCCATACTTAGCAAAAAATTTCTAGGAATAGCTCCTGCAAAGCACACTCATTCCTGCATACACTTCAAAACTAGTTAGTACAAAACAAGACCTATGTAAAGAAGAAGGAAAAGAAAAAAGAAAAAGACACATGGGTTGCCTCCCAGATTACCAATCACTTGAGATGAAGAACCGCCACGACGTGACCATCAACTTTTCCAAGATAGTGCTTCACCCGGTGCCTATTGACTCTAAATACCTCATCAGTCTTATTTTTCAAGTCCAAAGCACCAAAGGGTGTCACACCAACAACCTCAAATAGGCCACTCCATTTTGACTTCAACTTTCCCGAAAACATCTGTAACCGAGAATTGAACAATAACACGAGATCACCTTGTTTAAACTTATTGTTCCAAATGTACTTGTCATGGAGGTACTTCATCTTCTCCTTGTATAATGATGAACATGTATATGCATGGTACCGGAACTCATCTAGCTCATTCAATTGTGCCACCCTTAAGTTGGTGGTGACATCCCATTCAAGGTTCAGTTTCTTCAAAGCCTACATGGCCTTATGCTCAAGTTCCACCGAAAGATGACAAGCCTTCCCAAACACCAACCGGTATGGAGATATCCCAATCGGTGTTTTGTAAGTCGTCCTATAAGCCCATAAATCATCATCAAGTTTCCTTGACCAATCCGTCTGGTTTGCATTCACTATCTTTGACAAAATACTCTTTATCTCCCAGTTGGAGACCTCCACTTGACCACTTGCTTGAGGATGAGATGGGATTGTCACTTTATGAGTGACACCATACTTTGTGAGTAAGGTATCAAAGGCCTTGTTGAAAAAATGTGAACCCCCATCACATATGATATCCCTTGGAGTACCAAATCTTGTAAAGATATTCTTCTTCAAAAATGTCATCACACTCCTTGCTTCACTGTTGGGCAAAGCAATAGCCTCAACCCATTTAGACACATAATCAACTGCAATTAGAATGTAGGTGTTTCCACAAAAGCTCACAAATGGAACCATGAAATCAATACCCCACACATTGAAAATATCTATCTCCAAAATGTTGGTGAGAGGAATTTCATTTTTCTTCGAGATTCCACTGGCCCTTTGACATACATCACCACGCTTGACAAGCTCACTTACATCCTTGTAGAGAGTGGGTCAATAGAAACAACAGCTTAAGACTTTGGCCGTCGTTCTTGCTCCACCATGCTGACCATCATAAGGCGAAGAGTGACAAGCCCCAAGAATATCCACTTGTTCCTCCTCCGGTACACATCTCATAATTATGCCATCCGTGCAAATCCAGAAAAGGTATGGCTCATCCTAATAGTATTCTTGAAAATCCCGTTTTAGCTTCTTCCTTTGATTTGAAGAGAACTCAACCGGAAGGATACCACTCACAAGGTAATTTGCCAAATCCACACAGCAGGGCATCTCCTTCATAGAAATTGCCAAAAGTTACTCATCGGTGAAGGAATCATTGATTTCAAGGCCATCATGCAGACTCCCATCCTCCTCCAATACAAGTGGTCCGCCACTTGGTTTTCACTCCCTTTCCGATCTTGGATATAAATGTCAAACTCTTGCAACAAATTTATCCATTTCATTAAACGGGCATTATAATATTTCTTGCTCATGAGATAACAAAGTGTTGCATGATCCGTATGAAATAATCACCATTACACCCATCAAGTACGGGTGAAACTTTTCCGTAGTAAATACGATGGCAAGAAGCTCTTTCTCCGTAACAATATAGTTGACTTGGGCACCGTTCATGGTCTTGCTTGCATAATATATCGGATGAAAGATCTTGTTGATGTGTTGCCCCAAAATGGCCCCTACTGCTACATCACTAGCATCACACATAAGATCAAAAGGAACACTCCAATTCAGAGCGATAATGAAGGGAGTAGTGGTCAACTTGAGATTTAGCAACTCAAAGGCTCTCATGCAGTCATCATTGAAATGGAACTTCACATCTTTCTCCAAAATCTTACACAATGAGTTTACCACTTTAGAGAAGTCCTTGATGAACTGCCGGTAAAATCCAGCATGGCCTAAGAAACTCCTCATGCCTTTGACTGAAGTTAGAGGTGGAAGTTTTGAAATCACCTCAATCTTTTCCTTGTTGACTTCAATGCGATTCTTTGAGATCTTATGGCCAAGGACAATGCCTTCCTCAACCATGAAATGAAACTTCTCCCAATTGAGCACCAAGTTTGTTTCTTCACATTTTGCCAATACTTTGTCCAAATTTGCTAGACAATCATCAAAAGAATCCCCGACCACAGAAAAATCATCCATAAGGACTTCAAGAAAATCCTCCATGCTGTCCCTGAAGATATCTATCATAAACCATTGAAAATCTCCGGTGCATTGCACAACCCAAATAGCATCCGCGAGAATCTGAAAGTACCATAAGTACAAGTGAAAGTAGTCTTTTCTTGATCTTCTGGAGCAATACGAATTTGATTGTAGCCAGAATACCCATCAAGGAAACAATAGAAAGCTCGGCCGGCCAACCTATCAAGCATTTGATCAAGGAAGGGAAGTGGGAAATGATCCCTCCTTGTGACTTTGGTGAGCTTACGATAGTCCATACACACTCTCCACCTGGTCACCGTTCTTTTAGGAATCAACTCTTTCTTGTCATTGGTGACCAACATCATGCCCCCTTTCTTCGGGACACATTGCACTGAAGAAGTCCACGAACTATCGGAAATAGGGTACACAACCCCAGCATCCAAGCACTTGATAACCTCCTTCTTGACGACCTCTTGCATGGCTACATTAAGTCTCCTTTGATGTTCAATAAATGGTTTGACACCTTCTTCCAAATTAATCTTGTGCATGCAAAATGCGGGGCTTATCCCCCGAATATCCATCAAAGTCTATCTAATAGCCTTCTTTTTCTTCTTTTGTAGCACCACCAAAGTGGAATCCACCTGCACTTTAGTCAAATAAGAGGAAATAATAACCGATAAAGTAGAAAAAGGGCCATGAAATTCATACCAAAGATGTGGAGGCAATGGCTTCAACTCCAAAATGGGATGCTCCTCAATTGAAGGCTTTATTGGAGGAGTGGTTCTATTCTCAAGATCTAAGGATAATTTGCGGGGCTCATAAGTGTACGACCTCATTCCTTGCAAAGCATTCACACATTCCACATAACCCTCCATTTCTTGATTATAATTGAGCAATACGGCCTCCAAAGTATCATCAACATTCATCACGGCACTTGTTTCATCAATAATCACATCGGTCACAAAATCCACAACAAACAAACTTCATTGCTATTTAGTTGCTTCATAGATTTGCACATATGGAAAACCACCTTTTCATCACCCACCCAGAAAGTGAACTCACCAGCTTCCATATCAACAAGAGTCTTTCCCGTAACAAGGAAAGGCCGACCCAAAATAATCGGCACCTCATAGTCCACTTCACAATCAAGAATGACAAAGTCCACTAGGAGGATGAATTTGTCAACACGAACCAACACATCATCAATAATACCCAACAGTCTCTTCATGGTAAGATCCACCATTTGCAACCTCATAGATGTGGGTCTTAGTTGGCCAATCCCCAAAGTTTTGAAAACCGAGTAGGGAATCAAGTTGATACTTGCCCCAAGATCACATAAAGCTTTAGCAAGGTCAGCACTCCCAATGGTATAAGGGATTGTGAAAGCGTCGGGATCTTTCAATTTAGGAGCCATTGAGTTCACAATTGCACTCATTTGATGTGTCATCTTTTTAGTTTCACAATTCATCAACCTCTTATTTGTCACCAAGTCTTTCATGAACTTTGCATAACCTGGCATTAGTGAAAGACTTTCATGAACTCTACCAAGTTATGCAAAATGGAGAGAACCAATTCCAAAAGTTCATTTACATTGCATCATGAACTTTGCATAACCTGGATAGGATATGGAAGAGGAGGCCTTGGTATTGGTGCCTTAGCCTTTGGCACTACCAGTTCCGGTATGTCAATAATGTGTTCCCTAGACGGGTTCACTTCTTCATGAGTCTCCCTCACATTGTCATCAATATCAATTCTCACCTCATCACTAGCTTGCACTTTATTTTCTGGGATCTCATCTTGTTGTACCATTTGCTCATCATCCACAAGTTTCTTTTGACTTGAGGTTGTTGCATCCCCACCTTTTCACTCCTTGTAGTAATGGTCGTGGCATGTCTCGTGTTGTTCCCACCCTTTGGGTTCACCACCGTATCACTTGGTAGTGCCCCCTTAGAACAAGTGTTCAAAGCTTGCGAGATTTGAACCAATTGAACTTCCAAATTGCGAATTGAAGCGTTATGAGAGGCTAGTTAAGAATCGTAGTTGGCATTCTTCTCCATCATTTGTTTGACCATGTTCTCAATTCGGACCATCTCATTATTGGAAGAAATCGGACCTTGGGAAGGATAAAGAGGCGGGTTGCTCGGTTGTTGATACATCGGGGGCCTTTGAAAACCTGACCCCCGATTGTTGTTGTTGTTCCACCCTCCTTGGTTGTTGCCTTTCTAATACCCTTGATTATTGACAATCCAATTGCCTTGGTTATTTTGACCATTCCAATTTCCTTGACTGTTTTGATTGTTCCAATTCCCTTAGTTGTTACCACCATTCCAATTATTTTGGTTGTTTGAATTCCAATTCATTTGATTTTCTTGTGGTCATCATTGTTGTTGATTCGGGCCTTGATTGTTGTTTCTTTGCCCTTAGAAGTTGTTCACATATTTTACCCCCTCTTCTTGTTCATTATACAACTCATCTTAATCAAATCCACTATCATCTTGCACATAATTTTCGACATGGTTTGGCACTTGAGGACCTTTTTGCCTTCTCTTGTTTACCCTCATACTAACTCCCTCAATTGCATTGACTTGATTAGGACCTTGCACTTGTTAAAGTTGAGCTTTGTCTAGTTGATTTATTGTGGTGGTCAACTCGGCAATTTCTTTCCCACGATCATGTAATTCTTTATGCAAGTGAATCACATTTGGATCACCTTGAGGAACGTTTGCTCTACTTTGCCATGCCGCTGAATTATCCGCCATTTCATCAAGAATCTCACAAGCTTCTGCATACGGCATTGTCATGAAATTTCCACAGGCAGGTTGGTTGACCACGCATTGATTAGTAGTATTGATCCCCCTATAAAAAGTTTGTCAAATCATAGACTCTGTCATGTCATTGTTCGGTCACTCTTTCACCATAGTACGATACCTCTCCCATATCTCATGCAAAGGCTCATTGGGTTCTTGTTTGAAAGCTAGAATCTCATCCCTAAGAGTTGTCATATGCCCGGAAGAAAAGAACTTGAAAATGAATTTCTCGGCCAATCCATCCCATGTATGGATAGAATGATTTGGCAACCTCTCTAACCAATCCAAGGCCTTTCCCCATAAAGAGAAAAGAAATAGACTCAACCGTAAAGCACCCTCGGAGACGTTTGTTTGTTTATTCCCCTAGCAAGTGTATGAGACGTTTGCACATAGACTCATCTTAGAGAAAAGATACACGAGTGCTTGTATGCATTTTGGTTTGGAGCCCCGGTGAAGAATCTCCATTGTTCCGACAACGTAAGCATAACATTGTGATTTGAAAGTTGCCCGCCCTAATGTGGGGCGGGACTATGGCACTTGTGTATCCTTCATTCAGCAACACCCAGTGTGGAGCTGCTCTTTGCGGATGAGGGGTGGAACGGGAACATTGTCTTGAGGCGGTCGGCCTCATCTGTTTGCTTGAGGTTCAAGAGGAACCTATTTAACTTGATCATCTTCCACGTCCACATCTCCCATAGGCATGTTTCCAAGAGGATCATTATTGTTGAGAGCCATTGTTCAACTATAATTTTTTCACAAAAAGATTAGTGGCTCGGAAGGAAAAGAAAACAATTCACACACAAAACCAAATATATAGCTAAATCCAAAAATTGATCTCATCCAAGTCACACCCTCTATTTGAGGTAGTGAAACGGTTGATGCAATAGTAATACCTATCTTTGAGTCAGGGTAGCTAAATTTTAGCTCCCCGGCTACTGCGCTAAAAATTGATCTCGTCCAAGTCACACCCTCTATTTGAGGTAGTGAAACAGTCGATGCAATAGTAATACTCAACTTTGAGTCGGGGTCGAATTCCACAGGGAGCTATGAGACTGAGATTAGTGGTATATATTTGGACTAAGCACGTGAGGTATCTAAATTGCACTTCCACAAATATGGTTGAGTTTTACTTCTAAAATTGTGCTAAATATTGCAATTCTAAAAATATTAAACTAGGAAATATTGTTTTTAGTTGGTTTTCAAATAGTGTAAAAGACCTAGGACTATGACCTTCACCTAGGTGTTTGCCTAACGGGTTATGAACTTTAAGGCTTGTTTCGTTGGTCAGGGTGTATTATATCTATCAATTCTCAATTACCCACTCAATACCTCTTGGTAAGAGAGTGATTTTGCCCAATTTAGCTTTCTCAAGTCCAAATGGGTAATGAACAAATCCGTTGATAAATTACTCAAGTCGGGTTTTACTATCTCTAGGTTCAATCCTTTAATTGGGACTATCAATCTCTTGATTTTATCCCAAATTCTTATTAGCCAAGTTTTCCTAGACTAAGTCTCTCTTTCTCAGGTAAAGACCAAGTTAAATAGGCATGAACTAATGTTTTCAACCATTAATTCTACAATAAAAAGCAAGAACAAGGCTAAATAATCAACACCCAACCATAAACAAACAATAAATTAAACACCCATCCGGTTTACACATTAGGGTTGGGTCACAACCCTAGTTAGAAATTTATCTACTCATGCTTGGAATAGAAGAAATAGAAGAATTGATAATAAAACTCATATTCAAAAATTGGAAGACAAAAATCTAATGTTTAATCACTAAAGTAAGCTAAAGTTGGCTAAATCAGTAAAGAAAAACGGCTACAGATGTTCAGATATTCAAAACTTGACCTAATTTCGGGAAAGAAGTTTATTTATACACAACTAGAAATTTCGGATAAAATTGCCCTTTTGGAGATTCTGCGGCCGCACAATTCCATGTGCGATCCGCACTTCTTCGTTAGTCTTAACAGAAGCTTGGTCTGCAGCCGCCTAATTCTAGATTTTGTCTGCATGTCAGTTGTTCTACGGTCCGCACAAAACTCAATGCGGTCGCATAGGGTCCTTCTGCGGACCGCACAAATCTAAGTGTGACCGCATGGCTGACTTCTGTGGTCGCACAATAATTGTGCGGTCTGCATCTTGAGACGAAACTTCTCTGAACTTGAACTCTTTGGTGGCTTCTGTGGCAGTACAATAATTGTGCGGTCCGCACATTACATTAGGCCTCTGACAGGTTTCACTTTGCCTTCTGCGGCTGCAGAGAGAATTCTGCGGTCCGCATATTATGCTTTTTGCATGTTTTTTGTTCTTGAGTTCACTTTACTCCTTTTTGAGTTGGATTTCATATTTGTGGCTCATTTTCCAATACTCCTGCATTTAAGCACATTTCATCAGTTTTAAGGGAATACACTTAAGCACTTTTGGACTAAAACGAAAGTAAAAAGGCGCTAATAAGTAGTCAAAATCCCAACTTATCATTTATATTCCTATAGCCGGGGTAGCTATTAGCGCAGTCCTGGTTCGAGAAAACAAAGGTACGCAATCCCCCATCTATTATATTAGCAAAACATTAGTCGACGCCGAGACGAGGTATCCTTACCTCGAAAAACTAGCTCTGGCCTTAGTCGTAGCTTCGCGAAAGCTTTGACCATATTTCTAATTCCACCCCTTCTCGGACGTCATGAATTTCCCCCTGAGAAGCATTTTGCAGAAACCCCAAGCTATTGGGAAGGTTGGCCAAAAGGGCCATCGAGCTGAGTGAGCACGATATCACGTCCAGCCGCAAACAGCGATAAAGTCACAAGTGCTCGCTGACTTCGTCGCCGACTTCAACACAAAAGTGATGACCGAAGTCGAAAGGGAAGTCGCCTGAACTCCACCCCCCCCCAAACATAATACCTCTGGGTCCTATACACCGATGGCACATCTAACGCGTTAGGGTCTGGGTTGGGACTCTTACTCAAAGTCCCAACAGGCAAAGCAATTCGCCAGTCCATAAGGTCCTAGATATGACTAACAACGAGGCCGAGTATGAGGCCGTAATTGCAGGTTTGAGACTAGCACTCAAGTATGGGGCAAAAATCTTAAAACTACGTTGTGATTCCCAACTTGTGGTCAACCAACCCACAGGAACATACCAAATCAAAAAACAACGATTGCAAAAATATTAGACCAAAATCTGCAAGCTGCTACCCGAGTTCGACGAACGTCAGCTTGACCAAATTCCGCAAGCACAGAACCCTAAGGTGGATGGCTTTGCTAAACTAGTCGCAACCACCAAAAGCATCACAATTGGAGGCAAAAACATAGTCTACCTCCTCAATTAATCGCTCGATCAAGTTAAGGTAAGAACCGTAAGCTTAACTTGGGACTGGCGCAATCATATTATTACATATTTATAGGAGGCATGCTCCCACATGATAAAAAATAGTCCAAGAATCTGAGAATGCAAGCGGCCAAGTACAGTATCCTCCAAAATGACTTATGTAAGAGAACTTACGGCGGCCCTTTAGATAAATGCCTAGGCCCGAATCAAACTCAGTGTGTCCTTGAAGCAATCCATGAAGGTCACTATGGGGCACACTCTAGTAACCGGACACTGGTCAGGTGCCTCATATGGGCGGGGTATTATTGGCCCACCATGGAAAAAGAGGTCGCAAACTTCTTGAGAAATTGCAAGAAATGCCAAAAAATACGCTCCAATAATTCACCATTCACCAAGCAGGTGAACACCTTCACTCGGTTACCTCACCTTGGCTGTTCATAAAGTGGGGAATGGACATTGTGGGCCCCGTGACGTGCCCCATTTTTTCCTCGCGGAATCGAGTCATGACATTTTGGTATGGGACAACTCTTTCCTTTTGGGAAAGGGGTTCTTGCAATTTTGAAGAGTCGCCACCTAACAATTTTAAGGTATGTTAGGGCACCTATAGGGTTCATTTGTAGCTACGTTTGGTAACCAAAGATAGGGTAAGGGCTTGAAATTATTCTAAGGGGAAGGTGTTAGGCACCCCTCAGAATCCACTAGTGTGGTTCCTGGCCAAACAATTTTTGTGAATTTGTGCAATTAGCAAATAAACAAGTATGACTCAAATAGTAGGGGATTTGAGTATAAATACACAAGTGTTTGAAAACAATTAGTGAAAGGCAAAAATTTGAAAAGAGTTGCAATCTAAAACATGCCTATGAATGTAAAGGTGGTGTCCTAGGTTTGTTTGTAATATGGATCACATCAATGCAATATCCGGTATGACACTCCTCGAAGAGGGATACATGTGGTATTAACGCACCGGTCATCATATCCATATCTACCCTTTCCCATCCCGTGAAGGTAATTAAAGCGAAGGTTTGTCTCGAGCCCTATTGTATGTTGTTACCTGTCCCTTCCTATCAGTCCCGGAGGAATTTAGGACTCATATCCTAAAAGTGGGGGTTCTAGGCAGACCCTCAGGTTTAAAGACAAAATACTAAGCGACAAACAAGAACATATAGGACTGTATTTAGGGGGGAAAGACATAAGCAAGTAGAAAGCTCAGGTATACCTCCACAATAATGTACATAGACAACATGATTTATACACAATTAAGGTCTAAATTTAAATGCATGGTATCTAAGTGATAGCATCAGAACCAGATTTATTACATGACTCAGAAAAGAAGTCTGAATCAGGATTACTTACTAATTTTAACAGGTTGACAATTAAACAAAAGCAATTATGGTTTTATTTAAAGTTGATTACCTAAGGCTTGCCTAGGCATAAAATAGTGACAGCAGCTATTCAGGATTATTAAAATACAGTTTGGAAATTATTTTACCCTAGGAGCATGTTGTTTGAGTTGATACGAATGCAGAGATTATTACCAGTTATTCAGAAAATATCACAATGTGAAAATTATTACCTTACTACCCTTTCATGAATTGCTAGTTAACTAGGTATTTTAAACAAAATGCAGACAGGATCCTAGAACATGATATTTATATGCACATGCAAATGGAAGGGTTGTTGAAAATAGAGTCCCTAAGACACGATTTCTAAATGTACACAAGAGTTGCAGAATTATTAAAATGAGTAACATCTTTTATGCCAATATTGTTATTGTCCTAAGAGTAGGATTTCTAAGTGATAGACATAAAATATGGATTAATGAATGAGATGCTGAAGCAAGAAACATGGATCCTAAGAGCATGATTTCTAATGCATGTATGAATCCTAAGCATGATTTCTATTGCACAATTAGGAATATAACCCTAATAACATGTTTTCTACCCCTTAACAATTATAGCATGCATATTTACCCCATCTCTTTTCACTAGCCAACCCCAATACTTGTTTACAAATTATTACATACCAACATGAAATGAATTACATAAGTAGAAATGAAAAATAAGAAGTTATACTATAGGAATCCTTATTAGGACTTCCTCTCTAAGTTATGTAATAAACCACATCAAGTGCCAATATTGTTCCATAGCCTTTCTCATATCTGGGTGTGTCAGAGTTCCCTAAGGATCTCAAGGGATCCCAGGCAGTGCTCACACCCAGATTCCATAACCAAGATAGAGTAAGTGAAGTGTGGAAGAGCTAGCTTTTATGTGTCCAAGTTCAGAGGGAGCTCAATGGTCCCAAAGCAAGGCTCACACAAAAAAGGGCAGAACCTAGTAGTCTAGGAGTAGAGTGGGAGTGCTTGACATAGATTTAAAGGAGTTGAGTTGGAAAACGGTTTTGAAACAACATGTTTGAAATAAGTTTTCAAAACAATAGGATAGTTTCTTAGGGAAAACAATTTTGAAAGGAGAAAGGGACAGGAGCAGCAACAACTTGAAACAAAAACACACACAGAACAAATCCAAAGAACAGTATCATTCGGGCATTCACAGGTAGCGAAGTAAGGGGCCGGAGACATAGAGAACCCTAATAAAAAAACACATAAACATGACTGATAAGAGGTGCATATAGACCATCAAGTGCAAAGAACAAGTATGGACTGATTGGCCTTTAGAACACAAGCAATTACTTCAAAGAGTTAACAAGGGAATCATGTTTGAAATTAGAATTGTAATAAGACATGGGGACAGGTATGGGAGTAATCATGCGAAGGTCTATTACATATAATTAGTCATGACTTAGTGTTAGTCAAGTACATTAGGAGACATACTATTTAAGGGACATAACCAAAAACTCAAGTAGACATGTTGGTTACATTCGAACAAGAGAGGGCAAAACTAAACATACTGAGTAAAGCAGTGAACAAGAAGTGCAATTAAACAATATGAGCCACTAAGTTAATACAAAAAGAGATAGGGTTTGATAAACAATAGGGGGCACATAGAGTTTGAGTTTCAAAATTAAACTAGGAACATACCAGTTAAGGAAGCAAAGTGCACAAAAAACATAGCAATTAGAGTCCCAAAGTCTAGCCTTGGCTTTCAGCCATCTAGTCAAAGCAGTAGCACAAGTAGTAGAGAAAGAAGAGAGAGTTTGAGTATGTATGTGTGTGTTCTGAACTATTGTTCGTGTCCTGGATTGAGTGTAGATGAGAGTATATATAGTAGTTTAGGAGTGGAGCAGAATAAGGTAAAGAAATCATAATTCAGCAATCAAGGAAATGACATATGAAATTAGCATAGTCTTACTTCAATTAAGGACAAATACCCAACGGTTAGAGGGCATGAGTCACTTAAGGAAAGAAAATCAAATCAGACCCAAGTAAAGAGGTAAGCAAACAGAAGTTTAATTAAGGAAGTAATCGTGAAGAATCGGTGACATTACGAACAATAAGGTAATAAGAATAATTAGAGTTATAAACAATGGAATGAATCAATAATTAACACATAATTTTAAACAAGAAAATCAGTCAACCGAGATTCAAAATAATACTGATTTGAAGGGAGGGAAAATATCAGTTTTCCATAGATAGACAAATAGGCAAAAAATAGAATTTCATAAACATGCATAAACTTGCCAAGGGATCGACTCAGAAACCCTAGTTGAGATGAACTAGGGTAAAAGTCACAAGATACTGAATTAGGTTAAAGGGTAAAATCATGAAAGTCAAAGCACAAACCAACAATGTAACAAGTAGCTCGGAAAGACTCAGAATCGGAACAAAAACATAAGAAAATTAGAGCTTTAACACAAACTAGTTAGGGTCTAGACATTTTTAGCAGAAATCAGTCAATAATACCTAAGAACATATGATTAACACTCGAGAATCATGAAAACTTTGAGAAGACGAGTTTCAGTAAACCCTAGTTTAGAAAAGAGCAACTAAAATCTAAATACTTACTCAAAACATGAGATTTTTTTAAAAGAAAACGTTTAATAACACTAGAATCATCTCAGATCTATAAAGATCTGAGAAGAATCGAACAGTAGTGAGTCTAGGGTCTCGAAAAATAGTAAAGATGAAGACAAATCGGTTAAAAACTCATGGATACACCTAGATCTAAGACAGATCTAAAGAAAAGTGGAAAATCTCAAGAGCTAGGGTTTTAGAGAATCCAAAGAAGGTGAGAAAACATTAGATCGTTACCGGTCATAGCCGGAAAGGCCATGGATCTTACTTGAACAGCCATGGATGGCCAGAAAGTAGCATAAAAGACCATTGATAGAAGTTGAACAAGATCTGGACTAGATCTCTTCGAGATCTTTCCACGAAATCACAAAAACGGTCAACCAGAAGACGTAGGAGACAAGTATACGCCTCAAACAGCAATGTGAATCCATGGATTGAGTTAGTATCAAAGGGGATTGGGCTGGTTTTAGGTGGCGGAGGCTAGGGTTTGAGTTAGGTTTCCGAGAGAATTGGAGAGGAAAGGGGGTCGTTTGGGTTAAAAAAGGTAAGGGGAAATAGGGGGCGTTGATCTTAGAGATCAACGGCTAGGATGAGATGGGTAGGTGGTGTTCCGAGTTTGGGCATGGGTATAGAGGGTGTGGGTCGGGTTTTAATTAGAATCGGGTTGGGAAATTGGGGTCCAATTTTGGGCTACAATTGAAAGCCAATTTGGCTATATTTTAAATAGCCATTTTTCCCTATTTAATTTATAAACAATAGTAAATAGTTTCTGAAAACTAGTTTAAAGGGCTAAAATGATTTATAATACATAATTAATAATTTTAAAAATACAGGATCCAATTTTATGCGTATAAAACATAATTAAATCTAAAAAAGACTAGTATTGCAATTATGTGCAATTTAGCTTTAAAAATACTAAATTAAATTATAAAAATTACTTTAGCCATATTTTGGCATAAGTATAGAAATACAATAGATGAATTATCAAAACAATAATTTTGGAAATAATTATTGGGGATTTTATGGATAAAAAGGGAGACAATAAATCAATTTAAACCTTTAAAATTATGGAAAAATAATAAAACCTTTGGACATGCTTATATATGCATTTATATGCTATTTTAAAGGTATTTTGCATATTGAAATATATATAAAAAAATTGGGTATCAACAACTGCCCCTCTTTACCCGGGAAGAATGAAAGAGTTTCCGGGTAAAGAAATGATGGCCAATTTTAACCAAACGAAATGGTTTGAAGAGGTTTAGGCCACACCATGGCTTCTGAGTTGCCTACATATCCCTGGTTTCACAGGAATCAAGCCTTATGTAGTTCAGGATTCACCGGCGGAGTATACCGATGAAGACCTTTCAAGAACGGACGTAATACCTAGGGTCGGGTGAGTGGACGATTTACGGGAATGGTTAGGTTTGATATGGTTGCGGGCACCAGAGCGGGATCGCTCCTGCCGGGATGGCTGTTGCTCGCCGCCTTACCTGCAAATAAGCAATACAAGCATATATTGTGCATAAATTTAAACGTGATGCAAATTCTCATTGGACCATGAATGTTGTCTTTGGATGGTTTGGAATGGCGTCGTCAGACCATGATGTCCTGGTCCATGAAGCGTATGATATAGGATTCGCAGGCCATGAAATAATGTTCTCGGGCTATGAGGATGGTGCCTCCAAACCATGACGCCTTTGAATAATGATATGCAAAAGATTGAAAGAGATCCTCAGGCCATGACATGGTGTTCTCAGGCTATGAAGATGGTGCCTCCGAACGATGACGCCTTTGGATGAGTTGGAGATACTTTAGCCCATGAAGGATGCAGTAATATGATGCGGACAAGACAGAGCTTAGTTTTGCGATTTGAAGGGCAGAGCTTAGCCCGTAAGAGAAGCGAGATAAATAGTGCTTGGGATAGCCCTTAGTTTCGAAGAAAATTGGAGGTAGAGCTTAGACTCGAAAGGCAGAATGATAACCTTACGCAAAGATGCGAATGCAGATGGAGGTAGATCTTAACCTCAGAAGGCATAATGGTAGCCTTATACAAGTAGGAAGGAAGAATGGTAGCCTTATGCAAAGATCCGAATGCAGATGGAGGTAGAGCTTAACCTCGGAAGGCAGAATGGTAGCCTTATGCAATGCAAATGCAGATGGAGACAACGTTTAGTCTCGGAAAGCAGAATGGTAGCCTTATGCAAATTGGAAGGCAGAATAGTAGCCTTATGTAATGCAAATTCAGATGGAGGTAGAGCCTAACCTCGAAAGGCAGAATGGTAGCCTTATACAGATTGAAAGGCAGAATAGTAGCCATATGCAATGTGAATGCAGATGGAAATAACGTTTAGTCTCAGAAGGCAGAATGGTAGCCTTATGCAAGAAATAAGATAACAACTAACAACAGAGTTTTCTTAGCCAGGAGCATTGTGGCATACGGAACATCATTGGTGTGTACTGATAGAAAATGTTGGTAAGTGCAGCGGTTCAGAGAGTCGTATTCTTGAACAATGTTTATTCCATGGGCGTACAGTATGTTTGATGATTTCGCAATCCTAGTTCCTACATCCAAAGAAATATCGTGAGTTTTGTAAGGGGGAAGGTTAGTTCATGTCCCCCATGGCCTTGCTTGACTCATTGGCTTTGATCTGGTGATATTGTCTGTATTATTAGGGTAGCATTGCTAAAAAAAGCAATTTCAATAATAAGTGTGCATGATTTTGTAAAAGTATGACATAAATGTATAGTTAAAAATAGCTTTTAGATGAACCGACGACTGTGACGTGGTTCAGGACGTTGCAACCTCTCTTTCTACGGAATTTTGAGGGTCCTCCTCAAAATTCTACCCCAATTTGATGAGTTGATGCTTCTGACTACTGCTCATGCGGTGATCGGCTGAAATTTCTTCTGAATTTTTAGGGTCCTCCTCAAAATTCTGCCCCAGTTTCCAATTACGGGGAAAATGGAATTTTTATTGAATTGTGACCGAACCCATAGGGCTTCCTACGTATCCCCTCTTAAATGGGAATCAGGTCAGGAGTAGCTTAATTTACATCATATAAAGAAAGCATAAATATTACATATAGTAACGTTTGACTGCATCTAAATTGATCAGCTTTTGCCAGACTTCTCCGTCCATTTCTGCAAGTATGAGGGCTCCTCCTGTCAAAAATCGGTGAACCATGTATGGACCCTGCCAGTTGGGAGAGAACTTCCCTTTGGCTTTATCTTAATGCAAAAAATATTTCTTTAACACCAGCTACCTCGGTGGGAACTGTCTTGGCTTGACTCTTTTATTGAAGGCTCTGGACATTCTGTTCTGGTAGAGTTTACCATTGCAGGTTGCATTCATTCTCTTTCTGTCTATAAGGGCTAGTTTCTCATAACGACATTTTACTCACTATGCGTCGTCGAGCTCAGATTCTTGTATGATCCCTAGGGAAGAAATTTCTACATCAGCGAGAATGACAGCCTCTGTACCGTAAACCAACATATAGGGGTTACCCTGGTTGATGTGCGGATTGTGGTGAGATACCCCAGTAGAGCAAATGATAACTTCTCATGACACTATTTATGCTTCTCTATTATTTTCCTCAATATCTTCTTCATATTCTTGTTGGCGGCTTCTATAGCTCTATTCATCTGAGGCTTGTAGGTTGTGGAATTCTTGTGTTTGATTTTGAAAGTTTCGCACATAGCTTTCATCAAATCGTTGTTGAGGTTGGAGCCATTATCAGTAATGATTGACTCTGGAATCCTGAATCGACAAACAATGCGCTCGCGAACAAAGTCTTCCACGACTTTCTTATTCACTGCTCTGTAAGATGCTGCTTCGACCCATTTGGTGAAATAGTCTATGGCTACCAGGATAAACCTGTGTCCGTTGGAAGTGGTAGGCTCGATTGGTCCAATAACATCCATCCCCAAACGGCGAACGACCACGGTGAGCTTGTTGTGTTGAGCTCGCTCGGAGGTACCTTTATCATGTCTGCATGTATCTGACAGCGGTGGCATTTCCGAACATACTGGATGCAGTTTGTTTCCATGGTTATCCAAAAGTAACCAGCCCGAAGTATATTATTTGCTAAGACAAAACCGTTCATATATGGACCGCAGGTCCCAGCATGAATTTCCTCTAGCAGCTTGGATGCTTCCTTTGCATCGACACATCTTAATAATCCCAAATCAGGAGTCCTCTTATACATGATTCTTCTATTGTGAAAGAAGTTGTTGGACAATCTCCAAAGTGTGCACTTCTGAGTAGGATTTGCAAGCTCCGGGTACTCTCTTTTTGCCAAATATTCCTTGATATCATGAAACCAAGGCTTTCCGTCTGCTTCCTCTTCAACATGGGTACAATAAGCTGGCTGATCTTGGATTTTCACCGGAATTGGATCAATGAAATTCTTGTCTGGATGTTATATCATAGATGATAGGGTAGCCAATGCATCGGCGAACTCATTCTGGATTTTAGGAACATGCTGGAATTCCGTCTTCTTGAACCTCTTTCTCAATTCCTGTACGTGATGCAGATACGGGAGTATCTTTGAGTTCTTGGTTGTCCGTTCTACCCGTACCTGATGTACAAGTAAGTCTGAATATCCAATCACTAGCAGCTCTTGAACGTTCATGTCAATGGCCATTTTGAGCCCTAAGATGCAGGCTTCATACTCGGCCATATTGTTGGTGCATGGGAACCTGAGTTTGGCAGACACCGGATAATGTTGACCGGTTTCTAATATTAGGACTGCTCCTATGCCAACTCCTTTGTAGTTTGCCTCTCCATCGAAGAACATTCTCCAACCATCGTAGGATTCCGTAATATCTTCTCCTATGAATGACACCTCTTTATTAGGAAAATATTTTTCAGAGGTTCATATCCTTCATCCACGGGGTTTTCAGCAAGGTGGTCTGCCAGTGCTTGTCCCTTGACCGCTTCTGAGTTACGTAAACAATGTCGAACACACTCAACAGGATTTGCCACTTGGCTAACTTGCCGGTGGGCATGGGATTCTGAAAGATGTACTTCAAAGGATCCATCCTCGATATGAGATATATGGTATGGGCACAGAAGTAATCTTTCAGCTTCTGAGCTACCCAAGTCAAAGCACAACATGTGCATTCCAATAGAGAATATCGGGCCTCGTACGGGGTGAACTTCTTACTGAGATAATAAATGGCTTGTTCCTTCCTTACCGTTTCATCATGCTACCCTAGAACGCAGCCGAAAGCTCCATCTATCACTGCAAGGTAGAGTAGTAAGGGTTTACCTGGCTCGGGAAGGACTAAGACTGGTGGTGTTGACAGGTACTCCTTGATTTTGTCGAAGGCCTTTTGGCAGTCATCGGTCCATTTGGTAGCGGCTTCCTTCTTCAACATCTTAAAGATTGGCTCACAGATAACTGTAGACTGTGCTATAAATCGGTTGATGTAGTTAAGCCTTCCCAAGAAACTCATCACATCCTTCTTGTTCTTTGGCGGTGGTAGTTCCTAAATGGTTTTGACTTTCAATGGATCCAGTTCTATTCCTCGGTGACTCACAATAAACCCAAGCAATTTCCCAGCAGGAACCCTAAATGTGCATTTTGCGGGGTTTAGTTTTAGGTTGTATGTCCGCAGTCTATTGAAGAACTTCCTCAGATCTTCCATGGGGTCGGTGGCCTTCTTGGACTTAATGATAACATCATCCACATATACCTCTATCTTCTTGTGTATCATATCATGGAAGATGGTAGTCATGGCCCTCATGTAGGTGGCCCCTGCATTCTTCAGGCCAAATGGCATCATCTTATAACAGTACACTCCCTACAGCGTAATGAAAGCCATTTTCTTAGCATCTTCCTCATCCATCCAGATCTGATGATAACAAGCGAAGCAATCTATGAATGATTGTAGCTCATGTTTAGCATAATTGTCAATCAGGATATGTATATTTGGCAAAGGGAAGTCGTCTTTTGGACTGGCCCGATTGAGATCCTGGTAGTTGACACAGACTCTGACCTTCCCATCCTTCTTTGGCACTGGCACAATATTGGCTAACCATGTCGGGTATTCTACTAACCTGAGAACCTTAGCTTTGATCTGCTTGTTGACTTCTTCCTTGATTTTCAAACTAATATCAGGCTTGAACTTTCTGAGCTTTTGCTTTACCGGTGGACACATTGGATCGGTTGGCAGTTTATGAGCCAAAATGGACGTACTTAGATCAGTCATGTCATCGTATGACCAGGCGAATATGTCCTTATACTCCTTTAGAAATTCTGTGTATTCTTTCTCCTTTGATGGCAATAGGTGAATGCTGATCCGTGTTTCCTTGACATTTTCTGCATCTCCTAGGTTGACAATTTCGGTCTCGTCCAGGTTGGACTTAGGTTTGTTCTCAAAGTTTGTTAGGTATGTCATCTTCCTTTGAGTCAATGTACGTTTGCTGCGTTGTCTCATTGCATATCACAGTCATTGGTTCATCAAGATAAGTAATAGTAATGATGTATGGGTAAAGTAAGGAGAGATAGCAATAAATATTAATTTATAAGAAAAATTAAACATTCTTTTGATAAATTGAATAACTATTTTGAACATCGAAGATCTTATTGCGGAAATTGAAAAATGCGAAAAGAAAATCATTTAGTAAATAAAATAGTGAATAATGCTTGTTTTAGCCTTGCTACCCCGAGGCTCGTTGGGCTTTGGTTGTCCTGATGGTCCAATTCTTGAGATGTGCCCCTCTGCTCACAGCCTGTATGGAAGGGCCTTCCTTCCCCTCCTCCTCGAGAATGACGCAATAGTCCATATCACTGTCCTATAGAAACAAGTTCTTCATTGCTGCAAGTGCTTCTTCTTCATCTGACCCATAAATAATATTGGCCTGTTGGAAGGTCTGCTCTAGTATTGGCTACTCTAGTGGGTAGTAAAGACCATGCCATAGTGGTGACCAGTTATTGAACTCTTCCCAGGTGTATTCATATCCCAAGCCGAAGGTAGTGCCATATTTCTTGAGTTTTATGGGTTTAGAGATTCCTTGGAGGTTCTTGCCGAGCCCTTTGCCAGGTTCGTACCCACTCCAACTTAGTATACTTTCGATTTTACTATCCCACCATTTTTCTTTGTCGATAGCATTGACCCGCTCAATATGGCGGTAGGTTTCTCCACCCAGCTTCCTTCTTCTCTCGATCACTGGAATGGTCTGGCGACTGTATATTGGGTTGCTACTGTCGTCATGAATGATCTCTTCCTGGTGATACCATCCGAACTTTACTGCCTAATGTAACATTGATGCTACGACCCCAGTAGCATGAATCCATAGTCGTCCCAGCAGCAAGTTGTAAGATGCTGGTATATCTATCACCTGGAAATCAACCTCGAACCAGGTTGGTCCCATCTGCAAGCATAGAATAATCTCACCAATGGTGGATCTCTGAGAACCATCGAAGGCTTTTACATTGATTGCTCCATCTTTTATCTCATGCAGCCCTTTACCAAACTTCTTGAGTGTTACCAGCAGACAAATATTAAGACTGGAACCTCCATCGATCAGGATTCTGGTGATGAAATAATCTTTGCATTGCACGGTGATGTGTAGTGCTTTGTTGTGCCCCAGCCCTTCAGGTGGCAGCTCGTCCTCATGAAAGGTAATCTTATGGCTTTCCAGAACTTGTCCTACCATATTAGCCATTTCCCTGCTAGTGAGGTTGTTTGGTACATATGCTTCATTTAGTACCTTCAATAGAGCATTCTTGTGCACCTCAGAACTTTGCAGCAATGAGAGAATGGATATTTGTGTTGTCGTCTTGTTTAACTAGTCGATGACCGAATATTCCTTGGCCTGTATTTTCCTCCAAAGTTCGTCCGGACCTGTCTCAATGAGGGGTGGCCGATTGGAGGCCTACTTGCTCAATTAAGCTAGATGTTTAGGGGTATAGATCTACCAGTTCTTGTCATACCCTGTGCTGCAACAGTTTCTTCAATCTTGACCTTGCCTTTCCTTCTTGCCTCGGCTGTATAGTCCCATGGTACAGAATTTTTATAGAATGATGGCATGGTTGACATCGCCACTGGTATCGGCGCGGCTATCCTCACTTCGAGTGGACCATGTGCCTTGGGTGGAAAGACTGCAACCTCAAATGGTGCGGGTGCATTTGTCGAAGACACGAATTCAACCTTAATTGGTGCTGGTGTCTTCTCGGGTGGCGTTTCTTCAAACTCAAAAGGTACATACGTATTCACCTCAGCGTCCTCAGACGGTTAGATCTGGACTATGAATGGATTGAGAGTAATTGTCAGTTTCTTCGGGTCATCACCTTCTGCGATCAACCTGATTGATCCCTCGGGATCCTAGTCATCTTTTATTTCAATCATGTGGATACCTCCACCCTTATGGTCTGGTAGAGGGTTGTTGCGGACGTTTGGAGTGGGTTCTGTTGCCACAATGATCTTGTTATCAATCAAGGACTGTATCTTGTCTTTCAAGGAGCGACATTCATTGATGATGTTCCCCTTCATGCCGGAGTGGTATGCACAGGACTTGTTTGGGTTAACCCACTGAGAAGGATTCTCAGGGGTTGTAGTAGGGATGGGGGTGACATAACCAGCAGCTTTGAGTCTCTCATACAGCTGGTCGATGGGTTTGGTAATGGCTGTATATTGTTTTGGAAGTCTGCGATCAAAATTAGGTCGAGGTCTAGGGAAGTTTTGGTGTGCAGGGGGTGATTGATAATGGGACGGTTGAGCATTATAAGTTTGGTAGACATGAGCGAGTTTGGAGTATCTGGGTAAAGTAGGTTGATATGTAGGAGGTGGAGATGACTGATAAATGGGTGGCGGAGCTTGGTATGAAGGTGAGGGTGCTTGGTAATTTGGGGTTGGCTGGTATGTAAGTGGAGGTGTTGGGTAATTTTGGTATTTAAGGGGAGACTTGGTCCTATGTGCAACCATCACGGCCCCTACGTCCCTTTTCTTAGACACACCACCGGACTGTAAAGCCGTATTTGTAGCTTGCAAGGCCTCAAAGTTTGTAACCATACCGATTTTAATACCTTTTTTAATTCTTTCACCTAATTTGATAATGTCAGAGAACTTGTAGTTCTCAATCATCATCAGCCACTCATAGTACTGTGGGTCCTGAGCCCGGACAAAGAACTTGTTCATGTGCTCCTCTTCTAAGGCAGGTCTGACCTTAGCAACTTCGGACCTCCAGCGAATAGCATACTCGTGAAATGTCTTTGTGGGATTCTTCTTTAAATTTTGGATATAGAACACGTCTGGTGCATTCTCTGTATTAAACCTGAATCTATCCATAAAGTCAGATGTCATACCTACCCAGCTTGACCATTTCTTGGGATCTTGGCTGATGTACCAAGATAATGCATCTCCTTTCAAACTCCTCATGAACAACTTCATGCGGATTCTTTCATCCTTCCCTACTCCAACCAGCTTGTCACAATATGTCCTCAGATGGACCCTTGGATCACCCGTACCATCAAACATTTCGAACTTAGGAGGTTTGTACCCCTTGGGCAGTTCGACATCAGGATGTATGCAAAGATCCTCATAGTTCAGCCCCTCGATTCTTTTGCTTCCCTCAATGCCCTAAATTCGGCTGGTCAATTTCTTAAGTTTCTCGGCCAAGTTCCTGATAAGCAAATCCTTTTCATCAGACTCAGGTGTGTATGAGATAGGTTGGGTAGAGTGTGTCATGGTCTCCACGTAAATAAGAGTGTTATGGTGGCCTGCTGTATGGGTGTGGAAATGGTCATTTGTATAGTTCTGAGGTTCTAGGATGAGTAGTGGAGTGTTGTTTGGGGTATGGCAGGTGTTACATTGGTTCTTTGGTGGAGAAGCATGATGATAATTCTACTGTTTTGGGATATTTTGAGGAGGTGTAGGGTTTTGAGTGTTGGGGAAGTTGATATCTGTGGTGCTGAGGGAAAATGATAGGCTTGCCAGATTCCAAACCTGATCGAGCTCTTCCTGAAATTTCAATAGCTTCTGTTCAAGTTGTGACACATTCTTGTTAGGAATGAATACCCTGGCCATCAGTGGCCTCTACCCGTTCAGATGTGTTCTCCTTCCTGATGTTGTTTAAATCTTCCATTTTGTCTTTGTTCTTGCTTTTAACAGGACTAAGAGGAGGAGTGGGTGGAGGGCCCCTGGATCTTGTGAAATAAGATGATGATGATGCCAGAGTGCACGAACTAACCTTTGGGGAGGGGAATGATAAAAACAAAATAAAAACAAAAGGTAATCAAGTCAGTGAGGATTATAAAAAGCATTGCAATATTTAAACACATAGTGCGGGTATGTAAAGCGTGTCCTAATTTGGGAACCTCTTTTGTGCCTGAGGTAGGCCTAGCGACAAATTGATTTGGAGAACTTAGGATTCTAAATGCCTCATTTTATTGATAAAAATAGACGAATCCCAAAACGACACTAAATAAGTAAGGAATAAAAGTCACTAATGGTCATTGGCCTTATTACATTCATAAAGCGAAAAAGGTAAACTCCTATCTACTTGGTCCTAGAAGGACCTTCTTCAGGTTGAGTGCTCTCGTTGATCAAATCCTCTAGTTCGCGTAGGTTCACCAGTAAAAATGCCTTTACCAGGTATTCCCCTTCGTTTCCCTCAGTGTTCTGGTAGTCGGTGACTCTCTTCCTCACTTTTCCTTCCAATTCCAGCAGACTGTATTCTAGATATTCCAACTTTTCGCTAGTTTTGGCGGCCCTCTCTTTCCACTCATTGATTTGGTCATTTGATAGAAGACTCCTGCACCAATCTAGCAAGAGTGGGGGCGTGCTAGTCATACCGAAACTGGGGACCTCGTGCCTCATTTTTCTGCAATGTAAACAAGGTTAGGTTGTTATCCCTACCAGACTCGACTATTAATATCAACAATTAGCAGGGGTGTTCATAAAAATCCGAAAAATCAAACCAAACCGAAAACCAAACCAAACCGACCAAACAAACCGATACTTTTTTGGTTTGGTTTGGTTTTGGTTTTGAATTATAAAAACCGATCAAATTTGGTTTAGTTTTGGTTTTAATAAAACAATAACCGAAAAAAATCGAACCAAACCGACTATAGGAGTAGCTATTTTAAATTTATTATTACACCTATATATATGTATATGTTTATACAAAGTTTCAAAAAAATTTATGGTGAATGTTAATCGTTTGCACTTTTAGTACAGTTCTTTACTTTTATATTCTAGTTTGATTGGTAGTTTTCTTTTGTTAAGTGTAAGAATCCATTTCATGTTAAAAAATATATATTTTTAATTGAGTCCTTAAATTATTCATCACTATTTGATTCAATTATCATCAATATATTTTACTAAATAATAGATTTCTCAAAGGGCAATTGATTTGATAGTGTTACGTTGAAAATGTGGCCACCGGAATATGTGTTTGGTAGTGTATGTCTTATATTTAAGAAAAATACAATAAATAACCGAAAAACCGAAAAATCGAGAAAACCCGACATAAACCGAATCAAGAAAAAATCGACTTAATTTGTTTGGTTTGGTTCTAATATTTGAAAAATCGACTTACTTGGTTTGGTTTCTTTTTAGGGAAAAATTGATCCAAACCGAACCATGAACACCCCTAACAAATAGCATGAAGCATTTAGTTCTCCAAATAAATGCACAGAACGTGATGACGTCCGTTTGGGTTTATGGAAACCCAGTGGACTTTTGGACAAGGCTATCTTAAAGGATCATTATATGGACAACATAACTGACCCGGCTAGGTTTGACCATGATGCATGTACAATTTAGACAGAGTAAGGTTTTTATGGGATTTTAGACTGGTACCCTTGAGCGGACAACTCAAGGGAGAAGGCACGGAACTGTCAACTGCATCACTGATCGACTAGTTTTACCGCAAATAAGTCTTTCCGAATTTAGGGGGTAATGATATAGGAAGGCGCAACCACTCATCAAGCGTTGCTATAGTATTTGTTTGGCACGAGTGGAGTATAATATTGAGCATGATTATGTAATAATTAAAAGCATGTTGACATGTATTTTCACGTTAAGAAAGCAATAAGTACAGCAGTTTCATAATTTAAAGCAGTTATAAAGGAAAGGAACAAGAAAGATATGTCAGTTTTGCTTTTGAAGAAGAAATTAAACACTTAAAGAAATTAAACAAATAATTGCACATAGGGAGGTACAAATTCACAAGAACAATCTGAAATGGTAAAAGCCTAAAAATCCCCAGCAGAGACGTCATGTTGTCGCGCCCCCTTTTTCCGTTGCGGAATCGGATTCATGACATTTTGGTATGGGACAACTCTTTCCTTTTGGGAAAGGGGTTCTTGCAATTTTGAAGAGTCACCACCGAACGATTTTAAGGTACGTTAGGGCACCTATAGGGTTCATTTGTAGCTACATTTGGTAACCGGAGATAGGGTAAGGGCTTGAAATTATCGTAATGGGAAGGTGTTAGGCACCCCTCAGGATCCACTAGCGTGGTTCCCGGCCAAACAATTTTTGTGAATTTATGCAATTAGCAAATAAACAAGTATGGCTCAAATAGTAGGGGAATTGAGTTTAAATACACAAGTATTTGAAAACAATTAGTGAAAGACGAAATTTTAAAAAGAGTTACAATCTAAAGCATGCTTATGAATGTAAAGGGGGTGTCCTAGGTTTGTTTGTAATATGGATAACATCAATGCAATACCCGGTATGACACTTCTCGAAGATGGGTTACACGTGGTATTAACGCACCGGTCATCATATCCATATCTACCCTTTCCCGCCCCGTGAAGGTAATTAAAGCGAAGGTTTGTCTCGACCCCTATTGCATGCTATTACCCGTCCCTTCCTATCAGTCCCGGAGGAATTTAGGACTCTTATCCTATAAGAAAGGGGTTCTAGACAGACCCTCAAGTTTAAAGGCAAAATACTAAGCGACAAACAAGAACATATAGGACTGTATTTAGGGGAAAAGACAGAAGAAGTAGAAGGCCCGGGTATACCTCCACAATAATGCACATAGACAGCATGACTTATACATAATTAAGCTCTGAATTTAAATGCATGGTATCTAAGTTATAGCATCAGAACCAGATTTATTATATGACTCAAAAAAGAAGTCTGAATCAGGCTTACCTACTGATTTTAACAGGTTGACAGTTAAACAAAAGCAATTCTGATTTTATTTAAACTTGATTACCTAAGGCTTTCCTAGGCGTAAAATAGTATATAGCAATTATTCAGGATTATTAAAAGACAGATTGGAATTATTTTACCCTAGGAGCATTATGTTTGAGTTGATACGAATGCAGAGATTATTACCAGTTATTCAGAAAATATCACAATGTGAAAATTATTACCTTACTACACTTTCATGAATCGCTAGTTAACTAGGTATTTTAAACAAAATGCAGACAGGATCCTAGAACATGATATTTATATGTACATGCAAATGGAAGGGTTGTTGAAAACAGAGTCCCTAAGGCACGATTTCTTAATGTACACAAGAGTTGCAGAATTATTAAAATGAGTAACAGCTGTTATGCCAATATTGTTATTGTCCTAAGAGTAGGATTTCTAAGTGATAGACATAAAATATGGATTAATGAATGAGATGTTGAAGCAAGAAACATAGGTCCTAAGAGCATGATTTCTAATGCATGTATGAATCCTAAGCATGGTTTCTATTGCACAATTAAGAATATAACCCTAATAACATGTTTTATACCCCTTAACAACTATAGCATGCATATTTACCCATCTCTTTTCACTAGCCAACCCCAATACTTGTTTACAAATTATTACATACCAACATGAAATGAATTACATAAGTAGAAATGAAAAATAAGAAGTTATACTATAGTAATCCTGATTAGGACTTCCTCTCTGAGTTATGTAATAAACCACATCAAGTGCCAATATTGTTCCATAGCCTTTCTCATATCTGGGTGTGTCAGAGTTCCCTAAGGATCTCAAGGGATCCCGGGCAGTGCATACACCCAAATTCCATAACCAAGACAGAGTGAGTGCAGTGTGGAAGCAACAGCTTTTATGTGTCCAAGTTCAGAGGGAGCTCAAGGGTCCCAAAGCAAGTCTCACACAAAAAGGGGAAGAACTTAGTAGTCTAGGAGTAGAGTGGGAGTGCTTGACATAGATTTAAAGGAGTTGAGTTGGAAAACGGTTTTGAAACAGCATGTTTGAAATAAGTTTGCAAAACAACAAGATAGTTGCTTAGGGAAAAATAATTTTGAAAGGAGAAAGGGGCAGGAGCAGCAACAACTTGGAACAACAACACACACAGAACAAATCCAAAGAACAGTATCATTCTGGCATTCACAGGCAGGGAAGTAAGAGGTTGGGGACATAGAGAACCCTAATAAAGAAAAACACATAAACATGGCTGAGAAGAGGTGCATATAAACCAGCAAGTGCAAAGAACAAGTATGGACTGATTGGCCTTTAGAACACAAGCAATTACTTCAAAGAGTTAATAAGGGAATCATGCTTGAACTTAGAATTGTAATAAGACATGGGAGTATGGGAGTAATCATGCAGGGGTTTATTACATATAATTAGTCATGACTTAGTGTTAGTCAAGTACATTAGGAGACATACTAGTTGAGGGACATAACCAAAAACTCAAGTAGACATGATGGTTACATTCGAACAAGAGAGGGCAGAACTTAAACATGCTGAGTAAAGCAGTGAACAAGAAGTGCAATTAAACAACATGAGCCACTAAGTTAATACAAAAAGAGATAGGGTTTGATAAACAATAGGGGGCACATAGAGTTTGAGTTTCAAAATTAAACTAGGAACATACCAGTTAAGGAAGCAAAGTGCACAAAAAACAAAGCAATTAGAGTCCCAAAGTCTAGCCTTGGCTTTCAGCCATCTAGTCAAAGCAGTAGCACAAGTAGTAGAGAAAGAAGAGAGAGTTTGAGTATGTATGTGTGTGTTCTAAACTATTGTTCGTGTCCTGGATTGAGAGTAGAGGAGAGTATATATAGTAGTTTAGGAGTGGAGCAGAATAAGGTAAAGAAATCATAATTCAGCAATCAAGGAAATGACATATGAAATTAGCATAGTCTTCCTTCAATTAAGGACAAATACCCAACGGTTAGAGGGCATGAGTCACTTAAGGAAAGAAAATCAAATCAGGCCCAAGTAAAGAGGTAAGCAAGCAGAAGTTTAATTAAGGAAGTAATCATGAAGAATCAGTGACATTACGGACAATAAGGTAATAAGAATAATCAGAGTTATAAATAAGGGAATGAATCAATAATCAACACATAATTTTAAACAAGCAAATCAGTCAACCGAAATTCAAAATAATACTGATTTGAAGAGAGGGAAAATATCAGTTTTCCATAAATAGACAAATAGGCAAAAAATAGAATTTCATAAACATGCATAAACTTGCCAAGGGATCGACTTAGAAACCCTAGTAGAGATGAACTAGGGTAAAAGTCACAAGATATTGAATTAGGCTAAAGGGTAAAATCATGAAAGTCATAGCACAACACCAACAATATAACAAGTAGCTCGGAAAGACTCAGAATCGAACGTTTAATAACACTGGAATCATCTCAGATCTATAAATATATGAGAAGAATCGAACAGTAGTGAGTCTAGGGTTTCGAAAAATAGTAAAGAAGAAGAAAAATCGGTTAAAAACTCATGGATACACCTAGATCTAAGACATATCTAAAGAAAAGTGGAAAATCTCAAGAGCTAGGGTTTAAGAGAACCCAAAGAAGGTGAGAAAACATTAGATCGTTACCGGTTTTAGCCGGAAAGGTCGTGGATCTTACTCGAACAGCCATGGATGGCTGGAAAGTAGCATAAAGACCATGGATAGAAGTTGAACAATATCTAGACTAGATCTCTTCGAGATCTTTTCACGAAAACACAAAAACGGGCAACCAGGAGACGTAGGAGACAAGTATACCCCTCAAACAGCCACGGGAATCCATGGATTAAGTGGGGATCAAAGGGGATTGGGCTGGTTTTAGGTGGCGGCGGCTAAGGTTTGAGTTAGGTTTCAGAGAGAATTGGAGAGGAAAGGAGATTCAAGGGCGGCGGATTGTAACAAGTGAGTTAGGTTAGGGGGTCGTTTGGGGTAAAAAAAAAGGTAAGGGAAATAGGGGTCGTTGATCTTAGAGATCAACGGCCAGGATGAGACGGGTAGGTGGGGTTCCGGGTTTGGGCATAGGTAAATAGGGTGTGGGTCAGGTTTACGTAGAATTGGGTTGGGAAATTGGGGTCCAATTTTGGGCTACAATTGAAAGCCAATTTGGCTATATTTTAAATAGCCATATTTTCCCTATTTAATTATAAAAAATAGTAAATAGTTTCTGAAACCTAATTTAAAGGGCTAAAATTATTTATAATACATAATTAATAATTTAAAAAATAAAGGATCCAATTTTATGCGTATAAAACATAATTAAATCTAAAAAAGGCTAGTATTGCAATTATGTGCAATTTAACTTTAAAAATACTAAATAAAATTGTAAAAATTACTTTAGCTATATTTTGGCATAAGTATAGTAATACAATAGATGAATTATCAAAACAATAATTTTGGAAATAATTATTGGGGATTTTATGGATAAAAAGGGAGAAAATAAATCATTTAAACCTTTAAAATTATGGAAAAAATAATAAAGCCTTTGGACATGCTTATATATGCATATATATGCTATTTTGAAGGTATTTTGCATATTGAAAATATATAGGAAAAAATTGGGTATCAACACCCCCTACCGACAAGGCGAGGTAATGTACGATTCCTTTTGGTTTTAACTGACTATTTCTCTAAATGGGTAAAAGCGGGAGAATTCGCCCAAATACGTGAATAGGAAGTGATCACCTTTATATGGAAAAACAAGATATGCCAGTTTGGCCTCCTCAAAGAGATCAGCTACGACAATGGACCCCAGTTCACGGGAAAGAAGACCGCCGAGTTTTCTTGAGAAATGGCATATTAAAAGGATACTCTCGATGCCATACCACCCCACAAGCACCGGACAAGCAGAATCCTCCAACAAGTCACTACTGAACATCATGAAGAAAAAAGCTTGAAGATGCCAAGGGACTGTGGCCGAAAATATTATCTGAAGTAACGTGGGTTTATCGAGCAACTCCGAAAACGAGCACAGGAGATACACCCTATTCTTTGGTCTATGGGACCGATGCAGTAATACTAGTTGAGTTCGGAGAACCCAGCCTAAGGTACTCCCATAAGAGCGGTACAACTAACGATGAAAATAGAAGATAGGAGCTCGACGAAACCTAAGAACGAAGAGATATGACCTATATAAGAGTGATCACCCAAAAACAACAAACGGAACGCTATTATAACAAGAAAGAAAAGGTCAGGCAGCTCAAAGTCGTGGACTACGTGCTTAAAGCTAAAACAAAAGCGAGAAAAAACCCGCGAGAAGGCAAGCTAGGAACGAATTGGGATGGTCGTTAAAAATCACCGCAAAAGCAAACAAAGGGTCATTCCAACTAGAAACAACGGAAGGAAAGCTACTACCAAACAACTGGAACATCACCCACTTCAAGTACTTTAACTTTTAAGAGATAAAGCACCCCTCAAGTCATACTCTTTTTTCTCTCACTTCAGTTTTGTCCCAATCGGGTTTTCTTGAGGAGGTTTTTAACGAGGCGACGAAGGAAACACTTTAAGTCGATGTATGCAAAGACGGGGTCGTAAATGCTAATTCATTGCTCGACCTCTCAATCACTCTCCAGGTCAACCAATAAAGTGACTAGATAGACCGAGACTAGGATTGGAACGCCAGCCAATGCCCCAAAAACTGGTAAAATTCTCCAAGTATGTAACAAAAGCAACAATGCTGAGACAATAAAACTTTACAGTTATCAGCACATCTTTCTAGAATGCAGGTTATGTTCGACCTTGTTCGAACTAACACGTATGGGCCCTCGGCGACAATTGAACACGGGTTATGTTTGACCTTGCTCGAGCTAACACCTACCGGCCCTCGGCCACAATTAAATGCTGGTGATGTTCGACCTTGTTCGAACTAACAACTGCTGGCCCTCGGTCATAATTGAATGAAGGTTATGTTCGACCTTGTTCGAACTAACAATTGTTGTCCCTCGGCCATAATTGAACGCAAGTTATGTTCTACCTTGTTCGAACTAACACATGTAGGCCCTCGGCCATAACTAAATGCAAGTTATGTTCGACCTTGCTCGAACTATCACCTACCTACCCTCGGTCATAACTGAATGCAGGTCATGTTCGACCTTGCTCAAACTAACACCTACCTTCCCTCGACCATAATTGAATGAAGGTTATGTTCGACCCTTAAAACATACGAATACAAAAACAAATCGCAGAAAAAGAAGCAGATGCAAAAAAAATGAAATTGGCACTTCATACTTGAAACATTTTTACAAAGTCTCATGAAGACGCCACCAATAACACACAAAAGTTAACAAAAAGAAGAAGAAAAACTACGGGTCACCACCATCAGGGCCTTCCACGCCTTCACTACCCTGACTACCGATGTCTTCACCGCCTTGATTACCCCGCTTACAATGTCCCTGCCAAAGGGATAAGCAGTATCATACCAAGCATCCTCTTCAAGACTGTCCACAACTTCATCACCTTCCTCTTCATCGCCCTCAAGAGTAGCAGGATCATACCCGCAAGCGACTCGAGCTTCACGGGTTTTAACACAGACTTCCTTGAGAGCGGCCTCAAAAATAGATCCCACCTTGTACATATCTCGATATACATCCAATAGAGCTTCGGCGTGAATACATTTCTCATACAATGCCCGAGAAATGTAGGGAAATTCCGAAGTACGAGAAGAAGAGGGTTGTGCAAGAAGTTGAGCCTTCTCAGCTTCCAATATGACCACCTAACCACGGAGAAAGGCGTTATCTTTCTCCAGCTCCCTGACCCTCCTATCTAGTCACTTCTCCTTAGCCTTCGTCACGGACTAGTCGTTCTCCTGCTCAGCCTGAAGGGTGCTGATCGCTTGCTCAAGCACCTCCAATCTCCTCTAAGCATCCAAGCAAGAAGACTCCACCTTCTCGAGCTCGTTGTGCTTCTCAGCAACTTCGTTAATAAGGCCCTGCAACTGAAGACGACACTTCTCCAATTGCCTACGTAACTCAACCACTTGCGCTTGAAGATCACTACACTGGGCCTCCATGCCCTTGCTGACCTCAAGCTCCTCTTCCTTACTCCTCAACGTCTCCATAAGAACGCTGCACTTCTCGATAGACTTTACCAACTCTCCGTCTTTCTCCTTTAGCTCGTCTTGAAGAGCCTGTATGTCACCCTCCTTATCAAGTCGCCGACAAAGTTCCCGGTGCTTGCGCCAATATTCAAAATATTTGCTTTGCATTCTCACAAAAATTGCCTTACGCCTCTCCTCCCTTCGGGTGCTCTCAATCTCCAGTATCATCGTTTGCGATCAGAAAAAGAAAAGAAGTAAATCTAAAGCAAAAGCACAGGTAAACAGAACGTCCGGAACTCACTCTAAGGGCGAGACCAGCAATGCTCCTTGATAGAGAAACGTTGTCCAACTCTTTAAGGGTCTTGCCCTCTATCTCGAAACAAGGGGGCCGAGGCTGGGAAGCACATCCTCCGTATTCTTTAACAAATCAAGATCCATAAGGATCGCGATGGTCCTCGTAGACCCATCCAACCTTACCTCGAGTTGGGTAAAGCCTCCCTCAAGCATTCGTAGATCGCCGACATTAATATTTGAGCCGGTCTTGTAGCCTTCCTCAACAACACTCTTGCCCCTCTCAATAGTGGGCATCGGGGTATCCTTGGCCGGTTGCAAAGTCGACGGCTCATCTTGCCGCAAGGTATCTAAGACCGCGGAGGTCGGCATTTCTATCTCCATCATCAAGAGGGGGAGGGGGAAGGAGGGAGGAAGGTGCATCAACGGTGCAGGCAACCCCGCCAACAGTATCCACAGACCTCCTCTTGCGAGGCATCATATCCTTTTTTCCAGGTGCCAACTCCTCCTCATCTTCATCTATGAGGTGGTATAATAAAGAGGTCGAAGAGGGAGCAGACCGAGATGTGCCAACAAGAGGAGCCTCTGCACAAGCATCGGCAACAACTGTCGAAGGGGGTTAGGGCACGAGCCGAAGATGACACCATCGAGGAAGGAGCAGAAGCAGAGTCCTTTGCATTATTCCTTTTTCTGAACGCGGGTACGAGGGCTTTCGATTTCTTTTAAGGCTTTCCAGCTGGAGTTAAGGGAAATGCAAAAGGAAAAGGTAAACCAAAATAAACCAAAAAAGGTAGGTGCCTAAGAGGTCAAGGCAAAGGGACTTACCGGCCAATAGAGTAGCAGAACCAACTTCTTGAACAAGCATAGCCACTCGCGAATTCCTGCGATGAGAGGAAGGAGTCTGCTAACCCAATCTGGTAATTGTTTCACCGACGAAAGGAGGGGGCGAAGTCTTGGCTGCATAAGAAAGAAGCAAAAGATAAGAACCCGCGACTAAGAAAAATAAACCAAGTGCCTAAATGTAGAAAGGTTAGACGCTTACGAGTACGATTCCAAGTTCCAGGGAAGCCGTCTATGTTGGTCACCACGTCCTCAGTTCTAACAAAGACAAAATTGACCCCAAACTGACGGTTGGCCTTGTCATCCATATTTACCACCAGGCACTTTCCCCCTCGGTGGCGAAGGTTTAATATCGCCCCTATAGAAACTTGGGGCGAAGAGATGCATCAGATGTCGAAGTGTGATCTCAATCCCGACCAACTCTGCAAACTTGGTAAGAATCCTAATGAGCTTGTAGATATACGGTGCAAGTTGAGCTGGGCAAACGCCATAAAAACAGAAAAACTCCTCCGCCAATGGAAGAAGAGGAAGAGCGTAGCCGACGTGAAAGGGGTAAGCGTAAAACGCACAATACCCAGGGAGGTGGAATTGCACCATGTCCCGCCCGGCAGGGTTCAACTCGATGCGAGCGGGAATGTCGTATTTAGCCCTAAGCTCTAACAAATCGGCTTCCTTCATCACCGACTCAGAGGCTCCGAGCTTCAGGCGCCTTTGTAAAATCGGACCTGACTTTTTCACTACAAAGAACTATCTCCTCCGCCGTTGGAAAATTTTCGTCCACAATGGAAGTAGAAAAGCTCTTCGCATAGGGAGGAAAAACTATCGACAAAGGGACCTCATCGCTCCCCCCGCTGAATTCAGAAGGAACGTCAGGCATATTTTCGTAAGAAAAAGAAGAAGGCACCGAGCAGGGAAGGATTAGAAACTACGAGGTTTGACAGAACGGGAAAGAAAGTTGCACAACGATGGGAGAAAGAGGAGGATATATGGTTTCAATGAAGGAACTCTGTAAACATTGAAATCACACCCTCATATCCCTATTTATAAGGGTTCAAGCATCAAAATCGAAAAGTCGGTCTATCATTATCTGGCACCAGAATCGAAGCGGCAGGCCTAATCAGGAGTTATATGCGAAACAAAGCAACACCTCAGGAATGCGTGTCATGATGACGCATGACATCATGATGCCATCCTAAGTCAAAAATAGTGCAGTGCCAAATATTTGTGGCCTGCGAAGGGCACGTTGACCACTTCGCCTCAATCAACGCGACCCACCAGCTCACCAAATCATTTTGACCGCAAAGAACGTAATCTGCTCATCAAGCCCGCTCGAGACCGACCTCAATAAGCAGAGGGACTAACTATATGGGTCAAAATCTGCCTTTTGAATATTCATGTCAAAATGATATTATGATCCAAGAAGCCATATTGGTCATAGTCGAGAAGTCGAGGAGAGTCGCGGTCAAACCTTCGATGACGATCAAGGTCGAGGAGTCGAGGAGATTCGTGGCCAAATCGCTGATGATCATGGTCGAGAGGTCGAGGAGAGCCGCAGTTAACGTGATCCATGAGAGTCACAGTTGAATAACGATAATAGAGCAATAACGGCTAGTTTTCAAAATAGAATCTGGAAGGGAATATTCTAGTGAATATTCCTTGTATTTGTACTAGGGTTTTTCTTGGGAATGTATCCCATATAAAGGGGAAAAGGAAGGAGAAGGGGAGCACGTGAGATTGGCTTTGTAAGAACAACACTTTCAACAATTTTTATTTCTTCACTCAATACAAGATTTGACTTTTCACTAATATTCTGGCCTTATCCGAGGAATATTCAACTGTGTGAGGACCTATCATTCAATCATTGCCAGGTGGTATTCTACCTTATTATTCATACTTTTTGGAATAGTTATTGCACATTGTCATCATCTTTCTACTATATCAGTCTGGGCCACATCACGCTATCGAAAACCACATTTAAAGATATTATTATTAACTAAGTTTAACCTATTATTGTATAAATTTAACTATTTAAACCAGAAGTTATATTTCTTGGTCAAACAATTACCAATCAAAAATATTTGTATGGAATACTCATTCATTTAGGGAGGGGGGGACAAAATAACTTCATCCAAAAAAAATAAAAATTTGTCTCTGCATCTCGGGAATGGTTTTAGCTATTGTTTTTGATGGAACAAAAAATTAAGTCGGATGAATAAATGGATAGAGTTGTAGCTTAAATTATAGGGAAACTAAGGACCCATTTGGCCATAGATTTTGTCAAAATATATTTGGGGTTTTTTGGTAAATACATATTTGGCCATAGATTTTATCTATATTTTGGCAAACTCCCAAAACCCAAAACTCAAATCTCAAAACAAGAGCTGGTTTTGGCCCAAAATATCACTATTATATTTTTTAAAATTGCCCCAAACTTTTGTATTTTATAAAAGAGTCTACCATTTATTATTTTGTAACAATGTTGTTTCGTCTTCTCAGCCATCTGATTGTATATTTTGTAGTTCATTATAAAAATAATAATTTTGTACCAAATTTATTTATGTTCAGAACTATGGTTTGCGATAGTATAATAAATGTTATTGATAAAGATTCTGTTGGGTATTTGTGATAGTTTTTAGAACTTGTGAGTATAAGTCATGTTTCATGTTTTTTTTTTAAAAGGTGAAATATGTTTTGAAAACTTATGTCCAAACACATTTTCATCTTCAACCAAACTTCACCCAAATAAAAAATTTCAAAACAAATTTGGAAATATATGGCCAAACACTAGTTAAAGACCGAGTTTGTGTTCTTAATTTGAATTATTTTCGATTTAATTAGACGTTACATATATATTAGTCCTTGATGTGGAAAATTTTCTTGTCCATGAGTGGATTCTTTAGTTTTTTTTTTTTAAAATAAATCTTTAAATACTTTTAAAGGCCCAAAACATGTAAAATACAGTTAATTCTGGCTAGCAAATTCCCTATCTTAGAAATAGGGGTGTACATAGGTCGGATTGGTTCGAATTTTATAATTACCAAACTAAACCAATTGTGTCGGGTTATTAAATCTAAAGATCAAATCAAACCAATAAAAGTCGGGTTTTTCACTCTCGGTTTTTCGGGTTTTCGGGTTTTTTCCCAGTAAAATCTTTGTAGAACAAAACATACAAACTGTGCTCAAAATATTTCTTTAATCCTAGTAAGATACAACTATATAAAGTATTTTTCAAGAAAATAATATAAAATATGAGATGTGTCATGGCATTATCCTAAAATATTCAACAATAAAGACAATAAAATTATGTAATATAAATATTGCTAATTAAAAAGCCATAATAAAAATAAACATAATCTAAAAGTACTAAGTCATGCTAAAATAAGTATACCAATAAGGGAGTATTAATTACATGACTAAACGCTAAAGAAAAAATAAAAACAGGCTATGCATTTTTATCTAAATTATTGCAAAACAAAAAATAGATATTCAATACATTCCCGTTTGTAGTATTGAATTGCATGTCTTTTGTTAGCATTAGTATTGATTTGATTTTGGTTTGGCTTTTGTTAGCATTATTTAATTTACTAATGTTAATGGCTATAAAACTTATTGGAACATTCAAAAATTCTAAGTCCAACCTTGAAATAATACCTTAAAAGATAAAAATTATGAAAATTTTTAAGAAATATTAATAAATTACATCACAATAGGTATATTTATATATTAAATATATTTAAAATTTCTATATATGTAATGTCGGATTGGTTTGGTTTCGGTTTGACTTTCTTTAGTTAAAACCAAACCAAACCAAGTATGGTCGGGTTTTTTTTTCCAACACCAAACCAAATCAATCCAAACCATAATTGAGTTTTTTTTCTCGATTTGACTCGAATTATCGGGTTGGTGCGGTTTCCTTTGTACACCCCTACTTAGAAACATTTGAATTACTACTTTTTAAAAATTCATCTTTTTGCTCTAATAGTCCTCACTTAGTTCCATTAATATCCATTTCAGATGCATTAGCCGTAAATTTGTATGAGCTAAGTTAAAATTTCGAGCAGGAGACAGTGAAACTGTCCAATTTAGTTTTAATAAGGTCCGATTTACAGAAAATTTAATTTAAATAAGTCCCTTTAAGATTAGGAATAAAAAACTCTTGATTTTGCAATTTTACTGACTAATGCAATCAGACTTCTTTATAACATGGATCTTTTATAATTGTACTTACTTTAACGGTTAAGTTTTCTTTGGAATCAATTTTTCATGTTATATTATAATATATGTTTTTTATAACATCATGTTGTGGTGGAGTGGTAAGTATTCCTTCATCCTTAATCAAAGGTCTCGGGTTCGAGTCTTTGACTATGGAGTCGCCTTTGTTAGGGACCGTTTTACTCCCCAATGCAGGACTTTCCGACGCGATTTGAATTTAATCGGGCCCCAATTTAGGTATTATATACCAGATGAGAAACCAAAAAAATATGTTTATTATAGGGATTTTTACCTTCCTATACCACATAGGAAACCTTATTACCCTCAATGTTTAAGGTTTGATTTAATTACAAACCCGTATACCAAATTACTAATCCTATACCATACTTAATTAAGGGTCTAATTAATGGGCAGTTTTTACTCCTTAATTAAAGGTATTCATATATCCCACGTTTCTCTCTCCCCTTAATTCCTAAGATCTGACCAGCGTCCTTTTCCCCCTCCCATTTCTTTCTCTTCTCCATTTCTTCTTCTTCTCAAAAAATACAAAGATGAGACCCATTGAGTATAATCGGATTTTTAGCCAAAGAGATTCAATATGAAACCCATTGTTTCAGTTATTGTAATTTCTGGTAATTGTCAGATATTGTTCTGAATTTTAACAACTACGAGATCGAGAGTAGATGTGTGACACAGAAGACTTCCTCAATCGATCAATCAACTCAACAATTCTCAATTGTAAATTTGTGGGGTAGCCATATGAATCTTCTGTAACCTCCAGCTCCATTTTGTCTATATTATTTCAATATTAAATAAATTATTTTTTTAGGCAATTTAGAGGTTCGTTAAAGGTAGAGATTCTTCAAGTGTCACACTTATCCGGCATTGACACATAAGTTCTTGATCAAAATAGAAAAAAACTTAGGTTAACAAACATCTGACCCAATATAAGTGTGACAATGTGGGTGCAATTGTAGTTTATTTGTCGTTTTTTGTAGAAATTTTGTAGATGAAGAGCAAATTTTGTTGTCAACATTTTTTTTCACATAAGATTGTAGTTTAATTGTAGTATAAATGTAGTAATTTTGTAGATACCCTTAAAAACAATACAACTTTATACAATACTTAAACTGATTTGTAGTTTATTTGTAGAAATTTTATAGATAAAGAGAAAATTTTGTAGTCAACATTTTTTTCAACATAGATTGTAGTGTAATTGTAGTATAAATGTAGTAATTTTGTAGATACCCTTCAAAACAATACTGCTTTATACATACGTAAACTGATTTGTAGTTTCTTTGTAGATTTTGTGTAGAAAATTTGTAGATTAGAAGAAAATTTTGTAGTCAACATTTTTTTTTCAATATAGATTGCAGTTTAATTGTAGTATAAATATAGTAATTTGTAGATACCATTAAAATAATATTGTTTTATACATACTTAAACTGATTTGTAGTTTATTTGTAGATTTTTTGTAGAAAATTTGTTGACCCAAGCGCATCAGCTCACTCCCGTCAAGAACAAGAGCTCCTCCTTTCGAATAGTTGACGAAAACAGAGCCTTGCATATTTAAATATGCTCAGCCATCCTAAAAGAAAAAAGAGGAGAACCAAATCAAAAAGACCCTGAGCTTTAGAAAGGGAAGACTTATATATACTTAGAGAAACAGAAATACGTGAAAAATGAGGAAAGAGAAGCCTGCAGAAAAAGGAGGAAACAAATCTGATGTGAATATGAAAAAATATTTAGTCCCAAATTTTTAGGCGCCTAATTTGGAAGGAATAAGCTATTCAAATATTTATCCCAGATTTGTAGGCGCTTAATTTGGAAGGAATCAGCTCTTAATATTGGGTATTTAATGAATGGTATAAATTTTGTAGGAAAAATATAAACATGGCGGGTAATAATGGAAATATGCACATTTTTAGTAATAAGGTTTCATATATGGTATAGATAGGAAAAAATCCCTTTATTATAACATCATTTTACTATAGCGGTCAAAAAGCTTTAAAACAAACAATGCTGTTATAGAGAAGTTTAAGTGACTTAGAATGACTAATATTATACTCCCTCTGTTTCAGTTTATGTAAACCTATTTCCTTTTTGGTCTGTTCCAAAAAGAATGACCCCTTTCTAAATTTGGAAACAATTTAAGTTAAACTTACAATTCTATCCTTAACGAGAAGGTTTTATAACCACACAAATACTCTGGGTCCCTTTTTAACTTGTTTAGGACTACAAATCCCAAAAATCTTTATTTTTTATTAAACTTTGTGTCCAGTCAAACAGGTTCACGTAAATTAGAACGAGGGAGGAGAGTAGTACTTTTCTTGATCTCGTCAAAATCCATTTGACCAATTGAATCATAAATAAATTCGAATAGTACAGATTACATGAATAAAGAGATATCATTACTCTCATTCCTCCTCCCTCATGTTTTTCCCTAATAATCCAAGTTCTCTTTTTTTCTTTTTTTCTTAACACATGATTACTGGAAAAGCTAATTTGGTAATTATGAGCACTTATGGGAGAAGGATATCGTGGGTAATTAATATTAGATACCTTTTTTTGAAAAGGTGTTTTGGGGCATGAGGATACGAATTGGAAAAGTGTAAAAGATCTTTCCCTTTTGTTTTCCTTCATTTGAATAATTAAACCAAGAATTAGTCAAACTCAGATCTTATCGAAAATTTCGATTTTTGTATTTATTACTCCCTTCGTTTCTAACTGGTAAAAGTTATAAAAGAAATAAGATTTTTGAAATTTATGGGATCTTAAATATGTCATAACTACTTTATATTTATAAAATCATGTTATTAATAACTTGTTTGGATGGTTACATGTCGTTTCATAATATAGCGTACTGTATTGTATTGTATTGGTTAATGAATACAATGTTTAGAAAGGTCGTATCGTCTGTCTTTGTTTGATGATGTCAAGCACCAATAACATGAAGAATAAACTTGTAATATTACTAAAAAATAGAATATATAGTAGAATTATTATATAAAAAGTAAGATAAATGATAAAACATGATTATTTAATAATAAGAAAGGTCGAGATGACAGTAAAAAAGCAAGGTAACTACGCCAATACACCAAATATGTCATTACACAAAGTGGCAGTTTTCATCCTTACATAACGACAGATTTAATAAACGATACAATAAAATTAAAATAACAATCAAAACAAATATTATATTTAAAATAATAATACGATACAATACGCAACCATCCAAACAAGTTGTAAGGATAAAATAGTCATTTAAAATAAAATTATTTTTAAGTATAAAAAGATGTCAGTCAAAGCTTAGCACAACAATATCCTTGATCAACTTTTTGATTTGTTAAATTATAAATGGTCGGTTCTGAAACTACTGAAGAAAAGATTTTTAGTATAATCATTACATCACACTTGTCAAATTAACAGCTGCAAATAAAAGAAAAAACAACTTTTAACTCCAGTCTAGGTACAATGAACAATAATAATATTACTAAGTACCAAATTACCAATTCTCGACATAATAATTAAGAAAAATAAAATAAGTGATTTTCGATTTTATTAATCGAATTCTCTCAATACGAAACCAAATTTGAAATGGTAAAAATAGTGAATTAGTTTCATCTCCAACAGGACATGTGCATACACGACATGCGCCATCAATTTGGTAGTCCCAATTCTCAAACATTATCAAATGCTAATCTATTGCAGTATTTATTATTTTTATCACTATTATATGACTTTATTTCATTTTATTTTTCTTTGTATTCATTGCTCATGTATTTTTTTAATTATTTTTTACCACATCGGATGGGGGAGGGAGAGGAACCCTCCACCTCAAGTGAGCTAGCCGTCAAACCAAAATTTTGTTTTCTCTTATTATGCATTTTTTCGGAGTAATCAACCCAAAATTAGAAACATAAAAATTAATAGTAATAAATTTAAGTACAGGGCATATATATATATATTGGTCAGCTTCTCTCTCTTTTTTCGTTTTATAAAGCCAATTGTTCATAACCTTTTGCTCCAAAAATCTCTTAGTATAATTGTATACGGTAGAAATCGGGCTTGTATATGGTAGATTGAGCTCAGAACATGAGGGATTGAAGATCGATCCCCGATCCCATCGGGCCAGAACCCGAGATCAGAATGTTCGTCCTCAAGAACAATGAGTCTGTGATCCTGAAATCGACCCGGACCCCGATCGAGCTCGAGGAAACATTGTCAACAGAAGATCAAAATAATAGAAGGCTGAAATATCTGTGACCAGTCGGATATTACGGCGGGAATCTCGACACATAGCAATAAGGAACCGACAAATCAGCAAATAATTAGGAGATCTTTACATTTAATAGAGTTGTACCTAATATAGGACCTCTCTACTATATAAAGTGTGTCTGATTACTTGTAAAAGACATTGTAACAATCATTCAGAAGCAATATACTGTTATTGTCTCTTTAAAATCTTATTCAACTGTGTCTAGATACTGATCGAAGTGTATTTTGTTCAAGGGCGGCTCACTCCCAAGGCTGTAACTGTTCAATTCGTGTGGTTTGAATTTACTTTATCATACTTTATTTCGATTGCAATTTAATTTATTTTGTATCAGTTTAATCCACGTATCATTAAAACCATCTACAAATTCAATTGTTATCCGATTTTGAAATAAACAATAATAATTCACCATAGATCTGAAAATAAAAAATAAGACTTATATTCCAATATGATCGAAGACTAAAAGGAAATACAAACAAATACTGCCTTATTTCTTCAAGGTTAATTTTAAGCTTTAAATGAATTAACTCGTAGAATAATTTAGTGAAAATAAAACTCTTATTCCAATCATAAAAAGGATTTCCGTGTTTGACTCACGCCCAAAAAAGAATCCAAACATAATCTGAGTCATACAGATTTACATGTCTGCTTGCGTCCAGCAACTATAAGAAATTAAAAATATAGCTCAAAACTTAATTACATTACAAAGATGCTTATGGACATAGACGAATTCAGAATTTTAATCCAACAAGTGTCACGCTCCACGGACTAATTCTTTGTAACAATGGATACAATATTGAACCGTCATAAAAGATTGAAACATATATTGTTGGGATAAAATGATCCAATGATATTCTGTTAATATAGTGTGATATTGTCCGCTTTGGACCAAGCCTATACAATAGATCCAAAGGCCTCTAACCATTAAAATGACATTGTATAGCCGCTCTCAAAATAATAGTTAAAAAAATATTTTATGTATATATATATATTGTATGTTATATACAAAAATTATACAAATTTTATATACGTTTTTAGCTATCGAATGTAAATAGTTTCTGACACGGATTAAAAGTGAAAAAATCCCAATTTTTCAGCTAGCAGTATGAAACTTTATTCGCACCCTCGACATGTATTTATATCGATTATTTATTTCTCTGATTTGCTCGAACGGAATCCATATAAATTAGAATGGGTGCAGTATGATAAGTCGCCTTCACTAACCATGATAATTTCCATTGGGTAAACCCTGCCCTTGCACTCTTACGTTCAAGGGGAACATATATGTTCAGAATCTAGGAGTTGTTTGACCTCTACAACCTTACGTTAAACAGGCTTATCACAGTCAATGTATGAATGAATTAAGCGGATCCAGGATTTGAAGTTTGTGGGTTCCTATTGTTAGGACCGAAATAATCAGGGGTCATACGGAAGCTAGTAAAGTAAACCTTGAACGACGATAAATTACACAACAAAGGAGAAATATACCAAAAGAAACACAAATATTTAACGTAGTTCGGTCAACTGACCTACGTCCACCGCGGAGATGAGCAATCCATTATATAAAAAGAGAGTACAAAATATTGAGAGAATAACCTCACGAAGAGGCAAACACAAGTGACACACTAACACTTGTCCCGTAAAGTTCTCCCCTTAAACACTACTCTCAAGCCCCTATGACTACATTGTGGATGCTACTGAATGAGAAGGACGGATCTTCAATTTATAGAACTCCAAACCTTTTCCTACAAGAAAAAGGACTAGCCAAGTATAGGAGAATTATAATTTCTTTCTACAAAAAGGAAAACCCAATTAAGGTAATTATATTGCCCTTTCCTTCAACAAATAGGAAAACCAAATATGGTAAGAAAATTATGGCAAACACCTAACAATTCTCCCCCTTAGCCGGAATTTTCTGACAAAATAAACTTCATCCACCTTCTTCACATAGCCTTCAACAGGTTGCATCTCCAAATCTCCACCACAAAGTTTGTCTCAACGTGCATAGCACAAGGTCAAATTTCTCAGAAAAAATCACGATTATCGTCAAATATGTTGCGGCTAGAACTGAACCCGCCAAGATGAACCTGTCTTGAACCTCGCTTTGATACCACTTGTCAGTACGAATATATTTTAATTTCTTCCCCGTCTGTCTCTCAGCTAAGGCCTGAAATTCCTTAAACACGCTAAGTGCTTGATCTTTAGATTTCAAAGGATACACCCAGAGCTTACGAGAATGATCATCAATGAAGGTCACAAAGTAAAGTGCACCACCTTTTGACTTTACTTTAAAGGGACCACACAAATCAGAGTATACTAGCTCCAATAAATCGGGCTTTCTTGAGGGAGGATGGCTATGAAAGGAAACCCTTTTCTGTTTGCCAGCTAAATAATGGATACACCTTTTCAGCTTTGCTTGTTTCACTGCAGAAAGCAAACTTTTCTTAGCCAAATACGTAATCTCCCTCTCGCTCATATGACTCAGTCTTCGGTGCCACAATTCTAATAAAGTATCACTTTCCACCAGATTTATGGAGTCATTAAGAATAGAGCCTTGTGTCACATATAATTGACCAGACTTTACTCCTCGGGCTACTACTAACGAGCCCTTGGTGAGCTTCTATTGGCCATTAAAGAGGGCATTATGGTAACCTTCATCGTCTAATCTTTCTGCAGAGATCAAATTGAAAGGGAAGTCTGGAGCATGCTTGACATCTTGAAGAACTAACGTTGAACCATTATTAGTTTTCAAACAAACTGTGTCAACACCAAACACCTTAACTTCACTGGCATTGCCCATCTTTAACACTCCAGAATCAACATGAGTATAAGATGAGAAAAAATCTTTTCTTGGTGTGACATGTGAGGTAGCTCCAGAATCTACTATCCAGCTTGTCTCATGGGATACCAAATTGATGGCGTTTTCATCATAAGCAAAAAAAAGGTCATCTCGAACAATAGCAGCAACATTGTTCTCGTTATTTTCAGCTTTCTTTTCTTCTCTAGTGTCTTGATTCAACTTGCGGCAAAACCTTTTGATGTGTCCTTTCTTGCCACAGTGGTTGCATGTAATATTATAGTATTTGGACCTTGACTTGCTTCTACTTTTACCTCTATTCCTTGAGCCTCTTGTTCTATCTCTCCCCCGGTCTTTTGTAACCAAGATATCTGCTTGTGAGGACGAACCCTGAGATTTTCTCCTTACTTCCTCGTTCAACACACCACTCTTGGCATATTCCATGGTCACCTTACCTCCAGGAGCTGAATTTGTTAAAGAAACACGAAGAGTTTCCCAAGAGTCTGGCAGAGTATTAAGAAGCCAAAGTCCTTGTATCTCATCATCAAAATTAACTCCCATTCCAGATAGCTGATCAAGGATGCCCTGAAAATCATTTATGTGATCAAGGATAGGGCTGCCTTCCTTGTATTTAAAGGTCATCAATTGCTTTAGCAGAAATAATTTATTGTTCCCGATTTTGAAGCATAAAGAGTCTCTAGCTTTTCCCACAATGATCTCGCATGTATCTCGTTCACAATATGGTTGCGACCATTATCTTCAACCCATTGTCGTATATATCCACATACTTGTCGGTGCTCGAAATCCCAATCTTCATCGGATATACTCTCGGGTTTATGAGCTGAAAAAACGGGTAGATGCATCTTCTTCACGAACAACAAGTCTTTCATCTTGCTTCTCCAAACATTATAATTTCTCCCATTTAAACATACCATCTTGCTCATATTCGCCTCCATTCCGTAACAACTCGGATAATTAACCAAGGCTCTGATACCATTGTTATGTCGAGGAAGAGGCAAACCCGAAAATAAAGAAGATAAAGAACACCAAATTTTAACGTGGTTTTTACCTTCGATTTGAAGGGTTTTCCACGTTAAAATTTGGTGTTCTTTATCTTCTTTATTTTCGGGTTTGCCTCTTCCTCGACATAACACCTATAACGATCGACCTCGAGTTAATACTATAACAATAACTAGATTCACAGTTACACATACACACACACATGCATATATATATATATAACAACAACAACATATCCAGTATATTCCCATAAGTGGGGTCTGAGGAGGGTAGTATGTATGGAATCCTTATCCCTACCTTGTGAAGATAAGAAGTCGTTTCCGAAAGAGAGAGGGTATTGCCAAAAGCTACTAGGATCATGTGAACCCGTAATCAAATCTCCACATTCGTTTCTGGGCGAAGCTGCATGTCCAAAAAATTCACTTGAATCCCCTTTATTGCAAAATTACAACAATAACAACAACGATCCAGTAAAATTTCATAAGTAGGGTCTAAGAAGGGTAGTGTGTACGCAAACCTTACCCTTGCCCGATGGAGTAGAAATGCTTTATTGCAAAATCACAATGTATAAATAGGAAACAATAATTTTTTTGTACATGTAAATTGTAAGATCTCCTAGACATAGAAGAAATTTCTAGTATAGCAACAAAGATAGCTCAAATATTGATCAAAGATTACATGTTGAAATCCGAGGAACATTCAAACCTCTCTATAACAATATTATTTGTTCCGATATTTTTTGGCTACTATAGTAAAATGCTATTATAGAGCAATATCAAAATATATATTAGAACATAATATACTACAAATCGGTTGTAAGAAAAACTTGGCTTTTATAATGAATGGTTATAGGGATGCTAAGAGGTTTGACTGTATTGCATTCATTATATATATATAGAATCCCTTGTTAGATATTTTTTTCAATTGCTTCGTGTGTATAACTTAAATAATACTTAAAATGTGCACGAAGTGTCGCGTATAAAATGTTGGGAAATACAAGACTAAGTGACCCCATAGCACAATGTGATCAGCTGAAGTCGGACCTGTTTGCCTTAGCCAACAGTAGACAGTGTTAAAGAAGTGAAGCTATCAAATTTATGATAAAAGCTGTGACTTTCATGGCTCTCAAAGTGGGTCAATAACATTGACTGCAAATGTTATAATTAGTCACACTTTGACTTAAATACCGTTGTCGCATTTGAGATGAATATGAGTTATGACTTTGCGTAAAGGACTTCTCAAATTGTTCCCTCTACAACGACCAACATATATATCATTATATCTTATGGTAAACCAGTCAGCAGTCTGCTTTTAATTATTCTGATTTTTGGCATGCCCATTGTTATGAAAATTGGTAATTTGTTTGTCTTATATGTGTTTACCCTAAAATTGGATAACAATTGAATTTATACGCGATTTTAAGGACATGTGATATAACTCGGTACAAATTAAGAAAAATAAATTAATATTGATGTTGACGATGAAAGAATAAATGCAAACCACACAAATTGAACAGCCTTGGCCCTCGAGTTCAGTCACCCTTAAACCAAATATGTTTCAACTGGCTTATGAACAGAATAACAAGATAATGAGAGCTAGAAAATGACAGTATATTGCTTTGTATTGCGTGAATATGATGATCATTTACAAATGATCAGACCCCCTTTATATAGTAGGGGAGTCCTACTCTTGTTACAATCCTATATGAGGTAAGAAATCCCATAATTAGCTAATTAATCGGCCTCTTCCTGATACGTATCGGGATTTCCGCCGTGATCCTCGCCCGATTGTGGATATTTCGGCTTTCCGTTATTTGTCTCGGTAAGCTTTCCTCAATCTCGCTCGATCTCTATCTTGCTCGGTCTCGATCTTGGTCGATCTCAATCTCGATTAGTCCCTGGGTCATGAACTCGACATTCTAAATTTGCATCATGTTCGATATAACACGAGGTTGAAACTTGGTCTGTCATGTTCCGGTCTCGATTAGTAGGGAGAAATTAAAAAATAGCCAGATTTACAACTGATCGTTCAAAAATAGCCCAGTTTGAAAAGTATCGAAATTTAGCCACTTTTCATGTAAAGATAAATCTGAGCGAAAACACAGTTCAAAACCCGGAAAATACGCCAGTATATTATACTGGAGTTCCAGCATAAGTATGCTTAAACTCCAGCATATTATACTGGAGTTCCAGGATAAGTATGCTGGAACTCCAGCATAATATGATGGAGTTCCTTAGCATAAGTACACTAGAACTCCAGCATAATATACTGGAGTTCCAGCAAGTATAATTGTCCAGTATAATATACTGGAGTTTGGAGGTGCTCTAGTCTCTAGTATATTATACTGGAGTCAGCAAAGTATACCGGTCCAGCATAATATACTGAAGTTCATACACATGTGCACCGAACTCCAGTATATTATGTTGGACCGGTCTCTGTTGCAGCAAAATAGTGACTATTTTTCATTGACTTCGTAAACGCTGGCTATTTTTAAATGATCAGTCCGAAAACTGGCTATACCGTGTTATTTTTACTGATTAGTAATACAAAAGGACAAGCCCGATTTTAATCATGTACAATATGTTACCTATACATAGTACTTTATATTCAAATGTATCGAAATGACCAAGGTTCTGGTCATATATACGACCGCTCTACTAGTTTTAACTTGAATGGTAATAAAACACGTACACAAGTATTAATAAATTAGGCTACTTCAAACCCATCAGGAAGGATCCAATCATGGGAACGAATTTACAGGGTTATCACCTTATCTAGCCAAATCTTAGAGAAACCTTCTTTTATCCTAATGTAAAGAAACGTATATTTTTATTTACTCCCAAAAATAATAATCGATAAAATATATATTTTTTGTATATATGTGTACTATATACATATTTATACTCTTTTTGGCCAGCGAATACAATTAATCTTGACCAACCAGACAATTTTGTACTTTGCCCTTTAATATATTAAGATCGATCAGATGTTATACAGGTTGGTTTTGAACTTTTGATACCAGAGTATATCACCAAAACTTTCAATTGCCAATATTAACAAAAACTAGCTAGAACTAAGTAGAAAAGTAACTAGATTAAGAAAGTTGGATCAAATCCAGACTTGTTTACGCAACTTTGATTAGTTCCTGTGCCAATAGTCCAAAAGCATAGCAATCGCATCATCGTTACAAGGTTTAATGTTACCTTTAGTCCTTTTGATTTTATCTCCTCACCTACTTGGCTACTTTCACGAATCCAACGATAAATGAAGATTTCGTAACATACACATGATTTAGTTTCTCTTTGCTTTGGGAAAGTGTTTCAAGGCTTTCTAACTTAAAGCCATTTGGCCCTTTTTATGATATCTAGCTATCTGCTACATGCTAGTGGATTTATTTGCACTCACACTCCTACTTTCTTTAGCTTCTTTTGGGTAGAAAATAGACCCACCCACTAGCAGCAAAGTCTGCTGAATAACTTAAGGCAGCCGATCTTTTGCACATATAAAAAGCAGTATGTTAAAACACACACACACACACACAAAAACACTTGATATAGTTCATGCGATTCAAAAGTAAAGCGATGGAAGTATACAGATAACTACTATCATCAATTGCTGAACTAGCCCATCGTTTTCACAAGATAAACATTCTTAGTTTAATCATGGCCTATAACCAGTCACCAAAATTGACCAACACACTATATAAAAAATTGTCTTTCTCGTCACGTCTTCTTGCTGAATGCTTAAAGACTGCAAATTTAATTATGTCAAAAACAACAAACTATTGTACAGACAATTTGACAGCAGAGTCAAATTACAAGGGCAAGAAATGGTAAACAATATCTCGCTGTAAACAAATAAGATACTGTTTTCTTGTAGTAAAGCAACATGATTTTCTCACCATTCTTCTAAAGCATAGGCATCCTGGTCTAAAGAACCTCTAGGTTAAAAATAAGCTTTTATCAAGTTTCTAGACGTTATATCAAATGCATGTGATATCATGTACATGAATATGCCAAAAGCATTTTTGAGCAACATGTTCTAATTTTAGAAACTTCAATAATCAATCAAATTGCACCTTATATGAAGGGTGCACTAAGCTCCCGCTATGTGTAGGGTCCGAGGAAGGGCCAGATCACAAGGGTCTATTGTACGCAGCCTTACTCTGTATTTCTGCAAGAGGCTGTTTCCACGCCTCGAACTCGTGACATCCTGGTTACGTGCCAACAACTTTATCAGTTACGTCAATGCTCTCCTTCAAATTGCACCTTATATAGTAAAAAGCAAATCCAAGCAAGGGATGAATTGTTATTGGCATTCAGGTGCACATAAAGTAAAAATGCGATACCAAAAAACATGGTGCTGCAATGGCAGAGAAGAATAGATGGGACTCCAAAAGCATTAGTCTTCAAAGTGAAGGAGTAGAAATGGAAATAGTACAGATTCCATTCAAGAGTAGGACCATTACTATCTTCATCAAAAAAATCTTGAAACACATTCTCTTGTGGTTAGACACTTTTGACCACCCACCTTCATGGGAGTGACAAGGTCTCCATTAACAGTCGCTGCATGATATATATAGGTAAAGGGTCCCAATATTAGGCACCACAGGCCACCATTACATGCAAAAGTCTTAATAAAGTTTATCTGTAGTCCAATCGCGAAAAATGAGAAGCTGGACCAAATATCTCTAGTTAAAATATACTAAAGATCTTCCAAAGGTGACAAAGAAGATTCCTCGTTGGCTATTTGCGTGATACCTACTCTGACTCACATGTATCTGAGAATTTAAATCAGGGGAACACATTGGTTGGCTATTCGCTATCAGCAAGAGCGCATTACAGTCAATTGGACTGTGACTTTGACATTCTCATAGGCATCTCAGACTGCAGGGATACAGATATTATTCTTTCAGCAAACACAAGCAGTTTATAACTAAGCAGTCACAAAATATGGTTACACATACAAGATAAAGCTAGCTTAGTTGAATATCCTGATATATTTTTCTGCATATGGAAAACCATGTGATAGACAGCAAAAATATGAAAGACAATCTCACTAACTTTCAAATCTTGACATCCTGTATCAACTATACAAAAACAAGCAGGCAGCTTTAAAGATACCAGAAAGGTCAGCCTAAGGTCCGGAAGTTTTTCTACTGCTACTCAAATGAAAACTACTGAACTTTTAAATATCCAAAACCACATTGAGTTCATTACTTCTTTTTTCTCCTAACCGAGAAATCCACGAGGGCTAATGGCACAAGATTAGAAACTCGGTGGATAACAAGCGCTCTCTCTACCCTTCTACACTTAAATACTAGGTTTTTGTCTTGCAGCAGGGTTCAAACCTGTGACATGCGCCTAACGCACATATCATGCATTGCGCTCTTACCACTAGACCAAAGCCCTGGGGGCCACTGAGTTCGTTATTACTAGTCCAATTTTAAGGAAACAATAGCCTCACAAACTTGTCTGACCAAGCATTCAGAATATCCATTTCCTACAAGCATCATATTTCATATGGAACTAGTTGGACAAATTAACCATATAAACCTAACAAGAATGCTTAAACTCTTTTTTTTTCTTTTTCTGTGGGCAAAATGGACTCAAGCTTAGGAACTGACATGAAAGCCACACTATCTTGGGAATCTGCATGTTGAACATATTCAAGAAAAGGACTACCACTACATAATTACTTTTAGAGCACCAGGCTCCATTTCAATTTTTCACTGGAATGCTGATCAAATAATTTCAAACCCATGCCTGGGCTATACATAGACTTTGTAGAAAAATGAATACCCCAGCTTGCACCTTTATGGGACAATAAGGGAATTTAACCACTCACAACATTAGGCAGCCACACAGTGAGCACAAAGCTAACTAGTCTTTCGCCTTTTACTAAAGAATACCGTGTGCCTAAGTTGCGCGGACTCTTCGATTTTGGTGCCGTCCCCGTCCCGATACGAGACAGGGACGGGGACGAGATACGTCCCGGATTCGGTCAACTGACTTTGGACACTTTGACCGGAGTCTATTGACAAATTTCGGAGAAAAAATGAGATTTTGATTTCTCAAAATAAAAAATAAAACAGATTTAGAAGAATGAAAGAATAATGTCTATCTTGGAGAATGAAAGATTGAATTCTACAATATTCATGTAAGTTTTTTCACAGAATATCACTCAAAATTTACAATATTTTTATAGCTCTATTTTTTATTAGCTAAATCCCCGCGCACCCGTATCCATATCCGAGTCCACACCCCCGAATCTTAAAATTTAGATTTCGCCGAATCCGATACTCGGATCCATCCCCGTATCGGATACCCGCACCCGAGTCCGAGCAACTTAGCCGTGTGCTCATTTCATTCAGTGGCATATGCCTAGTTTTGGAGGGGCTCTCTTCTAAATAAGGAAGAAGAGAACAAAGTACTCACGACATTTTTTAATATGAGAGGTGTCATATATAGAAGGGCAGCAATGGGTGGTTGAAACCTATATCGACAGCTGAATGCAAAAAACCCGAAGGAGGTTACCTAACTTACACAAAAACTTGTCTCCCTTAGCAGTAACATCACTCCCTTGGCACACAACAAAACCTAGACCTCAAATCTCAATTTTCTGTAGCTAACAGTTCTCTTATCGCAGTTTTATCCCACATTTCGCTCAATTCAACTCCGTTATTTTATGTTTGGTTTTCCCCAGTCCAACTTGTTCCCTCCATTGCTTACCCACTTCCTGCTTTGCTCAATTATAATCATAATAATATTAATAATAAGGCAACATTTCCTTGATCCTGTCCCCATGATATTCCTAAAATTTTCCAAAACTCCCTCAGCTTAATAAACTCACTCACAACATTACCAAGATTAAACACAATCACCTAGCTTAACGCACAAAAACACTCCTTCCATTTACTGTCCCTCTCTGCCACCACCAAACAAGAAAAAAGAGGAAACACGAAAGAAAAGGCATAGTTAGTATTTAGTAACAGCACCAAATCATGAATTAATCCATCTGTAGATTGATCGAAAGGTGCAGGCTTCCCGCCGATGTTTGTCATACTTAATTATGCAACATTAAATCTCAGTAGTATAAAATTCAATTTGCTACATGAAAGTCATGGAAATGAGTAGAATTCATACAGTATACAAATACCATTTTTTTCTTTTGCAACAAGTACCACAAAAAGTAATCCCTGAAAAACAAAACAACCTTAGAAGGGTAGATCATAAATTGGTGACCCATTGTTACTCGAAACAAATGCTGATGTTACATGGTAGAACTCACACGTCTTCGAGATCTCTCGAGCCACGAAGTGATAGATACTGGAAAACTAGTATTGTCCAGCAAAATGCACACGAAACAATATCGAATTTGAGTCCAAACACTAGATACCGCTTTTCTAGATTATTTTTTAACCAGTCTGTCATTGTAATAGAATTAATAAACTAAAGGCAGGATGAAATTACTGAATTTTTTTTTCATTAATGACTGAGAAATCCGTCTGGGGACAAACCTTAGGACCAATGGCAGCCTTCAAAACCTGGGATAACGGGCAGGCCCCTTTACCCTTCTCCATTTAAATACCAGGATTAGTTCGCATGGCGTAGGGATTGAGCCTATGCCCTAACAAGTCCCTCAACCTTTGCCACTTGACTAAGCCCTGGGAGCAGAAAGTACGAAAGAATGGTTAACATTTGAAAGGAGATTTGAATGCAACTTACTCAGTTTTCCTGTACACAAAAAGTGCTAACAGAGCAATTTATTCCAAGTACCTAATATACAGTTACAGTGCTAGACAGATGAAAACCATGATCATTATACCAATAGGACAGCTGTTATGTTAGCATCTTAGCAGAAAGGATAGAATAGATTAAATCTCATTGTAGAGTCAAATGAGATTGGAGACACTAGATAGTGTGCTACAATCACTTCCTTTGCCATGTCGCACATATGTACATCTGTCCATAATGTGGACATCACTAAGTTAAACAGTATTTTCAGATGAATGATCATGATTTTTTAACAAACTTGTGCTCCGCATCTCGTACTCTTATCGATCTCTTGATTGAGCTCCACCGGAAAAATTTCTAAATTTTGGCACTTTAACTATGAGGTCTAACATTGTTTTTTTTGCAACCACAAAAACTGCAAAATCCTAAAGAACAAATGCACTACCCTAAGCAAGGGCTCCAGAGGAAGAGTCCCCCATCCCCAACTACTCCAAACCTCTCCCATAAATGTTGGAAGTACTGCATTCTTAGCCTAGGAAATAGCAACTCTGCCCTTCCTTGAGTAAGGAAAGCGGATCATTTATGAATGGAATCCCAAGCCATCATAAGCTCCCCCAGAATTGTGTCATTTTCCTCTCTCCATTCTCCAACGGAAACATAACCTCTCATCCATCTGACCTTTCCAAGGATGATGGATGGCACATCCATGCAATGAACTGTTTATATGATTCCCCAGTGGAAATCTCATGAAAGGCATTCATTATCACCAATGTCATATTACTTGGGGAAATGATCACTCCTTATTTACCAAATAAACGAACTAAATCAGAGATTACTGCACTTAAGAAGACACAACAATCTTCACCAACCCAATACTCGCCCTCTATACTACAACAATAGCTACTACATTCAACTCCAAACTAGTTAGGGTCGGCTTGATCATAAACATCCATTCCGCTCCTGTTTTCTTAATAACTGTAGTGTCCAGACCAGCTTGAGCACACTTCAACTAATTCCGCGAGGTATCTTCTACCTCCCACCAGCACAGATATCGGGTAACTCTATCCACCAAGGGTTGGACAGATTGAAAAAAATTACCTAGTTTTTTTTGCCTCCAATGGGATTTAAACCTGAGACCTCATGGTTCTCGATCACTTCATTAACCACTAGGCTACACCCTTGGGTGTTCCATTCCGATGCTATTTGGACTCGCTTTATTCGAATACTCCATCATTTGACAAATTAGGATCTTTTAACACTAGAACTCCCCAACATTTTCTCTCTAAACAAACAAAAGATTTCAGGCAGACACCACACCTAGCGTAACTGCACCAATATTACAAACGTTAATTCCAATTGACTGGAATCGCCTATATGAATCTTTTGCTTTCATTTTGTTTTGTTCTTCCTACGTGGTAAGAATTTCAAGAGATTGCGGGTCATTCGAGATAACTTTACTCCATGTAATTTTAGATTTAACTCGTCCCCGTTTCAGCACAGTCTATCATCATAGTGTAGCACCTAGGGATGGTGCATTTCAGAGGTCCACGAGAACATAGTTAGACCATCTCAAGCAACCTTCTCTTGTTTTATCCTCTATGTGTGCAACATGTACCTTTTGTTGAATGAAATTATTTATAATCTTATCTAATCTTGAATGACAGTCCAAATAAAATAGATCTGATGCTTCGTTGTATGTCTCTAAGCAGCAAGTTGGATCCAAGATATTTGGCCCAATTATCAATATTCCGATTAAAGATGAGAATTTTATATTGTATCCACCACAAACCCATTAATGCAAGACCAAATATAGAGCTGCAGACTCTGACGAGGAAACACATATTTAACTTAATCAATGAGAAGGACCATCTCTGCTGGTGGAAAGGGTCATCAGAAATGGTAATGGAGATTGCTCGAATTGGCAGCTCTTTTTCTTTTCTATTTTTTTTGGGGGGATTATGGAGAGAAGTGATTGTTAAGCTTAAAATTTGTGAAAATGATGGAAAGGGCAACTGGAAATTTTGAGGAATATAGGTGAAATTTTTCAAAAAAGAAAAAGCATATTTTGAGCTTTTCACGCGCTCAAATGTAAGTGTAAGACACACAATTTTCCATGTAAGCGTGAGGTGCTCATTTAACACACTTCTATCTAACATAGGTGTTTATCTGGTCATTAGCTAAGCTGAATTGTCTAACTGACATCGTGCCAAGTTTGAGGGGCTATCTGGGAATTTTGCCTTAAAGTAAAAGAGTCGAACAAAGTGAGCTGGAAGAAAAAGTAACGTAGCAGCACATAGAGATGTCATTGCAAACCACACCTAACCAATGGCCGACATAATGATACCATTGTACTAACCATACAAATTGAAGGGGGAAAGAAATAAACCTCTTTGGAAAATAGCGAAGCCTCATCCCCTTAAGGTTTGCATTTGGTATAGTCAATACACCCTCCTTCCCATTTAAATTGTCTCATTTTAGATGAGCACAGGTAAAGGAAAATAATCAAATTATATTATGAGTGAAATCACTGGATCTAAAAGATTAGACTAAACATGACATCTTGGGCTTTTCACTCTGTTCCAGTTATATGAATTAATAAATAATCATTTTAAATGAAAATTTTCAATAGAAAAGCGAATAAAAGCCTAGGACGGTCTAGGAAGGAAAAGAAGATTTTAGTTAGTGGGAATGAATAATGGGTTGGAGATGAGTAATTGTGTTTGACTCTCCGCTTGAGGACATCTTGAAAGCTCAAAGAAATTTTCAAGCTTATATTTTAAGCTTGTTGATTCCTTCTTTCCTTGTACTGATGATTTGATGAGAGCATGGTCATATCTTCTGAGCTTCTCCCCCAGTTCTTTCTTTTAAAAATAGACGTACAACAACAATGCCATACCAGTGTAGTCCCACAAGTGGGGTCTGGGAGGGTAGTGTGTACGTGGACCTTAACCCTACCTTTAAGAAAGCAGAGAGGTTGTTTCCAATAGACCTTCGGCTTCTAAAAAAATAGACGTAAAGTAAGCAAGAAAGTAGGTTAAGTTAATGCATTCCAGTATTTATCTCATTCATGTAACTCTACGCAATTTCATGACTGACAACAACATTATATCAACACATCTATTGACTAGTAAAGGCCTAGGATATAAACATTCGTGAAAGAGAATTCTGAAAAATCCTATTACTTCACGTTGCACATCTAATATACGTTAAAACAGAAACACAATTCATTTGGCACCTGTATCCTCCACAGACTTCTTGTACTCTGGCTTCAGCTAATATGTTCTCTTGGTTTATTCCTCTTTTGTTGTACACGCAGAGCTCTTTCAGTATATCTTTCAAAGAATGCTGCAAAACAAACAAAATAACCAGGTATACATCATTTGGGATGGGATAGTTGAAAAATACAACTGCATAACTAAAGGACATGCAACATCTTCCAATAGTATTAAAAGAAAAGATTATTAGAACGATATCTTTACTCAATTCAGCTGAAACCTGGACTCTAGACTAATATTGCTAATAGATTGTAAAACATAACATCTCTAAATCTAATGTCCACATAACCACTCGATGATTTTAGGAGGAATTCAGTAGACTAGTAAACACAGGCGAATCTTGGATTCGAAGGTAGCGGGTGCCATAATTTTTTTTTTAATGTATATCTTGTAATGACTAATACAGAGTTTGTTCGAAACGTTTATTCGACTTTTTTAGCTTATTCGGGTCAACTTAATAGGTATTTTTTATTTGCAAATATCAAAATTACATCTCAGATATCAATAAACAAACGTAATTAGCATTTCAATAAGAGAACTACACCAAAAAAAAAAATATATCTTCGATAAATACATTATACCCATAAGTAGAGAATTAAATAAAATACAAGTTTCCAAAAATAAAAATCATAAAATCTCATATCTCTTTTAAGCAACGCTTACAAAATTTTCATCATAATTTAATAGTAAAGAGACTTAATTATATATAATAATCATAGAATAACACAAGTTTTTATGATACAATGAAAATTGAATTTGATCTCAATCCAAAATTCCCATCGACACCCAAGTTTTCTGGATTTGAATGAAGAAAACTAAGAGATTTGAGATAAGAGGAATACTTATTTTATGGAATTTCAAAAATTTGAAGTCTCTTTTTTGAGTGTTCTTGCTAGAGACCACATATAAAATAATAGAATAAAGGAAAGAAAAATATAAAAAATAATAAAACGACAAGTAGAAAATTGAGAGGTAGCCGAAAAGGAAATAACTAGGACAAAAAGAAACAAAATGCACAACGAAAAGGAAAAGTCGGACAAGGTTCAATATAAATTTCAACTTAAATTTTACACACGAGAAAAGCTTTTAAAAGGGTCTACCAGCCATGACACCTTTGTCTAGTTTACGATTGTTGGTGGTAAGATCAAATATTTAACCTAGTTTAAGAAAATTTCAACATAGGTATATGATAATTTTATCATCTTACCGGGTACCATACCACCCCATCCTAAAAGGGTGGACCCGCCCCTGCTAGTAAATCACACTTACTCTGTTTCTGGCACCAAAACAAACAGAACTATGTACCTGATAATGGAGTAGACGTTGTGACTGCACGACATACTGCAGGTTGATCAGTTTTCTTGCACTAACTGATTCAAAACCCAAATCTCACCACGGCCCCTCCTAGTTCTTTTAGCTTCTGGCCCCTTAGTAGGAGCTGGTTTCTTCTCCTGCACGGAAATGATGGATTTACAGAGGCTACCCATTATTCTATTAGTTTTCATCCAACGACTAGAGAAGACCATGGAGAACAGTTACCACTGTTTTGAGAACATATTCGGTGCAGCAAAAATAAAAGGAATGTGTTTTCTCTAATAATAAAAAGGTATGCTACTACCGGGTGGATGAACCCTCATAGGCATCACGCCCATAGATATAGACTTGTTTGTCAATTACTGGTAGGAGACGTGTATACTTAACGTGTTAATGATGTTGCCAGGAGGCCAAAAGCATAATTTTCAGGCCCTTACACCCACCACATGGTCTTGCATATTTTGAAGGGAATCATGGAAAGGTTTCTAAGCTTTCAAGCTGGTTAAGCACACGGTCACAAACATGGTAAAATGGCATCAAGTGGAATCAGATACATTACATAACCAGAAAGAGGACTAGAATACAGCTTCTAGATTTAAGTACTTAAGCTTTCAAGCAATGCCAATAAAGACAAATGTGAGCTGACTCTAGAACTGAAAAATTAGCATTGTACACTAGTTAGTAAAGCTATGAGAGTACAAAATCATACGGTTAAACATGCTAAGAACCTTTGAAATGACACATACAGAGGACCAACTACACAAAAGTATAAAACTACCAAACTAAGCTATTCTATGCAATTTTCAGATTGCAATTTGATTCACGTTGCCTGAACAATACTAGGAAGCCTAACATACAGGCTTCAGAAGAACCATAATCTATGTAAACCTCTAATTTGTTATGTCTTAAAATATTAAAGACTACAAAATTGGTCTTAAAGTTAGAAAGTAAAAATGCAGTAAAGCTAGGGATATTCCAGATCCTTCCAAGTTCTTCACCTGACGGCTATCTCTTACACATTAGAAAGAATATCCCACTCTGACAAAATGGTTTATGAAAAAATAGAAAGAAAAAAAAACAACGGGCATAGAATTCTACTTCGAGAAACAATGACATAGCAAATAACTTAGTATTGGATGCAACACCCGATTATTTTTGTTTGGTCAGTTGAAATAGCTTACACTAATCAAGCATCCAGAAGATGCTATCAAGTCCGGATGCAATACCTTATCATGCCAGGCATGGGTCTCATATGCACTCCGAGATTATTAGTGTAATAGCAAACACAATTTGGAAAAGTTTAGAAGAAGAAAAATTATGATTACATGCATTTGTCTGTTGTAGATCATTGACTTATTTGTCCTTTCATTTTCCTATACTCCTTCATGTTCTGAGTGTGACGCTTCATATCAAAATTATGTTTGACTTTCACGTCCATGAAAACTCTCCCATCATCAAGAAAAAAATTTGGAGGGAGAGGGAGGGAGAACAACAGAAAGAAAAGGAAACACAAGTCTCCTGGTTTGCTTTTTCACTTGGAAAAAACCCAAAGATAAAACTTCCAAGTCCGATTACCATGAAAATAATACTGCAAGGAAAGAAAAAGAAAAACCTCAGGTGAATATAAGATCCTCGAGTTAAACATGATTAACACGAGGAAGCTCTGTGTACACACTACCCTCCCCAGACCCCACACGTGGGATTATACTAGGTTGTTGTTGTTGTTGTTGTGTTAAACATGATTAAAAATCTTACTGTACGTGCTTGGAAAAGAGAAAATGCTACATTTTGGTTAGATTGCATAAAGAAATGCATTTATCAATTAAACCATAATGACTGAAAGATATCAAAATTGCTGTCTCTTCAGATTGATTGAAGGAAAGAAAACTACAGAGGCAAAATGAAAGAAGAAAAGAATCTTCACAGAAGAAAAATTGAAAAACCAACAAAAAGAAATGGAGGAAACCCCAATGAAAGGTTTAATGCTGTAGTCTCTTCTTTATATGCCCTAGCTGATTTAGAGGGGAGAGGGAAAGGGAATAATATCTGCAGAGACGAGGTAAAAGACTCAACCGTAACTAGACCCCAACTGGGCCTAAATCGTCTCTCTTTCCCCGGTGATCTTTCATCCATTGCTAACATGCTCACTTGGCCTCCTTCTACTGGTGTAAAAGTTCTTCCAATATACCTCTTTATTCACTATTTAATTGGTTTTGTGGCTGTGAGAAAAATTCTTTGGCATTATTTGCCACTTCTGCCTCTAGTATAGCTTCTAAGACAATGTCAGACCCCTTTGCTTCATCTTTACGTTTTGGCAACAATCCGGCACTCTCAGCAGAGACAGGGAGTACAATAATACTGCCAGATTCATCAGTCAGTTCACTCAGACCTTCCCTATCCACGGACAGAGATTTCAAAGGAGTCATTTCTGCCAATCTCGCATAAGCAGCTGCTTGGCTGTGCATATCAGTCAAAGCTGAACTCCCTGAATTATGATCCTTAGGTGTGACAGTTACTGTTTTGCTCTCTTTATCAGATTTTTTAGGTCCATTTTCAACTATTGTGCTCTCTTCATCAGATTTCCGAGGTCCATTTGCTATCGTGCCAGCCCCAGCTGTAGCGCTGATGTTGTCTACTAGCCTCGATGTCAATGGACCAGGATTCATAAAAGAGACTGTTCGAATTTCATGACGTATGGCTTCTAGTTGAGCAATGGTATCTTGCAGTTCCTTATGCACCTGGCGAGCTTGAGACTGCTGCATGACACTTTCAAACTGACCACGGGCCAATTGAACATAACCAATGGCACGCCCAGCAAATCTGCCAGCTGTTCTTGCTATGATTGGCAGATCCTTAGGTCCAATAAGAGCAGCAGTAGCGCCAAGCAAGAGAAATATCTCTCCATATGAAAATCCAAGCATCTCTGTTTTTCGTTCACTTTGTTTCTCCCGTATGTTTGAAGACCACGCAAAAGGAGAGTGTTATCAAGGACCCTTATTGGAAAATTTGCTTGGAGAATTCGTCTATGAGTCGCACTGGTGAATCGTTAGCCATGCCAGACACATGCTGTTCTCTCTTCTGCCATCATTCTCTGCAAAATTCCTACCTAGTTATGACGGGGAAGGCTACACACAAAGCAAACAAAATCCAGTTCTTATCAAGAAGCAAAACAAACAACGCAGTAATGGATCATTTTCAATATACATTGAACCACATACAATGACTAAAGTGTAGGAACACAAACAACAAGATAACTAAGTTAGGTCCCAAATCAATTACTTAAGACAAATCTGAACACTTCTTACAGGGTGGAAAGAATTTTACTCTTAGAAATGATATGCTAGTTCAATGACCAACAACAAACAAAACTAGTAAAAGTGTTAGGAAAAATTCTACACTTTGAGCATTTGTTATGCAAATGACTCAACTCTGAAGAAACCGCTTAACAGTGACTGATCATTGGGCAACTTATCTCTCTTGAATTCTTTCAAGGATGCTACATCATAGAATTCAATACTCAAACCTATACCAATATCAAATACCAAAACCAGCTGCGAGCAAATTGATGACTGAAATTCCAGAGGCATATAATAGTCCAGAATGGAAGAATAGCGTACTAGAAGCAGAAGGATATCATTTTGAACCAAAGGGACAGAGACTATTCATTCTGTTCATTGTTTCGCGTACATAAACTTATCAAAATTTGAAAAAGGAATAACTAGAACTTGTCCAAAATCTCTTCCGTCTTAACCGAACTGAGCAAGCTAAGAACAATCAGAAACGTAGGATCATGTTCCACAAGAAATCAGCAACATAACATACCGTTTGTTATGCTTCTTTACGAGTTACAATATTACACACTCAGTAATTTCAATTCCTTTGGATTATATGCTTGTGTTTATAGTTCTTCTTCTTCTTTTTTTTACACTAAATATAAATTTTAATTTATTTTATTCATATACGCATTTTTAGCTAAAACCTACTCTTAAATCATGCTTTTCCCTTAAAGTCCCAGCAGACTGCACTTTTGAAAATAATCGCCTTTTGAAAAATTTTGATACACACAGACACAAAAATAGAAATTTTACTGCAACAATTTGCTAGTGATAGGATCAACCTAATTCATAACCGAAAATCATTCAAAAGAGAATTAGGAAAAACAGAAAAAACTCAAATTCAGATCAAAGAAAGAAAAAAATTGATTTTCACATTTTCAGATAATATGTTTTACAGTTTAAGTTAGCTTCTAACGTACACAGCAGCAAAATACTCAGAGGAAAGATCAAAGGTAATTACTTGAAGATAGCTATCGCTTCGACTTCCGCTCTTCAACTGCAGCACCAAAAGTGTGGAGACTGAAACAGACCCTATATGGATCTGGATCCGTATCTGGATCCGGATCCGGATCCAGGTCGAATTTGAGAATCTGGAGTACACGTGCGAGTTGAGACATTAAGCTGACGTAGTGTTGACTTTATGATGTGGTCGCCAAATTATGCTTCAAGTTAGGGGTGGGCATATCGGGGAAAACCGATAACCCGAACCATTAATTCTTTATTGGGTTATCGGTATTGAGTTATTGGGTTAACGATTCGGTAACGGGTTAAATTTTTTTTATTGGGTTATCGATTCGGGCTCGGTTTGCATTTTTGTTATTGGGTAAAAACCGATAACCCAATAAGAATGATGTAATTTACTAATTTACCCTTAAATATATACTAGAGTTATTTGTTTTCCTAATTCCCTCTTCACTCTTCAGTCTTCAGTCATTTGTCTCTCAGTTCTCATTCTTGTTTCTATCGCAGCCCCCAAGAGTCAAGACGCAAGACTCACCACCAGTTCTCCGCCAGACATCAGTAGATACTGCACAGAAGTGTGAGCGTGCTTTTGTTAAGAAACAACAAAAGTTGGTAGTTTACACGTTATGGCAGTTTGATTTCTTTGTTTTATATATTGTAAAAAATTTTAGTTGTTTTATCTTATCGGGTAAACCGATAACCGAACCGATAACGATATATAACCGATTAACCGATAACCGATAACCAATATATTATCGGTTTGGTTATCGGGTTATGATATTTGTAAACCGATAATGTTCAAAACCGAACCGAACCGACCAATATCCACCCCTACTTCAAGTTATTTTCGTGTTCTAAATTGGGCCGGTTAGGGTCCCGGATCAGGAACATGATTGGCCCACAGGCTTTAGCCAGAATTGGTCCACGCTCCGAAGTATAATGATAATAAATCAGCTTGCTTAAAACACATCTTAACTACACGTAGAAATTCAAAAATAGTCAGATTTACAAGTGATCATTCAAAAATAATCACAGTTTCAAAAGTAATCAAAATTTAGTCATTTTTCATGTAAAGATAAATCTGAACAAAACACTGTTCAAAATCCGTAAAATACTTCAGTATATTATAATGGAGTTCCAGCATAAGTATACTCGAACTCCAACATATTATAATGGAGTTCCAGCACAAGTATACTGGAACTCTAGCATAATATACTGGAGTTCCAGTATAATATACTAGAAGTTCATACACAGGTGCTTCAATCTCCATGCGGGAACTTTTCGCGTGTTGGAGTTCCAACATAATATGCTGGAAGTTCATACACAAGTACACCGATCTCTAGTATATTATGCTGGACCGGTCTCTGTTACAGCAAAATAATGGCTATTTTTCAATGAATTACAAACGCTAGCTATTTTTGAATGACCAATCCGAAAACTGGCTAGCCCGTGCCATTTTAACTAACTACGCATATCAATGAAAAATGGGTAATTCTAACAAGATAATTATGTAACTTGCTCAACGACATAGCCTCTTAACTTTTTGTGCAATATTTTCTTTTATTTTTCATGCATATAGTATGATTCGAGTTTTTTTCCCCAGAAAATTATATGGAGTAATTGAGACGGATATAATTGTCACTAACAAATCTAGAAAGCAAACGTGCAAGTAACTAAGTATATGAAAGAAATACATGCATTTTAGGTGTGTATTACTACTATTGAAAAGGGAAAACATAAACATATGGCGAGAATTTATTTATTTATTGTTGGTAATTTATCTAAGGAGGTTGATTACTTAATACTTACAACTCTTCCTTATGTTTCTCTGCGAGAAAAATAACTAATGCATATTGGAAGTTTGGTTTTTTAGATACTATTATTTAATCCTCTTTTTTTTCTTTGCTCAAATTTAATTCAACCAAATGATTTAACGATCTTATTAGTATCTCCATTATCTATACGTGTAATCCAGCACTCACCTTTCAAAAAAATGGAAAACTATAACATGAAAGACTTTCCTCCAAGAAAGGGGAACAAAGAATTTGGCTTTTAAGAAACAATTTACGTTGTCTTACACCTCTCAGTTTTCATTTCAATTTCATTTTGTGGGATTGGCTGTTGGGTAACACACAAGTGGCTGATGAGTAATGAAATGGACATTGATATTTAGCTGCCTAACAGTCCTTTTCCGCTCTTAAGGGCTAGTTTGGTTGGCAAGCAAGTAGTTTCATGATTAATTATTTCGAGATTAATTATTCTGTGATTAGTTATCTCATCCTCCTAGAGGAATATAAAAGATACTATAACATCGGGATAAATAATCACGAGATTAGTTATACCCAGGGGCAAGGTATGTGGCCCTAAGGGTGGTCAACTGACCACCCTTCGTAGAAAAATTACATTGTATATATAGGTAAAATATTAAATTTTACTAGTATAAAACATATATTAAACACCTTTTATCGAGGATTTTGAATACCCTAAATGAAATTCCTGGCTTCGCCACTAATTATACCATAATTTTATCCCAATAAAACATAAAATAAACTCTTCTCAAATTTAATCCCGAAATTAATTATCTCGTATCACTAGTATCAAACGAGCCGTAAGTTGTGAATTTGTGAATTCGCTCTTTTATTTCTTTGGCCCACTATCCTGGAATAAAAAATGGTATGTCTACGTCATTCGTGAAGTGTCTTTTTGATTTGAGGAGGAAGTTCCAATTGGTAAGCGACTGTTCCAATCCTCTTCAAAACTGGAAAAGGACCAAAATATTTGGGACTGAGCTTATGATAAGCCTGTCCTCTCATTGAGACCTGCCTATAAGGCTGCAATTTGACATATACTAAATGTCACACCTCCTTTTTTACTTATACCCCGAGAGGGTGTGTATAAGAGAATTTTTCCAATTAAAGGACAATCGAAATGGAATTTATTTATTTAACGATTTAGAATCGCCACTTGGGATGATTTGTGGTGTCCCAAGTCATCGGTTCAAATCCCGAATTGAGGAAAAGGTTGATTCTGTATTATAGTCCACGAACCAGAAATTCGAGTAAGGAATTCTGTTAACCCGGGAGAAGGTGTTAGGCATTCCCGAGTTCCGTGGTTCTAGCACGGTCGCTCAACTGTTATATCCGGCTTAATTATCTGATTTTAGAAACACGTTTTAACATATGATGCCATTTTAAACTTTTGACCGCTTTTAGTTAATTTAAAGAATATTTCAACGTTATTTAAAACACGTCTTTGGACCACGCCACATGAAATGCACCCGCAGTTCGAGACACATTTATTTAACGTTGTTAAGATTTGGATTTGGGTCACATGAAATGCACACCCGAGTTTAGGAAGATAATTTGTTAAACTAACGTGCCTAAAGCAATTACGAACTTGCAACTTTGCGAGGGCCATGGAAATTTGCTAAATGGCGCGCCTCGAATTCTAAGGATCAAAACAAAGTTAATTAAAACAAGGGCCATGCAATTGTCATTTTTGTTAGGCATGGCGCACCTCCATCTATTCTATTGGAAGTATTTCTAACTTAGTTTTTCTAGGGGCATAACTATATTTTACTTAATACGACGCGCCTCAACTAACTTAAAAATTGGCTATTGATTAAGAGCGTAAGGAAGTTTCAAATCGTCCTACGACGAAAAATTGAATCTGAAACGATGCGTAATGGATTTCTTTACAACCCATATCCATACGTATTAGTTCATGCCATATATTAGTCAACATAAATTCAAGAAGGAATTACCTTTGAGATGTAAGAAGTTAATTCTATTTGTCTTAAGTGATACAAGGTTGTATAATGGTGATTAACAAGTATTAGAAATTAAACGAATCGAGGATGTTGTAACTCGTATTTTCAGGTAAACCTAGCGGTGCTTAATACACTCAAGAGTTCATTTATTAAGGTATTTTAATCATATAATATCTGTATCATAAGTCTTGAAGTCAAACGAGTCATGAAACAAAAGTCGACAAAAGTTGTCGCAACTTAGGTTCATAATTTTACTTAAACATTAGGTCAAATGTTTCTAAGCTTTTCTCCTAATTTACAAGGAATTACGGGGTGATATACCCACCAAATTAAAGATCAATGAGTCTAGTTTCTAACTCATTAAACCGTTCATCGATACGATCTCGGAGTAGAGAGATATTCGCGTTTTTGCGAGACTGCATCAAGCACCTCTCTATGGGGCCCACTAAGGTGGTTTAAGATATTTGGACCTATATAGGATGCCTCCAACCCATTTTAAGTCATTTCTTCTCACTATTTTCAGACCTTAGAACCCTAGGAACACCCTCTCAAGGTTCTCTCAAGATTCAAGACCCAAAAAAAGGGCAAACAACACAAATCAAGTGTTGGGAATCCCGTGGCGCTAGTAAGTCTCTTGTTCTTCTTGTTGTTGCTCATTTTTGTGTTGTTCCAGCTCGTGTGGGAGGTTGTTTTAAAGGGTTTATGTTCTGTAAATACTCCCTCATGTTATTAATATCAATCCTAGGTGATTTCAAGCCTTCTAAAGTGATTCTAGTGCCGAAAAACACTAATTGATCGCTAGTTTCGCTTTTTTGTTGTTGTGACAGCATTGGAGGGATATTTCATGGAAATTTAAGGTCAAATTGGATTTGTTATTTCTGTATAAAGGTAAGGAACCTCTTACTCTATATGTATTTAAGATTATCCAAGTTGCGGCTAAGCCATTGAAGCTAGAACTTGTGAAATATATATCGAAATGCTTGGTAGTAATGTTATTGTTTTGTGGACTGTTTTGCGTTGCTGTTGGGCTGCGTATTTTACTACTGTTTTGTGGAGTTTTGGAGGAGGAAGGGTGTGGAGAAACACCATATATATATGTAGGGTTGTGGGCTGATAGTTATTCGTAACATTTCTGGGTCGTTTGACACGACTACGGTGGTCGTCGTATGTATGAAGTGATTAGGCTGTGCGTGGACTATTTTGGGAGGATCAATATGTTTATTATTGATGTTGTTTGGGCTGTTTGGTGATTGTTTTGAATGGTGTGAGGTCATATATATAGGGGAGGTGCTGTCCGTTTCATCGTAAAATAGGTTGTGGTCGATACATAATAGTTATGACACTTAAATGATAACGATAGTATCGTTTCTCTTATTGTAGACTAAGGAGTTTTGACAATTGCATAGCTTGAGATTGGGGAAGTATATACAAGGTATGTGAGGTTATCCCTTTCCTTCTTTTGCACGACTCCGATTGTACATAATGTAATGAACGAGCTTCCAAGATACTCTACTCTTAGAAGCTAGCAGTACTTACATTGTTTTCCCTCTTATGGAACGATTGATGTTAATGTTGCTTCTCTTATTCTTATGTTATCAATGTTGTTGGTACTTCCTGATTCTTATAAGGTTCATAGTGAAGAGTTAGTCCTAATAACGTGTACAGAGGATACCGACCTTACGTCACTCCGAAAGGTTTAGAATGTGATTCCATGAGTCGAGCATGCATTATATATATGTATCTATTTTACTCTACCGAGCCACGCTATAGTTGGCCGGGTACGACACCTATTGTGCAACCACTGATCAGTTGGGTTTTACCGAGCTCCACGTGGCCGGGTACGATTCTACCGAGCCTTATGATGGCCGGGTACGTTGTTACCGAACCTATTATGGCCGGGTACGATATGATGATGATGATGCCCACAGAGGCGAATGTTTTAAAGGTTTATGTATTTATACATATGTATCATGCATTTCATGTCAGTAGCCCTCAGAGGTACTAAGATATTACAGGTTGTATATTCTCTATCCTTGCTTACATTACTGATCGTATTTATGGTTCCCTGCCTTACATACTCGGTACTTTATTCGTACTGACGTCCTTTTATTTATGGACGCTGCAAGTCGTGCTGCAGGTCCTGATAGACAGGCAGACGTAGCTCCCCCACCACAGTAGGCAGTCCAGTTCAGCGGTGATTGGCGAGATCCCTTCTTCCGACTTGCCGTGGTCTTGGTATGCATTTTTATTATAGACGTTATGGGTATTGTCGGGGCCCTGTTCCGGCTAAATTGCAGCACTTATGTTCCTTTAGAGGCTCATAGACAGGTGTCGACTCATGTATAGTTTGGTATGCCTTGTCGGCTGGTTTTTGTTGTATAGTCTTTCATGGTAGCGTGGTAGCTCGTACCATATATATATAGTTTCTTGATTGTCTGTTCATCCCATATTATGTATGTTCATGCCATCATATTTTATGGTTGATTGTCCATGATCCATGTCTACCATTTATATTGATCTCATCAGCCCTAAAAGATAATAAAGAAGGTTAGATAAAATGTACGTTGGTGCTCGGCAAGTATGGTCGGGTGCTAGTCATGGCCCTCCAGTTTGGGTCGTGACAAACTTGGTATCAGAGCAAGTCTGTCCTAGGGGTTTTCTATGAGCCGTGTCTAGTAGAGTCTTGATTATGGATGTGTAGCGCGCCACATTTATAATCAGGAGGCTACATGACATCTAGGGTTGTTACCTTCTTCCTGAATCTAGATCGTGCGTAGAGTTGAGTCGTAAGTGTTCGTCTCTAATATTCACCTTGTTTTCTTTCAGTGATGCCTTCGACTAGGAAGCAAACGATTAGTAGACGACTTGATACAGCAGTGGGAGAGGGTACCAGTTAGGTGCCCCAAGCCAGAGCAGGACAAAGTGAGGCTCAGAGTGAGATGCCCTCTCATACCTCATCTACTCCATCTCCTCCAGAGGATATTAGAAGGCATCCAGTGCCTCCAGTTCCTCCGTCTGGCACTACAGATCAGGATATGCAGAGTACTTTGCAGTTGTTGACTAGCTTGGTAGTTGCTCAGGCTTAGAGGCAGAATACAGGTGCTGCTGATAAACCAGTTAGTACAAGAGTTCGTGATTTTATTAATTTAGACCCTCCAGTGTTTACCGGATCAGACCCCAAGGAGGACCCACAGACTTTTATTGACCAGGTTCATCGTACACTACAGGTTATGCATGTTAGTGATATGGAGGCAGTAGAGTTGGCTTCTTATCGACTACGGGATTTAGCGGTTCTCTGGTATGATAGTTGGGAGAGATCCAGGGGTCCAAACGCTCATCCAGCTATGTGGAAGGAATTTTCTGAGGCCTTTCTTCGTCACTACTTGCCAGTTGAGATACGACGAGCTAGAGCTGATAAGTTCTTGAACCTTAGACAAGGTAATATGAGTGTGCGAGAGTACAGTATGCAGTTTGATTCTATGGCAAGGTATGCTCCCCATATGGTGGCCGAGATGAGTGATAGGGTGCATATGTTCGTGAATGGGTTGGGACCACATCTGATAAATGAGTGTACGACAGCCTCCTTGGTGGAGGGCATGGATATTTCCCGTATTCAAGCTTATGCCCAGACCCTATAGGATCGTAAGCGCCAGCAGAGGGTAGTTAGGAAGCAGGATAGGGGCCAGCATAAGAGGGCGAGATTTGCAGGGTATTCTGATGACTTCAGAGGCAGCGTCAGGCCACAGTTTTTGAGGAGTTCGGCGCTACCTGTAGCTAGTGCTCCTCCACGGTTTCATAGGCCTCGATATGATCGATCCTATTCTGGTCCAGGTCAGAGTTCGCGGGCATCTGGCTCGCAACATCACATGGATACTAGTCAGATGAGACCCCCAACACCACATTGTGATCAGTGCGGCAAGGCCCACTTTGGACTGTGTCGTCGAGGTTCTGATGCATGCTATTCGTGCGGGCAGCCTGGCCATATGATGCGGGATTGTCCTAACAGAGGAGGTGATGGTATGGCTCAGCCGACTGGATCTGTGTCTGGTTCTTCCTCATCAGTTCGACCTCCAGTACGGGGTTTTCAGCAGTCGACAGGTCGTGGTAGGGGTAGAGGTGTAGTGCCGAGTTTGAGTGGTGCTCAAAATCGAACCTATGCTCTAGTAGGTCGACAGGATGTCGAGTCGTCTCCAGATGTTGTTACAGGTATTATACCTGTGTTTTCTTATGATGTATATGGGTTGATTGATCTGGGATCTACATTATCATATATTACACCCTTTTTGGCTAATAAGTTTGGCATTGAACCTGAATTGATAAGTAAACCCCTTGCGGTATCTACTCCGATAGGAGATTTTGTGATTGCTAGAAGGGTATATAGAGGTTGCACTATGATGATTTGTAGTCGTCAAACCTCGGCAAATTTATTTGAGTTAGAAATGGTTGATTTTGATGGGATAATGGGAATGGACTGGTTGGCCTCATGCTATGCAAATGTTAACTGTCGTACGAAGATGTTAGGTTTAAATTTCCTGGTGAACCCATCATTGAATGGAAATGGAATATTGCTACACCAAAAGGTAGGTTTATTTCCTATCTTAAGGCAAGAAAAATGATCTCAAAAGGTTACATTTATCATTTCGTTCACGTTAGGGATGCGGAGGTGAAACTGCCTACTTTACAATCAATCCCCGTGGTCAACGAATTCCCAGATGAACTCCCAGGCCTTCCTCCTGAAAGGGAGATTGAGTTTAGCATTGATGTGTTGCCTGACACTCAACCGATCTCTATTCCTCCATACAGAATGGCCCCGATAGAGTTGCGAGAGTTGAAGGTGCAGTTGAAGGACTTGCTGGATAAGGGCTTCATTAGGCCTAGCACTTCACCTTGGGGTGCACCAGTCCTATTCGTGCAGAAGAAAGACAGGTCATTACAGATGTGTATCGACTATCGACAGTTGAATAAGTCTACTATAAAGAACAAGTATCCATTTCCAAGAATTGATGACCTGTTTTACCAACTCCAGGGTGCCAAGTATTTATCCAAGATTGATTTACGTTTAGGGTATCATCAGGTGAGGGTTAAGGAGAAGGATATTCCAAAGACGACCTTTCGGATAAGATACAGGTACTTTGAGTTCTTGGTGATGTCGTTCGGGCTAACAAATGCCCCAACAGCTTTTATGGATCTCATAAATACTATATTTAGGCCCTATCTTGATGTGTTCATGATTGTATTCATTGATGACATTCTAGTATATTCTCGTTTGGAGGCGGAACATGCGGGCCACTTGCTGATAGTGTTACAGACGCTTCAGGATTGTAAGTTATATGCTAAGCTCTCCAAATGGGAATTTTGGTTGAACTCAGTAGCGTTCCTTGGCCATGTGATATCTGACAAGGGTATTAGTGTCGACACTCAGAAGATCGATGCAGTAAAGAATTGGCTGAGACCTACAACACCATCAGAAGTCCGCAACTTCCTAGGGCTAGCAGGATATTATAGGTGGTTTGTGGAAGGGTTTTCCTCTATATCATCACCATTGATTAAGTTAACACAGAAAGCTACCAAGTTCCAGTGGTCTAACACTTGTGAACGTAGTTTTTAGGAGCTGAAGAATCGATTGACATCCGCACCAGTGCTCACTCTTCCTGAAGTAACAGAAGGTTATGTGGTATATTGTGATGCCTCAGGTATAGGTTTGGGGTGCGTATTGATGCAGCGTAGGAAGGTGATTGCTTATGCATCAAGACAATTGAAGAAGCATGAAAAGAATTATCCAGCCCATGATTTGGAATTGGCTGCAGTAATATATGCTTTGAAGATATGGCGACACTACTTATACGACATCCATGTTGACATCTACACAGATCACAAGAGTTTACAATACATATTCAAGCAGAAAGAGTTGAATTTGGGGTAGCATAGGTGGCTTGAATTACTGAAAGATTATGACGTCGAGATATTGTATCATCCCGGTAAAGCCAATGTTGTGGCAGATGCTCTCAGCCGTAAGTCCATGGGAAGCTTAGTACATATTGAGGCAGGTAGATGGGGGTTGACTAAAGAGCTTCATCAACTAGCCAATATGAGAATCAAATTGTTAGACTCTGATGACTGAGGTGTTACTGTACAGAATACATCAAAATCATCTTTGGTAGCCGAGGTAAAAACACGGCAATATGAAGATCCTATCTTAGTACGATTAAGAGAGAGCATTCAACAGTGTAAAAGAATGGCTTTTGAGATCAGAAGAGATGGGGCACTGAGATACCAGGGCCGATTATGTGTGTCTAATGTGGCAGGGTTGCGAGAGAAGATTATGAATGAGATTTATCAATCCCGATATTCCATCCATCCCGGCTCGACAAAGATATATCATGACGTCAAGGAGCAGTATTGGTGGGATAACATGAAGAAGTCTATTGCAGAATTTGTAGCCTAGTGTCCCAATTATCAACAAGTAAAGATAGAACATCAGAAACTCGGTGGATTGCTTCAGAATATAGAGATTCCGACCTGAAAATGGGAGGTGATTAATATAGACTTCATTATTGGATTACATCGCTCTTATCATAAGTTTGACTCCATCTGGGTGATAGTTGATCGACTTACAAAATGTGCCCATTTTCTGCCAGTTAAGACAACTTACACAGCTGAAGATTATGCGAAGTTGTATATCAAGGAGATTGTTAGGCTTCATGGTGTGCCGGTATCTATTATATCAGACCGAGGAGCTCAATTTACAGCTAACTTTTGGAGGTCTTTCCAAAAGGGTTTAGGCACACAAGTAAATCTCAGCACTGCATTTCATCCGCAGACTGACGGATAGGATGAACGTACCATTCAGACACTGGAAGATATGCTACGAGCATGTGTTCTAGATTTTAAGGGTAATTGGGATGACCATCTTCCACTCATAGAATTCGCCTACAATAATAGCTACCATTCCAGTATTAAGATGGCCCCATACGAGGCACTATATGGGAGAAGATGTAGATCACCAGTTGGATGATTCAAAGTCGGTGAAACAAAATTATATGGGCCAAATTTGATTCACCAAGCTATTGAGAAGGTGAAAGTGATACAGGAGCGATTGAGGACGGCACAAAGTAGGCAAAAATCTTATTCTGATGTCCGACGTCGTGATCTAGAGTTTGAGGTTGGTGATTGGGTTTTCCTGAGGATCTCACCAATGAAGGGTATTATGCATTTTGGGAAGAAAGGTAAGCTGAGTCCAAGGTATATCGGGCCGTATAAAATTCTTCGACGAATTGGACAGGTTGCTTATGAGTTAGAATTGCCATCCGAATTGGAATTTGTCCACCCGGTATTCCATGTATCTATGTTGAGGAAATGTATTGGAGACCCTTCTCGATTCGTCCCTATCAAATATGTACAAGTTACAGAGGACCTATCATATGAAGAAGTGCCAGTGGCGATATTAGATCGACAAGTCCGCAAGCTGAGAACAAAAGATGTAGCTTCCGTCAAAGTATTGTGGAGGAACAAAAATATGGAAGAAATGACATGGGAAGCAGAAGAGGAGATGAAGTCTAAATACCCTTACCTATTCCAGAATGAAGATAACAAGGATGCTGGTGGAAGACAGGATACATTGGAAGGTGAAACGGCTCTATGAGGTAAGCAATAATTTGAGAATACTCCTCCTTAATACAAAATGGTGATATGTAGATAATGTAAATATGAATAATGCTTTGTGTAGCCTTGTGAAGCCATATGTTGGGCTTAATTGCTTGAAAGTTTTGCTAGTGACCATTTTATAGGGGAAAATTGATCGGAAATTTCCATTGGAATCCACGATGATTTAAACTCCCCATGAACCCTTACATTCGAGGACGAATGTTCCTAAGGGGGGGGAGGGTGTTACAACCCATATACACACGCGTTAGTTCATGCCATATATTAGTTAATATAAATTCAATAAGGAATTACCTTTGAGATGATAAGAAGTTAATTCTATTTGTCTTAAGTGATACAAGGGTGTATAATGGTGATTAACAAGTATTAGAAGTTAAACGAATCGAGGATGTTGTAACTCGTATTTTGAGGTAAATCTAGAGGTTCTTAATACACTCAAGGTAATGTATTAAGGTTTTTGAATCATATAATATCCATATCATAAGTCTTGAAGTCAAACGAGTTATGAAACAAAAGTCGACAAAAGTTGTCGCAACTTAGGTTCATAATTTTACTTAAACATTAGGTCAAATGTTTGTAAGATTTTCTCCTAATTTACAAGGAATTACGAGGTGATATACCCACAAAATTAAAGATCAATGATTCTAGTTTCTAACACATTAAACCATTCATCGATAAAATCTCGGATTAGAGAAATATTCGCATTTTCGCGAGACTGCGCCAAGCACCTCTCTATGGGGCTCACTAAGGCGGTTTAAGATATTTGGAACTATATAGGATGCCTCCAACCCGTTTTAAGTCGTTTTTTCTCACTATTTTCAGACTTTAGAACCCTATGAACATCCTCTCAAGGTTCTTTCAAGATTCAAGACCCAAAAAAGGGCAAACAACACAAATCAAGTGTTGGGAATTCTGTGGCGCTAGTAAGTCTCTTGTTCTTCTTGTTGTTGCTCATTTTTGTGTTGTAACAGCTCGTGTGAGAGGTTGTTTTAAAGGGTTTATGTTCTGTAAATACTCCCTCATGTTCTTAATATCAATCCTAGGTGATTTCAAGCCTTCTAAAGTGATTCTAGTGCCTAAAAACACTAATTGATCGCTAGTTTTGCTTTCTTGTTGTCGTGGCAGCATTAGAGGGATATTTCATGGAAATTTAAGGTCAAATTGGAGTTATTATTTTTGTATAAAGGTAATTAACCTCTTACTTTATATGTATTTAAGATTATCCAAGTTGCGGCTAAGCCATTGAAGCTAGAACTTGTGAAATATATATCGAAAGGCTTGGTAGTAATGTTATTGTTTTGTGGACTTTTTTTCATTGCTGTTGGGCTGCATATTTTACTACTATTTTGTGGAGTTGGAGAAACACCATATATATGTAGGGTTGTGGGATGATAGTTATTCGTAACATTTCCGGGTCGTTTGACACGACTACGGTGGTCGTCGTATGTATGAAGTGATTAGGCTGTGCGTGGACTATTTTGGGAGGCTCAATATGTTTATTATTGATGTTGTTTGGGCTGTTTGGTGATTGTTTTGAATGGTGTGAAGTCATATATATAGGGGAGGTGTTGTCCGTTTCAACGTAAAATAGGTTGTGGTCGATACATAATAGTTATGACACTTAAATGATAACGATAGTATCGTTTCTCTTATTGTAGACTAAGGAGTTGTGACAATTGCATAGCTTGTGATTGGGGAAGTATATACAAGGTATGTGAGGCTATCCCTTTCCTTCTTTTGCACGACTCTGATTGTACATAATGTAATGAACGAGCTTCCAAGATACTCTACTCTTAGAAGGTAGCAGTACTTACATTGTTTTCCCTCTTATGGAACGATTGATGTTAATGTTGCTTCTCTTATTCTTATGTTATCAATGTTGTTGGTACTTCCTGATTCTTATAAGGTTAATAGTGAAGAGTTAGTCCTAATAACGTGTACAGAGGATACCGACCTTAAGTCACTCCGAAAGGTTTAGAATGTGATTCCATGAGTCGAGCATGCATTATATATATGTATCTATTTTACTCTACCAAGCCACACTATAGTTGGCCGGGTATGGCACCTATTGTGCAACCACTGATCAGTTGGGTTTTATCGAGCTCCACGTGGCCGAGTACGATTCTACTGAGCCTTATGATGGCCGGGTACGTTTTTACCGAGCCTATTATGGCCGGGTACGATATGATGATGATGATGCCCACAGAGGCGAATGTTTTAAAGGTTTATGTATTTATACATATGTATCATGCATTTCATGTCAGTAGCCCTCAGAGGTACTAAGATGTTACAGGTTGTATATTCTCTATCCTTGCTTACATTACTGATCGTATTTATGGTTCCCTACCTTACATACTCAGTACTTTATTCGTACTGACGTCCTTTTATTTGTGGACGCTGCATGTCGTGCTGCAGGTCCTGATAGACAGGCAGGCGCAGCTTCCATACCACAGTAGGCTGTCCAGTTCAGTGGTGATTGGCGAGATCCCTTCTTCGAACTTGCCGTGGTCTTGGTATGCATTTTTGTTATAGACGTTATGGGTATGTCGGGGCCCCGTTCCGGCTATGTTGCAGCACTTATGTTCCTTCAGAGGCTCATAGATAGGTGTCGACTCATGTATAGTTTGGTATGCCTTGTCGGCTGGTTTTTGTTGTATAGTCTTTCATGGTAGCGTGGTAGCTCGTACCATATATATATAGTTTCTTGATTGTCTGGTCAACCCATGTTATGTATGTTCATGCCATCATATTTTATGGTTGGTTGTTCATGATCCATGTCTACCATTTATATTGATCTCATCAACCCTAAATGATAATAAAGAAGGTTAGATAAAATGTACGTTGGTGCTCGGCAATTATGGTCGGGTGCTAGTCATGGCCCTCCAGTTTGGGTTGTGACAGATTTATAGTAATGAAAACTGGACCAATTGTTTGAAACTCATTTGGACCAATACTGGCCATCAATAGGAGGAACTTGTTCGAGACAAATGCAACTATAGCAAAAGCGTGTCATCTTCCTATTGAGCTCAAATTTAAAAAAGGGAGGGATACTCGCACGTACTGGCCAGAGATCGAATCTCTGCGAACCCAAACCATCTTAAGGTCCAGGGACTTTGGGTCTTAAACAAGGCTCCATAGAATCCAAACTTTAAAAATTATATGGCAATCATTAATATAATGCATAAAATTCAGAACATCCTTTATTCAAACACTTTAAAACTCTTGAAGGGACCGTTCAAAACCTATTGACTAAGCACAATACCTGGAAAATATCATGTGAACCAATAAGCTTTAAAGGGGCTATAAGATCAAATCACATGCCAAAGAAAATCATTTTCCAATACAAGGTAGTATTACTCGGCTTTTTATCCTATTCAAATTCCCATGCCAAATTATAAACAAGTATGTTGGGCTTTAAGTCTTGACTCAAAACCTCAATACAAGAAATCAAAAAAAACTTGACATGCCACTATTACGGAATCCAACAGTCAGGAACTTCAGCATAATCCAACAGGAAACCAACTATACATCTTACACTACATAGAAAACTAATAAGATTCTCATAGCATTAAACTAATACAACGATTGAATGAAATGAAATAACAGGGGATCAAAAGTCCAATAACGTAAATCTCCCATTATATTTCCATGTTCCATTGCGCATTCACACTTCACAAATTAATCAAAGTGCATAATGATACCTAGAAGTGAAAAAAGAAACAAAGAAGTGAAGAATCAGCAAAGAGCAGCAGAAATCAACACCAATAGAGCCAATGGAACAATGAAATTAGTTTAGATCGGCAATGAGACAGTATTTCTCAACAACAAGTCCAAACCAGCTTTAAAAATACCCAGAACTCAACTCATTTTCAGCCCAGAAAAAACTATCACAGCTTCATTGACTTTAACTGGACTATTCAGAATAACCAAAATCCTAACAAAATTTCCAGTAGTTGCCTAGAGCACCTCCAAAATTATAAGCTATTTTTTGAATTTCTTCTTGGAAAGCAGCCGTTTTAAGTTTCTGAATTTTTTTATCCGTCCCCTTCCCCTTGAATGCCAAGTTAGAGGGCCTTTATAGACAAGGCATTTAGGGTAGTTAGAGGAGGATCAGATTTGCACCTAAACCCTTTTGCAATTTTCATTTTAGCTTAAGTACCCCTAGTTTAATTTCAGAATTCAAAATATCCACCCACCCCAGCTTCCTAGAAGCTTCCTTATTCAATTACTGCAGATTCCCTTACCTACAAATCCTATTTTACCCCTTAAGCACCATGTTATTACCCCTGAAATCAGACAGATATGGGTCATGAGTTAAATTGACCCTGTAGTTAAGCCAAACGTGGGCTCAATGATGACCCAATGGCCCAAATCAACCCCTTGAGGGGAATTCTGATTTGGCTTCAAAGCCCAAACAACAAAATGAGCCAAATCGAATCAGTCAACAAACCGAGGGCAGACACTTAAATGATTTTGAAACCAAACTTACACTAATTGAATGATTATTAAACACAAGTAAGCAGGAATTTGACTAAGTTATCAAAATAAACCTAATTAAATTAACTAAGCGAATAAACGAGAGATGAAATCAGAACTTCAGTCATGCTGTTACCAAGAAAGACTAAACATACCAAGAAAAATCAGGGAACAAGATTTTGGAAAATAAAACTAAAAAGGAACAAAAAGAACATTATTTATTCTCGACTAGAAAGTATTGGTCGAGTTTCAGTTGAATTGACCAAAGAAGAAGAAGGAGAGATGAAGAGGAACAAAAATTGAAATAACGCCAAAAATGAACAAAGAAGGAAAAACTCACTGACCAAAGCTCGAACTCGGGACTGATATTTCGATTTAAACCCCTAAATAATGTAAATCGCTTGTTCCTTGTCAAGAATAAGCGAATAACGTTATTTGAGATAAAATCAACCCTGAATACTTATGAGAACTGGAGAAATAGCCTTGCATGTATAGATTTGGCTTTGACTTCTAGGGCTCGAACCTTAGATCTAAAATTCGAACATTTCTGGCAAGTTTCGAGGGAAATGGGGTGAGGATTTGGAATGAGGGGGTGAAAGGGGTTGTAGGGTGTTATTTTGGGTTGGTTTGGGGCCGGTGCCGCCGACTGGGAGCAGTGGAAAATGGGGGCGGCTTCTAGGGTTTGGGCGTCTCTAAAGAGAGGGGGTTGAGAGAGATGAGTTTGAGGGGGGATAGAGTTCACAAAGTTTTATATGGGGGAGGGGTTAGTTTCGATCCATTGGATTTACATGGATCAATGGCTCAAATCAAGGGATAATGAAACGACATCGTTTGGTTTGTAGGGGGAATTGGACCGGGTCAGGGGACGGGTATGGGCTCAGATGGGGCGGGTGTTTGGGAATTTTAATTGGGGTGGGGGAAAATGAATTAATTTTAGCCCAAAAAATCTGATCCTCTTTAAATCAATTTTTCTCTTTTTCTTTTTCTTTTCCAAAATTCTTTTCCCTTCTTCTTTTTTTTCGAGAAAAATTAAAAATAACACATAAATTACTCTCTAAATCAAATTATGCTACCAAATTAAATTAATTAACTCTAGATAATGATTACCACAACTAATTAAAGAAAAACCACCAAAATTCTAAACTAAAAATTTAAAATGCAAAAATAAGTTATTTTTGTGATTTTTCCATTTTTATAAAACACTAAATTACTAATTAATTCAAGAATGCAAAATTAGATCCTAAATGCAAATGCAACATATTTTTGTATTTTTCATTAATTAAACAAAAATAAAAATGCACAGACAAATGCAAACAATTATCAGAAAATGCCACGAAATCCACCAAAATTGCAAATAATGAAAAGAAATTATTTCGTTTTGAATTTATGAGAATAATTCATATAGGGCAAAAATCACGTGCTCACAGCTGCCCCTCTTTTCCTGAAAACACGAAGAGTTTTCGTGCAAAGATAAAGTGAGCGGATACGAGTGATTTTTGCCCGTTTGAATACTCCGTCGGAAGCATTTTGAAAGATTCGACCGCACCCTACTTTCGAGGTTGCCTACATATCCTTGACTATAAACGAATCAAGTCAGTGTAGTTCAGAAAGTTTCGGTAGCTGAGACTACCATAAAGCTATGATTTCACTGTTGCTACTGCTGCTGCTACTGCTTACTGCATCCCCTTATTACACCATGATAAAATAAAAAGAAGCTAGACTAGACTATGATCTATGCATTACAAAATCCTATCTATATCTTCAAACTTGCTCTTGTGGTTCTTTTTACCTTGTTGACTTGTATGCTCCCGGTGGAATCCCTTTGTTGCCGCATTGAATTATAATTTGAGATGTTTTCCTTTTCTCCAGGTGGATGCCTGACTGCCAACTACACTTTGAGATGTTTTCTTTCCTCCAGGTGGATGCTTTATTGCTGAACTTGAATGTATTCCCCGCTCTCCAGGCGGGCTCCTGATTGCTGAACTTGAAATGTATTCCTTGCTCTCCGGGCGGGCTTTTGACTTCAACAAAATAGACAAAACAAAAAAAAAATTCTGCCCCCGTTTGGGTATCTGGGCACACATGTAAGTGTAAAACGGATCACATTACCAAATGTCAATAAGAACTTGAAAGCTAAAACTTGAATTGTACTCCCTTGTTCTCCAGGCGGGCTCCTGATTGCTAACTTGAAATGTATTCCCTGCTCTTCAGGCGGGCTCCTGACTACTGACTTGAAATGTATTCCCTACTCTTCAGGCGGGCTCCTGACTGCTGACTTGAAATGTATTCCCTGCTCTCCAGGCGGGCTCCTGACTGATTCCTTGAAATGTATTCCCTGCTCTCCAGGCGGGCTCCTGACTATTAAACTTGAATGTATTCCCTGCTCTCCAGGCGGGCTCCTGACTTCAACGAAATAGACAAAAACAAAGAAAATTTTTTTGCCCCCGTTTGGGTATTTGGGCACACGTGTAAGTGTAAAATGGATCACATTACCAGATGTCAATAAGAACTTGAAAGCTAAAACTTGAATTGTACTCCCTTGTTCTCCAGGCGGGCTCCTGATTGCTAACTTGAAATGTATTCTCTGCTTTTCAGGCGGGCTCCTGACTGCTGACTTGAAATGTATTCCCTTCTCTCCAGGCGGGCTCCTGACTGCTAACTTGAAATGTATTCCCTGCTCTCCAGGCGGGCTCCTGACTGCTAACTTGAAATGTATTCCCTGCTCTCCAGGAGGGCTCCTGACTGTTAAACTTGAATGTATTCCCTACTCTCCGGGTGGGCTCCTAACTGCTGACTTGAAATGTATTCCCTGCTCTCCAGGCAGGCTCCTAACTTCAGCAAAATAGACAAAAACAAAGAAAATTTTTCTGCCCCAGTTTGGTGGCTGGGCACAGATGTGAGTGTAAAACTACATCATGTTATCAAGTAATACTAAGAATTTGAAAGCTAGGTCCCATTATCCAGGAGGGTCCTGAAAACTCCTAGCTAAATGATGGCTCTAAAAATCTAAATTATATCTTCTAAAGGTGTGACTCCTGCTAAATCTTGTTATTTAAGGTCTTAAAACTACATCTCATTATCTAGGGGGTCCTGAAAGTCAAACATTAAGTCTTATATTAAGAGTGACAACTTTTATGGCTGAGTTATACTACCCTAAAGCAGAACTTACGCTACATGTTATTATCTAATTGGAATCTTAAAACTAAGTCCCATTATTCAGGAGGGTCCTGAAAACTCCTAATTGAATCTTATCTCGAACATGCAAACTTCTAAACTGCTTATATTCCTTTGGGATACATTTATGCTAGATTACGCTATTTCTGAACTTTACGCTAGGTCCCATTTTTCAGGAGGGTCCTGAAAATCAAAAATCAAACTTGTTTGGTGACTGCCTTTCTCCACGGAGGGTTTCTCCGAAACAACCGAAATTTCCTGCCCCTGTTTTAATCAAAGAAAAATTTTGTCAATTTAAAATGTGGTGGTTAGTTGATGGCATTCTTGCTGAAGGTCTCTCCGCTGCATTGTTTTGTTTTGACTGGCTTCCCCAAACTGGCCCTGAACCGCTTAACTTTCCAGCTGACTTTCAAACCTCCTTGACTTTGGATGACCAGAGTGTTCTATACCCGAACTGTTGTTTCACACCTCTGACCCCCTTTAACTGAACCTCTGCATCTCCCACGAAATTACTAAATCATTCTTCCGATGGAACTTTTGCTGGCACCATATATCATAGTTTAGTCTAGTTTCTTTTATTTTGTCTTGGTGTAATAAGGATATCCCACTTTACATCATTCTATCTTTGGTATGCTCTTGTCGCACCGTGCTTTGCAATCTTGAAGCTGGTAGTGAGCTTTGAAATTCCTTCTTATTTGCTTAAACAGTACTGACATTGGGAACATCTTAGAGAAGTAAACCCAAAAAAATGAAATGCAATGACTTTCAGAGTTAAGGATAAGAAAATCCAAAACTGGAAGACTATCTGAAGAGAAAAAAGAAAAGAGACTTATCTGAGTGGAGCAGCTGACACCAATAATCATGACATGCACTTCGGATTAATCGGGACAGTTTGTCCAACCAACCAACCTTTCATTGCCATACTTTGTTGTCCCAGAATTTTCATAACCTGATTTCTTCACCCAAAATCCTGACCTTGTTCATCCTGCGGTGCCTTGAAAGATTTTCACCAGCATACCTCTCTCATTCGTTCATCTATCAACTCACTTTCGCCTCAAGGTGCCCGTGAGAGTTTTCACCAATAAGACTCTCTCATTTTTATTTCTCTCTACTCTCGTCACCTTACGGTGCCTATGAGGGTTTTCACCAATAAGACTCTCTTATTTTTATTTCTCTCAGCTCTCTTCGCCTTATGGTTCCCATGAGGGTTTTCACCAATAAGATTCTCTCATTTTTGATTTCTTTTCCCTGTTTGGACCAGAGTGTTGCCCCTGATATGAATCACCTCTACCTGCTCGACTTGGCATTTCTCGAAGGCTGATCAGAAGGTCTTTCTTTGGACCGTAATGCGGGCTTTTGGACGAGATTAGAAAGAAAGGGTATAGAAGGCTCAAAACAATTCGAATGGGTTCAAAAATTACAACTTTCGGAATCAGATTTCTTACAACAACCACAACTTCTGCCCCAGTTTCTTGTTTGGGGACTTTTGGATTTTTATTTTGATGGGACCGAACCGTGAGGCTGCCTACGTATCCTTGATAGGAATCAGGTCGAACGTAGTTCATATCATAGAAATTACTTTATTGTTGTGATTTTCTCTTTTCTCTTTCTTTTCTTTTTCTCTTTTTGTTGCTTTTCTTCTTTCTTCTTTTTTTTTCATTCTTTTCTTCCTCTTTCATTCCTTTTTTTTTCTCTTTCCTTTTTCTTTCTCTTTTTCTCTTCTTTTTTACTTATCTTTCACGCTTGTATTTCTGATATTCGCTACTGATTCCGAAAGAGGGGTATGAAAGAAAATAAATAAGGCTCAAAGGGATAACAAAGGATAAAGTATTTAGATAGCAGAACAAAATGTCTTCGTCATTCCAAATCTTGAAAAATATGCCAAGTACAAACAAATATAAATTAACCAAAGAAAATCATACATAGTATCTCTTGACCGCATCGGAGTTGATGGCCATTTCTACACACTTGTCTTCTATATCTGTTAAATATAAAGCGCCATTTGACAACACTCTAGTTACGATGTATGGCCCGTGCCAGTTCGGGGCGAACTTGCCTTTGGCTTCAGCTTGATGAGGAAGAATACGTTTCAATACTAACTGACCCACTTCAAACTTCCGTGGACGCACCTTCTTATTGTATGCTCTTGCCATTCTTTGTTGATATAATTGGCCATGACACACTGCTGCCAATGTTTTCTCGTCGATCAAACTCAATTGTTCCAAGCGGGTTTTGACCCACTCATCATTATCGATCTCAGCCTCTGCGACAATTCGAATGGATGGAATTTCCACTTCCGCGGGTATCACTGCTTCGGTGCCATACACCAACAAATAAGGAGTCGCCCCTATTGAAGTACGGACAGTAGTGCGATAACCCAACAATGCAAACAACAGCTTCTCATGCCATTGCCTGGACCCTTCCACCATTTTCCGAAGTATCTTCTTTATGTTCTTGTTGGCTGCCTCAACTGCTCCATTTTCCTTAGGACGATATGGGGTGAAATTGCGATGTGTAATCTTAAACTGTTGACACACCTCTTTCATCAGATGACAATTGAGATTAGCCCCATTGTCTGTAATGATCACCTTTGGTATCCCAAACTGGCAAATGATATTTGAGTGCACAAAATCAACCACCACCTTCTTGGTTACCGACTTGAATGTTTTAGCTTCTACCCACTTGGTGAAATAGTCTATGACCACCAGAATGAACCTGTGCCCGTTTGATGCTGATGGCTCAATTGGCCCAATGACATCCATGACCCACGCGACAGAAGGCCACGGTGCAGACAGTGTAGACATCGTGTGTAATTCAGATGATGGAGAATGAATCAAATCTCCATGCACTTGGCACTGATGACATTTACGCACGAAACTGATACAATCTTGCTCCATAGTGAGCCAATAATAACCTGCTCGAAGAATCTTCTTTGCCAACACGTACCCGCTCATGTGCGGTCCACAGACTCCAGAATGTACTTCGGTCATAATAGTCATAGCCTGCCTAGCATCTATACATCTCAACAGCCCAAGGTCTGGAGTCCTTTTGTACAGAACCCCTTCGATGAAGAAAACCCCGCTTGCCAACCGCCTAATTGTTCTCTTTTGATCACATGTGGCTTGTACTGGATACACCCCCATCCTGATGTACTCCCTAATATCGTGAAACCAAGGCTCCCCATCGAGCTCTTCTTCTACCACGTTACAATAAGCATGCTGGTCGTGGACTGGATATGCAAAGGGTCTACATAAGCCTTATCTGGATGATGTAACATTGACGCCAGAGTAGCCAAAGCATTAGCGACCTCATTATGAATCCTCGGAATATGCCAAAACTCTATTGATTGGAAACGTTGACAAAGATCATGCAAACATTGCCGGTACGGTATGAGTTTTAAATCCCGTGTTTCTCATTCTCCCTGAATCTGGTGCACTAGAAGGTCCGAGTCTCCTAAGACCAAGACTTCCTGGACACCCATATCCACAACCATCCTCAAACCCAAAATGCATGCCTCGTACTCAGCCATGTTGTTAGTACAGTAGAACCGAAATTGAGCCGTAACAGGGTAGTGATGCCCTGTTTTAGAAACAAGTACCGCTCCTATCCCAACGCTTTTCATGTTAGCGGTCCCATCAAAGAAAAGTTTCCATCCTGGCCTTTCACTCTGTTCCAACTCCTTAATGTGCATTACCTCTTCATCAGGGAAATACATATTCAAAGGTTCGTATTCTTCATCCACAGGATTCTCAGCCAAATGGTCGGCCAACGCTTGTGCTTTCATTGCAGTCCAGGTCACGTAGACAATGTCAAATTATGTGGGCAAGATTTGCCACTTTGCGAGCCTTCCCATGGGCATAGGCTTCTAGAAGATATACTTCAACGGATCCAAGCGAGAGATGAGGTAAGTAGTATAATATGACAAATAATGTTTCAGCTTCTGGGCTACCCAAGTTAAGGCACAACACGTCCTCTCAAGATGAGTGTACTTAACCTCGTAAGATGTGAACTTCTTGCTGAGATAATAGATGGCCTGCTCCTTCCTGCCAGTGATGTCATACTGTCCCAATACACATCCAAATGAATTGTCCAAGACCATCAAATACAGAATTAAAGGTCTCCCTGGTTCTGGCGGGACCAACACAGGTGGGTTTGACAAGTACTCCTTTATCTTATTAAATGTTTCCTGACATTCATCTGTCCACTTGACTGCAACATCTTTCTTTAATAGTTTGAAAATAGGCTCACAAGTTATCGTGAGTTGTGCAATAAACCGGTTGATGTAATTCAATCTCCCCAACAGACTCATCACCTCAGTCTTGTTCTTTGGGGTTGGCAACTCCTGGATAGCTTTGATCTTTGACGGGTCTAATTCAATACCTCCGCGTCTGACTACGAATCCCAACAACTTTCCAGACGGAACACCGAACGCGCATTTTGCAGGATTAAGCTTGAGATTGTACCTGCGAAGCCTTTGGAAGAACTTTCTCAGATCTCTGACATGGTCAGACTGCTTTCTAGACTTTATAGTCACATCATCCACATAAACCTCGATCTCCATGTGTATTATGTCGTGGAATATGGTCGTCATTGCCCTTACCCCAGCATTTTTCAAACCAAATGGCATGACCCGATACCAGTACATTCCCCATGGCGTGATGAATGCTGTGTATTCTGCATCCTCCTCATCCATTAAGATCTGGTGGTAACCCGCATAACAATCCACAAAAGAACCAATCTCATGTTTGGCACAATTATCGATCAATATATGGATGTTCGGCAATGGGAAGTTATCCTTGGGACTTGCCTTGTTGAGATCTCGATAATCAACACACACCCTGGTCTTGCCATCCTTTTTCGGCACAGGCACAACATTGGCTAACCAGGTGGGATACCAGGTGACCCGAATGACTTTGGCCTCAAACTGTTTGGTGATCTCTTGCTTAATTTTCACATTCATATCAGTTTTAAATTTCCTCAGCTTCTGCTTGACAGGAGGGAACGCCGGGTCAGTGGGAAATTTGTGAACCACCAAGTCAGTGCTTAGACTTGGCATATCGTCATAGGACCATGCAAAAATATCTTTGAATTCAAACAATGCTTTGATTATCTCTTCCCTCATTTATGGTTCCAGATGAACACTTATCTTAGTTTCTCGAATATTATCTTGGTCCCCTAACTTGACTGCTTCTGTATCTCTTAGGTTAGGCTTGGGTTTTTCTTCAAAATGGCTTAGTTCTTTACTAATCTCTTCAAAGGATTCATCCTCATCATATTCCGATTCAACATCACATTCTATTTATTGAATTACTATTTCAGAATTAGATTGACTTTTAAAACTGGGCCGAAGATTCCTCATGCATGTCATATCATTGAAGCCAGCATAAAAAGAACTGTACAAGGAAGAAAAGAAAAACAAAAATAAAACTATCAGAAAGGAAGAAAAGGGAAATTGTATTTCATTGAAATTAAAGATAACAAGGTTTATACATCCAAACAGACGGAACATAGAATCTGAATTACAACCCTGGAATAATCTAGATAAACTGAAAGAAAATCAAAGCAAACTACCAAAACTCCTTCCTGGTGGGGAGAGGAGAAACTTCATAATTGTTAATCTTTGTACTAGGCCCAACAAGTTGCACATCCGCCTTGCTAAAACCCTCTCCTGTTTCCATCATATTCACTTCGTCGAATATCCTCTCAAACTTTTCCATCAGATCTCCATCCATATCAACCACCGAACTGGGAACTGTCGTCACTGGGCGCTTTCTGGTACTAGGCCTGACAAATGATCTGGAAAGACGCGGGACTGGCTTTGGAAGCGTCCGTGCTCTCTGTTTCATTTTTCTGGCTCTTCTCACATCTACGACTGTGGGTTTGAACCTCAGACCAAATGTATCCAAGTTTTTAGGAAGAGAAACCGGTTGTACAATACCTTGCAGAGATGCACCCAAACCTTTTCCCGGTACAAAACCATTTTTCAATATTTCAACGGCTACCATAACTGATGCAGCAGCTACCCTCGGAGTTGGAACGCACCTCCCTTCTGGAATTCTCTGTACTGATACTGTGTCAAAAGCCTGATAAACCCATGGCCCCTTGTCGTCTTCAAACTCTATGAACGGAACAATGGCATCACTAGGAACACACAAATTATCTTCGCCGTGCACCATAATTTCCTGTTTATCCCATTCAAACTTGACCATTTGATGCAGAGTAGATGGAACCTCTTTAGCAGCATGAATCCAGGGTCTACCTAACAATAGATTATAGGAAACAGCCACATCGAGCACCTGGAATTCTATAGTAAATTCAACTGGCCCTATTATAAGCTCAAGCACTATGTCCCCGACTGAATCTTTCCCTCCACCGTCGAATCCCCAAATGTAGATACTGTTCTTTTGAATTCTTTCGTCATCTACCTTCAACTTATTCAAAGTGGAGAGGGGGCAAATGTTCGCGCTGGAACCATTGTCAACCAGTACCCGAGTAACCACAGAATCTTCTCATTTCACCGTCAGGTAGAGGGCTCTATTATGCTCAGTACCCTCCACGGGCAACTCATTATCAGAAAAAGTGACTCTGTTTACCTCAAATATCTTATTAGCTATCTTTTCCAAGTGGTTTACTAAGATTTTGTCGGGAACATGGGCCTCATTCAAGATCTTCATCAAAACCCGACGGTGTTCATCTGAGTGGATCAATAATGACAATAATGAAATCTGAGCCGGTGTCTTCCTCAACTGCTCCACAATGGAATAATCCTGCACTTTCATCTTTCTCAAAAACTCCTCTGCTTCTTCCTTAGTTACAGCTTTCTTCACCAACATTGGGTTATCTTTGGAGATCTTAGCTTTTCTCAACTCTTCGGGGGCAAAGCATCTTCCCGATCGAGTCAAACTGTGTGTCTCACAAACTTCTTCTTTAACCTCTTTCCCCTTGTAAGTCAATGTCACTCGTTCATAATTCCACGAGACCGCCTTGCTGTTGACTCTCAATAATTGAATTACCGGCTTGATAATGACATGATCTGTGTGGGCACCCTCCACAATTACCACAAGCTTGTTCGCCACTCCTAGCACAACCACTTTCGCTCTTTCATGTTTCCCTGTAACGTCACTTGAGGGCCTTTTCTTGAACATCATAGATGGTTCACTTTTTGTCCCGTTCAACTTGATTACAGACTTCTCACTTGTTGACTTTTCAAACGGCTTGACTTCATTGGACCGAATCATCATGACAGTTTGCGAAGGTTTCTTAGGCTCCCCTCCCTTATGCACTACCTCAATCATATTTGTCTCATGATGGGTTGTCAATGAGTTCTGGTTGATATTGGGTGCCTCCGGAGCTTGGACCTAAATCCTATTAGTATCAATGAACTCTTGAATAGCTGTTTTCAATTTTCAGCATTTTTCTGTGTCATGACCCGGGGCCCCTGAACAATACTTACAACTCACCGAGCGGTCAAGATTTCTGTGAGGGGGATTTGGCAGTTTAGCCTCGTCGGATTCAATATACCCAACTGTCTCAATCTGTGGAATAGACTAGTGTATGATTCTCCCAACAGAGTGAAAGTCTTCTGCTTCTATAACCTCTCATTCTTGAAGGCTTGATTTGGCCGAAACTTGTTCCAGAGGGATTTCTGTAGGCTCTTGGAGGTGGATAGGTATTTTGTGGAGCTGGGTATAGATTTTGTGGAGCCGGCGCATGCCATTATGCGTGAGTAGGAGGTTGGGTATAGGTTTGTGTGTGATGGATGAAAAAATGGGGATCTGGCGGTGGGTAGTAGTGTTGTGGTGGACTATATGGAGTATGGGGGTAAGTTTGGTGATAGGGTCGAGGTTGGTTGTAGTAACGTGAAGGGCCCTTGGATCTAACCCAAGCTCCCGACTCAATTGTCGCAACATCCTCTTTCTTCTTCTTCCCGAGTACACCTCCAGTACCATTTTGAATGGCCTGGGTGGTCGCTTTGATTGCTGAATAACTCATGATCTTTTTGGACTTGAGTCCCTCCTCAACCATACCTCCCATTTTTACAACCTCATTAAAGGATTTGCCCACTGCTGACATCAAATGACCAAAATAAGTGGGCTCCAAAGCCTGTAAAAAATAATCAACCATCTCACTTTCTTTCATCGGAGGGTCAACCCTCGCTGCTTGCTCTCTCCAACGGAATCCATATTCCCTGAAACTCTCACCGAGCTTTTTCTCAACTTTGTTAATGACAGACGGTCTGGGATAATTTCAAGATTGTACTGAAAATGGCACGAGAAGGCTTAGGCCAAATCGTCTCATATGTACCACCTGCTGTGATCTTGTCTGGTATACCATTCCAATGCTGATCCACTCAGACTTTGGCTGAAATATGCCATCAGTAATTCATCTCTTCCGCCTGCTCCTCTCATCTTGCTACAAAATCCTCTTAAGTGTGTTACTGGGTCACCATGCCCGTCATACAGATAAAACTTGTGCATCTTGAACCCTGATGGTAACTGAACATCTGGGAATAGACATAAATCCGTGTAGGCCACACTTACTTGACCCCCCAACCCCCTCATATCTCTGAATGATTGTTCTAAGCTTTTGATCTTTCTGATCATCTCCTCATGTTCGGGATTTTTGGATGGCTTCTCGGTCTCTGCCGGGAGATCAAGATGAGGGGTGTAAGAATATGGTTCCAGGACTTTAAAGGTGGGTTCAGGGGGATAATACTGGTTGTCGTGAGTATGGAAGAGAGGTTCACTGGAAGATCGGTATAATACAGCAGGTGGAGGTGCCACAAAAACAAGAGTGATTGGTGGAGAAGGGTGCGGGACTTGTCTGGGTGGTGGAGCTTGAGATGTATTGGAAATGGTGTCGTGACATTGTTGGTAGAGGGGAAAGGCTGGAGATGAGTTCACAGTGGGGGGTTCCTGAGGTTGAGCCAATGGTGGGATATAAGCAGGGTTGGCAGGGTAAACCGGTGGCGGATGCCCTTTTGCCCAGGCCTGGTACATTTCAACCATTTGCTACTTTAACTTATACATCTCTTCCTTCATCGCATTAACATCCAATTCTTCCACCTCTTTTTATGGATCAACAATACTTGTTTCTGATTCTTGGTTGGCCATGTTCAACTTGTTTTTTGATTGGGTGTTGTAGGAGTGAGTTGCCAGAATGTCAATCAACTAACCACCTGCCTGGACTCAATACATCAACAACAACCTTGTTAGCAATTAAGGCTTTAACAGATTGGTAACCGCACATTTTTGGGAGTGAATGCACCTAAGCAGTTAACCGTTTCTATTATGCATTTGATCGGATGTTTGCGTCATCCCGGCTTTTTCCTTCTTCTTTTTTTCTTTTCATCTTTTCACTCTTACCCTTGCTTTCTCTTTGTTTTATCCTCTCATTCCCCTCTTATTTTGCTATTGCTTCTTTCTCTTGATTTTCTTATTCTTCTCTCTCTCTCTCTCTCTCTCTCTCTCTCTCTCTCTTTTCTCTTGTTTTTCCTCTCTCTTTTTCATTTGGTTATAGTCGAATCCTATGGAGATTGCCTACGTATCATGACCCTGCATGAATCAGACCGAGCGTAGTTCTGGGAGATAAGTGTTAAAGTAGATAATAAAACATTTTTGGGATTTTCAATTTTCATAAAGGGCAAATACTTTGATTACAAAGACTCAAAACTAACAGACTTCAAGAGAAACTAACAGACGCTGATGAAAAAACGAAATACAGACTCCAAAAATAAAGAAAAATACAAACTCGAAAATAATTGACAGACTCCAGCAGAAAGAAAATACAAACTCAAAACAACTGATAGACTCTAAGGGAAAAGGAAATATAGACTCAAATGAAAAATCATGAATACATCAATGCTCCTGGTGCCCGCGGGACATCATTCGGTCTCACTGCGGGCCTATATGCAAGATCCCTTTGAAGTCGGTCCAAGTCACTCATTATCTGTTTAACAAATGTCATCACTGCTGCAAAGAATGTGGTGTGAGTCATATCCTCACAGGCTTGGCACTTCACAATAATGTAATCAGTGATGTTTCTAGTTCTCTCTCTTATGACCCCTTTTTCTTGTAACAAACGCCCGATCTGTTGGGACCTGGCTTCCAAAGTTTGCTCGGCCACATGATTCTGCTCCTGAAGTTGTTGCAAATCTATTTCTAATTGTGCCAATGCTGTATAATAATGTTCCCTTTCAACCTTGAAGTCTTTCGCCTGTTTGATCATTTTGTTTTCCGTGACGATGACCCTTTTTTTTTTAATCCAGCGACCTCATTGTCGTACTTTTCTTTCAATTGCTTAACCAGGCATGCTCGTTTATTTGCATTTTAGCCAATTGCTTTTGAGCCCTGGCTAGTTCACTTTCTACTTTGTTCAAATCAAAACTATAGTCACTCACTTTCTGCCTCAAGTTAGCTATGAGTTTTTCATCTTTGGCACTTCTGGCGGGGTTTTCTGTCGTTGTTTTTATTTTCTGAATTTGAGCTTGAAGGGCCTCATTTTCTTTAGCTAGCTTTTCCTTTTCTCCTTCGTCTGTCGCGGCTTGCAAGCTATTTTCAAACTGAAGGTCCCTGACTTGTTTTTCCAATTTGCTTATGGTAGCCCTGTACTCGTTTTCTTTGGTCAACCAGTCTCATTGCACTTGTGCTCCGTCGGTGAATTGTTGGACATGGGGTATCATTGCGGGCCTTTCGAGCTCATGTTGAACTCGGGATCTTTTACCATACCAAGCAGTATAACTAGGCTCCAATTTTCCTCTGGATAGATCTCGTACTTGAGAATTAGGCCCTAAGAATTTGCACTGATGCCAAATCGGACGCACTTTTTCTTCTGGGAAGGCAGCTTTTGGCTCTAACTCAATGACTTGCCGACTCAAATCTTCATCGTGTGGGATGGTCTGGTATCGGCCTAACTGACGTAGGGCTCTGTGTGGAGCGTCAAGCTGGATACTCCGAAGACCCATCAACAGCAAAAAACACGCCTCAGCCGACATATAGATTACTTCACTGATCGAAAGCTACCCGATCGTCCATTCGATCTTGTTTGCAGTCAGAGATCTCAAATGAGCGTGCCATGCTTCTGTACCATCCGGGAACTCATAACCCTTTACCCGCTTTTCATGTTTTTCGATGCATTCAAGGCTAGTCATACCACAATTCAAGTATCCGGGACGGTGGCAAAGATGTTCCTCCATCCATAGTTGTAACAACATATTACACCCTTCAAAGAACTTCCCTCTTTCTCGACAATGGGTCAAAGCTCGGTAAATTTCCGCCAAGATCAGTGGCACTATAGTCCCATTTGCCTTTTTTATCATAAAGTCAACTATCCCTATAAGCCCCAACTCTATGTTCCCGTCTTTTCTAGGGCAAACCAAAATACGCAGGAACACCACTATGAAAGCTAATCCTCTCCGAGCTTCCCACTTGTCTTGGTTTCCCGCGTGAGTAAGACCGGTATCTGGCATTTCGAAGCCAGGGGGATTCCCGTAACGTCGATACAAAAAGTGGAAGGTACAGAATCCTTTGGCCAAATTTCCATCTCGGATGTCATGACTGATGCTTAACAAGTCCAAATATTTGTGAGGGGTTACTGTTCTCGGTGCCACCGGGTATTGACTTCTAAGATTCCCTTCGAAACCGGCATAGCCTGCTATCTCTTCTAGTGTAGGAGTTAACTCAAAATTAGCTAAGTGAAATACATTATGTGCTGGGTCCCAAAATGGTATCAAGTCCTCAATCACGTCTTTTCTTGGCTTAACCTTCAAGAGACCGATAAGACCACCCAACGCTTTTGTCATAACCTTTCTGCTATCTTCCCTCAAATCATGCCACCACATATGTAGCTCCAAAGGGATCTCTTCACGGACTAAGAAAGGTTCATTTTGAATTGTGATCATCCTGCACATTTATTAAGGTGATTTTAATTAAAAGGAAACTATGACTCATTTTGACTCAAGAGAAATGACCATTTTTCAGAATTTTCACAAAAATATCCGGCCTTGCCAATGCGGCCTTTCAGCATTTCGAAAACGAAGATTTTAAGGCTGTGTCGGCTAACCAGCCAAAACCTTTAAAAGTGACTAAAGGTGGCTGTTCTTGCAAAAACAAGCCTTCCAGCTCCCTTTTAGGGACATTCGGCTATTTCTGACAAGAATGGCATCACCCTAATTATTTTCAAGTTAAAGTAAAATTTTTGTTCTTTTGGGCTATTTTTGCAAAACGGAAGTTGGACCCGATGGGAGTTGCCTACGTATCTCACGCCCTGTGAGAATCAAACTGGCGTAGTTCGAGCAAATAAAATAAAACCAACTATTTTTTTAAAACAAAACCTTTTCCTTTTTTTCATTTTTCTCAAACAATTCGGCAGAATTTCAGTACCATTTGGACATTGGTTTTTCCAAAACAGGTGATTTAACTCACTTAACCCTCACATTGCTATTCTGTTTTTTCCAACTTTCTACCATTATTCAAAAGCCGGTCAGCATGCAAATCCAAATCAAATAAATGCACAGGTAGCAAGTAAGATGTATCAGGATGATCTTTTCATTTTTGGTGCACCTATCCTAGACAGACCCAATCCATGTGTTGAGTTTCCAAAGTCAAATGCGCGTGATGCAAGCAAACGTTCCTACTAGGGATCTGGCATGAGGTCTTGTGATACTAGATTTAAAACCTGGGTTTATTGTTCTAGACCTGGCTTACCCGAGCGGATAACTCGAGCCGGGGGGGGGGGCAGCGTACCGGGAATACAGAAGCTTTATCGGCTTTGCAACTTGTCCGAACCTCGTTCTAAATTTTGGGATATGACTCTTACAGAAGAGAAGTCACACGAAGTGTACAATCCTCTATGATTTAGAAGACTCAGAGAGAAGAAGGGTTTCGTAGCAGTTTATATACAGTTCACAGAATATCAAAGCGGTAAAAGCAACACTTAGCACATTAGGCCCAAACATGTAACAAAATCACATAATTAATAAAGTCAACTATAACAATTCATCTAAGCTCGAATTCTGAACCCTGAACCAGAGATTCTGGGTTCGGTCCCCAGCAGAGTCGCCAGAGCTATCACACCTCCTTTTTTATTTACACCCCAAGAGGGTGTGTATAAGGAAGTTTTTCCAATTAAAGGACAATCAAAACGGGATTTATTAATTTAAAGATTCAGAGTCGCCACTTGGGATGATTTGTAGTGTCCCAAGTCACCAGTGCAAATCCCGAATCGAGGAAAAAGTTGACTCTGTATTATAATCCACGAACCAGAAATTCGAGTAAGGAATTTTGTTAACCCAGGAGAAGATGTTAGGCATTTCTGAGTTCTGTGGTTCTAGCACGGTCGCTCAACTGTTATATTCGGCTTAATTATCTGATTTTAGAAACACGTTTTAACCTATGATACCATTTAACTTTTGACCGCTTTTAGTTAATTTAAGGAATATTTCAACGTTATTTAAAACACGTCTTTAGACCACGCCACATGAAATGCACCCGCGGTCTGAGACACATTTATTTAACGTTGTTAAGATTTGGATTTGGGTCATATGAAATGCACACCCGAGTTTAGGAAGGTAATTTGTTAAACTAACGTGCCTAAAGCAATTACGAACTTGGAACTTTGCGAGGGCCATGGAAATTTGCTAAATGGCGCGCCTCGAATTCTAAGGATCAAAACAAAGTTAATTAAAACAAGGGCCATGCAATTGTCATTTTTATTAGGCATGGCGCACCTCCATCTATTCTATTGAAAGTATTTCTAACTTAGTTTTTCGAGGGGCATAACTATATTTTACTTAATACGGCACGCCTCAACTAACTTAAAAATTGGCTATTGATTAAGAGTGTAAGGAAGTTTCAAATCGTCCTACGACGAAAAATTGAATCTGAAACGATGCGTAATGGATTTATAGTAATGAGAACTGGACCAATTGTTTGAAACTCATTTGGACCAATACTGGCCATCAATAGGAGGAACTTGTTCGGGACAAATGCAACTATAGCAAAAGCGTGCCATCTTCCTATTGAGCTCAAATTTAAAAAAGGGAGGGATACTCGCACGTACTGGCCAGAGATCGAATCTCTGCGAACCCAAACCATCTTAAGGTCCAGGGACTTTGGGTCTTAAACAAGGCTCCATAGAATCCAAACTTTAAAATTATATAGCAATCATTAATATAATGCATAAAATTCAGAACATCCTTTATTCAAACACTTTAAAACTCTTGAAGGGACCGTTCAAAACCTATTGACTAAGCACAATACCTGGCAAATATCATGTGAACCAATAAGCTTTAAAGGGGCTATAAGATCAAATCACATGCCAAAGGAAATCATTTTCCAATACAAGGTAGTATTACTCGGCTTTTTATCCTATTCAAATTCCCATGCCAAATTATAAACAAGTATGTTGGGCTTTAAGTCTTGACTCAAAACCTCAATACAAGCAATCAAAAAAAACTTGACATGCCACTATTACGGAATCCAACAGTCAGGAACTTCAGCATAATCCAACAGGAAACCAACTATACATCTTACACTACATAGAAAACTAATAAGATTCTCATAGCATTAAACTAATACAACGATTGAATGAAATGAAATAACAGGGGATCAAAAGTCCAATAACGTAAATCTCCCATTATATTTCCATGTTCCATTGCGCATTCACACTTCACAGATTAATCAAAGTGCAGAATGATACCTAGAAGTGAAAAAAGAAACAAAGAAGTGAAGAATCAGCAAAGAGCAGCAGAAATCAACACCAGTAGAGCCAATGGAACAATGAAATTAGTTCAGATCGGCAATGAGACAGTATTTCTCAACAACAAGTCCAAACCAGCTTTAAAAATACCCAGAACTCAACTCATTTTCAGCCCAGAAAAAAACTATCACAGCTTCATTGACTTTAACTGGACTATTCAGAATAACCAAAATCCTAACAAAATTTCCAGTAGTTGCCTAGAGCACCTCCAAAATTATAAGCTATTTTTTGAATTTCTTCTTGGAAAGCAGCCGTTTTAAGTTTCTGAATTTTTTTATCCGTCCCCTTCCCCTTGAATGCCAAGTTAGAGGGCCTTTATAGACAAGGCATTTAGGGTAGTTAGAGGAGGATCAGATTTGCACCTAAACCCTTTTGCAATTTTCATTTTAGCTTAAGTACCCCTAGTTTAATTTCAGAATTCAAAATATCTACCAACCCCAGCTTCCTAGAAGCTTCCTTATTCAATTACTGCAGATTCCCTTACCTACAAATCCTATTTTACCCCTTAAGCACCATGTTATTACCCCTGAAATCAGATAGATATGGGTCATGAGTTAAATTGACCCTATAGTTAAGCCAAACGTGGGCTCAATGATGACCCAATGGCCCAAATCAACCCCTTGAGGGGAATTCTGATTTGGCTTCAAAGCCCAAACAACAAAATGAGCCAAATCGAATCAGTCAACAAACCGAGGGCAGACACTTAAATGATTTTGAAACCAAACTTACACTAATTGAATGATTATTAAACACAAGTAAGCAGGAATTTGACTAAGTTATCAAAATAAACCTAATTAAATTAACTAAGCGAATAAACGAGAGATGAAATCAGAACTTCAGTCATGCTGTTACCAAGAAAGACTAAACATACCAAGAAAAATCAGGGAACAAGATTTTGGAAAATAAAACTAAAAAGGAACAAAAAGAACATTATTTATTCTCGACCAGAAAGTATTGGCCGAATTTCAGTTGAATTGACCAAAGAAGAATAAGGAGAGATGAAGAGGAACGAAAATTGAAATAACGCCAAAAATGAACAAAGAAGGAAAAACTCACTGACCAAAGCTCGAACTTGGGACTAATATTTCGATTTAAACCCCTAAATAATGTAAATATACTTGTCAAGAATAAGCGAATAACGTTATTTTGAGATAAAATCGGCCCTGAATACTTATGAGAACTGGAGAAATAGCCTTGCATGTATGGAATTTGCTTTGGCTTCTAGGGCTCGAACCTTAGATCTAAAATTCGAATATTTCTAGAAATTTTCGAGGGAAACGGGGTGAGGATTTGGAATGAGGGGGTGAAAGGGATTGTAGGGTGTTATTTTGGGTTGGTTTGGGGCCGGCACTGCCGACTGGGAGCGGTGGAAAATGGGGGTGGCTTCTAGGGTTTGAGCATCTCTAAAGAGAGGGGGTTGAGAGAGATGAGTTTGAGGGGGGTGGGGGGTAGAGTTCGGACAGTTTTTTATGGGGGAGGGGTTAGTTTCGATCCGTTGTATTTACAGAGATCAACGGCTCAGATCAAGGGATAATGAAACGGCGTCGTTTGGTTTGTAGGGGGAATTGGATCGGGTCAGGGGATGGGTATGGGCTCAGATGGGGCGGGTGTTTGGGAATTTTAATTAGGCTGGGAGAAAATGAATTAATTTTGGCCCAAAAAATCTGATCCTCTTTAAATCAAATTTTCTCTTTTTCTTTTTATTTTCCAAAATTCTTTTCCCTTCTTCTTTTTTTTTCGAGAAAAATTAAAAATAACACCTAAATTAAATCAAATTATGCTACCAAATTAAATTAATTAACCCTAGATAATGATTACCACAACTAATTAAATACCAAATTAAAGAAAACCACCAAAATTCGAAACTAAAAATTTAAAATGCAAAAATAATTTATTTTTGTGCTTTGTTCCATTTTTATAAAACACTAAAATACTAACTAATTCAAGAATGCAAAATTAGATCCTAAATACAAATGCAGCATATTTTTGTATTTTTCATTAATTAAACAAAAATAAAATGCACAGACAAATGCAAACAATTATCAGAAAATGCCACGAAATCCACAAAAATTGCAAATAATGAAAAGAAATTATTTCTTTTTGAATTTATGGGAATAATTCATATAGGGCAAAAATCACGTGCTCACACTAAATCCCCCACAGAAAATTCTCTAAATGATCTCTTTTTATCTGCTTGTTGTTTCATGCCCGCCTGAGCAAGCTGTAAATGATGCTTGAATAGTCTAATGGTGCTATCCCTTGCTTGCAAACTTCTATCCACTTCCTCCACCGTGGAGCTGTGTGTAATATAAGGTAGATTGAGAGGTGGTTTCTGTCCATAAAGCACCTCAAATGGGGTCATTTTGATAGAGGAATTGTAAGTGGTGTTGTACCACTACTCTGCTAATGGCAGGTAGTGTACCCAATCTTTAGGCCTGCCATTGCACATACACCTCAAGTAGTTTTCCACAAGTTTATTAATTGCTTCTATTTGGCCATCTGACTGTGGATGGTAGGCTGCGGAATGAAGTAGATTAACTCCTTGAACATTGAAAAGAATCTGCCAAAATTTACTAGGGAAGATCACATCTCTATCACTGACTATAGTTTGGGGAAGTCCACGTAGTTTGTAGATGTTGTCCATGAATGTTTGAGCTATTATAGCAGTTGTGTAAGGATGTGATAAGCTAATGATATTGGCATACATGCTTAACCTATCCACAACCACTAAGATTACTGATTTGGAGTTGGATTTAGGGAGTCCCTCAATAAAATCCATGCTTATGTCCTCCTACACCTTGTCAGGAATAGACAATGGTTGTAATAATCTAGGGGACTTATCATTCTCTCCTTTGCATTTCTGGCAAACTGAACAAATCCTGATGTGCTTAGCTTTCATTTTTCTCCAATAGTAAACCATAGTGATCATTTGGAATGTGTCTCCAATCCCTGAGTGTCCTCCTATTGTACTATCATGCAAAAACTATAAGATCTGATGTCTCAGTGCTTTGTCAGCACCAATTACTATCTTACCATTCCTATATATCCTATCCTTCAGCATATATAAAGCATTGGCCAAAGGATTGTCTTAGAGTTGAGTAATAATTTCTTGTAATTTGATGTCACCTGCATATGATAATCTGATTTGCTCAAGGAATTCAGAGTTCACAGTGGAGATCATCTGCAACTAAACTGAGGATTGAGGGCATCAAGAGAGTGCATCAGCTGCAATGTTCTCCTTCCTTTTCTTGTACACAATGCTGTAATCATAGCCCATAAGTTTAGCTAACCATTTCTGCTGGCTAGGGGTTGAGATCCTCTGTTCCATGAGATACTTTAGACTTTGATGGTAAAATGTCTCCCAATGAGGTAGGGCTCTATTTCTAAACAGCAGTCACTGCAACCAACATTTCCTTTTCATAGACTAACATGCAGTGATGTTTACCACTCAAGGCTTTGCTCATATAGGCTAAGGGATGTCCTTCTTGTATTAACACATCCCCAATTCCCATTCCACAAGCATCAGTTTTATAATGAATTTCACATCAAAGTTTGGTAGCGCCAGTATAGGGGTTGTACTCATAGCTTGCTTTAGCTCTTCAAAAGTTGTTGTAGCCTGAGGATTCCACAGGAATTGATCCTTTTTTAGCAATTCAGTAAGTGGTTTAGCCATGATTCTATAACCGTTAATGAACCTCCTGTAATAAACAGTTAATCCTAGGAAACCCCTTGCTTCTTTAACTGATTTTGGCATAGGCCACTCAACCATAGCCTTAACTTTGTTAGCATCTGCACTCACACCATGTTATGAGATGACATAGCCTATATATTCAATTTCATTATGACAAAACTGACATTTACTTAACTTGACAAACAAACAATTGCTCTTAAATAATTGGAATGCTTCTTTCAAATGCATCAAATGGGCTGACCAAGTAGGACTATATTTGAGGATATCATCGAAAAATACAAGTATGAATTTCCTCAAAAAGGGTCGGAAGATCTTGTTCATTAAACTTTGAAAAGTTGATGGTGCATTGGTCAATCCAAAGAGCATTACCACAAATTCATAGTGCCCATTGTGATACGTAAAAGCTGTTTTCTCAATGTCTTTTTCATCCATCTAATCTGATGATAACCCGAACTTAAATAGTTTAGAAAAGTATTTTGACACCTCCCCCAATTAATCTAAGAGCTCTTCTATAACTGGAACATGAAATTTATCTTTAACAGTTTGCTTATTCAATTGCCTATAATCAGTGCATAGCCTCCAAGTACCATATTTCTTCTTAACCATAACTATAAGAGATGAATAAGGACTTACACTGGGTCTAATCACTCCTATAGTTAACATCTCCTGTATCATCTTCTCTATTTCATCCTTTTGTGTGGCTAGATATATGCATGGCCTTACATTGACCGGTGGTAATCCTTCTTAAAGAATAATTTTGTGATCATGTTCCCTTCGAGGTGCCAGTTCAGTTGGTATCTCAAATAGAGAAGCATATTGGTCCATCAATTTTTGCAAGTCTTGAGGAATATTCTGCTGCTGAGTTGATCCTTCCATCGAATGCACCTATGCTACTACCATCATGCTTAGCTGCCCATTTTTTCCCAATAACTTTCCCATCTATTGGTTGTCCACAAGCTTGGAACTCCCAGGTTGACTGCCCCTCAGAGATACCTCCTTGCCTCATATTTGAAACTCCATCTAAAGTTGTCTAAAATTCTATTTGATATCTCCCAAAGTGATCAACTACTGGATTCCTAGGACCACATCTGCCCCTAAAGGCATCACTAGCATGTCAGCTCTGAACTCCACTCCTTGCATTCTCCTAGAAACCCCCTTAGTCTTGAAAGAGTTGTGAACTCTGCTACCAATGTCCACAGCCACAGAGAAATGAGGGATAGTTTCCAATCTGCATCTCAGCTTCCCAGCAATATTTATGTCCATGAAATTATGAGTGGATCTTGAGTCTATCAACACATGAACAACCTTCCCTTTGATTCCCCTTTAACTCTCATAGTCTTGTAATCAAAAGTACCATCCAAGTCATGCACAGATACTTGAGCATTCAATGTTGAATCCTCAAGTGTCTCTTCTTCTACTACATAATCATCCACCTGCCATTCTTTAACATCACCTTCCACTTTTAAAATGAATAATTGCTTCCTCTTCTTACATATATGATTAGGGGTATATTTTTTGTCACACCAATAACATAGCCCTCTGGCCCTCTTATCATCAATTCTGCACATGATAATCTTCTGGTGCCCTTGACTACAGGCTTAGTGTAAGAATTGGGAACTCTATTCTCATTCCCAACTACACCTTTACTGCTTTCTGCACTCTGAATGGCATTGAGGTTTTTTGGAGTGGAATTATTCCAATACGAACTTGGAGTAGGAAGTAATGTCCTAGAACTCCTCACTACTGATTGAAGTTGTTCTAATTGTAGCTTTAATGAATGTTTCGCTAACTTAGCCAAACTATAAGCTTTCATTAAAATCCTTGGGCTCAGCATACGAACTTGAACCTCAATTTCTGCCTTCAAGCCCTTCAAGAAACAACTAATTGCATATTCTTCTGACAACTCCACCTGATCCAATAGCTCATCAAATTGGTCTAGGAATTCCTGAACACTACTAGTTTACTTTAATTCCAATAGTTCCGCCATAGGATCCTCATATAGGGACTGCCTAAAATGATGATGCAGGGCTCTCACGTAGTCATTCCAATTGGGAAGACCCCTTCCCAATCGAGCTTTCATCATGGCTGAGTGCCATTTTAGTGCCTTCCCTTCAAGATTTATTGCAGCGATTCTAACCTTTACTTCATCTGGCGTGCCCTCGTACTCGAAGAAATGCTCACATATGTAAATCCACCCATTAAGGTTTTCGCCATTGAATTTTGAAAATTCCACCCGTGAATTCCTGTTATTGTGGTAGTATTCGACACTATACGTAGCTTCATCTGGTGGTGTAGCTGCCGGTGTTGGTAAGTTAGCAACCAAAGTTGCTAGAAGCTGCTGAATTTTATTCAAAGCATCCTCATGCCGTTCCCCTTGTTCTCGAACTTGTTCTCTGAGTTTGTCCATTTCTCGTCGTATTTCACCACTTCTCGTCATCTCAGGCATATTTTCCGGCCAAAGATTTGCTAGCTCTGATACTAATGTCACGTGCTCGATGAAGAACGCTGCAATTGCAGTCCTAAGAAGTCAAAAATGGAGAATAACTTCTAAATAGAGATTCAATTTTATGGAATTCTTATAGAGAGAATTAGAGATAGAAAGAGAATTGTATATTCATTATCCGATGCTCTTTACAATTACTTTTTCCCTTTTTATTCTTCTAACTAACTTCTCTCTATAGTGTCAGAGACACTTAACAAACTAACGACCCAACCAGCTTCTAACAGCTGTAACTAACTTCTTCTATATTAACACTTAGGTCCCTAATTTTACAAGTAAAGCTATTACACTTTTAAGCTCTATTACGCTTTTAAGCTCTCTCTCTCTCTCTCTCTCTCTCTCTCTATATATATATATATATATAAAGTGGGCAATAGAAAAGTGACGTGGCACCTCTCTTTTGCCAAGAAACATATTTATCTTTTTTCTCCTTTTTTAAGTTTTTTATCATTATTCTATCTTCATAACCTATATTTTTAATAATCTTGATAATCTCATGTCTTTCATATACATAACTCCCAAATATTTAATATGTAAATTTATGACAATTGTATTTATCTTTTATCCTTTATTTGTTTTAAAATTTTATTTTTGTAACTCACACCTCTTTAACTTTCACTCTTAATAATATCTATAACTCATATGCTTTTCATAGCCCCCAAATATTTAATTTAAAATTTAAGATACCTTATGGTATTCCTCTGTTTTGGCCTATATAAATTCATAACTATTGTTTCATGAGATCCTTACCCAAGGTTAACCCTTTTCATTCTGTATATGAAATAGTAATGGTGTCATATCTACGGAAGAAGCATCTTGAATGATGATCTGTTTGCGCGAGAAGGTATCAACAACAGCTCAGGAAACTATGCACTGATTTTATATTTTTTTCCTTTTATTTTCTTATGATTAATGTTCAAAACAAGATGTGCATTGTATTTCTTCTTTTTCTTCTACTTTCTCTTTGATTTTGAGAAATGGTGTATCTATATAATTTGCTTTAAGATCAGTAAGATTCATGAATCAATAACATGTGTCTTTCTGATGTTAATATATTTTGGATGCATACTAAAGGTCATAACACATATAAATATATATACATCGTTGAATAGTTCTGAACGAGTTTTAAGGAATATGTCAATTTGGAACACTCAACAAAATAACATTGCTAAAAATAAAATTTGGTAGTTGATTTTCACTAAAGGGAGTGATAAAAGCAAGACCCGTAAATAAGAAATCATGCAGGAATTCATGGCAATACGTAAGATCAGATCTTTTATTTTTCTATTTTTTTAAAATATATTAAACCATCTTCAAGCGACTATAGAGGACAAGAATTGAGTTTACATGTCTCTTAAAAGAGATGATCGCATCTAAAAAATCATCTTTTCCTTAATGAAATCGTTGTATTTTTCAAGATAGAAAAAGGCAACACAACTTCGTTTCTTTTTTTAATTATTGTTTCATCAAATGCAAACTTCTTTGGCTATATTTTAATTTATTTATCTGTATTATAATTTTACATTCTTTTTTATGTAAGGACAAATATCCAAACAAGATTTAAAAAAAAGTAAAACTAGATATGCATATATTAATTAAATAAAGATATTTATTATTCTATTAAAAAGAACACATATTTCTTAAAACTTCTTCAACTTTTTAGAAAAGAGAGATAATTGATTAAGAAATATATCAACTTTATATATACAGATTAATTCCTTTATAGTTGTGGGGACAATTGTATCATTCTATGACAAACTTGTAACATGTATACTGTTGAAAGTATGAAAATTGCAATCGTAGTGTCATTGAAAATGCTTAATATTTCTGATTTTATTTAATTTTTAAATATAAATTTATATATATATATATATATATATATATATATATATATATATATATATATATATATATATTAATGACCGCGCTCCTCCGTCTCAATTAATATGATCACTACTAGAAATCCGCTAATTTGCGACCAGGAAAAGCGGCCAAAGTTAATCGCTTATTGGTCAAAAAGCGACCAAACAGGCCTGATCGATATTAAGCTGGTCCCTTTACCTTAGGGACCAAAGTTGGTCGCCAATTAGCGACCAACTTTGGTCTCTAAGGTAAAAGGACCAAATATTCCGGTAAAGAAAAGAGCGACCAACTTTGGTCGCCTTATTATTTTAATAATATAAATTTGGAGATTAAAGTTGGTCTCCACAGGTAAATTACTTTTTTTTATTTATTATTAATAAAAAAAAAGCGACCAACTTTGGTCTAAAAAGAAAATATTATTTTTTAAAATTTGGATATTAGAGACAAAAGTTGGTCGCTTTAGTATTAATTTTTTTAAAAAAAATAAGCGACCAAAGTTGGTCGTAAAATGCAAGAATTAATATTTTTAATTGTAGGCGACCAACGTTGGTCGCTATATTTCCAGATTTTTTTTAAAAAATGGAATAGCGACCAACTTTGGTCGCTTTTTGAGAAATCTGGGTTCAGTGGCGACCAAGGTTGGTCACCATTTACCAGAAATTTGTTTTTTCCAGGGAAAAGCGACCAACTAGCGACCAAAGTTGGTCGCTTTTCTTGGTATATTTTTGGCAGAAAATGCCTGTATTGGCAGCTACACCACCTGCCAGCTTACCAAAAATCCTAAATAGACATTTTATGCCAACAATAACAACAACAACAACATTAAAACTAATAAACTATAAAGTTCAATAGAAGTAACACATTAAGCTAACCAAACTAAGTTAATTGTTATTACAAGTCCATTCGAAAACCGATTGTATTTGTCTAGTTGAAAGTGTATAAAAGTCAAGGATTGTTTTGTACATCATTATCATCACCGTCTGATGAACTTTCACCAAGACGGTATCTAGAAGGGTGTACTTGTCTAGGATGGGAAGAACAATCACGGGGAGGACGGGAGGAATGAGCACGGGGAAGGCGAGCCTCTAGCGATGAGTCACGAGACCGGGGAATCGGAAAACTTCCAGAAGCTAGGAGAGATTTGATCTGCTCTTGCATGCCAATGTACTGAGCACCTCTAATATTTTCTCTCTCTTTTGCGGCTTCTAGCTCGGATGTGAGCTTTGTCACAGTCTCCCGCATAGAGGAGAGGCTCTCCCCATCAAGTTGCTCGGCTTGCGAGAAAGTCCCTATTCCTTACATTCCACACTTATAGCGATGGAATTTCTTAGTAGGAAGCCCGTAACCTTCCCCCATTTTGGACCCCCAGCAGCCTGGATCCAGATTCTTTCAGCATCCTTGTTCGAAGGTTGGATTGGGTCGCTCGACTCACTAGGTGGCTGACTGCGTATGAATTCCTCCACTTCAACTGTGAAGCAACCCTATAAGAAAAATTACATTGAATTAGTATTTCAAAATTCATATAAAAGTAAATCAAAATACTTAATGAAAAGTAAAAACTTACATGTACAGTCGAGGCACGGCCCTCGACCCACCTCTCTTGATCCGGCTCTTTCTTCCTTTTTACAATATGAGTCTCCTTGAATAGCTCATCTTGGTTCATCGGACGCCCCAACTTCTTCTCCTGAAAACTCATAAATTTTAGTTAATAAATAGAATAGATATACTTTGAAAATTAAAATAAATTAAGCAATTACGAATCATTCTTCTCTTTATTGTCCCTAGGCTGATCGCACCTCCAGTGTGCAAGGATCCTCCCTTCTCAGATGCATGAGCTTTCTTTCCTTTTTCATTCTTCTCTAAGAACTCTGCGGTAAGCCATTGCCTTTGCAAATCCTCCCATAAATTCTGAAGCAACCAGCCAGGCTTCTGGTTCAACTTTCTAACTTTGGAGAAACAATGCGACAACCGCTTGCGATCTTTGAGATGAAAATTTGCAGCGACATCCGCGCTATAGCAGTGTTCCCATACACACTTGCTCTGTATTTCAAAAGTTAAGTTTTATATGGAAATATCATAAATTCTATATTCGATATATTATACTTAGCTTTTGTTAGCTAATAATTATTCAAAAGTTAAGTGCATTAACTGCTTATAATATAGTATATAGTATATTAGTGCATTAGCTAATATATAGCTATATTCTATAATACATATTTAGATGGAAATATCATAAATATAAATAATTGTACTGCTTAAAAGAACATTTATACCTTAAAGTCATTGAAAATTTGCTCCTTCAGCGCGAATGGGAAATCACTCCAAGACGCATAACGCCATCATAAAGCTTTCTGGTGGCTTTGGTGATAATCCTTGTAGTAATATTACTAGGGATGAACCTGCAATTTAATAAAAAAATACATTAATATCTTAGTAAAACTGTACAAAACAATAAACGTAAAAATAACAAATAACTCTTACCCATCACCCTCAGGGACTATGATGATCCCGCCATACTGATCATAATGCACCTCCTCGTCATCATCAGCATCACCGTCCGAAGCTTGTATATCAGATGCATGTGTGGAAGGTGTAGGGGGGGTCAGAGCTAGTATCTCGCAGGTGAAGGCCAGAAATAGGTGGAGTTTCAGATGAAGATGGTTGCGAGCCATGTGACTGCGACATAGCTGTATGGCCCGCAAGTGGATGTGACACTGATAACTGTGACCCGAGTGGCTGTGACCTGAGTGGCTGTGACACTGATGCCTGTGATCCATGTGGATGTGACATGGATCGATGCGATCCATACGACGCAGATGGATGTGATCCACGTGGTCGTGCGACAGTTGGACTGTATGTCGGACATACAGTCCTATGGCCTTGTGACGAAAGACCTGGTGTCTGCACGAAGGTGTAGGGCTGGTGCCTGTGGGTAGGCACTTGCCTAACATTATGTGCAATTATGAAAGGATCATAGCGATCATACTCCCTTGTATGATTAACCTCAATTATGTTATATTGATTGTGTACTCTTGTACCTCTTGTTGGATGTGGGTCAAACCACTTGCATCTAAAGAGTATCAATTTCTTATATGGCCAACCTGTATATTCTAGTTCTATTATTTCTTTGAGCACACCATAATAATTAATATCTCCATCTTGGTTTCCATCACCACCTTGAACCCACACCCCACTGTTGTTGCTATTTTTATTTTTAGAGCAATCCTTTGTATGAAACTTATAACCATTCATAACGTACTTAGACATTGTTGTGACCTCAACCCTAGGTCCCCAAGATATATCTTTCAAAAATTGATTTACACCATTATTTGGATCATTTACCTACATATTGTTAAAAAAATTCATAAGTTAGCATAACTTCCAAACATTGTTTACCTACATAGTGTTAGAATATTTTAAGGAGAAACTTAGAAATTGTTTGAACCACGTATCAAATCTCGTATATACAGCATCATGGCCAAATTGACCTACGAAGTGACTGTGATACATCAAATATTTTTAGTAGTTGCATTGAGATGTAATCACAGTAATTTTTATAATTTGATAATCACTAAATCAATACTTACTTGAGAAATGGTACAACTTTGGGACAATTTTGGCAACACGTGAAGTGTAGCTGACTTGAACTCAATATCACTCAAACTTCTCTTTCTAACATCCTTAGAACATCTGCCTGGTTGATTGAATATGGACATAGGCGGATATAATGGATCATTCCTAAGGTCGACCATGTGCCTGTTGGGCCTATTCCTAGAACATGACACATTACTCTCAAAATAATAAGAATAAAAATGAGCAGTTTCCTTTGCAAGATAAGCTTCGCATATAGATCCTTCAATCCTATTTCTCTGCTTAACAAATTGTTTGCATTTGCCAATTGTCCTACATAATTTCAGGTTAGCCAAGAACATTCAAATAAAACAGAAAATTACATCAAGTATATAATATTACCTCTCAAAGGGATACATCCATCTGCATTGAACCCTCCAAGTCGTGCCTCGTGTACAAGGTGGATTGTAAGGTGTTTCATCACATCAAAAAACCCACATGGAAATATCTTTTCCATCTTAGAAGAAGTTACATGAATGTTCTGATCCATCCAGTGTAGGTTTTTTCCCTTAATGAGGAAGAACACAAGTCTTTGAAAAACAAACTAATCTCTGTGATGGGTTTCCAGATTCTTTCAAGCAAACCACAAAATGCAATAGGCACTAAAGTCTCCATGAAAACATGACAATCATGACTTTTCAAATGGCTCAACTTCCCTACCTCCATATCAACTTTTTCCCCAAAATTCGACGCATAACCCTCAAGCATCTTCAATTTCGTTACCCAATCACAAATCTGCCATCTTTCCTCCAAAGTGAATGTGTAACTTGCTTTGGGCTTGAATATCTTACAATTGTTTGTTGTCTGCAAGTGTAATTCAGACCGCCTGCAATATTCTTGTAAGTCCATTCTAGCCTTCGGGTTATCTTTTGTCTTACCTTTAACATCCATCACTGTGTTGAACAAATTGTCAAAATAATTCTTCTCAATATGCATGACATCAAGATTGTGACGGAGAAGATTATGCTTCCAATAAGGCAACTCCCAAAATATACTCTGTTTGGTCCAATTATGAGTAACACCGTATCTGGGGAATCTATAAGGTGGAGCTTCAGTAACTTTACTGAAGTTCTGGACCCTCTCCCAAATTTCCTCACCTGAAAGTATCGGAGGTGGATAATCATATTCCATTTTATTCTTTTTGAATGCATTTTTCATCCTTCTAAACTCATGACCCTCAGGCAAGAATTGACGATGACAATCAAATCATGATTGCTTTCGGCCATGTTTCAAAGTGAACGCTTTACTATTTTCCATACAGTAAGGACAAGCTAGCTTTCTAGCAGTCATCCACCCAGACAACATTCCACATGCAGGAAAATTGTTAATTGTCCACATTAAATTAGCACGCAAATTGAAATTCTACTTGGTTGATATGTCATATGTTTCAACACCATCGTACCACAATTGTTTTAGCTCATCAATCAAAGGTTGAAATATACATCTATCAAACTTTTCGGATTACGTGGACCGTGGATAATACAATTTAAGAATATATATGGACTAGTCATGCACAACTCGGGTGGTAGATTATAAGGTGTAAGAAAGACATGCCAACATGAATACGGTGTCGCAGATACAGAAAAAGGCGTGAAGCCATCCGCACACAAACCTAACCGAATGTTCCTTGGTTCACTAGCAAAATCTGGATATGTCCTATCAAAGTGCTTCCAAGCTTCTCTATCTGAAGGATGACACATAACACCAGGTGATCTTCTATTTTCAAAGTTCCATCTCATATGAGGAGCAGAACTCATCGACGCATATAACCTCTTTAGCCTAGGTATAAGAGGTAAATAATGCATCGCCTTAATAGCGACCATCTTCCCACTGGAAAACCTCTTGAAACGAGGCTTTTCGCAAAATTTACAACTGCTTAAATTTGCATCATCTTTATAATATAACATGCAACCATTTTCACAACAATCACTTCTCATTGACGAAAGTCCTAACTTAGAAACTAATCTCTTTGCCTTATAGAAATCAACAGGTAATTCGATATCGGAGTCAACTAGTTCACGCATAAGGTCAATGACAGAGTCCATGGCTCCTTGAGAAATATTCCAATCAGATTTGATACTTAGTAATCTAACTGCAACAGACAACTCAGAGTGCGGACTTCCTGTCGCACCTCCTTTTTCCGCCCCCGCGAGGGTGCAAGGGAGTTTTCTCCAATTAAAGGACAGTCGAAATGGGATTTATTTGTTTGTTTCAGAGTCGCCACCTGGGAATTTTAAGGCGTCCCAAGTCACCGATTTTAATCCCTGAATCGAGGAGAATATGACTCTGTCTATTTAACAGTCTGCGCACCAGAAATCCGGATAAGGAATTCTGTTAACCCGGGAGAAGGTGTTAGGCATTCCCGAGTTCCGTGGTTCTAGCACGGTCGCTCAACTGTTATATTCGGCTTGATTATTTTGATTTGTTAAATACATTTTTATTGCATGATTTTATTGTTACCGCTTCTATTTAGATTTAAAGACCCTTCTTTGAATCGAATCACGCGTACGTATATTCGTGTTATAAATTATATTTTTTAAAACATGCGGAGTTGTGTCACGCGCACGTGTACACAATAATATAGATAATATTTTTATTAAAATAATCATTTTCGAAATTACGCTTTAAATAAAATCAAAAACATTCGCCCTTTTGGTATAATTAAGTAGTGAACCTCACATCTCGGGTTTTTATGAAATTAATAATGATATTCTCCGAGAAATCCCTTTTATTAAATATTCGATCGAAGTCACGCGAACGCATAATCCGAATTGCTTTTAGAAATATAATTAGGTTACGCGAACGTATCCCTAATCACAAAAATATTCTTGATGGTAGTATAAATTTTCCACAAATTGTTTATTACATCCATACATTTTTATGTGAAAGTCATGAGAAATAAATATTCTTCTAGTCTCTAAATTCCTTAAAAAGAATTTACAATTTATTGGACGTTGATCGCAATTTATATTTTTTCGCGTATGAATTATATTCCTCAAACCATTCGAATTTGAGGAGTAAAATAAACAACGTGTGATTAATACTACCATTTAGTGAATACAATATTTGCCTACCCAAATAAACAACGTGCAAATTACGTATAAAAATTGGGAAAGAATGGATGTAAGAAAGGAAGTGATATTTTTGAAGAATTTTCATTATTCTATTTGTAGCAAACGCTATTTACACATTTTTGACTTAAAATGTTACAATTTATAAATCTCATCTTTCTTTTACACCACTTGTTTTTAGTCCGAGGTTATAATTATTTAGTTAATTTTTGATTACGAAGATTGAGTTTGAGATAAACACTAACTCTGCCTATGCGAATATTTACAAACACTAACTCTATATTTTGTAAAAAAAATCATCGACATTATTTCATACATTAAAAGAAATGAGTTGATCGCGTTCCTAAAATAACTATGCCATTTGTTATTAAGAAAGAGAACTAATCTACCAATTGATTTAATAAGACGACATCATCTAGCTTTAAACAAAATTGGATATTTGACAAAATAATCTAGTAATGTAATTTCTGGGTATTTCCGTACTATTCTTTACTTAGCTAACAATATCACAAGATTTAATTAATGGCCAATTTTCTGCAATGTTCCCTATCTCAACAATTTAAACAGTAAATGTCATCACTAGTCCTCAAAACATATAAGATTATCGTGGAATTTACTACTCCAGAAGGTTAATTAGTTAACAGTTTATCATGTCAAGTATAATACTATATTAACCAACTAAAACAAAACTGAAACTTAAACTAATAAAATTTAAATGAGTAGAAGACATTCTTATAATTCCAAACTTCATTTACTTGCCATGTTGAAGCTTTTCATGCCATGAATTTAAAATATATACCTGATATTGGAAGCAAAAGAAAATGATGATGAGAATCAGCAGCAGTAATAACAGTACAATAGCAACAACTGCCCAGCAACAGTAACAACCCAGTAACAGACCGGTGGAGTAGTAATCCCAAAAACAAAAGCTTTAAGCTTTAAATGAAACAACAACCATTAATACTAATTTCAAACAAAGAAAGAAAGCAGTAGATTTTTTTTAGTTTTATTTTATTTTGAAAGCTTAAATATTTTTCGGAATTTTTCTCTCTTCTATTCTCTGTCCGTTTTTTTCTCTCTATCTGTGTATGTATTTTTTTTCGTATCTGTCTCCCTATTTCCCCTCTTGTCTTGTGTTCAAGACTTCATATATATAATCCCATCCCATAAATCTTTTAATCAATTAAATCAATACTTTTTCTCTACCCAACCCATTATCTTTCCACTCATCCCCATTACATTAAATAAACATATCACACCACCCCATTATATTTTGTCCCCCATGCTTCATTTAAAATAATGCAAGATTCCCCCTTTAAATTAAATCTTGTCCCCCCTTTATATTAAACAACTATATCACAACCCACCCCATTTTATTTTGTCCCCCATGCTTCAAATAAACAATTTCAAAATGTACAATTCCTAAACTACCCCTCACGACCTTACTGAAATTACCAAACTACCCCTGAACGTACTACAAATTTACCAAACTACCCATCAGCTATAACACATCAATTAATCAAACTTAACCAAAATATAGACAATATGATCAATTTCTAACAATGTTCAAACAACAATATGAACACGGATGAACATCATAACAACAATATCACATGAACACGATTTTAACAATATTTCAACAACAAATCACATGAAAACAAATTGAACAACAAAGAACAACTAAAATTTGATTGAACAATATTTTAGCAACAAACAATCCTATTTTCGGATTCAACAACTACAACAAACAAGTATATTTAGATTTCTAACTTCAATCATATTGAATTTAAAATCAATTATAACAACATTACAACCAACAATTCCTATATTAAACTTTATGAGATAAATTCAAGAAATAATCACAAATGGTAAACAAGAAATCAAGCTATACAAATTTCGGATTCAAGAACAAACAAACATAATATGAACATGAATTAAATCTAAAAATAAAAACGATGGATTCAAATGATTAAAACCAACATACTTCCCTTATTACAACTAAATTCTTTAGACAAATAACAAGATCGACTAAGAAACAATTATGAACTTAAACTTGAACTTAACAATATTAACAATTTCTAACAATACATAAACACATGAAACAAATTGAAGAAATAGTTAATTAAATTTCAATTTGAATCTAACAAACATCAAACTAACAAATATTCACTTAAACAATAATACAAACATGAAATGAATATGAAAACAACTAATTAAACTTCTATTTTGAAATCTGAAAATTAATTTAACAAACAACATGGACATTAACAAAACCAAAAATCAAATATCTAAGCATAGACATGAACAAAACAAACATTCGCCGATTTTAGATTCGAAAAATATCAAAACAAAATACGGACAAACATAAAACTCAAAATCTACTAACCGGATCGAACGACATACGTACGGACTGTTTTGACAACCCAAGCATCGAGCGAATGACGATGAACTTGGATGGAAACAATCTGTCCGGAAACGAATCTCGCACCAAGATAACTTGACGCCGAAGACGACCACGAACGGACGACCAAAGAAGGTGGTAGTTTGGCATCGTTTAAAAACGAAAAATGGCAGCCCGTCACAAGCAGAAGGCAGCAGCAGCTCGATTAGCGAAGAAGACGCATCTACGGCAGCCATGGATGGAGGTCGAAGCTCGAGCTTTGACGAAGAACGGAGAAGATGAAAGCAACCACCATGGATGACGATGGCAGAAGCTGTGACGGGCAGTCGCGGGGAGCTTGGTGTTGAAGATGATGAGCGCGATGCAGCAGCTCGGAGACAGAAGTAGTCGCGGAAATCTCAACTGTGAGCTTTCATGGTGGAGCTCGACGGATTGGTTGTTGGTTCGGTCGCGTTTGGAGGTCGTTTGGTTGAGCCGGGGTCGTGAGGGTGACGTGCGTGTGTGTGTGTGTGTGTGAGTGTGACGTTGGGCAGCCATGGTTGAGCTTTGAGGGGGAAGCCATGGATGACCTTGGAGAAACTTGAGGAAGAAGAAGAAGATAGGAGGGGGGGCGGATGACTTCTTAGTCTTTTTTAGGGTTTTTTCTTCTTTTTTCTTTTGTTTTGTGTTGTAAAATGTAAGACAAAGGGGTTTGAGTCTTTTGAATTATGGACTGGGTCGACCCAGTTCGAAATGAACTGGGTCGTAGGGAAGATTGGACCATTTTTTGGGCCGGTGGCTCGAAATCGAAGAAGAGGCCCAATTCCGACTTTCTTTATATTTTCGCTCTCTTTTCTTCTTTTATTTCTCTAAAACTAAATTATAAAAAGTACTTAAACTATTATTAAGAACTAAATTAAGTTATAAAAGCGCAAATTAACTCCCAATAACAATTAACGCACAATTAAGTAATAATTAAGCATAAAATTGTATATTTGGACATTAAATGCTAAAAATGCAAACGATGCCTATTTTTGTAAACAAATTTAATTAGAAACAATTATAGAATTAAATCCTACATGCAAATGCGACATATTTTTGTATTTTTTTTATTAATTTAGCAAATAAACACGCACAGACAATTACAAATAATTATTCAAAATATCACAAAATTGCACACCAAAGAAAAAATCATTTTATTTTTGAATTTTTTTGGAGTAATTCTCATATTGGGCAAAAATCACGTGCTTACACTTCCTTTACGTAGTGGACGACTAGCTTCCTCTAACTGTTCATAAAAATGTTTTGCTTCATCATTAGGAGTTTGTTCAACATTTTCATTGGGCTCACCCCCTAAGTGCATTCCAAAAGCATCCAAAACCATATCATGAATTCTGGAATCACGATTTGTATTCTCTACCGACCTACTACTTTTCACCAACAACCATGTTATGAAATATCTCATGGCTACCATTGACCTCTCTATGATTAGTCCACACAAAGTAATTCGTTATAAACCCCTTACGATAAAGATGAACCTTAACTTCCTCCGGTTTTCCAAACTTCATACAGTTGCACCTAACACAAGGGCACCTAATTACTCCTTCATTTATGTATGGCGGAAGTGACATTGCATGTCTAATAAAGTCATCAACCCCTTCTACAAAATCCTCCCGCAATCCCCGTCGATTAGGATAATTCCTATTGTACATCCAAGTACGATGTTCCATCTATATAAATAAAGCAAGAACAAATTAAATTAGTTAATTCATATCCTAATCTTTTTTTAGTTAACTAAAAGTCCAATTAATATCCTAAAAGTCCAATATAACCTTAAGTTCATAATTAATACATTAATAAACTCCTCCCTTTTATTCTTTTTTCTTATCTTATAAATGTATAATGTATAGTTTAAAGCATGAATTTAGGTACTCTTATTTAGGTATTGCTCCTCTTCTAAGACAATGAATTGTTTCTTTTCACAATTGAACTCAATATAAATTAATACAAGAACTAAAAGATTATAGTTTTTACCTTAAGTTCATAAATCTAATGTTGTTCAAACCAAACACCCTAATACTAAATAGACAAAAACTCTAAAAAATTACATAAAATTATATAGCAAAAATTAAAAATTAAAAAGCTAATAAGGTAGATTACTAACCTTGGTAGATTAAAAGGAGGATTAAATCAGTGGTGGCAAGGGGTGGGAGACAACAGCTCCGGCGACAGTGGTGGCGGCGGACAACGGCTCCGGTGACAGGTTTAGCAGCGGCTCTGGCGTGGTGGCGCGCGGTCACAGTGGTGGCAAGGGGTGGGGGGATTGATTTGTGTAAGGGAAATAGAGAAGGGGGAGAATATGTTGAGAGAGAGTTTGGGAAAATTTTGGGGAGAAAATAAGAGATTGGGAGGGGAAACCCGATTTTTACTCCTGGATTTAAAAATAGCGACCAACTTTGGTCGCTATTTTGGTAGCTATATAAGTATTGACTGTTTGACCAAAATAGCGACCAAAGTTGGTCGCTATATTTGACCGTTTGACCAAAATAGCGACCAAAGTTGGTCGCTATTTTACAAAAAAATGAATTTACTTTTTTTTCTATTTTTTTTGATATTAAATATATATATATAATTGATATAAGTCGAGATGTTTTAATTTATTGTTAATATATATACATGCATATGAGTAGGTTATAAGTCGATGAATCAATTTACAAGTGTATCAATACCTAAAAGAACCCGTCCCTGTGTTCCGAGCGCTTCATGTTCTTATATATATATATATATATATAGACACACACGCACGCTTCGTTGTACTGCTTAACTGCATATATAGCATGTTAGAGTATATTTTAGTCTATTCAGACGTTTTAATTTATTGTTAATATATATACATGCATATGAGTAGGTTATAAGTCGATGAATCAATTTACAAGTGTATCAATACCTAAAAGAACCCGTCCCTGTGTTCCGAGCGCTTCATGTTCTTATATATATATATATATATATAGACACACACGCACGCTTCGTTGTACTGCTTAACTGCATAGAGAGAGAGAGAGAGAGAGCTTATATACTATATACTATATTATACTATATATATCGAATATACCTTGATGTATAATAAACTATACTATATATATAGTATAGTGTATCATATAATACACTTAGTATATATATACTATACTTCAATGTTAATATATATATATATATATATATATATATATATATATATATATATATATATATATATATATATATATGCATATGAGTGGGTTATAAGTCGATAAATCAATTTACAAGTGTATCAATACCTAAAAGAACCCGTCCCTGTGTTCTGAGCGCTTCATGTTCTTATATATATATATATATATATATATATATATATATATATATATATATATAGAGAGAGAGAGAGAGAGAGAGAGAGAGAGAGCTTATATACTATATGTGAGCACGTAATTTTTGACCTATAAGAATTACTCCCAAAAATAAAAAAAATAAAAACAATTTCCTTCGTGTGCGACTTTGAGAATTTGCATGGCATTTTTGGTTAATTATTTGTATTTTGTCTGTGGATGTTTATTTTATTTTAATTAATAAAAAAAAATATATGTTTCATTTGCATTTAGGATTTAATTTAGCAATTTAGGATTAATTAAACAGTAATTTATTTTACGGAAATGAAAAGATCACAAAAATAATGTATTTTTATATTTTTAGCATTTAATGTCAAATTATGTGAGTTTATTGTTAATTGGTATTTAATTATATGTGGTAAATATTATTAAGGGTTAATTAGTATTTCCTAAGTTAACTTTGGTTTTACAATTTAATTTATAACTTTTGGTAATTAGGAATTAAAAAAGAAAAAAAAAGAAAAGGAAGAAATGAAAGAAAGAGTTGATAAACTCGGACCAGGCTAATTTTTTCTACAGGCCCAAACAATATGTCCACAGGCCCAGTCCGAATACCCCTTTTACCCGGTCCAACCGACCTGGCAATACGACGTCCAAACGACATCGTATCTGTCACGTCTAATCTCAACCGTCCATCCCAATCCATCAACGGCCAAGATCATCTCTCCCTTACCCGTTCCTATACCCGCCCCGACCCCGTTACTACCAAACGACCCCGTTTTGATCAACAAATCAATTGTGGCCGTTGGATTCCCATCATCCAACGGCTGAAATCAATTGATTAAACTCTAACCTATCAAACCCCCTCCCAATCCCCTACCCCTCTCATTTCCAAACCCCTTCAGTCGTCTCTTTTTAGAGACGAACCAAACGACCCTGAAAACCCTAGCCGCCACCATTCCCTTCGCCTGAAAACCCGGCGGCCTGAGGTCCGATGACCCTCAAATTCACACCCCTGAACCTTCTAACCATCCTCAACACAAATCCCTACCCTTTTAACCTCGATTCATCCCGGTTTGTTTCGAATCTTCAATCGAAGATTCGAGCAAAACCCTAAACCTACCCAACTAGTCCCAAGTTCACACCCCAACTCCACCTGACCTCCCTCGTTCCCAAACCACCCCTACTTTGGCTCGAATCTTGCTAGAACTGGTCGAATTTTAAATTGATTGAAGAACCTTAGAAGGACCAAACCTGGAGTCGGTCCGAGGGGAAAAAGAAATTGGGGTTTTAATCGACTTTAGTCGAGTGTTCTCAGTCGATAACACTCGATTAAAGTTCGTTTTACCTCAAAAGGTTCAAGTTGAAGGTCAAACTGATTGGAGTTCGGTCTATAGATTTTGAGGTATTTCCTTTCCATTTCTTTTTCATTTTTTTGTTGTTGTTTGTTGTTTATCTGTTTAAAGTTTCATTGTAGTCCGGTTTTGTCAATGATTTTCCTCCTCCTCTCTTCGGACCTTTTTCTTGGTCCAAATTTTCTGTTGTTGATTATATGTTATAAATTATTTAATCAATTGAATAAGTTTCGTCGATTAGTCCGGTAGGTTTGAGTGTTAGTTTAACACGATAGTAGTTTAATTTTGGTTTTGATTTCATAGTTCATTCCAGTCTGTTTCCCCTCCTGCTTCGTTTATGTTCTAAATTTTGTGTTGAAATGAGCCTGTTGGTATATTTGAACTTAGAACTGAGCATGTTGGTATATTCAGTTCATCACATTGAACTGAATTTATTGGTCATTTGTTATCCTGAATCTGTCAATCCCCTTAAAGCTCTTCTGGTTGTTTCTTCTTTTGTATTCCAATTTAATTAAGCGTATGCTCGTCTAGTTGATTTCAGTTCATTTGTTTCTGAGCTAAATATGATTGGTTCCCCAATATAGTTAGTTCAATATGTGCTGCCCTGAACCCTTAGTCTTCATTTTTGATGCCATTTAATTTGATATGAGTTTCTATCTTGAATTACTGACTGATTTGATAAGTTTAATTGGTTATAGCTATTGTAGTTTGTTGGTTAATTAGGATTCAGCTTAGTTAGTTGGTAGGTTTGAATAGGTTAGAGCTAAAAGGTTTAATACAGATTAAAAGGGATTGGGTAGGACTGTAATTTCAGGGACTTTAGGAGGGTATTTTGGGATTTAAAAGGTTTGAAAATGGTTTAAGTTGAATGGTCTGACAGTAGGGTACTAAAGTACCATTAAACTAATGAATTGTTTAGTAATAGTGGGGAACAAGGCTTAATGGCATGAGAAGTTGATTAAACAAGTTAAGTCACCCATAACCTTTGATTAAAACAAAAGAACAAGACATATTATGGTAGTGGGGGTTCAGGGAGTGTGGGCAGAATGTTTTCTGATTAGTTTAAGTGTTTCAAGGTAGATAAGGGTTGTAGTTTTGGTATAAATAGGGGTATGGACAGAGTTAAAGGGTGTTGGCTTTTGAAATTAGACTCAAAGGTGACACAAAAAGAATATCAGGAAATATAGAAAAAAAAAAGAAGCAATTAGTCCTCTTAGGTTCTGCATTTGATCCTTCTTTAATCAGTAAAAAATAGCATTGCAAGCTTGAAGTAAAGTGCCTGATTTTCAATTATTGGGGTGTAGTTTCTAGTTTCAAGTCTATTTACTAGAGTGTTTGAGGTTCACTAGTTGGTTTTCTTGTTGAGTTTAAGGTCCAATTAGTTGTCCGGAGTTATTTGTTGTTGTTGTTTGGTTTCACAGCTGGTTATGAGTTGTGGTCAAGTGTTTTTCTAATTTGAAACTAGGTTGGAGCTGTTTCTGAATTCCAATTTGCTGTCTGCTGGTGTTATTTGCTGTTGTTGTTGTTTGCTGTGCTGTACTGCTGCTGACTTCCTCTTTATTCTTCTGTTCACTCCAATCTAGGTACACAACTAAGCTCAATTTGATGTAGCCTTGAGATGTAAACATGAAATGGAAGTGCTCGGGCCCTTAATTATTTGATGTTGTATCTGTAGCTCAGTAGATATAGATGATAAGTAGTTGTATAGTCCAATTTGATCTATAACTCAATGAAATGTAGACTGTGAAGTTTGTACCTAATTAGGACTGTTTAAACTGTTAATTCGTGTTCATTAGTTGTAGACTTAGTATAGTTTAGTACTGATTTCAGTTAACATTGAGTTAAAAATCGAATATCAGTATTGTTTGGACCTACAATTAATTCAGAAGTCAACATGTGGTGCTTATTGTGATTTCAGGTTAAACGCGCTTTTAAAACAGCCCAACATGCTAGTTATTGATGTCCTCTCCTTTGTTCGTTAAGCTCATTATTTCGACGTAGGAACAAGTAATTACATGTTAATGGTTAATATCAATAGTCTACTTGACTTTGAGTCACTTAACTTATTCATGAATGTTAGCAGAATCAAATAACTAAGAAGTTCAAAACTCGATCCAACATATGAATTGGGTTCTTTGGATCTAAAGTTGAAATGGCATTTGGTCTACTAATTTTCAATTGATAGACTATAGGATTTTATAATAATAACTAATTAGGGCCCCCTTTTATTTATTTCTTTAGAGACAAATAAATAGAAGAATAATAGTCATTTTAGGATTAGCCTTTAAACAATAAATGAGACGAGCCTCGCCAAATAAAACGCATAAGTTGCGGGGCCCTCAGTAAATATTGCGTTAAAATACTTTAGATTTCGGGATGGACCGTCTAATAAATTTCACGGCTTTCCTCAAAACAATAACGCGCTAGTCACTTTAGGCGCGCTTTTAATAAATTACTTTCTTAAACTCGGGTGCACATTTATGTGACCCAAATCCAAATCTCAACGGAGTCGAAATGTGTCAATAACCACGGGTACATTGATGTGACGTGGTTCGAGACGTGTTTTCACGACATTGCAATTCTCTCTTAAAATAACTACAATAAAAGCGAGAAAGAGTTAAAATTTGCACACAGATCCAACTTGTATAAAATCAGATAAATGAGCCGAATATGACAGTTGAGCGACCGTGCTAGAACCACGGAACTCAGGAATGCCTAACACCTTCTCCCAGGTTAACAGAATTCCTTATCTGAATTTCTGGTTTGCGGACTATAATACAGAGTCATTTCTTTTCCTCGATTCGAGATTCAACTGGTGACTTGGGACACCATAAATCTCCCAAGTGGTGACTCTAAATTAAATAAACAAATCCTGTTTCGATTGTCCTTTAAATGGAAAAACTCCTTTACACCCTTACTGGTGTAGGTAAAAAGGAGGTGTGACAGCTCTGGCGACTCTGCTGGGGACTGAACCCAGAATCTCCGGTTCAGGGTTCAGAATTCGAGCTTTAAATAATTGTTATAACTGGCTTGTTTTATCCGAATTTTTACATGTTTGGGCCTAATGTGCTAAGTGATGCTTTTACCGCTTTGATATTATCTGAACTGCATATAAACTGCTACAAAGCCCTTCTCTTCTCATCTTCGGGGATGTGCTCGCTGGTCGAGACTCTCTATTCTGTTAGTGTCATACCTTGAAAAAGGAAAGAGGCTCGGACAAGTTACTAAGCTGGATGGCCTTTTGGTTCCCAGTACGTAGCCCCCTCCTCGACTCGAGTTGTCCGCTCGGATACACAGTCTAGAACAAATACCAGGTTATAAACCTAGAATAACTCAGCTTCATGTCGGATCCCTAGTAGGAACGTTTGTTTGCATCACGTGCATTTAACTTTGGAGACTCAACACAGGGGTTGGGTCTGTCTAGGACAGGTGTACCAAAAATGAAAAAGACAATCCTGGTGCATCTTACTTGGTACTTGTGCATTTATTTGCTTCGGACTTGCATGCTGACCGACTTTTGAATATTTTGAGGAAAGAGAAATAGAAGTACGAGGGTTAAAGAGAGTTAGTCGCCTATTTTGGAAAACAAAAAAAAAATAATGTCCAAATAGTGTCGAAACTCTGTCCAAATAGTGTCGAAACTCTGCCGAATTTTGGAGAAAATAAAAAAAAAAGAAAAAAGAAAAAAGGGGGAAAAATATAGTTTTATTTGCCAATGAAAAGAGTCTGGTTTTCAAAAGAAGTTTGTTTTATTGGCCCGAACTACGCCAGTTTGATTCTCACCGGATGTGAGATACGTAGGCAACCCCCATCGGGTCCAACTTCGCTTTTTGAGAAATTAGCCAAATTTTATTTGAAAATAATTAGGGTGATGCCATTCTTGCTAGAAATAGCCAAATGTCCCTAAAAGGGTGCCGAAATACTATTTTTTCAAGAACGGCCACCTGTGGTCATTTTTTAGGCTTTCACCGGTTAGCCGACACAGCCTTAAAATCTTCGACCCCGAGGTGCTGAAAGGCCGTACTGGCAAAACCGGGTTTTATTTTAAACAAAAAAAAAAGAAAAAAAAAGAGAAAAGTGTCCATGTTATCTTTGAGTCAATTGAATTGTGATTTTTGCTTAACCCCCCTAATAAATGTGCAGAATGAGCACAAGTCAAAATTTGCACGTAACAATTGTGAACAAGATCCCTTTGGAGCTGCACATGTGGTGGGATGACTTGGGTGAATCAGGGCGCAACACAGTCAATCTATACCTGGGAGGCCTCACTGGGTTGCTGAATATTAATCCTAGGGGGGATATCATAAAGGCCTTGGTTGCATTCTGGGACCGACTCACAACGTATTTCACTTCTCGAATTTTGAACTTACCCCAACATTGGAAGAAATAGTCGGATACATCGGGGGTCCCAAGGTTCCTCTGAGATACCAGTACCTGATTGCTCCAAGGGTCGTAGCCGTACACAGGTTCCTAGACTCTTTGAAAATAAGCAGGGGGTCCACAATCTAGACTTGGCAGTAGGTTTTTGTACTTTTTGGTTTATATACAATAGATATGGCCACATAAGGGGGTTCAACAAGCCGGAAAACAAAATCTGTATCAAAGGAAATCGCCTTAAGTGGGAAGAACATAGGCGTTTTGCATTCATGGTAGCCTTTTTGGGACTCCTGGTGTTTCCTAGAAAAGACGGGAACATTGACACACGAGTATCTGGAGTTGTCAGCACTTTACTTACTCAGGCCAACAGTACCCTCGCACCCATGATAGTAGCTGAAATCTTCCGCGCTCTCACAGCCTGCAAAGCCGGGGGAGACTTTTTTGAGGGGTGCAATACGTTACTGCAGATCTGGATGATCAAACACCTATGTCGTCGTCCTCAATTTATGAGTTATGGGTTGACGGAGAAAACGTGCATAGAGGAATTTCCTACGACGGTTGACGAAATCAACTTACCAGAAGGGGTCACATAGTGGACAGCGCGCCTCCGTTCTGTCATTGCGAGCCAAATAGAGTGGACATTTGGATGGCTACCTGTGGATGAAATCGTATATATGCCAGCCACTGGACCCCATTTCCTTTTGATGGGGCTCAGGAGTATCCAGCCCTATGCCCCTTATCGACTTTTGAGGCAGTTAGGGAGATGCCAAATAGTTCCGAAAGATGAAGATCTTAGCGGCCAAGTAGTTGAGATCGGGCCCAACGGACAATTTCATGAAGCAGTAGTCCAGCAAATTTGGAGCGAATGTCAATACTTAGCAGCCAATACATGTGTACGTGATCGATCCAAAGGTGAAGTTTTGCCGGGATACCGTTCTTGGTTTAGGAGAGAAATCAAGTTTGGGAGACCGGCCAAAAGACCCCATCTCCAGGAGTTCGTCCAGGCATCGCAAGAACAGTGGGATTGGTTGTCTAAAGAAGAGAGTTACAGGGCAGAAATAGGCAAGCTGAGGCAATAGATTAGAGACCTGGAATTTGAAAAAAGTCTGCAAGTTGACGCCGATCAAGGAGAAAAGAACAAATTGGCCCAAGAAAATGAGGCGCTGAAAGCCCAAATCCGACAAATAAGGATAGATGCTTACAACCAACAAAGGAGTCGATCGGATGAGCGATTAATAAAAGGGTTGAAAAAAGAAATCAGTGAGTGACGGAATGATTTGAAGAAATCTGAGGGTACCATAGCACAACTCCAGGAACAATGGGCAAAAAGAACAAAAAGCGCACACAGTACTTACAACAGGCGAGGAAAGATTATGAAAAGATCATTGCCGGTCTAAAAAAGAAGATGACCACCCTAGAGAGCAAGGTGGCTAAACAAGCCAAGGCTTTTGAAACCGAAAGTAAACGTTGCTATAATCTAATGGCCTTGATGGAAGATGAAATACAACAGTTACAGAAACAACATATGCATGATTCTCGGGTTTTAAAGGCTAGAGGAGATCAGATAGAATGCCTACTCCTAGAGAAAGACCGAACTAGGGACAAGATTTTTGACTATTGCTCATGTTATTACCACGAAATGTAGGGTGTGTGAAAACATGACCCGCACTACATTATTCTCGGCGGTGATGATATTTGTGAAGTAAATCATGTATGAATTGGAACAGCTGGAAAGTGGCCTTACACCTAAGCCCGCGGCGAGGCCGAATGACGCCCCGCGGGCACCCAAATTTGAAATTTTAATGTGTTCATAGTTCGAATCTGCATTTTCTTGTTCCTTAGAGTCTGTTGTCTGTTTGAGTCTATTTTTTTTCTTTCGCATCATAGTCTGTCTAAAGTTATTGAGTTCGTACTTGGTTTGGTTTCGAGTCTGTTATTTTCCTTTCCAAAAGCGTCTAGTTTGTAATATAATGTTTATTAATGAAAAATCGAAAATGTCCAAAAATTATCTCTTTGCTTTTCACACTTATAAGATAGAACTACGCACGGTCAGATTCATGCGGGGACATGATACATAGGCAATCTCTATAGGATTCGACCACCACTAAAAAAGAAAAAGGGAAAATGAAAAAATAAATAAAGAATGAAGCTTAAAATAAGGGGCACAATTATGAGAGGCCGGAATAACGCACGCAACCGAAGCAAATGCATGATAGAAAATGGTTAATTGACTAGATGCATTGCATCCAAACGTGTAATTGCATATGTGTTAAACGCTAAAAAACTAACAAGTTTGTTGATTTCCAGAGAATTCAAGCAGTTAGTTTATTTAGAGGATACTGGCACATTATCATTATCAAACTAGATCAAAGGGACCAATACCAGAAATCATGTCTATTCCAAATGTCGACACTAGTGTTGGGGTAGAGGAGTTGGACGTCTATAAAATAAAAGTGGAGATGCTCAAGCTTAAGCAACAAATGGCCGAAATGTACCAAGCCTGGTCCAAAGGGCAATCACCGCCAGCTTACCCTGCTAACCCTGCTTTTGCCCCACCATTAGCTCAGTCTCAAGATCATCCCGCCACCGATCCAGGTTTTCCCATTTATCAACACTACCATGGCACTACTTCTCATACGCCACAAGCTCCACCACCAAAATCAATTACATACCCTCATCCACCAACCACCCCTGTCTTTGTGGCATCTCCACCAACTGCACTCCATAAATACCCGAGTGAACCTGTGATCCAAGCGCAGGACAACCAGTATTATCCCCTGGAGCTTACCTTCAAAGCGCCTGAAGCCTATCCACATGATCCACATTCTGACCTACCAGGGAAAGCAGAAAAACCGGCCAGAAATCCTGAACAGGAAGAGATGTTCAGAAAAATGAAAAGCATAGAACAATCCTTTAGGGATATGAGAGGGCTAGGAGGTCAGGTAAGCGTGGCTTACAAAGATCTGTGTTTATTCCCGAATGTACAACTTTTGGCAGGGTTCAAAATGCCCAAGTTCGACTTTAACAACGGACACGGTGATCCGGTGGCTCATCTGAGAGGTTTTTGTAGCAAGATGAGGGGAGCGGACGGAAGAGATGAATTACTGATGGTGTATTTCAGCCAAAGTTTAAGTGGATCGGCGTTAGAATGGTACACCAGACAAGATCATAGCAGGTGGTACACATGGGACTATTTGGCCCAAGCATTCGCTTGTCACTTTCAATATAATCTTGAGATCATTCCGGACCAACTGTCCCTGATCAAACTGGAAAAGAAGCACAGTGAATGCTTTAGAGAATATGGTTTCCGATGGAGGGAGCAAGCAGCAAGGGTAGATCCCCCAATGAAAGAGAGCGAGACGGTTGATTACTTTTTGCAGGCTTTGGAGCCAACTTACTTTGGTCATTTGGTGTCCGCAATTGGCAAGTCTTTTAATGAGGTTGGAGCCAACTTACTTTGGTCATTTTGTAGGTCTTAAGTCCTACAAAATCATAAGCTATTCAGCGATCAAGGCAACCACTCAGGCCATCCAAAGCGGTACTGGAGGTGTACTTGGGAAGAAGAAAAAAGAAGATGTCACGATTGTTGAGTCCGGAGCCTGGTTCAGATCTAGAGGCCTGTCACCCTACTATAGCCAACCACGACCCTACCACCAAAATTACCCCATACTCCATATAGTCCTCCACAATATTACTACCCACTGCCAGATCCCCATTTTTCCGTCCATCATACGCAAGCCTATACCCAAACCCCGGTACACGCACAATGGCGTACGCCGGCTCCACAAAATACATACCCAGCTCCACAAAACACATATCCACCCCCAAGGGCCTACAGAAATCCCCCCGGGACAAGTTTCCGACCAAACCCAGCCCTCAAGAATGAGAGGTCACAGAAGCAAAAGACTTTCACTCCACTGGGGGAATCATATACCAGTTTTTTCCACAGATTGAGGCAGTTAGACATGTTGAATCCAATTGAGCCTAAAATGCCAAATCCCCCCCTAGAAATCTTGACCACTCGGTGAGTTGTGAGTACTGTTCAGGGGCCCCTAGCATGATACAGAGAAGTGTTGGAAACTAAAAACAGTTGTGCAAGAACTTATTGATACTCATCGGATCGAGGTTTAAGCCCTAGAAGCACAAAATATCAATCAGAATCCATTGCCAGCTCACCATGAGACATACATGATTGAGTTGATACACAAAGATGGGGAGCCCAGCAAACCCTCACAGACGGTAATGATGATTCGTTCCAGCGAAACCAGCTCAAAGGAAAAAGTAACCAATGGGAAATCAGTGGTCCAATTAAGATGGGAAGATGATAAGCCAGCGGTGGTAGCCGAGAGAGGGTCGTCAAGCATTGTTGCAGTGAAACCAGAGAAATTTAAAGTGGTAGTGCCAGGGGTCACAAGTAAACCTGGTGTGGTCGTAAAGGGTGCTCGCACAGAGCCTGTTATTATAAAACTAGTAACTCAGCTTCTAGTAATTAACAACAAGGCTGTTCCTTGAAATTATGAATGGGTGACAGTGATTTACAAGGGGAAAGAAGTCAAAGAAGAAGCTTGTGAAGCGCAGGGTTTGACTTGCTCAGAAAGGTGTTTTACTCCCGAGGAGTTAAGAAGAGCTAAAGATAATCCAATACCGGTAAAGAAAGCGGTAACTAAAGAAGAGGCAGAGGAATTTTTGAGGAAAATGAAAGTGCATGACTATTCTGTTGTAGAAAAGTTGAGGAAAACGCCTGCTCAGATCTCATTACTCTCGTTGCTAATCCATTCATATGAACACCGCCAATCCCTGATGAGAATCTTGAATGGGGCCCATGTTCCTGACGAGATCTCGGTAAACCATCTGGAAAAGATACCCAACAAGATTTTTGAAGTAAACAGAGTCACTTTTTCCGATGATGAGTTGCCGGTAGAGGGTACTGAGCATAACAAAGCCCTTTACCTAACAGTGAAATGCGAGGATACCGTGGTTACCCGGGTATTGATTGACAATGGTTCAAGTGCAAACATCTATCCTCTCTCCACTCTGAGCAAGCTGAAAGTAGAAGATGAGAGGATCCATAAGAACAGTATCTGTGTGCGGGGATTTGACGGCGGAGGCAAAGATTCAGTCGGGGACATAATGTTGGAACTGACCATAGGTCCAATAGAATTCACAATGGAATTCCAAGTGCTGGATATAGCTGTTTCCTACAATTTACTATTAGGGCGACCGTGGATTCACGCCGCTAAAGCGGTGCCATCAACACTCCATCAGATGGTCAAGTTTGAATGGGACAGACAGGAAATAGTTGTGCACGGCGAAGATAATTTGTGCGCTCACAGCAACACCATTGTGCCATTCATTGAAGTGGAAGATGACGAGGGGCCATAGGTCTACCGGGTTTCGGACGCAATGTCGGTCGAGAAAGTTCCAGAAGGAAAATGTATCCCGAATCTGAAGATAAACGCTGCATCAGTCATGGTAGCATATGAAATGCTGAAGAATGGTTTTGTACCAGGAAAGGGTTTAAGGTCAGATCTGCAAGGCATCATACAACCCGTGTCTCTTCTTGAAAACTTGGAAACATTGGGTCTAGGATTCAAGGCCATAGCCGCAGACATAAAAAGAGCCAGGAAATTGAAACAGAGGACATGGGTCCTTCCAAAGCCGATCCCACATCTTTCTAGATCGTTTGTCAAGTCCGGTACGAGGAATCGCCCGGTGATAACAATTCCCAGTTCTGCGATTAATCCTGACAAGGAGTTGATTAAAAGATTTGTGCAGTTATTCGAAAGTGTGAACATGGTGGAAATTGGAGAGGGTTCTAGAAACGCGGAAGTACAATTTATCGGGCCAAAAATAAAGCTTAATAATTGGAAGGCTACTCCTCTCCCTAATCGGAAGGAGTCTTGGTAGTTCGGTTTGATTTTCCTCTAAGTTTGTACGGATTATTCCAGGGTTGTAATCCAGATTTCATTTTTTTCAGTTTGTTTGAGTGTGCAAACCTTGTTATCTTTTGTCAATCAATAAAATACAATTTCCCTTGCTTCATCATTCCTGATGTTTTTCTTTGGTTTTGTTTTCTTTTTTTATACAGTTCTTTTTTCGCTGGTTCTAATGACATGGCATGCATAAGGAATTCTCAGCCCAGTCTTAAAAATCAATCTGATTCCGAAATGTTAGTTCAAGAAGTAGATTGTGGTTACGAATCAGAATGTGATGATGAAGCCTTCGAAGAGATTAGTAAGGAGTTAATTCACTTTGAAGGAAAACCCAAACCCAATTTGAATGACACAGAATCCGTCAATTTAGGGCATATAGACAATGTCCGAGAGACTAAAATAAGTGTCCACCTCGAGCCAAAAATCTGGGAGGAGTTAATCAAAGCACTCATCGAGTACAAAGATATTTTTGCGTGGTCATATTACGACATGCCGGGTTTAAGCACTGATTTAGTGGTCCACAAATTGCCCACTGATCCAGCGTTCCCTCCCGTCAAACAAAAGTTGAGGAAATTCAAAACTAATATGAGTGTGAAGATTAAAGAAGAAGTTACCAAACAGTTGGATGCAAGGGTTATCCGGGTCACCCGATATCCTGTTTGGTTGGCTAATGTCGTGCATGTGCCGAAGAAGGATGGCAAGATCAGAGTATGCGTCGATTACCGCAATCTCAACAAAGCAAGTCCAAAGGATAACTTCCCATTACCCAATATCCACATTCTGATTGACAATTGTGCCAAGTACGAGATTGGATCTTTTGTGGATTGCTATGCCGGGTATCATCATATTTTAATGGACGAAGAATATGCGGAAAAGATAGCCTTTATCATGCCACGAGGAACTTATTGCTACCGGGTAATGCCGTTTAGGTTGAAGAATGTTGGGGCAACTTATATGAGAGCAATGACTACTATGTTTTATGATATGATACACAAGGAGATTGAAGTATATGTAGATGATATGATCATAAAATCAAAGCATCAGGCCGACCACGTCGAGGATTTGAGGAAATTCTTCCAGAGGCTTCGCAGGTACAACCTCAAGCTTAACCCCGCCAAGTGCGCATTTGGTGTTCCATCCGGAAAGCTGTTAGGATTCATAGTCAGTCGGCGAGGCATCGAGTTGGACCCGTCAAAGATCAAAGCCATACAAGAATTGCCCCCCCCCCGAGGAACAATACTGAAGTGATGAGTCTGTTAGGAAGGCTGAACTACATCAACAGGTTTATTGCTAAGCTCACGACAACTTGTGAGCCTATTTTCAAGTTGTTGAGGAAGGACGTTGCGATCAAGTGGACTGATGAGTGTCAAGAAGCATTTGATAAGATAAAAGGTTACTTGACAAACCCACCTGTGCTGGTTCCGCCAGAACCAGGGAGACCTTTGATTCTTTACTTGACAGTCTTGGAAAATTCATTTGGTTGTGTACTGGGGCAGCATGACGTCACCGGCAGGAAAGAACAAGCCATCTATTATCTTAGCAAAAAGTTCACAGCTTATGAGGTTAAGTACACTCACCTGGAAAGGACATGTTGCGCCCTAACTTGGGTGGCACAGAAATTAAAACATTATTTGTCATCCCACACTACCTACCTCATTTCGCGCTTGGATCCGTTGAAGTATATCTTTCAAAAGCCTATGCCGACAGGAAGACTCGCAAAATGGCAGATTTTGCTCACAGAGTTTGACATAATCTATGTGACTCGGACTGCGATGAAAGCCCAAGCATTGACCGATCACTTGGCCGAAAACCCGGTCGATGAAGAGTATGAGCCACTGAGGACTTATTTTCCTAATGAAGAGGTGGTGCATATTGATGAACTAGAATAGGCCGGAAAACCAAGCTGGAAACTTTTCTTTGATGGGGCTGCTAACATTAAAGGAGTCGGAATAGGAGATGTACTTATTTCTGAAACAGGGATCACTATCCTGTTACGGCTCAACTTCGTTTTTATTGTACCAACAATATGGCTGAGTACGAAGCATGCATTTTGGGTTTAAGGTTGGCTGCAAACATGGATGTCCAGGAAGTCTTGGTCTTGGGAGACTCGGACCTTCTGGTACATCAAATTCAAGGAGAATGGGAAACGCGAGATCTGAAGCTCATACCATACCGACAATGCTTGCATGATCTTTGTCAACGGTTTAGATCAGTGGAGTTCAGGCATATTCCAAGGGTCCATAATGAGGTCGCCGATGCTTTGGCTACCCTAGCGTCAATGCTGCACCATCCGGACAAAGCCTATGTCGACCCTTTGCACATTCAAGTACGAGATCAGCATGCTTACTGCAACATGATTGAAGAAGAATGGGATGGCGAACAGTGGTTCCATGATATCAAGGAGTACATCAGAATAGGAATATACCTAGTGCAAGTCACGGGGGATCAAAAGAGAACAATTCGACGGTTGGCAAGCGGATTTTTCTTGAGTGGAGGAGTTTTTTATAAAAGAACACCAGACCTGGGATTGTTAAAATGCATAGATGCTAGACAAGCTACGTTTGTCATGTTCGAAGTACATTCAGGAGTCTGCGGACCACATATGAGCGGATATGTGTTGGCAAAGAAAATTCTCCGAGCAGGTTATTATGGGCTCACCATGGAGCGAGATTGTATTAGTTTTGTGCGCAAATGTCATCAGTGCCAGATACACGGAGATTTGATTCATTCTCCGCCATCGGAATTACACACAATGTCAGCGCCATGGCCCTTCGTCGCTTGGGGCATGGATATTATTGGACCAATTGAGCTAGCAGCATCCAACGGGCATATGTTCATTCTGGTAGTCATTGATTATTTCACCAAATGGGTTGAGGCCAAAACCTTCAAGTCTGTGACCAAGAAAGCAGTGGTCGATTTTGTTCACTCACATATCATCTGTCGATTTGGAATCCCGAAGGTGATCATCACAGATAACGGTGCTAATCTTAACAGTAATTTGATGAAAGAGGTATGTCAACAATTTAAGATTACACACCGCAATTCTACCCCATATCGTCCCAAGGCGAATGAAGCAGTTGAGGCAGCCAACAAAAACATAAAGAAGATACTTCGGAAAATAGTAGAAGGTTCTAGGCAATGGCATGAAAAATTACCATTTGCATTGCTGGGTTATCGCACTACTGTCCGTACTTCAGTAGGGGCAACTCCTTATTTGTTGGTATATGGAACTGAAGCCGTAATACCTGCAAAATTTGAAATCTCGTCCCTTCGGATTATCGCTAAGGCTGAGATTGATGATGATGAGTGGGTCAAAACCCGTCTGGAGCAGTTGAATTTGATTGATGAAAAATGATTGGCAGTTGTATGTCATGGCCAGTTATATCAAAAGAGAATGGCAAGAGCATACAACAAAAAAGTGCGTCCCCGAAAATTTGAGGAGGGCCAGCAAGTGCTGAAACGCATTCTTCCACATCAGGCTGAGGCAAAAGGCAAGTTCGCCCCGAATTGGCAAGGGCCATTCATTGTAACCAGAGTATTATCCAATGGTGCTTTATTTTAACAGATATCGAAGGAAAATGCATAGACATGGATATCAATTCTGATGCAGTAAAAAGATAGTATGTATGATTTCTTTGGTACAATTGTTGATTGTTTGTATTTGACATTATTTCGAAGATTGAAATGACGAAGGCAATTTGTTCTACTATCTAAACACTTTACCCTTTGTTCCCCTTTTTAAGCCATATTTATTTCTTTCATACCCCTCTTTTGGAATCAATAACGAAAAAGAAAAAGAAAGAAAAGAAAAATAGAAAAGAAAAGAAGCGAAAATATAACAACAAAGAAATTCAGGTGTGAACTACGTTTGACCTGATCCCTATTAAGGGTACGTAGGCAGCTTTACGGCTCGGTCAAAGGGATATAAAATATCCAAAGATCACCAAGCAAGAAACCGGGGCAGAGGTTGTATTTGTAATAAGAAATGTGATTCCAAAAGTTGTAATCTTAAACCCATGTCAAATTATTTTGAGCCTTTGATACTCTTTCTTTCTAATCCCATCCAAAAGCCCATATTACGGTCCAGAGAAAGACCTTCTGATCCATTTTTCGAAAGATGACAAGTCGAACAAACAGAAGTGATTCATATCAGGATAATACTCCGGTCCAAGAAGGGAAGTTAATGAAAATGAGAGAGTCTTGTCGGTGAAAACCTTCACAGGCACCATAAGGCAACAGAAGTTGAGAGAAATAAAATGAGAGAGTCTTATCGGTGAAAACCTTCACAGGCACCATAGGGCGACGAGAGTTGAGAGAAACGAGAGAGTCTTATTAGTGAAAACCTCTCGAAGGGCACTATAAGGCAACGAGGAATTAAAAGTGGACAAACGAGGTAAGATTGATAGAAATGATCCGTCGAGGCATCAAGCAGAACAAAGATGTTGATTCGGCAAAAGAGTTGGGTTGCGAGACCTTTTGAGATGCAAAGTAAGGCCATCAAAAAATTGAGTGATATAATAGACTGGGTTGATTAATCCTAAATGCACGACATGATCATTGAGATCGGTTATACCATTCAGATAAGTCCTTTCCTTTTCTTCTCTTTAAACACTTCTTTAGGAAGATTTTTCTTTTTATCTTTTGAAGTCATCATCTTTCATTTCTTTTGGTTAAAGATTTTTTTAGAGTAGTTTGTTTTTTAGAGGAATTTTCGGAGCTTACTACCAGTTCCAATATGGTGCAAAGTGAAATGTGGATAGGACAAGCCAAAGATAATGTGATGGGACAAGAAAGACGTCATTATAAGGCCAAATGATGGATTAGTCTAAGATTTCAGGACAGTATGCAAAGGTGGAAAACAGCGGTGGAGAAGTTGGTGAATACAAAATCATCAAGAAGGTCGGAGGTTATCAACCAAGTTGCAAGATGGTCGAACAACGCAGAACATGGAAAAGAACGAAAGGGAAAACCATCCCCAACAGGAACATCCCCCACGTTTTAAACTAACAAATTCTCTTTGTTTTTAAGCAGGGACAGGAAATGTTATTGATGACAGGAAGACATGCCACAAGAAAGATTGTCAAACTGGGGCAGAAAATTTTCTGGAAGTCCGGGACCCACTTGGGGAAGAAGGAAGATAACACAAGTTTGAAAAAAAGTGGTATCTCCAGCAGAAGACAAAACAGGTTTTAAAGAAAGCTATTTCGAGAGGAAGATAACACAAGTCTTAAGAGAAGTAGTTCCAGAGGAAGAAAAACGCCAGCATTAGGGGAAGTAGTCTTTGAAGGAGGAAAATAACATATTTTTTGAAACACCGATGTTATCCCCAGCAGTTCTTAGAGGAATGAAACACCAGTTTTGAGAAAAGCAGTTCTGAAAGCAGATAATTCAAGTTAGAAGGAAAATGGTTCAGGAGGTAGGAAGGAACAACGGCAATAGAACGCATTTTAAAAAGTATTTGAAGTCAGGAGCCCACCTGAGAATGGAGGTGTTATATTTTAATATGTAATTGAAGTCAGGAGCCCGCCTGGAGAATGGAGGTGTTATATGTTAAAAAGTATTTGAAGTTAGGAGCCCTCCTGGAGAATGGATGTGTTATATTTTAAAAAGTAGTTGAAGTCAGGAGCCCGCCTGGAGAATGAAGGTGTTATATTTTAAAAAGTAGTTGAAATCAGGAGCCCTCCTGGAGAATGGAGGTGTTATATTTTAAAAAGTAGTTAAAGTCAGGAGCCCGCCTGGAGAATGGAGGTGTTATATTTTAAAAAGTAGTTGAAGTCAGGAGCCCGCATGGAGAATGGAGGTGTTATATTTTAAGAAGTAGTTGAAGTCATGAGCCCGCCTGAGAATGGAGGTTGTTATATTTTTCAAGTTGTAGTTGAAGTCAGGAGCCCGCCTGGAGAATGGAGGTATTATATTTTTATTAGTAGAAGTGAGGAGCTCGCCAGGAGAATGGAGGTGTTATATTTTTTTAGTAATTGTCAGAAGTCAGTGACTCTCCCGAAGAGCGGAGAGTTACAACAAAAATCCCCAGCATAAATTCAAGTGCGGAAGTCAGAAGGAAGACAACAACGGTCAGAAGAGGGCAGTTCAATCTTCGGAGGAAAAATAATTCGAAGCTCACAAGAAGGAAAAAAGTCGAGTCAGAAGGAAAGAAACATCGGAGGAAACACAAATCAACAAGACAGCAAGGCAATAAGAGATGCAAGAGCAAGTTGAAGATCTAGAGAAGAGTTTGTAATTCATAGGTTAGTCTAGCTTCTTGTTTTCTTTTAGCATGGTGTAGTAAGGAGGTCGGTAAGTAGTAGCAGCAGCATGCAACAACAGTAACAGCAAAATTACAGTCACATGGTAGTCCCAGCTACCAAAACTTCTCGAACTACACTTACCTGATTCCCTTTCAGCCAGGGATATGTAGGAAACCTTTGAAATAAAGGTTCGGTCAAATCTTTCAAAAATGTTTCACACGGAGTAGCCAAACGGGCAAAAATCGCTCGTATCCTCTCACTTTATCTTTGCACGAAAACCCTTCATGTTTCCGGACAAAGAGGGGCAGCTGTGAGCACGTAATTTTTGACCTATGAGAATTACTCCAAAAAAAACAAATTTCCTAAAGTGTGCGCTTTGAGAATTTGCGTGGCATTTTTGGTTAATTATTTGTATTTTGTCTGTGAATGTTTATTTTATTTTAATTAATGAAAAATACAAAAATATGTATTTCATTTGCATTTAGGATTTAGTTTAGCAATTTAGGATTAATTAAACAGTAATTTGTTTTACGGAAATGAAAAGATCACAAAAATAATGTACTTTTACATTTTTAGCATTTAATGTCGAATTGTGTGAGTTTATTGTTAATTGGTATTTAATTATATGTGGTAAATATTATTAAGGGTTAATTAGTATTTCCTAAGTTAATTTTGGTTTTACAATTTAATTTATAACTTTTGGTAATTAGGAATTAAAAAAGAAAATAAAAGAAAAGGAAGAAATGAAAGAAAGAGTTGATAAACTTGGACCAGGCCAATTTTTTCTACAGGCCCAAACAATATGTCCACAGGCCGAGTCCGAATACCCCTTTTACTCGGTCCAACCGACCTGGCAATACGACGTCCAAACGACGTCGTATCTATCATGTCCAATCTCAACCGTCCATCCCAATCCATCAACGGCCAAGATCATCTCTCCCTTACCCGTTCCTATACCCACCCTGACCCCGTTACTACCAAACGACCCCGTTTTGATCAACAAATCGATCGTGGCCGTTGGATTCCCATCATCCAACGACTGAAATCAATTGATTAAACTCTAACCTATCAAACCCCCTCCCAATCCCCTACCCCTCTCATTTCCAACCCCCCCCCCCCCCCCAGTCGTCTCTTTTAGAGACGAACCAAATGACCCTTAAAACCCTAGCCGCCACTGTTCCCTTCGCCTGAAAACCCGGCGGCCTGAGGTCCGATGACCCTCAAATTCACACCCCTGAACCTTCTAACCATCCTCAACACAAATCCCTACCCTTTTAACCTCGATTCATCCCGGTTTGTTTTGAATATTCAATTGAAGATTCGAGCAAAACCCTAAACCTACCCAACCAGTCCAAGTTCACACCCCAACTCCACCTGACCTCCCTCGTTCCCAAACCACCCCTACTTTGGCTTGAATCTTGCTAGAACTGGTCGAATTTTAAATCGATTGAAGAACCCTAGAAGGACCGAACCTGGAGTCGGTCCGAGGGGAAAAAGAAATTGGGGTTTTAATCGACTTTAGTCGAGTGTTCTCAGTCGAGAACACTCGATTAAAGTTTGTTTTTACCTCAAAAGGTTCAAGTCGAAGGTCAAACTGATTGGAGTTCGGTCTATAGATTTTGAAGTATTTCCTTTCCATTTCTTTTTCATTTTTGTTGTTGTTGTTTATTGTTTGTAAGTACGTGATTTTTGCTTCACGAACAATCACTCCAAAAGAAATCAAAATAATTGCAAATGGCCTCGCCGTACAAATTTTCAATTTTTATGTGGCATGTGCTGGTAGTCCTTAGTGTTTATATCCATTTTTCATTGAATATTATCAAACAAAAATACAATAAGTATGCCGTGTGTAATCGGGCCGTAATTCGGTTTTTAAAAGGAAATTCACAAAATATGCAGCTTTTACTCTAGGCTGTGATTTAACCATTTTTAAAATTCTAATATGTGTGTGTTAATTGTTGTAGGTGTCACCCAATATGTGTGTAAGTTTATTTTAATTTTAATTTTTACATTTGTTTTAAGAATTTTTGTTTAATTTGTTGAATAAAAAAAAAGAAAGGAAAGGAAAATCTGATTGGGCCCCAAAACGAGGCCCAAAACCAAAGCGTTGATCCAGTCCAAGACGAGCCTGCCCAAGCACGGATTCAAACGACGCCGTATCGGCGTCCCTATTGAAGCCGTTGATCTGATTCAAACGAACGGTCCAGATCAGGCTGTTCAACTCACCTCAACGACGCCGTTTCAGGCAAGTTGATCTGAGCCGTCCAACCCCATTGATCCAACGGTCCCTGGCTTCCCTCATAACCCGACCTATTTAGCCGGTTCAACCCAACCCCTCACCTAAACCAAAATGACCCCGTTCCCATACCAAACGACCCCGTCCTGTTACCCACCAATAGATCTAAGCCGTTCAGATCACTTGATCTAACGGCTCCAATCTCCCTTCCCCTTCCGTATATAAACTTGGCCCTTCACCCCACGCCCCCTATCCGAACCCCCCTTCAGTCATCTCCTTCCCCAAGCCCTGAAACCCCCAAACCCTAACGCCGCCCTAGTTTCCCTTTCACCAGAACCCAGCGGCATGAACGCCGATGACCACCCCCTTCACACCCCTGAAGCATCCAACCACCCTGAACACGAATCCACTAACCATGTACCTCAAATCACCTCCTATCGTCTCGAATCTGGATTTGAAGATTCGAGACAAAACTCGATCTATACCAAACCTCACCATCTTTGTATCAGACACTCCCATGACTTCCCTCGTGACCAAACCAAGCTTGGTTTGGTCCGAATCTACCCACAACTTCTAAAAAACCAAATCTGAAATTCCAGACCCTAGAACACATGAACCTGTGGAATCCGGCCAGTCTTGATAGGGGTCTGAGGTCTAATAGACCTTAATCAAGGTGTTCTCGTGTGAGAACACCCTGATTAAAGTTTGTTCGGCCTCAAATGGTCAAAGTTGAGTCAGTTTTGGTTCAGTTTGGTGTAGACATTTTTTCGGTAAGTTTTCTTTCCCTTTTGTTTTATTCAACTGCTAATTAAGTCGTTAGCATGCCTTGTTGTGTTTGTTTGTTATTTTCTGATAGTTTTCTTAATTTCTTCCATCTCTGTCAAAGACCTTTTATTTGGTCGATTGTTTTCTGTGTATGATTTGAATGTATCCTATGATAAGCATGTCCGATTAGGATAGTCGTCGCATGAATAATTTATATAGGTTCCCAGTGATTGACCAAAGTTGTCAGAAGCCCTTTAGGTCCCTGTATGTGCTTGTTTATTTGAACGACTGATTATTACCTGTTATAATTAGTATAGTCGACTCGATAAATGTCGTCGATTAGTTCTCTATAACTAATGGATCAAATAAGCTAATAATTTCACATGACTAAATGAACCATGTCACTGACTGAATGCTCGACATTGCCTGAGATTAGCCTATAAACTGCATTACAAAACAACTAAAAGGTTCAGTCTAGGGCAGCTTCGATTTTAAAATTTTTCAGAAGTCCAAAATAACCCATTATTGCAGAGGGTCAAGACAGTGATAACCAGGGTTTTAACAGGGGTAGTATGGGGTTTGAAAAGAACAAAAATGATTAGTTTAAATGAGCTGACAAGTAGGGTACTAATTTGGGATTAAACTAATACCAATGGGGAACAAGACACAAGAGTATGGGGTTTAAAATGAATACTTAAATGAACCCATAACTCTTGATTAAAGAAAAGCCAGGCGTGGGGAACAAAAAGGGCTGGCATCAAAAGATGCTTAAGCATGGGTTTAAAGGGTATGGGCAGTCTGCAAGTAGGAGGATCCAGGCAGCTTAGCTGCACTGGGTCGTTTGGCTTATAAATAGGCCATTTCCGAACTCAAAAAGGGCGGGAATTTTCAGTCTTGAAAAGGTCTTGTGAGTTTAAAGAAAACTGAAAACATAAGGAAATTTCCAGTAAACACTGTAACCAAACACTGTCTGAAAGCTACATAAGAGTTCATATTGGTCAAGCTGTCTTGGCCAAGTTCTGTTGTTTGCACTGATCGAGCTGCTTGTGATTGTTGAACTGCTGGTGTTGCTGCATTGAACACTCTGTTACTTCTGTTGTTTCATTACTCTTTTCTGGGATTACTTGTTTGGTGCTCGACCATCTGCTGGTTTTCTTTGTTCTGGGAATTGTTGCTGGTTGTCTGTGGACTGTGGGAAACACTTGTGATTGTTGGTTTGTTGCTGTGTTGTTGCTGTGTATCTGCTGCTGCTGTGTTTGTTGCATATTGCCCAGCTGATCATTCCTTTCTTCTTTTGTCCTCTATACCAGGTACACAACCAATGCACTATCAAATGTAATTGGAACATTGAGCATGAATGCAAAAAAGAAAAGACCTGAAGTTGATTTTCATACATAGATTGTTATATTAGATATCATGTACTGTATGATAATTTTCATTCCTGTGTTGACAATAGAAGCAGCCTGTATGCCCAGTGTATATCAATATAGATTAGCTAAATGGTAGTTTACATATGTATGCTGATAGGTGAAAATACTCTCAATAAAATAGGTTGCATCTCAGACTTAGTTTATTTTGTAATATGTGCTGTAATGTATGCCAAGCATGAAAACTGTACATCCTTGGCTAAGTTCTTCCTTTTCTGATTAACGGCCTCATATAACTAGTAAACCACCTGTTAAGACAAAGAACACAAAACTTGCAATCTCAACCTCATGAAGGTCGAGCCCAGGTCAAAACAGACCAAGCAGGCCTGCATCGAACAAGCAGTGGCCCAGGTCTGGCCCATCACGCATGGGCTGGACTTGGGCCCGTGATTATTTGTTCGGCTGACTGTGCACACAACCTCGTTTCTGATTTTTAAGCATTTCTGAATGCTGTTATAGATAACTTGCAAGCACGTAATTAATTAGGACTATCTACTGTTTTCAATTAGTAGAGACAAATGCGACAAGAAACGTAGTTGCTATAGGATATCCTTTTAAAATAAGAACGAGATGAGCCTCGACAAAAATAAATAAAAATGCACGAGCTGCAGGGCCCTCGTTAAATGTATATTATCGAAGCATTCAGTTTCCAGGATGGGTCGTTTAGCAAATCTCACGGCCCTCCTAAAATAATAATGCGCTAGTTGCTTTAGGCGCGCCTTTAATAATGTTATCTCCCTAAACTCGGGTGCACATTTATGTGACCCAAGTCCAAATCTCAACGGAGTCGAAATATGTCTCTAGTCACGGGCACATTGATTGTGGCGTGGCCCGAGATGCATTTCCATGACGTTGTAAATTCCTTTTAATAATAAAATAGGACGAGCCTCGACAAACAAAAATGTAGAAGCTGCAGGGCCCTCTAAATGTATATATAAAAATACTTAGAATTCAGGAGGGCCGCTTAGCGAATTTCGTGGCCTTCCCAAAATAATAACGCGATAGTCTCTTTAGGCGCGTACTTAATAATCTACTTTCTTAAACTTGGGTGTGCATTTCATGTGACCTAAATCCAAATCTCAACCAAGTCGAGATATGTCAAACAACCACGGGTGCATTGATGTAACGTGGTTCGAGGTATGTTTCCACGACGTTGCAATTCTCGTAAAATAATAACAATAATTGATAAAGCGGTTAAAAGTTAAAATTTGCACATAAGTTCATATTTGTATAAAATAAGATAATCAAGCCAAATATAACAGTTGAGCGACCGTGTTAGAACAACGGAACTCGGGAATGCCTAACACCTTCTCCCGGGTTAACAGAATTCCTTATCCGGATTTCTGGTACGCAGATTACAATATGGAGTCATTCTTTTCCTCGATTCGGGATTAAAATTGGTGACTTGGGACACCCTAAATCTCCCAAGTGGTGACTCTGAAATAAATAAACAAATCCCGTTTCGATTGTCCTTTAATTGGAAAAAACTCCCTTGCACCCCCTCGGGTGCGGAAAAAGGAGGTGTGACAGCTCTGGCGACTCCGCTGGGGATTCCTGTACCCAGAACCACTGGTTCGGGGTTAAGAATACGAGCTTAGAATAATTGTTATTATTTGGCTTTATTTATTATCTGATTATTACATGTTTTGAGCCTAATGTGCTAAATGCTGCTTTTACCGCTTTGATATTATTTGAACTGTATATAAACTGTGCCGAAACCTTTCTCTTCTTACCTCTAGGGATGTGCTTACTGGTTGAGACTCCCTATTCTGTTAGTGTCATATCCTGAATAAAAGAGGCTCGGAAAGTTTCTAAGCCGGCTGGCCTTTTGGTTCCCGGAAAGGAGCTCCTTCCTCAGCTCGAGTTGTCCGCTCGGTTACACTGTCTAGAACACCGACCCAGGTTTTGAACATAGAATAACGTGACTACATGCCGGATCCCTAGTAGGAACGCTTATTTGCATCACTTTGCATTTGACTTAGGGGACTCAACACAGGGGTTGGGTCCGTCTAGGATTAGCAACCCGATATGAAAAGGCCATCCTGATGCATCCTATTTGTTTTCCGTGCATTTATTTTGTCTCGTGCACGCATGCTGACCGGTGTTTTGAATAGTACGAATGTTGTGAAATTGGAAAAAAAGGGGGAAATAGCGGTTAAGGAATGGATTTGTTATCTTTGAAAAGAAAAAAACCAATACCCAATACTGTCAAAACTCTGCCAAAATTTTGAAGAAAAAAAAAAGAAGAAGAAAAAAAAAGAGTCCTATTAGTTTGTTTTATTAAAAGTAAAGGAAAAAAGAGAATCGTGGTTCTGTTTTTGTTTTTCGGAAAATATAGAAATATATAGTTTGTCTTGTTATAGAAAATAAAAGTCAAAAAGAGTCTTATTTCTAAAATGGGTTTTATAATAATAATAATAATAATAATAATAATAATAAATAGGGAAAAGAAAAAAAACATGGCAAAGATTTCTAATTTTGTCATAAATAAGTCTAGTGATGTAACTTCCCCCTTTTACAAAAATAGCAAAAACGAATATGTCAAATTTTAAAGAGTCATAAACAAGTCCGGGTGATGCCGCTTATGTCAAAAATAGCCAAATGTTCCCGAAAGGAACTCCGGAAGGCTGCCTTGGTACAAACGGCCACCTCGTTTTTCTCGCACAACCTTAAAATCTTCGTTCATGAAGAGCTGAGAGGTCGTGTTCAGAAATCCTTTCGAGAAAAATTGCATATATTTTTGTTATCAGAATAAGTTTCGCTTGTTAAAATCTTATTAATAAATGTGCAGAATGAGCACGACTCCAAATGAACCCTTTTCAATCATGAATAAAATCCCCCTCCAATTGCGGCTCTGGTGGAATGATTTAGGCAAAGAAGGGCATGACGAAATCAAGAAGTATCTGAAAGGCCTCACGGGTTTATTGGATATCAGGCCACGAGGAGATATCATAAGGGCACTAGTCCCCCACTGGGACCCTGCGCACAATGTCTTCCATTTCTCTGACTTTGAACTTACTCCAACTTTAGAAGAAATAGCAGGGTATATCGGCAGCGCTGAGACTCCTTTGAGGCACAAATATCTGATTGCTCCAAGAGCTGTAGCAATACACCAGTTTCTGGACTCCTTAAAGATAGTCAGAACAATTCATAACCCTGACTTGGCGAAAGGTTTTTGCAGCATGAGTTTCATATATCAAAGATATGGTCTCATAGGAGGATTCGACAAGCCAGAAAACCAGTTGTGCAGCAAAAGTAATCGTCAAAAGTGGGAAAAACATAGACGGATTGCTTTCATGATAACTTTCTTAGGACTCTTAGTATTTCCAAGAAAAGACGGGAATATTGACATAAAGATAGCAGGGGTCGTCAGTACGTTGCTCACACAGAGAGATAGTACGTTGGCGCCCGTGATAGTATCTGATATGTTCCGGGCTCTCACGGCTTGCAAAGCCGGAGGAAGTTTTTTCGAGAGTTGCAATTTGTTGTTGCAAATGTGGATGACCGAACACCTATGTCACCGAGCCCAGTTTCTGAGTCATGGATCCGCTGAAAAGACCTGCATAGAGGAGTTCTATACTAGAGTTAATGAGACCTACCTGCCTGAAGGAGTCACAGCATGGACCTCATATTTCCGTACCCTCGACGCCAGTCGAATACAGTGGGCGCTAGGATGGTTACCGATCAACGAAGTCATATACATGCCAGCCGTCAGGCCCCATTTTCTCTTAATGGGACTTAAGAGCATTCAACCATACGTGCCGCATCGGGTTTTAAGGCAACTGGGGAGGTGTCAGATAGTGCCGAAAGACGAGGATCTAAGCACCCAGGTGATTGAGATCAATCCCGACGGCCAGTTTCCTGAAGCAAGGGTTCGCCAAATTTGGAGCCAATATCAATACTTAGAAGCAAATACTTGTGTAATGAATCAGGCAAAAGGGGAAGTTTCGCCCGGATATCAGGCCTGGTACAAAGGGGAGACATCATCTGGAAGGCCGACCAAAAGACCTCACCTGCAAGAATTTGCCAAATCTTCACAAGAGCAGTGGGGCTGATTGGCCAAAGAGCGGGAATATCTTGCCGAAACAGGTAAACTGAAGCAACAAGTTCAGGATATGAGGTTTGAATGCCAATTACAGTCTGCTGCCCACAAGGGAGAAAAGAACAGATTAATCAGAGAAGGCGAGATCCTCAAAGCTCAGATCCGGAGGATGAAAAAGGAGGCTGATAACCAGCTGAGAAGCCGGGCGGATAAAAGATTGATAGCAGGGTTAAAGGATCAGGTTGCGGAATGCCAGGAAGATTTGGAAAGAGCCAAGGCTAGCACAGCAAGATTGCGGACCAAGTGGGCAAAGGGTACAATGGCCCGGAGGAAGCGCCTACAGCAAGTCATGAGGGATTGTGAACTGAGCGTCAAAGCGGTAAAGGAAACGAATTCCGCTCTGCAAGAGCGGATCTTCAAGCAAACACAAGATGCCCAAGCCGACAGAAGACGCTATTACAATGCAATGACCAGGATGGAAAGGCAAATGGAGATGTTCCAGGATCAGCTCGCCACCAATGCACAAACACTAGGAGTAAAGAGCCGACAAATAAGGCAGTTGTTCGCAGAAAGGGACGACATCCGAGGAAGGATCGACGAAATTGGGCATTAAATCTACATGAAATGCCTGGCATGCGAGCAAATGCCCCGGAAGACCCTTCTTGCTTCCGTCATGGGCGGCGTCCACCGGATCATGAATGAATTAAAAAGCTTGCAGAAAGACCTCACACCTAGAGCCGCGAAAAGGCCGAATGATGCCTCGTGGATCCCTAAGTTGGAGAATTAATCCGTGGTCAAAATCCTGTCACTTGGCTTTGTTGCATTCCCATATGTTGTTTTCTATTTTTCCTTTAATCAAATAGGGTCAAAGAACCGTGAAGTCTGTATTGTTGCTATTTTTTGTTTGAAGTAATTTGTAATAGCAAAATTTTGAGAATGAATTCAATGATTTCACAAGAATTTTGTATGTCTTTACCTTGAGGCAGAACTACACCTGGTCTGATTCACGCGGGGACGTGATACGTAGGCAATCCCCATAAGATTCGACCGCTTTTAATAAAGAAAGAAAATAAAATAAAATAAAACACAGGGTTTCCCAAAATACTTTAAGAAGGGACGAATAAGCAAACCGGGATGATGCATGTTGTTTGAAGCAAAGCATGTAGAAACAGTTAACTGCCTAGGTGCATTGCATCCTCTATGTGTTATGATCAAATCTGTTAAACTCTAATGCTAACAAAGTCTGTTGTTGTCTGATCCAGACAAGTTAGTTGTTAAAGAACTCTGGCAACACACTCCTACCAAACCAGATCCAAAGGACCGGTAGCAACAAGCATGACTACTTCAGAGAATAGTAATGAGGAAGAAAGGCCAATGAGCCAGTTGCTAAAAGAAGCGATGGAAAAGATTGAAAGGATGGGACTAGAGATGAATGCAATGCAGCTAGCCCTAGCCAAAACACAAAAGAGCCCTGAAACACTGGGACACATGCCGGAATACCCTCACTCTGGCCCTTCCACAAGCCGTCCAAATCCCCTTTATCATCAAGAAAGAAGCCCTCATGATTCCCAAGCTCCACCACCCCATCAACCTCTCCCAACACTCAATATTCCCATTTTTGTGGGACCAACATCAGCCCCTTTGCAAAGGACGACCAGTGAGCCATTGTTTCAGGCTCACGATACACAATACTATCCCCCCGAGCCTATGTTTCATGCCCCCGAACCACAGGCTTACAATCCACATTTGGAAGTACCGGCAGAGGTTAAGAAGCCGGTTAAGGCCCCTGAACAGGATGAAGTGTTGAGAAAGTTCAAAAGCCTGGAGCAGTCCTTCAGGAACTTGCACGGATTGGGCAATCAAGTCAGCGTAGCATACAAAGATCTGTGCCCTTTCCCAGACGTCCAACTTCCGGCTGGGTTCAAGATGCCTAAGTTTGATTTATATGAAGGGCACGGTGATCCCATGGCACATTTGCGGGGATTCTGTAGCAAAATGAGAGGGGCAGGCGGCAAGGATGAGCTGTTGATAGCTTATTTCGGCCAAAGTCTGAGCGGATCTGCACTAGAATGGTATACCAGGCAGGATTCCAGCAGGTGGTACACGTGGGATGATCTGGCGCAGGCTTTTGCAGGTCATTTCCAGTACAATCTCGAGATAGTCCCTGACCGTCTCACATTATTGAGAACTAGGAAGAAACCCGGGGAAAGTTTTCGCGAGTTCGGGTTCCGCTGGAGAGAACAAGCAGCTAGAGTCGATCCTCCCATGAGAGAGGGAGAGATGGTGGACTATTTTTTGCAGACATTGGATCCAACCTACTTTGGTCACTTGGTGACAACGGTTGGAAAATCTTTCAACGAGGTGGTCAAGATAGGGGTCATGATAGAAGAGGGTTTGAGGTCTGACAAGATCTTGAACTATTCGGCACTCAAGGCCACAACCCAAGCTATTCAAAACGGCACGGGAGGTGCGTTGAGAAGAAAGAAAGAAGAGGTTGCCACGATCGAGGCAGGCAGTTGGTCCAGGGCTGGCAGGCCACACTACAACCAACCCAGACCTCACAGGTCAGAATACCCATACAACCCACCACAAAATTTCTATCCACCTCGAGAACCACATTGTTCCGTACACCAAGCCCAGGCATACACTCAGCCTCCGGTTTGCCCACAATGGCGCGCACCGGCTCCCCAGAACATATATGCACCACCACAAAACACCTACCCTCCACCAAGGGCGTATAGAAACCCCTCAGGGGCAGGTTTTCGGGGAAATCCAGATGCTAGGAATGACAGGTTGCGGAAGCAGAGAACCTTCACGGAGCTGGGAGAAACCTACACCGCTTTGTTCCACAAGCTGAGGCAATTGGGTTTGGTTAGTCCTGTCCAGACTCGAGAACAAAATCCCCCACCTCAGAATTTGGATCGATCAATCAGTTGTGAATACTGTTCCGGGATGCTCGGGCATGATACCGAGAAGTGCTGGAAATTAAGACATGCCATACAAGATCTTATTGACACCAATAAGATCGAGGTCCAGACACCAGAAGCTCCTAACATCAACCAAAACCCACTGCCAGCGCACCACGAAACTCACATGATTGAGTTGGTGTGTGAAGGAGGAGAATTGAGAAAACCCTCACAAACAGTGATGATGATCCAAGCCGCCCCGAAAGAAGTCTCAACCAGTGGAGGAACGAGTGTACAGTCGCAGGGAGAAGGCGTCAAGCCGGTAGTGATATTGGGAAAGAGCCCGTCCGCCATAACAAGCAAACCCGAGCCAAGCAAGTTGGTGGTATCAGGGATCCCGCCCACACCGACAGTCGTGTTAAAAGGGGTATGTAGAGAACTGGTGACCATAAAACCTGTGGTCCAACTGCCGATGATTGACAGCAGGGCTGTGCCTTGGAAATATGAAAAGGCGGTGGTGATGTACAAGGGAAAACAGGTGGAAGAAGTCAGTTGTGAAGCGCAAGGGTTGACTCGATCAGGTCGATGTTTTGCTCCGGCGGAGCTAAGAAGAGCCAACCCAGTTGCAACCAAGAAACCTGTGTCCGAAGAAGAGGCTGAAGAGTTCCTGAGGAAGATGAAAGTACAAGACTATTCTGTGGTCGAACAGTTGAGGAAAACACCGGCCCAGATCTCACTGTTGTCGTTACTGATCCATTCTGAGGAGCATCGTCGGGCCCTGTTAAAGATATTGAACGAAGCTCATGTACCCAGTGAGATTTCTGTAAACCACCTGGAAACCATTGCCAGCAAGATTTTCGAGGTGAACAGGGTGACATTCTTAGATGATGACCTGCCGGTGGAAGGTACGGAGCATAACAAAGCTCTATATCTAGCTGTCAAATGTGAAGACTCGGTGGTAACTCGAGTATTGGTGGATAACGGCTCAAGCGCCAATATTTGCCCACTATCTACCTTGAACCAGTTAAAGATCGACCACGGAAGGATCCACAAGAACAGTATCTGTGTCCGAGGGTTTGACGGAAACGGAACGGCCACTGTGGGGGATGTTGTACTTGAACTGACCATCGGTCCAGTCCTGTTTACCATGGAATTCCAGGTATTAGACGCCACAGTATCTTACAACCTGCTGTTAGGATGACCATGGATTCATGCAGCCAAGGCGGTGCCCTCCACCCTACATCAGATAGTGAAGTTCGAGTGGGAAAGACAAGAGGTCGTGTTACACGGCGAGGATACAACGTGCACCATGGGCGGAGCCATCGTACCTTTCATAGAGACCGCTGATGACAAAGGTCCTTGGGTCTACCAGATTTTCGATACAGGATCGGCCAACAAAATTTCTGAAGGAGAAATCATCCCGCACCCTAGGGTAGCTGCTGCAACAGTCATGATGGTCTCAGAAATGCTGGGTAATGGATTTGTGCCAGGGAGAGGCCTGGGAGTCGAGCTTCAAGGAATTGTCCAACCTGTCTCCCTTCCTAAAAATCTGGAAACTTTCGGATTAGGGTTCAAACCAACCGCAGCAGATAGGAAGCAAGCGCGAAAAATGAAGAAGAGGGTTTGGTTTCTGCCTAAACCAGTGCCACGTCTCTCAAGGTCTTTTGTCAAAGCAAATGCCAAGGGGTCACCGGTCCCAAAGATTCTAGGACCTTTGATCGGTATAAATGAAGACCTGAATCAGAGTTTTGAGAGGCTATTCGCGGATGTCAGTATGGTGGAAGCTGGAGAAGGTTTCAGCAGAGCAGAGATATAGTTTGTGGGGCCTGAGGCCAAGACCGACAATTGGACAGTTACTCCTCTTCCTGTCCAAGGGGAGTCTTGGTAGTAGGCTTTGATTTATGTTTTGTGTGTTTTATTTTGTCCGGATTATTCAAGGGTGTAATCCAAATTTTACTTTAAGTTTTTGTAAAAGTGTGAACCCTTTTATCCCGCAAGTTTAATAAAGTTCTTTTCTTTTGTCCCATTTTAATTTTGTTTTGTTCTTTTCCTTTCTGAACAGTTCCCTTTTTACTGGTTCTAATGACATGGCATGCACAGCGGATCTTCGACCCAGTCTAATAAATCAATCTGAATCCGACTCAATGATGCAAGAGGTCGTTTGTGATGATGAATCTGAATGTGACGAAGGTGAAGCCTTCGAAGAGATAAACCGAGAACTGTGCCAATTTGAAGAGAAACCCAAGCCTAACCTAAATGACACTGAGGCTGTGAATCTAGGAGACGCTGATAATGTCCAAGAGACCAAAATTAGCATCCACATTGAGCCGAATGTCAGAGAAGAATTGATCAAAACCCTCATGGAATTCAAAGATGTTTTTGCATGGTCATATGACGATATGCCTGGATTAAGCACCAATTTAGTGGTCCACAAATTACCCACTGACCCGGCATACCCTCCGGTCAAGCAAAAACTAAGGAAATTTAAAACAGAAATGAGTGTAAAGATCAAAGAAGAGGTAATTAAGCAGTTACAAGCGAAGGTCATTCGGGTCACTCGATATCCCGAGTGGTTGGCCAATGTGGTACCAGTCCCAAAGAAGGATGGAAAAATCAGGGTATGCGTCGACTACCGCAACCTCAACAAAGCAAGTCCCAAGGACAATTTTTTATTGCCCAACATCCATATCTTGATCGATAATTGTGCGGGGCGCGAGATCGGATCCTTTGTAGATTGTTATGCGGGTTATCATCAGATCCTAATGGACGAGGAAGATGCGGAAAAAACAGCGTTTATTACACCATGGGGAACTTACTGCTATCGGGTAATTCCATTCGGACTGAAGAACGCCGGGGCAACATACATGCGAGCAATGACTGCTGTGTTTCACGACATGATACACAAAGAAATCGAGGTGTACGTCGATGATGTGATCATCAAATCTTGGCGTCAGGAAGACCATGTAGCAGACCTAAGGAGATTTTTCCAAAGACTCCGAAGGTATGATATCAAGCTCAACCCGGCCAAATGCGCATTCGGGGTTCCATCAGGAAAGCTGCTAGGATTCATCGTCAATCGACAGGGGATTGAGTTAGACCCATCCAAAATTGAATCTATCCGAGATTTGCCACCGCCAAGGAACAAAACAGAGGTAATGAGTTTGCTGGGTAGACTCAATTACATCAACAGGTTCATCGCCCAACTCACAGCAACTTGTGAGCCCATATTTCGGTTGCTGAAAAAGGATGCTGCGGTAGGTTGGACGGCAGAGTGTCAGGAGGCCTTCGACCAAATCAAAGGGTATCTGTCTAATCCACCCGTATTGGTCCCGCCGAAGCCGGGGAAGCCCTTAATTCTTTACCTAACGGTCTTGGAAAATTCATTTGGCTGTGTATTGGGGCAACACGATGACACAGGAAGGAAGGACCAGGCCATCTACTACCTTAGCAAGAAATTCACAGTACATGAGGTCAAGTACACTCAACTCGAGAAAACATGTTGTGCCTTAACTTGGGTAGCTCAGAAGTTGAAGCACTACCTGTCTTCGTATACTACTTATCTCATATCCCGTTTGGACCCATTAAAGTATATCTTTCAGAAACCTATGCCCACGGGATGGTTGGCAAAATGGAAAATTCTGCTCACAGAGTTTGATATTATCTATGTGACGAGGACGGCCATGAAAGCCCAGGCGCTGGCAGACCATTTGGCGGAGAATCCCATTGATGAAAAATACGAGCCCTTAAGAACGTATTTTCCTGACGAAGAGGTGATGCATACAAATGAGTTGGAATTACCTGAGGAACCGGGTTGGAAGCTTTTCTTCGATGGAGCTGCAAACGCAAAAGGGATTGGAATAGGAGTAGTACTCATTTCTGAAAGGACACCATTATCCTGTTACGGCTCAACTACGCTTCTATTGCACCAACAATATGGCCGAGTATGAGGCTTGCATTCTGGGTCTGCGCTTGGCTGCCGACATGGATGTCCAAGATGTCTTGGTCTTGGGAGACTCGGACCTCTTAGTACACCAGATTCAGGGTGAATGGGAAACGCGAGATCTAAAACTCATACCATACCGACAATGCTTGCATGATCTGAGCAAGCAATTTCGATCGGTGAAATTCAAACACATCCCAAGAGTTCACAATGAGGTTGCGGATGCCTTGGCCACCTTAGCATCAATGCTGCACCACCCTGACAAAATGTATGTTGATCCTCTGCACATCCAGGTCCGTGATCAGCACGCCTACTGCAATGCCGTAGAAGAAGAAGCAGATGGCGAACCCTGGTTTCATGATATCAAGGAATACCTCAGAATGGGGATATATCCAGAACATGCCTCTAGAGACCAAAAAAGAGCCCTTCGGCGTTTGTCGAATGGTTTCTTCCTCAGCGGAGGAATATTGTACAAAAGAACCCCGGATTTGGGATTGTTGAGATGCATAGATGCCAGTCAAGCAACAACGGTTATGGCAGAGGTACATACTGGAGTTTGTGGGCCACACATGAGCGGATATGTATTGGCAAGAAAGATCCTTCGAACAAGGTGTTATTGGCTCACCATGGAACACGACTGTATCACTTTCGTAAGGAAATGCCATCAGTGCCAGATACATGGAGATTTGATTCATTCTCCGCCAACGGAGTTACATACGATGTCAGCACCCTGGCCATTTGTGGCATGGGGCATAGATGTCATTGGGTCCATCGAGCCGGCAGCATCCAACGGTCATAGGTTCATTCTAGTGACCATTGATTACTTCACCAAATGGGTTGAGGCTAAAACCTTCAAATCAGTAACCAAAAAGGCAGTGGTGGACTTTGTCCATTCCCATATCATCTGCAGATTTGGGATCCCAAAAGTGATCATCACGGATAACGGTGCGAATCTTAATAGCAGCCTGATGAGAGAGGTATGCCAACAATTCAAGATTACACACCGCAATTCCACCCCATATCGTCCCAAGGCGAATGGAGCGGTCGAAGCAGCCAATAAGAATATCAAGAAGATACTGCGAAAGATGGTGGAAGGATCCAGACAATGGCACGAGAGATTACCCTTTGCTTTGTTGGGTTACTGCACTACTGTCCGGACTTCCATAGGCAGAACTCCTTATTTGTTGGTATACGGAACTGAGGCCGTAATACCAGCGGAAGTCGAAATTCCGTCCCTCCGAATTATTGCTGAGGCCGGGATTAATGATGATGAATGGGTCAAAGCTCGATTGGAACAGTTGAGCCTGATAGATGAGAAAAGATTGGCAGCAGTGTGCCATGGTCAGCTGTACCAGAAGAGAATGGCAAGAACATATAATAAGAAGGTGCGCCCCAGGAAGTTTGAAGTAGGGCAGCAGGTATTGAAGAAGATCCTCCCACATCAGGTCGAGGCAAAAGGCAAATTCGCCCCAAATTGGCAAGGGCCTTATATCGTGACCAGAGTATTGTCCAACGGTGCTTTGTGTTTGAAAGATGTCGAAGGTAGATGTGTCGACATGGCTATCAATTCAGATGCAGTCAAGAGATATTATGCGTAATTTCTTTAATTATGGCAATTTTTGGTTTATTTGTTTGTATTTGGCATTTATTGGATAATGAGATGACGGAGGCAATTCTTACTTCTATCCAAACACTTTTAACCCTTGCTTCCCCCTTTGAGCCTTAAGTTATTCTTTCATACCCCTCTTTGGGAATCACTAATGGAAAAGACATGAAAAAAAAAAGAAAATGAAAAGAAGGAAAAAAAAAAGAGGGAAGATAAAATCATAAGAAATACAAAACCGGAGGTGGGAACTACGTTTGACCTGATTCCTCAAAGAGGATACGTAGGCGCCTCACGGCTCGGTCATAGTATCCATCATAGTGAATATAGGATGCATAATGTACATAGTGTGCATAATAGGCACAGTGTGCGTAGCGCACATAGCTCAACATAAGTGAAAAAAAATAAATTCCCCAAGCAAGAAAACTGGGGTAGAGGTTATGTTTTAAGTTCCAACAAAGGTTTGATTCCAAAAGTTGTAGCACATCACCCATCAAATTATTTTCATTTTTATAGCCTTTCTTTAACCCCACACCAAAACCAACATCAACGTCCAAAAGACCTCCCGATCAATGTCCAAGAGATGCCAAGTCAGGCAAATAAGGCCGAGAATAATACACCGATCCCCAGCAAAGAAGAGGATCGTAAGGCTGGGAATGAATTGATGGTCAAAGGAATCTCCAGAAGAGAGGGTCGTATCTACAACGCACCGATTCCTCGAAAGAAATAAAATGAGAGAGTCTTATTGGTGAAAACCTTCATAGGCACCGAGAGGCGATGTAAGATGAGGGATATGAAATGAGAGAGTCTTATTGGTGAAAACCTTCACAGGCACCATAAGGCGCCGGGAGATGAGAGAAAAGAGAGAGTCTCATTAGTGAAAACCCCTCGAAGGGCACTATGAGGCGACAAGACAGATCAACAAAAGCTACCACATTCGAAACGAAATGGACACTCCTTTATCATCCCCAGCAAATCAGACCATCGGGCAAATCGATTGATACAAATAGACTGGGTCGGGAATCTGTGGTGCACGTCATGATCACGGGGACCAGTCATGTCCTCCAGATAAGTTCTTTTGAGTTTCTTCTCCCACCAAATATTGGTTCAGAAAGACTTGCTCCTTTTTTCTATCTTTTATTTCTTTTCCTAAAATTTGTCTTGAAAGGATTTTTCAAAGCTTACTACCAGAAACCGGAGGGGAATTCATCCAATGCAGGATAATACAAACAGTCTTAAAAGCCGATCCCAGGCAATGCAGTGATCGTGCCCGGCAATTTTGGAGGAAGTAAGCTCCTAAAGGGAGTGGTTTCGGGAGTTAAAAGCAGACTCCCCCAGCATGTGCTTAAAGAGAAAGCAGAAAAGGGGATTAATTGAAAGCCAATCCCCAGCAGGCTAGAGACCCCCAGCAGGCAACTCTGCCCACTAATCAATTATGGGGACATAGAGCAAGGCAAAGAGAAAAAAGGAAAAATCATCCGCCAGAAAGGCACCCTCTACCACCACGATGAAAACTAATTAAATCCTTTTGTCTGCTGCAGGAAAACAAAGGATTGATGATGGCAGCAAGATGCAACGCCAGGGAAGTCACCAAAAACCAGGGCAGAAATTTTTCTGCCGATTGTCAAAATTTTCTCGGAAGAACGGGGAAACAATTTGGAATACTTTTAAGTGCTAGGTCGCCCACCAGTATAATGCAGGAATACATTTAAGTTCTAGGTCGCCCACCAGTATAATGCGGGAATACATTTAAGTTCTAGGTCGCCCACCAGTATAATGCGGGAATACTTTTAAGTTCTAGGTCGCCCACCAGTATAATGCGGGAATACATTTAAGTTCTAGGTCGCCCACCAGTATAATGCGGGAATACTTTTAAGTTCTAGGTCGCCCACCAGTATAATGCGGGAATACATTTAAGTTCTAGGTCGCCCACCAGTATAATGCGGGAATACTTTTAAGTTCTAGGTCGCCCACCAGTATAATGCGGGAATACATTTAAGTTCTAGGCCGCCCACCAGTATAATGCGGGAATACATTTAAGTTCTAGGTCGCCCACCAGTATAATGCGGGAATACATTTAAGTTCTAGGTCGCCCACCAGTATAATGCGGGAATACATTTAAGTTCTAGGTCGCCCACCAGTGTAATGCGGGAATACATTTAAGTTCTAGGTCGCCCACCAGTATAATGCGGGAATACTTTTAAGTTCTAGGTCGCCCACCAGTATAATGCGGCAATACATTTAAGTTCTAGGTCGCCCACCAGTATAATGCGGGAATACATTTAAGTTCTAGGTCGCCCACCAGTATAATGCGGGAATACTTTTAAGTTCTAGGTCGCCCACCAGTATAATGCGGGAATATATTTAAGTTCTAGGTCGCCCACCAGTATAATGCGGGAATACATTTAAGTTCTAGGTCGCCCACCAGTATAATGCGGGAATACATTTAAGTTCTAGGTCGCCCACCAGTATAATGCGGGAATACATTTAAGTTCTAGGTCGCCCACCAGTATAATGCGGGAATACTTTTTAGCTCTAGATTTTGGAATCAGTAACCCCACCTGAAGACGGAAGGTTACAACGGAGATTCCCAAGCAAGAAACAATAATATCCCCAGCGCCAAGAAGCAGAAGGCTGCAAAAGCAAGCGCGCATTCAAAAGGAAGAAGGAACGCGTCTCAGAAGAAGCAGTTTGGAAACGTTGTAGCATGCCCAATATAACAATTTTGATGAAGAAAGCCATACCACTGAAGAAACCATTGAAAGATTTAAAGAAGAAAGCCATGTTCCCAGCAAGTCAAGCAAAGTGATGAAAACTGGCATTCAGAAAAGGCGAAGGACCAGCATCATCTCCCAAGTTCACAAAATAAGGGCATCAGAGGAAAGCGTTAGCCGACAAGAAAGCAAGGCAACAAGAACAAGTTGAAGATGGATGAGATCTCATGATCCATAGTCTAGCTTAGCTTCTTGTTTTTCCTTTTAGAACAATGTAACAAGGAGATCGGTGAGCGGTAGCATCCTACAGCAACATGCAACAGCGCACAACAGCAGCGAGCACTACAATCACACGGTAGTCCCAGCTACCAAAATTTCCCGAACTACATTGACCTGATTCCTATTCAGCCCAGGATATGTAGGAAACCTCTGAAGCAAAGGTTCGGTCAAATCTTTTTCAAAAAATGCTTCACACGGAGTACTCAGACGAGCAAAAATCGCCCGCTTTATCTTTGCGCGAAAACCCTTCGTGTCTTCGGGCAAAGAAGGGCAGCTGTAAGCACGTGATTTTTGCTTCACGAACAATCACTCCAAAAGAAATCAAAATAATTGCAAATGGCCTCGCCGTACAAATTTTCAATTTTTATGTGACATGTGCTGGTAGTCCTTAGTGTTTATATCCATTTTTCATTGAATATTATCAAACAAAAATACAATAAGTATGCCGTGTGTAATCGGGCCGTAATTCGGTTTTTAAAAGGAAATTCACAAAATATGCAGCTTTTACTCTAGGCTGTGATTTAACCATTTTTAAAATTCTAATATGTGTGTGTTAATTGTTGTAGGTGTCACCCAATATGTGTGTAAGTTTATTTTAATTTTAATTTTTACATTTGTTTTAAGAATTTTTGTTTAATTTGTTGAATAAAAAAAAAGAAAGGAAAGGAAAATCTGATTGGGCCCCAAAACGAGGCCCAAAACCAAAGCGTTGATCCAGTCCAAGACGAGCCTGCCCAAGCACGGATTCAAACGACGCCGTATCGGCGTCCCTATTGAAGCCGTTGATCTGATTCAAACGAACGGTCCAGATCAGGCTGTTCAACTCACCTCAACGACGCCGTTTCAGGCAAGTTGATCTGAGCCGTCCAACCCCATTGATCCAACGGTCCCTGGCTTCCCTCATAACCCGACCTATTTAGCCGGTTCAACCCAACCCCTCACCTAAACCAAAACGACCCCGTTCCCATACCAAACGACCCCGTCCTGTTACCCACCAATAGATCTAAGCCGTTCAGATCACTTGATCTAACGGCTCCAATCTCCCTTCCCCTTCCGTATATAAACTTGGCCCTTCACCCCATGCCCCCTATCCGACCCCCCCCCCCTTCAGTCATCTCCTTCCCTAAGCCCTGAAACCCCCAAACCCTAACGCCGCCCTAGTTTCCCTTTCACCAGAACCCGGCGGCATGAACGCCGATGACCACCCCCTTCACACCCCTGAAGCATCCAGCCACCCTAAACACGAATCCACTAACCATGTACCTCAAATCACCTCCTATCGTCTCGAATCTGGATTTGAAGATTCGAGACAAAACTCGATCTATACCAAACCTCACCATCTTTGTATCAGACACTCCCATGACTTCCCTCGTGACCAAACCAAGCTTGGTTTGGTCCGAATCTACCCACAACTTCTAAAAAACCAGATCTGAAAATCCAGACCCTAGAACACATGAACCTGTGGAATCCGGCCAGTCTTGACAGGGGTCTGAGGTCTAATAGACCTTAATCAAGGTGTTCTCGTGTGAGAACACCCTGATTAAAGTTTGTTCGGCCTCAAATGGTCAAAGTTGAGTCAGTTTTGGTTCAGTTTGGTTTAGACATTTTTTCGGTAAGTTTTCTTTCCCTTTTGTTTTATTCAACTGCTAATTAAGTTGTTAGCATGCCTTATTGTGTTTGTTTGTTATTTTCTGATAGTTTTCTTAATTTCTTCCATCTCTGTCAAAGACCTATTATTTGGTCAATTGTTTTCTGTGTATGATTTGAATGTATCCTATGATAAGCATGTCCGATTAGGATAGTCGTCGCATGAATAATTTATATAGGTTCCCAGTGATTGACCAAAGTTGTCCGAAGCCCTTTAGGTCCCTGTATGTGTTTGTTTATTTTAACGACTGATTATTACCTGTTATAATTAGTATAGTCGACTCGATAAATGTCGTCGATTAGTTCTCTATAACTAATGGATCAAATAAGCTAATAATTTCACATGACTAAATGAACCATGTCACTGACTGAATGCTCGACATTGCCTGAGATTAGCCTATAAACTGCATTACAAAACAACTAAAAGGTTCAGTCTAGGGCAGCTTCGATTTTAAAATTTTTCAGAAGTCCAAAATAACCCATTATTGCAGAGGGTCAAGACAGTGATAACCAGGGTTTTAACAGGGGTAGTATGGGGTTTGAAAAGAACAAAAATGATTAGTTTAAATGAGCTGACATGTAGGGTATTAATTTGGGATTAAACTAATACCAATGGGGAACAAGACACAAGAGTATGGGGTTTAAAATGAATACTTAAATGAACCCATAACTCTTGATTAAAGAAAAGCCAGGCGTGGGGAACAAAAAGGGCTGGCATCAAAAGATGCTTAAGCATGAGTTTAAAGGGTATGGGCAGTCTGCAAGTAGGAGGATCCAGGCAGCTTAGCTGCACTGGGTCGTTTGGCTTATAAATAGGCCATTTCCGAACTCAAAAAGGGCGGGAATTTTCAGTCTTGAAAAGGTCTTGTGAGTTTAAAGAAAACTGAAAACATAAGGAAATTTCCAGTAAACACTGTAACCAAACACTGTCTGAAAGCTACATAAGAGTTCATATTGGTCAAGCTGTCTTGGCCAAGTTCTGTTGTTTGCACTGATCGAGCTGCTTGTGATTGTTGAATTGCTGGTGTTGCTGCATTGAACACTCTGTTACTTCTGTTGTTTCATTACTCTTTTCTGGGATTACTTGTTTGGTGCTCGACCATCTGATGGTTTTCTTTGTTCTGGGAATTGTTGCTGGTTGTCTGTGGACTGTGGGAAACACTTGTGATTGTTGGTTTGTTGCTGTGTTGTTGCTGTGTATCTGCTGCTGCTGTGTTTGTTGCATATTGCCCAGCTGATCATTCCTTTCTTCTTTTGTCCTCTATACCAGGTACACAACCAATGCACTATCAAATGTAATTGGAATATTGAGCATGAATGCAAAAAAGAAAAGACCTGAAGTTGATTTTCATACATAGATTATTATATTAGATATCATGTACTGTATGATAATTTTCACTCCTGTGTTGACAATAGAAGCAGCCTGTATGCCCAGTGTATATCAATATAGATTAGCTAAATGGTAGTTTACATATGTATGCTGATAGGTGAAAATACTCTCAATAAAATAGGTTGCATCTCAGACTTAGTTTATTTTGTAATATGTGCTGTAATGTATGCCAAGCATGAAAACTGTACATCCTTGGCTAAGTTCTTCCTTTTCTGATTAACGGCCTCATATAACTAGTAAACCACCTGTTAAGACAAAGAACACAAAACTTGCAATCTCAACCTCATGAAGGTCGAGCCCAGGTCAAAACAGACCAAGAAGGCCTGCATCGAACAAGCAGTGGCCCAGGTCTGGCCCATCACGCATGGGCTGGACTTGGGCCCGTGATTATTTGTTCGGCTGACTGTGCACACAACCTCGTTTCTGATTTTTAAGCATTTCTGAATGCTGTTATAGATAACTTGCAAGCACGTAATTAATTAGGACTATCTACTGTTTTCAATTAGTAGAGACAAACGCGACAAGAAACGTAGTTGCTATAGGATATCCTTTTAAAATAAGAACGAGATGAGCCTCGACAAAAATAAATAAAAACGCACGAGCTGCGGGGCCCTCGTTAAATGTATATTATTGAAGCATTCAGTTTCCAGGATGGGTCGTTTAGCAAATCTCACGGCCCTCCCAAAATAATAATGCGCTAGTTGCTTTAGGCGCGCCTTTAATAATGTTATCTCCCTAAACTCGGGTGCACATTTATGTGACCCAAATCCAAATCTCAACGGAGTCGAAATATGTCTCTAGTCACGGGCACATTGATTGTGGCGTGGCCCGAGATGCATTTCCATGACGTTGTAAATTCCTTTTAATAATAAAATGAGACGAGCCTCGACAAACAAAAATGTAGAAGCTGCGGGGCCCTCTAAATGCATATATATTAAAATACTTAGAATCCGGGACAGGCCGCTTAGCTAATTTTATGGCCTTCCCCAAAATAACAATACGCTAGTTGCGTTAGGCACGTCTTTAATAATTTATCTTCCGTAATTCGGGTGCACATTTATGTGACCCAAATCCAAATCTCAACCAAGTCGAGATATGTCAAACAACCACGGGTGCATTGATGTAACGTGGTTCGAGGTATGTTTCCACGACGTTGCAATTCTCGTAAAATAATAACAATAATTGATAAAGCGGTTAAAAGTTAAAATTTGCACATAAGTTCATATTTGTATAAAATCAGATAATCAAGCCAAATATAACAGTTGAGCGACCGTGTTAGAACCACGGAACTCGGGAATGCCTAACACCTTCTCCCGGGTTAACAGAATTCCTTATCCGAATTTCTGGTATGCAGACTACAATATGGAGTCATTCTTTTCCTCGATTCGGGATTAAAATTGGTGACTTGGGACACCCTAAATCTCCCAAGTGGCGACTCTGAAATAAATAAACAAATCCCGTTTCGATTGTCCTTTAATTGGAAAAAACTCCCTTGCACCCCCTCGGGTGCGGAAAAAGGAGGTGTGACATTGTTTATCTGTTTAAAGTTTCATTGTAGTCCGGTTTTGTCAATGATTTTCCTCCTCCTCTCTTCGGACCTTTTTCTTGGTTCAAATTTTCTGTTGTTGATTATTTGTCATAAATTGTTTAATCAATTGAATAAGTTTCGTTGATTAGTCCGGTAGGTTTGAGTGTTAGTTTAACACGATAGTAGTTTAATTTTGGTTTTGATTTCATAGTTCATTCAAGTCTGTTTCCCCTCATGTTTCGTTTATGTTCTAAATTTTGTGTTGAAATGAGCCTGTTGGTATATTTGAACTTAGAACTGAGCCTGTTGGTATATTCAGTTCATCACATTGAACTGAATTTATTGGTCATTTGTTATCCTGAATCTGTCAATCCCCTTAAAGCTCTTCTGGTTGTTTCTTCTTTTGTGTTCCAATCTAACTAAGTGTATGCTCGTCTAGTTGATTTCAGTTCATTTGTTTCTGAGCTAAATATGATTGGTTCCCCAATATAGTTAGTTCAATATGTGATGCCCTAAACCCTTAGTCTTCATTTTTGATGCCATTTGATTTGATATGAGTTTCTATCTTGAATTACTGACTGATTTGATAAGTTGAATTGGTTATAGCTATTGTAGTTTGTTGGTTAATTAGGATTTAGCTTAGTTAGTTGGTAGGTTTGAATAGGTTAGAGCTGAAAGGTTTAATACAGATTAAAAGGGATTGGTAGGACAATAATTTCAGGGACTTTAGGAGGGTATTTTGGGATTTAAAAGGTTTAAAAATGGTTTAAGTTGAATGGTCTGACAGTAGGGTACTAAAGTACCATTAAACTAATGAATTGTTTAGTAATAGTGGGGAACAAGGCTTAATGGCATGGGAAGTTGATTAAACAAGTTAAGTCACCCATAACCTTTGATTAAAACAAAAGAACAAGACATATTATGGTAGTGGGGGTTTAGGGAGTGTAGGCAGAATGTTTTCTGATTAGTTTAAGTGTTTCAAGGCAGATAAGGGCTGTAGTTTTGGTATAAATAGGGGTTTGGAAAAAGTTAAAGGGGATTGACTTTTGAAATTAGACTCAAAGGTGACACAAAAAGAATATCAGGAATATAGAAAAAAAGAAGCAATTAGTCTTCTAAGGTTCTGCATTTGATCCTTCTTTAATCAGTAAAAAATAGCATTGCAAGCTTGAAGTAAAGTGCCTGATTTTCAATTGTTGGGGTGTAGTTTCCAGTTTCAAGTCTGTTTACTGGAGTGTTTGAGGCTCACTGGTTGGTTTTCTTGTTGAGTTTGAGGTCCAATTAGTTGCGCAGAGTTATTTGTTGTTGCTGTTTGGTTTCACAACTGGTTATGAGCTGTGGTCAAGTGTTTTTCTAATTTGAAACTGGGTTTGGAGCTGTTTCTGAATTCCAATTTGCTATCTGCTGGTGTTATTTGCTGTTGTTGTTGTTTGTTGTGTTGTACTGCTGCTGACTTCCTCTTTATTCTTCTGTTCACTCCAATCCAAGTACACAACTAAGCTCAATTTGATGTAGCCTTGAGATGTAAACATGAAATGGAAGTGCTCGGGCCCTTAATTATTTGATGTTGTATCTGTAGCTCAGTAGATATAGATGATAAGTAGTTGTATAGTCCAATTTGATCTATAACTCAATGAAATGTAGACTGTGAAGTTTGTACCTAATTAGGACTGTTTAAACTGTTAATTCGTGTTCATTAGTTGTAGGCTTAGTATAGTTTAGTACTGATTTCAGTTAACATTGAGTTAAAAAATCGAATATCAGTATTGTTTGGACCTACAATTAATTCAGAAGTCAACATGTGGTGCTTATTCCGATTTCAGGTTAAACGTGCTTTTAAAACAATCCAACATGCTAGTTATTGATGTCCTCTCCTTTGTTCGATAAGTTCACTATTTCGACGTAGGAACAAGTAATTACATGTTAATGGTTAATATCAATAGTCTACTTGACTTTGAATCACTTAACTTATTCATGAATGTTAGCAGAATCAAATAACCAAGTCGTGTAGTTCAAAACTCGATCCAGCATATGGATTGGGTTCTTTGGACCTAAAGTTGAAATGGCATTTGGTCTACTAATTTTCAATTGATAGACTATAGGATTTTCTAATAATAACTAATTAGGGTCCCCTTTTATTTATTTCTTTAGAGACAAATAAATAGAAGAATAATAGTCATTTTAGGAATAGCCTTTAAATAATAAATGAGACGAGCCTCGCCAAATAAAACGCATAAGTTGCGGGGCCCTCAGTAAATATTGCGTTAAAATACTTTAGATTTTGGGACGGACCGTCTAATGAATTTCACGGCTTTCCTCAAAACAATAACGCGCTAGTCATTTTAGGCGCGCTTTTAATAAATTACTTTCTTAAACTCGGGTGCACATTTATGTGACCCAAATCCAAATCTCAACGGAGTCGAAATGTGTCAATAACCACGGGTGCATTGATGTGACGTGGTTCGAGACGTGTTTTCACAACGTTGCAATTCTCTCTTAAAATAACAACAATAAAAGCGGGAAAGAGTTAAAATTTGCACACAGGTCCAACATGTATAAAATCAGATAAATGAGTCGAATATGACAGTTGAGCGACAGTGCTAGAACCACGGAACTCAGGAATGTCTAACACCTTCTCCCGGGTTAACAGAATTCCTTATCCGAATTTCTGATTTGCGGACTGTAATACATAGTCATTTTTTTCCTCGATTCGGGATTCAACCAGTGAATTGAGACACCATAAATCTCCCAAGTGGCGACTCTGAATTAAATAAACAAATCCTGTTTCGATTGTCCTTTAAATGGAAAAACTCCTTTACGCCCTTACTGGTGTAGGTAAAAAGGAGGTGTGACACTATATACTATATTATACTATATATATCGAATATACCTTGATGTATAATAAACTATACTATATATATAGTATAGTGTATTATATAATACACTTAGTATATATAATACACTTAGTATATATATATTATACTATACTATGCACTAAGTATTAGTGCATTAGCTAATATTATATCGAATATATCTCTTATATATATATATATATATATATATATATATATATATATATATATATATATATATATATATATATATATATATATATATATATATATGCATATGAGTGGGTTATAAGTCGATAAATCAATTTACAAGTGTATCAATACCTAAAAGAACCCGTCCCTGTGTTCCGAGTGTTTCATACCTTTTATATATATATATATATATATATATATATAGAGAGAGAGAGAGAGAGAGAGAGAGAGAGAGAGCTTATATACTATACTATATTATACTATATATATCGAATATACCTTGATGTATAATAAACTATACTATATATATAGTATAGTGTATTATATATACACTTAGTATATATAATACACTTAGTATATATAATACACTTAGTATATATATACTATACTATACTATGCACTAAGTATTAGTGCATTAGCTAATATTATATCGAATATAGCTTTATATATAAATATATATATATATATATATATATATATATATATATATATATATATATATATATATATATATATATGCATATGAGTGGGTTATAAGTCGATAAATTAATTTACAAGTGTATCAATACCTAAAAGAACTCGTCCCTGTGTTCCGAGTGCTTCATGTTCTTTTATATATATATATATATATATATATATATATATATATATATATATATATATATATATATATATATATATATATATATATATATATATATATATATATAGAGAGAGAGAGAGAGAGCTTATATACTATACTATATTATACTATATATATCGAATATACCTTGATGTATAATAAACTATACTATATATATAGTATAGTGTATTATATAATACACTTAGTATATATATACCATTTCGGATACAGAAGGAATATCCTTATCTGAAATATTGTCATTGTCTTGAACAATATTTGTTTGTGGGTTAATTTTAACCCTTTCGACAGACTTATTTAGATAGTAAATACAAAAGTAATTTTTAATTTTGACCATTGTTGACCTGAAAAGAGACCAACTTTGGTCGCTAAATATACATAAATTTAAATTAGCGACCAAAGTTGGTCGCTAAATTTAAATCAGATTTATTTATATTTTATATAATATTTAAAATAATAATATAATTGTTAAACATTAGAACTGGGTCCCAGATTAGCGACCAAAGTTGGTCTCTATTTTTTTAAGCGACCAACTTTGGTCGCTAAATTTGAATTATATTTTTTTATATTTTATAAAATTTTTAAAATAAAAATATAATTATTAAAATTTTATAACTGGGTCTCATTTTAGCGACCAAAGTTGGTCGCTAACCCCTTAATTAGCGATCAACTTTGGTCGCTAATTTTAAATTAAATTTATTTATATTTTATAATTTTTTAAAATAATATTATAATTATTATAATTTTATAAGTGGGTCCCCCTGTAGCGATCAACGTTGGTTGCTAATCTAAGTATACCTTTGACCAAGCAAGTCTGACCAGTCCGGTCAATATTTTGACGAAATTAGCGATCAAGTAGCGACCAACCTTGATCGCTAATCTATATCAAATAATTATTTTATTATTTTCGTCAATTTAGCGACCAACTTTGATCGCTTTTTTTGTCAGACCAACTTTGATCGTTAAAGTTTGGTCGCTTTTTTTCCGGAATTCTAGTATATAACAAAAACGTAAGAACTTGTTTGTCTTCTTCACGCCCAACGGACTATAAGAGAGAAGTTAACAAGTTTATTCTAATTTTTAACCTTTTCTCAAAGCTTGAGAAAGTACCTTTTAAGATATTTGTTGTGCCTCTTTTGGTATTTCCCCTTCTATCTTTTAAGTTTTTCCTTAATCTTTTGATATTTCATTCAATTTTTCAATTGATGTTGCTACGAAATTTCTATAAGTTCGTTGTATGAAAGATTTAAATATACTGCCAATATATATTTGTGTACATAAAGCCACAACAACAACAATGATTCTTCAATTCTCAATTAATAATAGTTAGGCATGTGAATTCTCACTATCTTTTCTCCTCCGTCTCGCATTTTTTGATCTCAATGCTTAATAATTTGTTCTTTTAGGACACGACTTCAAATTAAGAATTCTTCGATTAACTCGTTAATGCATTGTAGGGGCGGAGCTAGTATAGGAGTTGAGAGTTTAGCTGAACCCACTAATTTTGGTCCAAAATATGTATTTATCTTAAAAAATTCACTAAATATATATAAATTGTTAATTTAGAACCCAGTAACATAAACGAACTAGAATCTCAAGCCCACAATTTTCAAATCCGGACTCCACCTCTGTGCATTCCTACATCTGATATACAATCTTTACTAAAGCTAAAAGGACATGCACATGTCAAATACCATACCTTATTTATGTGTCCTAATAAACCTTAATCCTAATGGAGTAGTTGATACTGCATATATCGACACTTTACTTCACTTATATATTATTTTTTCGCTATATTCTCATATATTCCAAGAGATTGTATATTTTTTTCATTTGATATAAATTTACCCTTCATATTTTAGCACATTCAATCATCTTAGCATAGACATATAGATAGATGCATTTAGGTAGAACATGAAGAAATCATCTCATGCGACCTTTTTTTATTTTTCCTTTGTCTCTAAAAGTGCATTATTTGCCCCTTTTGTCTTGCTTGAGAACTTTTCTAGTCATATATAGCTTGGGAAAAATCATGTATAATATCATATCCATCTTAATATGAACATTTTTATAATTCTTGTCTTGCTTGCTAAACTTACAACGTAATATATTTCGTTTTACTTTTATTTATCTTAAAATTCTCATTGTCTAAAATGTTCCTTCTCCGTGGATTATACTGGGTATGTTATTGTTGTTGTTGTCGTCTAAAATGTTACTTCTTAATTCAAGTTGTTGGTAGACTATTATTCACATATAAATTATGATACTTTTTCTGCCTCTCTTAATACATGAAAAATGTCATTTAAAACATATTTTGACATTATAACAACGTACTTAATTACTAAGTCATACCATGAAAGTCTGGGAGAGAGTGGTAGAAATGAGAGTGCGAAGGACGGTGTCTATTTCAGACAACCAGTTCGGGTTCATGCCGGGGCAATCTACCACAGAAGCTATCCACCTTATTAGGAGGATGATGGAACAATACAGGGATAAGAAGAAGGATCTCCACATGGTGTTTATCGATCTAGAGAAAGCGTACGACAGGGTTCCTAGGGAGGTCTTATGGAGATGCTTAGAGGCTAAAGAGGTCCCGGTTGCCTACATTAGGGCGATTAAGGACATGTATGATGGAGCTAAGGCTCGGGTTAGGACAACAGGAGGCGATTCCGATTATTTTCCGGTTATTACGGGGTTGCACCAAGGGTCTGCGTTCAGCCCTTTCCTATTTGCCCTGGTGATGGATGCTATAACGCATCATATTCAAGGGGAGGTGCCATGGTGCATGCTATTTGCTGATGACATAGTCCTAATCGACGAGACACGATGCGACGTCAGCGAGAGGTTAGAGGTTTGGAGACATACCCTTGAGTCCAAAGGTTTCAGGTTGAGCAGGACGAAGACGGAATACCTTGAGTGCAAATTTGGGGCAGAGCCGACGGAAGCGGGAGTGGAAGTGAGGCTTGATTCTCAAGTCATCCCTAAGAGGGGTAGTTTCAAGTACCTGGGGTCATTTATTCAGGGGTCCGGGGAGATCGACGAGGATGTCACACACCGTATAGGGGTGGGGTGGATGAAATGGAGGTTAGCGACGGGAGTCCTGTGTGACAAGAAAGTGCCATTGTTACTGAAAGGTAAATTTTATAGGGCAGTGGTTAGGCCTGCTATGTTGTATGGGACCGAGTGTTGGCCGGTGAAGATCTCACACATCCAGAGGATGAAAGTTGCAGAGATGAGGATGTTGAGGTAGATGTGCGGGCATACAAGGAAGGATAAGATTAGAAATGAAGATATTCGAGAGAAGGTGGGTGTGGCCCCTATGGAGGACAAGATGCGGGAAGCAAGACTCAGATGGTTCGGGCACATTCAGAGGAGGAACACTGATGCACCGGTGAGAAGGTGTGAACGACTGGCGGTGGTGGGTACAAGGAGAGGTAGAGGGAGACCTAAGAAGTATTGGGGAGAGGTGATCAGGCAGGATATGGCGCGACTTAGGGTTACTGAGGACATGATCCTAAACAGGGAATTGTGGAGATCGAGCATTAAGGTTGTAAGTTAGGGGAAATTGTGATGTCTTTTCTACAGCGCACTAGAGTGAGACTAGCCAGTTAGGAATTAGTCTTAGGATGCTATTGATCAACTACTGATGATGGGCTTTATCTGTTGTGTATTAATACCTTACATCTTTCTCGTATTTCCTATATCTTTTATATTGCTGTTACTTTGTTATTTTATGGTATTTATGTTATGTTATGGATTTTATGGTATTTTATGTTGTTTTATTATGAGTCTATTGATAGTACTAATATAGTGTTTCTTGTTGCCTCTTTGAGCCGAGGGTCTCCTGGAAACAACCTCTCTGCCCCTCGGGGTAGAGGTAAGGTCTGCGTACATATTACCCTCCCCAGATCCCACTTATGGTATTACACTGGGTTGTTGTTATTGTTGTTTTTGTTGTATAACAACGTACTTAATACAATTTAATATATTTATTTTAAGATAGGAAGTTTCAAGATAGGAAAAACCTCCTATTTTACATCATTGACCCGCAAAATTCAATTTTCATATTGACGATTTCTCCTTACCACACTAGAAGGAGATAAATTAGGAAAGATTCTTTTTTAGTTTTCAAGTTCAAGATAAGGCAAAAATACTTAAAAAAAAAAATAAAAAAAAAATCAAAGGTGGGTCCTCCGTCCCTGGAATGGGAACCTCATGAAAAGGATATATTGGATATTTCACAGTACACCCCTAAACTTATTGGCGACTGACAGAAGCAACCTCTCTTTTGTTGTTTTCTGCTAAAATAGTCCTCTTATCAACTTGCAAATAAGATAATGCTATACCAGTAGCACACGTATCATGAGGTTAAAGTTACACGTGTCGGAATCACAACGGCTAGTTTACGCACCTACCATTTTCTCGGAGCCAATATAAACACAACTAGCTGAGCAAGAACGAAAAAAAATATCCTCCTTTCTTCCTCTTTACTCATTTTATCTTTTCTCCAAATGGATCGTCTATTTCTCTTATCTCTTCTCGCTTTCGCACTTTTCTCGTCGGCGATAGCGTTCCCCGACGAGGATCCGTTGATCCGACAAGTCGTGTCCGAAACCGAAACCGACGACAGTCATCTGTTAAACGCCGAACATCACTTTTCACTTTTTAAGTCAAAGTTCGGAAAGATCTACGCTTCGGAGGAGGAACATGACCATAGGTTCAAAGTATTCAAGGCGAACCTCCGCCGTGCCCGGCGTCATCAGCTCCTTGACCCTTCTGCCGAACACGGTATTACGAAGTTCTCCGATCTTACTCCGTCGGAGTTTCGCCGGACTTACCTCGGACTTCACAAACCAAAACCTAAGTTTAACGCTGAAAAAGCTCCAATCCTCCCGACTTCCGATCTTCCAGCTGATTATGACTGGCGTGACCACGGCGCCGTCACCGGCGTAAAAAATCAGGTCTTTTTTTTTGTAGATATACTTTTCTACTACTATATGATTAATTGATTATCCACTTATATTTATTGGTGGTTGAATTTGACTATGATAGGGTTCATGCGGTTCATGCTGGTCGTTCAGTACAACAGGAGCGGTGGAAGGAGCTCACTTTTTAGCGACGGGAGAGTTGGTGAGCCTTAGTGAACAGCAGCTTGTGGACTGTGACCATGAGGTTCGTGTTTTCTCTTGCCGTTGACTTTTTAAATTTGATCGGTTCAATATTATTTAAGTTTCTATATCTATGTTTTGAGTGCGATTAATGATGTGTTGTTGCTGCTGTTGCTTTGAGAATTTATGATGGGTAAATTGTTATGCTTATCTTTGTATGTATATCATTGAAGTTTCTTGCCAAAGCTAGTTATCTGTTTAAAGGGGTTTATAAATTAGCTCCAGATTATTTGAAAATGATTAAAAATTACGGTTTTTTAGGTATCTATATATTGGTGCTGCCGAAGTGCAAGGCAAAAGCTAATAGCTTAATTTCTTGAAGCAGCATAACAATTATACTCAATCTTAAATTAGTTAGATGGGTTAAATTTCTTGAAGCAAATCATATATAATTGTAAATTGTTAGGGCATCTCCAACCTTTACCCTATTTTTGATCCCAAAATGGGGATTTCCTCATTTTGGGGACAACTTACTCCAACTATTCCCCATTTTTTTTTGCCAAATGTTTTTTATATTCTTCTCTCTTCTATATTATATTATTATCTTTCATTTCAATTTCATTTTTTAATTTTCATTAAACAAATTCCATCTTTTATTTTTATTAATTTATAATTTCCATTAAAACAATTCCATAAAATTTTAAATAATATAATTTGTAAGCAATTATTATAGATTAACTAGTAATTCAAATAAAAGTGAAATCAGTTCAATATCTAATATTTTATATTCGCACCTTTCAATTTTAGCAACTTCTAATATTTTATATTTGCACCATTTATTTTTTGAGATAATTATATATTTTTTGTACAATTATAATTTATAATAAAATTGACTTACAATTTTACATAAAAATAATAAATGCACGAAAATTAATTTATCAAAATTCTACACCAAAGTTAAGATGTAAAATTAATATTATAAAGATATTACATAAACATAATTAGATAATAATGTGGGAGATGAATAGTGTACCCTATATTTGAGGGAACACTATTCATCCCCATTTTAGGGTTAAAAATGCGGGAGGGTTGGAGCTAAATTCCCCCAAATATTTCCTCCATGGGGATAGGGGCACCTTGCCCCCATCCCCCATAATGGGGGAAATATTTGGGGGAATTTAGCTCCAACCTTCCCCTATTTGTGTCCCCAAAATGAGGGATGAATAGTGTTCCCTCAAATATGGGTACACTATTCTTCTCCCCGTTACTATTCATCATTTTTTTTTATTATTTTATTATTTATTCTTTTAATTTATCTCTTTATATATACCTAATTATGTTTATGTAATGTCTTTATAATATTAATATTATATCTTAACTTTGGTGTATAATTTTGATAAATTAATTTTCATGCATTTATTATTTTTATGTAGAAATGATAGTAGATGAAAATCAACGATTTCAAGAATTTTTATTTCGACATAGAAGAATTAAGGACAAAGATGCTCGTTTGCACTTCGTAATGCATTAATAGATCATTTATGAGAGAATACTAGAGGTTGAAGTTGAATATTTATGTAGTATTTTGAATGAATTTTATCGTTATGTAATATGTATTTAATTAATCTTGTATCGCAATGATTTCACTTTTATTTGAATTATTAGTTAATCTATAATAATTGCTTACAAATTATATTATTTAAAATTTTATGAAATTGTTTTAATTTTGGAAATTACAAATTAATAAAAATAAAAGATGGAATTTGTTTAATGGAAATTAAAAAATGAAATTGAAATGAAAGATAATAATATAATATATAAGAGAGAGAAGAATATAAAAAAGTTTGGGGAAAAAAAATGAGGGAATGGTTGGAGTAAGTTGTCCCCAAAATGGGACCAAAAATGGGGTAAAGGTTGGAGATGCCCTTATGTTGGACTCTATTTCTTGCTAAAACTAGTTATCTGTTTCAAAGGGTAAACAATTTGGTTTAATACCGTGGGAAAGGATTAAAAACTAAAACTTGTTTGCCTGTATGTAGTGTACAATTGTGGTTGCGAGCAGTGGTTAAGACAGAAAGAAAATAGGATTTTTCCATGTTGTTTATTCTTCATTATTTCACGCTTCTCTGAATTAAATAAGTTTTTTATTTTAGTAGAAATAACATAGAAATAAAAAAATAAACCTAGTAGAGAATTTAGTTGAGGCTGAACAGAAGCATTACCCTTACTGGTGTAACTGATTGTGGATCTTATTGTTGCTCTTTCTTCCGCTTATTACATGTATTTGTTACCCTGTAATCAATGTTTTTGCCTTTTGCAGTGTGACTCGGAGCAACAAGATTCTTGTGATGCAGGTTGCGGTGGTGGTCTTATGACGACTGCCTTTGAGTACACCCTGAAAGCTGGAGGTCTTCAACTGGAGAAAGACTATCCTTACACTGGCAAGGATGGCAAATGTCACTTTGACAAGAGCAAAATTGCTGCAGCTGTGACTAACTTCAGTGTTATTGGTCTTGATGAAGACCAAATTGCTGCCAACCTGGTTAAACATGGTCCTCTTGCAGGTAGTTAGCCATTAAAGTCTCAACTTGAACTTTTCTTTTTCCCAATGTGAATGAGAGCAGGCAACAAAACTTACTATATTTCCTGTTGTGTAAAACGCAGTGGGGATCAACGCTGCTTGGATGCAGACATATGTTGGAGGAGTTTCATGCCCATTAATTTGCTTCAAGCGTCAGGATCACGGAGTGCTCTTAGTAGGTTATGGTTCTCATGGCTTTGCTCCTATCAGACTCAAGGAAAAGGCTTACTGGATCATCAAGAATTCATGGGGAGAGAACTGGGGAGAGCATGGATATTACAAGATTTGCAGGGGTCACAATATCTGTGGAGTTGATGCCATGGTCTCTACTGTGACTGCTGCCCATACTACTAATCCTAACCTGTGAGATGAACTTATCCCAGGAATGTTGTCTGTGATCAAGGGTTTTACTACATTATCCTAATTTGTGTAAATATGTCGTTCAGTAAATGTACTGTGAACTCAAGTCTTAGATTCCATCAGCACTTTATTATCGTGCTTCAAACCACGTATTGGGATTTGTATTTCTGTAGTTTATACTGCAAAAATGAAGTTCGAATTTTAAAGCTGTTTGTATATTGATTGCTCGAAATGTCTTTATTCCTTTTATTCTTCCAAATCCTATTGAACATTAGTGCATTGCTTCAGAGTTCTGACTTATGAAGCATGCACCTCTAATCATGAAGTTTGCTGCAAATACTAACTTGATAAACCGAAATTTTTGACCATGTTAAGTTGATTATTAACATGCCTCAAGCTCATTTGTTGGCGGATGTCAGCACTGAGTGATGTGCTATCCACTAGATAGATCTATATAAGAATTAGGGGCGCAAACGGTAGGGGTCGGGTCGGATATGAGCGGGATCATAAAGCAACATATCATAAAGGAAAGGTCTTTTTCTTAAAAGCTTCCGTAATAGTAAAAGCAGCCTATCTGGAATGGCCTTCACATTATAAATTATCCAACCCGACCCATATTTGAGACGGATAAAAACGAGTTTATCTGGCATCCATATTACCTATGACTTCTTAAATATGATTACTGAGGACAGAATTCCTAATCTTCCAAACTCGAGGAACTCCAATCTAAGGCTTTACAAATATAAAAGTTAAACACATTAGTTATTCATTGGTTATTCATTTGATTAACCATTTTCTAAGTGGATAATATAGTTCTTTATCCATATTCGACCCGTTTTTAAATGGTTCATTATCTAACCCATTTTTTGATGGATAATATGGGTAGATAACTCTTTTCTTTTAACCATTTTGCCACCTCTAATGGGAATGAAGGTAAAGATAGTCAATATAGATAGGAAGAGATTGATAACGTCTAGATACAAGGCAATTGCAGCCCAAATGAATTCATAGTAAGTGTAGCGTTTGATTAGGTTGTCTGTATCATAAATGATGTATGTAATCCACAGAATAAAATTGACGCTAGACACCCATAGATCATCACAGATATCCTACCCAACGGAAACAGAAGCTGCAAAAGACATAAATATAGACGGAGTCAGGATTCTTCTTAGAATAGACTAAGCTCTGAAGCCGATACAATATCTGTTCAACTAAAGAGTTTTATAAACTTCAATTGGTGATTTTACTGTTATACTGGATAAAATTTTGTGACTTCAATTTAATATGACAAAAGATAGTTTTTTTGACTTCACTACCATAGGTAAAGTTCTGTAACCATACGGGAAATACCCTTCCATTTAACTCCGCATTTTTTACACAAAGCATAGAGTGCAATGAGTTCGGTGATCAAAATATCACAGTTGAACTATAAAATTTTAAATAAGCAGCTGAAACTAGGAAGTTTTGAAGATGCATTATTCAAATGCGACTTATAAATCACATTTGGTGTCGCATTAATATGAACTAATTTGTAATTGACGCCATTGTAACCTTCTGGTAATCAACTGGCATTCAAATGGAATTTTCCCAGGCGCAGATCGATCTTTGGCTGCTGTGTACCTCTAGAACCTCTACTGACGCTAAAATTGGAAGAAATCCATGCCCGATTACACCAATAGTTATGAACAAACAAATTTTTGAGTTGTAACATCTATGATATTTAATTATCATCCTCATCAATTGAGCCAAAGGATGATGTAGAGAACTCCATCCAGCCTGATTAGACAGGAACATCAAACCCATTTTCTCCTTGTCCTTAATTTTATTTTTAAAACTTTGCTTGGTTATTGTTTCTCTTTTTTGGCTAGTAAAAAAATTGCATGTTCCCCTATTTCGAAAACAAACAGGGATGTAAAGAGGGACATAAAGCGAGACAGCAACTAGAGAACAAGTAAAAGTACTTTGAGCAGAAGTAAACAAGACAGCAACCAGGCATTCATAGGTTTTGACTGCATCTACTCTTCCTTTCCCACAAAGTATCTTCTGTTTCTCTCGAGCCAAATAAAAAATATGCTTAACTTAACGGAATAGTTCTCCAAATCTTCCTATTCACTTTCTTCATCCCCTTACTATGCCAACAGCTTAGCACTTGTTTAACATTGACTCCTGTACGCTCAGGAATCATTTAGCAAACTAAAGGAAAAGTAAGCATTTTCTGCTTTGATACCGTCCTAGTACTTTTTGAATGAGCATGACAACTTTTCCTTCTATAGTTTCTTCACTATTATTTAGACATGCAACCTAGTGAATCAGACAAAGAGATCAAATAAGGACGCACATACAACCAAAGTAAGACTTCTGACCTTATTGTATTGGTCAAAATCTGACCGTTACGGCCGAGCTGACCAACGTCCCGCCCAAGTGACAGAGTAGTAAAGGATAGCATAGCCCACCTTACATCCCCTTCTCGACACCCATCGAGTCGGAAGGAGCAGTGTCTAAAAGAACGACCAAGGCACACTTGCTGCGAGAAAGTGTCGGACCAAGTAAATGGCAAGGATGCCTTGACTATATATAGTAGAGAAAAACCCTCGATAAGGGGGCTCTCTTTCCCTTTCTCTCTCCGGAGCTCTCTTCCTGTAATCTTCATAGGAAAGAAGTAATATGCAGAAGAACATGTAAAGCTATCTCCCTCATTGATTGATGGGAGCCACAATGTTGAATTTCAATAAGATCGACTTTATTTCTTTCATCCTATGTATTATCTACACTATTAGCTCTTTGATCTGAAATTTATTATGTCTGACTAAAATTTACCCCTTCACTTTCTTTGATTGATTTATTCAAAAAAATTTCGATATCTTTTGAGTCAAACAATTTGGCGCCATCTGTGGGGATTTCTTAGTGAAATTTCCTAGTCTCTCCCAAATCAAGACAAGAAATACGATCACCCACCGAAAAGAGCGCTAAGGAAAAACCCAACCCATGCGGAGAAAAGGCGCAACACGGTAGGGGACAGTGGCGGACCCAGGATTTTATACAAGCGGGTTCAGTTAAAAAGCATAGTAGCGACATGTATAAGCGGCACCGCTAAATAGAATTTGCACACTACTCAGTTTTGTTCATTATGTGACCTCAAAATAAAGTCATTAACGCTCTTTTTTAATCAAAGTTGGGAATTTTTAAAAAAACTACTATAATTAGTTTTAATTTTTAGAATTTTATTTATATGTATTAACAAATTTTACTTGAACAAATTTATTAATTTTAACAAAAAAATATTTAACCAACTTAAAAAAAAACTCATAACTGTAAGAAATTTAACATAATAAGAATTTACAAACAAAAACTAAGGTAAGAAAATACGTTTTCACTCCCACAGAGATTCGAACTTCTGACGTCCACACCCACTTTGAATCCATTTTGCAGTTGCTCCACACTTTCCTTGTGTCAAGTGGGTTCATCTTCTTTTATTATATTGTCTACTTTCATAATTTTCTGAAGAAATTAATATAGAAAATAATTAATTTTTTCAACGAAGCGGATTCAACTGTACCCCTTACTATAAGGTGGGTTCGCCCCTGGTAGGGGAAGGAGAGACGAGTAGAATCACCAGATCTAGAAATCTTCGCCCCATCAACCATCGAGATACCAAACGAGACGAACAACCTTACCAACCGGTTCTCCTCCATCGGACCACTGGGTGGGGGTAAGGAAAGTATCATTTTAACTCACCTTCTGCTCTTTGCTCAAGCAGGAACACAAAGACCGCGCGGATGAGAGAGTAAAGAAACATCTCAATTAAAGAACGAAAAACTACTGCAAAACAACCAAAATACCGCCCACCGGTGACACCACCAAGCCGGAAGGCATAAGTTAGACAAGGAAACTACAATGTGTGCACAGAGTGAACCTAAGCGAAATAGCAACGTTTCGAATTATCCGACATTGCACCCTCTGATTCAAGCAATGTCAAACGAACTAGGACTCTCCAAAAAATGTCTCTTTCTCCAAAAACTGGGACTGACGACAAGTTAATATTTCGACAAGTTCGAAATAACACCCTTTAAGGCCAAAGGCCTTCGCCAAAGAGAAGAGTTCGACCTTGATCGAATGACGACGGGTTACTATTTCGATAAGCTCGAAATAACACCCTTTAAAGCCAAGGGCCTTCGCCAAAGAGAAGAGTTCGACCTTGATCGAACGACGATAGGTTACTATTTCGATAAGTTCGAAATAACACCCTTTAAGGCCAAAGGCCTTCGTCAAAAAGAAGAGTTCGACCTTGATCGAACGACGATGGGTTAATATTTTGATAAGTTTGAAATAACACCCTTTAAGGCCAAGGGCCTTCGCCAAAAAGAAGAGCTCGACCTTGATCGAATGGCGACAGGTTAATATTTCGACAAGTTTGAAATAACACCCTTTAAGGCCAAGGGCTTTCGCCAAAAAGAAGAGTTCGATCTTGATCGAACGACGACGGGTTAATATTTTGATAAATTCGAAATAACACCCTTTAAGGCCAATGGCCTTTGCCAAAAAGAAGAGTTCGACCTTGATCGAACGGCGACAGGTTAATATTTCAATAAGTTCGAAATAATACCTTTTAAGGCCAAGGGCCTTCGCCAAAAAAGAAGAGTTCGACCTTGATCGAACGACGATGGGTTACTATTTCGATAAGTTCGAAATAACACCCTTTGAGGCCAAGGGCCTTCGCCAAAGAGAAGAGTTTGACCTTGATCGAACAACGACGGGCTAACATTTCGACAAGTTCGAAATAACACCCTTTAAGGCCTAGGGCCTTCGCCAAAAAGAAGAGTTCGACCTTGATCGAACAACGACGGGTTAATATTTCGACAAGTTCGAAATAACACCCTTTAAGGCCAAAGACCTTTGCCAAAAAGAAGAGTTTGACCTTGATCGAACAACGACGGGTTAATATTTCGACAAGTTCGAAATAACACCCTTTAAGGCCAAGGGCCTTCGCCAAAAAGAAGAGTTCGACCTTGATCGAACGACGACAGGTTAATATTTTGTTATGTTCGAAATAACACCCTTTAAGGCCAAGGGCCTTCGCCAAGAAGAAGAGTTCGACCTTGATCGAACAACGATGGGTTAATATTTTGACAAGTTCGAAATAACACCCTTTAAGGCCAATGGCCTTCACCAAAAAGAAGAGTTCGACCTTGATCGAACGACGACGGGTTAATATTTTGACAAGTTCGAAATAACACCCTTTAAGGCCAAGGGCCTTCGCCAAAGGGAAGAGTTCGACCTTGATCGAACAACGACGGGTTAATATTTTGTTATGTTCGAAATAATACCCTTTAAGGCCAAGGGCTTTCGCCAAAAAGAAAAGTTCGACCTTGATCGAACGTCGACGGGTTACTATTTCGATAAGTTCAAAATAACACCCTTTAAGGCCAAGGGCCTTCGCCAAAAAGAAGAGTTTGACCCTGATCGAATGACGACAGGTTAATATTTCGACAAATTCGAAATAACACCCTTTAAGGGCAAGGGCCTTCGCCTGAAAGAAAAGTTTGACCTTGATCGAACAACGACGGGTTAATATTTCGACAAGTTCGAAATAACACCCTTTAAGGCCAAGGGCCTTCGCCAAAAAGAAGGGTTCGACCTCTGTCGAACGACGACGAGTTACTATTTCGATAAGTTCGAAATAACACTGTAGACATGTGATTTTTGACCCTCCCCAAGATTTTTCATATTTTAGCGCGTAAATATTTAATTTAGGCATAATATAGATATTTTAAGTAATTTTGACTCTTTTACTTTATTTTATTACAAGAAAATAAAAAATCACAAAAATAGGTTCATTAATGTTTTGTAGTCATTTTTTATCTTAAAAAAAATACAATAATAGTATCGTATTTTTATTTTAATATGATATTTGAAAATACCAAAAATAGGTTTGTTTTAATGGTTAGTTTTATTTTAGTAATTGTTTGAATAGTAGGATTAATTAATAAATGAGACCGTATTTTTAATCTCGTTCGCATGGAAAGAATAAAGCTTGGGCTCTAGCAACCCATTTTTTAAGCCTAATTTTTAGACCTAACCCATAATTTTCAAGCCCATAAGTTCTAGGCCCATACCCCTTAACCTAAAAGCCCCTCTATACAACCAAAACTAGTCTTAAAATAACCCTAGACTACACTTAGGGAATCATCGCAACTTTTCAAAAAAGACCCCACCCCACCGGTCGTCTTCTCAAAACGACCCCCACGCGAAACTCCTTCTTCTGCTGGAATGAAAATCACAGACCCTGAAGATGGAGAACAATGAAAAACCTATGACCAAGACCTAAAGGTTCAGTCGCAGAATAATACAGACACCCCCTTCCTACGTCGTCTTCTCCGAACCCCCTCCCTACCATGGATTGATCTTCCTCAGTCGCTGGACACTAGAAAATGACCCCCTCCCTGGAACTCCCAGTTGGTTTCTGTACAAATGACCCCTCCGATTTTTCTGCCTCACCACCTCCGTCGTCTCCCAGCACACCCATCAAAACCAGACTTAACGCCTAAGATGATTTCCGGCGCCGACTGAAGTTCCGTCCGTTCGAGGTTACAAATCCGGTCCGAGTTTCGTCATTTGGCACTTCATTATGACTGTGTAATTACTGAAATATCAGTTGAATGAAGCTTTAATTTCAGATGCTTTGAATTGCCGATTAATTTGCTCGGTCAGTCGATTGTTAATTTTGGTTTGTATATGCTTCGTCGCCATTAATCTCGATTAGCATCGTTTGAACTGATGACTGAATAATGCGTCTTTTCCGCCACTACTTCTTCTTCGCCGATCGAAATTCTAGCAAGCTCGAGCTCCAAGTATCTCAGGTCTTTCTTTTCTCTCTCGTATTTCAATATACTCACTGGTACTTCTTCCTTTCTCCCCGCTGCCCGGACTTCTGCAACATTTTTATTTTTGTTGGGTTAATCTCTTGTCGAGATTTTTGTTGTTTTTGAGAGTGTAACTGCTAATGGCTATTGTTGGGTGATTATTGAATCCCAATTCGATGGTTAAGTTTTGGCTAAGGTATAGCTTTATGGTGGCTTAGAGAAACGAAGCTTCAGTTATGCACATAAGGTGCTTGTGGAAACGATTGACCGAACTCAATCCATATGGATTCTTTGAGTTTGATTTTTGCGTAATATGTGGTGTTTTGAAGCTTAATTCTTGTTGATCTCTCATTGTTAAGGTACTATAATTGAGGTCGAGCTTTGAATTTGTGTTGATCCCTGTTTAATCTGTGTCAAATTGTGTGCAAAGTTGAGCATTTGAGTCAGATTGAATGAGCTAATTATGTGTCTGATGACATGTGATTGTTATTCACTCATTTGTCGAAAAAAGATTAAAACCTATAATCGTTGCTTTCGTTTACTTGATTTGCTTTCATGTTGTGGCTATTATTTTTGTAATATTGAAGCATATTTTAATGTTGTCGACAATCAGTGTGGATTTGAGGTTCAATTGGTATTGTTTTGAGCAATTGATTCGTTGGGGTTGAGTTAAGGTAGTCATGGCCCGACTTTATCAATTTCATTTGAATAAGTTGCATAAATCATATGTCTTTCCACATTGTTTTCCATAAAGACCTTTGCATTGAACCTCAAAGTAGCGTAGGCTTAATCATGAACACCGTAGTTCTTTAGGTTGAGGCGTGCCATGCCAAACAAAATCTCAAAACCCATGGCCCTCCATTAATTATTTTAACTCCTTAGAAATAGAGGCATGCCATTTAGTTGAATTTTCCATGTCCCTCACAAAGTTGAAAGGTGTAGTCACTTTAGGCTCGTTATTTTAATAATTTACTTTCCTAAACTCGGGTGCGTATTTATGTGACCCAAATCCAAATCTCAACAACGTTGGATAAAATGCGTCGAGGACCGCGGGTGCATTTATGTGACGTGGTTTAAGACGTGTTTTAATAACTTTGCAATATTCCTAAAATGAATAAAGGCGGTTAAAACTAAAATCTGCACATCGGTTCATAATTGTACTAAAATCAGATAATTAAGCCGAATATAACAGTTGAGCGACCGTGCTAGAACCACAGAACTCGGGAGTGCCTAATACCTTCTCCCAGGTTAATAGAATTCCTTACCCGGATTTTTGGTTCGCGGACTGTTAAGCAGAGTCAATATTTTCCTCGATTCGGGATTGGAACTGGTAACTTGGGACACCATAAATCTCCCAAGTGGCGACTCTGAATCTTTTAATAATAAATCCCGTTTCGATTGTCACTTTATGTTGGAAAAAATTCCCTTATATACACCTTTCTGGGGGGGGGTGTAGGTGAAAAGGAGGTGTGACAAACACCCTTTAAGGCCAAAAGTTTTCGCCAAAAAGAAGAGTTTGATCTCGATTGAACGATGACGAATTAATATTTTGGCAAACATCCTTTAAGGCCATAGGTCATCGCCAGAGAGTGCAAAATATTCCTAAGGCCAAGGACCATCATAAAGTGCAAAAAATCGGGACTCGCCGTGCGGGAATCTATCTCGCACCAAAATCACGGGAAACGAAAACAAGGGTAGAATACAAGACAAATAACAGCGAAAAATTCTTCTTTATACAAAGTCTCCGCGCAAATGGTCGCGGATTACATAAGGACCAAGCCAACAATATAAAAAACAAACAACAAAGGAAGAAAAAGAAGAAATGAACAATGACAGTCGACTACAAATAAAAAAAAATGGGGAAGAAAACAACAAACGGAAAACAGATGAATATCCCTATCCCTCTACTCTGCATCATCATCGCCACCCTCTCCACTGTCATCTCCGGGAAGTTCTCCTTCGGTGCCCGCACCCCCATTGGTTTCTGGCATCGCCGCATCATATCCTCAATTGACGCGAGCCTCCCACGCTTTCACTCGCGCCTCTTCATATACAGCCTCAGTCAAATTACCCGCCTCCCATAAACTCTTGTATATATCCCACTGGGCTTCGGCATAAACCCAAATCTCATGCATGTGCTGGGGAACGACGGTGGAAGAAGATTAAACCTTAGCCAACAATCGCTTATTTTCTGCCTCCAATGTTGCGATCCGATCTCCCAGAACCGATGCCTCTAGGTCAATCTCGCTAATGCGCTCCTCAAGCCTTGCCTCCATCAGAGTGGTCGTCGCTCTCTCTGACTCTTGCTTGGACTGGAGGACGCGGATGGTGTTCTTCAAGGCCGCCGCCATCGCCGAAGCCGCAAATCAAGCACTCTCGATGCCCTCCAACCCAGAAACCTTATCTTCCAGCCCAACCAATTTCCCCATCCACTTCGCGCTCAGCGCCTCGACCTTGATCAAGTTCTGATCCATCTCCGACTGTATTGACCTCCATTTTTCCTGCAGGTGCTTGCACTCTACGGCGATCTGTGATGAACCGGCCCGTCGTCACATGAGTTACTTCCCCATTTACCCCATTTTATTCTTCTTCATGTTTCGTTATCGGTATTCGGTGTGTTAGAGTTAAATCAGATTGGTTTTGATAGGAAATGAGACACTGAATCTCTTTAAGGAAGGCTTGCTTTGGAAAAGTCAATCGGATGTTGACTATTGAGTTAGAGGGTTGGGATGTGATTTCTGGTGATTCGGTTAGCTTCAGGGGTTGATATGTGGCTTAGGAGTGTGATCAGAATTGATTTTGGAGGACGGAGTAGAATTAGGCTTGAATTGGCGAAGTTAGTATTTTGGCGAATTCCGGTTGGTAGGTGAGATTTTGATACGGGGGTCAGAATGGAATTCTGAGAGTTGACGTAGCTTCATTAGGTGATTTTGGATGTTTGTGCAAAATTTTAGATCATTCGGAGGTGTTTTGGTCGGGTTTTTGATCAAATGCGTATTTCAGAAGTTTTTAAGAAATTTAGGCTTGAATCCGATGTAATTTGATGGTTTTGGTGTTGTTTGTGGTGTTTTGATAATTGGAACAAGTTTCAATGATGTTTTAGGATGTGTTGGTGCTTTTGGTTGAGGTCCCGGGGGCCTCGGGGTGATTTCGGATGGTTAACGGGAATTTTTGAAGTTGGAAAAATGCTGCAGAAATGCAACAGTCAGTGCAGAGCAATTTTGCTCTATGCGATCGCATAACACAAAGGGCTGCGATCGCATAGAAGGATTTTAGGGGCTGTTTGGTTGTTCAATGCGATCGCATGAAGGGGTTGCGATCGCACAGTATTGTTTGGTAAGGCATTGCGATCGCATAGGGCCTGTTGCGATCGCATAGTGTAATTTGAGACCATGGAATTTTTGGTCTATGCGATCGTAGGGGGTTTGAATGTGATCGCATAGAGTTAGCTACAGTGATCCGGGCAGAATGTTAAAAACATTTCATCCGCGAACCCAAACCTATTTCCTCCATTTTTGAGCAACCTTGAGAGCTTTTGACGAGGATTAAAAAGGGTTTTGACTGGGAATCGATTGGAGATTCGACACTCGAGGAGGTTGATTTGTGAGGCAGGGGAGTAGCGAGCTAGGATTTCAGCCTGCTTGAGGTGAGTAATGGTTATAAATGATGTTCTAAAGGTTTGAAACCTCGGATTTGCACAACTTGGTGCTATGCTGAGATGAGACACACGCTGTATGATGAGCGTGGGGTCTGTTACTACTGGGGATTTGAACTCGGTCCATCTCGTTTGATGACTCTACTGCACTTTTGAATGAGACTTAATTAATATCATTATATTATGGACTAGTTGCCAGATTTGGGGTCTTATGCCGATCTGTAGAACCCTTAGGGGGCATTTGTATTGGTTGACCTCACTTTTCTTGTCGAAATCATACCCTCAGTCATGTTCTTAACTGATGAACATAATATGAACTAGCTTTAGAAATTGTTAAATCTTAATGAGAGTAACGTGTGGGTTGAGAACCCCATCTTATCTTAGTGTGCCCGAGAGTCCAAGTCTATATTGACTGAGAGGGGTCGAGAACCCCATGGTGAGGGTATTTGATATGCTATGGGTCGGGCTGCACTGCACGCCGCAGTAGTATATTATATGGATCGGACTGCACGCCGCAGTAGTATATTATATGGATCAGACTGCACGCCGCAGTAGTATATTATATGGATCAGACTGCATGCCGCAGTAGTATATTATATGGGTCGGACTGCACGCTGCAGTAGTATAGCGCTGGGCTGAAGGAGCCCCTCCGGAGTCTGCACACCCCCAGTGAGTGCAGTCGACTATTCTTGGATCGGGATGCACGCCGCAATAGTATATATATATATATGGATCGGTCTGTGCGCCGCAGCAGTATACTATATGGATCGGGCTGCACGCCGTAGCAGTACAAATATGAACTTGGTTATCGTGAGGAGTAAATGAAATGAATACTGGCTTAAAGAACTTTTAACTGACTTCTTCATTCGGTTGTTGTTTTGATATTCTCCCTATTTTAATATAGAACTGCGTAGTGTTTTACGAGTTTTCTTTCCGTCAGTCATTATTTATTGTTATTACTCACTGAGTTGGAGTACTACTTTACTCCCTGCACCATGTGTGCAGATACAGGTATCCCGGAGGCATAGTTTGAGCCTTCTACTGCGGTTCATCTTATTCCGGAGTCATCAAGGTAGCTGCATGGCGTCCGCAGGACCCGATTTCTCCCCTTATTCCCTTTATTTTCCGTATTCTAGACAACTCTATGTATAGGTTGCTACACGGACTTGTATTAGAGGCTCTTGGCTCGTGACACCAGATCAGTGAGATTTATATTGATATATCATGGATTTTCCGTACTGTTTATCTATTACTTCAAAGTTATAATCATGTTAATTTGGCATTAAATCCTATTAATTGGTAATGAATTCTACATAAGGGATTGTGAGTGACGAATTGCGGGCTTGCCTAGCATCGTGTTGGGCGCCATCACGACCGGGGATTGGGGTCGTGACACGATCCCCTTGCCCAACTCGAGCTCCTCATTCTTTATTCGAAGTTGCTCCTCAAGCACACTCTTGCTGCGGATAGCCTGCATCAATTCCTGGTCCCTCTTCTCCATCTCCTCACTAAGAGCCCGATTACCGGGGCATGCCTTTAGCTGCTCATACATCTCGTGACACTTGTTACGGTAGCGACGATATTTCTCCAACATCTTCAAGAAAATTTTAGACCGAATGTTGGGACTGCGAATGCTCTCTACCTCCACCATATACATCTAAAAAATGAAAAGACGGGTTAGAATCCTATCATCAAGAAAGACGAGGGAAAAGTGAAAGAAAGCGTAACATACCCTTAAGCCCATAACAGCCACCTCGTCTATCAAGTCAGCATCGGGAACGGTCTGAATGGCCGCATTTTTGGCTGCGGATCATAACATGCTGAACTGTGGCACCAGATCCTCTGTGTCCCCCAGGAGATTGACATACGAAAATATCTCAAGAATACGGACTGAGCCTCCCGCATGAACAACCGAGTGAGTAATGCCCTCCTCAAAATTTTTGACATCATCGGGGTCAAGGTCCGATTCGGATTCGTAATTGTCGACCACCACGCCTTTTCCTAATTCAATAGCGGAAGAGGAAGCACGACCAACTGCGGAGGATGAGGTTACGTCCGAAACTACAATGGCGGCCCCAGAAACCTGACATTTCGCCACGATAGGTTGTGGACCACCGACAATGGTTGGAATATCTAATTGAGCCAAGGCAAAGGCTGGTTCCGTCCCCATGGGTGGGAGCCGCGACAACCCCCTCTCTAGACCCCATAGAAGGAGAGTCATCTAGATGAATCACTATTGGGGTGCTATCTCGAACTCCACTCGTCGTCTTTTTGATGGCCCTTCTTTCCCCAGTAGGCGGAGATTCGCCCATCAGGCGAACGACACGGGTTAAAACTTCGGCCTAAGAAGCGGCCCTCGCAGGAGTAACCACAGCCGCAGACTCAACTGAAGCAGCACTCGACGAAGGTCGGGCGGTGGCTACCGTGATAGGGCGAGTAGATGAGGCTGGTTGTCGGAAAGCTAACGGAGTAGCCCTCACTCTCCGCACCCTCCCTGACACCAATGAGCAGCACGTGAGGAATTGAATACAAAGTGGGAAAGGAGAAAAATGCCAAATAGAAATGACATCTTACCAGAAAGAGGCATGCGCCCATACTTGTCATAGAAGTCCGCCCACGTGCGGACCCCCACCGTATAAGGGATAATAGCGCCCACCCACTCACAGATATTTTCGATAGGAGGAGGAGGTAATTTCTCAGCTGCAAAGACATAACAGGGTTTAGTACTGTAACGGAAAATGGTCGGATAAATCACCTACTAAAAGTATGAGACTTACGTGCAAAGTTCTATTTCTTAGGGAACCCCGTCAGATCCGCACAATGTGTTCAGTCCGCATATAGAAATAATTATCATAAAAATGATGGTTAGTCCTGTCGTCCATTTTTACCACCAGGCTCTTCGACCCCTGAGGATGCATGTGAAACATCGTGCCACAGATGAGTTGAGGGGCGAAGATACTGAGCATGTGATCCAAGGTGACCTCACGACCGGCGAGTTTCGCAAACTTGAGGAACATAAGGAACAACTTGTACAGGTACGGTGAAAGTTAGGTGGGACATACCTTATAGAAACGACATAAGTATACCACTAGGAGAGGGAGAGGAAGTGTGTATCCAATAAGGAAGGGGTAGGCATAAAATACACAGTACCCAGGACAGTCAAAATGAACAATGTCGTTTCCTACCGCCGGTCGCATGTCGACGTAGCCGGGGATCCCCCACCTTTTTTAAACTCTACAATGTCTTCTTCCCTCATAACAGAAGGGATAGGCTCCGGCTCCGCCCCGGCGTGACTGCTGAAGTCGGTCAATTCCCTCCTAGGGTGAGGCAAAATCTCAACTATCGACAGGACCTCCTCGTCTTCTATCGCATCCACCCCTTCAGTGGCCTGAACAGCATTTTTTGGTGCCGGAATTGCGACAGGGAGATTGGTGCGAGAGGAATCACTAGCCATTTTTTTCAGATGAGGCGGGAAAAAGATAACGAAAAGAAAGGATGAAAATTTTCAATTAACTAAGGGCAAATGAAAACTTGAAGTATCAGGAAGGAAGTCTATCAACAGAATTCTTTCGAGTAAAAGGCAAAGAAGTGTGTCAATCGAATGATAAATTCCTTATATTTATAAGACACATAAATCCCCCGAGCACGAAACCCAAGAGTCGCTAATCGAACCTGATAGGGCACGAAACATTTCAGTTCCCCAGGAACGTGTGTCATAATGGCGGTAACCACGAAATAACGCTTTGATGCTAAACGATGTTTTGGTTCTGAAACATCCGCAACGGTCCACGGGTATCGAAAGAACGCCGCCATCTCATCTAAAACCCAAGTGACGTAACTGAGGAACAAGAATCCAGATTTCGCTCGAATTTATAGCAATGATGATCCGTCTGCCGGGCCCGACAGGGGACGACCCTGACAGACAGAAGGACTAACTGTATTGGTCAAAATCTGATTGTCACGTACGAGCTGACCAACGTCCCTCCCAAGTGACTGAGTAGTAAAAAATAACATAGCCCACCCTACATCCCCTTTTCGACACCCGTCGAGTCGGAAGGAGCAGTATCTAAAAGAATGACCAAGGCGCACTGATGATAGGCTATAATTACGTATTTTAGTCGATTATTACTGTGAGCACGTGATTTTTGCCTTACGAAAAATTACTCCAAAATAAATCAAAATAAATTTCTTGTACTGTGTAATTTCTGAATTTGCGTGGTGTTAAATATTTGTTTATGCCCGTAAAATGTTTGCTTTGTTATAATTAAACAAAATTAAAATAAAATACATGTTGCATGCATATAGGATTTAATTATGCATTTAAGAGATAATTTAAATAAAAAACACAAAATATGCATTAGTTCTATTTTAAATGTTTCACTGTGTGATTGATGTTTTGTCTATGTGTTAAATAATTATTATAGAGTAATTAATATTTTTTGTGTAAGGTTAAAAAATTGTTTATAATTTTATTAGGATTTTTTTTATTTATTTACTAAAATTAGAAAATAATTGAAAAGGAAATAAAAATTGGACCTGGATTTAAATCCAGACCCAAAACAAATTACACTTCCTCAGCCCAATCCAAACAACCTGTCCGGTCCAGTCCCAAGCTAAGGCCAAACGACGTCGTTTGGTCACCTCTCATCAAGAAACCATTCGATCAAATCCAATCAACGGACAAGATACATTACCCTTACCCGTAACCCGTTACCCGATCCATTAACCCGATTCAGTCCAACCCCAACTTTAAACCAAACGACGTCGTTTGATTTAATGAATTAGTCTCAGCCATCCATCCTTCCTAATCCAACGGTCCATATCCACCCACCATTTCCCTATATAAACCCGTAACCCTTTACCCGGCCCCTAACTAAACACCCTCCCTCTCCGCTCCTGTTCATCATCGTCCCAAACCCCCACTCTTAACCCTATCTGCCCTAGGATTCCTTCGCCTGAAACCCGGCGGCATCAACGCCGCCGGTCACCAAATTAACACCCTAGGACCTCCTGAACCTCCCTTACACAAATCCAACCTTAGTTTCCTTCGAATCAGGCCACAACTCTTCGAATCTTAAATCGAAGGTTGGCCTGAAAACTTGATCTAAACCAATCAGCCCCAAATTAACACCATGGCTTCCCCTAGTCATCCTGAGTATGGATCTGTTGGTTGTTAGGTTCGAATCCGTTCTGAACTTCTCGAATCTTCTTTTGAAGATTCGGACCAAACAAAAATTTACCCAGATCTGTTTCAAACTCACACCAGTTACCCTCCTGGCCTCCCTCGTGCCTAGAATATCTTTGGTTCTTCTCGAATCTGACCAGAAATGGTTAAATTCCAAATCGTGTTTTTAAGAACCCTAAAAAAACCAAACTTCCGGATTTTGTGCCTATTAAATGAAGATTGAGGTTTAATCGACCTTAGTCGAAGTATTTTCAGTGGAAAATACTTCGACTAAGGTCAGTTTGATTTCAAACAAAAAGGTCCAAATCCAAGTTGAGTTCGAGTGAAGATTCAGAGGTATTTTTTCTATTTCTTTTGTGTATTCTACGTGTATTGTTGTCTGTTTTAATAGCTTTTTAATTTTTCATATTCATTTTTGATCAATTCTATCCTTTCTGTCTCCTACCTATTTACTTGATCCGAATGTGAATAGTTTCTATTGTTTGTGATTGTTTGCAATGTGTGTAATCGACTCGATTAAGTTCGTCGATTAGTTATATTACGAATTTTTCATTTCTGAAAATGTTGACTGAAACAGTCTGATTCTATTGTTTGGACTAATTATTGACAAATGTTGTAAATAGTCAATTGATTAGTATTCGACAATTAAATCATGTTTGTTTATGAATTAGTGAATTCAAATGTATGCTGTATTGTTGTTTTCTAAACGGGACATTGTCAGTATATTGACAATGCTCCTGTATTTGTTTGCTTTTAATCCAGTTTTGAATTCCAGTTGAAAGAATCCTGCATGTTCTGTATAATGTTAAGTTTGTTTTATTCAGTTGATAATTCCCTGTTTTAATTCAGTTTTTGTCAGTCAGCTATTAGAGATGTAATACTGTTTCAAAATCATAGGATTGGTTATAGCTGTAAATCAGGAGATAACTAAGTTTGTACAGATTTTAGAAACTGTTTTGCTATAGGTTCTGATTTTTCAGCAATAACATTAGGATTTCAGGGGCATTTCTGGGAATGAGCAGTAAAAAACAGGGTGTTAGTACTAGTATATTATAATGTAATGTTAGTTGCTATTAGTTAATAATACTAATGGGGAACAAGGGATAATGGGCTGCTGAAAATCAGGGAAAAGGTTTTACATAATGGGATTTTCTGTTTTTAAAAAGAAGAAGGGGGTCCAAGAAGCACTTAAATTGCCTAGGACCAGCCCTGTATAAATACAGGAGCTGGACAGACAGTTAAAGGAGAGAATTTTTAAGAGAGAAAGAACAGAATTTTTAAGAGAGAAAGAACAGAATTTTTGAGTGAGAAAAAACAGAATTCTGAAGAAAAACAGAATTTTCAGAAGAGAATTTCTAAGGGCAGAAAATTTTCAGAGGGAAGATTTTAATAAAGAAAAAGAAAGGCAGAGAGAATTTTTAAGAGAGAATCTTTAAGAGATTTTGAGGGCTGAGATTTTAAAGAAAGGAAACAGAAAATAGCACATTCACATACACACTCACATACAGATACAGCAGCAGAAACAGAAAATCAGAAACAAACTGAATTTGAAACTGAAGAAAAAAAACTGAAATCTGAAATGTTGTTCTTTTGTTGAATCTGTTCAACTTTATGTGATTCCACTGTTCAGTTAAAATCTGAAGTGTCTTTCAAAGTATCTTACTGTGAATCTGGGCTCTTCGAATCCTATTCTTGATCAGATTTACTGTGTTATCAGTATATTCTACTGAATTTGTTACTGCTGCAACTGCTGAAACTTACTTCTTCTACCTTCATTTTCAGGTATATATATCCTTTTAAATTCTATGTTGGAAAGAGATTCAATATGGTGGATAAATGAAGATTGAATTGAAATTCTGTTTTTATCTGTCCAAATTCATCAATTTAAATTTCGTTTTTTATTTTATGTTAGTTAATTAGTAGTGAATTCAATTTGATAGCTATGAGCTAATTATCTTACTTTGAAAGTTCGTATAAAGATTTGTAATAACATTAGCTCATTATCTCATTAGTTTAATCATATTAAATTGTCGAAGTAGGGAATATGGTATGAATGTTGGTCATTATTTAAATTTTGTTGTTAGTTAAGTAAGAAGTGATGTAGAAGGGCCAAGATAACTATAGTAGTGATATTTTTTGTTACATAAGGTTAAGATGATGATGTCGATAAGATAATAGATGTGTGTATAAACTTTGGTGAAAGGTGACATGGTATAGCTTGTTACGATGTTTAAAATATTATGAAGGTTTACAACATATAACTAAGTTGCATATAAGGTAATTTTATTGAATTGGCTTGTATAATAATTCCTTTCTTATAAACTCGAATGCCTATCTACCTTCTTAAAATAAATTAACCAAGTAATTAGGCCTATTAGATTAAAAGCAAGCATATAAGAATGAACAAAGATGTATAAGCATAAATTGCCACACTTCATATCAATGATAATTAGAAGTAGAATTTGCATTAAATAAATAATGAAAATTCTCGGAAAATATTTCCTTCCTTTATGAATCATTTATTTTCAGTTTCATATGCAATTTATTCTTTGGCATATATATATATATATATATATATATGTCATATATGTTTAAAAATAGTACTAATCATGTTTTTATTCTGTTCTTTGAACTTGAATAGTCTTGGATAAACATGTTATATGTGGAAATTCCATAATATCATTATAAATATGTCGCGCGATTAGGGATACGTTCGCGTACCCTGATTATATTTTTAAAAGCAAAATTCGGATTATGCGTACGCGCAATTTTGAATGAATGTTTAATAAAAGGATTTTTCTAAAGGCGTTAAATCAATTTCATAAAAAATCCGAGATGTACGGTTCACTATTCAAGAAAAATAAATATTCTTGATTCAAAACAATCTCGGAGAAATGATTGCTTAATATATTATAAAAATTATTGTGTACACGTACGCGTGACACAATTCCGCATTTTTAATTTATAACACGAATATACGTACGCGTAATTCGATTCAAAGAAGGTTTCAATCGTAATAAGTATAAGCAATAGTAAAATCAGAAAACATCAATATTTAATAAAATCAAGTTGATTAAGCCAATAATAAAAACAGTTAAGCGACCGTGCTAGAACCACGGAATTCGGAAATGCCTAACACCTTCTTCCGGATTAACAGAATTCCTTACTCAGGATTTCTGGTTCGCAGAAAAAAAATAAACATAGCCATATTCTCCTCGATTCAGGGATTATAATTGGTGACTTGAGACGCCTCAAAATTCCCAGGTGGCGACTCTGAAACAAATAAACAAATCCCGTTTCGACTGTCCTTTAATTGGAGAAAACTCCCCACGCGCCCCGCGGGCGCGGGAAAAGAGGAGGTGCGACAGCTCTGGCGACTCTGCTGGGGACCGAACCCAGAATCTCTGGTTCAGGGTTTAAAGAATTCGAGCTTAAAATATCTGTTTTTTGGCTTTACTTACTATATAATTTTCAATTGTTTATATGCTAATATGCTAAATGTTTTTTTTACCGCTTTAATATTATTTGAATTGTGCATATATACAACTGCTACGAAACCCCCTTCTTTCTGAGTCTTCTGAATTTATGGTGTACACGTGCGCGTGACCCACCTTTCTGTTAAAGTCATACCAAATAAGACGGAGTTGGGACAAGTAACTAGGCCGGGCAGACTTTCGTGCTCCCGGTACGTTGCCCCCGCTGCGGCTCAAACTGTCCGTTTGGGTAAGCCAGGTTTAGAACAATCAACCTAAGGTTTTATACTTAGAATAACTCAGCCATGTACCGGATCCCTAGTAGGAACGAATATTTGCATCATATGCATTTGCCCTTGGAGACTCAACACAGGGGTTGGGTCTGTCTAGGACAGGTGAACCCAAAATTAAAAGACCATCATGATGCATCCTACTTGCTACTGGTGCATTCATTTGCCTCGAACATGCTTGTTGACCAGCTTAAATAAAATCATGGTAAGAAGCAAGGAATAAAATGGTTTGTTTTAAAATTTTCGAAAAAAAAAATTCGAAAATAATTTTTAGTATAAATTTTCCCAAAATAAATTTTGACTTTATTAAAATTAAATTTCAGATACAAAATGAGCACCACACAAAGCCCCTCATCCACAAGTACGGAGGAATTTCTATGCCAGCTTCAAATGTGGTGGTATGATTTGGGCGAAGACGGTCAAAAATGGGTCGTCAAGCATTTGGGAAATCTCACGGACATTATGAAAGTTGAGCCTCGGGATGATCTGATTACGGCATTAGTAACTTTCTGGGACCCTGTACACAATGTTTTTCGTTTCTCTGACTTTGAGCTTACTCCTACATTAGAGGAGGTAGCTGGCTATGTTGGTTTTGACGGAAGTTTAAGAAATCAAAGCTTGATATTCACAAAGGCTCCTTCAATACATCGATTCTTCGGTCTTCTGAACATCAGCAGTCAAATCAGGAAAAGCAATGTCATCAATGGATGTTGTTCCTTCAACTTTTTGTATTCCAGATTTGGAAAGTCAGATGGGTTCGAAATTCATGAGAAAGGCCTTACTAATAAGCAAAACAAAGACACTTGGCAGATACACCGACGATTTTCTTTCATGGTGGCTTTTCTAGGAGTCATGGTCTTCCCAAATAAAGAGCGAACAATTGATATTCGCACCGCAAAAATTGTGCAAATCCTCACCACTAAAGAAAATCACACCCTTGTCCCCATCATTCTGTCAGATATTTATCGGGCTTTGACTTTATGCAAATCAGGGGTGAAGGTTTTCGAAGGATGCAAAATTTTGTTGCAAATGTGGGTGATTGAACATCTCCAACAACAACCCAAGATCATACAGTATGGGTCGAACAGAGCTAATTGCATCGAGAGCTATGAGGAAAGAACAAAAAATTACCAAGCTCCAGAAGGGGTAGAAGCATGGGTATCTCATCTAAAGGCTTTAACGACAAATCAAATTGAATGGACTCTGGGATGGCTCCCGATGAGAGAAGTAATACATATGTCAACCTCAAATAGTTATCTACTACTATTGGGATTAAGAAGCATTCAGCCATATGCACCACTAAGAGTCCTAAGGCAACTAGGGAGATATCAAATAGTTCCTGATGAGGAAGATTTGAGCATGCAAGTAATCGAATTACACCCAAAAGCCACTATTCCCGAAGCTCTACTTCAGCAGATGTGGAATGGGTGCCGATACTTGAAAAGTGATACTCAAGTCCTAGACGCCACCAAGGGTGAGATAAATCCTGGATATGCAAGGTGGTTCGAAAAGCGGTCCCGCGTGGATGATGCACCGGAACCTGAGCTAAAAAGGCCAACAAAAAGACCCCATGTTCAAAATTTCAATGATAAAATCCAAGAGCGGTTAATCTGGGGAGAAAAAGAAAAAGGGTACAAAGCCACTATCCATGCCCTAAAAGAAAATCTAAGAAGCCTCAGTTTGGAGAAAGATTTGCAAGAACAAGAAGCCAAAGGCGAGAAAAAGAGTCTAGCTTGTGAGAATGAAAATCTTCATGCTCGATTCCAAAAAATGAAAAGAGTCTCTGAAACGCCAAAGAGAAGCTGGAAAGATCAAAAAACCATCGCCAATCTCTTCGAAAAAATGCAAGATTTTGACTCCATTCTTGCAGAAAACGAAAGAGCATTGAGCAAAGCAAAAGAAAGGATCCAACAATTAAATGAAGAAGCCAGATCTAACAAGGAACGCCAGGATAGGCAATCCGAAAAAGACAAGGCTCAATTCAAGAAGGAGAAAGACTATTGGATGCGATCAAAAGACCAGCTTCGTGCACAACTAGAAGAGGCAAGAAGATGCAACAGAGAATACCAACAAGCAGACCTCGACAGGGAAAGATCACAAGCAAGATTAGAGCAGGCCAGACTCCGAGCTCTATTAGAATCAACTTTAGATCATGAAAACCGTGTCAGAGACATAGCCACCACTCGTCAGCAGCAATTGCAAGACCAAGACCAACGTCTCCAAGGTTTCAGGGCACAAGTCCACGACTTGGCAGTCTTCACATCTCAAAGTTATGTAAACTGCCAAGGAATGGATTATGAAAGGTTTACAGAGCATGCGCCCACTTTTGCTCGTCATCTAGCAATAGAGTTGGAAAGGATGTATCGTACGCTGGGAGGCCATCCAGGTCAAGCCCCACATTGAGCAGATAATCCAATATTAGAGAACAAAAGTGGAAAGTGGGGCATTTTGTGAGATGTTATGAATTGTATCTTTTATTTTGATTTAAGTGTGTGTATTTCAAGCTATTTTCTTAAAGTTTTCGAATATAATTCCATCTTTGTGTAATAAATAAACATGATTGACTTTGGTCTGAACTACGCAAGGTCTTATTCATGTAAGAGCATGATACGTAGGCAATCTCTCAGATTCGACCACCACGATAAAAGATATATATAATAAATAAAAATGAATAACAATAAAAAAATTTCGAAAGGCTGGGACGACACAAGCAGCCGAGCAAATGCATAATAGAAAGGGATTATTTGTCTAGGAGCATTGCATCTCAACGTGTGATTATATATGTGTTAAACTCTCAAAACTAACAAATTTGTCCATTTTCAGAATTCAACCAGTTAGTTTCTCTAAAGAGTATACTGGCATATTATCACTATCACACAAGATCAAAAGGACCAATACCCGAAAGTATGTCTATCCCAGATGTTGACACAAGTATGGAGATAGAAGAGATGGATGTCGGGAAAATGAAAGAAGAAATGCTTAAGCTCAAGCAGCAAATGGCAGAAATGTACCAAGCTTGGTCTACAGGACAGTTGCCCCCATCTTACCCAAAAAACCCTGCTCCATCAATAATCCAAACTCAGGATAATATCACCACTGAATTATCCCCGAGTTTCCCCATTTATCAGCACTACCGAGGCACCACCTCTCAGACACCACAGTCTCCACCTCCAAAACGAGTTCCGTACCTTCCTCCACCTATGACTCCTGTTTTTGTAGCACCTCCCCTGCTACATTTCACAAATCTCCTAGTGAGCCTACATTTCAGGCCCAAGACAACCAATATTACCCCCGGAGCCCACCTTCAAAGCCTCCGAAATCAATTCACCTGCTCCTCGGTTTGATCTCCCAACCGAAATTGACAAGCCAGCCAAAAATGCTGAACAAGAAGAGATGTTCAGGAAGGTCAAAAGTCTAGAACAGTCGTTCCGAGACATGCGAGGATTAGGTGGGCAAGTCAGTGTAGCCTACAAAGATTTATGCTTATTCCCTAATGTACAATTGCCATTTGGCTTCAAGATGCCCAAATTTGACCTATACAGCGGGCACGGCGACCCAGTAGCCCACTTAAGGGGTTTCTGTAGCAAGATGCGAGGAGCTGGGGGAAAAGATGAATTATTGATGGCTTACTTCAGTCAAAGTCTAAGCGGATCAGCTTTGGAGTGGTATACACGCCAAGACCATGGAAGATGGTACACCTGGGATGACCTGGCACAGGCATTCGCATACCATTTCCAATACAATCTGGAAATCATCCCAGATCGATTATCTTTGACCAAATTTGAGAAGAAACACAATGGAAGTTTCAGAGAGTATGGTTTTCGGTGGAGAGAACAGGCGGCAAGAGTGGATCCTCCTATGAAGGAGAGCGAAATGGTAGACTACTTCCTCCAAGCCTTGGAACCAACTTACTACGCCCACTTGGTTTCAGCGGTTGGAAAATCATTCAACGAGGTAGTGAAGATGGGAGGTATGGTGGAAGAAGGCCTCAAGACAAACAAAATCATGAGCTATTCAACAATTAAGGCAACTACTCAAGCTATTCAAGGCGGGGTAGGAGGAATCGGAAGAAAGAAGAGGGAGGAAGCAACCGTAGTTGATTCAGGAATTTGGCCAGGACCCAGGGGTTCACCTCTTTACTATAATCAGCAACGACCTCGCCAATCAGCTTACCACCATGATTCATCCCAACATTACTATCACCCTTCAGAGCCTCATTTCGCCATTAACCATGCTCAAGCATACAATCAGCCACCTGTTCACACCAATTGGCGTGCTCCTGTCACACCAAATACCTACCCCCGAGCTTATCCCGGACCAGGTTTCAGGCCTAGACCAGCATTCAGGGGAGAAAGGGAATAGAAAAAGAAAACTTACACTCCATTGGGAGAGTCTTACACTAGTCTGTTCCACAGGCTGAGACAGTTAGACATGTTGAGACCAATACAATCCAAGCTACCCAATCCTCCACCAAAGAATCTGGATTACACCATTAGCTGTGAATATTGCTCCGGTACACCAGGCCATGATACGGAGAAATGTTGGCATTTGAAAAATGCAATACAAGAGCTGATTGATACTAATAAAATCGAGGTTCAAACCCCCGAAGCTCCAAATATCAATAGAAATCCAATGCCAGCCCATCAAGAGGCTAATATGATAGAAATCATACAAGCTGATGGGGAGACAAAGAAGCCGTCACAAACTGTCATGATGATCAAGTCTCATGAAACCAAGCCAGATAAGCAGTTAATAGAGGAGAAGCTGGTGTCTAAGCATAACAAGAATGGTGGCGAACCATCTATGATAGTCGATGAGGGATCATCGAACAAAGTTGCCGCGAAACAAGAGAGGACAAAGGTGATAGCACCAGGGGTTGCTAACAAACCCGTCGTAATTGTGGAAGGAGCACGTACAGATCAGGTTATTATTGCACCTGTAATTCAGCTGCCAATCATCAACAACAAAGCCATCCCATGGAACTATGAACGGGTGACCGTAATGTACAAAGGCAAAGAAATCAAGGAAGAAGTGTGTGAGGTACAAGGTTTGACTCGTTCGGGAAGATGTTTTACTCCCGAAGAGCTGAGAAAAACTAAAAACAATCCAATGCCCACGAAGAAAGCTGTGACGGAAGAAGAGGCGGAGGAGTTTTTAAGAAAAATGAAGCTCCATGATTATTCTGTTGTGGATCAATTAAAGAAGACCCCCGCTCAAATTTCATTGTTGTCGTTACTGATCCATTCAGAGGAACACCGTCTGGCATTGATGAAAATCCTGAATGAAGCTCATGTTCCTGAAAAGATCTCTGTAAATCATTTGGGCAAAATAGCCAACAGAATCTTTGAGACGAACAGGATTACATTTGCTGATGATGAATTACCTGTGGAAGGTACCGAGCACAACAGAGCTCTTTACCTCACCGTGAAATGTGAAAACTCCGTAGTAACCCGGGTATTGGTCGACAATGGGTCCAGTGCAAACATATGCCCTCTCTCCACTTTAAACAAATTAAAAATTAAAGAGGAGAAGATCCAAAAGAACAGTATCTGCGTACGAGGATTTGACGGTGGAAGTAGAGATTCATTTGGCGACATAGTGTTGGAACTAACTATAGGGCCAGTTGAATTCACAATGGAATTCCAAGTTTTGGACATGACTGTTTCTTACAACTTGTTGTTGGGTCGACCATGGATCCATGCTGCTAAAGCAGTCCCGTCAACATTACATCAGGTTGTCAAGTTTGAATGGGACCATCAAGAAATAGTCGTGCATGGAGAAGAAAATTTAAATGCTCACAACAGCACCATTGTACCAGTCGAGGGAGCAGAAATTGACCAAGGACCATGGGTATACCAAGTGTCAGACACAGTGTCGGTAGAGAAAATTCCAGAAGGAAAATACCTTGCGAATCCAAAGGTATCCTCTACATCAGTCATGGTAGCTTATGAAATGCTGAAGAATGGCTTTATACCTGGCAAAGGTCTGGGCTTATCTTTGCAAGGAATTGTACAACCAGTATCTCTCCCCGAGAACTGGGGAACATTCGGTTTAGGGTTCACACCTACCGCCAATGACGTGATAAGAGCCAGGAGGTTGAAACACCAAGCATGGGTTCTTCCAAAACCAGTACCACAGCTGTTGAAGTCTTCTGTCAAGACCGGTGCTAAAAATCGCCCGATAACAACAATTCCTAAATCCCAGGTCAATCCTGAGGAGGAATTAATTGAAAGGTTCGAGAAATTGTTTAGTGATGTAAATATGCTGGAAGACGGAGAAGGGTGTAGCAACGCAGAAGTTCAATTCGTTGGACCAGAAACAAAGCTCAATAATTGGAAAGCCACTCCTCTCCCAATTAGAAAGGAGTCTTGGTAGTTTATTTTGATTTTCTTTTAATTTGTTTGGGATATTTCAAGGTTGTAATCCCAAAATTTATCTTACAGTTGGTTTGAAGCGTGCAAAACCTTGTTATCTTTCATTATCCAATAAAAAGCAGTTTCCTTTTTATTATCATTCCTAATAGCTTTCTTTTCTTTTTCTTCTTTTTGTACAGTTCTTTTTATGCTGGCTCTAGTGATATGGCATGCATGAGGAATCTTCAGCCCAGTCTTAAAAATCAATCTGATTCCGAAATATTAATTCAAGAAACATATTGTGATTATGAATCAGAATATGATGAAGATGAGGTTTTTGAAGAGATTAGTAAAGAGTTAATTCACTTTGAGGAAAAAATCAAACCTAACTTGAATGATACCGAGGATGTCAATATAGGGGACACGAGTAATGTCCGAGAAACTAAAATAAGTGTCCATCTCGAGCCAAAAATCCGAGAGGAGTTAATTAAAGCACTCATAGAATTCAAAGATATTTTTGCATGGTCGTATGACGACATGCCGGGCTTGAGCACTGATTTAGTGGTCCACAAATTGCCCACCGATCCAACAGTGCCTCCTGTCAAGCAGAGGTTGAGAAAATTCAAGCCTGATATGAGTGTGAGAATTAAAGAAGAAATCACCAAACAATTGGAAGCAAAGGTCATTCGAGTCACTCGATATCCTGTTTGGTTAGCTAATATCGTTCCTGTGCCAAAGAAATACGGAAAAATTAGAGTATGCGTCGACTATCGCAATCTCAACAAAGCAAGTCCAAAGGATAATTTCCCATTACCCAATATCCATATTTTGATCGACAATTGTGCCAAGCATGATATAGGATCTTTCGTGGACTGTTATGCCGGATATCATCAAATTCTAATGGATGAAGAAGATGCAGAAAAGACGGCATTCATCACACCATGGGGAACTTATTGCTATAGGGTAATGCCATTCGGTTTGAAGAACGCCGGAGCAACCTATATGAGAGCAATGACCACAGTGTTTCATGATATGATACACAAAGAAATTGAGGTATACGTGGATGATGTAATCATAAAATCAAAGCATCAGACCAACCACGTTGGGGATTTGAGGAAGTTCTTCTTAAGACTTCGCAGGTACAACCTCAAGCTTAACCCTGCCAAGTGCGCATTCGGAGTTCCATCTGGAAAATTGCTGGGATTCATAGTCAGTCGACGAGGCATCGAGCTAGACCCATCAAAGATCAAAGCCATCCAAGAACTGCCACCCCCAAGAAACAAAACTGAAGTAATGAGTTTGTTGGGAAGGTTAAATTATATCAGTAGGTTTATTGCTCAGCTCACAACAACCTGCGAGCCAATTTTCAAATTGTTAAAAAAGGATGCTGCAGTCAAATGGACCGATGAGTGTCAGGAAGCGTTCGATAAAATAAAAGGGTACTTATCAAACCCACCCGTGTTGGTCCCGCCAGAACCAGGAAGACCTTTGATTCTTTACTTGACGGTTTTGGAAAATTCATTTGGTTGTGTATTGGGGCAGCATGACCTCACTGGCAGAAAAGAACAGGCCATCTACTACCTTAGCAAGAAGTTCACAGCTTATGAGGTTAAGTATACTCATCTGGAAAAGACATGTTGCGCCCTAACATGGGTAGCTCAAAAATTGAAACACTATTTGTCATCTTACACTACTTACCTCATTTCTCGGTTGGATCCATTGAAATACATTTTTCAAAAGCCTATGCCAACAGGAAGACTTGCAAAGTGGCAGATATTGCTCACAGAATTCGACATCGTCTATGTGACTCGAACTGCAATGAAGGCTCAAGCACTGGCTGATCATTTAGCCGAAAACCCGGTCGATGAGGAATATGAGCCGCTGAAGACTTATTTTCCTGATGAGGAAACAATGCATATCGACGAGGTGGATCAAATTGAAAAACCTGGCTGGAAACTTTTCTTTGATGGAGCTGCTAACATGAAAGGAGTCGGAATAGGAGTTGTAATCATTTCTAAAACAGGGCATCACTATCCTGTTACGGCTCAACTACGATTTTATTGCACCAATAATATGGCTGAATATAAAGCTTGCATTTTGGGGTTAAGGCTAGCTGCAGACATGGGTATCCGAGAAATCTTAGTCATGGGAGATTCGGATCTTTTGGTACATCAAATTCAAGGAGAATGGGAAACCCGAGATTTGAAGCTCATACCATACCGACAATGTCTACATGATCTTTGTCAGCGGTTTCAATCAGTGGAATTCCAACATATTCCAAGAATCCATAATGAAGTTGCTGATGCATTGGCTACTCTAGCATCAATGTTGCACCATCCAGACAAAGCTTATGTGGATCCAATACATATTCAAATCCACAATCAGCACGCTTATTGCAATATGGTTGAAGAAGAATTTGATGGAGAACCATGGTTCCACGACATCAAGGAATATATCAGGATGAGCATATATCCCGCACAAGCCACAGGAGATCAAAAGAGGACCATCAGGCGATTAGCAAATGGATTCTTCTTAAGCGGAGGAGTTTTGTATAAAAGAACACCAGATCTTGGATTATTAAGATGCATAGATGCCAGACAAGCTACAACTGTCATGACTGAAGTACATTCAGGAATTTGCGGACCCCACATGAGTGGATATGTGTTGGCAAAGAAAATCCTCCGAGCTGGTTACTATTGGCTTACCATGGAGAGAGATTGTATCAATTTTGTGCGCAAATGTCATCAATGCCAAATACACGGAGATTTGATTCATTCTCCACCATCCGAGTTGCACACAATGTCGGCACCATGGCCTTTCGTTGCTTGGGGCATGGATGTGATTGGACCAATTGAACCGGCAGCATCCAATGGGCACAGATTCATTCTGGTAGCTATTGATTATTTTACCAAATGGGTTGAGGCCAAGACATTCAAATCAGTGACCAAGAAAGCTGTGGTCGATTTTGTCCACTCAAATATCATATGTCGATTCGGAATCCCGAAGGTGATCATCACAGATAATGGTGCTAATCTTAACAGCAACTTAATGAAAGAAGTATGTCAACAGTTTAAGATTACACATCGTAACTCTACCCCATATCGGCCCAAGGCGAATGGAGCAGTAGAAGCAGCCAACAAAAACATAAAGAAGATACTGCGGAAAATGGTAGAAGGTTCAAAACAATGGCATGAAAAATTACCCTTTGCATTATTGGGATACCGCACTACTGTTCGCACTTCAGTAGGAGCAACTCCTTATTTGTTGGTATACGGCACCGAAGCAATAATTCCTGCAGAAATTGAGATTCCTTCCCTTCGGATCATTGCCGAAGCAAAGATTGATGATGATGAATGAGTCAAAACCCGTCTAGAACAGTTAAATTTGATTGATGAAAAACGATTGACCGCAATATTCCATGGTCAATTATATCAAAGAAGAATAGAAAGAGCATACAACAAAAAGGTGCGTCCCCGGAAGTTCGAAGTAGGTCAGCATGTGCTGAAACGCATTCTTCCACATCAGGTTGAAGCAAAAGGCAAATTTGCTCCGAATTGGCAAGGACCATTCATTGTGACCAGAGTATTATCGAATGGTGCACTATGTTTAACAGATATTGAAGGCAAATGCATAGATATGACGATCAATTCTGACGCGATAAAGAGATATTATGCATAACTTTTGAATGTTTGTATTTAGCACTATTTCAAAGATTGAAATGACAAAGGCAATTTATTCTGCTATCCAAACACTATACCATTTGCTTCCCCTTTGAGCCATACTTGTTTCTTTCCTAACCTCTCTTGGAATCAATAAAAAATAATAATAATAATAATAATAATTAAAAAAAAAAATTCTTCACTATTATGGAGTGAACTACGTTTGACCTGATTCCTCAAAGAAGGATACGTAGGCGCCTCACGGCTCGGTCATAGGGTGCACAACATGCACAATGTGCACAGAAAAGAAATATCAAGAGACCCCAATCAAGAAACTGGGGCAGGAATTGTATTGGAAATAAGAAAAGATTCCAAGAGTTGTAATTTTAAACCCATACCACAGCTATTTAGCTTTTAATACCTTTTCCATTCCTAACCTTATACCAAAAAGACCTTTCGATCAATCTTAGAAAAATGCTGATGCAAGCAAATGAAGTGGTACAAACAAGGAAAGAAAGTAAAAATGAGAGAGTCTTATAGGTGAAAACCCACACGGGCACCATAAGGCGACGGAAGTTGAGAGAAAAGTAAAATGAGAGAGTCTTATTGGTGAAAACCTTCGCAGGCACCATAAGGCGAAAGGGAAGTGGAGAAGTGAAAAATGAGGAAAATTGATCAATGAAAACTCTTTGAGACAATTGAAAGGAGATTGATTAAAAGACTGGGTTGATTAATCCGAAATGCATACCCTGATCATTGGTGCCAGTAATTCCAATCAGATAAGTCTTTTATTCCTTTTCCAACAGTCATCCAAAAATTGGATTTTTCTTTTCATTCTATAATTGTCGAAATCAGCGTATTTCGCTACTAATAATCTTACTTTCTCCAAGCTTTGAGATAAATTTTATTCTAAACAAATAAGAAAGAATGTCAAGGTATACTACCAAGATTCAAGGTTACAAAATACAGCCACGAAAGGTAGGAAATAAAAGTACGGGTGTAAGAAAGATGAAATCAAAAAAGGATCAGCAAAGTCAAAAGAAGCACATGATTACAGTTGAAAGATTTTAAAGGAAAACACACAGAGGGAAATCCTATAGTCAAGGATCAATTGCAAAGACAAAACAGTCTTTTCAATCATTCCAAGGCAGTAAAGAAAGACGAAGAGAAACATCACCATCGGCAAGAATACCACAACCAGCCACTCTGCTTTAAACTAACGAAGTTTTCTTTGATTTAAAACAGGGGCAAATACAATATTTGTGTCTGGAAATACCTGGTAAAGAATTGAAGAAATCAGGCGTCCACCTGGAGAACGAGGACAAAGAATTAAAGAAATCAGGCGTCCACCTGGAGAATGAGGACAAAGAATTAAAGAAATCAGGCGTCCACCTGGAGAATGAGGATGAGAAAAGAAGAAATCAGGCGTCCACCTGGAGAACGAGGACAAAGAATTGAAGAAATCAGGCGTCCACCTGGAGAATGAGGACAAAGAATTAAAGAAATCAGGCGTCCACCTGGAGAATGAGGATGAGAAAAGAAGAAGTCAGGCGTCCACCTGGAGAATGAGGATAAAGAATTGAAGAAGTCAGGCGTCCACCTGGAGAATGAGGACAAAGAATTAAAGAAATCAGGCGTCCACCTGGAGAATGAGGATGAGAAAAGAAGAAGTCAGGCGTCCACCTGGAGAATGAGGATAAAGAATTGAAGAAGTCAGGCGTCCACCTGGAGAATGAGGACAAAGAATTAAAGAAATCAGGCGTCCACCTGGAGAATGAGGATGAGAAAAGAAGAAGTCAGGCGTCCACCTGGAGAATGAGGATAAAGAATTGAAGAAGTCAGGCGTCCACCTGGAGAATGAGGACAAAGAATTGAAGAAGTCAGGCGTCCACCTGGAGAATGAGGATGAGAAAAGAAGAAGTCAGGCGTCCACCTGGAGAATAAGGACAAAGAATTGAAGAAATCAGGCGTCCACCTGGAGAACGAGGACAAAGAAAAAGAAGAAGTCAGGCGTCCACCTGGAGAATGAGGACAAAGAATTGAAGAAGTCAGGCGTCCACCTGGAGAATGAGGACAAAGAAAAGAAGAAATCAGGCGTCCACCTGGAGAATGAGGACAAAGAAAAGAAGAAGTCAGGCGTCCACCTGGAGAATGAGGACAAAGAATTGAAGAAGTCAGGCGTCCACCTGGAGAATGAGGATGAGAAAAGAAGAAGTCAGGCGTCCACCTGGAGAATGAGGATGAAAATTAAAAGAAGTCAGGCGTCCACCTGGAGAATGAGGATGAGAAAAGAAGAAGTCAGGCGTCCACCTGGAAAATGAGGATGAAGAAAGAAAAGAAGCAGTCAAGGCACCCACCTGAAGAACGATGGAATGCAATTGAAGTGTTGAAACCAAAAGCCCACTCATGTGAGAAAGGAGCACACTTAGAATCAATAAAGCAGAGGAGTCCAACAGAATCCCCAGCAAGAAACAACAAAGAGTTCCAAGAGGAATACGGAATAAGCCAAATGCCCAAGATTCACCAAGATATCAAGACAACAAGAAACAAGGGCATGATCTAGATAAGATTTTTATAATTCTTGTACCATAATCTAGCTTAATTTTGTATTTCCTTTAAAGTAAGGTGTAATAAGAAGGTCAGTAAGCAGTAAAAACAGCACGAAACAGCAGTAACATCACAGTCCCACGGTAGTCCCAGCTACCAAAAATTCCCGAACTACATTGACCTGATTCCTTTATAGCCAAGGATATGTAGGAAACCTTTGAAGCAGAGGTTCGGTCAAATCTTTCTAAAAATGCTTCCCACGGAGTATTCGAACGGGCAAAAATCGCTCGTGTCCGCTCACTTTATCTTTGTACGAAAACTCTTCGAGTTTCCGCACAAAGAGGGGCAGCTGTGAGCACGTGATTTTTGCCTTACGAAAAATTACTCCAAAATAAATCAAAATAAATTTCTTGTACTGTGTAATTTCTGAATTTGTGTGGTGTTAAATATTTGTTTATGCCCGTAAAATGTTTGCTTTGTTATAATTAAACAAAATTAAAATAAAATACATGTTGCATGCATATAGGATTTAATTATGCATTTAAGAGATAATTTAAATAAAAAACACAAAAATATGCATTAGTTCTATTTTAAATGTTTCACTGTGTGATTGATGTTTTGTCTATGTGTTAAATAATTATTATAGAGTAATTAATATTTTTTGTGTAAGGTTAAAAAATTGTTTATAATTTTATTAGGATTTTTTTTATTTACTAATAAAATTAGAAAATAATTGAAAAGGAAATAAAAATTGGACCTGGATTTAAATCCAGGCCCAAAACAAATTACACTTCCTCAGCCCAATCCAAACAACCTGTCCGGTCCAGTCCCAAGCTAAGGCCAAACGACGTCGTTTGGTCACCTCTCATCAAGAAACCATTCGATCAAATCCAATCAACGGACAAGATACATTACCCTTACCCGTAACCCGTTACCCGATCCATTAACCCGATTCAGTCCGACCCCAACTTTAAACCAAACGACGTCGTTTGATTTAATGAATTAATCTCAGCCATCCATCCTTCCTAATCCAACGGTCCATATCCACCCACCATTCCCCTATATAAACCCGTAACCCTTTACCCGGCCCCCTAACTAAACACCCCCCCTCTCCGCTCCTGTTCATCATCGTCCCAAACCCCCACTCTTAACCCTAGCCGCCCTAGGATTCCTTCGCCTGAAACCCGGCGGCATCAACGCCGCCGGTCACCAAATTAACACCCTAGGACCTCCTGAACCTCCCTTACACAAATCCAACCTTAGTTTCCTTCGAATCAGGCCACAACTCTTCGAATCTTAAATCGAAGGTTGGCCTGAAAACTTGATCTAAACCAATCAGCCCCAAATTAACACCATGGCTTCCCCTAGTCATCCTGAGTATGGATCTGTTGGTTGTTAGGTTCGAATCCGTTCGGAACTTCTCGAATCTTCTTTTGAAGATTCGGACCAAACAAAAATTTACCCAGATCTGTTTCAAACTCACACCAGTTACCCTCCTGGCCTCCCTCGTGCCTAGAATATCTTTGGTTCTTCTCGAATCTGACCAGAAATGGTTAAATTCCAAATCGTGTTTTTAAGAACCCTAAAAAAAACCAAACTTCCGGATTTTGTGCCTATTAAATGAAGATTGAGGTTTAATCGACCTTAGTCGAAGTATTTTCAGTGGAAAATACTTCGACTAAGGTCAGTTTGATTTCAAACAAAAAGGTCCAAATCCAAGTTGAGTTCGAGTGAAGATTCAGAGGTATTTTTTCTATTTCTTTTGTGTATTCTACGTGTATTGTTGTCTGTTTTAATAGCTTTTTAATTTTTCATATTCATTTTTGATCAATTCTGTCCTTTCTGTCTCCTACCTATTTACTTGATCCGAATGTGAATAGTTTCTATTGTTTGTGATTGTTTGCAATGTGTGTAATCGACTCGATTAAGTTCGTCGATTAGTTATATTACGAATTTTTCATTTCTGAAAATGTTGACTGAAACAGTCTGATTCTATTGTTTGGACTAATTATTGACAAATGTTGTAAATAGTCAATTGATTAGTATTCGACAATTAAATCATGTTTGTTTATGAATTAGTGAATTCAAATGTATGCTGTATTGTTGTTTTCTAAACGGGACATTGTCAGTATATTGACAATGCTCCTGTATTTGTTTGCTTTTAATCCAGTTTTGAATTCCAGTTGAAAGAATCCTGCATGTTCTGTATAATGTTAAGTTTGTTTTATTCAGTTGATAATTCCCTGTTTTAATTCAGTTTTTGTCAGTCAGCTATTAGAGATGTAATACTGTTTCAAAATCATAGGATTGGTTATAGCTGTAAATCAGGAGATAACTAAGTTTGTACAGATTTTAGAAACTGTTTTGCTATAGGTTCTGATTTTTCAGTAATAACATTAGGATTTCAGGGGCATTTCTGGGAATGAGCAGTAAAAAACAGGGTGTTAGTACTAGTATATTATAATGTAATGTTAGTTGCTATTAGTTAATAATACTAATGGGGAACAAGGGATAATGGGCTGCTGAAAATTAGGGAAAAGGTTTTACATAATGGGATTTTCTGTTTTTAAAAAAGAAGAAGGGGGTCCAAGAAGCACTTAAAGTGCCTAGGACCAGCCCTGTATAAATACAGGAGCTGGACGGACAGTTAAAGAACAGAATTTTTAAGAGAGAAAGAACAGAATTTTTAAGAGAGAAAGAACAGAATTTTTAAGAGAGAAAGAACAGAATTTTTGAGTGAGAAAAAACAGAATTCTGAAGAAAAACAGAATTTTCAGAAGAGAATTTCTAAGGGCAGAAAATTTTCAGAGGGAAGATTTTAATAAAGAAAAAGAAAGGCAGAGAGAATTTTTAAGAGAGAATCTTTAAGAGATTTTGAGGGCTGAGATTTTAAAGAAAGGAAACAGAAAATAGCACATTCACATACACACTCACATACAGATACAGCAGCAGAAACAGAAAATCAGAAACAAACTGAATTTGAAACTGAAGAAAAAAAAACTGAAATCTGAAATGTTGTTCTTTTGTTGAATCTGTTCAACTTTATGTGATTCCACTGTTCAGTTAAAATCTGAAGTGTCTTTCAAAGTATCTTACTGTGAATCTGGGCTCTTCGAATCCTATTCTTGATCAGATTTACTGTGTTATCAGTATATTCTACTGAATTTGTTACTGCTGCAACTGCTGAAACTTACTTCTTCTACCTTCATTTTCAGGTATATATATCCTTTTAAATTCTATGTTGGAAATAGATTCAATATGGTGGATAAATGAAGATTGAATTGAAATTCTGTTTTTATCTGTCCAAATTCATCAATTTAAATTTCGTTTTTTATTTTATGTTAGTTAATTAGTAGTGAATTCAATTTGATAGCTATGAGCTAATTGTCTTACTTTGAAAGTTCGTATAAAGATTTGTAATAACATTAGCTCATTATCTCATTAGTTTAATCATATTAAATTGTCGAAGTAGGGAATATGGTATGAATGTTGGTCATTATTTAAATTTTGTTGTTGGTTAAGTAAGAAGTGATGTAGAAGGGCCAAGATAACTATAGTAGTGATATTTTTTGTTACATAAGGTTAAGATGATGATGTCGATAAGATAATAGATGTGTGTATAAACTTTGGTGAAAGGTGACATGGTATAGCTTGTTACGATGTTTAAAATATTATGAAGGTTTACAACATATAACTAAGTTGCATATAAGGTAATTTTATTGAATTGGCTTGTATAATAATTCCTTTCTTATAAACTCGAATGCCTATCTACCTTCTTAAAATAAATTAACCAAGTAATTAGGCCTATTAGATTAAAAGCAAGCATATAAGAATGAACAAAGATGTATAAGCATAAATTGCCACACTTCATATCAATGATAATTAGAAGTAGAATTTGCATTAAATAAATAATGAAAATTCTCGGAAAATATTTCCTTCCTTTATGAATCATTTATTTTCAGTTTCATATGCAATTTATTCTTTGGCATATATATATATATATATATGTCATATATGTTTAAAAATATATATATATATATATATATATATGTCATATATGTTTAAAAATAGTACTAATCATGTTTTTATTCTGTTCTTTGAACTTGAATAGTCTTGGATAAACATGTTATATGTGGAAATTCCATAATATCATTATAAATATGTCGCGCGATTAGGGATACGTTCGCGTACCCTGATTATATTTTTAAAAGCAAAAATTCGGATTATGCGTACGCGCAATTTCGAACGAATGTTTAATAAAAGGATTTTTCTAAAGGCGTTAAATCAATTTCATAAAAAACCCGAGATGTACGGTTCACTATTCAAGAAAAATAAATATTCTTGATTCAAAACAATCTCGGAGAAATGATTGCTTAATATATTATAAAAATTATTGTGTACACGTACGCGTGACACAATTCCGCATTTTTAATTTATAACACGAATATACGTACGCGTAATTCGATTCAAAGAAGGTTTCAATCGTAATAAGTATAAGCAATAGTAAAATCAGAAAACATCAATATTTAATAAAATCAAGTTGATTAAGCCAATAATAAAAACAGTTAAGCGACCGTGCTAGAACCACGGAATTCGGAAATGCCTAACACCTTCTTCCGGATTAACAGAATTCCTTACTCAGGATTTCTGGTTCGCAGAAAAAAATAAACAGAGTCATATTCTCCTCGATTCAGGGATTATAATTGGTGACTTGGGACGCCTCAAAATTCCCAGGTGGCGACTCTGAAACAAATAAACAAATCCCGTTTCGACTGTCCTTTAATTGGAGAAAACTCCCCACGCGCCCCGCGGGCGCGGGAAAAGAGGAGGTGCGACAATTACACTCTAATTTACTGCACTTTAGTTGAGTTTGCGCTTTAATCGCTAGTGTTTTGCACTAATTGTGTGTTTTATGCCTTGTAGGTGTGATTCCGAGCTATATAGATGTTATGCAATGAATTTAAGTGGTTTGGAGCTTTGAAGTCTGAGTAATAGCTCAAGGAATTAAGTCGGGATCACGTTCGGGGATAACGGATGATAAAACAACAAAACGAAAACTCGAAGAGGCATATTGCGCACTGTCTAGTAAAATAGACATAACCTTTTACTCAAAACTCTATTTGAGCTCCACAATATATGGTTGGAAAGCTAACTCACAGGGATACAACTTTTATGTTTTACAATTTTCCAAATTCCAAAGGGAACAGGGTCAAAAACCGCGACCGCAGCAGAACCGCGACAGAGGGCAGTCGCGGACAACTGAAGAATCTGAGAGGGTGTTTGGCCGCGGTTCCAGCGCGACCGCGGTGGAACCGCGGCAGGATGCGTAAATTTTAGGGACCAAAGTGCACAACACGGGATTTTAAGCCCTAAACCCTATATTAAACCAAGGAAGCCAACCAAGAATTGGAGAGGACATATTTTTGACATAGATTTGACCTAAGGAGGCAGAGACACAATAGGAGCAAGGCTTGGGAATTCTTCCCCGAGTTTTTTCCTTCCTCTTCCTATTTTTCATTGTTAGTTATGACTTTTAGTATTGTAGTTTTACATACTATCATGAATAGCTAAGTTGTTATCTAGAGTTTTGATAGAACCTTTTGTAGGATAAATTCTTGTTATGTTTTTATATAATTGAGCCATAGTATAATCTCTATTTGTTCAACTACATTCTTATTGTAGTTAATTGAAGAGCTCTCAATTATCTATGCCTATTTAGTGTGCATAACTCGGGAGAAAGTGAATATTTAGGTAATTGTTGAACAACACCACTCCCAGAGTATATGAGGGATCAATAATCGAGGGTTTAAAGGCGGGATTAGGGATAACGAAGCCTTGGGTGCGATCTGAAGTGAGCTGTATCAAAAGCCATCTAGCGTAGCTCGGGAGAGTGTGTCTAGTAAATTGTCGTGATTACTCGGGAGAGATTTACGGTAATAAGAGTGCTCATGATCGGTAGAGAATACTTAGGCGAAATTATAGAAGACATAGCGGGAAGGATTGCGACAATTGGGGAAATCATAACTCTAGACCTCCTTAATCTTGTCTCTAACTCTTAGTATCTTTAGTTGTTAATTTATTATTTTAATTTTTTAATCAATTAGTTAAACACAAGAATCTAAATATCTATAAGTTAGGAACTGTTCAAGATTGTCTTCTTGGTGATAGTGAACAGCTGTAGCTAAGCCTTAGTTCTCTGTGGGATTCGACTCCGGACTTGTAAACCGGATTATATTTGCAACGACCGTATTGTCCTTTTTATAAGGCATAGTTGGGCGTGATCAAATTTCGGCGCCGTTGCCGGGGAACTAATGGTGTAGCTCTAGGTGTACATATTGCTAGGTTTCAAGTTTGAACTTTTATTTTTATTTTTTGTATTTGATTTTTTTTTGTTTTACTTGTTGATTTAAAAAAATACATGGCATCATTGAATTATGAAATTTTTGATGTTGGTAATTCTACTTTTAATCCTCCTTACGAATATTATGATGAAAACTACCCTTGGCAAAATTATCAAAATATTCCCGAGAGCGAGTTATGTGCACCAACTCAATCTTATGTGTGGAATGTGTGTGATATGTGTGGTGGTCAAGATGGTCACTTTCATGGTTGTGCTTATATTTCTTATCTTCCCCCAACCCCTTATTATGATGATTCTACGTTTTCTTGTGAGGATAACAGGAACAAAGAACCTAGGGAAGCTGACCTAAAGAAGATCGAAGATATGTTAAAGTGCATTATAGAACAACAAAGTAAAATACAGTTGTGGGTAGAAAGGCAAGATGAAACTATTCGCAACTTAGAGGCTCAAGTGAGTCAACTAGTTGAAGCTTTTAATGCTCAATATGTCAATATTATGGATAGTAGCCAGGAGCAATTTGCATTAGAGATGAAAATTGAGGTGCCAATGGAGGGATCCAAAGTAGAACCCCAACACTCTAACCATCTAGATTTTGAGGATGCCGATGTCGTAGAGGAGATACTAGAGTCAACCAAGGATATTGAGGACACATATTTAGTTGACTCTATTGTCATTAGTGTTGAGAATGTAGACTGTCCCAATGTTCATGTAGTTGAGCGCATTGGTCCTCACTCCAAGCATTTTTCCACATTGTGTTTAGATGATGATATGAAAATAGAGTCGTCCGAGCCACTTGAGGAGTCAAGGAATGAGGAACAAAGTGCATACATTCTGGAATTCTTCTTTCCAGAAAGTCGGGATTACACACCTCATCTAAAGGCCAAGAAGTACAGAATACTACATTATTTTATTGGGCCAGTTAGATTCGTTCCACCGCCCCATGACCATAATCATAAGCTTGAATCAAAACTTGGGGTTCAATTCATAAACTCGAGGTGGAGGCAAAAAAAGATCCGCGTTGTGCCGCGACGTTAAATCAAACGCTTGTTGGGAGGCAACCTAACTTTATTGTTTTCTTTTATTTATTTTTTATTTTTTTAATTGTATTATTTTTGTAGTGTCAATTTTTTATTTTCTAGGAGCATGGAAAGCAAAGGTATTGGAAGGATGCAACAGCAAACCAAATGGTTGAAACTAAGTGTGAGGTACCCGCACAAAGGACCAAACTTGAGAGAAGTCTGAGTACCCCATGAGCTGTTAATGTTTCGGCCTTTGGCCTACCAGGGAGTCTCTTTTACCCTTTTTATTAGTTATGGTGTGCATTGGGGACAATGCACAATTTTAAGTGTGGGGTGAGAAGATTGTCTGGGCGACTTTCTATGCTATTTTAGTTGTGTTAGTTTAATTGAAAACAATTTTTTTTAAATAGAAAAAATTGGACTTTTTCCGACGATGGATCTATTAGACAATTTTCTTGAGGGATTTAAGTCTAAAGAAAAAGTACAAAAAGATTTTCTTTTGTTAGGTAGTGTAATAATTACCCCTTGGTTTTTCTTTAAACCACGGTTCTTTTCCAAGGGTTTTATTTGAACCGGGGTTAGTTAGTTTTTTTTGAGGAGTAGGAGCCATTGTGTTTTGTTTTGAAGTGAAGCAATATCTCTTGACTTTGTTATGCCTTGAGAATAGTGAGTACTTTGGTTGTGACGCTTAGACTCAGGTTTTGACTCTTGTAGAAGTACCTTAAATTGTATGATCTTAACTTTGCTTAACTGCTTTGACTAGAGAGTCTTGATGATCCAATCTTGAGTGAGTCATGTGCCATGTGTGTGTAAGGATTTGTTATATTCTGTGCATTGCATTTGATGCCTAGAACTTGCCCCGTGTGTTTGCAAAGCGAAATAGTAGTTTTATTCAGTCTAGGAAGTGATATAGGCATATCTTTGTTGAGCCAGATATGTATGTTCTACCCACCTAATTGTTATGTATCGTAGTTAACCCCTTTGAGCCTATAATCTTATTTCTTTGGCAACCACATTACAAGCCTTACCCATTTGTTTGAATTAACCATCTATTTGAACCATTGTAACCTCTCATGAGCACTTGAATTGTTTATGAACTTTGTAAAAGTTAAAGTGTGGGGTGGTTGGTTTTGCTTTTGAGTGGAACTAATGGAATAAGGAGAAAGAGTGCATTGATTTGAAAAGCAAGAGCCACTTGAATTGAAAAGAAAAGAATGAAAAAAAATAATATAGTTGTATTGTTGTGAAAAAAAAATTATTCTTTGATAATGGTGACTCTTGATATAATTGTGCTTAAATAATTTGGGAGTTGATGTATATTGATGTGAAGGTGGAGTTTGGGTTGACATAAGTATGGGGTTTGAATGTTAAAGTATATGTATTAAAGTGCTAAAGGAGTTGTAGTCACTCTTATATCTAAATGTATCCTACCTGTCCCGTAGCCTACATTACAACCAAATAAAGTCCTAATTGTCCTAGATTGAATGAGCTCGATTAGTGGAGTAGTACACTACGGGCAAGCTTATGGTGCATCTTTTGTGGCATATGAATGTTATTTCTGAGGGTGAGTGAATTCTTTCTATCTTGAGTTCCTAAGTGTTCTTAAATTTTATTATGTGAAACTACTCTCTTTTGTTGTGTGAGGACACTTGATTCATGAAGGAAAGGTAATGTCAGTGACCTCTATGTTAGAGTAAGTAGGTGAGTTGTGAATAATGCGTGGTACTTGTGAGTCAAATTTTGAGGTGAAGATGTTACGCTTTTGTGCTTAGTCTATTTTAAATACTCTTGGTGTGATGAGTTAGGAGAATTGTTTAAAAAGGCTGTGTCTAAAAAAAAGTGTAGTTTGATTGCTCGAGGACGAGCAATGGTTTAAGTGCGGGGTGTTGATGATAGGCTATAATTACGTATTTTAGTCGATTATTACACTCTAATTTACTGCACTTTAGTTGAGTTTGCGCTTTAATCGCTAGTGTTTTGCACTAATTGTGTGTTTTATGCCTTGTAGGTGTGATTCCGAGCTATATAGATGTTATGTAATGAATTTAAGTGGTTTGGAGCTTTGAAGTCTGAGTAATAGCTCAAGGAATTAAGCCAGGATCGCGTTCGGGGATCAACGGATGATAAAACAACAAAACAAAAACTCGAAGAGGCATATTGCGCACTGTCTAGTAAAATAGACATAACTTTTTACTCAGAACTCTATTTGAGATCCACAATATATGGTTGGAAAGATAACTCATAGATATACAACTCTTATGTTTTACGTTTGTCCAAATTCCAAATGGAACAGGGTCAAACACCGCGACCTCTGCAGAACAGCTGCAGAACCGCGGCAGAGGGCAGTCGCGTACAACTGAAGAATCTGAGAGGGTGTTTGGCCGCGGTTCCGGCACGACCGCGGTGGAACCGCGGAAGGATGCGTAAATTTCAGGGACAAAAGTGCAAAACACGGGATTTTAAGCCCTAAACCCTATATTAAACCAAGGAAGTCAACCAAGAATTGGAGAGGACATATTTTTGACATAGATTTGACCTAAGGAGGCAAAGACACAATAGGAGCAAGGCTTGGGAATTCTTCCAAGAGTTTTTTCCTTCCTCTTCCTATTTTTCATTGTTAGTTATGACTTTTAGTATTGTAGTTTTACATACTATTATGAATAGCTAAGTTGTTATCTAGAGTTTTGATAGAACCTTTTGTAGGATAAATTCTTGTTATGTTTTTATATAATTGAGCCGTAGTATAATCTCTATTTGTTCAACTACGTTCTTATTGTAGTTAATTGAAGATCTCTCAATTAGTTGTGCCTATTTAGTGTGCATAACTCGGGAGAAAGTGCATATTTAGGTAATTGTTGAACAACACCACTCCCAGAGTATATGAGGGATCAATAACCGAGGGTTTAAAGGCGGGATTAGGGATAACGAAGCCTTGGGTGCGATCTGAAGTGAGCTGTATCAAAAGCCAGCTAGCGTAGCTCGGGAGAGTGCGTCTAGTAAATTTTCGTGATTACTCGGGAGAGATTTACGGTAATAAGAGTGCTCATGATCGGTAGAGAATACTTAGACGAAATTATAGAAGACATAGCGGGAAGGATTCCGACAATTGGGGAAATCATAACTCTAGACCTCCTTAATCTTGTCTCTAACTCTTAGTATCTTTAGTTGTTAATTTATTATTTTAATTTGTTAATCAATTAGTTAAACACAAGAATCTAAATATCTATAAGTTAGGAACTGTTCAAGCTTGTTTTCTTGGTGATAGTGAACAGCTGTAGCTAAGCCTTAGTTCTCTATGGAATTCGACTCCGGACTTGTAAACCGGATTATATTTGCAACGACCGCATTGTCCTTTTTATAAGGCATAGTTGGGCGTGATCACACACTTGGTGCGATAAAGTGTCGGACCAAGTAAATGTCAAGGACGCCTTGACTATATATAGTAGGGAAAAATCCTCGATAAGGGGGGCCCTCTTTCCCTTTCTCTCTCCGGAGCTCTCTTCATGTAATCTTCATAGGAGAGAAGTAATCTGCAGAAGAACATGTAAAACTATCTCCCCCATTGATTGATGGGACCCACAATATTGAATTTCAATAAGATCGACTTTATTTCTTTCATCCTATGTATTATCTACACTATTAGCTCTTTGATATGGAATTTATTATGTCTGACTAAGATTTACCCCTTCACTTTCTTTGATTGATTTATTCAAAATGATTCCAATATCTTTTGAGTCAAACACTTATATGTTCTAAAAAAATTTATAACTTCATTCACTCAATTTATATACATCTCAAAGCGCCATGCTTATTGTAGACAATAAATTTTGCGCCAAGAAAATTATCGAGACCAAAAAATATTGCAACAATCGTAGCACTTGATTTCAAACAATATGAGTGTTACAATCTCTATGAATCCTATGATTCTTCTTTCCAACACTAAATAAATTTAAGGACCTTTGAGCTTGATCTTGAATTTGTCCTCGTTTTCACGAACGATGATCTCGAATTCAACTAGCACGAACTTTGATTTGAACTCGTACTCCTTGAACCTTGATTTGTTCTTCGTTCTTGAACTTGAACTTGATTTGTTCTTTGTTCTTGAACTTGATTTCTTGAGTTTGAACTTGATTGTTTGAAGCTTGAAACTTGTAGAGAAGTTTACAAGCTCTCTCTTACTTCTTGTTATGATTTTGGTGCCTTTTCTGAGTTATGAAGACCCTTATTTATAGTTGTGGAAAAGAAGAGTTGTGATGAGAACAAACTCTTTCCGACCAATCAGATTGAAGCGTGACAATGCCGCATTTGATTGGCCAGAACATGTCACTTACACATGTGGCGCAGTTTCATTGACCTTTTAATTTGACTTAGCATGCCTTGTCATTTTGACACGTGACATGATACTATTGGCTCTTCCGTTTGACTTGGCGTGCCAAGTCATTTGACACGTGGCACCAAACTTGGCCTCTAGGAAGATGACATATTGGGCCTAATGAAGTGGGCTCATCATTTGTAGCCTAACTGAACGGGCTAGCCCAATCAATATTTATTAGACTTAAGTAATTAATTCAATTATATTAGCCCATAATATTTATTTATACTAATATATTTAAAATATAGTCCACATATTTTATTGATTTAAATTCGCAAAAATATAAATGCTTACACTTATATCTGGGAGCTTAAAGCTATTTGTTCAAGTTTTCTAATGTTGGATATATGTTTTTTGCAACTTTTTTGGAGTAACGGCATTGATAATCTAATTTCAGACTTGGTTGTTGAGTTTTAACAATTCAAGATGGAGAATTAGTTGGCTATGGAACTAGTTGAGGTTGCTCAGTGAAGACAACTGATATCATCCTCACTTTCTTCTTACCTCCTCTTTTCTACGACTCTCCATTATATTTTCAATACGGAGGACCAGTGGCTTACGTTTAGAAATTCAAGAGGCGATGTAACTGATTGACCAAAAAGCATAAATGTTGGGCTAAACCAATTATTTTTATATAATGAAGAATTAAATTTAGTTAATGATAATATTTTTAAATTTATGATTGGTTGACAAAATAACATAGAACAGCGTTGGTGAGGGATTAAATACGGTGTGCATTTAATGTTCCAAACGGTTTGAGTAATGAGAAATAAATATCAAGTAGTAAATAACAATAAATGGCTTTAACGTAAATAAGGACAAAGATTCACCCAATATTGAATGAGGTGGATGATTCGTCCTTCTGACAGTGATGAGTGAAGAACGAATCTTAGAATGTTAGAACTACGGATCTGGTGGAAAAATATTGAATAATGGATGATAGAATTTTAATGAAGACAATATTTATATCCCATCTAGAAAGAGAATCTTCTGCTCAAAAAGTGTTTTTATCAAATGGATATTACATGTCTTTTCCCTTGTTTCCTTTTCTATTTATATGAGACATACTCACAGTCAACTCTAAAAGTACAAGTATAGAGAATATTTAATGGAATATTCTCCTAAAGATTCTATTACAAACTAGTAGTTACTATTGCTCTTGTTACTTTACCTCGGGCGTTATTGACTACCCGACTATGAGCTCCACTGTTTACTAGTTGACCTTGAACACATTACTTTTCGTAATACCACTTCATGTTAAATCTCCTTGAGGCATATTTTGACCTGTACAATAACACAATTTAAAAGTTTCCTATAACTATCAAAGTTCTTTGTTTTCAGTTTTGAGTATGAAATTCGAAGGCTTCAAAAAGGAACTTAATGTTGCATCTCTAGTTCAAAAAGGATAATTCATAAATTCCTTGTCATATACTGAGTTAGCTATATCGTTTAACAGTTGCTTGCGTATGTGGATGATTAGTTGGGTATTAGGAGTAATTAATAGAAGAGATTTTTACGCAAATAGCACGTCAAATTAGGAGTAATCGGCAACGAAGATTATAAGTAGTTCAGGAGCATCTTGCTCTGTTTATATGTTGGGTCTTTAATTGGGCTGCAGGTAATAAATGGGCCACTGCAGCCTTTTTTTTTTCCCGGAATCTTTGCATAAATAGTCGGCTGAATATATTGTTTATTTTTTTTAGCTGATATACAAAAATGTGGTTGGACGGACTGCAATTTCTTTTCTCTTTTTGATGGGAGTGGACTTGTACATAGTATGGGGAGAGAGTAAGGTAGAAGATGTGAGAGTTTTTAATAGGATTGAACTCAACACCTAAGAAAGGTAGAGGAGAACTATAACTGTTACTCCTACTATGCAACTCTAATCTCAAAAAATGGACATAAGATGTGAAAGTAGTATATTTTCTGTGGATTTCTTTTGGGGGAAACTATAAGTGGTTTCATAGGAAGAAATTTTCAGATTTGAGTTCCCTTTTAGAGTGTTATTGCCACTTTGAGTAGCTTTCAAATTCACGTTAAAGGAGCAAACTTGACCGTCTTGTAACGTCATTTACCAAAAGTTTCTAAATCAATTTTATAAAATAAGGTAGATAAATAAATCCCACTAATAAGAATGAGTAGAACAATGAACCACAACAAAATACTAGTGAACATATCCAATAAAGATCGAATGAACTTGTAGACGATTGAATTTTATTTGAGTTTAAGTCCATTAAATTATTTGGACCACATGATAAATTTAAAGACGTGTCAGCCCAAACAATGATTACGGGCTAGAATAATTGAATTTATTATTTAAATCTAATATACGTATATGGATTTAATTAATAGCCCGAGTTAATTGGGTTGGTTCATCTTGTCGGACTTCAAATGATAAGCCCAAAATCCATGCCACATGTCAAATGACATGGTGTGCCAAGTCAAATCGAGGGCCACTAAAATCATGCCACGCGCATAAGTGATGTAGCATGCCAAGCCAAATGTAAGGACCAATCAAATGTCGCCAAATATTCAAGTTCCGAAGTGTTTATCACAAGTTCTCTCCCCTACAACTATAAATAGGGGGTCTCCATAAGGCCAACGACACAAGAAAAAAGATATATATTGAAGCTCTCCTCCACAGTGGTGATTCGCAAATCTTCCGCATAGCAAGAAGTCGTCGTCTCCAAGTGGTGAGCCGCAAGTTTTTCATCCTCCACATTTGTGATCAAAGCCTAGCTTCGCATTCGTGGCCAAATCTCCAAGTGGTGAGCCGCAAGTTTTTCATCCTCCACATTTGTGATCAAAGCCTAGCTTTGCATTCGTGGCCAAATCCCAATAATAAGTGGTCCATCAATTCAAGAACAAGCAAAGCTCTCGAATTGACGGTAGTGAAGAGAAGAATCAGAGGATTACATCTTTTAAACTTAAGATTGTTCAAAGATTGTAACCCGCGTACATTATTGAAATACAAATACTTGTTTTTTGTCGATATATTTCTTGTCTTGATTATTATTTTCAGGAACGAAATTTTAGTTGTTACAAATTTTGGCACTCTCAGTGGGACTATCTTTGCCTCTCATCTCTTCTCTCCAACAATCAAAATACAAGAACGCTAAAATAGCTTCAAAGAAAATCAACTCTGGTTCAACTTCCACCAAGGCTGCTAACTCCAGGTTCTATGCTGATGTGGAAAGCATCCTCGATGTTGCCTTTGGAAGCTTCAGACCAGTTACGAAGAGAAAAGCAAGCTCCCTAGGACAACAAGCACCCCAAGTGCCGTCCGCGTCAACCCCTGTTTTTGGATCTTCATCCTCAAAAGGAGCAAGATCTTCCACAAACGCATCTGAAAGAGGAAGCGATGTTGCTGAAAAGATCAAGAAAAGTCTTGCTCTACTTGTCCTCTCCGGATCCAAGCACTCTGCTGTGAAAGAAGAAGATGATGCTTCAAGTGATGGATCCTCCCCACTTACACCACACATCGTGAGCTGATCAAGGATCAATCTATGTGAAATTCCATGCTACTCTCCGTCGTCCACGACAATCATGCAAGCCATGGTGACAAATACTTCATCCGTGGAGGAACAATTTGCAAACTTGACGGAAGCAATCGCTGGTTTGACCAAATGCATGCAAAATCAAAAGGCTAGAATCGACAAACTAACAGACATGGTGGGAATCTTGATGGAAGAAGAATCCACTCATGCACTCGGCAAGCTCCCAGAAGTTCTAGAGAGTGACTCTCCTCCAAGACAAGCAGCATCCACTAAGGCTATCCCTGTTTCATCTGAAGGAATGATTCCAATCGATCAACTGAAGGAGTTCATTTAAGGAACCATTAAGAACAATTATGAAGTTGCTTCCAAATCCCCCCTTACATATGCAAAGCCGTACACTGCAAGGGTCGATATGTTGGAGATGCCTGCTGGCTATCAACCTCCAAAGTTTCAACAGTTTGGTAAAGGTTACCCCAAGCAACAGGTTGCGCACTTCATGGAGACGTGCAACAATGCTGGGACTTATGGAGGTTACCTCATCAAGCAGTTTGTCCGCTCGTTAAAAGGAAATAATTTGACTGGTACACTGACCTCGAGGCTGGATCTATCGATAGCTGGGATAAACTAGAGCAAGAGTTCCTCAATATCTTTTATAGTACGAGACGTACTGTGAGTATGATTGAACTAATAAATACTCGTCAACGAAAGGGGGAACCAGTTATTGACTTTATCAATCGTTGGAGGAATGCAAGCCTCAACTGCAAAGACAGGCTTAGTGAAGCTTCAGGCATAAAGATGTGCATCCAAGGAATGCATTAGGGATTGCGCTACGTCTAGCAAGGTATCAAGCCTGGCACATTTGAAGAACTTGCAACTCGTGCCCATGACATGGAATTGAGCATGGCCTCCGCTAGAAATGAAAGGTTGCCTATCTATGAACCTCGCAAAGGGAATGACAAGCAAGAAGTCAGGAAGTGGGGCAAGTTCCTACCCAAGTCTGAAAGCAAAGAAGCTATGAATGTCAACACGTCACATATGAAATTCATGACGAAGGTGAGCAAGAAGCAGAGTATGAAATCCACTTCTTTTCAAGATAAGCCAAGTGGAAAGTTGACTCTAAAACAAATTCAGGAGAAAGAGTACCTATTCCTAGATTCTGATGTGCCAGCCATTTTCGAAGAACTCCTCATATTAAATCTCACTGAGCTTCCGGAGATGAAGCGACCAAATAAAGCTGGGAAAACAAATGACCCAAATTACTGCAAATATCACCAACTTGTAAGCCACCCTCTGGAGAAGTGCTTTGTCTTCAAGGACAAAGTCATGGACTTGGCCCGCGAAAAGAAGATTGTGCTTGAAGATGAGAAAGCAAGCACAAACCAAGTCTCTATCACCTTTGGCTCATTCAGTACGGATGAATTATGTGGTTTTAAAGAAAGTAAAGATGAAGAATTACTGGAGAGCGATAAAGCTGAAGTCAATCAACCTGATGATGATGAAGGTTGGACATTGGTGACTCGTCGTAGGCACCACGAAAGGAGCCCACGAAAAGAATCAATAGAACAACCAACAAGGAAAATGATGGTGAAAATACCAAAGAGACAAAATCTAGTTAAATATCTGAAGAAAGCAAAAGTGGAGATGCACCATCCTCAAAAGCCATGACATCCAGTGACCTTGGAGGAGTTCTTACCAAGTTGGTTCCGCATGAAGATTTTCCATAAGGGTATTGAGGCCTCTTGTTGCAATACTAATAAAGGGGAAGAAAAGAGTGATGTCCTACCGTTGGCACCATCTTTGGAAAGGCTGATCGAGTCCACTCCTCAAGAAGTTAATGCTTGTGAGGAAAAAGTCACGTTTACAAATGACGATTTTCTGCTAGGTGATACTCTTCATAACAATCCATTGTACCTGATAGAGATGCACCATCCTCGAATTTTGGTTGATGGAGGATCCTCAGTGAACATTTTTCCAATTCGCACTATGAAAAAACTTGGTATTCCCATGAACGAACTCTCAGAAAGTTGTGTGATGATCCAAGGATTCAACCAAGGGGGGAAAAGGGCCATAGGTGCGATCAGGTTGGAAATAACCAAGTGCATGGCTACATGTGATCGATGCAAATACTTCATACAATGTCTTGCTTGGAAGGCCTTGGATACATGAAAACAAAGTGGTTCCATCTACCTACCATCAATGTTTGAAATACTAAGTGAAGTCGAGAAGAAGATAGTTGCTGATGATGAGCCATTCACCGAGGCTGAGTCACACTTCGCCAATGCAAAGTTCTACTTGAAGAACCACATTGTGAAGGAGATAAAAGCTGATGGTGGCATGAAAAGCAAGAATGACGAGCCCATAACTAAAAGAGCTGAGGTGACTATTGGTAAAGCCAAAGCTGTTACTGAGGAGGTACACGCCAACGTGAATAAATCTCATAAAGGGGGTATTGCGTCTTATGGCAAGAAAGTAAGTCATGTGCTCCAATATGTCCCTAAAAGGAAGAAAGACGAGGGCGAATCATCTAATCTCCAAACCAAGACGCTAAAGGAGTTAACTCTTCCGGTAAAACGAATTGAGGCAGTAAAGTTGTCCTCGAAGCTGCTTGCAGGGTTTGTAGCTCAAAATCATTGGCAGAATGTGAAACTCCCTACAAAGCGAGCAGATGAAGATTTTGATCCTAACGCTTACAAGCTATTTGTAAAAGCTGGATACAATCCCAATGAGCCATCAAAGTTAGGGAAGCTCCAATCAGAAGCTGCAATAAGGCAACCATGTGAAGGTTTGGGATACAAGCAACCGTCATCAATGCACATTTCAATAAGAAGGGCGAGCAGCAATTATATAACTGTAGAAGATGAATCGGCCACTTGTAACAAGCCTTATGTCTTTGATCGACTTGGAAAATTGCCTATGAGGACCTCTGTGTTTGAAAGATTGGGTCCATTAAAGAAGGGGAACAAGTTTCAGAGAAATTTTCAAAGCATAAGAACACCCGCTTCACCCAAAATTCAGGAAATCTCTAAGGATTTCCAAAGTTTGGTTCCTTCTAGAATGAGGCAACAAACAAAACTTGTGATTTCATGTGAAGAAGTACTGAAGGTAAAGCCATATACTGTGGTCTACACTAAGGAGCATGACGGGGATGAACAAAGTGTGGGTTCTTCGTATCATGTTACTATACAAGTCGAGAATAGCGTTCCATCTTCAATAGAGGATAATGCAGAATTGGAGGATATTTTACCGTGTTATGAAATATCCTTTAATGATGGGGATCCTCAAGAAGATGAAGATGCGAAGGATGCTCCACCTGAACTTGAAGAAGGAATGAAAACGTTAGTTGATGCCTTAAAAGAAGTTAACCTTGGTACCGATGAAGAACCAAGACCCACCTACCTAAGTGTTTTACTAAAAGTTGATGAAGAGAGCACTTATATTGAGTTACTCAAGGAGTTCAGGGATGTCTTCGCTTGGAGTTACAAAGAGATGCCTGGCTTGGACCCTAAAGTAGCAGTCCATCACCTTGTAGTCAAAAATGGTGCTCGCCCTGTTAAACAAGCTCAAAGGCGCTTTAGGCCAGACTTGGTTCCCTTGATTGAAACCGAAGTTAACAAACTCATCGAAGTTGGATTTATTTGTGAAGTTAAATACCCAACATGGGTTTCAAGTATTGTCCCTATAAGGAAGAAGAATGGCCAGATTCGAGTGTGCGCTGACTTTAGAGATCTCAATAATGCATGTCCGAAAGATGAATTTTTGCTTCCTATTCTAGAGCTGACGATTGATGCTACTACTGGTTATGAGGAAATGTCTTTCATGTATGGTTCGCCGGGCTATAACCAAATATGCATGGCATCAAAAGATGAAGAGCTTACTGCATTTCGTACCCCAAAGGGTATTTATTGCTATAAAGTAATGCCTTTTGGCTTAAAGAACGCTAGTGCTACTTACCAAAGAGCTATGCAGAATATTTTCGACAATCTTCTCCACAATAATGTCGAATGCTATGTTGACGACTTGGTGGTAAAATCAAGAGAGAAGGGCGACTGCTTGAAGGACTTGATGATGGTATTTGAATTGCTCTGTAGGTACCAACTTAGGATGAATCCATTGAAATGTGCCTTTGGAGTTACTTCTGGGAAGTTTCTTGGTTTCATTGTCCGACATCGAGGGATCGAAATTGATCAAGACAAAGTGGATGCCATTTTGAAAATGCCTGAGCCTCGGGATATCCATGAATTGAAAAGTCTGCAAGGAAAATAGCGTACCTTAGGAGATTCATCTCGAACCTAGCTGGGAGGTGTCAACCATTCAATCACCTTATGAAGAAAGGTGTCCCTTTCAAATGGGACCAAGCATGCAGTAATGCCTTTGAGAGCATTAAATCCTACTTGATAAATCCTCCAGTTTTAGCAGCCCCTATACCTGGAAAGCCACTGATACTATACATTGTGGCACAAGAAAGTTCTGTTGGAGCACTGTTGGCCCAAGAAAATAGTGAAGGGAAAGAAAACTCTCTTTACTACTTGAGCAGGATAATGACACCGAACGAGCTGAAGTATTCGCCAATTGAAAAGTTGTGTTTGGCTCTAGTCTTCTCAATTCAAAAGTTGAAGCACTACTTTCAAGCTCATGTTGTTCGTCTTGTTTTTAAGGCAAATCCCATCAAGTTCGTGATGTCAAAACTTGTTCTTAGTGATCGAATACCGAGATGGTACCTCCAATTTCAATAATTCGAGATTTTGTACATCTCTCAAAAGGCTGTAAAAGGACAAGTATTGGCAGACTTCTTGGCAAATCATTCGATACCTGATGACTGAGAGCTAACTGACAAAATACATGATGAGGATATAATGGTTGTTGAAGTTTAACCTCTATGAAAGATGTACTTTGATGGTGCTGAACATTGTGGAGGAGCTGGTGCTGATATAGGCTTTTAATACAAACGGACGTACTGCGAAGTCCCTAAAAACATATGAGAAAGTCGTCCAGTTAGAAGTCATCAGATATGTGCATCCAGTAAAGAGTCGCCTAAATATGTTTGTCACTGAATGGAGTCCATGGCTCGCATTTGGGAATGGTCATTCGACTGAAGCCTCCATGAGTAGATGGCTGCAACAAAAAAAAATAGCTTTTCTAATGCAATGGAAACTGAACCAAAAAACAAAAGGAATATTCTTCTGAGAAGCATAATTAAGGCAACACACCAACTTTGAACATTATCGGCAAAATAACTTACCATTGTGCGGTAAACATAGCCGATCGAGCTCAAGTATTGCGACACTAAAAAGTGCAGCAGCGTTTCATTCGGCATGTCTCCAACAACGGAGCAAAGAATCTGAAAAGGCAACTTTGGTCGTTCAACGACCTTCCTATTACATCTTACATTTTCGAACGTTAAAAGTTTCGTATTCGGTTAACCGACGTAGAATCGAGGATGAGATCATCTTGACGTTAACGTATTAACAAGCGATAAATAAGTGTCATGAGGGATAAAGGGGTACGCGGATTAACGAAAACGAGTTTCGTTGAAAGTGGACAATTTGGAATAAAATACGGGTCGAGCGATAATACCCGAAAATTATGAAATAGTACCATGCAAGGTACCATATGAACACGGTAGTATAATATATAAAGTATATATGAAGTGTTTTAAAATAATAATAATAATAAATAGACTTTTAAGTAATTTGTGGTAAGTTTTAAATTATGCGGGTAATTGATTAATTACCGGGTAATGGGCAATACCTAATTAATTAACTAATTATAAGATAACATTAAACCTCCCAAACGTGTCAGCAAGACACATTACAAACAAATGACTCTTAGTCATTTGTAATTAGTGGCAACCTAATTGATATCTAAAAGACACATCACTTCATTTCTTATATTTTGTCACTTGCATGATGAACCTTCACAAACAGATGTCAATTAAAACTTAAAAACAAAATAGACCTCTCACCAACATCTCCTATGGACTTTATACGTTAGCTTATCACTTTTTACCATAATTTATATCATATCTATTATATGAGTTAACTTGCTAATATAAACAGGACCAAAGTCTAGCAAGATTGAAAACTGCTATTTACGTACTAGTCTAAATAGTGTAATCTCCAACTCACACTCTGAATATAAAGAAAAGAGTTACTATAATCAGAACGTTAGCAGTTCTTGCAAGGTTTCAACAAAACTTCCTGCAACCTTCTCCAAGAATATCATACGGATTTTACTCTACTCCAGGTATGTTAAGGCCCTCCCTTCTTTCTTTTGTCATGGTCCAAATTATACGAATGAAACGAGTAAATACACGGTTTCTATAAATTATTCTATTCATAGAAATAGTAGAGGTGTCTATATTCTTGATTCCCCATGAGAATTATTATTTTCTTCTGTTCATGGGTCTCAGAATAATACGCAGTTGGAAAATTTTATCCGGAAGGAATATTGAGATTATTACATATTTTTCATGCATTTCATACATGTGCATTGACCCATGACCAGATGGTGTTATATACACGTATATATGTAAATATATGTATATGGGATATGGGAAAAGGTTATGGCGTTATATACGCACCACCACCTGATCAGCTGGTATATAATGATGATATTGCCCACAATGGCTAAAATATGATTCAAACAGCGTTATATACGCATATATATGTATATGGGATATGGGAAAGGTTATGGCATTATATATGCACTACCACCTGATCAGCTGGTATATGTTGATGATATTACCCACAGTGGCCGAGATGATATGATGGGATGCCCTTAATGGCTTGATGATATTATGTACATCCATACCTATGCATGGCATGACATTTACACGCACATGCATGCCGTTATAAACGTTTCAAAATTTACAAAGTTATTCAGATTTAAAGATATGTTTCTGTATTCCATGTTTCATCTATGTCTATTACATACTAATTTCCATGCCTTACATACTCAGTACATTTTTCGTACTAATGCCCTATTCCACGGGGCCTGTGTTTCATGGCCGCAGGTGCAGGTAGGCAAGCTGACGGTCCTCCTTCTTAGGATCCCTGATCAGCGAGAGTTGGCGTGCTCCATTTGATCCGGAGTTGCTTTTGATATTGGTATGATACGTTTGTACATATATATGTATATGAGTATGATGTGGCTCAGTCCCGTCTTTGTACAGTTATGTTTCTGTTAGAGGTCTGTAGACAGTATGTCTAGTTGGGTTATATGTGGCCTTGTCGGCTTTCAGTTTTTGATGTATAGTTGTCTATAGCAGCCTTTCCGGTTCGCCCACTGTATTCTGACTGTATATGTACATATGCCTTGATGGCAGGCTTCTTTCACATATGTTAATTTTGTAATGCAGCAGATGTTATTCAGGTTCATATTTTAGACGCATGCTTAGGGGTGTTTGACAGGTAAGACTCAGGCGCCCGTCGCGGCCCATCGGTTTGGGTCGTGACACTTCCTTAGCAGTATTAGGAAGCAGCGATTAACAAACATAGGGTGCAACTCTGACTAGCAACACACCAAAATGGGAATTATACAAAAGTGTAAAGACAGAGAATCGGACAAGCAAAGAATCTGAGCATCATATGTTTTAGAAATAAACTGTTTCAGAACTATGACACCAGTTAGTTCATTTCGATTAACCTCGATATATCTGTATAATTCATCCATACTATAATTCACAAGAAACTCAAAATTCAATGAGATAGTGCACATAAAAAGAAAGTACTTTTATTGCTCTAACAAAAGAAATATCAATACATGATATCCGTCTAAAAAAAAGGAGAAAGAGGCAGGGGATCATAAATAAAAAATAAAAAAAATCTAAAGCTATGGAAAAGGTTTGAAGCTAAGGATTTGTTGGAGACTCGTTTTAACTGCGGCTTTCAAGAGGGGTAGTTTCTCTGCTTCATTATCCGACAACAGAACATTCGCCTCAATGGTATAAATCTCGCCTTCGGTAACAGTGATTTCCTTTTGACTTTTGGACAACTTCTCTTGTTGTTTATCCAGGAGCACGATGATCTTCTTCTTTTTAGAGGTCAGGGCTACTAATTGTGTCTCGACACTCGCAAGAGCCACTTGAAGTCTTTCAGCGGACTCATTTGCCTTCCCATATTCCAACTTCACATCATCGATGCATTGTTGTACATTAGAGAGTGAATCTTGGTGTAATTCTTTACTCATCTTGGACGATCTTAAAGCATCATACTCTGCGTATGTCATGAAAAAAGCTTCAACAAGATCCTCCAAAGTAGAAATATCAATGATATTCTCTCTTTGTATTTCTGTAAGAGTCAAACTAATACTTTCCTCCAACTTCATAAAGCTGTCCGTGGAATCTACAGAGAACTCTTTCATCAACTCGCACAATCCATACCACATTATAGAAATAAAAGTTGATTTGGCATGACAAATAGTCCCATGCGGCTCTTTGCTTAAAGCACCAGGCTATAATGGCCATGAGGAAGGCCTGAACGATTTCCAGGGCATGACCTCAGTTGTAGCAGCCACATCTTCACTCGTCACAACTGGTTGGATAAACTTTCTATGAACCGAAGAAGAAGAAGAATATGGCTTTCTAGGTGGAATTAACTTTACCGAAGAGGCTCCACCCATACCATGATCCTCAGAACCATTTGGTGACTTGTGGGAGCTCTTTGAGGTCATACCAAGATCATCTATGTCGGCAAAGCAATCCTCAATAATGTCACCCCCAAGCTCATCATTGCATAATTCTTGAAGATCCGACTGGAAAAATATATATAGAAGAAGAAAAAGCTATTAGTATTCAAAAAAGAAAAAAAAGGAAAAAAAAAATAAAGTAACAGGAATACAAACAGGAAGAACTCTACTTGTGCTGGTAATTCAAGGAATGGCATTGTTAACCGGTATCCTCATCCACAAAGGCATCATCCTCAATAATGATGGTATCTAAGGTAGTAGTACCGTAACAGTCGTCACCCAACTCCTTTGCCTTCTTGTTCGGACAGTTCCAATGGTGGTCTTCGCTAGATTCACTCTCCACTGGACTGAAAGTTGTAGTAATATCTCCAATACCATTTGGCGTAATGAGAAGATGATTTTTCTCTTCACAAAGTAGCACAAGGCTGGGCTCTCTATCACTGCGCTGGTTTGACGAAACTAGGTGTTCCTTCCTTTTGCAAGAGTCGCTGGATACCTTGGGGGCAGTAGTAGTTGTCTTCAAGGCCAATGAAAGTCGCCTAACTTTCGTTTTCATCGGTGCACCCACATCCTTCACGACTTTGGACTTGGAAAGGGTCTGGGCTGCTTGCGGAAGGTCATTTGACTTCGTCTCAGACTTGGAAGAAGGAGAAGGTAGCTTTACTTTCAGTCGACTCGGGACCCCTTTGGATCGCACATGCACTTGATCTTGCCTTGGACTTTTCAAAACAATATGAGGGCTCTTTTTTGAAGGATCTAGTCGATGTATTGGCCACCAGTCTATGTACTTACGAGTCATTAAAGACACATCGTTTATCGGACGTAGTAGCACAATGAATTTTGAGGAAATGCCAAGATGTGTGGATGAATCCCAAAGTTGCACTAGTGCCTGCGACATACCATCTTAGGGCTGCTCCGTAAGATCTCCAGGGATGTCTTGGCAAAAAAACCAAACTGCCTACTAAACCTGTGAAGGCTGTAGGACTCCACAATAAAAGTAGCATCATGCCTAAGGGTGAGATAGCTAGAGCGAAGAGATATAAAAAATTCGTTGAATGAATATGAAAGTTTGCCATTGTTTGTAAAGTGTAACTCTTTGCAGCGCAGCAATGCCAAATGGTAGAGTTGACGGGCATCATCACGTTGGAAAAACCTTCGAGCATCAGAAAGGTTGAAATATTTAGCCATCTTCTCGCCTAAAATTTTGCATAAGGTTAAACTTCGGTGCGTGTGATTAACACGATGGTAGGTCTCAAAATACTCTCCCATACAGCCATACACATAGTGTATGAGAAAAATTACATCACTTGCAATCAGGTCGCTGGAAGTGGAGATCTCCCTCAAGCCACGATATATGCTCGCAAGGACTGGTACTGCTAAAGAGAATTTTACTCTATGAGCCATTAAGCTTGCAACTTTGAAAACACTAGAACGAACGTGGTCAACCTTCTTATTTGGAAGCACAAACTTACAGAGCCAACATGCAAGGAAAGCCGCCAAGTTAATCTCATTTATAAGAGACTCCTCCACACCTAGCTCGATAAAGGGGGCATTCTCTTTGTTTGTTCGTGGTAGGAAAGTTTTGTCTATACGTCCCGAAGGATTATGATTCTGCCTCGGCTTGGTGGTCTGCACTGTTGACGTGTTTTGCGGAGGCTCGGCATACCTGCTCGGCCCTCTAAACCAGAACCCCACCCAATTATGAAATTCCCCTTTTGTAAGTCTGTGGAACGTTGAAAACAAGTATAAGCAGCTTTTTGGGAGGAATGGCTTAGCTTGATGGTCCATTTCTGTCAACTCCTTCGCCGAAGGAACTACTTCGTCATAAAAGGACCCATGCACGGGAAGGCCTCTAGTGGTTCGCAGGTCCCATAAAGATATAGATAATTTTCCAATGAAGGTAGCAAGTTTGTTGGTGGAAGGACACCAAAACTCACTAAAGGCCTGAAGCACATTGTCGTTATAATTGTACGTAAACAATGAAACGTATATGGCATCGTAGACCTTCAGATCTTACAAAAATATTTTGTGGCGGGGGAGCACATCTTCTACCCACTCCCAGTATTTGGGTGTGTATCGAACCTTGCCAAAGCCAGAAGGGGGAACATTCCAAGTGTGGAAACATCCATCACGATGAGAAAATTCAGACAACGCGACTTCCCGATGAGTTGCGGACTTCAAAATAGGGACCTTCATGTTAGTGACCTCGCCCAAAAATTCGCCCATAACATCTTTGGCCTCCCTTGTCCACCATTCTATAAAATGAAGAGATACGGCAGACAACTTTCTATTAGAGGGAAGGAACCGATCACTGGAGGATGAACTTCCAAGGTGAGAACTTTAGCAGACTGATTTTGCTCATCGCTCGTGATTTCAAGATGAGGGTGCAGCTTATTATGGTCACGAAATTGCATCTTGATTGCCGTAAGTCAAGGTTGTATACGCTGCATGAAAGGAATTGAGGAAGAAGATTAAAATTCGTGAAGCATGTCCAAAACTGAAACAAAAAAATCATATCTTGCAGCTAACTTTAAAAAAATCATAGAAACCAGCACACAATGAATTGAAGTGCTAGTATTTGGTGTAAAAGTAGTCTCTGAAGTTTAGTCTTCAAAGGATAAAAAAGTGCTTGATTTCGGGCTTCCTACATCAAGATACTAGCTATCTAGTGAGCGCGCGCAAACTTGGAGACGCAAGATAGCAGGATCTCAACTCTGAATTTCAGAATATTACCTGGATAAATCTATTAGCTATCTGGTTGTGATTTTCAGGTATGTCGAAGCTCCATGAGTCTACTTTCCAGTGCCACAAACCGTTCATGATTTCGGTATCCCTTCAAAAAGTTATTAATTTTCTCTTGATGACACGTGAGTTTGAAACCATTAGCGAATTCGAATTAAGAACATGATTTCGAAGATATTACCTAAACAAATCTACGAGCTATGTGATCGTGATTTTCGGATATGTCAAGGCTCGCAAGTCTGCGTTCCAGCTCCATAAATCGTTTAAGATTCAGGTGCTCCTACAACAAGTTATGAATTTTCTCCTGCAAGTTCTCCAAGCTGCCAGGAAAGTTCTGTCACAAAGACAATAAGGGAATAACAACATTAGCTGCAAGCTTTGCTTCATCTGAGCATAATAAATTATATGATCAACTGGAAAATGCAGAGAAAGCAAGGCTAAGTCCATAGCGCCGCAAAAGAAGTAGGAACGATCGAAGACGTTTGTTCTATTAAGCGCCATGATAAGAGGCCAAAACAAGTGTATGAGGACTTACATGAAGGAAGGAAAGACTCGAAGGGTTGGTGTGAATATAATGCATCGGAATGAGTCCTTAAATAGACCACTGTCATGGCCCGGATTTCCCACCCTTAGGAGTCATGATGGCGCCTACTCGTGGAAGCTAGGAAAGTCGAATATTATAAAATCATTACCCTTTTAATTAAACATGTTCAACAATTTAAAATAATAAGTGATTAAACAACAGAATAAATTAGATGATTGGAAATGCGGAAGATGAAAACTTAATAATTCAACCAAACACTGCTACATACTTTGAAGAGCAATACTACCCAGAATTTGGTGTCACAAGTCACGGGCTGTCTAAGAATACTACAAATAAGGTCTGAATGAAATACATAAGTTTGTCTATGAATAAGTAAAAACAGAAGAGATAAGATAGAAGGAGACACCAAGGCCTGCGGACGCCTGCAGAACTATCTCGGGTCGCCTGAATGGACTGAAGACAACACCCCCACTACGGTCCAAACACCACGGTATCAGTATCTGCACACAGTGCAATGTGTAGTATCAGCACAACTGACCCCATGTGATGGTAAGTGCCTAGCCTAACCTCGGCAAAGTAGTGACGAGGATAGGACCAGACTACCAAATAAACATGTGCAGTTAAATCATATACAACGGAAATAAAAGCAGATAGTTATAGCTAAAGTTGGCCGGGGGAAACATGCTGCGGGGAGTAACAGATAACAACAGAATAACAGTAGAAAAATGTAAGGAACGCCATAAATCAATTACCAGCAAAAGATAAGGATGTAAGGAAAACAAGTGCACATGTAATACCGTTGCAGGCGTGCAACCCGATCCCATTTTACATATTACCGTTGCAGGCGTGCAACCCGCTCCCATTTTATATATTACCGTCGCAGGTGTGCAACCCGCTCCCATTTTATATATTACCGTTGCAAGCGTGTAACCCGCTCCCATTTCATATATTACCATTACAGGCGTGCAACCCGCTCCCATTTCATATGTTACCCTTGCAGGCGTGCAACCCGCTCCCATTTCATATGTTACCGTTGCAGGCGTGTAACCCGCTCCCATTTCATTTATCAACACCAATCATAGAAGAATCCTAGCAGGGGAACAATAGTATAACAACAACATCCCGACAAGAGAACAATAATGTAACTACAACATCCCGGTAAGGGAATAATAATATAATAACAACATCCCGACAAGGGAACAATAATATTATAACAACATCCCAGCAAAGAAACAATAATATCACAACAACATTCCGGCAAGGGAACAATAATATAATTCTCATATGAAGCACGAATAAACCACAACGGAGTAATAAAATTACAATACAAGACTCACAGGCATGCTTGTCACCGACGTATAGATACTCGTCACCATGCCTATACGTCGTACTCCACAGTTAGTACATAGCAATTAAGAACCGACTCCTAATCCCTCAAGCTAAGGTTAGACCAAATACTTACCTCGATGCCACAAACACAAATCAAGCCTCAACTATCGTTTTACCTCTTGATTCCACCAACAATTTGCTCGTATCTAGCCACAAGTTACTTAACTATATCAATAAATGCTAACTGAATCAATTCTAATGCATAAAAATAAGTTTTTCAATGTTTTCCCCAAAAAGTAAAAAAATCAACCCCGGGCCTATATGGTCATAACCCGAGGTTCAAACCAAAACCCGATTACTCATTCACCCACGAACCTAAAATATAATTTATTTTGAGATCGGACCTGAAATCGGGGTCCAAATCCCCAAAATTTGAAAACCCTAGGTTCTACCCAAAATACCCAATTTCCCCCATGAAAACCCTTGATTTTGAGTTGAAATCATGTGAAAAGATGTTAAAGATTGACAAAAACGAGTTAGAATTGACTTACAATCATTTTGGAAGAAGAGTTGCCTTTGAAAAATCGCTCAAAGATGTTTAGGTTTTAAGAAAGTTTGAAAAATGAGAAATTTTCGGCTAAGTTATTATTTACACAGGCGCAAGTATCGCAATTGCGATGATATGTTCGCAAATGCGAACTCGCAATTGCGGCAAAAGCTTCGCAATTGCGAAGGATGCCTATCTCTGCTTACTTCGCAAATGCGACCCATTGGTCGCAAATGTGGTGCCTGCTAAAGGTCGCAATTGCGACATAAGCTTCGCAATTGCGAAGGTTCCCTTCCCAGTCCAGTCTTCGCAAATGCGATGGCTTTTTCGCAAATGCGAGCTCGTAATTGCGAGCCAGGCTTCGCAATTAGAACTGCAACACACAGCAGTTTTTCCCTAAGTTCAAAACACTCTGTGGCCTATCTAAAACTCACCCGAGCCCCCGGGGCTCCAAACCAAACATGCACACCAACCTAAAAATATTATACGGACTTGCTCGTGCAATCCAATCATGAAAATAATATGTAAAACTATGAATTAAACCTCAAAACTCATCATTTTCATCAAGAACACTTAAAGTTCATAACTCTTCGATCGGAGGTCCAAATCACGTCAAATAAACTCCATTTTTCACCAAATTTCACAGTTATCATTTAAATATTTTAACAAGTTTGTACCGGGCTCCGGAACCAAAATACGAGCCCGATACCAATGGTTTCAAAAATTAATTCTTTTCTTTATTTCATAAATAATTCAGCAAAACAATTTCTTTCAAAAATTAATTTCTAAGGCTTGGGACCTCGAAATTCATTTCCAAGCATGAATGTTGACCAAAGTCAACCATAATCAAATTTTAACTCTAGAACTGTCTACTTCTCATATTTTTACATAGAAGCTTTCCGGATATACGTCCGGACCACACACACAAATCGAGGTGAGTTAAAAAGGAGGTTTTAAGGCTTCGAAACACAGAATTTGTTTCTAACACAAGTGATGACCTTTTGGGTCATCACATCCTCCACCTCTAAAACAATCATTCGTCCTCGAACGGACATAAGAAGGAAGTACCTAAGTCGGGAAAAAGATGGGGATAACGGCTCCGCATATCGTACTTGGACTCCCAGGTCGATGTCTCAGCAGGATGACCTCTCCACTGAACACGAACAGAAGGGAAACTCTTTGATCTCAACTGACAAACATGCCAGTCTAGAATAGCTATCGGCTCCTCATAGGACAAGTCCTTGTCCAACTGAACAGTGCTAAAATCTAACACGTGGGATGGATCACCGTGATACTTCCGAAGCATGGACACATGAAACACCGGATACACGACTGATAAGCTCGACGGCAATGCAATTTTGTAAGTCACCTCTCCGACTCGATTAAGAATCTCAAACGAACCAATGAACCTAGGGCTAAGCTTGCCCTTTTTTCCAAATCTCATCATGCCCTTCATAGGCGACACCCGAAGCAATACCCGCTCACCGACCATGAATCCCAAATCTCGAACCTTACGGTCGACATAACTCTTTTGCCTGAACTGGGCTGTACGAAGCCCATCCTGAATGATCCTGACCTTGTCCAAGGAATCCTGTACTAGATCCGTACCCAACAACTGAGCCTCTCCCGGCTCAAATCATCCAACTGGCGACAGACACCGCCAACCATATAAAGCCTCATAAGGAGTCATCTGGATACCCGACTGGTAGTTGTTTTTGTAGGCAAACTCTGCTAAAGGCAAAAACTGATCCCACAAGCCTCCAAAGTCAATGACACAAGCTCAGAGCATATCTTCCCAAATATGAATAGTGCGCTCAAAATGCCCGTCCGTCTGAGAATGAAATGTTGTGCTCAACTTAACCCATATGCCCAACTCCCTCTGAACTGCTCTCCAAAAATGTGAGGTAAACTGTGTACCTCGGTCCGAAATGATAGACATGGTCACACCATGAAGACAAACAATCTACCGAATATAGATCTCAGCTAACCTCTAGGAAGAATAGGAGACTGCTACCGGAATGAAATGTGCTGACTTGGTCAGCTTATCAACTACGACCCACACTGTATTGAACTTCCTCTTAGTCCTTGGAAGTCCAACAATGAAGTTCATAGTGATACGCTCCCACTTCCACTTAGGAATCTCAATCTTCTGGAACAGACTACCAGGCCTCTGATGCTCGTACTTAACCTGCTGACAATTCAGATACCGAGCCACATATGCAACAATGTCCTTCTTCATTCTCCTCCACCAATAATGTTGCCGCAAATCTTGATACATTTTCGTGGCGCCCAGATGAATAGAGTACCGGGAACTATGGGCCTCCTCTAAAATCAACTCTCAGAGTCCATCCATATTAGGCACACAAACTCGACCCTGCAGTCTCAAAACTCCATCATCTCCTAGTGTAACCTGCTTGGCACCTACGTGCTGCACCGTGTCTCTAAGGATACAAAAATGAGGATCATCATACTCTCGATCTCGGATACGCTCCAATAAAAAAGAACGAGAGATTGTGCAAGCTAACACATGGCTGGGCTCAGAAATATCTATCACACCTCCTTTTTCCGTACCCGAGAGGGTACAAGGGAGTTTTTTCCAATTAAAGGACAATCGAAACGAGATTTGTTTATTTATTTCAGAGTCGCCACTTGGGAGATTTAGGGTGTCCCAAGTCACCAATTTTAATCCCGAATCGAGGAAAAGAATGACTCCATATTACAGTCTGCGCACCAGAAATACGGATAAGGAATTCTGTTAACCCGGGAGAAGGTGTTAGGCATTCCCGAGTTCCGTGGTTCTAGCATGGTCTCTCAACTGTCATATTTGGCTTGATTATCTGATTTAATACAAATATGAACTTATGTGCAAATTTTAACTTTTTACCGCTTTCTTACTTATTGTTATTATTTTACGAGAATTGCAACGTCGTGGAAACATATCTCGAACCACGTTACATCAATGCACCCGTAGTTGTTTGGCATATCTCGACTCGGTTGAGATTTGGATTTGGGTCACATAAATGTGCACCCGAGTTAAGGAAAATAAATTATTAAAGGCGCGCCTAAAGCAACTAGCGTCTTGTTATTTTGGGGAAGACCGTAAAATTCGCTAAACGGCCTGTCCTCGAATTCTAAGTATTTTAATATATACATTTAGAGGGCCCCGCAGGTTGTGCATTTTTTGTTTGTCGAGGCTCGTCTCATTCATTATTAAAAAGAATTTGCAATGTCATGGAAATGCATCTCAGACCACGTCACAATCAATGTACCCGTGATTAGAGACACATTTCGATTTCGTTGAGATTTGGATTTGGGTCACATAAATGTGCACCCGAGTTTAAGGAGATAACATTATTAAATACGCGCCTAAAGCGACTAGCGCAGGGTTATTTTGAGAAAAGGCCATGAAGTTCGCTAAGCGGCCGATCCCGAGTTCTAAGTAATTAACACATACATTTGTGAGGGCCCCGCAATCTATACATTTTACTAGGCGAGGCTCATCTCATTTATTTTAACTATTCTTTTTCAACTTCAAAACTCTCCAAAATGAATTCTGCCCCTGTATATTCATTGTATCCAGAAGGTATATCGGGTGTATACTTCTCACTCCGCCCCCTCTTTTTTTCTTCTCTCTATCTAGTTTTTCCTCTCTTTTTTCAACTCCCTTCTTCCTAAATTTTCTCTTCTATTTATAGCAAAAGTTTCGAAATTTTCAGATTTATTTTTTATTATTTTATTATTTTTTTAATTAAAAGAAATCCCACTTACAAATTGCTTTTATTTTTTTAGAAAAAGAAATCCCACCTTTATTTACTTTTATTTTTAAAATTCCAACTTTAATTACTTTATTTAACTTTTCTTTAAAAAACAAACCACTATCTTTTCTTTTTCTTTCAAAAATGCTATTTTCAATTACTTTAAATTTTTTAAATTTTCAGATATCTTTATATTTATTTTTTAATTCCAACCTTCTTTTACTTTTAAATTTTTTAAAAATTTCCACAAAACTTTTTATTTTTTTTAAATCTTCTACATACTTTTATATTTTTTTTATTCAATACTTCCCTTTTTCTTATTTTTTTAAAAAATCATTCCCGAAATTATTATATATATTTTTTTAAAAAAATAAAATAAAATAAAAATAAAATAAAATATTTTCGGATTTTTTATATATATAAAAAAACAAAAAATAAAACTATTAATAGTGATAATTCACCTTTTATTTTTTATTTTTTTGGTTTTGTTTTGTGTTGGACAAAAATGAAGAAGGGGTGTTGGGTTAATGGAGCGGACCGGGTCGACCCGGTTTGAAGTGGACCGGGTCATGGGGAAAGTTGGGCAATTATTTGGGTCTGTGGTTTGAAATTGAAGAAGTGGCCCAATCCGATTTTTCTTTGTATTTTTGTTCTCTTTTCTTCTTTTATTTTTCTAAAACTAAATTATAAAAGTACTTAAATTATTATTAAGAACTAAATTAAGTTATAAAAGCGCAAATTAACTTCCAATAACAATTAACGCACAATTAAGTAATAATTAAGTATAAAATTGTTCATTTCGACATTAAATGCTAAAAATGCAAAAGATGCCTATTTTGTAATTTTTAATTTTTGTAAACAAATTTAATTACTAACAATTGTGGAATTAAATCCTACATGCAAAATGCGACATATTTTGTATTTTTTATTAATTTAACAAATAAACATGCATAGACAAACATACAAATAGTTACACAAAATATCCTAAACATGCATAGACAAACATGCATAGACATATTTTGAATTTTTTGGGAGTAATTCTCATATAGAGCAAAAATCACGTGCTTACAGCTGCCACTCTTTGCCCGAAGACACGAAGGGTTTTCGTGCAAAGATAAAGCGAGCAATTTTTGCCCATCCGAGTACTCCGTGTGAAGCATTTTTTTTATTTTTTTTTGAAAAAAATTTGACCGAACCTTTGTTTCAAAGGTTTCCTACATATCCTGGGCTAAACAGGAATCAGGTCAATGTAGTTCGGGAAGTTTTGGTAGCTGGGACTACCGTGAGACTGCAATGTTACTGCTGTTGCATGCTGTTATCACTGCTTACCGATCTCCTTGTTACACCGTGTTTAAAAGAAAACAAGAAGCTAGGCTAGACTAAAATTTGTTCTTGTTGCCTTGCTTTCTTGTCGGCTTGTGTTTCCTCCGGTGCTTTTCTTCAGATGCTTTTCTTCCTTTTGACACATGCACTTGAGTTTGTGCTGGGACCTCTTGTTGCATCCTTTTGCTTCCCGGTGCTGGGGATTTTTATTGTTTCCTGCTGGGGATTCCTGTTGTAACCCTCTGTTTTATTGTCCTCTGACTTGATCTTGAAATGTGTGCCTCTGTTGTATGGGCGGGCTCCCAACTTCAATACTTGAAAATTAATGCTGAAATGTATGCCTCTGTTATCTGGGCGGGCTCCCAACTTCAACGCTTGAAATGTAAAGACTGAATGTATTCCTCTCGTTATACAGGTGGGCGCCTGGAATGAAATGTGAAGACTGAAAAGTATTACTCTCGTTATATAGGCGGGCGTCTAGCTTCATCATCTTGAATTTAACAACCTCTATTTTCCAGGCGGGATCCTACCACCAAAACAAACGAAAATTTCCTAACCTCAGTTTGCACTGGGAAGATTTGTGAGTCGTTACCAAAATTGTAACCTATTTATACTACTGATGCAATGATGAGAGTAAATTAAAGACTAGACTAGGATGTGCATCTCCTACGAGTAAAACCAAAAACTCTTGCTAGCAAATGTGTCTGCTAAAATAAAAACCTCGATGACTCAAACTAGAAAGTGCTTCTTCTATGGTTGAATCGGAATGAACTAAACTAGGAAGTGCGTCTCCTTGGGGTGAAAACTTCAGTGACTAGAACTAGGAAGTGCGTCTCTTATGAATAAAATCTCGAATTTAGGAAGTGCGTCTCCTAAAAAAACTTGAAAGACCTTGATTTGGAAGTGCGTCTCCTACAGGTAAAAGTTCAATAAACTAGACTAGGAAGTGCGTCTCCTATGGTCGAACTTAAAATGAATCAAACTAGGAGGTGTATCTCTAAGGGTGAAATCTCAATTCCGGAAGTGCGTCTCCTGAAATAAAATATAATCTGAAAAAGCCAAACTAGGAAGTGCATCTCCTATAAATGGACTATCAATATTAGGAAGTGTGCCTCTTATGGGTAAAATCTCAATGACTCAAACTAGGAAATGCGTCTCCTACGAATGAAATCTTAAATGAACCAGACTAGGAAGTGCGTCTCCTAAAGCAAAAGTATAACCTGAGCGAACCAGACAAGGAAGTGCGTCTCCTAATAATGAAAACTTAATTCAGGAAGTGCGTTTCCTATGCATGAAATTAAACTTAGGAAGTGCGTCTCCTAGGGGTAAAATAGTCTTAGGAAGTGTGTCTCCTATGGGTGAAACCTTAATGATTTTGAACTAGAAAGTGCGTCTCCTATGAATGAAAATAATTTAGGAAGTGCGTCTCCTATGCGTGAAATCTTAATTTAGGAAGTGCGTCTCCTATGGGGTAAAAGTAAACTTAGGAAGTGCGTCTCCTATTGGGTACAATAACTTTAGGAAGTGCGTCTCCTATTGGGAAAAACTAAACTTAGGAAGTGCGTCTCCTATTGGTAAAACTATTCTTAGGAAGTGCGTCTCCTATTGGTAAAACTTACTTAGGACGTGCGTCTCCTCTTGGTGAAACTAACTTAGGAAGTGCGTCTCCTCTTAGTGAAACTTACTTAGGATGTGCGTCTCCTCTTGGTGAAACTTAACTTAGGATGTGCGTCTCCTGTTGGTGAAACTTACTTAGGATGTGCGTCTCCTGTTGGTGAAACTAACTTAGGAAGTGCGTCTCCTATTGGTGAAACTTAACTTAGGAAGTGCGTCTCCTATTGGTGAAGCTAACTTAGGAAGTGCGTCTCCTGTTGGTGAAACTAACTTAGGATGTGCGTCTCCTATTGGTGAAACTTAACTTAGGAAGTGCGTCTCCTATTGGTGAAACTTAACTTAGGAAGTGCGTCTCCTATTGGTGAAACTTAACTTAGGAAGTGCGTCTCCTATTGGTGAAACTTAACTTAGGAAGTGCGTCTCCTATTGGTTGAAACTAAACTTAGGAGGAAATGCCTCTCCTATGGGTGAAACTAAACTTAGGAAGTGCGTCTCCTATTGGTAAAAATAAACTTTAGGAAGTGCGTCTCCTGTTGGTGAAACTAACTTAGGATGTGCGTCTCCTGTTGGTGAAACTTAACTTAGGAAGTGCGTCTCCTATTGGTGAAACTTAACTTAGGAAGTGCGTCTCCTATTGGTGAAACTTAACTTAGGAAGTGCGTCTCCTATTGGTGAAACTTAACTTAGGAAGTGCGTCTCCTATTGGTTGAAACTAAACTTAGGAGGAAATGCCTCTCCTATGGGTGAAACTAAACTTAGGAAGTGCGTCTCCTATTGGTAAAAATAAACTTTAGGAGGAAATACATCTCCTGTGGGTAAAGACAAACTTAGGAGGAAATGCCTCTCCTATGGGTGAAACTAAACAAACTTAGGAGGAAATGCATCTCCTATGGGTAAAAATAAACTTTAGGAGGAAATACATCTCCTATGGGTAAAAAACAAACTTAGGAGGAAATGCATCTCCTATGGGTAAAACTAAACTTAGGAGGAAATGCCTCTCCTATGGGTAAAAATAACTTAGGAGGAAATACATCTCCTATGGGTAAAAAACAAACTTAGGAGGAAATGCATCTCCTATGGGTGAAACTAAAACAAACTTAGGAGGAAATGCATCTCATATGGGTAAAGACGTGGAATGTATTCCCTTGTTATACAGGTGGGCGCCTAAAATATGAAATGCACAGACAAAAAGTATTCCTCTCGTTATTCAGGTGGGCGCCTGTCTAAACTAAGACATAAAAGTATTCCTCTCGTTATTCAGGTGGGCGCCTGTTGGTAAAGACATGAAATGTATTCCCTTGTTATGCAGGTGGGCGCCTAATAGTAAAGACATGAAAAATGATATGCCCGCATTATACTGGTGGGTGACGTAGAACAGAAATGAAAAGACAGAAATGTATTCCTCTCATTATTCAAGTGGGCGCCTGTCTTCATCAATAACTTTGAAAATAACATCCTATTTGAGGGCGGATGAACCCAAACTATCCTATTTGAGGGCGGATGAACCCAAACTATCCTATTTGAGGGCGGATGAACCCGACATATCCTATTTGAGGGCGGATGAACCCGGCATATCCTATTTGAGGGCGGATGAACCCGACATATCCTGTTCGAGGGCGGATGAACCCGACATATCCTATTCGAGGGCAGATGAACCCAAAGAAAAAAACTTGAAAAATGTCTTACCTCGAAAACTTGTTGGAGATAGGATGAACCTGACATATCCTATTCGAGGGCGGATGAACCCGACATATCCTATTCGAGGGTAGATGAACCCGAAATATCCTATTCGAGGGCGGATGAACCCGAAATATCCTATTCGAGGGCGGATGAACCCAAAATATCCTATTCGAGGGTGGATGAACCCAAAATATCCTATTCGAGGGCGGATGAACCCAAAGAAAAAAAACTTGAAAAATATCTTACCTCGAAAACTTGTTGGGGATAACACTGCTGAGGAATTATTTACTTACCTGTTGGGGGATAAAATGTTATCAGCTGGGGATAGCTCTGTTGAGGATAACACTGCTGGGGGATTTTGATTCCTTCAAAACTAGTGCTTCACTCTTCGGAAGGCTGTTGGGAATGATGTTGGCCTCTTGCTTTTTCTAAGCTCAAGTTTCATCCATTTGCTGGGGAACGACTTCCTCCATTGAAACTTATTATGTTGGGGGCAACATTGGTTTAAGACCACTTCCCTTGAGACTGGCGTTATCTTTATTCTTCCCTGAATGGGTACCTGACTTCCAGAAAATCTTCTAAATGGAAGGAAAATTTTCTGCCCCAGTTTGACGGTCTCCCTTATGGCATGCATTTCTATCATTAATGCCATTTCCTTTACCTGTTTCAAATCAAACAAAATTTGTTAGTTTAAAACATGGTGGTTGGTTGTGATACTCCTACTGGGATGTTTTACCCTTTCTCCTTCCTTGCTTTGCGCTCCATAACTTGTTGGGGGACGATATTATTTGCTGGGGATAATCCCTTTCTGCTGGGGATATCCCTCTTCTATTGTGGCATAGCTTGGAAACTAGCATTTCCCCGACCTTTTAGTCTAGTATGGATTTCGCCAAATCATGCTCACTGCTCTCCTTGCTCTGTTCATGGGCTTTGGCCTTGAGGTTTATAACCTTGGTTTTGGCAAGGATATCTCTCTTGACACTCGTCAATCCTTTTGTCAATTCCCTTTTGCTGGGGATATTTTCTTGACACTGGCCTCGCGCTTGTTCCTTGATGACTAAACCACTTGGATGTACTAGTCAGATCTCATTTGGCATAATTGGAAAGCTGATGGTATATTTTGAAGTCAATTCTCACTTGTTCTGACCGAACAGACTCTATTGGGGAATTTTTCTATGAAAGGAAAAAGATAAAATGGAACAGAATAAAAAAACAAAGGAAAATATGACTCTTTAACAAAACAAACTATAAATAAAAACCTATCAAACGCGGATACCGACTCTAATGGTCATGACATGCGCATGTGGCCTATCCTCTACCGCCAATCATCTTTCAAGATCTTCAATTGGCAATTCCCCATCTGATTCTCAATCTTATTCAACTTGTAGTGCCCAAAGGGTTTTCACTATCAAGTCTCTCTCATATTGGTTTCTCTCTCATCTTTCGTCGCCTTATGGTGCCCGTGAATGTTTTCATCGATAAGACTCTCTCATTTGTATCACTTTCCAGCTGGGGATTTGGAGTGTTGCCGGTATGACTCTTTCTGCTGGAGATTAGAATCCTTTCTGTTGTGGAATAGAATGTTGTATACACCGGTAAGACTCTCATTTGTCTGACTTGATATCTTTTGAAGACTGATCAGAAGGTCTTTCTTTGGACCGTAATGTGGGTTTTGGATAGGCTAGAAAGAAAGGGTATTAAAGGCTAAAAAATGCATCGATTTTGGGTTTTTAATTACAACCTTCGGAACTAGATTTATTTACAACAAACGCAACCTCTGCCCCAGTTTCTTGCTTGGGGATATTTTAATTGATTTTTTCTTTCCATTTTTCAAAACTATGACCGAGCCGTGAAGCGCCTATGTATCCTCTTTGAGGAATCAGGTCAAACGTAGTTCCCAATTCCTCTGTTTTCATTTGACTTTCCTTTGTTGTTTTTTTATCATTTTTCTTTTCTTTTCTTTTCCCTTTTTTTTCTTCGTTTTGCTATTTTCTTTCTTTCTCTTTTTTTTTGTTGCTACTGATTCCGAACGAGGGGTATGAAAGAAAATAAATAAGGCTCAAAAGGGGTAACGAAGGATAAAGTGTTTAGGTAGCAGAACAAAATGCCTTCGTCATTCTAGTCTTCAAAACATGTCAAGTGCAAACAACACAATTTAAATTTGTAGTCTCTTCTGATAGTGCTGGACTTGACAATTATATTCAACATCTGTTTGTTCATTTGTCACTTCTAAAGCACCGTTGGGCGACACTCTCATTCTCATTATTATGAGCGACCCTGATGCCAATTTGGCGAATCTTTGCTTTTTAACGGTTTTCTTTGTGTTTAACTTGCCCTAGTTCCATATGACTCGGGCTCCAAATAATCTCAAACCGTCCTTATTTCCTTTAAATGTTCTGATCACCTTCCTAGGGCTTTATGATTAACTTTTAATATTAGGCCCAAACTGTGTGTGCATGTCATGTCACTAGAATCGGCCTTGAACAAAAATGATAAAACGACTAAACAAAAGATGACTGGAAATAGTAAAAGACCAGATTTTGCATTAGACTACCGGTGGAATGGTTTGAATAACAAAACAAACGAAACAAACCAGAATAAAATCCTAAAATAGCTTGGACAAAACTTAAACAAACTGCTATGACAAAATGGAAAGATAAGAAGGTTTGACACAGGACAAAATCCGAATTAAAATCCTAATAATCCGAACAACAGAAATGATAACAAAATAAGCCACCACAAGCTTCTCTCTTGCTAACCAAGGGACGGAGCGCCCTCCCACTTTATCAAAAACTGGCATCTTAGCCTCTGAGCTTTGCATCAATACTGCCAAGACCATTACCAGCTTCAACATCATCAACCTCCATCGGCAAGTTCTCGAGGGGGTTCGAATGCTCCATGTCACTGTTATTAATCACAATCCGCCCTTCTTGGATCATTTTCTCTACTTCCCTTCTCCAACTATGACAGCTCTCAATGTTGTGCCCTATGACATTGGAGTGGTATGTGCATCGCGCTGCCGGATCAAAGTTCCTTGCAAGTGGATTTGGAGTACATGCGGGGAGTGGATCAATCGAGCCAGCATGCCTTAGCCTTTCAAACAGACTGGTGTAAGATACCCCGATAGGGGTGAGAGCCTTTCCTCGTTTCAGCAACCTCTTCATTCTTGCATGTTGACAGGGCCGGAAACCTGATCCAGATGGCTTTTGGTAGGCTTGTATGGGTGGGTAAGCATTTCGTGGAGTCGGGTACCTGGGAAGTGAGGTATGGCTTTTGAGGTCACGGGGAAAGAAGTGGTGTTGGGGAGCGGAGAAGCATTGAAGAGTGATGGAGCTACTCGGATAGCTGGGAAAGCTGCCATAAATGGGTTGGGATGGAGAGTATGGAGAATCTTCCATTATGGTGTTGGGTGCTTGGGAAATGACCGAGTTCAAGAGGCTTGGCGGTGGAGGGGGTGGTGCTTTTCCCGTTATCCATGCCTGATACATGTCTGCCACATGCTGTCTCAGCATTTTTACTTCTTCTACCAACCTGTTGTTCCGTTCGACCAATTGTTGTCGGTCATCAGTGCAGACCCACTCGGTTCTGCGGTTCTGAGCCATTGTCCTCTGACTTTGCTTTGCAGGGAGGAGTTACCACAACCAACCACTTTTCTATATATGAACACAGCAAAGGGAAGCCATCACGTTAGTGTTAGGGCATTTGACAGATAACTATGTATCAGAGATACAATGCACCTAAGCAGTTAGACAATTGTGCCCCTCTGAAAATCTCCCACACTTTCCTTTATTCATTTTTTTTGTGGTGGTGGTCGAATCTTATGGAGATTGCCTACGTATCATGACCCCGCATGAATCAGACCTTGCGTAGTTAGGACCAATACAGATAAACAATACTCAACTTTTTATTTTATTTTTTTAATTTTCATATTAAAACCAACTGGGTTTCAAAGGTTTAAAGATGACCTACAAACTTGAAAATCAAACAACCCGCATATTCTAATCAAAAGATTTACAAACTCAAAAACAAAAGGCCAGCTTCCTTTCCCCGTTTGTCAAATGCAACCAAACGGCTATTTTTGCAAATGTGGCCCCTTCCAAATTTCACATGAGTTTGAGGCCGGGGAGGATTATTTTATGACACTTTACCAATTTGTCCATTCTTTTACGAAAATAACTTTTCGACAACTGAAAGATACTCTAAGGCTATTTCGGTAAGAACGGTTTAAGACGCGGCCGAAGCTGGCTCGGCTTATTATGACAAAATTCAAACGGTATTCACCTGAACGCCGACTCTTTGTTTTTTTTTCTTTTCAAATTATAATAAAAACCTGGTATTGCAAACACGACCCTTCAGCGCCTCGGGGACAGATTTATAGGGCTGTGTGGGTCAACTAGACCAAAAATCCTAAACATGACCCGAAAGTGGCTGTTTATGCAAAGTCAGCCTTCCGGCGTTCCTTTTGGGAACATTCGGCTATTTATGACATAACAACATCACCTGACTTATTTATGACTCTTTTTATCGTTTTTCAAATTAGAAAACTTAATATTGCAAACACGGCCTTTCAATGTCTCGGGGACGAAGATTTTTAAGGTTGTGTGGGCCAACTGGACCAAATCTTAAATATGACCCAAAAGTGGCTGTTTATGCAAAGTCAGCCTTCCGGCGTCCCCTTCGGGAACATTCGGCTATGTCTTGATAAAACAGCGTCACCCGACTTCTTAGAAATTTGACATATATATTTTTGCTATTTTTATTTTGTAAAAGAGGAAGTTGGACATCACCCGACTTATTTATGACAAAATTAAAAATCTTGACATGTTTTTTTTATTTTTATTTATTTATTTATTTGTTTTTGGCTTTTTTAGCAAAAGGGGGGGATGGACCCGATGAGGGTTGCCTACGTATCTCACATCCGGTGAGAATCAAACCCGCGTAGTTCGGGCGGTCATGAATAAAGTAAATAAACTAATTTTAATTTTTTTTTAAATTTGTGAAAGAACTGCTTTAACAGAATAAAGGAAATATTATTTTTTTGGATTTTTGATTGATTTTCTTTTTTGAAAGAAAGACTTCCAAGAATTCATTTTCTTTTGATTTGAATTTTGAGAATTTCAAAAGTAAAAGGAAGATATATATATATTTTTTTTGTCTGAATTTTCATTTGCTTTTTTTTTCTTATTCTAAAGAAAAAAGAAAATATATTTTTGGAATTTTACCTTTAATAAAAGAAATGCTTCTAAGAAAATATTTTTTGAATTTTGAATTTTTTTTTCAATTTTGAAAGAAGAATCAAAATATTTTCGGATTTTTTTTTAAAAGAAAACATTTTTATTATTAATTTTTTTTTATCAACAAAAGATATTTATATATATTTTGCAAGACATATCTTTTTTGGAATTTTACTTTGAATTTTCTTGGCATGACAAATACTCTTTGCAACAAATATATATATATATATATATATATATATATATATATATATATATATATATATATATATATATATATATATATATATATATATATATATATATATGTATAAATAATAAAACTTTTTTTTTATTTTTTTTTTATTTTTTTTTTATTTTTGGCATTTTCATAGACAAACAAAATAAAAATAAAAATAAAATATTTTTAAAAACAAGACTCTTTTTCATTTTCATTTTCATTTTCATGGCAAAACAAACTATTTTCTTTTCTATTTTTTTTTGAAAAAAACAAGACAGAACAATGATGATTTTTTTTTCTATTTTTCCTTTGCTTTTAATAAAACAAACTAATAAGACATTTTTTTTCTCATTTTCTCAAAATCTCGGCAGAGTTTTGACAGTATTTGGGTATTGGTTTTTTTTCAAAAATAAACAATCAATTCCCTAACCGCTATTTTTTTTTTCAATTTCAAAATATTATTCCTGATATTCACAAGTCAGTCAACACACAAGTCTGAATCAAATAAATGCGCAAGTAGTAGCAAGTAAGATGCATCAGGATGGTAATTTTCATTTTTTGGTACACCTGTCCTGGACAGACCCAACCCCTCTGTTGAGCCTCCAAAGTCAAATGCACGTGATGCAAACAAACGTTCCTACTAGGGATCCGGCATGAAGTTGAGTTATTCTAGGTTCATAACCTCGGTATTTGTTCTAGACTGTGTACCCGAGCGGACAACTCGAGTCGAGGAGGAGGCTATGTACCGGGGACCCGCGGGGTCGTCCGGCTTTGTAACTTGTCCGGACTCTTTCTTATTTCAGGTATTGACACTAACAGAATAGGGAGTCTCGACCAGCGAGCTTCTCCCCAGAGGTAAGAAGAGAAGGGTTTCGGCACAGTTTATATGTACAATTCAAATAATATCAAAGCGGTAAAAGCAGCATTTAGCACATTAGGCTCAAACATGTAAAAATCAGATAAAACCAAATATAACAATTTATCTAAGCTCGAATTTCTAACCCTGAACCAGTGGTTCTGGGTTTATTTCCCCAGCAGAGTCGCCAGAGCTGTCACACATCCTTTTTCCGTACCCGAGAGGGTACAAGGGAGTTTTTTCCAATTAAAGGACAATCGAAACGGGATTTGTTTATTTATTTTAGAGTCGCCACTTGGGAGATTTAGGGTGTCCCAAGTCACCAATTTTAATCCCGAATCGAGGAAAAGAATGACTCCATATTACAGTTTGCGCACCAGAAATCCGGATAAGGAATTATGTTAACCCGGGAGAAGGTGTTAGGCATTCCCGAGTTTCGTGGTTCTAGCACGGTCGCTCAACTGTCATATTTGGCTTGATTATCTGATTTAATACAAATATGAACTTATGTGCAAATTTTAACTTTTTACCGCTTTCTTACTTATTGTTATTATTTTACAAGAATTGCAACGTCGTGGAAACATATCTCGAACCACGTTACATCAATGCACCCGTAGTTGTTTGGCATATCTCGACTCGGTTGAGATTTGGATTTGGGTCACATAAATGTGCACCCGAGTTAAGGAAAATAAATTATTAAAGGCGCGCCTAAAGCAACTAGCGTCTTGTTATTTTGGGGAAGACCGTAAAATTCGCTAAATGGCCTGTCCTCGAATTCTAAGTATTTTAATATATACATTTAGAGGGCCCCGCAGCTTGTGCATTTTTTGTTTGTCGAGGCTCGTCTCATTCATTATTAAAAAGAATTTGCAATGTCATGGAAATGCATCTCAGACCACGTCACAATCAATGTACCCATGATTAGAGACACATTTCGATTTCGTTGAGATTTGGATTTGGGTCACATAAATGTGCACCCGAGTTTAAGGAGATAACATTATTAAATACGCGCCTAAAGCGACTAGCGCAGGGTTATTTTGAGAAAAGGCCGTGAAGTTCGCTAAGCGGCCGATCCCGAGTTCTAAGTAATTAACACATACATTTGTGAGGGCCCCGCAATCTATACATTTTACTAAGTGAGGCTCATCTCATTTATTTTAAATGGACAAATCCTAAAGCGACTACATCTTTTCTATTAAAATTAGTCTTTAAAATAAAGAAAGAAAATCCTAATTAATTACGAGCTCTTTTTTTATTTAAGAAAGCATGGCATACTAATTGCTATATTAATACAAATATTGATGAACAGGAATTTTACTAAAAAAAATTCGAAATTATAAATAAAATAAAAATTCGACAACTAATATTCAAAAGAATCAAATATAGTTAGATTGAAGCTCGCATTGTTATATATATATAAGAAAACTATTGGAACAAATTATTCACAACCATTTGAAACTGGATTTAACCATAATTACTAAAGCTTATTAGAAAGTTTCTTAGACTTAAACGTTCTTCTAATTTTGTTTGAACTCAAATCATGCCTTAATACCTAATTCACGAAATTTAGTTCAAATTCATGCATTAGCTAAGTTTAACTACTTGTTCACGATTAACATACTGTTGATAATCTTAGAACCTTCATAGCTAGTGAATTAACCCGGTTTGCCAAGCCGATTCATTAAAGACTAACTTATGTTATTTTTTCTTATTCCAATTATTATTCAATAATACATAAAATAGCCTAAATACAATCAATAAAAGGAACAGAGAAAAAGCGAAATTAAAACTTCAAAATTCGATTCTTCATATGTATTCATGCTTCCACATTTTTAGCTTGCAATAACTAGTATTACATTCGTGTACCTGGTATTGGAAAACAAGAGAAGATGAAGATGAGAAGCAGCAACAGTAGTAACAATGCAGCACAGCAACGACAGTCCAGCAACACAGGAATAGACCAGTAACAGTAGGAATAGCAGAAAACCCAGGAGACTATAAACGACTCCAAGTATAGAGAAGAAGTAAAAGACAGGAAGGTTCTGACTATTTCAGATCTTAAGCGAGGCAATGAAGCAGTAACTATTCTTTTTCAACTTCAAAACTCTCCAAAATGAATTCTGCCCCTGTATATTCATTGTATCCAGAATGTATATCGGGTGTATACTTCTCACTCCGCCCCCTCTTTTTTTCTTCTCTCTATCTAGTTTTTCCTCTCTTTTTTCAACTCCCTTCTTCCTAAATTTTCTCTTCTATTTATAGCAAAAGTTTCGAAATTTTCAGATTTGTTTTTTATTATTTTATTATTTTTTTAATTAAAATAAATCCCACTTACAAATTGCTTTTATTTTTTTTAGAAAAAGAAATCCCACCTTTATTTACTTTTATTTTTAAAATTCCAACTTTAATTACTTTATCTTATTTAAAATCCCACTTTTTATTTTTTTAAAAGAGAATCTCACTTTATTTAACTTTTCTTTAAAAAACAAACCACTATCTTTTCTTTTTCTTTCAAAAATGCTACTTTCAATTACTTTAAATTTTTTAAATTTTCAGATACCTTTATATTTATTTTTTAATTCCAACCTTCTTTTACTTTTAAATTTTTTAAAAATTTCCACAAAACTTTTTATTTTTTTTAAATCTTCTACATTCTTTTACTTTTTTTAAAAAAATAAAAAAAGAATTTCAACTATTTTTACTTTTATATTTTTTTTATTCAATACTTCCCTTTTTCTTATTTTTTTTTAAAATCATTCCCGAAATTATTATATTTTTTTTAAAAAAATAAAAATATAAATAAAATAAAATATTTTCGGATTTTTTATATATAAAAAAACAAAAAATAAAACTATTAATAGTGATAATTCACCTTTTATTTTTTATTTTTTTGGTTTTGTTTTGTGTTAGACAAAAATGAGGAAGGGGTGTTGGGTTAATGGAGCGGATCGGGTCGACCCGGTTTGAAGTGGACCGGGTCATGGGGAAAGTTGAGCAATTATTTGGGCCTGTGGTTTGAAATTGAAGAAGTGGCCCAATCCGATTTTTCTTTGTATTTTTGTTCTCTTTTCTTCTTTTATTTTTCTAAAACTAAATTATAAAAGTACTTAAATTATTATTAAGAACTAAATTAAGTTATAAAAGCGCAAAATAACTTCCAATAACAATTAATGCACAATTAAGTAATAATTAAGCATAAAATTGTTCATTTGGACATTAAATGCTAAAAATGCAAAAGATGCCTATTTTTGTAATTTTTAATTTTTGTAAACAAATTTAACTACTAACAATTGTAGAATTAAATCCTACATGCAAAATGCGATATATTTTGTATTTTTTATTAATTTAACAAATAAACATGCATAGACAAACATACAAATAGTTACACAAAATATCACAAAATATCACAAAAATTGCACACCAAGAAAAATTATTTTATTTTTGAATTTTTTGGGAGTAATTCTCATATTGGGTAAAAATTACGTGCTTACAATATCCATCCTCATGAACTGATTGGACAAAGCCTGAACATCCAAAGCAAGCAGTCTCACAGACCGAAATATAAGCAAGACTGCCCATACTGGCTGACTTCCTACTCAAAGCATCGGCCACTACAATGGCCTTTCCCAAATGATATAAGATGGTGATATCATAGTCCTTCAATAGCTCCAACCACCTTCTCTGCCTCAAATTTAGCTCCTTTTGCTTGAATAAGTATTGCAAACTCTTGTGATTCGTGAACACCTTACATGACACGTTGTATAGATAGTGCCTCCAAATCTTCAACCCGTGAACAATGGCTGCTAACTCCAAATCATGGACTGGATAGTTCTTCTCATGAATCTTCAACTGCCACAAAGTGTAGGCAATGACCTTGCCATCTTGCATCAACACCGCACCAAGTCCAATACGATATGCGTCACAATAAACTGTATATGGCCCTAAACTTGTGGGCAAAACCAACACTAGCGCTGTAGTCAAAGTTGTCTTGAGCTTTTAAAAGCTCGCCTCACACTCGTTCGACCACCTGAATTGGACACCCTTCTGGGTCAACCTGGTCATCGGGGCTGCAATAGATGAAACCACTTCCACAAAGCGACGATAATAGCCTGCCAAACCCAAGAAGCTCCGGATCTCTGTAGCTGATGCTGGTCTAGGCTAGTTCTTGACTGCCTCTATCTTCTTCGAATCTACCTGAATACCCTTTGTTGACATAACATGACCCAAGAATGCAACTGAACTCAACCAGAACTCATACTTCGAAAACTTAGTATACAACTGGTTATCTCTCAGAGTCTGGAGGACCACTCTTAGATGCTGGTCATGTTCCTCCCGGCTGCGGGAATAGATCAAAATATCATCAATGAAGACTATCACGAATGAATCCAAGTAAGTCCTGAACACTCGGTTCATCAAATCCATAAAAGTTGCTGGGACATTTGTCAACCCGAATGACATCACCAAGAACTCATAATGCACGTACCGAGTGCGAAAAGCTGTCTTAGGGACATTAGATGCCCTAATCCTCAACTGATGATAGCCAGATCTCAAGTCATTCTTTGAAAATACCTTGGCACCCTGAAGCTAATCAAACAAATCATCAATCCTCGACAATGGATACTTATTCTAGATTGTAACCTTATTCAACTACCGGTAATATATACATATTCTCATCAATCCGTCCTTTTTCTTGACAAACAACATCGGCGCACCCCAAGGCGAGACACTAGGCCTAATGAAACCTTTTTCAAGCAAGTCCTTCAACTGCTCCTTCAACTCTTTCAACTCAGGTGGGACCATACGATACAGCAGAAAAGAAATGGGCTGAGTGCCCGAAGCCAAATCAATGCAGAAGTCAATATCCTATCGCGTGGCATACCTGGCAGGTGTGAAGGAAATACCTTAGGAAACGCACGAACAACAGGCACATAATCAATATAAGGAACCTCAACACTAGAATCACAAACATATGCCAAAGAGGCAAACACCCCTCCTCGACCATACGCCGAGCCTTCATATATGAGATAACACTACGGGTAGAATGATCAGGAGTCCCTCTCCACTCTAAACGAGGCAAACCCGGCAAGGCTAAGGTCATAGTCTTGGCATGACAGTCCAAGATCGCGTGGTAAGGTGATAACCAGTCCATCCCCAATATGACATTCAAATCTACATGAGTCTCCAGACCTCCAATCGCAACTATACATGAATGATGGACACGATCTACCACAATAGAATCACCCACTGGTGTAGACACATATACAAGAGCACTCAAGGAATCACTAGGCATGACCAGATACGGTGGAAAATAAGATGACACATAGGAGTACGTAGATCCTGGATCAAATAGAACTGAAGCATCTCTACTACAAACCAAAATAGTACCTATGATAACTGCATCGGAAGCCTCAGCCTCAGGTCTGGCTGGAAGAGCATAACATCGGGGCTGGGCCCCACCACTCTGAACTACATCTCTAGGACGGCCTGCTGCTGGATAGCCTCCACCTCTAACGGCCTGAGCTCCACCTCTAGCACCTATACCCCCACCTCTAGCTGGCTAGGCGGGCGGTGGAACACTCGGTGCCTGAACCATTGCACGGGACCCTGGTGCTGAGAACTGCTTGGTGTTCGAGGGAAATATCTAGCAATGTACCTTATGTCGCCACAAGTAAAACAAGCCCTCCGTTGGTGGGACTGACGACCCTAAAAACTCTGAAGCGGCAGCGCACTGATAGGAGCTGGTAGTGCACAATAGGACTGCTGATCAGAATACTGCATATAAGTACCACGACCACCTGAAGCACCGTGAGAAACCTGAAGTGCTGACTGAAAAGGCCTAGGAGGATGGCCTCTATAATCCCTGCCTCCAGACGAGGTGCCACTAAATCTGCCTGAATGATGAGGCCTCTTGTCATACCCTTGACCACCTCCTTGCGATAGAACCATCTCAACTCTCCTGGCCACATTGGTCGCCTCCTGGAAAGAAATCTCACTCCCCGTCTCCTTAGCCATCTGAAGTCGAATAGGCTGAATGAGTCCCTCAATGAACCTCCTTACTCTCTCTCTCTCTCTCTCTCAGTAGGGAGTGTAATAGAGCATGATTGGCCAAATCAATAAACCTAGTCTCGTACTGAGTAACAGTGATAGAACCCTACTGGAGACACTCAAACTGCCTCCGATAGATCTCTCTCTGAGTGACGGGAAGAAACTTCTCCAAAAACAACTGAGAAAACTGATCCCAAGTCAAAGCTGGTGACCCAACTGGTCTAGCCGAACAATAATCCCTCCACCAAGTCTTGGCGGTTCTAGATAAGCGAAAAGTAGCAAAGTCGACCCCATTGGTCTCTACTATCCCCATGTTCCTGAGAACCTCATGACAGATGTCCAAATAATTCTGGGGATCCTCAGAAGATGCACCACTGAAAGTGGTAGTAAAGAGATTGGTGAACCTGTCCAATCTCTACAAGGCATCGGTAGACATAGCTGCTCCATATCCGGTTTGAGCTACCACACCCAACTGAACTACTCCAACTGGCTGAGCTGCTAGGTCTGAAATTGGGGAGCCATCTGCTCCGGAGTGCGAGTAGCAGGAGATTGGTCTCCTCCTCCAGCTTGAGAGACAGCTGGTGCTATAGGAAGTAAGCCTTCCCGCGTGACACTCTCCATAAGACCCATAGACGGACCAGAGTATCCTGGAGTACTGGGGTAGCAATGAACCCCTCTGGGACCTGAGTTGGGCCCACCGGAACTGCCTGGGCCAGAACCTCATCATCAAACTCAACCTGAGGCTCCGCCGTTGGTGCTGCTGCTCTGGGCTGAGCTTTTGCCCCTACCTAGGCCTCTAGCACGGTCTCAGCCTCACCCTTTGCCTCTCGTGGGAGCTGCTTCTGGGGCTCTGACTGCTATCAGTGGATGAGGAATCACGTGTTCTCGCCATCTGTGAAAGAACATAGTAGAAATTCAATTAGCATTGAGAAACCAGACCGCAGGACATGAAAGAATAGATGTGAAGTTTTTCCTAACTTTGTAGCCTCTAGGGGTAAATAGAGATGTCTCCATACCGATCCCTCAGACTCTACTAAGTTTGTCCGTGAATTGTGAGACCTATGTAACCTAGAGCTCTGATACCAACTTGTCACGACCTGGATTTTCCACCCTCGGGAGTCGTGATGATGCCTACTCGTGGAAGCTAGGCATGACGAATATTATAAAATCATTACCCTTTGTATTAAACATGTTCAACAATTTAAAATAATAAGTGATTAAACAACGGAATAAATTAAATAATTGGAAATGCGGAAGATGAAAACTTAATCATTCAACCAAACACTGCTACATACTTTGAAGAACAATACTACCCAGAATTTGGTGTCACAAGTCACGTGCTGTCTAAGAATACTACAAATAAGGTCTAAATGAAATACATAAGTCTGTCTCTGAATAAGTAAAAACAGAAGAGAAAAGATAGGAGGAGACACCAAGGCCTGCGGACGCCTGCAGAACTACCTCGGGTCGCCTAAATGAACTGAAGACAGCACCCTCACTATGGTCCAAACGCCCCGGTATCATTATCTACACACAGTGCAGAGTGTAGTATCAGAACAACCGACCCCATATGCTGGTAAGTGCCTAGCCTAACCTCGGCGAAGTAGTGACGAGGCTAGGACTAGACTAACAAATAAACATGTGTAGTTAAATCATATACAACAAAAATAAAAGCAGATAGTTATAGCTAAAGTTGGCCGGGGGAAACATATTGCGGGGAGTAACACATAACAACAGAATAACAGTAGAAAAATGTAAGGAACGCCATAAATCAATTACCAGCAAAAGATAAGGAAGTAAGGAAAACAAGTGCACATGTAATACCATTGCAGGCGTGCAACCCGATCCCATTTCATATAGTACCATTACAGGCGTGCAACCCGCTCCCATTTAACTTATTACTGTTGCAGGAGTGCAACCCACTCCCATTTTACATATTACCGTTGCAGGCGTGCAACCCGCTCCCATTTCATATATTACCGTTGCAGGCGTGCAACCCGCTCCCATTTCATATATTACCATTGCAGGCATGCAACTCGCTCCCATTTCATATATTACCGTTGCAGGCGTGCAACCCGCTCCCATTTCATATCTTACCGTTGCAGGCGTGCAACCCGCTCCCATTTCATATGTTACCGTTGCAGGCGATCAACCCGCTCCCATTTTATTTTTAACACCAATCATAAAAGAATCCCGGCAAGGGAACAATAGTATAACAATAACATTCCGGCAAGGGAACAAGAATGTAACAACAACATCCCGGCAAGGGAACAATAATATAATAACAACATCCCGGCAAGGGAACAATAATATAATAACAACATCCCACCAAGGGAACAATAATATTATAACAACATCCCGCCAAGGGAACAATAATATCACAACAACATCCCGGCAAGGGAACAATAATATAATTCTCATATGAAGCACGAATAAACCACAACGGAGTCATAAAATTACAATAGAAGACTCACGGGCATGCTTGACCTCGACGTATAGATACTCGTCACCATGCCTATACGTCGTACTCCACAGTTAACACATAGCAATTAAGACTCGACTCCTAATCCCTAAAGATAAGGTTAGACCAAATACTTACCTCGATGCGACGAACACAAATCAAGCCTCAACTATCTCTTTACCTCTTGATTCCACCAACAATTCGCTCGTATCTAGCCACAAGTTACTTAACTATATTAATAAATGCTAACTGAATCAATTCTAATCCATAAAAATAAGTTTTTCAATGTTTTCCCTAAAAAGTAAAAAAATCAACCCCGGGCCCACATGGTCATAACCCGAGGTTTGAACCAAAACCCGATTACCCATTCACCCACGAACCTAAAATTTGAAAACCCTAGGTTCTACCCAAAACACCCAATTTCCCCATGAAAACCCTTGATTTTGAGTTGAAATCATGTGAAAAGATGTTATAGATTGACAAAAATGAGTTAGAATTTACTTACAATCGATTTGAAAGAAGAGTTGCCTTTGAAAAATCACCCAAAGATGTTTAGGTTTTGAGAAAGTTTAAAAAATGAGAAATTTTCGGCTAAGTTATGATTTACACAGGCGCAAGTATCGCAATTGCGATGATATGTTAGCAAATGCGAACTCGCAATTGCGGCAAACGCTTCGCAATTGCGAAGGATGCCTATCTCAGCTTACTTCACAAATCCAACCCATTGGTCGCAAATGCGGTGCCTGCTAAGGTCACAATTGCGAAATAAGCTTCACAATTGCGAACGTTCCCTTCCCAACCCAGTCTTCGCAAATGCGAGCTCGTAATTGCGAGCCAGGCTTCGCAATTAGACTTGCAACACACAGCAGTTTTTCCCTAAGTTCAAAACACTCCGTGGCCTATCCAAAACTCACCCGAGACCTCGGGGCTCCAAACCAAACATGCACACCAACCTAAAAATATCATACGGACTTGGTCGTGCAATCAAATCATGAAAATAATATGTAAAACTATGAATTAAATCTCAAAAGTCATCATTTTCATCAAGAACACTTAAAGTTCATAACTCTTCGACCGGAGGTCCAAATCACGTCAAATAAACTTCATTTTTCACTAAATTTCACAATTATCATTTAAATACTTTAACAAGTTTGTACTGGGCTCCGAAACCAAATATTAATTTCGGACATACGCCCAAGTCTCATATTTTACTACGGACCTCCCGGGATCGTCGGAATACAGATCCGGGTTCGTTTTCTCAAAAAATTAACCAAAGTCAACCAAAATTAATTTTTAACTCTAGAAATGTCTACTTCTCATATTTTTACATAGAATCTTTTTGGTTATACGTCCGGACCATGCACGCAACTTGAGGTGAGGTAAAAAGGAGGTTTTAAGGCCTCGAAATACAGAATTTGTTTCTAACACAAGTAAAAGGTCATCACAACCACCGAAGATAGTGTTTGATTCGTTCCCAACATGGTTTCATTGCTGTCACTCTTTGAGAAGAACTTAAATTTCAGGATTGAGGAGTTTATAACCTAAAATTTCTAGACAAGAAAAGTTGGGTCCTAAAAGAAGACAAATTGAAGAAAAAAAACACTGCTCTCTCTTGTTCCTAAGAGAAAAGGAAGTTTTCGTTAGCATGAGTCCTAAAATATCTGGACAGGAAAACCGAGCAAGTGGAATACCAATTGAAAGTTTTAAAAAAATAAAAGGGCGCGACTTTCCATTTTTCAATTTCAAGTGGAGAACGACTTCCTATAGTATTGATGGGCTCAAGTCTAAAGTTATTGAGCTAGAATATCGCAAGGCGAATTCGAAATGCCAAATCAATTCGATCCTAATACTATATGTTGTAAATTCACAAGGTTGTATTTCCAAAATAGGAAAGGGCTTACAAGTAGTCAAGTTTGAGGTTCAGACAAAATAAAATTTTGTCAATATTGTTACTTCAAGCCTCACCGTTAAAGTTTGACAAGTCTACAAACTGACGCAACTTGAAGTAGGGGGCATTTGTAGACGATTGAATTTTATTTGAGTTTAAGTCCATTAAATTATTTGGACCACATGATAAATTCAAATACGTGTCAGCCTAAACAATGATTACGGGCTAGAATAATTAAATTTATTATTTAAATCTAATATGCGTATATGGATTTAATTAAGAGCCCGAGTTAATTGGGCTAGTTCATCTTGTCGAACTTCAAATGATAAGCCCAAAATCCATGCCATGTGTCAAATGACATGGCGCGCCAAGTTAAATCAAGGGCCACTAAAATTATGCCACTCGCATAAGTGATGTAGCATGCCAAGTGTGACGACTCGGCCAGTCATCTTAAGGTTATTGGTAAATGGGTTGTGATTATGGGTTGTCGGCTTGCCTAGTACTGTGATAGGTGCCATCACGGCCGGTATTTAGGGTCGTGACAAGTTGGTATTAGAGCCTAGGTTACATAGGTCTGACGAGTCATGAGCCGGTTTAGTAGAGTCTCACGGATCGGTACGGTGACGTCTGTATTTATCCTCGAAAGGTTGCAAAACCTTTAGAAAAAACTTCACATTCTTGAAACTCTTGTCGTGTGAACTTATTAATCCGAGTACTAAACTTATATCATTGTATCCTCTCACAGATAGTGAGGACACGAGTTACCGGACGAGGTGGACGACCACCAGTGCCACCAGCTGAGGCCACCAGAGGTCGGTGTAGAGGTCGAGGTCGTGGTAGGGGCAGAGCCGCTAGAGCAGCACCGGCAGACCCACCAGTTGTGCCAATCGTGATTCCAGGCCTTCAGGAGGCCTTAGCTCATATCTTGTCAGTGTGTACTGGTTTGGCATAGGCGGTTTCAGCTACTACGACCGCAGCTACTTCCCAGGCCGGGGGAGACACCCAAACTCTCGTTGCTTGCACACCTAAGTAGGTTGTGTAGGGACTCCAGACACCGGGGGCACCTCCAGCCCAGCCGGTTGCACTAGCTCAGGAGTTTGTAGTACCAGTTATGCCTGATGATGAGCAGTGTCAACTTGAGATGTCCAGGGTTTTCTAGATAAGTGCCAGTGTGTTACAACCCATATCCACATGTGTTAGTTCATGCCATATATTAGTTAACATAAATCCAAGAAGGAATTATCTTTGAGATGATAAGAAGTCAATCCTATTGGTCTTAAGTGATACAAGAGTGTATAAGGGTGATTAACAAGTATTAGAAGTTAAATGAATCAAGGATGTTGTAACTCATATTTTCAGGTAATCTAGAGGTGCTTAATACATTCAAGAGGTCATTTATTAAGGTATTTTAATCATATAATATCTGTATCATAAGTCTTGAAGTCAAACGAGTTATGAAACAAAAGTTGTCGCAACTTAGGTTCATAATTTTACTTAAACATTAGGTCAAATGTTTCTAATCCTTTATACTAATTTACAAGGAATTACGGGGTGATATACCAACAAAATTAAATATCTATGAGTCTAGTTTCCAACGCATTAAACCGTTCATTGATACGATCTCGGAGTAGAGAGATATTCGCATTTTCGCGAGACTGTGCCAAGCACCTCTCTATGGGGCCCACTAAGGCGGTTTAAGATATTTGGACCTATATAGGATGCCTCCAACCCATTTTAAGTAATTTATTCTCACTATTTTCAGACCTTATAACCCTAGGAACATCCTCTCAAGGTTCTCTCAAGATTCAAGACCCAAAAAAAAAAGGCAAACAACACAAATCAAGTGTCGGGAATTCCGCGGCGCTAGTAAGTCTCTTGTTCTTCTTGTTGTTGCTTATTTTTGTGTCGTTCCAGCTCATGTGGGAGGTTGTTTTAAAGGGTTTATGTTCTGTAAATACTCCCTCATGTTCTTAATATCAATACTAGGTGATTTCAAGCCTTCTAAAGTGATTCTAATGCCGAAAAACACTAATTGATCGCTAGTTTCGTTTTTTTTGTTGTTGTGGCAGCATTGGAGGATATTTCATGGAAATTTAAGGTCAAATTGGAGTTGTTATTTCTGTATAAAGGTAAGTAACCTCTTACTCTATATGTATTTAAGATTATCCAAGTTGCGGCTAAGCCATTGAAGCTAGAACTTGTGAAATATATATCGAAAGGCTTGGTAGTAATGTTATTGTTTTGTGGACTGTTTTGCGTTGCTGTTGGGCTGCGTATTTTACTACTGTTTTGTGGAGTTTTGGAGGAGGAAGGGTGTGGAGAAACACCATATATATATAGGGATATGGGCTGATAGTTATTCGTAACATTTCCAGGTCGTTTGACACGACTACGGTGGTCGTCGTATGTATGGAGTGATTAGGCTGTGTGTGGACTATTTTGTGAGGCTCAATATGTTTATTATTGATGTTGTTTTGGCTGTTTGGTGATTGTTTGGAATGGTGTGAAGTCATATATATAGGGGAGGTGCTGTCCGTTTCATCGTAAAATAGGTTGTGGTCGATACATAATAGTTATGACGCTTAAATGATAACGATAGTATCGTTTCTCTTATTTTAGACTAAGGAGTTTTGACAATTGCATAGCTTGAGATTGGGGCAGTATATACAAGGTATGTGAGGCTATCCCTTCCCTTCTTTTGCACGACTCCCATAGTACATAATGTAATGAACGAGCTTCCAAGATACTCTACTCTTACAGAGGATACCGACCTTACGTCACTCCGAAAGGTTTAGAATGTGATTCCATGAGTCGAGCATGCATTATATATATGTATCTATTTTACTCTACCAAGCCACGCTATAGTTGTCCGGGTACGACACCTATTGTGCAACCACTAATCAGTTGGGTTTTACCGAGCTCCACGTGGCCAGGTACGATTCTACCGAGCCTTATGATGGCCGGGTACGTTTTTTTACCGAGCCTATTATGGCCGGGTACGATATGATGATGATGATGCCCACAGAGGCGAATGTTTTAAAGGTTTATGTATTTATACATATGTATCATGCATTTCATGTAAGTAGCCCTCAGAGGTACTAAGATGTTACAGGTTGTATATTCTCTATCCTTGCTTACATTACTGATCATATTTATGGTTCCCTGCCTTACATATTTAGTACTTTATTTGTACTGACGTCCTTTTATTTGTGGATGCTGCATGTCGTGCTGCAGGTCCTGATAGACAGGCAGGTGCAGCTCCCCCACCACAGTAGGTTGTCCAGTTCAACGGTGATTGGCGAGATCCCTTCTCCGGACTTGCCTTGGTCTTGGTATGCATTTTTGTTATAGACATTATGGGTATATCGGGTCCCTGTTCCAGCTATGTTGCAGCACTTATGTTCCTTTAGAGGCTCATAGACAGGTGTCGACTCATGTATAGTTTGGTATGCCTTGTCGGCTAGTTTTTGTTGTATAGTCTTTCATAGTAGCGTGGTAGCTCATACCTTATATGTAGTTTCTTAATTGTCTGGTCATCCCCTGTTATATATGCTCATGCCGTCATTTCTCATTGCTGGTTGTCCATGATCCAGGTCTACCATTTATATTGATCTCGTTAGCCCTAAAAGATAATAAAGAAGGTTAGATGAAATGTGGGTCGTGACACAGCGGATGCTTCGGTGTGGCATTTACCACCTTTCAGTTTTTTGGGGATGCCTTCACTTGGTGGGAGGCGTATGAGAGGTGATGGCCTGTTGGTGCAGTGCCCCTTACTTGGCAGCAATTCTCTATTCTCTTCCTGGAGAAGTATATACCGTAGTCGCGCCGAGAGGAGTTGTGCAGGCAGTTTGAACAGCTACGCCAAAGGTAAATGTTCAGTGACACAGTATGAGATGCGGTTCTCTGAGTTAGCCCGACATGCAGTTTGGATGGTTCCCATGGATCGAGAGAGGATCAGGAGGTTTGTTGATAGCCTCACATATCAGCTTCAGATCCTTATGACTACAGAGAGGGTGACAGGTGCTACCTTCGAGGAGGTGGTTGACATCGCCCGTGAGATTGAGTTGGTTCGCCAACATGAGCGAGAGGAGAGGGAGGCCAAGAGGACTCGGGGATCTGGTAGCTTCAGCAGTGCTCCTTCGAGGGGTCAGTCCCAGCAGGGCAGAGGCTGTTCTTTCAAGCAAGCACATTCAGCTCGCCCAGGTTACCGTGGAGCATCTTCGGGTCATGGTTATCTTGGATCTTAGCAGGGCCAGTCATCACTCAGTGCCCTTCCAGCTTAGAGCTCATCTCGTGCTCCATCAGTCTAGGGTTCTTCCATGCCAAGTTCTTCTTCTGGTTATTCCGGTGCCAGGGGTTCCCTTCAGTCCCCATATCCAGCACCGGAGAGTTGTTACGAGTGTGGAGAGTTCGGGCATATGAGGAGATAGTGTCCTCATATTCAGGATAGACAATCTCAGCAGAGGGGTCAACACTCGACTTCTGCTCCAGTTAGTTCACCACCCGCCCATCCAGCCAGTGGTGGAGGTCAGGCAGCCAGGGGTCGCCCTAGAGGGGGAGGTTGATCAGGGGGCGGTTAGGCCCATATTTATACTATCCCTAGCAGACTAGATGCTATTGCTTCAGATGCTGTCATTACACGTATTTTTCCAGTCTACCACAGAGATGCCTCGTATTATTTGATCCCGATTCCACCTTTTCTTATGTGTCCTCGTATTTTGCTCATTATTTGGATACGCCCCGGGAGTTTCTTGCTTTACTTGTTCATGTATCTACCCCAGTAGGCGATACTGTTGTTGTAGACCGTGTGTACCGGTCATGTGTGGTGAATATTAGGGGTCTGGAGACCCGAGTGGATCTATTGCTATTGAGCATGGTGGATTTTGATGTCATTTTGGGCATGGATTGGTTATCTCCGTGTCGTGCTATTCTGGACTGTCATGCTAAGACAATCACCTTGGCTATGCAAAGTGTGCCACAGATCGAGTGGCGAGGTGTGACTGATTATGTTCCTAGTAGAGTTATCTCTTTCTTGAAGGCCCAACGTATGATTGGGAAGAGTTGTCTTTCATATCTAGCATTTGTGAGGAATGTCGGAGCTGAGACTCCTAGTATTGATTCTATCCCAATTGTGAGGGATTTTCCCGATGTGTTTCCTACAGATCTGTCGGGCTTGCCACCGGATAGGGATATTGATTTTGGTATTGACCTGGTGCCGGGCACTAAACCCATTTCGATTCCGTCGTATCGTATGGCACCAGCGGAGTTGAAGGACTTGAAAGAACAGCTTCAGGAACTCCTAAATAAGGGGTTCATTCAGCCTAGTGTATCACCTTGGGGTGTGCCAGTTCTGTTTGTGAAGAAAAAGGATGGCACAATGAGAATGTGCATTGATTATATGCAATTGAACAAGGTAACATGTTACACCCTATGTTTTCGTATGTTAGAGTATCCGTAAGTCAATTGATGTAAGCTCAGAAATGAGATCAACTTTGAAAGTACGTAAAGTAAGTTAATACTTTTATAATGGAGGTTACAAATCTTTATGATCATGAATAACGAGTACCAAAAGGGTTGGAAAGCTTAGGCGCTAAATGAATTAAAGAAAATAAGTTTCGTCGAATGTCGACAAGTTTGGAATGTTATAACCTATACTTTTGGGGTGAGACAAGGGTGATTAACATGATGATAAGGTTATGTTATGAGTTATTTTAGTCGTATGATAGTCGTGTGTTATGTTTTTAAGTCAAGCAAGTTGTGGAACAAAAGTTGGAAAAGGTCATCACAAGTTACATTCAAAAATGAGTTGAAACTTAGGTTAAATATAGTTGAGCTTTTCTCCCAGCATACTTTGAATCAAGGGATGATATACATATGAAATTTAATATCTATGAGTATAGTTTTCAACTCATTAAACCGTTTATCAGTACGATCTTGGAGTATAGAGATATTCGCATTTTTACGAGACCGCGCAGCTAGTAGGTGCATCACCTACTTGCCAAAAAGAGAGGCCTCAACTAAGTCGGTCAAGAGGGGACTTTTAAGGGATTATAAACTCAGTTATTTCACTTATATTTCATACCAAGAAAACCTAATTGAACCCCTGCAACTCCTCCCCAAAAATCTCACACAAACCCTAGGGTATTCCGGGTGTTACGACGCGATTCTAGTGCTGAAAAGTCCGGACAACTTGCTAGTTTCTCTTTCTCCTTCTTGTAGCCGTGTTGAGGAACTTATTTTTGATGAAAAAGGAGGGGGTTATACTCATTACAAGGTAGTTTATGCTTCTCTTTCCATTATCTATGCATTTAAGAGTTGTAACTCGATCGTAAAGAATAGACCTAGCTAGTTTCGAAAGAATGGTATGTTGTTTGTTCTTGTGTAATGGTTGGCTGGTTGTAAACTTATTTTTAAGTTGGATTAATGGCTGTTTATTGGATAAGAGGTATAATGATTTACTTTTGGTTGTATTTCCCAATTTGAAAGAAAAGACAAGTCGAAACGTGTTTAAGTAAACTGAAAAATTATTTTTGAGTTGATGAACTTGTGGGAATATTTTTGGGCTGTTTCGAGTTGTTATTGGGTTGTCTCTTTTACTACTAATTTTATGGAGTTGAGAGGAGGAAGGTTGTGGAGAAACACCACATAATGGCAAGGTTGTTTGTTGGCCGTTCGTCGTAACATTTTCGGGTTGGTTGACACTATTATGGTTGTCGTGTTGTGTATGAAGTGATAGGGGTATGTTGGGCTGTTTGTGATTGTTTTGACTAGTGTGAAGTCATATATATAGGGGAGGTTCTGTCCGTTTCATTGTAAAATAGGTTGTGGTCGATACATAATAGTTACGACGCTTAAACGATAACGAGAGTGTCATTTCTCTTATTGTAGACTAAGGAGCCGTGAAATTGCATAGCTTGAGGTTGGGAAGAATATACAAGGTATGTTAAGGCACTTACTTCTTTCTTTTGTCATGATCTAAAGTGACATGAACATAAACGGTACGCTAATTCATAACGGATCTACTCCTAGAAACTAAGGTTGTCCATGTTGTTCTTTCCTTAGAAAGTTATTCTAAACAAGTGTGTATGATCCTTAAATCCCACTAAGGTTCATATTGATGGTACGGATGTCCATAATGTTAATCGAAGGTGCAATGACCTTACATCACTCCGAAAGGGTTAGAACGTGATTCCATGAGTCGAGCATGCATTATATATATATGTATCTATTTTACTCTATCGAGCCGCGCTATAGTCGGTTGGGTATGACACCTATTGTGCAACCACTGATCAGTTGGGTTTACTGAGCTCCACGTGGCCGGGTACGATTCTACCGAGCCTTATGATGGTCGGGTATGTTTTTACCGAGTCCTCTTTGAGGCCGGGTACGATATGATGATGATGATGCCTACAGAGGCGAATGTTTTTAAAAGTTCATGTATATATATGTATTATGCATTTCATGTCAGTAGCCCCTAGAGGCACTCAGATGTTACAGGTTGTATCTCCTCTATCTCTCTTTACATTACTGTTCTTGTTTATGCTTTTCTGCCTTACATACTCGGTACTTTATTCGTACTGACATCCCTTTTCCTGGGGATGCTGCGTGTCATGCCCGCAGGTCCCGATTGATAGGTTGACAGTCCTCCTAGTAGGCTATCAACTCAGCAAAGGTGTTGGTGCACTTCACTTACTCCAGAGTTGCCTAGTTTGTTAGTATGCTTTGGATATGTATTGATTGGTATAGCGGGACCCTGTCCCGATCTTTATGATTTTATGTACTCTTAGAGGCTTGTAGACAGATGTCAGGTGTAGGGACACTTGTATGGCCTTGTTGGCCTATGTTTTGAGTTTACAAATGGTCATGTCGGCCTTATAGACGTATGTCACATATATAAGTTTGTATATCATTTTAGGTCTTCATATGTTGAGTATTCCCTTATGTTTTATTCTTGTTATCTCATGACCGGTTTTCTAGCTCATTTACTCATGATAGTATGATAAGAAAGATATGTTACATTGGTACTCGGTTGAGTAAAGCACCGGGTGCCCGTCACGGCCCTTTGATTCGGGTCGTGATAAAAGTGGTATCAGAGCAGTTCTGTCCTAGGAATTTTACAAGCCGTATCTAGTAGAGTCTTGTTTATGGGTGTGTAGTGCACCACACTTATAAGTAGGAGGCTACAGGACATTTAGGACTGTCACTCTTTCTTCTTATTCTAGATCTTGTGGTAGAGCTCTGTTGTAAGAATTCAAACTCCTAAATTCGACTTTAGTCGTAATACAATGATACCTACATTTAAAAATATGGTTGGTAAAAGATTGTATGTGGCTGTGAAAGAGTTGAGTTAGAGGAGCTCGATTTTGCATGATGCATATGATGGGTAAATATAAGGTATTCAGTAGATCATGTGTGTATTAAGAAGTGTAAGCTTCTCGATAAGGATCCTTAAGGCAAAGAATATCTATCCACCCCTAAAGGCAATGAAAGATTCAAAAGATAGATACAAGCTTCAACAAGTAAAAGGAGTAAGATGGGAAGGGTACAATGCACCTAGTTAATAAAGATTGTCGGTATTTTCATCTCCGACAGAAAAATATAAGCATTGTAAGTTACCCTCAACAGTAACAGAGGTATGTATAATTGACCATACCCATCTCAGTTATACCCTATTGGGGGCTAACATGTGTAGATTAAGAAAAGGACGAGATATCAGGATCCAGTTGGGGTTAGGATAACCCATAATGGCGAATTGATTGTTTGTGTTAGTTGACAATTTCTGAAGGATAATGCAAATGTGCTAATAAATCTCCTTGTGAGATACCCAGATGGCGCACTCTAAAATAGTACAGCTAGATATGAGTACTATAAAGATAGCCACTGGAAGCCTTGAAGGGATAAATATTACCTTAGCATGGCTCGTGTCCCTAGGAGAGAGAATTTTAGGCATCCCGAAGAGCCAGTGAGATGAAGCAAGGGGAGCTAAAAGCAAAAGAATGTCTTGTTGATGTTTTCAGAATAAAGTGATAGACATAAATGTTAGTAGGAAAATAAAAATAGAGTTAATGAAGAATTATGAGTAAGATGTCCACATGGATGACAACGGTGGAAAAAAAATGATGATGAAAATGACAAAATTATAGAGTCTATAGTTAAGTGAAGGAAAAAGATGAGAGGTGACAGCAGGAAAAGATATACCCCCAAAGTAGTAGAAATCGGTATGGGCTAGTAAACAAGATAAACTAAACGTGAACCGGATCATGAGAATTTCAGAGGTTGTGTTCCGACGATAATAGAATGGATGACAAAAGAATGCCCTTTAATGGTCATTCAGGAAGTCGCTTCTCTAAAGCAAGCAATATGAGCAAAGTTAAGCTTAAGGGACTATATGTGCCAGTTACACTAAGTGTCATCCTCGCGAGCAAGGAATTTTATTATCCTTGGTACAAAAAGCATTACCACAAGGCGAGTAAGGGTAATCGATGATGTGAAAAGACGTCAAATATATAGAGGTAAAATATCTATAGGTAGATCATCGTAGCTTCAGCTCTTAGTACTCCTCTAAAGGGGGAAATATGGAGTGATGTGGCATAGTCAGAATTTAGTGGTTCTACTAATCATGGAGTGGTAGAAGAATAATGCGGTAATGTGAAAAAGGGATGAGATTGTACTTATTCAAAGCCTACAGATATGCTACGATATCAGTGCATTATACAAACATGACGTCAAAGAAAGGAAGTAAGGGTTCTTGCCCAAAATGTCATTGATAGATCAGAGGCCAGTGCATGAGGTAAGTTAAAACAAAGGAAATAACCCAAGAAAGATTATGCGGAAAATTGATGTGAGGATAGGCCAACGAGTATTTGGGATTTGATTAAGGAAGAGTCCAGTTATGGCTAAACAGGAGGTTATAGACGAGTCAACAGATCATGCAAGATAAACTTAGTGAATCCTAATATAGTGAATTCAGTCTCGCAAATATGACATCATAAACCTTGAGAAATGCTCAGATAGGAGTTGGGGTATTTAAAGGTATTATATAAGTATTACGGGAATAATGGAGGGTGCCACTAAGGAGATAATCAAAATTTGATTTTACAAGTAATCCTACGAGCACAACGGCACGGAGTTATGTAAGTAAGGATGTTTGTGGGTGAGTAAGAATATCAAAAATTCCTTCGAGTATACAGTATAACAAGATCACAACTTTACAAGAACCAAAAGGTCTCCTAAGTACTACCACGAAAGACTAGCTGAGGAAATAAGGAAGAAGGTTTCCACCTAAGCATAGTGACCTAAAAAGGAAATGATCTTTGATCTTGTAACAGCAGTCTCACTATAACATTGCATGCACTCCATAAGAAAGTGGCACCTATCATGGCTAATGAATAGAAAAAAAAAGGAAAAAAAATATCAAAGGTGATACTTGAAAGCATACGCGTTACATGGAATTCCAGTGTTTGTGGGCACTATGATAAGCCAAGTATCCATGTATCAAGTGGCAGAACGACCAGAAAAAGTAATTATTTACATTTAAAGACAGCTGAGAATGCTCAAAGGGGAATCTAAGGTGCTAGCAAGTTAAAGGAAGGTTCTGAGTAGAATAAATAAATATGTGTAGGTCACAAGCGAAAGTATAGTAGAGTGAAAAGATTTTGGGTAGATGTGAGTAAGGGTGAGAAAAGGTGAGTTAGAAGCTGATAAGAATAGGTAAGACCTCGGTATTAAGCCCATCAAACAAGAGAGCTGATGGTTTATATATGTTATAAAAGGCTCAGTATAGCTTGAATTAACACGGAGGAGTCTAAGACTAGGAGCATTTAGAAGAGATGGAATGCTCCTCTGGTCGTAATGTAAGGGTGTAATAGTGGTAAATTATAAAAGGATGATGTATATGCCTTCATTTGAGTAATGATTCAAAGAGAAGAGATTTCATGGATTTCACGGGACTAGGATACCCCCACAAGATGAATCATATTGGGATGCTATGAAATATGGTTATTGAAGTATAGTATTATCCCTAGGTGGATTAGGAAAACCACTTCAAATGTTCCCCGATGAGACGTGAGACTTGTGGCAATGCATTACGTAAGAGGTTTTAAGTTATCAGTGGTGGATTATAGATTAACATTAAGGTAAATCAATAATAGATGGATAAAGATTCCAAAGTATGAGAGGAGATTATGATGTCATTCTTTAGATGAACAATAATAAGGATTATACATATAGGATAAGCGGTGAGAGAGTAACCTGGAGTTGGGTGGCAGACCTCGGTAATAGTAAACTGAAGTAAGAGTTATTGTATAATATGACCTACCTAGTTGTATTAAATCCATAAGCATAGATAACTGAGGCTATGAAACAAGATATAGCAAAAGTCGTAAGTTTAACAAAGTACCGAGTGAAAAACTTCAATATACCCATAGATGCCCAGACAGACAACATATCAAGCTTTGTATATGTTTACAACGTGCTACCTAGAGATTGGATAAAAGCTGGAGAAAAAAAAGAGTCGCATAGGCGCATATACAAGGAAAAAGTCGTACAGGCTGCATGACAAAAAGGAGCAACAGTTACAAGATTGGAAGGGGTCCGACCACAAGTCGTGGTATGAGAAGGAGGACTAAAGGGGGAATACCCTAAACTTTGGATTTACTCAAAGAATAGTTGCCTACATGGCTAGAAGAGTATCAAAGTGTTCGCAAGAGCTATGGATTATGAAAATGATAAGTGGATCAGTCAACATTCGAGGACGAATGTTCCAAAGGGGGGAATGATGTTACACCCTATGTTTTCGTATGTTAGAGCATCCGTAAGTCAATTGATGTAAGCTCAGAAATGAGATCAACTTTGAAAGTACGTAAAGTAAGTTAATACTTTTATAATGGAGGTTACAAATCTTTATGATCATGAATAACGAGTAACAAAAGGGTTGGAAAGCTTAGGCGCTAAAGGAATTAAAGAAAATAAGTTCCGTCGAATGTCGACAAGTTTGGAATGTTATAACCTATACTTTTGGGGTGAGACAAGGGTGATTAACATGATGATGAGGTTATGTTATGAGTTAGTTTAGTCGTATGATAGTCGTGTGTTATGTTTTTAAGTCAAGCAAGTTGTGGAACAAAAGTTGGAAAAGGTCATCACAAGTTACATTCAAAAATGAGTTGAAACTTAGGTTAAATGTAGCTGAGCTTTTTTGTCCCAGCATACTTTGAATCAAGGGATAATATACATATTAAATTGAAGATCTATGAGTCTAGTTTTCAACTTATTAAACCGTTTATCAATACGATCTCGGAGTATAGAGATATTCGCATTTTCGCGAGACCGCACATCTAGTAGGTGCATCACCTACTTGCCAAAAAGAGAGGCCTCAACTAAGTCGGTCAATAAGGGGCTTTTAAGGGATTATAAACTCAGTTATTTCACTTATATTTCAGACCAAGAAAACCTAATTGAACCCCTGCAACTCCTCCCCAAAAATCCCACACAAACCCTAGGGTATTCCGGGTGTTACGACGCGATTCTAGTGCTGAAAAGTCCGGACAGCTTGCTAGTTTCTCTTTCTCCTTCTTGTAGCCATGTTGAGGAAATTATTTTTGATGAAAAAGGACCAGGTTTTGGGGGTTATACTCAGTACAAGGTAGTTTATGCTTCTCCTTCCATTATCTATGCGTTTGCAAGTTGTAACTCGATCGTAAAGAATAGACCTAGCTAGTATCGAAAGAATGGTATGTTGTTTGTTCTTGTGTAATGGTTGGCTGGTTGTAAACTTATTTTTAAGTTGAATTCATGGCTGGTTTATTGGATAAGAGGTATAATGATGTACTTTTGGTTGTATTTCCCAATTTGAAAGAAAAGACAAGTCGAAACGTGTTTAAGTAAACTGAAAAATTATTTTTGAGTTGATGAACTTGTGGGAATATTTTTGGGCTGTTTCGAGTTGGTATTGGGTTGTCTCTTTTACTACTATTTTTATGGAGTTGAGAGGATGAAGGTTGTGGAGAAACACCATATAATGGCAAGGTTGTTTGTTGGTCGTTCGTCGTAACATTTTCGGGTTGGTTGACACTATTATGGTTGTCGTGTTGTGTATGAAGTGATAGGGGTATGTTGGGCTGTTTGGGATTGTTTTGACTAGTGTGAAGTCATATATATAGGGGAGGTTCTGTCCGTTTCATTGTAAAATAGGTTGTGGTCAATACATAATAGTTACGACGCTTAAACGATAACGAGAGTGTCATTTCTCTTATTGTAGACTAAGGAGCCGTGAAATTGTATAGATTGAGGTTGGGAAGAATATACATGGTATGTTAAGGCACTTACTTCTTTCTTTTGTCATGATCTAAAGTGACATGAACATAAACGGTACGCTAATTCATAACGGATCTACTCCTAGAAACTAAGGTTGATCATGTTGTTCTTTCCTTATAAAGTTATTCTAAACAAGTGTCTATGATCCTTAAATCCCACTAAGGTTCATATTTATGGTAGGGATGTCCATAATGTTAATCGAAGGTGCAATGACCTTACATCACTCCGAAAGGGTTAGAACGTGATTCCATGAGTCGAGCATGCATTATATATATGTATCTATTTTACTCTATCGAGCCGCGTTATAGTCGGCCGGGTATGGCACTTATTGTGCAACCACTGATCAGTTGGGTTTTATCGAGCTCCACGTGGCCGGGTACGATTCTATTGAGCCTTATGATAGCCGGGTACGTTTTTACCGAGTCCTCTTTGAGGCCGGGTACGATATGATGATGATGATGCCCATAGAGGCGAATGTTTTTAAAAGTTCATGTATATATATGTATTATAAATTTCATGTCAGTAGCCCCCAGAGGCACTCAGATGTTACAGGTTGTATCTCTTCTATCTCTCTTTACATTACTGTTCTTATTTATGCTTTCCTGCCTTACATACTCAGTACTTTATTCGTACTAACATCCTTTTTGCCTGGCGATGCTGCGTGTCATGCCCACAGGTCCTGATTGATATGTTGACAGTCCTCCTAGTAGGCTATCAGCTCAGCGAAGGTGTTGGTGCACTCCACTTGCTCCGGAGTTGCCTAGTTGGTCAGTATGCTTTGGATATGTATTGATTGGTATGGCGGGGCCCTGTCCCGATCTTTATGATTTTATGTAATCTTAGAGGCTTGTAGACAGATGTCAGGTGTAGGGACACTTGTATGGCCTTGTCGGCCTATGTTTTGAGTTTACAAATGGTCATGTCGGCCTTATAGGCCCGTATGTCACATATATAAGTTTGTATATCATTTTAGGTCTTCATATATTGAGTATTCCCTTATGTTTTTTTCTTGTTATCTCATGACCGGGTTTCTGGCTCATTTACTCATGATAGTATGATAAGAAAGATATGTTACGTTGGTACTTGGTTGAGTAAAGCACCGGGTGCCTGTCGCGGCCCTCTAATTCGGGTCGTGACATAACAATTAAGAACAAGTATCTTTTGCCACGCATTGATGATTTATTCGACCAGCTTCAGGGAGCGAGAGTGTTCTCCAAGATTGATCTCCGTTCAGGTTATCACCAGTTGAAGATCAAGGATTCAGATATTCTTAAGACAGCTTTCAGGACCCGATATGGTCATTACGAGTTCTTGTTGATGTCTTTTGGGCTGACCAATGCCCCAACAACATTCATGCATTTGATGAACAACATGTCCGGCCTTATCTTAACTTGATTGTCATAGTCTTCATTGATGATATTCGGGTGTATTCGCGTAGTCAGGTGGAGCACGTGGAGTATTTGAGAGTTGTATTGCAGAGATTGAGGGAGGAGAAGTTTTATGCAAAATTCTCCAAGTGTGAGTTTTGGCTCGGTTCAGTGGCTTTCTTGGGGCACGTGGTGTCCAGCGAGGGTATTCAGGTTGATCCAAAGAAGAGAGAGGCGGTTCAGAGTTGGCCTAGACCGTCCTCAGCCACAGAGATTCGCAGCTTTCTTAGTTTGGCAGGCTATTATCACCGGTTTGTTCAGGGATTCTCATCTATCGCATCGCCCTTGACCAAGTTGACTCAGAAGGGTATTCCATTTGCATGGTTGGACGAGTGTGAAGAGAGCTTTCAGAAGCTTAAGACAGCTTTGACCACAGCTCCAGTGTTGGTTTTGCCATCAGCTTCAGGTTCCTATATCGTGTATTGTGATGCTTCGAGAGTTGGGATTGGTTGTGTGTTGATGCAGGGGGTAGAGTTATTGCTTATGATTCTCGTCAGTTGAAGCCTCATGAGAAGAACTACCCCATTCATGATTTGGAGTTGGCTGTCATAGTTCACGTGTTGAAGGTTTGGAGGCATTACTCGTATGGCGTATCTTATGAGGTGTTCACTGATCATCGCAGTCTTCAGCATTTGTTCAAACAAAAGGATCTTAATTTGAGGCAGCGGAGATGGTTAGAGTTGCTTAAGGATTAGGATATCACTATATTGTACCATCTGGGAAAGGCCAATGTGGTGGTCGATGCTTTGAGCTGAAAGGCGGTGCGTATGAGGAGTTTGGCCTTTATCCTAGTTGGGAGAGAGACCTCTTGCAGTTGATGTTCAGGCCTTGGCCAATCGGTTTGTGAGATTAGATATTTCGGAGCCTAGTCGGGTATTGGCTTGTGTGGTTTCTCGGTCTTCCTTATATGAGCGCATCAGAGAGCTCCAGTATGATGATCCGCATTTGCTTATCCTTAGGAACAGATTTCAGCATGATGATGCCAGGGATGTGAGCATCGGAGATGATGGGGTATTGAGGATGCAGGGCCGGATTTGTGTGCCCAATATGGATGGGCTTCGGGAGTTGATTCTGGAGGAGACCCATAGCTCACGGTATTCCATCCATCCGGGTGCCGCGAAGATGTATCAGGATTTGAGGCAGCACTATTGGTGGAGAAGAATGAAGAAAGATATTGTGGGATTTGTGGCTCGGTGTCTCAATTGTCAGCAGGTGAAATATGAGCATCAGAGACCGGGTGGCTTACTTCAGCAGATGGATATTCCTGAGTGGAAGTGGGAGAGGATCACTATGGACTTTGTTGTTGGACTTCCATGGACTTTGAAGAAATTTGATGCTATTTGGGTGATTGTGGATCGGCTTACCAAGTCCTCGTACTTCATTCCTATGTGTACTACCTATTCTTCACAGTGGTTAGCAGGGATCTATATCCGAGAAATTGTTCATTTGCATGGTGTCCCAGTTTCCATCATTTCAGATAGGGGTACTCAGTTTACTTTGCAGTTTTGGAGAGCCGTGCAGAGGGAGTTGGGTACTCAGGTGGAGTTGAGCACAGCTTTTCACCCACAAACGGACGGGCAGTCCGAGCGTACCATTCAGATATTGGAGGACATGTTGCATGCTTGTATCATTGATTTTGGAGGATCATGGGATGAGTATTCAAACTCTACAAACTCTACCGCTTGTAGAGTTTGCTTATAACAACAGCTACCAGTCGAGTATTAAGATGGCTCCGCATGAGGCTTTGTATGGGAGGCAGTGTAGATCTCCAGTTGGTTGGTTCGAGCCCGGCGAGGCTAGACTATTGGGGACTGATTTGGTTCAGGATGCTTTGGAGAATGTGAAGGTGATTCAGGAAAGGCTTCGTACAGTGCAGTCGAGGCAAAAGAGTTATGCCGATAGGAAAGTTCGAGATGTGTCCTACATGGTTGGCGAGAAGGTTCTGTTGAAGGTTTCACCCATGAAGGGTGCTATGAGATTTGGGAAGAAAGGGAAATTGAGTCCTCGGTTCATTGGGCCTTTCGAGGTGCTTCGGAGGATTGGGGAGGTGGCTTATGAGCTTGCTTTGCCACCCAGCTTGTCTAGTGTGCATTCAGTATTTCATGTTTCTATGCTCCGGAAGTATATTGGGGAACCGTCTCTTGTTTTGGATTTCAGCACAATTCAGTTGGATGATGATTTGACCTATGATGTGGAGCCAGTAGCTATTTTGGATCGTCAGATTCGGAAGTTGAGGTCAAAGGATATAGCTTCAGTGAAAGTGCAGTGGTGAGGTCGGCCCGTGGAAGAGGCTACCTGGGAGACCGAGCGGGAGATGTGGAGCAGATATCCTTACCTATTTGAGGCTTCAGGTATGTTTCTTGACTCGTTCGAGGACGAACGTTTGTTTAAGTTGGGGAGGATGTGATGACCCGGCCAGTCGTCTCATGAGTGACCGCCCTGGTTTCCCCATTTCTACTTCTTTATGCTTTGTTATCTGTGTTTTATGGTATCGGGTTGGTTGGATTGAGTCCGGAAGGAGTTTGGTGAAGTTTGAGACACTTAGTCTCTTTTAAGAAGGTTTAAGTTGGAAAAGTCAACTGGATGTTGATTTATGTGTTAAGGGCTCGGATATGAGTTTCGATGGTTCGGTTAGCTTTGAGAGGTGATTTATGACTTAGAAGTGTGATCGGAATGGGTTTTGGAGGTCCGGAGTAGAATTAGGCTTTAATTGGCGAAGTTGATATTTTGGCGATTTTCGGTTGATAGGTGAGATTTTGATATAAGGGTCAGAATGGAATTCTGAGAGTTGCAGTAGCTTCGTTGTATCATTTGGGATGTGTGTGCAAAATTTCAAGTCATTCGGATGTGGTTTGGTAGGGTTTTTGATCAAAAGCACATTTCGGAAGATTTTAGAAACTTAGGCCTGAATTCGATGTGATTTGGTAAATTTGATGTTGTTTGAGGTGTTTTTATGATTGGAACAAGTTTGAATAAGGTATTGGGTGATGTTTGTGCTTTTGGTTGAGGTCTCGGGAGCCTCAGGATGATTTCGGGTGGTTATCGGAGAAGTTTGATGTTGATTACGGCTTCAGATTTTGCTGGTTCTGGTGTTTTCGCACCTGCGGTTGGGAACCGAAGGTGCAGTGTCGCATATGCGGGAGAAGAATCACAGAAGCGGTTTTGGAAGAAATATCTGGAACCGCAGATGCGGTAGAAGGCCCGCACCTGCGGAGCCGCAAATGTGGCGAGTGCACCACAGTTGTGATTTTTATCCCTTAAGTGAATTCCGTAGAAGCGGTTGGTTAGACCGCAAATGCGGTACTACAGAAGCGGATTTTTGACCGCAGATACGGGAAGGCCTGGGCAGACCATATATGTTATTTCATTTCGCAATTTTGGATTATTTCGCCATTATTGCCTTCGACCTTAAAGCTTTTTGAGCGATTCTGAAGAGGGAAATCAAAAGACTTCGTTAAGGTAAGGACTTTGGACTTAAAACACACTTCTATGGTAATATTTCATGGATTAAGACTGAAATTTAAGGAATTAAAGGATTAAAAATGGAGGATTAGGGCTTGAGTTTAAGAGGGTTTAAATGAGGATTTGAGGGGTCATTTGAACTCCGATTCTTGTGTTTTTGATATGTATGAACTCGTGGGAAGATAAGGAACCCGTTGATATAAAAATTTATGAGTTTTGAGAAGTGGGCCAGGGGCTCGGGTTACGCTAATTTCAGGATTTTTGGTATTTTTGATTGTTTTCGCTTGGGCTTTGTTTCCTTAGAATATTGTGACGTATTCGTTTTGATTTGGATAGATTCGATGTGAGTGGAGGCCGAGTCGAGAGGCAAAGGCATCGCGGAGTAATATTTTCATCGGTTAGAAGTAAGTAACCATTGTAAATCTGGAACTGAGGGTACAAAACCCTGGTATTTGACTTGATTTGATAAAAGCGGTGACGCACAGGCTAGGTGACAAGCGTGTGGGCATGAACCGATAGGGATTGTGATTTGGTCTGTCCCGTAGCAACTATTAAGCCGCGTAATTGATTTGGAAATCTATATTATTCTATGTTTCAGTCATTTATACTGTATTATGGGTTGTATGCCATGTTTGGGACCTTGTGCTGATCTGTAGAAACCCTTAGGGGCACTTTGACTGTTTTCCTCACTTTACTTGTTTAAAGCATAGCCTCAGTCATGTTTTTACCTATCAAATGTTTAAAACTAGTTTTATCAATCTACTCCTATTATGAGGGCTGAGTTCCCTAAATTATATTGTTATGCCCGAGAGGTGGTGAGGTTAATAACTGAGAAAGGTCGAGAACCTAATTGTGAGGATACTTATATATATGTGAGTTATGGATTGGGTTGCACGCCGCAGCGATATATATATTGGATTGGGCTGCACGCCGCAGCGATATGACGCTTGGGCTGTAGGAGCCCCTCCGCAGTATGCACACCCCTAGTGAGCGTAGTCGACTATACATATACGGATCGGGCTGCACGCCGCAACGGTTACTATGATTTCTATTATAATGAGGTATATATGAGCCGAGTGCTGAGAGTGAGTACTAAGTGACGAGAATTGAGTCCCGAGTGACTGAGAGGCTGCCCGAGGGGCCATATTCTGAGTAATTCCTTGCTCGAGAGGCCTTGTTATGCTGTTTTCATTGTTTCACTGTTCTTCTTAAACTAAGCCTCTGTTGGGAAATTCTGCTAAGTATATGATTTCAAGTTTTAAATTAAAAGTGTAGATCTTATGACGAAACCTGTTGCTAATTTCAGTTATATGTTTTTAACTTCTCATCATTATCTTCAGTCTTTATTTACTTTAGTTACTTACTGAGTTGACGAATTCACGTTACTCCCTTCACCATGTGTGCAGATCCAGGAGTCCGTGTGGCCGAGTGAGCATTCTTCAGCCGATTCAGCTTCTGTTGGGGGATTCCGAGGTAGCTGCATGGCGTTTGCAGCCCTGATTTCTCCCTTCTATCTTATTATTTTTCGCATTTCTAGACTATCTATGTAGTAGGTTGTTCAAACTTGTATTAGAGGCTCTAGACCCGTGACACCAGATCAGTGTGGGCTGTGTAGTATCTTCTATGTTGATTTTCCCCATATTTTTGTCCTTTTATTTCTTATAATGAATTTCCGCAGTTAAGACTTATGTTAGAAAAATGGCTTAATGTTATTGATAAACGGGTTGTGATTATGGGTTGTCGGCTTGCCTAGTACTGTGATAGACGCCATCACAACCGGTATTTGGGGTCGTGACACCAAGTCAAATGCAAGGACCAATCAAATGTCGCCAAATATTCAAATGACATGGTTCAACCTATTATGTGCAAGCTTATCACATAACTTTAGTGATAGGTTTGATCAGTGGCGGACCCAGAATTTTGTACAAGCGGGTTCAATCTGAGATCACGATAGTCAATTGTATAAGTGCACCAATAAACACCATTTGCGCAATGCTCTTTTTTTCCATCACATGACTTCAAAATGAAGTAATATAATTTTTTTTATAAGTTCGGGAAATTTTTATTTTTTTTAAAAAAAGGTCTATTTACTTTAAATGTTTGAAATTTATCTATATAAATTATCAAATTTATAAAAGTGTTCAACCAACTTACAAATCGTATTATAACTCCAAGAAAATAAAATGTACAAAGTTACAAACAAAACACGACAAACAAGTTTTTTAAACTAAAACTAATTAATCCAAAATGATTAAAGAAAAAGATATTGTATGCCAAAATAAAATTTTGAGTATGACACAACTTAATAATTTTAATATAATATAAACTAAATTAAATTAAAAGATTACAAGTAATTTTAATAAAGCGCTCTCATTCTTTTAGCAGTACTTGTGTAAAAGAGAATCAAAATTCACTTTATGAAAAGCTTTAAAAAAATTTGAACTAAAATGAAGTTTAATAGGAATAGCAAGAAATCATAAGAAGAAGTAGAAAAACAAGGACAAGAAAAGGAACAACAAAGCAACAATAAGCAAAATAATATACTCTTACCATTATAATAGAAGATGAAGTGGACAATGAATTCAAGCGTATGTTAAAAATGTATGTTTAGGAGCTAAGCTTAAAAGAAATGATGCTTCAATTAAGTATTTTAGCGGAGGTTCGAACTGGCAACCTTAAACTTACTTTGAACCCGCTTGACCGCTGCTTTGCAACTTCTGTTTGTGTCAAATGGGTTCAAGTTTTAGTATTTATCCCTTTTATGTATTATTTGGCTGAAATTCACAAGTAAAAATAATAAATTTTTCCGATGAAGCGGGTTCAATTGAACCTCTTCGTACAAGGTGGGTTCGCCCCTGGGTTTGATGACTCAAGTTGGCCAATCAAATTGGAGGAAAAAGATATGTGTTTATCACAAGTTCCCTCCCCTACAACTATAAATAGGGGGTCTTCATAAGGCCAAAGGCACAAGAAAAAATATACATCTCCTCCACAGTGGTGATTCACAAGTCTTCCGCATAGCAAGAAGCCGTCGTCTTTAAGGGGTGAGCCGCAAGTTTTCCATCCTCTAAGTTTGTGATCAAAGCCTAGCTCCGCATTCGTGGTCAAATCCCAACAACAAGTGGTCCATCAATTCAAGAACAAGCAAAGCTCTCGAATTGACGGTCGTGAGGAGAAGAATCAGAGGATTATATCTTTTAAACTTAAGATTGTTCAAAGATTGTAACCCGCATAAATTATTGAAATACAAATACTTATTTTTTGTCGCTATATTTCTTGTCTTGATTATTATTTTCAGGAACGAAATTTTAGTTGTTACAGAACTAGCTACATATAGATTAAAGAAAAAAAGGGGGCCAAAATTTCTCTTCAACTATATTAAAGAGCCCGTTTGGCCATGAATTTTTCACTTTTTCGAAATCAATATTTGACCATTAAATTTTTAATTTTCACTTGAAGATAAATTTTGAAATTTTTCAAAAATTTGAAAAACTCCAAAATGTTGGTTCTCCAAAATTTTCACTCAAATCACTCACAAAAATTTAAAAACAACATAGAATTATAATTATATCCAAACACAACTCTAATTTTCGAATATCATCATTTTCACTTGAAAAATATTTCATTTTTTTTCTTCTGAATTTTGCAATTATTATGTCCAAACGCCCACTAAATAGAGTATTTATACTCTTCGCTCGATTTTGGTCCAAATAATACTCTCACAGTTGCCAGTTCCCAAATGGACCGTTAAACTGTTGAAAGGACAAGTATACGAAGGTCAACTGAATGACAAGTCATTCATTGAATTAGTGATTAGATAGATAAGACAATTCTATTTTATTGCGCTACAAAAGAAGAGTGTACAAACATATGAAGCACATATACGAGTCCAGAACCAAAATGTGATTCTTTTGGACTCAAACTACACAAATAGATGGTAAAAAAATGACCTTTTTATATATAACGCCATAATACCTGACGCTATATACTAACAGTAAGGGAACCGTTAAGGTATAGCGTCAGGTATTGTGGCGCTATACTGGAAAAGCTGACATGGCCAGGTATAGCGCCACAATACCCGGCGCTATATATACAACATTAATGTATAGCGCCAGGTATAGTAGCGCTATACATAGATTTCCTGACCCCTACCAATAATTCGTGACTTCAATAATTCAAAAGCGTATAGTGCCAATTTTTTGGGCGTTATACCTATATAACAAAAAAAAATTCCCGGCTAGCCATTTCCTATATAAGAGGTTAGGATTGTATAGAAATTCATTCAAAAATTTTGTTACCTCTTGTTGAAATGTTTATTGTTCTTAAATTCTCCAGCATTTTTTCATTATGTTTGAAGAGCGTAGAATAAGAGTTTCATTATATTGGGAGTGTGAGGTTGTGATGGAGAATAACTCTGTGGGCTACGGTTTACCTGCCCAGTGTCATGTTAAATTGCCACTTACAATAGAGTACGCTAAATTGATATCGTTGTTATGCAAAAAACTGAGTGTGAGGAAACGTTCAGTGATACTTAAAGTAACCGGAAGATATCCGTATTCCGTCACTCCGCAAGGGGTTGCTTTTTACTCGGAGTTTAATATCGACGATGATGAAACTTTGAGTGATTTTCTGAGGACTCCGGACGAATGCCGGGAATTTCTTGTAATCACAATGTTGGAGATGTACGTAAAGGTCGAAGACGTTCCAAAAAACGAGGTTGTGCGTAGCAGAGATAACCCTCAGTCATCGGGTGGTTATTATGGAGCAGTTTTTGCCGGACAAGTTTCGGATGAAAGAGTTTTCCTTGATTGAAACTTATCACCGCCGGCGAATGAGCAGCGAGAAAATAATTTATACCCTGCTTTCCATAATTCACAAGACGAGTGGTAAACTTCTATTTTCATTTGTGTTAATTATGTATATTTTTGGCGTATTGAATTTGTATTAACGCTCATATATTTAATATGGGGTACCGGCCGGATATGAATTTTACAAGTGGCCAATCTGGTAGTCATCACTTAATTGAAAACGCTCATCATGAAATTTCATCACATTACGACTTGTAAGTGAAGTGATATAGCCATATGGAAATCATTTATTAATTCAGTAGCTTATATTTTTGTTGGTTGTGCAGTGAAAACGAGCAAGTTGAACCACCCGTACTCACTCAATTGACCGAAAACGACGTATTACATCGGGATCTGGCAGATGCACAGAGTGAGGAACAGAACAGTGATTACGATAACAATGCCGATGAATCCGGAGACGAGACGCCCTTTTTCGTGAGGATGGTGATGAGCAGGATGAAGAGGAAGGACCTGATTTAAAGAGAGACCCCTAGACGAAGAGTGTATGAGTCCGAAGTGTCGTTTCATTCAAGGGAGATTCCTTACATTGATAACTTGCCAACCGTGCCGGGTGTGGAAGCTCTAACAAGGGATTTTGATGAAATCCGGACAGCAATGTGGGATGAGTCTAGACCAACGGTGCTTTCAAAGGGGATGTTTTTTCCTGATAAAACGCGCTTAAGCAGGGCTTGTAAAATGCACAACGTAAAAGAGTGTCGTGAGATGCAGGTATGAGAGTCAAGTCCGATGGTAGACAAGGTTGTTTGCCGCAGGTAGTTTTGGCCATGTAATTAGATGTTGTTTGCGACCAAGAAGAAGACAGGTATATGGAAAGTGGGTAAATACATTCCCACCCACACATGCGAAATGGACACATTCAATGGGAATCACTTCAACTTGGATATTGACTTGATTTCTCTTGTACTTATTCCGCATATCGAAGCGTCCATAAGGTATACAATCAAAGAGTACATTACATCGGTCCACCAGGAATATGGCCATACCATTACGAAAAGAAAGGCATTTCTCGGGCGCAAACGAGCGTTTGAAATTGTCTACGGTAATTGGGATAAGTCATTTGCATCTCTGCCAAAGTACATGGCCGCACTGCAGCACTTTAACCCCGGGACAGTTGTTGAATGGAAGCTTGAGCAGAGTTCGGGAACACCAGAATACATATTCAATTACGTGTTCTGGGCGTTTAAGCCAGCAATTGATGGTTTTTCGCATTGCCGACCAGTAATATCCATAGACGGAACTCATGTCTATGGAAAGTACGATATCAAGCTATTGATAGTTGTGGCAGTAGATGCTAATGGACAGATATTTCCTCTAGGTTTTGCTGTTTGTGCCAATGAAAGCACAGAGACGTGGATGCTGTTTTTGAACCACATGAAAGAGCACGTTGTCAAACAGCGTTCAGGTATTTGTCTAATATCTGATCGGCACGGTGGTATATTAAGTTCTGTGGAGAACTTGCCTGCATGGCAAGAACCTTATGCATACCACCGTTACTGTGTGAGGCACTTTAAGGCCAATTTCCAGAAAGCACATCCCAACAAGGATCTACATGATTTGATGTGGATGGTAGCAACAGACCACCAACAGCATAAATTTCGGAGGCGTATGGATTTTATCAGGCAAGAAGACGAGGCAGCCTATCGTTGGTTAATGCGACATGACCCTGAAAAGTAGACGTTGCATGCGGATAGTGGCAGACGATGGGGAATTTTTACTATAAACATGTCAGAGTCCTTCAATGGGTTATTGAAGTCGGCAAGAGGATTGCCCGTCACAGCCATGGTGCGGATGTCGTTCAAGCAGATGGCGGAGAGGTTTGTTCAACGGTCTGCAGCTGCAACGGAATTGATGGAGAGGGGTGTTGAATTTATGCCAGTGCCTATGAAGAGATTTGAGAAATACAGACGGCGAGCACATTGGCATTCATTTTTGTAGTATGATAACGAAAGAGGTGTTTTTGAAGTTCGCACCGCTATCCATAATAATCGGGGTAATAATGTACATACTGTAAATGAATCTGTAAGGTTATGCTCCTGTGGGAAATGGTTCATCTACCACATGCCTTGCTCACATGCCATTAAGTGTTTTCAACGTGTTGGTTATGCGGAGACCAACTATGTTGATCAACAATATAGTGTTTTCAAGTACCTAAACACATATAGTGGTCAGTTGCAGCTAGTGGGTGTTGAGCATTATTGGCCTCCGGAACCATTTAAAATGGTGTGAAACAAGTCATATTTGCGTAAAAGACAGGTGCAGAAGAGAACACGTATACGGAACCAAATGGATATTAGTGACACCGTTTATGCACGCAAATGTGGTATATGCTCGCAAACAGGACACGACCGTCGTAAATGTCCTTCAACTAGTTTGGGTGGCAAAACTAATCAAGCTCGTGGTGGGTGTTCTTCTAGTGTACCTAACTATCCATGAGTTGATGATGTAATAATTAGTTGTTATATCTATGTTGCAAGATTTATCTTGTTAACTATTATTTGTACTTTCCCATTTTACCTATTTAAATAATAATTTAATAAAATTATCTGTATATTTATTATGTGTGTGTTGTCTTGTTGAACTGAAAAAGCTGACCAGCTGACATAAAGTTGTCTTGTTAACATCATGATATTTAACACGCAAAGTATAGCGCCATTAGATAGTCCGTTATGTGTGTGTTGTCTTGTCGAACTGCAAAAGATGACCAGCTGACATAAAGTTGTCTTGTCAACATCATGAGATTTAACACGCAAAGTATAGCGCCATTAGATAGTCCGTTATGTGTGTGTTGTCTTGTCGAACTGAAAAAGCCGACCAGCTGACATAAAATTGTCTTGTCAACATCATTATATTTAACACGCAAAGTATAGCGCCATTAGATAGTACGTTATGTGGGTGTTGTCTCGCCTATAAATAACGGGCTCATTGTAGTTATGTTGTGTGCTCAAAATTTTCTAAAAGCAAATATTTTATTAAAGGTAAGGTTTTTTTTACTAAAAGCAAATATTACACAAATGGCTCAACCTCTTCGTCCACCAAAGTGCAACCGTAGAAAAGCATGCTTGATGCAAAATTGTTGGGAAGGTGGTGAAGTTGGACGCCGATATTGGCACTGTATGAACCAGTTTTACAAGGTTCCCGGCGAACCTATTTGAGATTTTCAAGAATGGGTTGATAAACCATGTTATCAGGAATGTTACAGAGAACAACTCCAGTTAATATATAACAGGTAAGTTTAGGTAGATATTCACTTGTGCGTCTTCCAGCAGATCCAACACATCCCTGCAGAGGGGGAGATTATGATGGGCATCATACTCTCGTACAAGAGTACGACGCATAACCCACCTACAGGCTAGAGGGAGTTGCGGAATTTCTACATTAGCCGGTAGCTATGGTAGAGGTGGCTGAAACTGCAGAAATCGCTCCCAGACCCAAACCTAACATACAAAGTTGACTTAAAGTATAAGATTAACTATATCTTGGTAGAATTGTAACTAATGGACATATTATTTGAATATGTTGTCAACTGTAGAAGTGGCAGAAAGCCACCAACGTCTCTGTGTGCCGATGCAAGCCCGACACATCTGCCTGTACAGATATGAGATGACAGCACCACCCCAGCTGTACAAAGATGTATCCTCGAACCGGGCAATATGATGCAGAAAACGGAGTCTCACTAGGTTCCCCGAAGTGTTCGGGAACAAGACCCCCCCAAATAGAAGGAGCAATAGCAGCCTCGTATATCGCTGTACATCCACCTCCGCAGACTCATCGGTGATAGTATGGTAGATCTGCACCAGGTGGTCTCTAATGGAGACCAGCTGTATACGACTAGACCAAGACGCTATCGCTTCGTCCTCCGGCATGAAACCCGTGAGCATGTGCAGCATATCCTAATATGCCTGCCGTGAATAATATCTCATGGTCGCAGGCAGTAAAACTGGCAAGCCATCAGCGGACAGGCTATATAAAATCTCAGCGTCCTGGAGTGTGATGGTGGCCTTGCCGATGGGCAAATGAAAAGTATGCGTATCCGGTCGCCACCGCTCAATCAAGGCCGTGATCAAAGCATAGTCGAGCTGTATCCGGCCAATCCTAATAATCCTATAAAATCTCATCTCCTCCAAGTAATGGACCACACGGGGATGTAGAACGTGGGGAGGACTCAAAAACTCCCACAATAGATCCACTCTCCTAGCCCGGAAAGTCTGCATAAGCAATTGTCCGTCTCATATATACTCGGATCTATGCTGGGGCTGTAGGGCTAATAGATCCAACGTCCGGGGGCCGGGATGTATAGTCGCGTCCATGTCGTCAACTGTAAACTATCATTAAACTATCATTAATAATTATGTATTTTTTATTATAATTTAAATTCATATTTTTTAATAACTTATTTGTACAAATTATATATATATATATATATATATATATATATATAATGTGTTTTTATTATAATTTAAACTCATATTTTTTAATAACTTAATTGTACAAATTATATATATATATATATATATATATATATATATATATATATATAATTATGTGTTTTTATTATAATTTAAATTCATATTTTATAATAACTTAATTGTACAAATTATATATATATATATATATATATATATATATATATATATATATATATATATATATATATATATATATAATGTGTTTTTATTATAATTTAAACTCATATTTTTTAATGTTTTTATTATAATTTAAACTCATATTTTTTAATAACTTAATTGTACAAATTATATATATATATACATAATTATATATATATATATATATATATATATATATATATATATATATATATATATTTTTATTTTTTTTTAAATTATTATTTTTTAATAACTTAATTGTACAAATTATATATATATAATTGTGTGTTTTTATTATAATTTAAATTCATATTTTATAATAACTTAATTGTACAAATTACATAATTATATATATATATATATATATATATATATATATATATATATATATATATATATATATATATATATATAATTATGTTTTTATTATAATTTAAATTCATATTTTTTAATAACTTACTTGTACAAATTATATATATATATATATAATGTATTTTTATTATAATTTAAATTCATATTTTTTAATAACTTAATTGTACAAATTACTAGTTATGTGTGTTGATACAATTATTAACTTAATTGTACAATATTTGCATTTTCAACTACCAGTATAAGATACTTAAATAAAAGGAATTCTAAGCTAAAATACTACACATTACTACGCTACAAGGCTCTAAATTTTACTACGCTATAAGGGTCTATATTTTACTACGCTAAAAAGGTCTGGATTTTACTACAGTAAAAAATAATCTAAACTAAGCATAAACAACAAATAAATTTAATTGCAAATAAAATACAAAACGGAATGAAAAAACATATATATAAATCAGGATATTAACAGACAAATTTATTTTACTAATTTATATTTTTTTAGAAAACACTAATAATAAATCCGGATAAATTTAGCATGCTAGTTTCGAAAAAAAAACACAAACCGAAATAGAACACATACAAATCAAATAATATACATTATTATAAATGTTTCAACTTAAAATAAATCGAAATACCTCGATTTAGAATTTTGGCAAAGCAAAAAGATTGAAATTTTGACTGCGGAATTGTGAATCAACAATAGCACGAAACTCTACTCGAATGTGGGACCCTTTTTCTTCGAGTTTTATGTGTCGTGGGGATCCAAATTTTTTTTTTTAAAGAAAATGGCAGAAACGGTGGGGGACCAAGAAGAGGGGAAGGGTTTTAAAATAATGGTGGATGGAATCGGAGAAGAAGACGGAGGGGTATAAAAAATTTATGTATAGCGTCACTATACCTGGCGCTATACATTAATGTTGTATATATAGCGCCAGGTATTGTGGCGCTATACCTGGCCATGTCAGCTTTTACAGTATAGCGCCACAATACCTGGCGCTATACATTAACGGTTTCGTTACTGTTAGTATATAGCGCCAGGTATTATGGCGCTATATATAAAAAGGTCTTTTTTTTACCACCTATTTGTGTAGTTTGAGTCCAAAAAAACAACATTTTGGTTCCGAACTCGCACATATACCCCTGTGACATAGGGGTTCATGTGAACTAGTAACTTTTGTCCAAACAGTATAAATGTGTTTGAAAAATTCTATTTTGGGAACACAGGTTTTCCAACAACTCCAAGGTAGCAGACAAATAGAAAGGCACTACGCCAAATTAAATTGTATATGGACGTTCTATCCATCATAATTAATAAACTTTGATAAACCAATTCTTTAAGTGGTCCAATAAAACCTTATGTTATTCGATAATCTATCCTTCTTCAAGAATTAATCCATTCAAATCACTAGCTAAACAATTATGAGTTCCCTTAATGCTACGATATATACTTTTTTCTCAGGTTTTTGACTAAGATTAAGAATTATTTGAACGTTGTGACATGAGTTCATTTTTGTACATAACTAGCAAGGGAGCAGACAAAGCCCAGTTGAACAGTAATGGCTAAGTCACTGTTGGTATACGTACAAACTCTCAACACCACAATTTTAATTGTGATCTCTTGGTTATTAAACTCTCTATATATATATATATGGGCGTAGGGACAAGCCAAACTATGGGTTCGACTGAACCTAGTAGCTTTTGCTCAAAAAGTGTATTTAATGTTTAAAATTCGTCAAATATGTTTAAATATTGAATTCAAAACCAGTCACTAACACTTGAAGTCTGTGTATAAAATCCAGAACCTATAAGGTTAAAATCGTGGCTTCTCATGTCCCATGTTTGATTATTAGAAACAAAAGGGCCTAGTGTAGCGGTCCCATGTTTGATTATTAATTGGGTCCATCATATCCTTTGCATTCAATTATTACAAATATACTATGTGTATTCACCCCAAAAAGCGGAAGCCCTGCCCACCACATTATCCTTATATGGATTCATTATGCCGTTGAACGTGATTACATGCTCATTTTTTGGCATTATTACATAAAAAATAAGTTCTATAAGCACAATTCAAATTGGGTCAAGGCCATATATTCTTAGACAGAAAGATAATGTCAAGAATGTTTGTAGACAGAATTGTTGAAGTGAAAAAAAGTATTTAGATGTTGAAGTTGTGCTAGGAGTCTAGAACAAGAATTTTGCAAGTGAATACCATCTGTATCACTTGAATATTCATCGAACAAGTTTTTAAATATTTCATCAGCATTTCAAATATGTTAGTTCAATATTTGCAAATACTGCTGAACAAGCTTTAACATGCAATTAATGACTTTAATAATTGCAAATTGCAGTTGAAGTCATAGCCAAATACACAAGAATCCTTGTCCCAACCCACCCCATAAGGTCACAACCAAATCCTCAGAACAAGGGCATTAGGTCCAGTGCTGCAGATTGACGTACAAATAGGAAAGAAGAATGTAGTGCTGCCATGCAACAATAGAAACTGTTGTTATTTGAAGACATTAGGGGTCCAAAAAAACAGATTAGGGCAGACTGTAAATTTGATGTTGGAACGACGAAAAAAACAGCTCCGTACACAAAGTATTCTGTGTTTACGGAAAGTTTAAGGGTCGCAATCTCCCCAAGAGAGTGTAATTTAGGCAGCCTACTCTAATGCAAGCATCAATGATTAATTTCACATTTATAAGTCATACGGAGACAACTTGACTGTTGCTCCGCGACTCTCCTTCGATGTTAGAGTGAGAGTACTGACATTTATGAGGACTAAAAGTCGAGAGATGTGGACCACTTATTTTTTGGGCAAAGCTCAAATACCAAAAACCTACAGAATGAAGAAGCACGCGGCTGAAATGGCTGGCTGTTGAATTAAATTTTGTTGGATACAAATCATACAATGGCCACAGCCTACTCTTTCCTAAATTCTCCACACCCTATAAACCTACTTGCTGATATCCTAGTGTGTACTGCATCATTGTTTTTGGCATTTTTCTCCTAATTACAATGACCATTTTTTCTTTTTTCTACTTTCTCATCTTTTTCGTTATTAAAAATTAATATCTCAAGTACTATTACTAACTATCCGATATCTGATTGCGACATAATTCGTTGTCATTGTTATTGCCAATCTTTTCTTTCAAACCTCACCCGGCCTCTTTCGTATGCCCAGACCTACCAACTGGAATGTAAACACTATAATACGAAGACCCAACATCAGAGTAAACAATGAATTTGAATGGGTTTGATACTGATATCATGTGCTTTGCCCATCAAACAATGAGCAAGTGCCTTAAAAATTTAAGGCAGAGCAGAAGCTACGGGTTCGACAGAACTCAATCGCTTTAGTTTAAAGTTTAAATTATGTATTTGTCTTAAAAATTTATTGAATACACACAAATTATTAATTTGAAACTCAATAACTCAAAAGATTATGTCCCGTTTGGCCCGAAAATTTGGGAGTTTTGTTTACAAATATCTATTTGTGTTTATTGTTATGACCGAAAAAATCAGATGTCATACGGAACCTAGCAAAGCAAACTTTGAACGACGATAAATCATAACAAGAGAAATATACCAAAAGAGACACAAACATTAACGTGGCTCAGTCAACTAACCTACGTCCACAACGGAGATGAGCAATCCACTATAATAAAAAGAGAGTACAAAATATCGAGAGAACAATCTCACGAAGAGGCAAACACAAGTGACACACTAAAACTTTTCCCGTAAAGTTCTCCCCCTAAACACGACTCTCAAGCCCCCTATGGCTACATTGTGGATGCTACTGAATGAGAAGGAAGGATTCTCAATTTATAGAAGTCCAAATCTTTTCCTACAAGAAAAAGGACTAGCCAAGTATAGGAGAATTATAATTTTCTTCTACAAAAAGGAAAACCCAATTAAGGTAATTATATTGCCCTTTCCTTCAACAAATAGGAAAACCAAATATGGTAAGAAAATTATGGCAAACACCTAACAATTATCCCCCTTGGCTGGAATTTTCAGACAAAATAAACTTGATCCATCTTCTTCACATAACCTTCAACAGGTCACATATCCAAATCTCCACCACAAAGTTTGTCTCAATGTGCGTAGCACACCGGTCAAATTTCTCAGAAAAAAATATGATTATCGTCAAATATGTTGCGGCTAGAACTGAACCCGCCAAGATGAACCCGTCTTGAACCTTGCTCTGATACCAATTGTTAGGACCGAAAAAATCAGATGTCATGCGAAATCTAGCAAAGCAAACCTTGAACGACGATAAATCATACAACAAGAGAGATATATCAAAAGAGACACAAACATTTAACGTGGTTCGGTCAACTGACCTACGTCCACAGCGGAGATGAGCAATCCACTATAATAAAAAGAGAGTACAAAATATCGAGAGAACAACCTCACGAAGAGGCAAACACAAGTGAAACACTAATACTTGTCCCGTAAAGTTCTCCCCCTAAACACGATTCTCAAGCACCCTATGGCTACATTGTGGATACTACTGAATGAGAAGGAAGGATTCTCAATTTATAGAAGTCCAAACATTTTCCTACAAGAAAAAGGACTAGCTAAGTATAGGAGAATTATAATTTCCTTCTACGAAAAGGAAAACCCAATTAAGGTAATTATATTGCACTTTCCTTCAACCAATAGGAAAACCAAATATGGTAAGAAAATTATGGCAAACACCTAACATTTATAGATCTTAACCATTTTTTGGCAGATTTTAAAAACAAAATCTTCAAATCCCAAAAAGAACTCTAGAGTAGTTTTTGAAAAGTTCTACTCACAAAACTTCAAATTCTTTTCAAGTAAAATGCATGTCCAAACATAATTTAAACTTTCAAAAACTATTTTTCGTCTCATCTTCAAAAACTCATTTTTTCAAGTTTCAACCAAATTTATGTCCAAACGCTAGCTTAGAATTCCGAATCCATAAGTTTCAAATCCTAACTCTGCCTCTACCGGTGAACCTAGCTGCCTAGTTTGTAGAGTTTTTCTGATCTTTTTGTTTCATATAAATGAAGAAAATTAGAGTACCTTTCATTACTAATCTACTGTGTTTTACAACATCAAGTTAACTACCTAATATTCGCAACTACTAGTAAGGTGGATGTAGTGAAAGAAATGATGTAATATTCCTTTTGTTTTGATAATATTTATTTCATAAATGGACAATTAGTTATCATATATATAATTCATACGATTGTAAAATCTCGAGTACCTTCAGTTTCAGGTTGCTAAAATGAATGATGGCAATGAGACAATAGGTCTCCAATCCCCATAAAAAACCTTATCACGGATAGCATATTTACCAAAAATTACCAAAAGTTTCAGTCTGGCAGATCACGAGGTGTGATTGATTATAGGGAGGGTAATAGAAGAAACCAGGCGCGGATTTTATTTCTACTAATTTTATACAGAGTTTAATTAATTATATACATCAGTATAAATAACTTTTTATATGAGCTGGTCAGAATCTATCTATAATAAACCTCCTTAAAATATTTGATGACAAGTTACCTGCTACACAAGTAAAGTGATTTGATTGTGTAAAATTCATTACACTAATAGTGCATATTGCTTAAATTCTCTTATATAATGAGAATCTTAGCACAAGAAACTTAACTGCTCAACAAAGTGTAGCTTTTTCTCCGTATATATTAGCTTTATATATTATCCGATGACAGACAAAATTAAAAAGATTATATTAATTGGTTAATTGTTTATTTAATTTTAGAAATTTATGCATGCCTATAGGTCCAAAATCTCATTGTGATTTAGGTCTATGCAATATTGGCTAGAAACCTATATACTATAAGAAAATATAAGTGTAAAACCATTCCTTGAGCTTAATGTGATGCAGCTGCAAAATCATCGCCCAACCTTTATTTTATTTTATTTCTTGTTGAATCCTTTAAACACTTGGAAATGCCTAAATTTTATGGTTTTCTGGCACTAACGTCTTCCACTTAAAAAATATTTCGAGGGCAAGCTGCAATTTAATAAACGTTTAACGGGCATCTTCTTGGTTTCATAATGCCATGGAAAAATAAGAGCTGCAAAAGAAAGAAAAAGAACTGCCCCCTTCTTTTCTTTTCATTCCCTTAAACATATACTTGCATGAAAATATATTGAATAATTAATGCTATTAACAGTACATAATTATCCCTCTACTCAATATGATCATCAAAGGGTATTTAGATTAGGTTAAAAAATAGGACGGACGTGCTCGTCTTGGACTTGACCGTGCCTTTTGGGTCAACCAAGCACATGCGACACCGGGCGTCAATAAGAATTAGGTCACAAAAAGACAGCTCAATGTAAAATATCATTTATCTCTCGATCTTAATTACCCTCAACAATAACCACCACAAAACTAAAAGCTGCATGTTGGGGACCTTAGAAGCACGCAGTTGCAGGAAAAGAAACTGACCATGTCTAAGCAAGAAGAGTTGCTAAAATCTGCAACCGATTTATTATTCCTCACGATATATCTGCAAGCTCTCTGAAATAGACTATTTTTGACAAATTACAGAAATTCTACTGTCTAATGTATACAAGAAAAGTAAGTTAAAAATGGCCGAATAAACTTGATTGGGACATATAAGTACTTAACGGATCATCACAAGGTTGCTCATCAATGACCAATGGGTACTTCCCAAGTTCTTCTCTTGACATTTAAAATATAAGGATTTTTATAAAAATGATAATATACTATGAAAGTATGAATTAATTATTTATATTATTGTATTACAAGTAAATTTATATTATTGAATTAAGTTAAACTACACTAAAATAATACAACAATAACACATCCAGTGAAATCCACAGATTAAATATGGAATAGTAATATATACGAAAACCTTACACCTACCTTAGGAAGGTAGGAAACATGTTTCCAATAGACCTTCGGCTCATAAATAATAAAAAAGAAGCAATAAATAGACGGGAAGTTAAACTACACTGATAGTTTTTAAAAAATCTTTACACAATCAGTGTGTATAATTACTTAAATCCATAAAAAAAACGTTCTAGAAAAGTTAAAGTAATCCATATGACTTAGCCTTGCTAAACCAACTACACCTCAAAGATATCAACTTTTATTTGCATAATCACTTATAATTTCTCAACCTTTATTATTCAGCGACAATTTGAGCAAACAGCTAAGTCTCAAGATATAGCTAAGAAAGCTTGAAAGATACCTAAAAAAAGATGATAAAAGAGCAGAAGAAAGTACTTATCTGCAAAGTGTACCAATCTGTTTGCCCTAATAAAGATAAAGAGTACTTAGTTTCAGAGATTTTCGAATCAAGGGAAAGCTTCTCCGTGTTTTCAGCTCTCTTTCACTTCTACTAAATCAAGTAGCCTATATATAGATAAAAGCTGCTCTCATATTCTGTCACATACCGTACCTTATACATATTATCAGCATTTACATCTTCCCTTACCAGTATCATAACTTTTATCATAATATGCATCACATGCATATGTTCCTGATACAACATTTTTGAACTGAAAGTTGTTTAAGGATCCATCTTAACACTATAAGCTCTCTCTTTGGTCTGCACTACCTAACTATTTTAACTAAATGAGTTTATGTTCCATGTACTAATGGGTCGTTTGGTATGCGCGCGGGATAAGGTGTGAGATTAAATTTATAGTGTTTGGTTAATGATACAAATTTATTTCAGAATAAATTTATACCGTCAACTAAGCATAGTATTAATTTAATCCCATACATAATCCTGGATATCCCACCTTATCTCATTAAACTTAAGATTATTTTATCCAACATCTGAAGTGGGATAAATTAATCCATATTATAATTTCAAGAATGTAATCCCAGAATAATTTAGTCGCATGCTAAATGACCCCAACGGTATAAGGAATTTATCCCATTTAGTGGGGTCTGGGGAGGGTAGTGTGTACGCAGACCTTACCCCTACCCTAGGGTAGAGAGACTGTTTCCAAATAGACCCCCGGCATCCTTCCCTCCAAGAACTTCTCACCTTGCTCTTGGGGAGACTCGAACTCACAACCTCTCGGTTGGAAGTGGGGGTTGCTTACCATCAGAGCAACCCCTCTTGAATATATAAAAGGTGAATTTTTCAATACCAACAGTTCGATATAATAACTTAACATCAGAGTGATGATGTGTTATAACCAGCTAAATTATACTAATTGTCTAAAGAAAATTAGACTATTAATTAACTCATATGTGCAATGACAATGTGAGGATTTTCCACACTATCGAGTTGAAATTATGTATAACAAAAGGTAATACTGTAATACTACTATAAGTTAATCCTAATTTGGTAACCTGAAGATGCAATAAATAATCTCTACTAACTAAGTATATAATAGTAGATATTTATAGTGTAAATATTCTTTATAATGTTAGTTTTTATAAATTACCACATTAAATAATTTTAAAAAAAAATTAAAAAAAAGGAAAAAAAAAAGGACAGCGGCCCGGAAAGGTGGACTTATGGAATGAGGCAGAATAGAAGAAATGGGTGTCAATGGTGCATGTCACCAATACATTTTTCTCGTAATCCAACGGGCAACAACCAAAAATATAAGTAAATGAATGGTGAGGGGCAAATGGCAGATCTTAAGGAAAATAAAAACAAACAAAATCTTGGCCCCAACCAGACACGAAACATATCTACTTCGCCCCTATATAACCCGGCAAGCAGACGGATAAGCTGGAAAAAAAGTAGAATTGAGTTCAAATCCGACCAGAAAGACAATTGAAATCCATACTCAGAGTAGAAAAACCTAGAAAAGAATGTAACACAGAATATGCAAAAATGCACACATCCATATGCAGCACAAAATATATATTACCTATGTTGCTTAAGGATTTAACTTATATTCAGTAATACTGTGATTTTTTTGGTATACTATCAATGTATTTTAACTTGTTTTAATAAATGATTTGCTTCTGAGTTACTAATTTACATTATAAACAATTAGTTATAATTATTTTTAAACTGACCTTATAGCATATAGAAATTAAACTTTCTCCTACATATTCACAAAAACAAAAAAAGGGAACAACCCATGCACAAGGTATCCTGCATCAACGCAAGATTCGGAAAAAGGATTGCACGTCAAGGGGTTTGGTCCAATGTAGACCGTCTACCCTAATGCAAGCAATAGGGGTTTCTTCTACGGATCGAGGTCATACGGAAACATATTTACCATCCTCTAGCTAATTCGTTCTACAAAAATCACAATAAAAAGGAGCTTACCGATAAGATCAACAAATAGTAATAATTAGTAATAATAACAAAATAAAAGTCATTCTTGAAATCCCAACAGAAAAACTAACATCCTATAAGAAAACAATGTCTTACTTCAAGGAGAAGTGCTGGAACTTCTGTTTCTCCTTCCCATTACCTAAATGGATGTCAATGAAGTTAAAAGAAAATCAAGAATTAGATTATTCTATGGCCTCTCTAATAATCCTTCCCTAAGCCAAAATGCCATAATTAAAATTTAAATTCTGAATTCGCCTCTCTGTTTAAGGTCTTGGCGGTGGAAAGAATTGCGTACCGGCCATGAAAGCATTAATAGGAGTTGGATATACGGAAGGATCGAACATTGTACCATGTTGTTGCTGGTGACTCGTGGCGGCAGCTGCGGTGGTGGAAGTGGTGGCGCCGGTGATAAAATTCAGCGCTTGTTGAGCTGCGGCACTACCTGATGAACTCTCTCCACCACCACCACTATATCGACCCTCTGGCCCTTGATCATATAAAATTCCTTTGAATAAATGGCCTCCAATATTAACAGCCGTTTGATAAGCAAATTGATCTTCTGCATCGTCAATTGCACTAACTTTTACGCAGCGAAAGACTGCTTGAGAACTCACTTCTGCTGGAAAATGACCACCTACCTCTAACCCTAGCAATCAAAAAAGCACCTTAGTACAAATCAAATAATGAACTATCATTATTACTTCAAAGAACACAAGGAGAAAAAATGAAGTACAACACTCCACAATGCAATAACTTTTATTTCGTCAAGTTTACTGCTAAACAGTAGAAAAATAAAAAAAAAAAGGAGTATAGGGTTGGTCACGGAATAATGAAAATAGCTATGTAGCATGTGTAATCACGGTTTTTGTTCTTCTTGATTTTTCTTCCCCCACATACTTTGTAGATTAGCATAAAAAAACACGTTTGATTAAGCCCTTTAACGCGTCTTAAATTTTTTTAAAATAAAAAAGAGATGAATTAATTAATTACTCTGAAGTTCATTGATGATTCCCTTGAAAATAAACAAGAAATGATTGTACTTCCTATAGTTAAAGAGATGAGTTCAACCGATCTCAAGACCAAAAATATAAAGTAAAAATATAAGTATGAGAAAACTTTAAGGATTAGTAGTATGAAAATTATGGTTTGAGCTCATATTTTTAAGAAAGTTCACAAAGTTGAGCTCATAAAAATTAAATCTTGAATCCGTCTCTGATTACCTGACGAGATGGCGGGCAAACGCGTACAAGCAAGAGAGGAGCTGGTGTTCTCTCTTAGCCTTTTGGGAATAATATTAGAATCAGCTCTCAAACTCAACTGTTGAGTTTGTTGTTGTTGATTATGTTGTTGCAAAGCAGCAAGTTGTTGTTGTCTTTCACGTCTTTTAGCAGCAGGAACCCAAGTACTTTTAACGTGAGTTTGACACTGAAATCCTCTGCTCTTACAACAAGTTCGACATCTCAAATGTGGACAATCTTTCTTAGCTTGATTACCACAATCTTGACAATTCATACCCCCAACTCCACTACTACTACTTCCCCCTGTTGCCCTCATTACCCTAAAAGAATTACTATAATTATGATTATTATTATTATTATTATCATCACCGACAATATTGTTATTTCCGCTACTACTACTACTACCACTGATAATTCTTCTGTTGTTACTGGGTCCCACTCCAACTGAGAAATCCATCTCTTGCACTTGATGTTGTGGGGTTTGTGCTCTTTGTTGATGCAACTGATAGTACTGTTGCCATAATTCAAAACCCTTGTTGTAGATCTCTTCGTTCTTGAATAAAAGAAAACTATTCGTAGCTAATTGATCTTGTTCTTGTTCTTGTTCTTTATTTCCACCTCCACCTCCACCACCTAGTGTAAAAAAACCAGACATTTTTTACTACTAGCTTCTATGTCTATCCTTAATTTTGACAGCATATTCATACCCTCTTCAACCTAGTTAAAAATAGGAGAATAACTAGGGGGGAGGGGGGGAGGAAGACAAAGTAAATGGATTTTTTGGGGTTATGGTTAAAACTTTGCAGCTTTTGAGGAAAAATTATACTAGGACAATATATTTAGGAAAACGAAAGGAAAAGAAAATGGTTGAACTTCTCTTTTATGGTTTGCATTAAATTCACAGCTCTGCTACGCCGCCATGGCCACTGCACTACTGCTTTACCTCTTCCTTCAATTTAAGACTTATACAACAGTAGTACCATCTTTCTTGTCTCTCTCTTAAATTTTCTCTCACACACACTAATTCACTCTCTGTTTCTCACACTAATATTTTTCTTGGAACAGAAAATATTGCCACTTCTTTTCTACAGTTTTCTTACAGTTGGGCAATAAAATCTCATCAACAAGGAAGTAATCGTGGCCTATGCATGGTAATCGAACGGCTGAGAATTAACCACGTGGCTTGGCATCAGCTTTTGCTTATTCGTCCTTGCACCGGAAAACACGCTCTACTTTTTTCTGACCGTCCCATAATTAAGAAGGTTTTTCGTAAAAATTTCAATTTCAATCCAACCAAGAAATCTATCATACGAATACCAAATGAGGAAACACAAATTTACGGCCATTTCAATATTTTTGTATCACAGACCAATCAATGGACGTGGACATAAGTGGCTGTGATCACGACGGGCAAGAATTACAGACCCTAATTAACCCTACTCTAGTCTATTTCATTATCTTTAATCGAATTTAACTTATAAACTTGATAATTTAAATATTCTTTACGAGTATTATCGTATTTTAATTTGTCGCACCTAATTTTTATTCATTACTTCTTAGATTATACATTATTAATTTCACCTATTATGGATGATTGTAGGTTGTTATTTTTAGATGCCATGAAAGCATAATATATCTGTCAATTAACAGGGAGCTAAATGATTCAAATGGATTTTGATTTTCTTTATTTAAAAATAATAACGCAAAAAAAGAGTCAAAACAAATTGTTTAGATTATTTATTCTCTTGAATATAAGAAAAACTTATTGTATAGCAAAAGCAATTCAAAAATTACTTTAGATTTTATGTTGCAATCTTATAATCTTGTTTAGTGATATTCTTATATTTGTTAAAACCCTGGTTAGAATTCTTAACTTTGTCATTGTGGTCAGCTTTCAGATATTAAACTCAATTTTATCCTTTTTATAATTATTAATTGATTCTCTTTTCTTTTCTAAAATATTTTTATGTGCATAAACATATTTATTCCATTATAAGCTCCTATTTTGCCACAGATTTTGGCTACTTTTTTTCCAACAAAAAAAATCAAAAATATTATATCTTTATGAAACATGATCAATTTTTGAACTTTTTAAAAATTTCTTTTCAAATTCCCAAAAAATAATTTAGGACAGTTTTTGAATTAAAAAATTTCTCCCATTCATAAAACTTCTACTTATCTGCAAATAAAATACATGTCGAAACACCACTTTAATTTCTAAAAAATTATTTTTCAACACAATTTAATTTTTTTTCAAACCTCAACCAAATCTATATCCCAACGCTAATATTTTCGCTTTGAATGATTAAACAGTGAGTTTTATTCTATGTAGCAGGATATTTCTATAAACCGGTCCATGAAAAAGTGAAATGAAGAGTAATAGAGATGTCTATATCTTTAGGTCAACTCTTCTGATGTAACAAGGGAGGGAGGGGTCCTGAGTAAAGTACTTATATTAGTATTATACAGTAGCAGCCAATCAACATATTGTATACTTCAATTAATATATTCTTAGTTAACAAAGGGTATGAATACAGTCTGTCAGCTGTGTCTTCGTAAATGAGACATAATCAAAAGGTCTTTCAATAATAATGGAGTAACAAATATTATTATAAGTAATACTAGTAATTATACACTAAGAGGTCGTTTGGTAGAGCGCATTAGGAAAGTAATGCATGCATTAGCTTTGTGTATTAATAATATTTTATTTGATACATTTTTTCACCTTATGTATTGTAGAAATCTATCATTGTTGAATGGAAGAACTTAGCACAGAGATTCGAAGAAGAAGAAGAATGGCGGGAAAATCAATTTTAACTAATTTTCTGAAAAGAAAGCTAAAATACATACACCTCTATACACACACATATATATAGACCTCCACTACTTCAACTATCACTAACCTCTAACAGACTATTACAGCTGTATAAATGAGTTAATCACGTGCTAATTTCTACACCCCTCCCCCTTCAAGCTAGGAGTGGTAAAAATGTTCAAAACACCTAACTTGGACATCAAATGATAGTGTTGAGCAGTTCCTAGTCCTTTTGTGAGCAAATCTGCTTCCAGTTCTTCTGTTGGCACATATGCTGGACGTATCAATCCTTGTTGCACCTTTTTCCTCACAAAATAACAATCTTTCTCTATATGTTTCGTTCGTTCATGAAACAATAGGTTATTAGCTATCTGCATAACTACTTTACTGTCTGTATGAAGTTAAATTGGAGTAGCAACCTCTACTCCCTACTCTCTGAACATTCCAACCAACCATATCAACTCAGACACAGTCAAGGCCATGCTTCTATACTCAGATTCTGCTGAACTCCTTGCCACTACGGCCTGCTTCTTAGATTTCCAAGATATCAATGATCCACCAAACTTCACAAGGTACCCAGTAACTGATTCTTTGGAGTTAGGACAACTTGCCCCGTCTGCATTACAATGTGCACTAAGAGTCATGTCCCTATCTGTACTTATAAGGATTCCAAACCCTGGCTCATTCTTCGCATACCTGACTACCCTGTACGCTGCTTCAAGATGGGACTGCTTGGGAGCTTGCATAAATTGACTTAGAGTCTGTACACTATAAGCAATATCGGGTCTTGTCAAGGTCAAGTATAAAAGCTTTCTAATCAACCTTTGATAGATCTTTACATCTGCTAGTGTTGGATCATTGTCTAAGTGACAATGTTCATCATACTCAACAGTTGTAAGTCGTTTGTTTTGTTCCATTGGTGTAATGGCAGGCTTGGCACCAGACAGTCCCAATTTTGCTATAAGCTCTAGATCATACTTACTTTGGCATAAAAGAATTCCTTTTGCTGACCTACAAACCTTAATGCCCAGAAAGTATTTCTAGTTTCCTAAGTCCTTAATTTTGAAGCCTTGTGTAGTGTGATCTTTGCTTCTTGAATCATTATAGTGTCATTGCATGTTATTAGAAGGTCATCAATATATACAAGTATGACAACCTGTTTTCCATTCTCCTCTTTGGTGAACAAGAAGTGATCATGTTTGCTTTGTATAAAACCTGCTACCTATAGAGCTTCTATAAGTTTCAAGTTCCATTGTCTTGATGCTTGCTTGAGTCCATATAGGGATTTAAGTAGTTTGTAGCCCTTAGAAATCCCCCTTTGGCTGCTGAAACCAGGTGACAATTACATGTAAACTTCTTCCTCAGGGTCACCTTGAAGAAATGCATTGTAAACATCCATTTGGAAAAGAGGCCATTGGTTCATAGCAGCCAATGCAATGATTGATCTCACTGTGACCATTTTGACAACTGGAGAAAAAGTCTCCTGATAGTCTAGACCTTCTTGCTGGTTGTAACCCTTAGCTACAAGTCTTGCTTTAAACCTCTCAACTTCTCCATTGAACCTGTACTTAATTCTGTATACCCATCTGCACCCAATGGGCACCTTACCCTTAGGAATATCAATTATCTCCTAGGTATTATTTAGAACTAAGGTATCTACTTCTATCTTTATGGCTTCAATCCATCTTGGGTCCTTCATGGCTTCTGTGTATGATGTAGGTTCTGTTTCTTGTGAGGTAACAGTCAAGTAAGATTGATAAATAGCTGATAAGGCATTATAGTTCACATAATTGGATATTGGATATATGCAGGTAGATGATGATGCTCCATTGATTGGGAAGACATAGTCTTGCATCCAAATAGGTGGCTTGAGACCTCTATTGGACCTCCTGAGTTGTACAGGTTGAACTTCCTCAGTGGTTTCATTAGATGGTATCTGCATATTATGAGCAACCTCTGTATCTAGTGACTGTTTACCATGATCTGGATCAGCTCCTGTGAGGTTGTGCTCTTGTTGCATCACTTCATGACCATGCTCAATAGCTTGGTTGACTGTATCATATCCTTCTCCTGGCATATGTGGTTGTTGTTGATGCAAAGAGTAATCTTCTCCTTTTGATTTCAGCTCTAAGAACATAGGATCTTGTTGTGTATCATCATTCCCTAGTTGAAAAGGAAAAATATCTTCCTTGAATGTGACATCTCTACTAACAAAGAACTTCCTTCTCCTTAAGTCATATAGCTTGTATCATTTCTGAGATACTGAGTATCCCATGTGAACAACAATAATGGCTCTAGGAGAAAATTTGTCCACATTTTTGTCACTACAGCAAAACATAGACAACCAATAGTTCTTAGGTGTGTCATATTAGGTGCTTTCTTATGAAAAATCTCATATGGAGACTTCCCAGCTAGAACTGAAGAAGGAAGTCGATTAATACGATATGCTGTAGCCAGTACACAATCTCCCCAGAATTACAGAGGAATTCTGCCTTGAAATCTCAGAGCCCTTGCCACCTCCAGGACATGCCTATGTCTTCATTCCACGACTTCATTCTGTTGTGGAGTATGTGGGTGATAACTAGGGATTCTAGTCTATTTTATATTCCTTTTTGCTTGAGTTTTGGATTAAAAAATGTATACAAGTAGTCCCGAAAATTTACATATTGTGCTTGTTTGCAGTGTTTGGTCAAAAAGTGATAAGGAAGTCAAAACAAGCTCAAAAAGGAGTGAAACCTGCTCAAGTACCAAGAACAACTCAAAGCACTTCTATAACAGTAAATCCACCGCAACAGCAATAGACCCACCGCGACCGTAGTGCATTTGTTGCGATCCGCGGTGGAAAAGATCAGAGAGATGCAATTTTGGAAGCTCAAGCAATGCTGTCCACGGTAGATTCTTCGCGGCCGCAATCCATTTGTTGCGGTCCGCGGAGAGGGGATTCAGAGAGCTTGGATTTTGGAAGTTTCAAAACACCATAGTCCACGGTCTATTTTATGCGGTCCGCGATGAAGCCATCGTGGCCTGGAGTATTTTATGCGGTCCGTGGTGGCCAGATTCAGAGACCAAAACTTGAAACCAAAAAGCCTCACGGCGGCCGCAGTCCATTTCTTGCGGACCACGGTACCTCCGTCAGGGGTATTGTTTGTCCAAAAAATTCGGCCTTGTAAAAATACTCCTTTTTCCATATTTTTAGGGTATCTTTATCTGAGCAGAGCACGTGAACGGCGGTTTTAGTCTATTTTGAGTAATTTGTAGCTAGTTTACCATTAAATCTTCAAATCTTAGCTTGTAATTATATTTTATGGGTTATTCTTCATCTAAATATCTGATTTCTTTCATTATTATGAGTAGTTAGACCCACTAGCTAGGGTTGTGGCTCAACCCTAGTGTGGGTATTTGATGTGTCTTTTATTTTAATGCTTAGATGTTTATGGGTGGTTGATATTTGGATTGATTTGTGTTTTCCATGTTTAATTAGTGGTTGCAAACACTAACATGTGCCTTTTTGGACTTGGGCTCTTCTTGAGAAAGAGAGCTTGAGTCTAGGAAAATCAGTGCAACAAGGAATTGGGGTATTCAAGAGATTGATAGCCCCAATTAAAGGGTTAAACCTAGAGATAGTAGTACCCGACTTGAGCCTATATTGCTTGCACAATTTTGACACCCAATTGATCTTGAGAAAATCAATTAGAGCAAGGTCACTCAAGCTACCGAGAGGTATAGAGTGAGTAAATTCGTGCATTGCCTATATCGCAATCCCCAACATAACAACTTTGTCTTAGGTTTTAGAACCTGTCAAATATTCACCTAGGAGAAAGCCACTTTTCTAGTACCTTTTTAACTATTTAGAAAACCTTACAAGTATTCATACATAGTTTAATTTCGCATATCATTAGCATAAAATTAGAAGTAACAAACAAACAAATATGATTGGAAGTGTAATTAAGAGCACTACGCACTGCTAGTTTAGATAGGAATCCAAATCTCAAACGTTCTAGCTCCATGTGGATTCGATCCCGACCTTCTCGGGTAAAAGTTGTATCAACCGCTCTTGCTAGTTTGTAGTGGTATAGGGTTGGACCCGATCAGTGGGCAGCTACTTTGATGTACCATTATCTATCAAATAATCTTGACATTCATGACTAAAGAACTTTGCACCATTGTCAGTTCTTAGTACTTTAACATTCCTACCAAACTGTGTATATACCATTTTAAGAAAGGATTTCAGCACAACTACAATATCACTTTTAAACTTCATTAGAAAAATCCAAATCATCTTGGAGTGATCATCAACAAGAGCCAAAAAATATCTATTTCCATTATATGTAGGTACTCTATATGGACCACAAATGTCTACATGAATCAAATGAATATGTCTTTAGCTCTGTTGCTACTTAAAGGAAATGGTTTCCTTGTCTGCCTAGCTAAAGGACATACAGTGCAATTATTGAGCTTGCAATCAAAAAACTTCTTGTCTTTAAGAAAATCCAACTGCTTCATGAATTTGATTGGCACATGCCCAAGCCTCCTATGCCAAGTAGTGAAGTCTTCTTGCATTCCTTCTACAAGACAATTGCTTATCCTTTGTGCCATTTTATTTCTGTTGGACCCTTTAGGAATCAGTAGATAGAGACCACCCTTCTCCTTACCAATCCCCTTCACTTTCCCAATGTATAGGTTCTGAAATACACAAAATGTTGGGAAAAAATTAACTGATCATTGTAGCTCCTTAGTTAATTTTGAGACAGATAACAAGTTGTATTTAAAATCAGGCACACACAACACATCATGTATCACATCATGATCTATAAGTTTGTAACTTCCCTTGTAGATAATAGGCACAGTCTTACCATTTGGGAGATTGACACTACCTTTACTTGAGTCAGGTAATCCAGTCATTGTTATCAACATATCACTATTAGATGTCATATGGTCAGTAGCACCAGTATCTACAATCCAGTAGTCAGCTAGATGATCTAGAGATTGAGAATTAGCATTACCTGCCATATTTGCTACATGTTCTTCTGATTTGTCCTTACTTATCATCTTCATGATCTAGTTGTATTGCTCATCAATAAAGAAATTGAGCATTCCTTGACTCACCCCTGCATTATCCTGATTCGCAACAACATTTTTGCCAGAACTGTTATCACTCATAGCCATGTTAGCTTGCCTATACTGCTGTGATTTCTTCCCCTTTAAACCAGATGGATATCCAACTAATTTGTAACATGTATCTCTTGTATGTTTTTTGTTTCGACAATACTCAGAGTACAAATTATTGAACCTCTTAAACTTTGACTGATTATTTCTAGAACTCATAAGAGCAGTAGAATCATTTACTTCATTTGTCACATTAATATGTGAATTAGTCTCAAACACTCTTCTCTAATTTTCTTCATTTATTAACATTGCATAGACACGACTAACAGAAGGTGATGGGGATTGAAGTAAAATCTGACTTCTAATTGCATTATAGGATTCATTTAAGCACATTAAGAACTAAAAAGGTTTCTGTTGCTCCAAGTGTTCAATAAAATCTCTAGTTCCAACCGTAATAGGAAGAGAAGGAATCATAGAATTATATTCATCCCAAAGTGACTTCAACCTAGAATAATATACTGAAATGCTAGATGTACCTTGAGAAATGGTAGCTATCTCCCTCTGAAGGTTGTAGATCCTAGATCCATTAACTTTATCAAAACGATCCTGCAGATCTAGCCACACTTCCTGAACACCACCAGCATATACGATTCCATTCACAAGATCTGGTGAAAACGTGTTCATAATCCATGTCAAAACAGTGGCATCCACTCGCTCCTATTCCTCCTCCAAGTTGACTGTAAATTGAGCCTTTGTACAACTCCCATCGATAAACCCTAGCTTACGCTTTGCTCGCAATGCAATCACCATCGCCTTGCTCCAAACTGGATAATTCTCAGTTCCTTTGAGCTGTATCGATATGATGACATTTCCAGGATTATCAAAAGGTTGCAAATATAGAGGATGACGGGGATTGTCGATGTCCAGATTCGCCATGGTTGACTGTCAAAATTGGCTTCAAAAACTTGAACTGATGATTTCAGAAATTGTATTAACTGACTAATTCTTCGCCTCGATCGATCTACTCGAGCTCTGATACCATGTAGAAATCCAGCATTGTTGAGTGGAAAAACTTAGCAGAGAGATTCGAAGAAGAAGAAGAAGAAGAGTGGCGGGAAAATCAGCTTTAACTAATTTTCTGAAAAGGAAGCTAAAAAACATACACCTCTATACACATATATATAGACCTCCACTACTTCAACTATCACTAACCTCTACCACTAACCTCTAACAGACTATTACAGCTGTACAAATGAGTTAATCACGTGCTAATTTCTACATGTATAACTAATACAAGCATTAATTATACATTCTAGTTGATATTATCATATGTATAGTTAATGCATAGCAAACTATGGCATTAGTATTATCAATGCTATTAATGCATGCATTAGCTTGATTAAAGACAAAATTGTCCTTAAAGTCCCTTAAAGCTAAAGAATATATAGCGCATTTTTGTAAACAACTAATCTTTTTTTTAAAATTATGCAATGCATTTTAATTTTTAATACACCACACCAAATAACGTATAAAGAATAATTAATCTTTGCATAACTAATGCTTGCATTATTAACCCACGTATTACCACTCTCCGCATTACAATTCGATCAAGTGTGGTATTCTAATTCTGGTGACCCGATGACAGGATCGCGGCCGCTCATTCATATTTCATACTAGAAATAATTGCAGAAATTCCTTCGATAATGTGAATTCTTATTTTTTTAGTGATATTGCACGATCACGGCAATTGGTTGAATCTCATAATGAAATCAATTTGTAGTATATATAAACACAAGTCTGTTTTGATATGAAGAGAAATATCTTAAAGATGATTTATTTATTCCAAAACATTAATTTTTATTCAAAATAAAAGCCAAAATGAAATTACTAATAAAATTCAAACAATTCAAAAAAAGAAATATTCTATATTTTTTCTAAAAATTTCTTTTCGAAGATTTTTCCAAATATTTAAACCATGATTCTTTTTAGAATCCTTGAACATGAAGTCATGATTTATATTGCAAGTTGAATATCTCAAAATTAATCTCCTATTTTGGCCTTTAAGCCTTTATAATATGAATGAATAAATGCTCTCTCCAAAAAGAATTACTTGCTAATTCGCTTTTAAACTCGATCACAAATATCATATCATTAACTTCTATCCTTTACTTTTGTAGTGGGTTTTCAAGGAATCTAAGACTGCCATCACTCACTCATCACATTGTGTGATACTTAATGCTTCAGCTTAACAAGCAATCATGAACATGATTAAAATCAACTTATACTGTAATTAGTCAAAATATTCCTTTTTCTATTTTTAATAACAAAAAATAAAAATCCATTCAAAAACATTACTTAGGGCCCGTTCGACATTAGAAAAAATATCCTTATTCAGAATTTTTTTCATTTTTTCCAGAATCAGTATTTGGCCGTGAAAACTTCAAATTTACTTGAAGTAAAATTCTGGAATTTTCTCGAAAATTTTAAGAACTCCAAAAAGTTATTTTTCAAAATTTTCATTTCAAATCACTCACAAAAATTCAAAAAACAGCCCCAAATTTTATTCATATACAAACACAACTCTAATTTTCAAATATTATTTTCACTTAAAAATAAATTTTACTTTATTCCGGAATTTCACAATTCTTAAGTCCAAATGCTCACTTATTAATCTGAGAACTTTTGCATCTTAGATACAGTAACATTGACTAAAATTCTTTGTTTTTTCTTTTCTTTAGTCAGTACATTGACAAGATTTATTTTGTCCATTTGCAATATAATTTCCCCTTCAGTCTCCACCAACAGTATCTTTTAGTCAAGATGATTGAGATGTGTTATACCAACTGAAAATTTTACCTAAAAAGTGCCTTAAGCAGCTGTGTGATAAGACATAAACTCGTCGAGAACCATTCTTTAAACTCCTACGACAGCTTTTTAAAGGATAGTGCTATGACTCTATCGATGGAGTAACTAGTATTCAGGGCGAGCTAAAGTGTCGCTAGTGGGTTCAGTCAAACCAAATAGTTTGGTTCGAAACCTTGTATTTGTCGAATATATATAAATTACTAATTTAAAACCCAATAATTTAAAACGTTTAGAATTTCGAACTCATAAACTTAAAATCTCGGCGCCACCTCTGATTGTTTTACCAACACGAGTTATGATGAAGCGTGACGTATTACTTCATTTAACCCGAGCTTTTAAATTTAAGTCCGGAGTATGAAGTCGCCTTTGTTAAGACTTTTGAATGCAAATCCAACTGATCGGACACTAATGTGATTACTCAAATGGTCACTCAACTATACCAAATTATCTCCTAAAGTCACTTTACTTTCGTTTGTAATAACAAAGTCACTTAACTATGTCTATTGCACTCAGAAGGTCACTCAACTAGATTTTTCAAATTTTGGATTGCCAAATACCTATTTTACCCTCTAAATTATAAATATTTATCTTCTTTTTATTTTTTAAAACTTTTTAATATTATGATTTTCTCTTTTTAATTTATATTATGGACTTATTTATAGAATAAATAAATATTATTTATAAATTAAAAAAATAAAAAGTATTTAAGCATGTATAATGCTGGAATAACAAAATAACGAGCTTAGTAAAAAAAGTTAATTTAGAATAATTTGTTAATAATAATAATTTTAGTATTAACAACAAAACTTCAAAAATTTATTTACACAATTCAGAATGAAAGAAAATAAAGGTTGTAAAATATATATTCCATACACGTAATACAAAAATAATTATTTAAATAAAGATATTTTTATAATATACATTATATATTCTTGAAAATTATGCTCAATTATATTATTATGTTTCTATCAACTTTCCGACGACACAAAGTTATGTCACCAGAAAGTAGGGGGACTATCTGCATAGGGTAAAATATATTATGTTAAATCGTGCATGGAATATATATAATATAATTGAGCATAATTTTCAAGAATATATATGTATATTATAAAAATACTTTTATTTAAATAATTATTTTTATATTACATGCATGGAATATATATTTTACAACCTTTATTTCTTTTTTCATTCTGAATTGTGTAAATAAATTTTTAAATTTTTGTTGTTAATACTAAAATTATTATTACGAACAAATTATTCTAATTAATTTTACTATGCTCATTATTTTGTTATTCCAACATTATAGATTATAGATGCTTAAATACTTTTTATTTTTTTAATTTATAAATAATATTTATTTATTCAATAGATAAGTCCATAATATAAATTAAAAAGGGAAAATCATAATATTAAAAAGTTAAAAAAATAAAAGAAGATAAATATTTATAATTTAGAGGGTAAAGTAGGTATTTGGCAATCCAAAATTTGAAAAATCTAGTTGAGTGATCTTCTGAGTGCAATAGGCATAGTTCAGTGACTTTATTGTTACAAACGAAAAAAAAGTGACTTTAGGAGATAATTTGATAAAGTTGAGTGATCATATGAGTAATTGACTCTGCTAATGTTATATATTTCTTCTGTTTATACTAGTACTAGTATATGTCACGGGACACTTTTTATTATTACAAGAACACGTGATTTCCCTTAATTATTGCCAATAAGTAATTTAAATATAATACTTACTCGTATTTATATATTATAGGGAATGGACCAGTAAACGACCAAATCTAGCCGTACGTGATCCTTTACAAAAATGATTAAAGAGCGGCTAATTAGTAGTCACGGTATTATTTTCAATTCTTGTGGTGTAAATTTAATGTGAAAGGCAAATGATCAATCCTTAATTTTACTTTTTAAAAATTAGGTTTTTAGGGGCCCGAGGTTTCTTTTTACTACTATTTGACCCTGCAATTTTTTTTTTTGGTCTACCTAGAGACTATCTTTCGTCTATATTTTGTGTATTGCGTATTAAATATATACTGTCAGTGTCATTATTCTAGGATTCATGTTCTGAAAATTAAAATAAGGAAGAAAATGCAACATGCTTTCATGTGTAACGATAAAAAGCTAATATAAGAATTGGTCAGCCCCATAAAATATGCTAAAAGCCAAAATTACCTTTACTATCTCGAAAGCATAGTGTATATTTAATCAATCGTATTGCTGAATTTCACGCTATTTTTGGGCCTTTTGTCTGTTTCATATAATTCGGAAACTTTGCTAGGATGTAGTGGAACATTTGGCAATTGTACTAAACTCATTTTCAGTTTCTCTAGGAATAAGTATAAAATATTGTACATTCTTATTTCCCCTTATTTCAAAATGTATGTTCAATCTTTATAAGAAGAGGTCCTCCCGACCATATGTGGTGTAGTTCCAAGAACTATTACTTTTTGTCTTCGAACAATAAGATATATATATCGTTCGTCACAACAACAAACTAAGTTTAATTTCAGAATTGACGAATTTATCTCTATATTGTAAAAATAGAAAAACTGTTTCAGATAATATATTGTTAACACCAATAAATCATCATTTATACCAATCCAATTGCCAATTCATTGATGAATGACACTATTTACCAATTCTCTACCTAAATTTTCTATTTTTTTAAACAAGCAAAGGAATATTTAAGTATAACTAACTTATATGTCTAACTCCTCTTTCATGAGCTTCTTAAAATTTAGCCGATCACTCTCAAGTCAATTTGTTGAGAATTCGCATGAAAATAGTTTAATATAAATATGATGAAATCATATGTTACGTCAAGTAACAATGCTGGTAAGTGCCTTAACCAAATATTTCGGGTTCGATCCCTGAATATGAAATCAATTTTATTCGGGGAATGTTTTATTCTTAATGTGGAACTTTTTGTCATAAATTTGAATTTAGTATGAACCAATACAGGTACCGAATATCGGGTGGAAAAAAAAATTCACAAGTGTTCCACTTGTTCGATTTGCAAATAATAAAAAGGTAACTTGAGAACAAAGGTTTTATTATCCCAGGAAACCAGCTGAGCAAAGAAGAAAAGTGAATTTAAGGGGGGAGAGTGGGATTTGGTAGAGGTAAAATCAATTCAATGCAAAGACAAAAAGGAGTAGTACGTAATAAAAAGAGCCGATTTTGAGTTCGAATGAATGAAGAGAAGACTGAAGAGTGAAAGAAAGAGTAGAGTGAATATGGATTTTCTTTTGCTATTCCCAATAATTCTGTCTTTTTGGAGTGTTATCGAGCCCTGCGCCATTCCTTTGCCTTTATTTTACAGTAACTACTACTGCTTCTACCAACTCGTTGGGGAGTTGACTCTTCTTTTTCTTTTTCAGTTTCTTTCGGCAGTAATTAGAAGGCCCACGCCCTGTAAATTAACATTGTGATCTTAGTTAGCTGAATACAAACTTGTTGTATCATCAACTACTAGTGACATGAAATAACCCAAGAGAATTTGATACACAATTTTTATTTTTATTTTATATTCATGTAAAGAAAATTTAACCCACTATTGCATAAATATCAACAACAAACTCAGTAGAGTCCTACAAATGGGATATGGGGAGAATAATATGTATGAAGATCTTACTCCTTTCATGGGAAGGTAGAGAGGTTATTTCTGATAGATCATTGACCCGAGAAAGAGCCACTTATTGATATGTATAGGCGCAGAAGTGGAGTGCAGCTAAAAGAACATTGCATAATTGTTAGCTAGTTGTTGGGAGCAGTTAGTGATTAATGAGTTGTCAATTAGCTATTAATTGTTAGTTGATGAAGTTAGTTAGAGTCACGTGAGAAGTACGTGATAGAGAAAAGAACATCAGCTGTATATGCTTGTCTATGTACTCATTCTGAATTGAGCTGACATAGTTTCTTCTGTCTCCCCCCTCTATTCTCTCATCACGTGAGAAGCACGTGATAGAGAAAAGAACATCAGCTATATATGCTTGTCTATGTACTCATTCTGAATTGAGCTGACATAGTTTCTTCTGTCTCCCTCCTCTATTCTCTCTTCAAATTGATTCCTATCCCTAATTGTAGTACTCAATTTGACATGGTATCAGAGCAGGTCTCTAAAGGCGACTGATTTTCCGACGTGATTCCCGCGGCTACTGAAGAACATAAAGTTTTCTCAATTTCTCACAACCATGGCAGGAAATAAAGTCACGTCATTAGATCATAATTATCCATTATGGAGATGTAACGACCCGACCGGTCTTTTCGAGAGTTGTAGCTCCATTTTTCCATTTACTGCTCATTTTGTACTTTAAAGATGTTATGTGACTTGTCGGGTTATTGGTTCGGGTCCGAAGAGATTTCAGAATGATGTCTCAAGGTTGAAAGTTTAAGTTAAAATGATTGACCGTATATTGACTTATGTGTAAATGACTTCGAAATGTAGTTTTGATGGTTCTGTTAGCTCCGTTGGGAGATTTTGGACTTAGGAGCGTGCTCAGATTGTGATTTGGAGGTCCGTGGTAGAATTAGGCTTGAAATGGCGAAAGATTGATTTCAAAAAGTTTGACCGCGAGTGAACTTTTTGATATTGGGGTCGGATGAGTTCCGGAAGTTGGAGTAGGTCCGTGATATTATTTGTGAATTGTGTGCAAAATTTGAGGTTAATCGGACGTGATTTGATATGTTTCAGCATCGTTTGTAGAAAATTGGAAGTTCAAAGTTCAATAGGCTTGAATCTATGTGTGATTCGTGTTTTTGATGTTGCTTGAGGTGTTTTGAGGGCTCGACTAAGTTCGCATGATGTTTTGGGACTTGTTAGTATGTTTGGTTGAGGTCTTGGGGCCCTGGGTGACTTTCGGATGGTTAACGGATCAATGTTGGACTTAGTATTATAGTTGATATTTCTGGTGTCTCTAATCTGGTTTCCTCTTAGCGATCACGTAGGAAGGTCCGCGATCACGTAGGCTAAGTTGGGCAGTGAATGATTTTGTTCTACGCATTCGCCAGCAAGAGCATGCGAACGCATAGTTGTGGAATGTTGTGGTTCGCGAACGCGTGGCTAAGGTCGTGTTCATGTAAAGTATTGGAGGCAAAAGCTTGGGCCACACATTTTTTCCTTGCGGTCGCATAGTGAAGGACGCGATTGCGTAGATATGAGGAGTCAGTTGTACACAATTGTGGTTTTTGTTATGCGTTCACGTGGTGTAATCTTGTGAGGCAGACTGGCTTGTGTTATGCGAACGCGGGAGGATGGCCGCGTTCGTGATGAAGGCGCACCTAGGCAGATTTATAAGTGTCAAAAATGAGGCTTTGAGTTCATAATACAAAAATTGATTTGGGAGCTCGGTGGAAGGCGATTTTTGGAGAGATTTTCATGTGGGTGTTTTGGGTAAGTGATTCCTATCTAGTTTTGGTTAATTTCCATGATTATGCCTTTGATTTCATCATTAAATTATTGATTTGGGGAGAAAAATTGGGGAAAATGAAGAAAAGTTTTTAGGGTAGATTTTGAAATTTTGATCAAGATTTTAGCATCGGATTTGAGTAATTTTGGTATGGGTGGACTCATGGATGAATCGGTGTTCAGATTTTTGACTTTTACTCGATTTCGATATGTGGGCCCGGATGCCAACTTTTGAGTTACCTTTTGACTTAAAGCTTAGTATTTTCTTATAGAATCTATTCCTTTAGCTCGTGTTGATTGTATCGAATTGTTTGTGGCAAGATTCGAGACATTTAGAGGCTGATTTGCGAGGCAAAAGTGTGTTGGAGTAGAGATTTGCTCGGATTGAGGTAAGTAACATTTCTAAATCTGGTTATGAGGGTATAAAACCTCGTATTATATATCTTGTCATTAGTTTGGAGGTGATGCACATTCTAGATGACGGGTGTCTAGGCATGCACTGTAGGAATTGTGTCTTGGCCCATTCCATGGAACTGTGAAGTTGAATAACTTGTTGTTAGCTATATGCTTTCCATGTGTTATAGAAATTTGACTGCAAATCATGTTAGAAATCCTATTTAGGCTATGTTTTGGTACTCTTGGAACCCACAGAGGTCGTGTTACATGTTGAATTACCTGCTAATCACTGTTTGTACTCAGTCTCAGTTTTACTTGCATATCATATCTCAGTCCATGTTATTCCTTGTTGATTTATCATATCATTGTTGTTTGGCCCGATGTTAATGATTTCTGAGAGCCCGGGAGACTGGAGAGGTTGATGACTGAGTGAGGCTGAGGGTATGATTGTGAAAATATTTATGGGATTAGGATGCGCGCCGCAATATGTTTTATTGATTTATGTCATGATTGGCTTGATATAGAGTTTGGGCTGAAGGGGCCCCTATGGAGTCTGTACACACCCCTAGTGAGTGTAGGTACCTACTGAGTACGAGTACCGAGTGGTGAGTTTCGGGTGCCGAGCGACTAAGTGAAATGAGTGACTTTGAGGAATGAGTGATTGTGAGGTTGGAATGAATGGCAGGACTGAGTGACTGTTGCTCTAAGAGGATGCATTTAATTTCATTATTGTTGTTCTTAGATACCATATATCACTATTTCAAAATTTCTAAGAGATGTTACATCCTGTTTTTTGCTATAACTTGACATGAATTAACTGATTTGACTTGAATTGCTGGACTTGAAAGCATGCTTATTTTTCTATGTTAGACTACTGAAATTGAATTATAATTATGTAGCTCGTCACTACCTTCAGCTCTTTATTTAGTCTTGTTACTTACTGAGTTGGTTGTACTCACACTACACCATGTACTTTGTGTACAGATCTAGGTATTTTCGGATACGGTGGGTGTTGATACTCTGCGCAGTTGATCCTTTTGGAGACTTCAAGGTAGTTGTCCGACGTTCACATATCTTGTTTCTCCTTCCATATCTTTCTATTTATTGTATTTAGTTGCGGACTATCATAGACAGTGTTTTCCCATACTTGTGATACTTAGATCCTTGTGACACCCCGATATTGGGAGTTTCGCCTTATGTTTTTTAAGTTTTCTATCCCTCTTATGTTAACTTTTATTATTAAAATTACTTTAATTCATTTTCTATTAGAAGTGTTGGAAATATTTTTGAAAAGTCGGTTTGCCTAGTACTATGCTAGGCATCATCATGACAGGCTAGTTTTGGGTCATGACAAGTTGATATCAGAGTCTAGGATGCATAGGTCTCTCGAGTCATGAGCAGGTTTAGTAGAGTCTTGCAGATCGGTACAGAGATGTTTGTACTTATCTTCGAGAGGCTTCCGAACCCTTAGAAAACATCACATTCTTGTATTCTTGTCGTGCAGATTTGTTGATTCCGGTAACTAAACTTCTGTTATCCTATTCTCTCACAAATGGTGAGGACACGTGCCTGACAGGATGGACAACCACCAGTACCACCAGTTAGAGCTGCGAGAGGCCGAGGTCGCGTTAAAGTCCGCGGTAGGGGCAGTGTTGCAACTTGTAAAGCAGCTAGGGCCATACCTGCAGACCCACCAGTCGCTCCAGATCAGGAGCAAATACCAGATACAGTTGAGCCAATGAGGTCAGCTCAGGCACCAGTTGTGCCCATAGTGATTTCAGGCATTCAGGAGGCCTTGGCTCAGACTCTGACCGTGTGCACTAGTCTTGCTCAGGCGATCTCAGTTCTGGTCGCAACAGTTACTTCTCAGGCCGGGGGAGGTACCCAAGATCCCGCGGCCCATACACCAGAGCTGGTGATGCAAGGACTGTAGACACCGGGGGCTTTACTAGCCTAGCCGGTTACAGTGGCAATCTTGGGGCACGTGTTGTCTATTGAGGGGATTCAAGTGGATCCGAGAAGATAAAGACGGTTCAGAGTTGGTCCAGACCGTCTTCAGCTACAGAGATTTGGAGTTTTCTCGACTTGGTCAGTTATTATCATCGCTTCGTGCAGGGTTTCTCGTTTATTGCATCGCCTTTGACCAAATTGGTCCAAAAGGGTGCTCCTTTCAGGTGGCCGGATGAGTGTGAGGAGAGTTTTTAGAAGCTCAAGACTGTCTTGACTGCAACTCCAGTTCTAGTTTGCCTTCAGCTTCAGGCTCTTATATAGTATATTGTGATGCCTCTCGGATTGGTATTGGATTTGTCTTGATGAAGGAGGGTAGAGTGATTACTTATGCTTCGTACCAGTTGAAGCCTCATGAGAAGAATTATAGAGCAACAATACAAACAGATTTTGAGCATGGTAGACAAGCCAGCCTTAAATGAAGATGTGGGCAACATAACATGTAATATGGCAATTATGATCTCACAGTTATCTAACACCTTTACTTCTGAATGAATAATTTACTCAAGGGAATCACACCATATTACATCATGTAGAGAGCTATTGACTGCTTTTAGATCATTAAGAGATAAAAAATAGCAAGGTGCAGATACCAACTAGTGGTAGAGCAGAAATTACAAATGTAAGGAATGCAGTGATCCTAGAAAAAATATGAACTTGAAAATGTTTTACATGTTCCATATTTCAAGTTCAACCTTCTCTGAGTATCAAAAATAACCAAGCAACTTTCCTGTGTACCTTTGTTTTTCCTAATTTCTCTGTGTTTTAAGGACTCTTCACTGGGAAGGTTCTAGAGATTGGTAAGGAGAGAAAAGGATTGTACACACTACAGGAGATAATAAAACCTGCAGTAGGAGCAGTTGTTCATAAGGAGGAAATCAGTGGCAAGCTATGACACCTAAGACTAGGACACCCCTCAATTGGAGTTATGCAATATTTTGCAAGCCTTAAGAATAAAGTTGACATCAGCATATAAGAATGTTGTGAGATATGCCCTCTAGCAAAACAAAGCAGAATGAATTTTCCTAATAGTAGTAGCATAACTAATAGTCATTTTTAATTGATATATCTTGATGTCTGGGGACCATATAGGAAAGCAACATATAATAAGTATTACTTTGTTACCGTAGTAGATGATCATAGTAGATTTACGTGGATTTATTTGAAATCTAAGTGTGAGGTATTTTGGTGTTGAAAATCTTTCTTGCCTTAATAAAAAACCAATTTGACAGGAATGTCAAGATCCTGAGATTTGATAATGGCACAAAATTTTTTAATACCAAATGGAATGAATTGTTAGCTTATAATAGTACTATATATCAAAGTAGTTGCTCATACACTCCACAACAAAATGTAGTTGTGGAAAGGAAGTAAAAACATATATTAGAGGTAGCTATAGCATTGAGTTTTCAGAGTTCAATGCTAACCAGGTTTTCTGGAAACTATGTTAGAACAACAGTCTGTTTAATCAACAAACTACAATTTATAGTGTTGTAAGGCAGAACACTATTTGAAATATTGTATGGCAGACCACCAAAATTAGATCACCTTAGAGTATTTGGTTGTCTTTACTATTCAAGTACATTGCCTAAAGGTGATAAGTCTGCAGCTAGAGCAAGGAAGATAGTGTTTTTGGGATATTCTAAAACAAAAAAAGGGATACAAGCTTTATGACCTTGATGATCATCAAATTTTTGTCAGCAGGGATGTGCAGTTCAGGGAATCCATATTTCCTTTCAGAATAGCAGGACAGAAGGAAACACCAGACATCTTCTTATTCTAAGAACCAGTTTAACCAGTATATAGAAAGATGGACTCAACGTATGTATAAACTCCTGCTGTTAAGCCACATGTTGCACAAGACTTAACACATATGGATGTCACACACCTCCAAGACCAATACTAGAGACAAATGACACAGTTGCTACTTTATAGGAGCCTCATAATGCAACACCGGACACAGGAAACCACGAAGATCAATTCTAATAAGATGAGAACCTCCCAGCTGATTCATCTGATCAAAATGCATTCTCTCAACCTGAACGTAATGCCATTCATCAACATGAACAAAAAGGAGAAGTAAACTAAGACCTTCATGTGGAGGAAGCCACCAGTACCTATCACAACCTGAATTTTCCACCTTCGGGACTGTGTTGGTGCTTGACCTTGTACTCACTAGGCAAGCCAACGTTACAGATTATTCCACCTTTTTCCTTTATTCTTGTCTAATTACAGTTTAACAGAACTAAATCAGCGAAAAATGAATGCAGAAGTATATAATTTAACTATTTACTATTATACTATTAACGAAAACATAAGTCAATACCACCCAGAAACTGGTGTCACACCTCACGAACTTTCTACAGATTACTACAAATTCTGGTCTGAAAGAAAAGATTGCATCTATCACGAAAGTAACTAAAACAAAAATGAAGTAAAATAGAAGGGGACGTCAGGGCTTACGGACGCCTACAGGACTACCTTCGGTCTCCAGAATGCAGTAACAACAACCAACCTCTTGATCAACCACTAGCTCTGCAATCTGCACAAGAAGTGCAGAGTGAAGTATTAGTACAACTGACCCCATGTACTAGTAAGTGCCGAGCCTAACCTCGATGAAGTAATGATGAGGCTACGGTGGGGCATAACAACATATATATACCTGCAACAGTTGATACTAACAGAAAAGGAAATAAAAAATGAAATATAACACTAACTTCCATTAAATAGATACAGATATCAGTATTTAGCTATAACCAATCCTTAAAAGAATTTCAACACTACAATAATGAATTTCAGCAAAAAGGAATACATAAATTACATTTGATGTGGCGCACATCCCGATCCTACCATATAATCAATAACCGTATAACATTCACCCTTATTACTCCTTGTTGCGGCATGCAACCCAATCCTACCAATCCACCCTTATTACTCCTCAACACATATCACCTTTGTTCCTCCTGTTGCGGCGTGCAACCCAATCCTACATGTCCACCCTTATTACTCCATATTGCGGAGTGCAACCCGATCCCAATATATATCAGCACCAATCACGAAAATAAAAACAAGTGTTTCACAAGTTAACTCAAATACCCTACAACACTTACCTCAATCCACACAATGAAATATCACTACGATTTTGAAACTTCACCAGTGAAATCTACCCAGCGAGACCAACCAAAGTGCACCATGATGCACCAATAAATCAATGTAAGCCAACAGGGTAATAAAACAAAACCATGAAACAATTAAATACTTCAATAAAGAAAGTAACAGTTAATATGAAGCAATTAGACATGGAAACATTTATGAGCAAGTAGCAATTAAGGCAGGAGAGAAATAAATAGGGAAACGGGGAAAGGAGAAATATATAGGGAAATGGGGAAGGGAACAGGCTAAAACAATAATTTAGTGGTGCATAGGTACTCATCACCACACCTATACACCACATGCATGGAATTCCACATAGCAAATAAGTCAGGGATTCCTAATCCCTCAAGTCAAGGTTATGCCAAACACTTACCTCAAGCCAACGGGTATTTCAAAGCTCAAACACCATTTTACCTTTCGATTCCACCACCAATTCACTCGTATCTAGTCATAATTAGCTTAATAACATCAATAAATGCTAAATAGCTCAACTCCAATGCATAATTATAGGTTTTCTAACATTTTCCCCAAAATTTTAAAAACTGACCCCGGGCCCCCTTGGTCATAACTCGAGGTTCGGACCAAAACTCATTAACCGATTCACCCACGAGCCCAAATATGTAATTAGTTTTGGAATCCGACCCCAAATCGAGGTCTAAATTTCCATATTTGCAAAATCCCCATTCTACCATGAAAAAACAAGATTTAGGGCTAGAATTCTAATGGATGTTGATGGAAATTAAAGGAAATGAGGTTAAGAACACAAACCTATGATTTGGTATTGAAATTCCTCTTCAAGAATCGGCCTAGGTTGAGTTTTAATGGAAGAGATATGAATTTTTTTTAAAATCTTGTCTTTAGTTTTGTTTCTAAAATCACTGGACAGGTCTTCATCACGCTCGCGAGGGACTTGTCGTGATTGCGATGCAAGTGGCCTAAGGCCTTCACGTTCGCGAGCCCATCTACGCACTCGCGTAAGGCAAATCTCCCCCTAGCCTTTGCGTTTGCGACCCAATGGCTGCATTCGCGTAGAAGAGCATGACCCTTTCCCCCAGATCCCATTATTCTTCGCGTTCCCTAAGGGTAACACCCCCGATGCTCCGCGTTCGCGACCTGGTCTACGCGTTCTCATAGAGGAAAACCACCCCTGCCCCAACTTCCCCTTCGTGATCGCGAGAGTGGCTTTGCGATCACGAAGCACAAGGTACGTACACAAGAAGAAACACTCATATCAGATTTTCTAAGTATAAAACATCTCGTAGCCTATCCGAAACTCACCCGAGCCCTCAGGGTTCCAAACCAAAAATGCACACAAGTCTTAAAACATCATACGAACTTACTCACGCTATTAAATCGCTAAAATAACATCTAGAACTATGAATTCAACAGCAAAACTCATGATATTTTCAAGATTGTTTCAAAACTTCTATTTTCTCAACCAAAAGTCTGAATTACATCAAATCACTTCCGTTTTTACCAAATTTCACAAATAAGGCTTAAATATCATAACGGACCTATACCGGGCTCTGGAACCAAAATATGGGCCCGATACTAACAAGATCAAATCTTTTAAATTATTACATTTTCAGTCTTATCAATTTCTTTCAAAAATTCATTTCTCGGGCTTGGGACCTCGGAATTCGATTCCGTACATATGCATAGGTACTATGTTTTACTACAGACGGGAACCATCGGAACATATGTCCTAGTCCGTTTACCCAAAACGTTGACCAAAGTCAACAAAAATCATCTTTTAAGCCAAAAAACATCATTTCTTAAATTTTCACATAAAAGCTTTCCGGTATCGCACCCGGACTGTGCATGCAATTTGAGGAGAGATAAAATGAAGTTTTCAAGACCTCAAAACACGGAAACAGTTCCAAAACAAAAGATGACCTTTTGGGTCATCACATTCTCCACCTCTAAAACAACAGTTCGTCCTTGAACGGACATAGAAAAGTACTTGAGTCGATGAAAAGATGGGGATATCGGCTCCATATATTGGACTCGGACTCCCAGGTAGCTGCCTCAATAGGCTGACCTCTCCACTACACACGAACCGACGGATAACATTTTGATCTCAATTATCGAACCTGCCGGTCTAGAATAGCTATTGGCTCCTCCTCGTAGGTCAAATACTTGTCCCCTCCTAATAGATCAAATTCTGGTCCAACTGGACAGTGCTGAAGTCTAACACGTGGGATGGATCGCTGTGATACTTCTGAAGCATGGACACATGGAACACTGGATGCACAACTAATAAACTTGGCGACGACGCAAGTCTGTAAGCCATCTCTCCCACTCGATCAAGGATCTCAAAAGGTCCGAGGAACTTAGGGCTTAGCTTGCCCTTCTTCCCAAATCTCATCACACCCTTCATGGGCGACATTCGAAGCAACACTCGCTCTCCGACCATGAATGCCACATTATGAACCTTATGGTCGGCATAACTCTTTTTCGTGGACTGAGCTGTACGAAGCCTATCTTGAATGATTTTAACCTTATCCAAGGCATCCTGCACTAAGTCTGTACCCAGCAACTGAGCCTTCCCCGACTCAAACCACCCAACTGGAGATCGACATCGTATACCATATAATGCCTCAAAGGGAGCCATCTGGATGCTCAACTAATAACTGTTGTTGTAGGCAAACTCCGCTAATGGAAAGAACTGATCCCAAAAACCTCCAAAGTCAATAACACATACTTGAAGCATATCCTCCAAAATCTGAATAGTACACTCGGACTGCCCGTCTGTCTGAAGATGAAATGTTATGCTCAACTCGACCCGCACACCCAACTCACGCTGCACTGCCCTCCAAAAATGCGAGGTAAACTACGTACCTCGGTCAGAAATGATAGACACAGGCACATCATGAAGATGAATGATCTCACGGATATAAATCTCTGCCAACCACTCAGAAGAATAGAAAACTGCCACATGAATGAAATGTGCTGACTTAGTCAGCTTATCCACAATAACTCACACTGCATCGAACTTCCTCTGAGTCCGTGGGAGTCTAACAACGAAGTCCATAGTGTTACGCTCCCACTTCCACTCAAGAATCTCAATCTTCTGAAGCAAACCACTAGGTCTCTAATGCTCGTACTTTACCTGCTGACAATTCAAACACCAAGCTATGTATGCAACAGTATCCTTCTTCATCCTCTTCTACCAATAATGCTGCCGCAAATCCTGATACATCTTAGCGGTGCTCAGATGAATGGATATCAGGAACTATGGGTCTCCTCTAGAATCAACTCACGAAGTTCATCCATATTAGGCACACAAACACTACTATGCATCCTCAAAACTCCATCATCTATAACTGTCACCTGCTTGGCACCACCGTGCCTCACTCTGTCCCTAAGGACCAACAAATAAAGGTCATTACATTGCCAATCTCTGATACGCTCAAATAATGAAGATTGAGCGACTGTGCAAGCTAGAACACAGCTGGGCTCAGAAATATCCAACCTCACAAATTGATTGGCTAATGCCTAAACATCCAAAGCAAGCGGCGTCTCACCAACCGAAATATACACAAGGCTGCCCATACTGGCTGACTTCCTACTCAAAGCATCGGCCACAACATTGGCCTTCCCTGGATGATACAAGATGGTGATATCATAGTCTTTCAATAGCTCCAACCACCTTCTCTGCCTCAAATTGAGCTCCTTCTGCTTGACCAAATACTGTAAACTCTTATTATCCATGAACATCTCACACGACATGCCATATAAATAATGCCTCTAAATCTTCAATGCGTGAACAATGGTTGCTAGCTCCAAGTCATGAACTGGATAGTTCTTCTCGTGAATCTTTAACTGCCGTGAAACATATGCAATAACTTTACCATTATGCATCAACATATCTAGGGGTGTTCATAAAAACCCGAAAAACCGAACCAAACTGAAAACCAAACCAAACCAACCAAAAAAACCGATACTATTTAGGTTTGTTTTGGTTTTAAATTTTAAAAATCGATCAAATTTGGTTTGGTTTTGGTTTTAATCAAAAAAATAACCGAAAAAACCGAACCAAACCGACTATAAAAATAGCTATTTAAATTTATTATTACACCTATATATATGTATACTTTTATATAAAGTTTCTAAAATTTTATAGTACGTCTTAGTCACTTGTATTTTTAGTCTAGTTCTTTGTTATGATAATAATTTAATTCTTTGTTTTTACATTCTAGTTTGATTGGTAGTTTTCTTTTGCTAAATACAAGAATTTATTTCATGTAAAAATAATCGATTTTTAATTGAGTACTTAAATTATTCATCACTATTTGATTCAATTATTAACAATATATCTTGGTAAATGATAGATTTCTCAAAGAGCAATTGATCTGATAGTCTTACATTGAAAATGTAGTCGTTGGGATATGTATTTGGTAGTGTATATCTCATATTTAAGAAAAAAACTGATAAATAATCGAAAAAACCGAAAAACCGACAAAAACCGAATCGATAAAAAACCGACTTAATTGGTTTGGTTTGGTTCCAATATTTGAAAAACCGACTTACTTGGTTTGGTTTCTTTTTAGAGAAAAACTAACCCAGACCGAACCATGAACACCCATAAACACAGCACCAAGTCCAATACGAGATACGTCATAATATACTGTATATGGACCTGAACCTATGTGCAACACCAACATCGGCGCCATAGTCAAAGCTGTCTTGAGCTTCTAAAAGCTTGCCTCACACTCGTCTGACCACCTGAACTGGGCACCCTTCTGGGTCAACCTGGTCATCGGGGTTGCTATAAATGAAAACCTCTCCATAAATCGATGGTAATGACTCGCCAAACCCAAGAAACTCTAGATCTCTGTAGCTAATGTGGTCCTAGGCCAGTCCTTGACTGCCTCAATCTTCTTAAGATCCACCTAAATACCCTCTGCTAATACAACGTGACCCAAGAATGCAACTGAACTCAACCAAAACTCACATTTTGAAACCTTAGCATATAACTAGCTATCTCTCAAAGTCTGGAGAATGACTCGAAGATGCTGCTCATGCTCCTCTCGGCTGTGGGAGTAGATCAAGATATCATCAATGAAGACAATTACAAAGGAATCCAGATAGGGCTTGAACACCCGGTTCATCAAATCCATAAATGCTACTTGGTCATTTGTCATCCCAAATGACATCACTAAGAATTCATAATGCACATATCAAGTCCGAAAAGCTGTCTTAGGGACATCGGGTGCCCTAATCCTCAACTGATGGTTTCCAGATCTTAAATCAATCTTCGAAAACATTTTGGCACCCTGAAGCTGATCAAATAAGTCATCAATACTCGGCAATGGATACTTGTTCTTGATAGTGACTTTGTTTAACTGCCGATAATCTATGCACATCCTCATCGATCCATCCTTCTTCTTAACAAACAATACCGGCACACCCCAAGGCGATACTGGGCCTAATAAAGCCCTTATAGAGAAAATCTTACAACTACTCCTTCAATTCCTTCAACAGTGGCAGGACCATATGGTACGGTAGAATAGAAATGGGCTGAGTGCCCGGAGCTAAATCTATGCAAAAGTCAATATCCCTATTGGGTGGCATCTCCGGCAGGTCTGCAGGAAACACCTTTGGAAACTCCCGAACAACTGGCACAGAATCCATAGGAGGGACCTCAGCACTAGAATCACGAACATAAGCCAAATAAGCCAAACACCCCTTCTCGACCATACGTCGAGCCTTCATATACGAGATAACCCTTCTAGTAGAATGCGCAGGAGTCCCCCTCCACTCCAATCGGGACAACCTCGACAAAGCTAAGGTCATGGTCTTGACGTGACAATCCAATATAGCATAATCAGGTGACAGCCAATCAATTCCCAAAATGACATTGAAGTCAACCATATCGAGAAGTAGGAGATCTACATTAGTCTCAAGACCCCCAATAACAACCACGCACAAACTATAGACACGATCCACAATAATAGAATTACCTACCGGCATGGACACATATACGGGAGCACTCAAAGAATCACGACGCACAACCAAATATGAAGCAAAATAAGAAGACACATAGGAGTACATAGATTCTGGTTACTGTTATTGCATGTCATTCATCTTTTGGTTTTTATGCTTCTGTTACTATTACGGTTTCTACTGGAGTTACTAATGAATTCTACTTTCTGAGCTGAGGGTCTATCGAAAACAGCCTCCCTGCCGGGGCAGGGGTAAGGTCTGCGTACACATTACCTTCCCAGACCCCATTATATAGGATTTTACTAGGTAGTTGTTGTTGTTGTACATAGGAGTACATAGATCTTGGATCAAATAGAACTGAAGAATTTACTACAAACCGAAATAGTATCTATGATAACAGCATCGAAGGACTCAGCCTCAGGCCTAGCTGGAAAAGCATAACATCAGGGTTGGGCCCCAACACTCTGAACCATATCTCAAGGATGGCCTCCTGCTTGCTGACCTCCACCTCTAGCGGCCTGGCCTCCACCTCTAATGGCCTGACCTCCACCTTTGGCGGGATGACCCCTACCTTTGGCTCTCTGACCCCTACCTCTAGCTGGCTGGACAAGCGGTGCTGGAATTATGGCATGAGAACTCTGCTGCTGTGACTGAACACCCACTAATCTCAAATAGGTCCTCCGTATATGCCCATACTCACCATACTCAAAACATCCATCTGAATACTGTGGCTGAGGAAACTGAGACTGACCTTGACGGGCTGGTTGACAATAATAATAACTTTGAAGAGAAGGTGCTTTGATAGGAGCTGGCAGTGCAATATACGCTGGCTACCCTGGAGGAGGTACATAAGGACCACGACCCCTTAAAGCTCTTTGGGATGTCTGAAGTGCTGAATGAAATGGCCTGGGAGGATGGCCTTTACCAAAAGAATCCCTGCCTCCAGACGAGGCACCACTAACCTGTCAGAATGACAAGGCCTCTCATACCCCTAACCACTCCCCTGATCTAACACCATCTCAACTCGCCTGGCCACATTGGCTGCATCTTGAAAAGAAATATCGCTCCCTGTCTCCTTAGCCATCTACAATCTAATAGGTTGAGCGAGTCCTTCAATAAACCACCTTACCCTCTCTTTCTCTCTCGGTGGGAAGTATAAGAAGAGTATGACGGGCCAAATCAACAAATCTGGTCTCGTACTAAGTGACAGTCATAGAACCCTGCTGAAGGCGCTCAAACTGCCTCTGATAGTCCTCCCTCTAAGTGATAGGAAGATATTTCTCCAAGAATAGCTGTGAGATCTGGTCCCAAGTGAGAGTTGGTAATCCAGCTGGTCTGGCCAAACAATAATCGCTCCACCATTTCTTGGCGGAACCTGACAGGCGAAAAGCAGCAAAGTCGACCCCATTGGTCTCCACTATCCCCATGTTCCATAACCTCATGGAAATTGTCCAAATAGTCCTGGGGATCCTATAAAGATGTACCGCTATAGGTAGTAATGAAAAGCTTGGTGAAACTGTCCAACCTCTACAAAGCCTCTGAAGACATAGTTAATCCATCACCGGTTTGTGCTATGATACCCGGTGGAACTACCTAACTGGCTGAGCTGCTAGAGTCTGAAACTAGGGAGTCATCTATTCTAGAGTGTGAGTAGCGGGAGTCTGTGTTCCTTTCCCAGCCCGAGAGACGAAGGGTGCTATTGGAAGTATGCCGACCTAAGTAACACTCTCCATAAGGCCTACTAGATGGACCAAAGCATCCTGAAGTACCGGGGTAGCTATGAACCCCTTTGGAACCCGAGATGGCCCTGCTGGAACGGTCTGGGCCAGAACCTCCTCATCAAAGTCTACTTGAGGCTCTGCCGCTAGTACTGCTACTCGAGCTTTGGGCTGATCCCTACACCTACCTCAACCCCTAGCACGGCCTTGGCCTCGTCCTCTACTCCTCGTAGGAGCTTTCATCGGGAGCTCAGGCTGCTAATCAGCTAATAAATCAGCACGTGTTCTCGCCATCTGCAAAAGAATAGAGTAGAGAGTTCAATTAGCAATGAGAGATCAAACTGCACGACAGAGATGAATAGAAGTGAAATTGTTCCTAACTTTGTAGCCTCTGGGGATAAACACAGATATCTCCGTACCGATACCTCAGACTATACCAAGCTTGTCCGTGAATTATGAGACCTAAGCAACCTAGAGCTCTGATACCAACTTGTCATGACCCGAATTTCTCACCTTCAGGATCGTGATGGCGCCTAACATTGTACTTGCTAGGCAAGCCAACGTTATAGATTATTCCACCTTTTCCCTTTTTTTCTTTTATAATTACAGTTTAACAGAACTAAATCAACATAAAATGAATGCGGAAGTATATAATTTAACTTTTACTATTATATTATTAACGAAAGCATAAGTCAATATCACCTAGAAATTGGTGTCATAACTCACGAACTTTCTACAAATTACTACAAATACTGGTCTGAAAGAAAAGATTACATCTGTTTTGAAAGTAACTAAAACAGAAATTAAGAAAGATAGAAGGGGACGCTAGGGCCTGCGGATGCCTGCAGGACTACCTTGGGTCTCCGGAATGCAGTAACAACAACCAATCTCTCGATCAGCCACTAGCTCCGAAATCTGCCCAAATATGTAATTAGTTTTGGAATCCGATCCCAAGTCGAGGTCAAAATTCTCAAATTTGCAAAATCCCTAATTTTTTCCAAAATCCCTAATTCTACCATGAAAGAACAAGATTTAGGGCTATAATTCTAATGGGTGTTGATGGAAATTAAAGGAAATGAGGTTAAGAATACAAACCCGTGATTTGGTGTTAAAATCCCTCTTCAAGAATCGCCCTAGGTTGAGTTTTAATGGAAGAGATATGAATTTTTGAAAAATTCCGTCTTTAATTCTGTTTTAAAATCACTAGATAGGTCTTCATCGCGTTCGCGAGGGACCTGTCGCGATCGCGATGCACAACGGCCTAAGGCCTTCACGTTCGCGAGCCCATCTACGCGTCCTCGTAAGGCAAATCTTCCCCCTCGCCTTCGCGTTCGTGACCCAATGATCGCGTTCGCGTAGAAGAGCATGACCCCCTCCCCCAGGTCCCATTATTCTTCGCGTTAGCGATAGACAGGTCGCGTTCGCGAAGGGTAACACCCCCGCTGCTCCGCGTTCACGACCTAATCTATGCGTTCGCGTAGAGGAAAACCAACCCTGCCCCTATTTCCCCTTTGCGATCGCGAAGCACAATGTACCAGTACACCAGAAGCAGCACTCATATCAGATTTTCTAAGTATAAAACATCATGTAGCTTATTCGAAACTCACCCGAACCTTCGAGGCGGCAAACCAAACATGCACACAAGTCTTAAAACATCATATGAACTTACTCGCATGATCAAATCGCCAAAATAACATCTAAAACTATGAATTCAACACCAAAACTCATGAAATTTTTAAGATAGTTTCAAAACTTCTATTATCTCAACCAAAGGTACGAATTATATCAAATCACTTCCATTTTTTACCAAATTTTACATATAAGGCTTAAATATCATAACGGACCTGTATCAGGCTCCGGAATCAAAATACAGGCATGATACCAATACGATCAAATCTTTTAAATTATTACATTTTCAGTCTTATCAATTCTTTTCAAAAATTCATTTCTGAAAGATAAAAGGAGGTTTTCAAGGCCTCAGAACATGGAAATAGATTCCAAAACAAAAGATGACCTTTTACGGGTTCGGGTCTGTTTACCGAAAATGTTGATCGAAGTAAACAAAAATATTCTTTTAAGCCAAAAATTATTATTTCTTAAAATTTCATATAAAGTCTTTCTGGCATCGCACCCGGACTGCGTACGCAAATCGAGCAAAAATAAAAGGAGATTTTCAAGGCCTCAGAACACGGAAACGAATTCCAAAATAAAAGATGATCGTTTGGGTCATCACAATACCAAACCATGTAGAGTGGCCAGACCTACAAATATGGCTCAGTGACTATGTCACTACTATTAAAACAAGAGCACATTACACATATCTTATCTCATAGTATGTCACATATTCTCATCTCAGTCCAAGCTACTAGGCTTACTTTAGTTCTTTTTCTATACCAACTGAGACTAAATTTTTCAAAGAAGATTCTATAGATCCTAAACGGATCCAAGCAATACAACAAGAAATGGATGCATTATAAGGCAACAAGACTTGGGAACTAGTGACACTACTAGTTGGGAAGAAAGCCATAGGTTATAAATGTGTGTACGAAATTAAGCATAAAGCCAATAGGGAGATATAAAAATATAAAGTTAAATTGGTGACCAAGGGATATACTAAATTGAAAGGACTAGATTGCCATGAGACTTTTTTCCCAGTGGCAAAAATGATTACTATTAGGACAATAATCAGTATAGCAGCTTAAAAGAATTAGTTCTTGTATCAAATGGATATCAATAATGATTTCCTTCAAGGAGACTTATATGAGGATGTCTATATGGACCCACCACAGGGATTTCATAGACAGGGGAAGTATAGAGTCTGTAAACTACTGAAATCCCTGTAGGGGCTCAAGCAAGCATCAAGACAATAGAACATCAAGCTTACTATTGTTTTATTGGAAGCCGGATTCTATCAAAGTTAACACGATCATTCACTATTCACTAAGCAACAAGAAGGATGCATTGTGATCATCCTAATCGATATAAATGATATACTTGTCACTGGTGGTGGCAAGGATCTAATTGATAAAGCAATACAAACTCTGCACAATAATTTCAAAGTGAAGGATTTAGGTAAGCTCAAGTATTTCCTGGTAATTGAAGTGCTCAGATCACAAAAAGTGATACTTCTTAATTCAAAAGAAGTATGTCCTAGAATTGGTGTCAAATATGGGATTAAGTGGTGCAAAACCAGTGTCCACACCTCTTAAAGACAATAATAAGTTGACTACTACCGAATATGACAAGCTGGCATAATGCATCCTTTACTAGAGGACATCAACATCTATCAAAAGTTAGTGGGAAACTTAATTTATCTAACTATCACAATGCCAGACATCTGATTCACAGTCCAAGTCTTTAGTCAATTCATGCAACAACCAAAAAGAACACATTTGGATGCAACAGTAAGAGTGATTAGATACATTAAAGAATGCTCAGGCTTGGGGATATTCAGGTATGAAAACTCCACAACTCAGTTGAATACATTCTGTGATGCAGACTAGGCTACATGCCCTAAAACTAGGCGATCAGTGACAGGTTATGCCATCAAGTTGGGTGATTCTTTAATCTCCTAGAAATCGATGAAACAACAAACTGTCAATAAATGCTCGGCAGAAGCTGAATATATAACATGGCAACATGTGTAGCATAAGTTATGTGGCTACATGGTCTGTTACAGGACCTTGGAGTGTTTGTTGCCAAAACAGTTTCACTTTATTGTGATAGTAAAGCAGCTATCCAAATTGCTACAAATCCCACATTCCATGAGAGAACAAAGCATATTGACATTGACTGTCTGTTTGTTCATGAGAAAGTAAAAGAGGGGATGATCTAGCTATTCAGTTACAGATTGCAGATTTGCTAACCAAAGGCTTAGGTGTGAGTCAACATCATCTTCTTCTTTACAAGTTAGGTGTGCTCGATGTTTTCCACCCTCCAACTTGAGGGGGATATTGGAATGTACATGCATAGACGCAAAGGAGTGCAGCTAGAAGAGCATCGCATAACTATTAGCTAGTTGTTAGAAGCGGTTAGTGATTAATGAGCTGTCAATTAGCCGTTAATTGTTAGTTGATGAAGTTAGTTAGAGTCGCGTGATAGGGAAAATAACACAAGCTATATAAGCTTGTCTATGTACTCATTCTTAAGTGAGTTAACATAGTTTCTTCCGTATTCCCTCTTTAATCTCCCTTCGAATTGATTCCTATCCCTAATTGCAGTAGGTAATTTGACACCAATGTTACATAAATATACCAATTCAATTTGAATAGTTCAATAACAACTCTTCATGAAGTGTTAGGAACTAATTAATAACATGTTTGTCAAATTACAGCGTTTAAAAATCAATAAAGAGCGAAGCAAGAATTGTAGAGTATTAAAGTCTAATGACTCATGACGTTGAAGAGTCTGGAAATCTTGAAACTATCTTATACATTGCATGTAACAAAAGAAAGGCAAAAGAAGCCGACATGTCCTGTATGAGGTCTTTTGTTTAAATTCCACTAAGGCAAAAATACTAGGTGATATTTTCTGTTACATATTTTTAAGTTTAGGTGAATAAAGTTACTTGATACTTGGGTTAGTATTAGATAGTGATATGTATCTTCTAAAATTAGTCGAGACGCGGACACCATGGTTATCAAAATAAAAAAATAAAAAAGCTGAGAAGTCCTCTTGTACTTTGTGTCATTACTCCTTGGCAAGCCATTGAAATCCATTTTTCGGAATTTGAAATATTTATCTAGTAATAAATTTCTTAGGATATTTGCATTCACTTGGGCTACTGTACTACGTTTTATACAACCTGTTCAAATAACATATGGATGACACATCAATTATCCAACCCAACTAAATAGCTCATTCAATTTAATGTTAACTACATATATGATTAACCGGCTTAAATTATTAGAGAACGCTAGTATTTAGTAGAGTAATTAAATAACTCCAATTGGTTTTCTAGCCGGAGGCGTCATTAATTTTCTTTACAATGAAACTAAAAAGGAAAACTAACCTATATTGTGGGTGTGAGATATAGAGTTTATGACATTCAACCTAATTACAAGTACTCCTATTAGTACTAGCTAGAGTACTTTAGATATGAGAAATTTAGTGCATATACAATTATAAGAGAGAGACCAACAAGTAAAAACTCCTTCCATCTTAGCTTTGATTATTTCGAAATTATGATTTTTTGGTATGAATTTAAATTAGTCGGGTCCCAAAATAAATACCGAACATCGGACGAGAAACCAAAAGAAAGAGAGAAATTGGATTATATATGGATTTGAAAATCTTAAATGTTGGACAGAAGAGTAAAGGTACTTTTACGTATATCTAGGGTTTTAGGTAAAACTTTCTTTAATGGATTTTTCCATTGTTACGAATATAAAGGAAAGCTCCTTCACAAGTCGCCATCGTACGGAACTCTCAAAAAAAACTTCAGTTTCGTAGTTAAACATCGTTAAGGAAGGAGAAGAAGACGGGGGACCGTCCTAGTCATCACATGGTGGGTCATGTCAACTTAGTACTGGGTCCCACTATGGCTGTCCATGTGCTTAACATAATGACAATTAGAAGGTGGTAAATGGATGAGTCGGATCGGATATAGGCGGGTCAAAAATAGGTAATGCAAAAACAGATAATTATCCGATCCGACCTAATATTTAATACAGATAAAAAGGGGTTAAACGGCCAATAATATGGTTATTCACATTTATTCATGACTTTTTGAATATGATCACTTTTGGGAGATGAGTCTTTACAAATATAGAATAAATCTATTAGTTATCCATTTTCTAAGTGAATAATATGGCTCTTATCCATATTTGACCTGTTTTTAAAAAGTTCATTATCTAACCTATTTTTTAATGGATGATATGTGTGGATAACTGTTTTCTTTTAACCATTTTACCACCACTAATGAGAATTTATACTATTTTTAAAAAAATATTTTTTGATATTAAAATAAACAGAGTCTTCATATAACAAACTTATGGGTCCAAACGAGTTGCATAAGGAAGCAATCCACTTTTATCTTGCATTATTGCGTGCTTTAATCCACTAGAAGAGCACTATAATAACTTTGGTGAATAGTAAAGTGCTATACTTTTCACCTAAATTAATCTATTACTACAAATTACTCAATAGTTAACATTCTTTAACCACAGTGTAAAGAGATGTCACAGTACTTTGCCTAGCCACATGGTAGGACACCAACTTTTGACAACCCCAAGCAATTTTGTGGTATTAATGGAAAGCTAAGCTAGGTAATTAGCTAGGTTTTGTGATGAAGGTCGGTTATTAGGGTTATTATTGCAAAAAGGAAAATACCATTCACATATATAAGGACAGCGATATCATCTTTTGGAAAGCAAAAATTCATGTTACTATCCAGAAACAGCCAGGCATGTTCTTGTGCTTTATATAAATGTGAAACTTCTTTTTACTCTTTGTACATTTCTGATTTTCAGTATCTTCCATTAAAAAATTATACTATTCCCTCGGTTCCAATTTATGTTTCAAAGTATAAATTTTATTTTAAAAAATTTATATCTAAATTTACGGTGAAAAATTAAGAAGTTTGGCTCTTGAAATATGAGGTCTGTCGCATAAATTGGGACAGAGGAATTACTTCTAATTTCTCCACTACTCCTCCTTATTGTTTTGGATCTAGCTTTAACCATTTCATGGAGAAAGGACAAAATTAGCTTTATCTATTCGTGTAGGTAGGCTTTAGCTGTCACAAATAAAAAATTAAGCATGTATAGTTACTCCTCCTTATAATAATAAGTAAATTATTTTTCTGCAAATGCATGTTTTTCTAGTCGGTTTTGGAGTAAGCAAGAGTTACTGGAGCTCATAGACAGTGATATACGCCAATAGGTAATTTTATCTAATCGCTTTCAAATATTCTAGCAGTGTAAAATTATTTACTGACTTCTAAAAAATTTTATAAAAATAACATTCAATTTATACAAACTGTCAATATAAAGAAACTTTTACCAAAAAAATTGTATGTTTTTCTCACATTACCAGCTTTTCTTTCTATAGTATTGCAAAAAGGAAAAATTAAACCCCTCATCGTACGAGTTCTGAGTATTGTGTAATAGTTCAAGTAGTTGATTGTACATTGTAGTATAATAGAGGTGATTAAGGCAATTGTATAGGGGGGTTCCCAGATTCACACCTCTATTTCTTTTTTATCCGAATGGAATGTCTTCTGTTATTATATCAAAGAGGTCAGGTATAGGTATAGCCCCCTCTATTGTTGTACCTCTTTTGATATAATACGCGATACTCAGAACTCTTATGGGTATAATAAAAATAAAAAATAAAAGGACATGAGGTTGGGTAAATAACCCAAACTATGATGTCCAAACATAAAATAACATGTCCAAACATAGTTTCGGCCCAACCTCAAAAACTATGATGAGTCAATAACCCAAACTATGTTTTTGTGCTGTCTCGTAACAGGGCCTTGAGGTTGGTACGACAACACAGAAAGACATACTAGTAGATATGAATTATTCATTTTAATTATTTTGTTTACTTAAATCACATTCTTAACATTTAAAATAATTGACCACCTACCTATACAGGAGCTTGATAGGGCTGATAAATTCTTTGGCACGTTTTGTGTAGCAACGTAACATGATTAGCTTAGCGACATAAAATTAATACATATGTGTTACCATCTATCCACACCGCCAACAAATAATACTAACAATCATTAGTTGCACAGAAACTGCAATACTGACAATCATTTGAAACTCTGTTTTAGATGGTCAAGGCCTTGTAAGTAATCTTACCAGTAACAACAGTCAAATCCATAGAATAGAAGACGTCCTTGGTCTCTCCTAACTACCTCGATAATTGTTTACTTGTTTGGTACGACCGAATTCCTTTTCCAAGGAAACCCAGGAGATTATATAGCAAATAAACGAACTACTGTAATGATTCTCTGAAAACTATTACAAGGCCAACAGCTACGTTTATAAGATCCCTTACACAGCATCCTGAAGATGTTTAGATACCTTTTCCTCATCTAACAATATAAATTAATGTATGATTTAATTAAAACTGCAAATAGCAATGATTCACCAAATGAAATGAATTCGTAGTGATATTAAAGAGAAGATATGGGTGACTAGGACCTGGCAATGCCTAAATCTGCACCAACGTTCATATTTATCTCCAGCTTTAGTTTCATGCCAAACTAAAAAACTGGAACTAAGATGCGATGCGATCAGCATTCAAGTTCTTTGGGTTTGCTACTTAGACCTGTCAAACTAGGTGAAAATATGCTTCAAAGAATAGGTCCAAGTCAATCTTACATGCTTTATTACAATCAAAATTGTAATCATAATAAAACTTAAAAAGAAGGGCAATTAGGTTCATAAAACTATTGCAAAAATCAAAACAGATATAAACCAGAGGTACAATCCGATGAAAAGCAGGTCTGTTCATACTCATGCCTAACTTCTAATTGTAGAATCGGAAGCTTCTGAATGACAGCCAAAAGAACTGATGTGAAAAAACTGAAATTATCTGACCTGCGAAGGTGAGCAAAGTAAACCAGATGCATCTGCTCCTACAACTGCAAGATCGCAAACAGTACAAAGCTGTCCTTGCTGTGCTGGAACAAAATCAGTAGCACAATAAGGGCAAGTGACATCCTTCTGGCCTCTGTATATGGGGACATATGTTGCGCCACAGACCACAAACGGATTTCTGAAGTCATAATTCAACTGTGTAGCATCTCGCATATTTTTCTCAGCTTGTTGCAGAACCTGGCGGGCTATTTTGGCTTGACTTTCATTGGTTGGATTTGTCTCCAAGAGTCTTCTAGCAAAGTTAGCCGCAGGGCTAAGATTGCCTGCCTTAAAGCAGACAGACATAGCATTCTGTAATGCGAGTCTCAAGTGCGGAAGCTGCAGATTACAGTGTGTGAAGTAGGCAGCCAACTCCTGCTGACGAACAGGATTATCTTTTAATTCCTTCCTCTTAAGCTCCATCTGCAAACCCAAAACATACTCCTTCACTATGATAATCAATTCCTTGACCTCATCCACCTCTCGCCTTGACTCAACAACAATCAGGGGAATAGTGTGAAGAATGCTCAGGAATAATCTAAGCGCATCAGAAAATTTCCCAGCAGTTGTGGCCCTATAACCAGCTTTAAGTTTTTCTTCCAGCTGACTAAAATTGAAGACAAGCGCAGGTGGACCCCGTACATTGGGACTAGCTGACTCACTCCAACCTCTCTCAATTGCAAAAGAGATAACTGGTGCCGAGGAGAAGGCACGTAGATGTGTGTGGCTTCCCATATGTAGATCAGCAAACAATTGCTTTAAAGGAGAGAAATTCTTAATCCCTAGTTGCCGGCTCAGCAACCGCATAGCAGTGTCGAAATTGCCAGCAGCTGCATGTTCAGCAGCAAGAGATGATTTTTGGACCCAAATCTGGCTCACAGGCATGCCAGGGGTTGGGGTAACAAAAACAGAAGAGCGAGCGTTTGAAGCAGTTTTTGGCGTGTCAGTATCAGGTGGCAGATCCAGATCCTCAAGATCCCATCCTACTTCCTCGTCATTTTCTTCTTGTCCATCCTCATCCTCAAGCACCATACTGATATCCCCGTTCTGCAGATTTTCCACCTCACCTATATCCAGTGACTCACCCCAATTAGCATCTGCAGCCTCTTCATACTCTTCATGTCCAGCCCTGACTGTAGCATCCAGACCACCTTCAAATATCCCTTTTGTCACCATCAATAGAGGCCAGTCTCCCCCACCCAAGATAGGAGTTGGGGGCAGCAGCAGAGATGCTTTTTTCTCCTTTGGTAATGATGGAACATTTTCACCCAGTTCTTCTGCAAGACGCTCAGCAATATCCTTGAGCCCATGGGTTGTAGCTGTGATATATGCAAGGGGCAAATGACCAGCATTTTCCAAAATCTTAACACGCTCACGAACATCACCAAGGTACAAGGCATCATGGAATTGACCCATAACATTATTTTTTACCTCAGCAATTTTCATCATTTTTGATAACTTATCCAGGTTTCCTGTTATTAGATAAAGGAAAGAGAGCCTCTCAAAGTTCTTCGTCTTCTGATAGGCGTATTCAACAATACCTGCATTACCCTGCCGAAGGGCCTCCACCCCAAGCCTATACCAATGATCTTTCTGATCAAGCTTCTTAGCAGATTCAAGAGCTATCTCAATGTTCCCACTTTCAAGTGCTAAGTTGAAACGAGTAAGCTCATCCTTAACAAAATGAAGGGCAACCTCAGGAAAACCCTTCTGCTGTAAATAGGCAATCATGGCTTGACCACAAAGCTCGGAGTTTCTTATCATACTCATAACCTGGTCATATCTCTTTTTAAGCAGGGCTAGCTTGAATATGTATTCAGTTGAATCAATAATGATAGGACGGTTTTTCCCATCTCGATCCAAGCAAAAGATTGTGTTCCCATATATCTTAGTAATGTAGACTGGGACGTCTAAGGTTTTGATGATTCCACTGTCTCCATTGGGAAGACAATACTTGATGTGGGTGAGAGTTGTATAGATGAAGACCCCATTGTCATCCCAGGCACCACTCTTGACACGAATTGTCTCGTGAAGAGTGCAACGGTGCACAAGCTTCTTATCGGCTATTACTATGGAATGCTTGCTAAGCAAAGCGACACTTTCCATGTCCGATGACCAAACAACATATCTGATGAAAGGAGTCTGAAGCTCTCCAAGAACAATTCTCTGCTGGAGATCGAAAATAACAACTCTGTCCTCTGCCCTGCATAGTAAGTTTCCTGTGCCGGCATAAAATATAGCATCAGTAACAGTAGGAAGAAGGCTTTTCTTAACAATCTCATTTTTCAGATTTTTGACCAGGACTTGGTTGGTGCTCTTCTCAAGCACTGCAAACCTGTTACGAGCAACAAACACCGCTGATCCACCAGTTCCCCTTTTTGCATCTTGAGCAGTATCACCCCTACCATAACTGTCTTTAGGAATGATGTACAGTTCGTAGGAACCCCCATCCACATCTGAACAGATCAAAACAGCATTTTCAGTAGGACTGTAAGAAATCGTTCGTGGACCTTGGTTCAGACTGTTTGAACCAGGTCTTCTAATTGGTATCAACTGATTCTCCTTCTGAGTTGAGTACTCGTACACACGGAGAAAACGATCCTTCACATAAAACAAAGAATCACTGCTCACAGAAAAAGCAGGGCGTTCTCTCTCCAACTTGAACACTATCATCCCGCTGTCATGACCAGCTGCTAGAAGATTCATCTCAGGATGAGCTGCAAGGATCCAGAATCTGTCATGCTCCCGGCGGAAAGTCTGAAGACCAGTCCTTTTTGTAGCATCCCACACTCGAATGCTCTTATCCTCTGAATTTGAAACAATAATATCTTGCTTTGCATGGAACTGAACACATGATACATTGTTCATATGGCCTCTCAATGTGTCCACCTCCCAAGCCTTTGTATCTGCAAATATCAAACACAGTTAGCAACATATTATCTCAACTTGATGACCTGAAAAAATTAATATAACAAACGCATTAAATTATTCATGGTTCTACCAGCTGACAGCCTAATCCAAGCTGAAGGAGCACTTGTTTTCCATCAATTTAATTCGAGGTGAACATTACTCTCCAAGAAAAAAGAAAAACTTGAGGTTACATCTATGATATATCATTCTACATAAAACAATTAAGAAGCAACATTTGTCTCTTTATCAGTACCAAGAAACTACAGCTCAGCATAAAGAGACAGTTTCAACCGAATAAGGAGTCCCTAGCTGAGAAGCTTTATCAAAAGTCCTATTTCGCTGGCCAAGTGGACAACCAAAAATCTCTTATTACAGCTAGATCGATATACAACAGTGAAAGATGTCAAATATCATAAAACTGTTAAATTTATGTTTACAACCAATTGAGAAAATTTGGTGCTAAATGTTCCACAGATATGTAGGAAAGCTTTTATAGCAGGAGTAAAAAATACTAAGATTTCAGAACATACCATTCATCCGCCAGATTTTCACCTGGCGATCATCAGCACCAGATACGATCAGGGGCAGCGTAGGATGAAATGAAGCCCAGTTAACCCCTCGATCGTGACCCTCCAAGACATATTTCACAACAGCATCTACTCCACCAAAAAAGTCTGTGTTCATCTGGCTCAGGCGCAAGATGTCATCAGCAGGAGAAACAGTTTTCTTCCTAAGGGCACCAATATCCCAGACCCGAACAGTCTGATCCAATGACGCAGAAACAACTAAGTCCTCTTTGGGATGAAATAAGGCACACATCACATAATGGTTGTGCCCAGTCAAGACAGAAATACAAGTGCGAGATTGCCAGTTCCATATCCTAATTGTCTGATCATCACTTGCACTGACAATCCAGGGATATTCATGATGGAATTGAACGGTGCGGATATAATCAAGATGTCCAAGAAGGGTAAATAAGCACCGATGCAGCTTATAATTCCAGACTTTTATCTTGTAGTCATCTCCTGCAGTTAACAATGTTTAAATATACTGAGAAGAGTCCAACACAGAATTTCCATTATGCAAGTGCACAAAGACATTAGCTTTAAAATGTTTAAATGTAAATAAAAAATGACAACAATGACTTGCAATTCTGTTAAACTTCTGTCTTGAATCTTCATTTATTTACTTATTTGCTTTAACAATGACAGGTAAATTTATTGCCCCAGCGGCAGTTGCAGCACTATATAAAAGATTTCACATCATAAAGTTCACTAATCATCAATATTAATATGGATGTTATAGCATTGAGCCTTGAATGTAAAGAGGAGTCCACAATTCCTTCAGATTTTGACAATGTGTCTGATTTTCTTTTTAACACTAATCTAAAATATCTCTTGCGTAACTCAATCCACTTGAGGCTTCTGTCAAAAAAGTATTAAAATGCCCAAATTTCTTACGACGTTCAATGATGGACTAAAATAAGTTAGATCATACTACATTTTCTATTATTCAAGGGGCATTCCACCTGATCTGGGATACACAATACAAAAACAAAAGATTAATAAAACTATACATCACACAAATTTAATTCAGATGCATAGGAAAAAATAATGTGAATGATATTCCTAGCCAACACCATTGATCACATAGATCAAATTAGAAACAATTCCAATCGTCAACTTCACTAATTCAGTAAAGGTAGCATTTTGATTTCATAGATCACACATGTATTCATCAACACATATCAGTAGATCCACACTCTACCACACTATCATGAAATCAGTAGCACCAATTAACAGCTATGTAACAGTACATAATTTTTTTTAAAAAAGGAAAAATAGTGAAATCAAACCTCCGGATACAAAGAGAGGCTGAGATTTGTGAAAATGAACGCCGCGAACAGGGCCATCGTGCTCATCGAATCGATCAATGAGAGTTCCCATACGGTAATCCCAAAGCTGGATCACACCGCTATGAAGACTAGCTAAGATCCATGGCCTTTTGGTATGAAAACTGAGTCCTTTGACTCGATTACTCTTCGTTTCGAACTTCGTCAACATCTTTCAAACAATTCCCCTATATCTACACACAACACAATCACGGTAATCAATTTTGCTGTTATGTATTTGAAACCCTAACTGAATTTTTGAGATCAAATTCCACTCAGATCTAAAATGAAGAGTGCATTTTGTATGAAGATCGGCGAAGGGAGATAAAGGGAGAGTGCGAATGTTAAGGGCAGTTGTCTCTGTGTGTGTGTGTGTGTGTTAAGTGTGCGTTAAAGAAATTGGGGAAGAGAAAGGTGCGTAGATCGGAAGTTTCAATGACAGAGAAATAATATATTGAAATCGAAATTAAACTCGATTGCTGGTGGATCTACTCGATATTTGATTGGTTGAATGACGGATCCGAGCTGTAAGATCCATTTTTACTACGAAAAGAAAAGAAAAAAAAAACCTTTTTTACTATATTTGAATTATTTTTGCTTCAATTATTAAACTTTTTTAGTGTAAAATTAAGTGAAAATGATATCAGGTACCCACTTTTAAACATGTTATTTAAAATATATTCAAGTTTACAATATATTTAAAAATTAGCTAATTTTGCTCAAACTTTAGGACATTGCGTCCTATTTTAAATCTCAAAATTCAAACTTCAGGATATAATGCCCTAAAGTTCGAAAATTATGTACTAAAGTTTAAATCTTATGTCATGAATTTTTAAATTAGTAGTTTAGAAATTCAAGGTACTTAGTCCTAAATTTCAAATTAGCAACTCAAAAATTCAGGACACTAAGTCCGCAATTTCCAAATACAGGATACTTAGTAGGCGTTTGGACATGAATTCCATTTTTTTTTCAAATTTGGAATTTCACTAAAATTTGAATTGAAGATGAAGTTGTGTTTGGTTATAATTTTTGCAACATATTTGGATGTCTTTTTTTCAACATATTTTGCAACTAAAAACTAGCAATCTTTCCATTTTCAATTGGAAAACTGGTGCGAATTTGAAAATGCATTTCAAGTGAGATTGGAAAAAATGTAAAATTTGGATAACCAAACATTGTTTTCAAAAAAAATTGAAAAAAGGGAAATTTTCTTATGTCCAAACGGGTTCTTAGTCTTGAAGTTTGAGTGAATTGACTAATTTTTAAATACATTGTAAATTATGAATACATTTTAAATACCGGGCTTAAAAATTGCCATTGCTGCACTTCGCCCTAAAATTAATCAGTTGATAGTATGACATGAGAATTGAGAGAGCATTTTGGTACAGTTAGAACCGTGAAAATAGTACGGGGGCTAGCCAGTTTTCGGACTAGTAATTGAGAAATAGTCAGCGTTTGCAAAGTCATTGAAAAATAGCCATTATTTTGCTGCAACACGGAAAGTTCCAGCATAATATATCGGAGATTGGTGCACATGTGTATGAACTTCCACCATATTATGTTGGAACTCCAACACACAGAAAGTTCCAACATAATATACTGGAGATTGGAGCACATATGTAAGAACTTCCAACATATTATGCTGGACCTGTGTATTATACTAGAATTCCAGTATATTATGCTGGAAGTCCAGTATATTATATTGAAAGTCCAATATAATATACTGAAATATTTTTCGGATTTTGAACAGTGTTTTCATTCAAATTTTCTTTACATGAAAAATAGCTAAATTTCAATTACTTTTGAAACTGTGACTATTTTTCAATTATCACTTATAAATTTGGCTATTTTTTAATTTCTTCCGTTAGAACCTTATGCCTAAGTAATGTAAGACGAAATTGCAACTAGTATTAAACTGTAGCTTCAATTCGTCAAATTTTATGGAGTAAGTAATTTCACATTTTCTAATAAATTAGTTTATTTATTTATTCTCTTTACATGAAATTTATTACTGACAAAGTGACATCCATCACATTTTACTAATTTTCAATAAATAAAATATAGAAAAATCCCTAACTTTTCTTTCCCTTCTTACTATACCAAAGAGCCTAGCTATTCGAGAAGACAAATCTTTTGAATTTTGCTCTTTCCAGTTTAAGAATATACATTTTTTCTTACTTTATTATGTAATTTTGTCTTAATAATTCGTATTTTCTATAATTATCTCAGTTTTAAAAAAAAATAAAAAAATAAGCCACATATAAATTTTAGAAGAATTAATCCAAAAAACCGTCAACCAAATCTCTTATACTAAAAATAGTCAGCGAATATATAAAATATGCACAGTTTATATATAATATATGTATAATTGTGTATCATCAATATATGTATGATCTATATATACCGGTTCAAAAGTAAATATTAAGTCTAGCCGGCTATTTGTGTAAACCATTTTGTTCAAAAGTACAAATCAAGTAAAGCATTTTGTTCAAAAAGGCTACAGAGACCTAGGACCCATGGGCCGCTATTGAATCGAGTCCTGTCGTTCCGTTAGTCCAAAATTTGAAGGCGCTATTGGCAGCCTATGGCATTGGACCCAAAATAACAACAACAACAACAACAACAACCCAGTATAATCCCACTTAGTGGGGTCTGGGGAGGGTAGTGTGTACGCAGACCTTACCCCTACCCTAAGGTAGAGAGACTGTTTCCAAATAGACCCCCGGCATCCTTCCCTCCAAGAACTTCCCACCTTGCTCTTGGGGAGACTCGAACTCACAACCTCTCGGTTAGAAGTGGGGGTTGGACCCAAAATAAGAAAAAAAAAATTTTCATAAAGCACTATCTTTCAGTAGTATAAGAAAATGAGATGCTTGTCCATCCAATGAACTGATTTGGGTCATGTACTAACTTTAGCCCATCCATGAGACCATGACTTAATGAGGTTTTTTCGAAACATTGACAGAGAAAATTATTTTTTCATGTAATTTAAATATATTAAGTCACTTTTCCATTTGATTGTTAATTAAGTATAAGTAATATTGAAACGCATACAAATTTCAAATGTATAAGGATTGACAAAATAGTGCCTGGCATTATTTACTAGTCATTATTTTTGCCTTTTATCTATTCACCGATTTTTATGTTGTTGTTATTATTTCCATGGTACTGATATATTTTCTCTTTTTGTCTTTTTGTTTTTTCGTCTTCTTGAGCCGAGGGTCTATCGGAAACAACCTCTCTATTTCATCGGGATAGAAGTAAGATCTGCGCCACACTACCTTCCCCAGACCACACTTGTGAAACTATATTGGATAGTTGTTATTGCAAGGATTGACAAAAAATACAATTTAATTAAACCACAAATTAGCGATATGAATATGTACCAATCAACCACAAAGTGGAATATTGATATGGTTCCTTACTCTTAATATGCAAGTTGATCATTATACAATTTAAACAGACAAAGTTTTATATAGAGAATGATGTTAATTAATTACTCCCTTCGGTTCAAAATAAGCGATTTTTTGGTTGTTTTCACACATATTAAGAAATTCACCTTTTAACGTTAATTAGTAATAAAATTGACCATATTAACCTTTATTATCTCTTCACATAAATACTTCTAACACATACTCCAAGGGCAATGTAGGAAAAAAAATAATTAATTCATTCTTGAAATCTAGAAAAATTACTTATTTTGGACCACAAGAAAAAAGTCAAAAAATCACTTATTTTGGACCGGAAGGAGTAGTATTTTTTCACAGGGGCGAAGCTACAGTAGTAAGTGCGAGTTTGAATGAACATAGTGACTTTTTCTCGAACTTTGTATTTGTGTTGAAAATTTTTGTGTTCTTATATAAATATATTATGCCGAACCTAGCAACAAAATCAAGGTTCTGGGTTCGGAGGCGAAGGACATTGGATGGAGTCTCTCTGAAAGCAACTTAATTTTTTTTAAATAACTTTTCATTTTTTTTAAAAGAAAACAAACTTAATTGAGACATACAATGCTTCGAAGTCTAAAATGAAGAAGCCCATCTAGACTTGGTGACAAAGAAGCCCATTAGGACTTAGTACCTTTTCTTTTTGAGGCATTTGTATCTATACCCATTTTTAGGTCACCTTTTAATCTATACCCGCTTTGCAGAAAAATAAATTGTAAGTGTACCTACTTTTCGCGTAACTTCAGACATACTGGCCTAAAGTAACAAAGGCAATCACGCAAACTTCAGTCATAGTGCAATGACAAACTTTAGTTTAATAAAACTACAGCATATTTTGGCTGAAGTTTTTGTTTTGTAATTTCTGAAGCTGAAGTTTATTTTATAATTGCTGAAGCATTCTAGGAGCTGAAGTTTGTTTTGTAATTGTTGAACATCAACATTCTAGGAGCTAGAGTTTGTTTTATAATTGATGAACTTCAGCATTCTAGGAGCTGAAGTTTGTTTTGTATTTGCTGAACTTCAGCATTCTAGGAGCTGAAGTTTGTTTTGTATTTGCTGAACTTCAGCATTCTAGGAGCCAAAGTTTGTTTTATATTTGCTGAACTTCAGTATTCTAGGAGCTGAAGTTTTTGTTTATATTTGCTGAACTTCAGCATTCTTAGGATCTCTTACAAAATTAAATTGCAGCAACTAGAACTAATTTCAGCATTTTCTTCGATATTGCTATGTCCAGAAGTGAGCAAGATAAAAATATGTTTACATTATATCAACAGATATCTAGTCCTTAGAGCGGTACTATTATATTTTCAAATTGGCACTATACTGATCTTACAGGTTTGTAAGAAATGAACAGCAACTTTTTATGAGTCATAAAAGAACGATCATTGTCACCCGAAGAAGAAAGAAGAAGAATGAGGAGAAGGAGAAGAAGAAAACGAAGGAGGAGAAAGAGGCTTGAAATTGTTTAAAAAGTGGGTATTGTCACACCTCCTTTTTCCCCAAAGGGATAGGAAGTTTTTCCAATTTAAGCGATATTAATCGAAATGAGACTATTTATTTAATTTCAGAGTCATCACTTGGGATAATTTATGGTGTCCTAAGTCACGGTTTATTTTAAATCTCAAATCGAGGAAATTGATTCTTATTTATGGTCTGCGAACACAGAAGACCGGGTAATGAATTCTGTTAACCCGGGAGAAGGTGTGGGGCACTCCCGAGTTCCGTGGTTTTAGCACGGTTGTTCAACTATTAATAATCGGCCTAATTATCTGACTAATTACATGTTTTAAATCTATTGTGCATTTTTAACTTTATAACTGCTTTTATTTATTTATGAAATTTTCTCTAGAACAAGTCACGATGGCGTATAGTTGTCGTTTTGGTACATATCGCAAGTCGCACCACATAAAATGCACCCGTAATTTACGATATGTTTATTTTAATATTAATCGAAGTTATGGTTGGGTCACATGAAATGCATACCCTAATTGGAGATTACGTATCGCGACCATGCCACGGGAACCGTACCCATGACCACGATAATTTATTAATCGCATCTAAATCAAGCTACGATGTTCATTAGTAATTTTCTTAAACTACTTTGAGATTATTATAAGGAACCGAAAATTACGGGACTTATTTATAATTAGCAAGTAAATCATGTAATTCATGTTGTTCTATGAAATGCTTGATAAAATGGAAGTTATGACAATTGAACAGTAGCCTCAATTCAAGAAATGAGCTCACATTAATAAATGACTTAACAATCTTGGGTTGGATATTCCTTTTCAAATTAACATTGATTAGAGGAAGTTAACTAATATAATCATGAGCTACATTTGTTTGAATGCTCACACGAGATCTTTAGCATATCAGATATGAATACTAACGGCTGTCTCCAACTTTCAATAATCAATTTCAATAAGTTAAAATCAACAATATACAACTTCATATAAAATGAATTACATGTATATATACGGTCATTACCCATAATTAGTCAAACCTCAATTTAGGAAATAAATTGCAAAAGAAGAAAAACAACAGTAATAGCATCCCAATACTCTCGACTTCCTCAAATCGATTAACAATTACAACAAACACAAAGTTGTTATTATCAAATCACAAAGATTTATTATATGGAGCAAATCATAATCATGTCTATTACGTCCCAATACTTCAGATTGACTCTAAAAAAACTTCATAAGTCCAATCCACTTTCTAACAGTAACACAACATAAAAGCATTTTCGATTCAAGACAAACAACTGCATTCAACAACTAATTTGCATTGATTCAAGTTGAGATTACAATTTTGAGGATTGAGTTGTACCTTCGTATGCGAGGAAAAGGAAAATGAAGCAATATGAGGAAAATGGAGCTTAGTAACAGAGAAAATAGCAAATCAACAGAGATTCCAGTGACTCCAATTTCAATCCAAAAACAAACTTGAAATCCTAGAGATCAAACCAAGAGTATGGCAGAAACTAGAACCTATTCGAATTTCTTTCTTGTTTTTTTGTTTTGAAACGTCGATCTGCCTCCTCTGTTTCTATGTTTTCTCGTTCCCTGAACGGCTGACTTAGAAGCGGTTCTCGGCGGATTTTTAGAAGATGACTAATGGGGAAAAAAACTTTAGGGGTGTAGGGATTTTTAGGTCTTAGGTCTAAGGGTGAAGGTCTGTTGGAGAGGAGATGAAGACGGAAGAAGAAAGGGTGTGCCGTTCTTCCTTTTTTCAAAGAGAGGAGGTTCTGATTTTTTCTAGGATTTCTTTTAGGGGGTCTATCCGGTTCTAACTTAGAGAGAGGAAGAGGTGTTTTATTAGATGATATCTATTGGGCCAAATGGGTTGTTGGGGTGGATTTTGAGGGAATTGGGCCATGAAATTGGCCAGTATGAATTTAGACAAAAAAAAGCCTTTCCCCCTTTTCTTTCTTTTTTTTCCTTTCCCAAATAACTCAAAATCTAACTTAAATCTCATTAGCAAATTCTATTTATCTAATAACAAATGCATGAAATATTTTGTTTGATTTTTTATGTATTAATTCTAACAATTAAAGAATAACTAATTTCAAAAAATGCAAATTAAACCTAAGATGACATGAAATTAAAATGTGATAAATTTTTATGGTTTTTCTATGATTTTAAAATATTAACCATGCATGGAATGCAACTAAATAAAGAAAAACTCCTAAAATTCATTAAAATTATTTTTGTTCTATTTCTAGGAGTTATTTTCATGTAGGGCAAAAATTAGGTGCTCACAACTGCCTATCTTTGCTCGGAAACATGAAGAGTTTTCGGGAAAAGATAAAGTGATCAAATACGGGCAATTTTTTCCCGTTTGAAACTCCATGGGAACCATTTGTTTTGAAAATGTCTTACCGAACCTTACTTCGGAGGTTGCCTACATATCCTTGGCTATAAAGGAATCAGGTCAGTGTAGTTCTGGAAGTTTTAGTAGCTGGGACTATCGAAAAACTGTGATTTCACTAATTTACTGTTGTTTACTGCTGCAGAGCTCCTTATTACACCAAAATCAAAAATGAAAAAGACTAACTAAGCCTATCAGCTACGAGTTACAAGATTCTTATCTATGAGTCTTTTGAAACTTGATCTTGTGTCTTGGTTGGTTGTTCATTCGGACTCTGATCTGAATCTTGATGCTTGCTAGCTGCAGTTGATTCTTCTTCAGCTTTTCGGATCAAGGCGGGACATGCAAAGCTTGTGACTTCAATCATGTCTTGAGCAATCTACATCTTTTCTCCGCTTCTACATTTTGAGTTCACTTCTTTTTCTTTTCTTCTTTTTCTTTTATTCTGGATTGGGACTTCTTCTTTTGGTTGTCTCGAACCCTGTGTCTCGAGGTATAACCTGCTCAGACACCAAAAAAACAAACGGAATTTTTTTGCCTAAGTTTTTACTAGAAAAATTTCGTGAGTTATTTGTAACCAAAACTCTATACTACTTCATTGTTGACAGCAATAAAATCAGGATTGTGTATCCTTGAGAAAATGAGATTAAGGAGTGAAAACCCTATATCTAAAATGAAATCAACTAGTGATTGGAGACCCTATGTTGGAAAATTATCAACTAGGAAGTGGTGACACTATGTTGGCATCAGGTTATACTGGCATCAACTAGATAGTGGAGACCTTATATTGGCACCAACTGGGGAGTGGTAACCCTATGTTGGCATCAACTAGGGAGTGGTGACCCTATGTTGGCATCAGATTATGGTGGCATAAGGTTATCCAGGCATCGACTAGGGAATAGAGACCCTATAATGCATCAACTAGGGAGTGGGACCCTATGTTGGAAAAATCATCAGGTTATGCCGGCATCAACTAGGGAATGAGACTCTGTGTTGGAAAAGTAATCAGGTTATGTTGGCATCAACTAGGGAGTGAGACCCTATATTGGAAAAGTTATCAGGTTATGCTGGCATCAATTAGGGAGTGAGACCCTATGTTGGAAAAGTTATTAGGTTATGCTGACATCAACTAGAGAGTGATGACCCTATGTTGGCATTAACTAGGAAGTGGTGACCCTATGTTGGAAAAGCGACTAGGGAGTGGAGACTTTGTATCTAGAACAAAATCAACTAGGGATTGGAGACCATATGTTGGAAAAAACGTAGTTAGGGATTGGAGGCCCTATACTAGTATGATTTTGAACTTTTCTTCTTTTCATTTCATCATTTTTTTATTTAAGAAAATGAGTAAAATGCAGGAAAGAATTTGGAGGTCACTTCCCTTTTGGATTGATTATTGCTGCAGAGCTATTTAGTCTCTGCGTGGTTTCCTTTTGTTGCACCTGCTTCTTGCAAGGTTGCTTTGAATTACACTTGTTTCTTGTTTTTCTAACAAAGAATGATTTGTCAGTTTGAAACAATGGTAGGTTTTGTGGCCTTGAGCGTTTCAGTCACTTGATCTCGGCCTTTTCAACTACAACTGGTTGTTTCCTGAATACCGATTGCATTTTTGACCCTGGAAAACTCCTAGCTTTTCCAGACTTTGCATTTTCAACTTTATTTTCCCTTTGTAAGCCTTTCCCTTCTTTTTTTTTTCTTCTTCTATTTTTTTCTTTTTTCTTTTTTTTACTTTGGAGCATTGGGGAACTTTTGGCTCCTCAAACTTTGTCGCAACGGCTAGTCGCATGAGACTTAACCTTTTCCAACTTTGTTTCGCCTTTATAGGCGTTTCATTTCTGGCTTCTTTCTTCCAACTTCAATTTCAGAGCATTTGGGGTACCTTGGATTTTCTGACTTTTGCGGAGATAGTTAGCCACGTGGGACTCAACCTTTTTAACTTTATTTTCCTTTTATATGCACTTCAATTTGATTTTCTCCTTCCAAGAGTTTTGATTTTGAAGCATCAGCTGTCATGGCCAGTCGAGGTCGACTTGATGCCCCTGGCGAGGCTGGGTGCCTTTTTGCATATTATCTCGTATCAAATGAAAGCCCTATAAATCAATCTTACCATTTTCTTTGCCTTAGTTTCGGAATATAGTTAGATCGAAAGGGTCTCAAAGAAAAATAAACAATGGAATGGGCAATGAATTTAAACAAAAGGTATCCCTTTCGGGAAAGGACAGAAGGACTTATCTTGAGTACATTCAGACTTCAATGAACATGACATGCCTTTTGGACTGGATGTCTGATCTGTGCAAACCGTCCCACTCTCAGAAATTCATCACAACTTTTGCCTCGAAACCGAGAAACCTTGCCTAGGAATGTGTCAATGTTAGTGACTGAAGATCTTCTTTTTCGATCAGTGGATGCCCTTTGCGGGTTTTCACGAGTTGACCTCTCTCGTTTCTCTTCTAACCATCGCCTTATAGTGCTCTTTGCGAGCTTTTACTAACAAGACTCTCATTTTCACTTTCTCTGCTTACCATCGCCTTACGGTGCCCGTGTGAGTTTTCACCAATAAGACTCTCTCATTTTATTTCTCTCGTTTGATTGCATCAGATCCAAGTAATTGTGCTCTCTGATCCTTTTCTCATCGATTGATCTGAACGGCTTGAACATGATTTGGGTAAAAAGAATTTGGATTGAATTACAACCTTGGAACTTTTCAGGAGAAACCATCGCCAAACCATTATAACGTCTACCCATTTTCACTTTTGGTGAATTTTTGGATTTTTATTTTGGTGTGACTGAATCCCAGAGAGAGGCTGCCTATGTATCCTTTCAGAATCAAGTCGAACGTAGTTTAGGGAACTTTGTTTTTGATTTTCTTCTGTTTTTTTCTTTTCTCTTTCATTTTCCTTTCTTTTTTTTTTCATTTTTCATTTCATTTTTTTTTCGATAGCATTTTCAAGTTCCAAAGAGGGTAACCAAAGGAAGGTAACCGGCTCAAAGTGTTTGCAAATGGTTGATAGTGTTTAAGTAATGAGAATAAAAGCCTTCTTCATCTCAACCGGAGAACACTAATGTTATATAGAGGATCCAACATAGTACCTTTTGACTGCATTTATATTGAGAGTTGTTTCAGGGACATTTTCTTCGATGTGTCCCAAGTACAACATACTCTTTTGGTAGTACTCTTGTTGCAATATATGAACCTTTTCAATCTGGAATCAATTTTTCCTCAGTTGTTCCAACTGTTTGTTATATTTCCTTAAACTTATCTTCATTGCGATCTAATTCTTGATTCATTATTTCAAGGTCTGATAGCATTTTAGGATTTGGGCATGAAGCCCGCAAGCATATCATGTTATTGAAATCTGCATTTAACAAAACTGAAAAGAGAATAAGAAAAGTGATAAGATTAAGAAAAGAGACATTCCTGGATAAGGACAATGAAATATTAATTTCATTTGATTTTTTTTATTTTGATGATTTTTTTGAATTTTAAAAGATAGAAGGGTTAACATCGGAAAGTAAGACAATAAAGTAAAACATCCGGATCACACCTGAGATAATCCGGTCACAGAAAGAATAGCAAGACTGGCTACCGAAATTCCTGTCTGATAGGGAACTTTCAGGCTTAGCGACCGTTTTTGGCTTTTCTTCCGTCTAAGGCAATGGCTGCGATAGCGTTCAATTCTGGATCGAATTAGTCATTGTAAGCAGGCAACAGATTGTTCGTCACATCAGGAGCCTCTTTGTCCCGAAGAACGATTCTTTCAGATTCGATCAAATCTTCAATTGCTCTTTTGAGGGTCCAATAGTCCTCTGTACTGTGTCCCGATGCTCTAGAGTGATATTCACATCTAGCATTAGCTTGGTGCGAGGCGGACTCGGTTGGCCAGGTTGGGGCCACTGGCTATAGCAGACCTCGCCTGACTAGCTTTTGGAACAAACCCGAGTATGATTCACCAATAGGGGTGAACTAATTCCTTTTGAAAGGCTCTCTTGGGCGAGGATTGTACCAGAGAATATTTGATTGGGGATTTATGGAGCTTGGTAAGGATGGATATTTCTGGGAGATGAAACTCGGTTTTGTGTATAATGTTGTGGCCACGTGCAAGGTTGCGCGTTCATCACCGCATACCAACAAAACCAATCACCTGAACAGAACCTGACTAATTTTCTCACATTACAACCTTTTTAATTTTGAGACATTTAATATATAGGAAATCGCACGTTGGGATGCAATGCACCTAACAGTTAAGCGCTTCTACCATGTGTTTAAACGGTTGCATGTTTCATCCCGACCTTAACTAACCCTTTCAGTATGTACCTCTTTTCTTTTAGTTCTACCTCTGTTTAATCACTCTTGATTTTTTTTCATTTCGTTTCTGTCGCGTTTTTAATTTTTGACACTCTCTTTTCTTTTCTTTTTTGTTTATGTCACTCTTTTATTTTTGTGTCACTCTTTTTTTTCCTATTTTTGTCACTCTCTTTTTTTCTTTTCTTTTTTTTTCACTCTTTTCTTTTCTTTTTTTTTCACTCAATTTTTTTCTCTCTTTTTTTTTCAATTTATTTTTCACTCAATTAATTTTATGGCTATGTTCGAATTCGGTGGGAATTGCTTACGTATCATGACGCCGCATGAATCAGATCTCGCGTAGTTTGGGAAGATTGAGAATGGAGTAAAAAAAGCTAACTCTTTTTTTTGTGTATTTTTATAAAACTCAAACCATGAAAGCTTTAAGAAAAAAAAATATATATTTTTTGTTTTTTTTTGAATGTTCGAAAGAAATACTTTAAAAGAATAAAGGAAATACTTTTTTTTGGATTTTTGATTTTGATTTTTTTTTTGAAAGAAAGACTTCTAAAATACAATTTCTTTTAATTTGAACTTTGGGAATTTCAAAAGTAAAAAGAAAATATTTTTTTTGAAAGTTTATTTGTTTTCTCTTTTTCTAAAGAAGAAAGAATTTTTGGCTCTTGGATGTTGCCTCTAAATTTTTGAAAAAGAGACTTTTTAAGAAAAATAATTTGGATTTCTGAGTTTTTTTTGTTTTTAAATTTACAAAAGTACTTCTAAAGAAAAACAAAAATATTTTTGGACTTCAATTTTTCAACTTTTTTTTAAAGAAAGACTTTTAAACAAGGAAAAGATTTTTGTTATTCTTTTTTTTTGAATTTTTTGAAAAAAATACTTCAAAATAAAGGAAACCCATATTTTGGATTTTGATTTTTTAAAATTTCTTTTTTTTTTCGTATGAAAAACTTCAGAAAGAAGAAAACTACTTTTTGACTTTATTTTTTTTTTTGAATTTTCTAAGGAAATACTTCTAATGAAGGAATTAAAGGAAATTATTTTTGGATTTTTTAAAAATTAGGGCTAGAACCGATGAGGTTTGCCTGCGTATCTCGCATCCAGTGAGAATCAGACCCGCGTAGTTCAGTCACTTTTGACGGAACAAGGGAAATATGTCACTTGAAAATTTTGGCTCATTTTGAAATGACTTTTCTTTTTCTTTTTTTTTCCAGAATTTCGGCAGAGTTTCAGGATTTTTAAATACCTACCTCACTCTTGTTTTTTTTTTAATTTTCTTTCCCTATTCTAGAAGCTAGTCAACATGCAAGCCGAAACAAACAAATATGCAAGTAGCACGTAAGATGCATCAAGATGGTCTTTTTAAATTGGGTACACATATCCTAGACGGACTCAACCCCTGTGTTGAATCCCCAAAGTCAAATGCACATGATGCAAATAAATATTTCTACTAGGAATCTCGCATGAGGCTATGTTATTCTAGGTTTAAAAACCCATGTATATTGCTCTAGACCGGGCTTACCCGATCGGACAACTCAAGCCGGGAAGGGGGGAGGGGAGGGGAGGCAATGTACCGGTAACCAAAAGGCCATTCGGCTTTGTAACTGATCCGAACCTAGTTCTAAATTAGGGTATGATACTAACAGAAAAGAAGTCACGCCAACGTGCATTTCCTAGAAGATTTAGAAGAATTAGAGAGAAGAAGGATTTCACAACAGTTTATATACAGTTCAAATAATATCAAAGCGATAAAATGTAGCATTTAACACATAAGGCGCAAACACGTAAAAAAAATAAGATAATAATTAAAAGCCAACTATCACAGTCATTCTAAGCTCCAATTCTGAACCTTGAACAAGAGATTCTGGGATCGGTTCCCCAGCGGAGTTGCCAGAGCTGTCAGACCTCCTTTTTTCTCGAAGGGATCGGGATTTTTTCCAATTTAAGCAATATTAATCGAAATGAGATTATTTATTTAATTTCAGAGTCATCACTTGGGATAATTTATGGTGTCCCAAGTCACCGTTTTTTTAAATCCCAAATCGAGGAAAGTGATTCTTATTTATGGTCTGCAAACACAGAAGACCGGGTAATGAATTCTGTTAACCCGGGAGAAGATGTGTGGCACTCCCGAGTTCCGTGATTTTAGCATGGTCGCTCAACTATTAATAATTGGCCTAATTATCTGATTAATTACATGTTTTAAACCTATTGTGCATTTTTAACTTTATAACTGCTTTTATTTATTTATGAAATTATTTCTAGAACAAGTCACGATGTCGTATAGTTGTCGTTTTGGTACACATCGCAAGTCGCGCCACATGAAATGCACCCAAAATTTACGACATGTTTATTTTAATATTAATCAAAGTTATGGTCGGGTCACATGAAATGCACACCCGAATTGGAGATTACGTATTGCGACCATGACATGGGAACCGTACCCATGACCACAATAATTTATTAATCGCGCCTAAATCAAGCTACGATGTTCATTAGTAATTTTCTTAAACTACTTTGAGATTATTATAAGGGTCCGAAAATTACGGGACTTATTTATAATTAGCCAGTAAATCATGTAATTCATGTTGTTCTATGAAATGCTTGATAAATTGGAAGTTATGACAATTGAACAGTAGCCTCAATTCAAGAAATGAGCTCACATTAATAAATGACTTAACAATTTTGGGTTGGATATTTCTTTTCAAATTAACATTGATTAGAGGAAGTTAACTAATATAATCATGAGCTACATTTGTTTGAATGCTCACACGAGATCTTTAGCATATCAGATATGAATACTAGCGGCTGTCTCCAACTTTCAATAATCAATTTCAACAAGTTAAAATAAAAAATTATACAACCTCATATAAAATGAATTACATGTATATATACGGTCATTACCCATAATTAGTCAAATCTCAATTTAGGAAATAAATTGCAAAAGAAGAAAAATAACAGTAATAACACCCCAATACTCTCGACTTCCTCAAATCGATTAACAATTAAAACAAACACAAAGTTGTTATTATCAAATCACAAAGATGTATTATATGGAGCAAATCAGAATCATGTCGATTATGTCCCAATACTTCAGATTGACTCTAAAAAAACTTCACATGTCCAATCCCCTTTCTAACAGTAACACAACATAAAGGCATTTTCGATTCAAGACAAACAACTGCATTCAACAATTAATTTGCATTGATTCAAGTTGAGATTACAACTTTGAGGATTGAGCTGTACCTTGGTATGCGAGGAAAAGGAAAATGAAGCAAGAAGAGGAAAAACAAGCTCAACAACAGAGAAAATAGCAAATCAACAGAGATTCTAGTTACTCCAATTTCAATCCAAAAACAAACATGAAATCCCAGAGATCAAACCAAGAGTATGGCAGAAACTAGAACCTATTCAAATTTCTTTCTTATTTTTTGTTTTGAAACGCCGATCTGCCTCCTTTGTTTCTGCTTTTTCTAGTTGTCGACGCCCCCTTTTTCCCTCCTAAAAGAAGGTGAAATTGGGTTTACGACATTATAGGCAAAACAACTCTTATTCTCTTTTGAGGAATCGGGTTATGGAATTTGAAGAGTCGCCACCTAATGATTATAGTGCATTAAGACACTTTTAGAGAGAAGAAGAAGATTTTTTGGAAGAAAGCCAGAGTTCAGGTAAGGGCTTGAGATTATCTCGAGGGGAAGGTGTTAAGCACCCCTCAAGATCCACTAGTGTGGTTCCCGACCGTACGTAGTTGTGACTTTAAGAAGAGTAGAAGTGACAGTCAATGTTTGCACATAAGGAATACAAATAAGTTGAAAGTTTTGAAAGAAAAGAGAGAAAAAGACATAAGTGGTTTTGGAAAGAAAAGATTGATTGAAGAAAACATTACTTCTAAGAATACATCACATCGTATAAATAAAGAAAAAGATCCTAGGTTTAAATACAATATGGATCACCTTGGTGCAATACCCAGCAATCATTCTCACACGAGATATTAACGCACCGGTCATCATATCCATATTCTACCCTTCCCACCCCGTTAAGGTGTTAAAGCGCGTTTAGTATCGTTTACTTATTGCATGCTAATACCCATCCCGACCTATCAGTCCCGGGGTATTAGGACTTCTAATCCTAAGAGGGAAGAAAGGGATGGGGCCTTTATGGAGTTTAAAGGATAAAATTCTAATTTCGACATTCAAAACAAATATCAAATAAAGGGATGAGTAAACAAGCAAACAAGACTCAAATAAACCCCTTAAATCAGACAACACTTAGTTTAGCATGTCTTAGCGTATACTGATTTGGTCTTAAGTTAAAAATTAAGCGGTGAGCGGACTGGTTCAACACATATATTTAGACAGAAAGTCTGCATTAGGCAGCCCAGATCCAATTGTCAGAAATTCAAGTATTTTAAGCTAGTAAAAAAAAAGCACTATTTTCAGAAAGGACCTAACGCAGAATAGTTTAAGACAGAAGGTTGAAAATTTGCAGAGGTTCAGAGATGACTTGAAAATCAGCAGAATTGTTTAGGTGAAACTACAGTAGAGTGATGAAGATAAGTTTACGAAAGTGAAAAGACCTTAAAGGAATAGTGAATTAAAGGTTGTTTTGAAATAGTAGCTTCATGAGATGAATAAATTCAGGCAGAGGGTTAAAGGAACCGTTTCAGAAAAAAAAAGATGCAAGTTTAGAAAATTTAAGAGCATTGCAGATTTGTAAGAGTTTCAAAAGCAAACAGATTTGGAAGAGTTTTTGTTGACAAATTTGAAGCGAATTGACAGATTATTCCTACTTAAACACATTAGGTGAGTTTGAGCTCCTATAGGCATGATATCTACGTGACTGAATTTTTAAGGCTTGTTACTGTTATTAAACCGGTAAAGGAATGAGTATTTGATTACCCTACAATTTGCCTAGCGTTTATGCATTTCCTATAGTCATGATTTCTATATGCAATTGGTTACATGAATATTAGGGCCTATAGGCAGGATTTCTAATGATTTGCAATACGACTGAACATGAAATCTTATAGACATGATCTCTAAATGATTGAATGAAGCCTATAGACATGATCTCTAAATGATTGAATGAAAGGAATGCAAAAGCCTATAGACATGATCTCTAGGTGATTCATACGTTTAACCTATAGGCATGATATCGAAGTGATTAAACAACAATATTGATCCTATAGGCATGATATCTACCCTTTAACATATGCAAGTAAATATAAACCCCCTCCCATACCCTTTTACTAATACTCCCCAAGTTCTTTTTTTACAAAAATATCACAGAACCAGAAGAAAGAAAGGAAAATAATTAAAATACATCACAGCCTACAGCTAGATCCGAGCAGCCTAATTCAATCTTAATATCCAATAACATGTGTTCCACCAAATCCGGATTCCAGAATCCAAGGCCTTCTCTTATTCAGAGTGTTTCAAAGTTCCAAGGAGCTTCAAGAGCCCAGGCAATGCTTACACTCTGAAGAGTAACTATTGTAACAGAATAGTGCAATGTGTGGAATTACCAACCCTTAGGCATCCAAGTTCAGAGGGAACTCTAGGGTCCCTAAGCATGGCTTACCATAGGGAGGCAGAACTTAAAGAACTAAGAATGAGTGTAGAATGAGGTGATTAGAGGAAATCAAAGCAAAGGATGGTCATACCCACCCATGGGTAAGACTGGCACACCCTTAATCCTTTACTTGATTCAAGCAAATAAAAGAGCAGACTTTCAGAAGTCAGACAGGGGTATGGGTGGTGATTAGGACACTACCAGACCCTAGTCAAGGCTCAATACATAAAAGGGGTTAAGGGAATGGGACTGGTTTGAGTGAAAGGTTCAAGAGAACTTGGTCCTAAGTCAAGGGTAGCAATAGGCTGCTACCTTAACTTAAAAAATACTCACATACAAGGGATTAAAGGGAAGGGGATCACATGAAAGCATTCATATAAACATCAAAAAAAGCATAACAGAACTTAAAGATGCAGGAGCATGAGGCATGACAGACTAATGTATAGCCATTTAGTACCAGAAAACATGTAGTTGAGAGCTCATGTAGAAGGGAGAAGTAAACACATAGTTTTAGACTTAAATTGTGGAGACCTACCAGTTGCAAGTTCCAAACAACAGAATAAATAGAGTAGTGAAACAGCCAGAAATCCTTTAGCAAACACTTGAGGAAAGCAAAGAGATTCCAAAGTCTAGCCTTGGCTTTCAGCCGGCTAGTCTTAACAATAGCACAAGTAATAGTAAAGAAGAGAGAGCTTTGAGTGTGTGTGTGTTTTTGAACTCAGTTGTTCGTGAGTTTGAAGAGAAGGAATAGGGTATTTATAGTTTGAAAACAGGTGGTAAGTAAGGCAAAAATATAATTCAATACCAATCAAAATCAATTAGAAAAGGGGAATTCCTTTAATTAAGGAATTCAAATTTGAATAGGAGAGGGCAAAGTTGTATTTAAGGAAAGAAAATCAGTAACACATCGTGCAATAAAGGGTAAATACATAGGATAAGCCTTTTAAAAATACACGGTTAGATAAATAAGGTAAGGGTAAAATCAATCAATCACATAGTAAATCAGGAATCAAAGATTTGAAAATAATAAATTAAGTCAGAAAATAGGTCCAAATCAAACAGGGAGAGAATCAAATAAATTCATATAGAAATCAATCCCAAAACTTAGAGTTGTTTAGAGAGGAAAAGGTCTGATTATAAAGAGTGTATAAATTTAAACATGCGAGGCTAGAATTAAACGAACAATGCAGTCATGTGATCAAATAGAAAAATATAGACATGAGAAAATCAAGAGGTCTTGCAAAGCTTAGCAAGAATCAGAAACATGAGACGAGTTTAGGGTTTTGGAATCAGACAAGAAACAACACAAGAATCAAACAATCATGCACAGATGGTTGGAAAACCCCCCAAAATTTAGGGTTTCTCCCCACAACTCACATGCAAAGACGAAGCATAGAAGATCAGTCAAATAAACTCAGGAAAACCCAAAGAACACAGACAGTTCATGAAGCAAACACAGTAAAAGAAATTCTTAGAAACCCTAGGAAAATACAGTAAAGAAAATACACAGAAAACCATAGTAAAAACACTTAGCAAAGTAAAAATATAAAAAATATCAGTAAAACAAGTAAAAGATCACGGAAACCCTAAGTTTTAAGAAGATGAACAATTTCGAAAGCCAAAAATCGAAAAGATGTGGAAAATACTTTAAAATCTTAGAAAATAACACAAATTTGAAGTAGATCTTAGAGAGAAACAAAGAAAACCTCAAGGGCTTAGGGTTTTAGAGAAAACCCTAGAAAGTGAGAAAGGCCTGGAACGGACTGGTCCTGAGTCGGAGATGGACTCACAGGGCTAGGACTCGCCGGAGATGAGCCGAAAAGGGCCATAGAACTTGAATCGGAAAGATTCTGAGCCAGGGTCTTCAAAGTTGGATTCTGAAACCTCGATCAAAAGGAGCATAGGGTATGTGGGGGTAGGTATAGGCTGCTCAGGGTCTGAGAGGCCATGATTTCCGGTGGAATAAGGTCGGAGACCGGTGAAATAGGCTAGGGTTTCGGAGGGGCTTGGGAGCATTTGAGAGACAAAGGGGATACATGGGCGGCTGTTGAAGAGAAATGATTAGGGTTAGGGGGGCTTGTGGGTTTAATTAAGGCAAGGCGGATGAGGGCCGTTGATTAGAATAATCAGCGGCCACGATTAAAGAAAGGATCTGGGTGGGTTTATTTAATAGGGTCTGGGTCGGGTAATTGTTGAAATTGGGTTGTATAATTGGGTTCAATTTGGACTGGGATTTTGGTTTAATTTAGGCTATAATTGAAAGTAAAGAGGCTACAATTTAAATAGCTAATTTTCCACATTTTGAATTTATAAAAATAGTAAATGGTGTTCAAAAATCAAATTAAAAATACCGAGTCAATAAAAAATGCATAAGTATTAATTTAAAAATATTAGAAATGATTTTGTGATTAAAAATGCTATTAAATCGAGAAATAGGCTAAAATTGCAATTTTATGCAATTTTAGCTTAAAATACCAAATGGACTTGTAAAATTATGTAAAAATCATGTAAATTATTTGTTTGTGTAAAGGTGAGAATAAAATAAATTATTCACCAAAATGACAAGTTTTGGGAATAATTATTGGATTTTATAGTGCAAAATAGGCCATAAATTGGTTTTAAAAATCTTTAACAATTTGGGAAAAATACCAAAGCCTTTGGGGATGCTTGTATATGTATATACATGCTATTTGGAAAGTATTTTGAGCATAAAAATTCATAGGGAAAAAGTGGGTATCAACTGCTGCCCCTCTTTACCCGGGGAGGATGAAAGAGTGGTCAGGTAAAGATAAGATGGCCAATTTTGACCGAAGACGGCGATTCTAAACGGATTTGGACCACGCTTTGGCTTCCGAGCTGCCTACATATCCCTGGTTTTACAGGAATCAGGCCATAAGTAGTTCAGGTACCATTGACGGAATATGCCGATGGAAATTCAAAAAACGGACGCGATGGTTAGATCTGAGAGGGTGTCTGGAATCGAATAGATTGCGGAGAACCGGAGTAGGATCGCTTCTACTTAGATGGCCGTTCGCTACCCGGTGTACCTGTAGATGAGCAGATGCACATATTGTGCGTAATTTAAATATGATGCAAATTCCCGTTGGACCATGAATGCTGTCTTTGGAAGGTTAGGATGACGTCCTCAGACTATGATGTCCTGGGCCATGAAGAGCATAAAATAAAGATTCGCAGGCCATGAAATGGTGTTCTCGGGCTATGTAGATGGTGCCTCCTAACTATGACGCCTTCGAATAAGTTGGCGATTTTTCAGCCCATGAGAAGGTGGCAATCTTTCAGCCGAATGAATGCAAAGAGTGGCAATTTTTCAGCCAAGGCGTGAATTTGAATGCAGGTGGCGATATTTCAGCCGAAGCGAGAATTTAAATAAAGTGGCGATATTTCAACCATGCAGGATGGAGACAGAGCTTAGTCTCGAAAGGCAGATAGATAGCCTTATGCAATATGGAGGTAGAGCTTAACCTCGAAAGGCAGAGAATAGCCTTATACAAAATATAGATGGAGACAGAGCTTAGTCTCGGAAGGCAGATAGATAGCCTTATGGAGGTAGAGCTTAACCTCGGAAGGAAGAGAGTAGCCTTATGCAATATGGATGGAGACAGAGCTTAGTCTCGGAAGGCAGATAGATAGCCTTATGCAATATAGAGATAGAGCTTAACCTCGAAAGGCAGGGAGTAGCCTTATGCAAAATGCAGATGGAGACAGAGCTTAGTCTCGGAAGGTAGATAGATAGCCTTATGCAATATAGAGGTAGAACTTAACCTCGGAAGGCAGAAAAGTAGCCTTATACAGGTGATGATGGAGGTAGAGCTTAACCTCGGAAGGCAGATAGATAGCCTTATGCAATATGGAGGTAGAGCTTAACCTCGAAAGGCAAGGAGTAGCCTTATGCAAAATGCAGATGGAGACAGAGCTTAGTCTCGGAAGGCAGATAGATAGCCTTATGCAATATGGAGGTAGAGCTTAACCTCGGAAGGCAGAAAAGTAGCCTTATGCAGGTGATGATGGAGGTAGAGCTTAACCTCGGAAGGCAGAAAAGTAGCCTTATGCAAGAATGCAGATGGAGATAGAGCTTAGTCTCGAAAGGAAGAAAGTAGCCTTATGCAGTGCAGGAATGTAAAAGGAGCAAATAGTAGTAATTTTCTTAGCTGATAGGCGGTTGCGATATCATGACTGCTGGGGAATGTTAGGTGTAGATAGTAGACCTTTTTGAGTTGAGTGATTGTTTCGAGGGTTTCGACTTTGAAGAGTGAATGCATTTTGCATTGTGATCTTAGTTCCTGCATCCAAAGAAAAATCATGAGTTCTGTAGAGGGGAAAGGTTAGTTCGTATCCCTTGGCTCCTGACGTTACGTATCATTGGGGTAGCATTGCTAAACGACGGTGATGCAAATGATGTTTATGCATGATTCAGTAAATGTAATGTAAGTATATATATTTTGAAAAAAAATGATTTTATTTTGGATGAACCAACAACTGCAACGTGGTTCAAGACACGTCAACCTTGCTTGCTCCGAGATTTTGAGGGTCCTCCTCAAAATTCTGCCCCAGTTTACTGGGTTGATGTTGATGCGAAAGTCGACAAACTGACTTCAGAATTTTGAGGGTCTTCCTCAAAATTCTGCCTTAGTTTACTGGGTTGATGTTGATGCGAAAGCCGACAAACTGACTTCGGAATTTTGAGGATCCTCCTCAAAATTCTGCCCCAGTTCCAATAGCGGGGAAAATGGAATTAAAATGTGACCGAACCCATAGGGCTACCTACGTATCCCCTCTTAAACGGGAATCAGGTCAGGCGTAGTTCAAATTACATCATAAAGAAAAGCATACGATCAAATTTAGTATCTTTTTACTGCATCTGAGTTGATCGGTTTCGGCCAGACGTCTCCATCCATTTCTGCAAGAATAGGGGCTCCTCCGGTTAGAACTCGGTGAACCATGTATGGACTCTGCCAATTGGGAGAGAATTTCCCTTTGGCTTCGTCTTGATGTGGAAATATCTTCTTCAACACCAGCTGTCCTGGTGTAAACTTCCTTGGTTTAACTCTCTTGTTGAAGGCTCTGGACATTCTGTTCTAGTATAACTGACCGTGACAGACTGCATTCATCCTCTTTCCATCTATGAGGGCTAACTGCTCGTAGCGACCTTTTACCCATTCTGTGTCATCTAACTCGGCTTCTTGTATGGTCCTTAATGAGGGAATTTCTACCTTAGCGGGAATGACCGTCTCTGTACCATAAACCAACATGTAGGGAGTTTCCCCGGTTGATGTGCGGACTGTGGTACGATAACCCAATAAGGCGAATGGCAACTTCTCATGCCATTGTTTGTGCCTCTCGATCATCTTCCTTAGTATCTTCTTGATGTTTTTGTTGGCCGCTTCTACGGCTCCATTCATCTGCGGTCTATAAGCCGTAGAGTTTTTGTGTCTGATATTGAAAGTCTCACACATTGTTTTCATCAGGTCGCTGTTAAGATTGGAACCGTTGTCGGTGATGATTATGGAATTCCGAACCGACAAATAATACGGTCGCGGATGAAATCTGTTACCACCTTCTTGGTAACTGCTTTGTATGATGCTGCTTTAACCCATTTAGTAAAATAATCAATTGCTACCAAGATGAACCTGTGCACGTTTGACGCTGCAGGCTCGATTGGACCAATAACATCCATTCCCCAAGCGGCGAATGACCATGGTGAGCTTGTTGCATTAAGCTTGTTTGGAGGCACTTTTATCATATTTGCATGTATCTTACAGCGATGTCACTTTCGAACATACTAGATGCAGTCTGTTTCCATAGTCATCCAGAAATATCCTGCTCGGAGTATCTTCTTTGCTAAAACAAAACCATTCATGTGCGGTCCGCAGGTCCCTGAGTGTACTTCCTCCAATAACTTGGTTGCTTCCCTTGCATCGACATACCTTAGTAAACCCAAATCAGGAGTCCTCCTGTACAGGATTCCTCCGCTGTGAAAGAAATTACTGGATAGTCTCCGAAGCATGTGTTTCTGGATAGCATTGGCAAGCTTTAGATATTCTCCTGTGGTCAAATACTTTTTGATGTCGTGGAACCATGGTTTCCCATCGGCTTCTTCCTCAACCTGAGCACAATAAGCTGGTTGGTCATGAATATTGACCTGGATAGGGTCAATGAAATTTGTATCTGGATGCTGAATCATAGATGACAAAGTGGCAAGTGCATCGGCGAACTCATTCTGTACCCTGGGAATATGCTGGAATTCCGTCTTTTTGAACCTCTTTCTCAATTCTTCTCGAACCTGATGTATGAGTAGGTCCGAGTCTCCGATTACTAGTAACTCCTGAATGTTCATATCAATGGACAGTTTAATCCCTAGAATGCAGGCTTCATATTCGGCCATGTTGTTGGTGTATGGGAACCTGAGCTTGGCGGATACCAAGTAATGCTGACCGGTTTCTGATACCAGGACTGCTCCTATGCCAACTCCTTTGAAATTTGCAGCTCCATCGAAAAACAACCTCCAACCATCATAGGATTCCGCAATATCTTCTCCTATGAAAGATACCTTTTCATTGGGAAAATACATTTTTAGGGGCTCGTATTCTACGTCTATGGGATTCTCGGCGAGATGGTCCGCCAAGGCTTGACCTTTGATTGCTTTCTGGGTTATGTAAATAATGTCGAATTCACTTAGCAGGATCTGCCACTTGGCGAGCTTGCTAGTGGGCATGGGCTTCTGGAAGATATACTTCAGAGGGTCCATTCTGGATATGAGATAAGTAGTGTAAGCACATAAGTAATGCCTCAACTTCTGGACGACCCAAGTCAGAGCACAACAAGCGCGTTCTAAAACAGAATACCGGGCCTCGTACGGTGTGAACTTCTTACTGAGATAGTAGATGGCTTGCTCCTTTCTCCCTGGTCCATCATGTTTCCCCAAAACACAACCAAATGCTCCATCCAACACTGCGAGATAGAGCAAGAGGGGTCTCCCTGGTTCAGGCGGAACCAAGACTGGCGGCGTAGACAAGTATTCCTTGATTCTGTCAAAAGCCTTTTGACATTCATCGGTCCATTTGGTGGCGGCATCCTTCTTCAGCATTTTGAAGATGGGTTCACAAATGACAGTGGACTGAGCTATGAATCGACTGATATAGTTGAGTCTTCCCAGGAAACTCATCATGTCCTTCTTGTTCTTTGGCGGCGGTAATTCTTGGATAGCTTTGACCTTTGATGGATCCAATTCTATTCCTCGACGATTCACGATGAAACCTAATAATTTTCCAGCAGGAACCCCGAATGCAGACTTGGCGGGATTCAGTTTCAAATTGTACCTTCTCAACCTGTTGAAGAACTTTCGCAAGTCTTCCATATGATCTGCAGCTTTCCTGGATTTGATGATGATGTCATCCACATATACCTCGATCTCTTTGTGTATCATGTCATGAAAGATGGTAGTCATGGATCTCATGTAGGTAGCACCAGCATTTTTCAATTCAAACGGCATCCTTCTATAACAGTACATCCCCCATGGCGTGATAAACGCCGTTTTCTCTGCATCTTCTTCATCCATCCATATCTGATAGTACCCAGCGAAACAATAAACGAATGACTGCAGCTCATGTTTGGCGCAGTTATCGATCAAGATGTGTATATTCGGCAAAGGAAAGTTGTCTTTGGGACTGGTCCAGTTGAGATCCCGGTAGTCGACACAGACTCTAACCTTCCCAACCTTCTTTGGTACCGGCACGATGTTGTCTAACCATGTCGGATATTCTACCACCCTGAGAACCCTGGCTTTCACTTGCTTAGTAACCTCTTCTTTAATCTTCAAACTCATGTCTGGTTTGAACTTCCTAAGCTTCTGCTTTACCGGCGGACATGTAGGATCTGTTGGCAACTTGTGAGCCACAATGGATGTGCTGAGGCCAGTCATATCGTCATAAGACCATGCAAAGATATCCTCATACTCTTTTAGGAACTTTGTGTACTCTTTCTTTTCTGATGGCGACAAATGTGCACTGGTACGTGTTTCCTTGACATTCTCAGTATCACCCAAATTAATGACTCCGATCTTATCTAGATTAGACTTAGGCCTATTCTCAAAATTTTCGACCTCTCTGACAACCTCTTCTAGTATATCATCCTCTTCTGAATCTATATCCGTTTATTGCATTGCCTCGTTGCAAGTCACAGTTGTTGGTTCATCATCAAGATATGTAAGAGCAACGCTGTGTAAAACAAAGTAAATGATAGAGAAAAGTAATAAGAGTGCAATATATAATGAATTTGAAATGCTTTGATTGAAATTCATAATCGTTCGAGACATCAGAGCTCTTTTGGAAAGTAAAGACAATGCAGAAAGGAAAAGCAACTAAGAAAATAAAGATGCGATGCATGATGCTCGTTCAGCCTTGCTACCCTGAAGATGTCCGGGCATTGGTGGTCCTGACCGACCAATTGTTGAGGTGTTCCCCTCGGTTCACAGCTTGAATGGAAGGGCCTTCCTCCCCTTCCTCCTCGAAGATAACACAACAATCCATATCATCTTCCAGAAACAGGTTCTTTATTGCTGCTAGTGCCTCGTCTTCCTCTGATCCGTACAAAGTGTCGGCTGGCTGAAAAGTCTACTCCAACTAAGGTATAGGGTGCTCCAGCGGATAGTATGGTCCGCGCCATGGAGGTGACCAGTGGTTGAACTCCTCCCAAGTGTACTAATACCCTAGGCCAAAAGTGGTACCGTGCTTCTTCAGCTTGATAGGTCTGGTGATACCCTGCAGGTTCTTGCCAAGTCCTTTTCCGGGTTCATACCCGCTCCAATTCAGGATGCTTTCGATCTTGCTATCCCACCACTTGTCTTTGTCTACAGCATTGACCCGCTCGATGTGGTGGTACGTTTCTCCTCCTATCCTTCTTCTGCCTCCGATCATTGGAATGGTTTGGTGACTGTATATAGGGTTGCTACTGTCGCTATGAATGATTACTTCCTGATGATTCCATTCAAATTTTACAGCTTGATGTAAAGTTGATGCTACAGCCCCAGCGGCGTGGATCCCGGGTTGTCCCAGCAACAAATTGTAGGATGCTGGTACGTCAATGACTTGGAACTCGACATCAAACCAGGTGGGTCCCATTTGTAGGCATAGGCTAATTTCTCCAATGGTGGACCTCTGAGATCCATAAAAAGCATTGACACTGATAGCCCCGTCTTTGACGTCGTGCAATCCCTTACCCAATGTCCTGATAGTTATCAATGGACAAATGTTGAGGCTGGATCCCCCGTCGACCAAGATTCTGGTGATGAAATGATCTTCGCATTGCACAGTGATATGCAATGCCTTGTTGTGACTAAGCCCTTCTAGTGGTAACTCATCCTCGTGGAAGGTGATCTTGTGGCTTTCCAACACCTGTCCCACCATATTCGCCATTTCGCCTCCTGTTATGTTGCTGGGAACATAAGCTTCACTTAGTATCTTCATTAAGGCATTTTTATGTGTCTCAGAGCTTTGCAGAAGGGCCAAGATAGAAATCTGTGCCAGTGTTTTGTTCAGTTGTTCAACGACTGAGTACTCCTTGGCCTATATCTTTCTCCAAAGGTCATCGGGCCCAGTTTCGACAGGACATCCAGAGGCTTGCTTGTTGGACTCGGCTAAATGTTCTGGGGTGTATACCCTGCCTGTTCTAGTCATGCCCTGTGCGGCGACCGCTTCTCCGGCATGTGTCTTCCCTTTCCTTCTAGCCTCAGTTGTGTAATCCCAAGGTATGTCTTTCGGCTTGAATGGGGTCATGTCTGTCATGGAAACCAGAATGGACACCCTTGGAGGTAACAAAGCAACTTCAAATGGTGCGGGTGCCTTTGGAATCCCAAACTCAACCTCAATCGGTTTTGGCACCTTTGCAGGCGGTGCTTCAAACTTGAGTGGCACAGACACATTTACCACATCCTCCTTAGAAGGCTGAATTTGAACAACAATGGGATTGAGGGTAACCACCGGCTTCTGAGGTTCATCACCTTCAGCTATCAACCCGATTGACCCTTTGGGGTCCCAATCGTCTTCAATCCCAATCATATGGATGCTCCTGCCCTTGTGGTCAGGTAGGGGGTTGTTACGGACATTAGGAGCGGGCTCCTTTGCTATAATGATCTTGTTATCAATCAGGTTCTGAATCTTGTCTTTCAACGAGCGACACTCGTCGATGGTATGGCCCTTCATCCCGGAATGGTATGCGCAAGTCTTGTTTGGGTTGATCTATTGGGAAGGATTTTCTGGAGTTACGGCTAGAATAGGGGCATAACCGGCTGCTTTGAGTTTTTCATATAATTGGTCAATTGGCTCGGCTATGGCGGTATATTATCTGGAAGGTTTACGGTCGAAATTTAGTCTAGGTCGGGAAAGTTTTGGCGGGTAGGAGGTGATGGGTAGTGAGAAGGTTGGGAGTTATATGCTTGGTATACGGGTGTGGGTTGAGAATATCTGGGTGAAGTGGGTTGATACGTAGGTGGGGGAGGTGATTGGTAAGCAGGTGGTGGAATTTGGTAAGTGGGTGATGATGATTGGTAGTTTAGGGTGGGTTGATATGTGAGTGGAGCTGAGGGATAGGTTTGGTACTTCATAGGGGAATTGTTTCTTTGCGCAGCCATCATGGAATTCACGTGCTTTTTCTTTGATGTGCCACTAGACTGTAAAGACTTGTTGGTGGCCTGCAACGCTTCGAGATTAGTAACCATACCGTTTTTAATGCCTTCTTCAATACTTTCTCCCAACTTGATGATGTCGGAGAACTTTTGGCCCTCTATTAACATCAGCCTCTCGTAGTATTGCGGATCCTGAGCACGGACAAAAAACATGTTCATTTGTTCTTCCTCCAAGGCCAGTCTGACCTTAGCAGCTTCTGACCTCCAACGAGTAGCATCTTCGCGAAAGGTCTCTGTGGGCTTCTTCTTAAGATTCTGGATATAGAACACATTTGGTGCGTTCTCAGTGTTGAACCTAAACCGGTCCATAAAGTCAGACGCCATGTTCACCCAACTAGTCCATTTCTTTGCATCCTGGCTAATATACCAAGATAAAGCATCACCCTTTAAACTCCTCATGAACAGCTTCATGCGGATTTTCTCGTCCCTTCAGACTCCTACCAGCTTATCACAATACATTCTGAGATGGACCTTGGGATCACCTGTACCATCAAACATTTCGAACTTGGGAAGTTTGTACCCCTTCGGGAGTTCGACATCTGGCCGAACACAAAGATCTTCATAGTTCAAACCTTCCACACCTTTGCTATCTTCGACACCCTGGACCTGGCTAGTTAACCTCTTGAGCTCAGCAGCTAAATTCTGAATGAGGGAGTCTTTTCTGTCTGATTCAGGTGTATTTGAGATAGGCTGGGCATAGTGGGGTACAATGTCCACAAAGATGGGAGCGTTCTAGTGGTTTGTGGTGTTTTGGGGTTCGAGAATGAGCAGTGGAGTGTTGTTGCAGGTGTTGTAGGCTTGGGTATGAGTGGGTTATGCTGATGGTGGTGTAGTATGGTTCTGGTTGTTGGCATCAGCAGCGACAAGAGTGATTGACAGACTTGCCAGGTTTTGAACTTGTTCCAATTCTTCCCGAAATCTCAGCAAAGTTTGCTCAAGATGAGCAGCAGTTTCCTTAGTGATTGAAGCGTTCTGAGAGGTTTCCTCGATTTCCTTTCTAGCACTGGTATCTCCCATTTTGCCTTTGTTCCTGTTTTTGGTAGGACATGGAGGAGGAGGAGGTGGAGGGCCCTTGGATCTTGTTGAGTATGCTGATGGTGCCAGAATGCACGAACTAACCTTTGGGGAGGGGAATAAAAATAAAGAAAAACAAAAAAGGTAACAAGTTAGTGCGGGTTGTGAGAAGAAAATGTTGCAATATTTAAACACATTGTGCAAGAATATAAATCGTGTCCTAATTTGGGTGCCTCGTTGTGCCTGAGGTAGGCCTAGCGACAAATTAACTTGGAGAACTTATAATGCTAAATGCCTCATTTTATTGATAAAAAATAAGATGACTCCAAAACGACGCTAGATAATGGAAAATAAAATGTCACTAGTGGTCATCGGCCTTATTACATCATTAGAAGGAAATTAAAAGACTCCTAACCACTTGGTCCCAGACGGACCTTCCCCAGATCCGGTATTCTTGCCTCCCTAGTATAGCTGCACCAGCTCGCGTAGTCCTAGCAGCAAGTAAGCTCGGGCCAGGTGCCCACCTTTATTACCCTCAGCATTCTGACAATCGTCAATCCTCTTCAGAAATTTACCTTCCAATTCCACTAAGCCTCGTTCCAGATACCCCAGCCGGTTGTTGGTATTGACAACCATATCCTTCCACTCGTTGATCAGCTTCTCGCGGGCTTCCTATATTTCCCGGTGCTCGTTCTCGCATTCTCGCATCCTTTTGCGCAATTGATTGTATTTAACCTTTGCTGCAGTCTTTTCATCAATAAGCCTATGACCATGGACAAACCCTGGGTGACCCAAACCAATGTGATCATCCTCCAACCAACCCAAATAGTGTGGCACACATCCGGCATGATACCTGTCTGGTTCGAGGGATTCCCTTCCCAAAACAAGCTTGCAGTGCCATATGTGCTAAGCTTGACACCTGTATGGGATATCATCATCCTGAAAGTCAGCTCTGAAGTGACTCATCTTGTCGACCCTTGGTATGATTTGTTTCCTCCATGCTTGTCTCATAGCTCGGAGAGGGACATAAGGGTAAGTTCCTCTCAAGCCAATGAGTATAAGGAACGGTGCATCCCGAGATCGAACAATAAATTCCCCGGTTGGGAACCACTCATACATCCATTGTACATGCTCTTCTTTCAGATTCTCAAGCAGCTCTACCCATCCACTGGCGTCTTCTGGCTGAGCAAACATATTGGGCATAAAGTTCATTCGCTTTAGGTGATGAAAAGCTATATGGTCATCCCAATCCCTGCGTATGATTTCCTGTCTCTAGTCGCATTTCTGAAGGTGTTCTATGAGAGAAAGTTAAAGTAACAAGTTGCACCTTTCAAAGTGCGGGGCTCCTTGTTGACACTTTTCCAAAGGCCGATATATTTCAGCAACGATCATGGGCTATGCTGAAAGTTTGCCCATCAATACCCTCTATTAAAGTCTTGGTAACCATGGCTAGTCTGGTGTGAATCCTAGCCTTCTTCATAGCGAAAATTATCATGCCCAAGAAGCAAAACATGAACACAAAGACCCTTCTATGTATGTGTCCTAAAAAAGTGAGGGCAAACTCGTCCATGTAGGTGCGATAGGACTTGCTGTGGCCATATCTCTCGTACAAGAAGTCAAATGGTATGTAGGAGTCCTTCAAGCAAGAGAGGTCGGGGTTTTTCTTGAGTCCCATCATCTTAAGAAAGCCTCTACTTTTGCAGTTTTCCGGCATAAGCAAACCCGGAGTCTCCCAGGGGATACCAGCTAGGCCCCCTATCTCTTCTAGCAAAGGGGTCATTTCCAAGTCTCCGAAGCGGAACACTGATCGATCACTATCCCAAAACAAAGTGGCAGCCTCAATGATCTTGTTGTTGGGCTGGATTTCCAGAAGTGAGGGCAAATTCCCTAAGTATTTGCGGACGAGTGTCTGCTCACTGGAGTGAAGATCTTCCCACTAATTCAGCAGCCTTGGATGAATGTTGGATACCATACCGAATCTGGGGACCTCGTGCCTCATTTTCTGCAAAACAAAGTGTTAGGCCCTTAACCCCACCCGACTCGTCTATTTGAATCAATAATTAGCAAAAGGCATTTAGTTCTCCAAATAAATGCACATAACGTGGAGGTGTCCGTTTGGGTTTCAGGAAACCCGATGGACTTTGTTTTAGGCTATCTTAAGGAGTCATTATATGGACAATATAACTGACTCGGCTAGGGTTGACCATAATGCATGAACAGTTTCAAGGGAATATGGTTTCTACTTTTGAAGTGCTAGACAAGGTACCCTTGAGCGGACAACTCAAGAGGGAAAGGCGCGGAACCGTCGACTACACCGTTGATCGACTGGTTTTACTGCAAATATGTCTTTGCCATATTTAGGGGGTTTATAATATCAGAAGGGTGCAACCACTCATTATAAGCGTTGCTATAGGATTTGTTTGGCACGAGTGGAATATGATGTTGAGGAATGCAGTTATAACAATGAGACAAATTGCATGTATTTTCACGTTCATAAAGTAAAGATTACAATAAATGCTCAGTAATTACAACAGAATTGAAATAATAAGGCAGTAAAAGAAGAAATTAAAAGGAAAGAAAAACATGAAGAGCCAAGTTAGTATTTTGATGAAATAATTAAAGACAGAAGGTAAATGCAATTAAGGAAGCAATAAAGTCACAAAACACATAATGGTAAAAGCCTTAAAGGTTTCCCCAGTAGAGTCGCCATGCTGTCGACGCCCCCTTTTTCCCTCCTAAAAGAAGGCGAAATCGGGTTTACGACATTATGGGCAAAACAACTCTTATTCCCTTTTGAGGAATCGGGTTATGGAATTTGAAGAGTCGTCACCTAATGATTATAGTGCATTAGGACACTTTTAGAGAGAAGAAGAAATATTTTTGGAAGAAAACCAGAGTTCGGGTAAGGGCTTGAGATTATCTCGAGGGGAAGGTGTTAGGCACCTCTCAAGATCCACTAGTGTGGTTCCCGACCGTACTTAGTTGTGACTTTAAGAAGAGTAGAAGTAACAGACAATGTTTGCACATAAGGAATACAAATAAGTTCAAAGTTTTGAAAGAAAAGAGAGAGAAAAGACATAAGTGGTTTTGGAAAGAAAAGATTGATTGAAGAAAACATTACTTCTAAGAATACATCACATCGTATAAATAAAGAAAAAGATCCTAGGTTTAAATACAATATGGATCACCTTGGTGCAATACCCAGCAATCATTCTCACACGAGATATTAGCGCATCGGTCATCATATCCATATTCTACCCTTCCCACCCCGTTAAGGTGTTAAAGCGCGTTTAGTCTCATTTACTTATTGCATGCTAATACCCGTCCCGACCTATCAATCCCGAGGTATTAGGACTTCTAATCCTAAGAGGGAAGAAAGGGATGGGGCCTTTATGGAGTTTAAAGGATAAAATTCTAGTTTCGACATTCAAAACAAATATCAAATAAAGGGATGAGTAAACAAGCAAACAAGGCTCAAATAAACCCCTTAAATCAGACAACACTTAGTTTAGCATGTCTTAGCGTATACGGATTTGGTTTTAAGTTAAAAATTAAGCGGCGAGCGGACTGGTTCAACACATATATTTAGACAGAAAGTCTGCATTAGGCAGCCCGGATCCAATTGTCAGAAATTGAAGTATTTTAAGCGAGTAAAAAAAAAGCACTGTGTTTAAAAAGGACCTAACGCAGAATAGTTTAAGACAGAAGGTTGAAAGTTTGCAGAGGTTTAGAGATGACTTGAAAATCAGCAGAATTGTTTAGGTGAAACTACAGTAGAGTGATGAAGAAAAGTTTACGAAAGTGAAAAGACCTTAAAGGAATAGTGAGTTAAAGGCTGTTTTGAAATAGTAGCTTCATGAGATGAATAAATTCAGGCAGAGGGTTAAAGGAACCGTTTCAGGAAAAAAAAAGATGCAAGTTTAGAAAATTTAAGAGCATTGCAGATTTGTAAGAGTTTCAAAAGCAAACAGATTTGGAAGAGTTTTTGTTGACAAAGTTGAAGCCAATTGACAGATTATTCCTACTTAAACACAGTAGGCGAGTTTGAGCTCCTATAGGCATGGTATCTACGTGACTGAATTTTTAAGGCTTGTTACTATTATTAAACCGGTAAAGGAATGAGTATTTGATTACCCTACAGTTTGTCTAGCGTTTATGCATTTCCTATAGTCATGATTTCTATATGCAATTGGTTACATGAATATTAGGGCCTATAGGCAGGATTTCTAATGATTTGCAATACGACTGAACATGAAATCTTATAGACATGATCTCTAAATGATTGAATGAAGCCTATAGACATGATCTCTAAATGATTGAATGAAAGGAATGCAAAAGCCTATAGACATGATCTCTAGGTGATTCATACGTTTAACCTATAGGCATGATATCGAAGTGATTAAACAACAATATTGATCCTATAGGCATGATATCTACCCTTTAACATATGCAAGTAAATATAAACCCCCTCCCATACCCTTTTACTAATACTCCCCAAGTTCTTTTTTTACAAAAATATCACAGAACCAGAAGAAAGAAAGGAAAATAATTAAAATACATCACAGCCTACAGCTAGATCCGAGCAGCCTAATTCAATCTTAATATCCAATAACATGTGTTTCACCAAATCCGGATTCCAGAATCCAAGGCCTTCTCTTATTCAGAGTGTTTCAAAGTTCCAAGGAGCTTCAAGAGCCCAGGCAATGCTTACACTCTGAAGAGTAACTATCGTAACAGAATAGTGCAATATGTGGAATTACCAACCCTTAGGCATCCAAGTTCAGAGGGAACTCTAGGGTCCCTAAGAATGGCTTACCATAGGGAGGCAGAACTTAAAGAACTAAGAATGAGTGTAGAATGAGGTGATTAGAGGAAATCAAAGCAAAGGATGGTCATACCCAGCCATGGGTAAGACTGGCACACCCCTAATCCTTTACTTGATTTAAGCAAATAAAAGAGCAGACTTTCAGAAGTCAGACAGGGGTCTAGGTGGTGATTAGGACACTACCAGACCCTAGTCAAGGCTTAACACATAAAAGGGGTTAAGGGAATGGGACTGGTTTGAGTGAAAGGTTCAAGAGAACTTGGTCCTAAGTAAAGGGTAGCAATAGGCTGCTACCTTAACTTAAAACATACTCACATACAGGGGATTAAAGGGAAGGGGATCACATGAAAGCATTCATATAAACATCAAGAAAAGCATAACAGAACTTAAAGATGCAGGAGCATGAGGCATGACAGACTAATGTATAGCCATTTAGTACCAGAAAACATATAGTTGAGAGGTCATGTAGAAGGGAGAAGTAAACACAGTTTTAGAGAACAATATTTAAATTGTGGAGACCTACCAGTTGCAAGTTCCAAACAATAGAATAAATAGAGTAGTGAAACAGCCAAAAATCCTTTAGCAAACACTTGAGGAAAGCAAAGAGATTCCAAAGTCTAGCCTTGGCTTTCAGCCGGCTAGTCAGAACAATAGCACAAGTAATAGTAAAGAAGAGAGAGCTTTGAGTGTGTGTGTGTTTTTGAACTCAGTTGTTTGTGAGTTTGAAGAGAAGGAGTAGGGTATTTATAGTTTGAAAACAGGTGGTAAGTAAGGCAAAAATATAATTCAATACCAATCAGAATCAATTAGAAGAGGGGAATTCCTTTAATTAAGGAATTCGGATTTGAATAGGAGAGGGCAGAGTTGTATTTAAGGAAAGAAAATCAGTAACACATGGTGCAATAAAGGGTAAATACATAGGAGAAGCCTTTTAAAAATACACGGTTAGATAAATAAGGTAAGGGTAAAATCAATCAATCACATAGTAAATCAGGAATCAAAGATTCGAAAATAATGAATTAAGTCAAAAAACAGGTCCAAATCAAACAGGGAGAGAATCAAATAAATTCATATAGAAATCAATCCCAAAAATTAGGGTTGTTTAGAGAGGAAAAAGGTCTGATTATAAAGAGTGTATAAATTTAAACGCGGCTAGAATTAAACGAACAGTGCAGTCATGTGGTCAAATAGAAAAACATAGACATGCGAAAATCAAGAGGTCTTGCAAAGCTTAGCAAGAATTAGAAACATGAGACGAGTTTAGGGTTTTGGAATCAGAAAAGAAGCAGCACAAGAATCAAACAATCGTGCACAGATGGTTGGAAACCTCCCCAAAATTTAGGGTTTCTCCCCACAACTCACATGCAAAGAAGAAGTATAGAAGATCAGTCAAAATAAACTCAGGAAAACCCAAAGAACACAGACAGTTCATGGAAGCAAACACAGTAAAAGAAATTCTTAGAAACCCTAGGAAAATACAGTAAAGAAAATACACAGAAAACTATAGTAAAAATACTTAGAAAAGTAAAAATATAAAAAATAGCTGTAAAACAAGTAAAAGATCACAGAAACCCTAAGTTTTAAGAAGATGAACAGTTTTGAAAGCAAAAAATCGAAAAGATGTGGAAAATACTTTAAAATCTTAGAAAATAACATGGATCTGAAGTAGATCTTAGAGAGAAACAAAGAAAACCTCGAGGGCTTAGGGTTTCAGAGAAAACCCTAGAAAGTGAGAAAGGCCTGGAACGGACTGGTCCTGAGTCGGAGATGGACTCACAGGGCTAGGACTTGCCGGAGATGAGCCGGAAAGGGCCATAGAACTTGAATCGGAAAGATTCTGAGCCGGGGTTTTCAAAGTCGTATTCTGAAACCTCGAGCAAAAGGAGCATAGGGGTATGTGTGGGTAGGTACAGGCTGCTCAGGGTCTGAGAGGCCATGATTTCCGGTGGAATAAGGTCGGAGACCGGTGAAATAGGCTAGGGTTTCGGAGGGGCTTGAGAGCATTTAAGAGACGAAGGGGATACAAGGGCGGCTGCTAAAGAGAAATGATTAGGGTTAGGGGGGCTTGTGGGTTTAATTAAGGCAAGGCGGATGAGGGCCGTTGATTAGAATAATCAGCGACCACGATTAAAGAAAGGATATGGGCGGGTTTATTTAATAGGGTCTGGGGCGGGTAATTGTTAAAATTGGGTCGTATAATTGGGTTCAATTTGGGCTGGAATTTGGGTTTAATTTAGGCTATAATTGAAAGTAAAGAGGCTACAATTTAAATAGCCAATTTTCCGCATTTTGAATTTATAAAAATAGTAAATGGTGTTCAAAAATCAAATTAAAAATACAGAGTTAATAAAAAATGCATAAGTATTAATTTAAAAATATTAGAAATGATTATGTGATTAAAAATGCTATTAAATCGAGAAATAGGCTAAAATTGCAATTTTATGCAATTTTAGCTTAAAATACCAAATGGACTTGTAAAATTATGTAAAAATCATGTAAATTATTTTTTTGTGTGAATGTGAGAATAAAATAAATTATTCACCAAAATAACAAGTTTGGGGAAAAAGTATTGGATTTTATAGTGCAAAATAGGCCATAAATTGGTTTTAAAAATCTTTAAAAATTTGGAAAAAATACCAAAGCCTTTGGGGATGCTTGTATATGTATATAAATGCTATTTTGAAAGTATTTTGAGCATAAAAATTCATAGGAAAAAATTGGGTATCAACACTAGTTCTCTGAACGGCTGACCTAGAAGGGGTTCTCGGCGGATTTTTAGAAGATGACTGATGGGGGAATCGACTTTAGGGGTGTAGGGATTTTTAGGTCTTAGGTCTAAGGGTGAAGGTCTGTTGGAGATGAGATGAAGAGGGAAGAAGAAAGGGTGCGCCGTTCTTCATTTTTTCAAAGAGGGGATGTTCTAATTTTTCCTAGGGTTTCTTTTAGGGGGTCTGTCCGATTCTAGCTTAGAGAAGGGAAGTGGGTGTTTTATTAGATGATAGCTATTGGGCCAAGTGGGTGGTTGGGGTGGATTTTGAGGGAATTGGGCCATAAAAATTGGCCTAGTCCGAATTTAGACAAAAATAGCCTTTTCCCCCTGTTCTTTCTTTGTTTTCCTTTCCCAAGTAACTCAAAATCTAACTTAAATCTCATTAGCAAATTCTATTTATCTAATAACAAATTCATGAAATATTTTGTTTGATTTTTTATGTATTAGTTCTAACAATTAAAGAGTAACTAATTCCTAAAAATGCAAATTAAACCTAAGATAACATGAAATTAAAATATGACAATTTGTTTTAGTTTTTCTATGATTTTAAAATATTAACCATGCATGAAATGCAACTAAATAATGAAAAAAATCCTAAAATCCATTAAAATTATTTTTGGTCTATTTTTAGGAGTTATTTTCATGTGGGTCAAAAATTAGGCGCTCAGAGGTATAAGTCAATTTTTTTTAAAAAGTGGGTATAAATTAAATGGGGGCGACCAAATAAGCGGCGCCGTGCAATTTTACTTTATTTTTTTTGTTGTGAGAAAGCATAAATCAAATTTAACAAAAAAAAGTGCTCCTCTAAATAAAAAAAGATATCACGGTAGGGTTCTGCCAAAATTACTCTACATTGTTCCCGTCCAACTCTGCTCCCTTTTTCTTTCTAATGAGTGGTGACCTGTGTATATACTGTTTCTCTTTTTCTTCTTCTTCTTCTACTTCTTTTCTGTTCCTTATTTATTTATTTATTATTGTTTCCCTTTTATATTTTATATTTTATATTTGTGTTAACAATATATACAAAAATCTGATTTTTAATCTTTAATTTTAGGGTTGTCCCACATTTTGACATTTTGTTACTTTGTCAATATGTACTTTTGTGCTTCCCGAAATTTCAAACGTCTACTTCCCGACAAGATGTGTGGTCCTACCTTCTTGTTTTTAGTTTCTTACTTTCTTAACGAGACCAATATTCTTAATAAAATTAGTGACTTTAAAAATCTTCAGATTATCAACTTTTGTGTTTGATTGATTGTTGTCCTCTTCTGTTATTTTTGTAAATAAAGTAATTGGTCGAGTGAAATTTGTGAGCACGTGATTTTTGCCCTATAAGAATTATTCCCACAATTCAAACCAAATAATTTTTTTCTATTGTTTGTAATTTCGTGAATTTTTGTAGTACTTTTCTGTTAATTGCTTGCACTTGTCTGCGCATGTTTAATTTTGTTTAATTCATACAAAATACAAAAATATGTTGTATTTGCATTTAGGATTTAATTTTACATTTTTAGATTAATTAGTAAATTAGTATGTTTTACAAAAATGGAAAAAATCACAAAAAATAACTCATTTTTGCATTTAGCGCCGAATTTTAGTTCTTTTAATTTGGTAATTAATTAGTTGTGGTAAATATTATTGTGAGTAATTAATCTAATTTGGTAGGATAATCTGGTTTAGGAATTAATTTAGGTTATAATTTTTAAAAAAAGAAGAAAAAAAAGAAGAAAAGAATTTTGAAATAAAAGGAAAAGGAAAAGAAGTGGGAAAAGCCTGATTTTGGGCCAAATCCATTAAATTCTCCAAGCCCAAACAAATTATGCCCATTACCCATCGAAACCGGCCGAAACCCACGCCCCACTTCCCAACCAAACGACGTCGTTTTCCCTCCCCGGATCCCAACCGTTGATCTCCATTGATCCAACAGTTGGGAACCAAACTCCCCAGGCTATTTAACTGTCCGAAATGGACCATCCCCCCCCTTAGAACCCCCCGTCTCATCTCTCAGAACTCCATCGTCTCTATAGAACCTTAGGACGCTGCCCAGTTTCCACCGCCTTGAGCCCGCCGCCTCCGCCTCCAATCCACCCAAAATTAACACCCTAGAACCTTCTTCGTCTCCTCATCCCAGATATCCAGCCCTTTACCCTTGAATCATAGCCTAGTTCGTCGAATATCAGATAAAAAATGCAAGTTTATGAACCCTAATCTTGCCTCCCTTGTCAAATTCAAGCTTCTGGGCCGATAATGGTTCGAAGTTTATGCCAGTCGACTTTTCTCCTCAAGAACGAGTGACTAGCATGGACTTCGATTCATTTCGAAGCCCATCGGTCTCATGCAAGTCCAAAACCAGCAAGTCCGTTAAGAGAGACTTGTCTCTGTTAGCTTCAGTACGTGTTTTTCCTTCTTTGTGTCACTTTCTTTTCTTTTCTGATCTCGGTTGAAATAGTCTATTAAGGATATAATTGGGGTCAAATGCCCTCAAGTTGTTTGTTCATTGTTTATTTGTTCGATTCATTTGTTTGGTTCATAAGTCTCAAATTGTGGATTAAATGTTTTGTTTGAATCATTTGAGTTCTCGGAGACTCATTCTTTTCCATCCCTGCATTTTTTTTCGTTTGACATGAACAGCTCGGTTTATTTGAGCTTCAATGCTCTTTGACTGATGGTCTAAAGTTGTAAGTTTGGGTTATGGTACAGACCCATGAGTTTGGGCTGAGTCTCGAGATAAATCGACCCAATTTTGGTTGCATGAGGGTAAATAGTAGCTGCTTAAGGGGTTGTAAGGGTAATTTGGGAATTTTAGGTGAAGGGAATCTCTAATAACTAAATAGGAAGCTTCTTGGAAGCTGGGGTGGGGACTTAACAGAAAATCTGAATTTTACATTGAGGGTATGTGAACAAAAACCAAAATTGGAAAAGGTTTCAAGTGCAAAAATTGAACTCTTTTAGGCAGCCCTAATGCCTTGCTTATAAAGGCACCTTTACTTCACTAGCAAGAAAAAAGATAGAGACTAAAAAACTCCAAAAACTGAAACGGCTGCACTCTGAATTCCCTGCATTTTTCTAGTTGAAAACTACTAAAAGTTTTTCTTGGTTTAGGTTTCCTGGTCCTCATCGTTTAGTTAAATTTACTGAAAAAATGACAAGGTCTTGCATTTGGGCCGAATTGGATTGAGTTTTGGATCTTTAAAGTTTGGGCTGAAGTTTTGCTGTGGTTGTTGCTGTTTGATTGCTAAATCTGGGTCCTTGGTATGTTGTTGTTGACTACTGATTCTTCATTTCCTTTGTTTACCCTTTTATTCCCAGGTATGTACCGACTCCTGAGTAGCACGTGAAATGCAAATGTGAAAGTCATATAACCAAACTTGAAGAGAAATGACAATTGCTAGCTTTCTTTTTTCAAATAACTACTAGAATTTATTACAATTTATCCATGTGTCCTTTAATTTAGTTGCATTATGTATAGTTCATTCATGTTATTAACATTATATTTCACTTTAAGGTTTACATCTGGGGTTTATTTGAATGTCGTTTGGGCCTAAGAATGTCCTTAAGTCTAAGATGATATGTATAATTGGAGAATTACGGTTCCTTTAGTCTTATTTGGTCAAGTCTTGCTGAACTTTGGATATGTGTTTGTATAGTCGTGTATAAGTTCTCATCAGACTAGTTCTCCATGTTTTTCTCTTTAGCAAATCTGATATGCTCTGTTTTTTACTTCCATTAGTTCCTTGTGCTAGATTATTCTTCCATGATTTGCAGAACAACTCAGTCACTTCAGTTTGGTATCTGGCCTTGCTTTACCCATGTATGAATGATTTGAAATTCATAAAGGCTTTCAAATGAATGTTGGGTTTAATCTGAGACTTAAGAGTTCTTAGACTAGCTTAACTCTTTACCTCTTGTTGTTTTCTTTCTTAGAAATATTGATTCTATTCAGATGTGTGGGGTTGAGTAGAATTTGGATTCATATATTTAATAGTATCATAGGTTTTTGTTAGTTATTGAAATGAGGTTTAATCAAGTGTAGCATCTCGAGTAATTACTGTTGATTGAATCAGCTAGAGGACTAATTCGAGTGGGATAAGTCCAACATCCAGGCATCCTTTTGGTGAGCTGCAGGGACTCGATCTCGAGTCTGATTGTGGCCCTGTTGTCAATTTAGAAGATTTGCTTTGCCTTGGTGTTGGTTTCTGAATCCATGCTGGGACCAAAGGAAAGGCTTGCATTCACAGCCTTTTGGGCCTTGTGATTCAAGCCTATCTGTTTTCTCTTCAATTTCGAAATGGGTCCTCTGCAGGGATTTGTGGCTTGTATTCGTTTGGCTTTCCTATTAACCGAATGTTTGTTAAAGGAAACCTGGCTATTTGAACAAATTGGATTTGAATCACTCACTCGAAGTAATAGTTCAATGCCTTTGGTGATTAAATTAACTAAATCTCTTTAAACGGATTTGGGGTATGCCGCATTAAGGATAATCATAGTTTATGGCCTTCAAAAGCTGAGTTTTGAATTTCCTTAAAATTAGAATCGAGGGGTGCCATGCCAAATAAAATTTCAAAATTGCGTGGCCCTCATTTAATTATTTCTTTTAAAATCCTTAGCATTCGAGGAGTGCCATTTAGCAAATTTTCCATGGCCTTCGCAAAGTTAAAAACGCGTAGTTGCTTTAGGAGCATTATTTTAATAATATTACCTTCCTAAACTCGGGTACACATTTCATGTGACCCAAATCTCAATCGTGATAGTGTTGAATAAAATGTGTTTCGGATCGCGGGTGCATTTCATGTGGTGTGGTTCAAGACGTGTTTTAGATAAAGTTGAATCTTCCTAAAATTAATTAAAAGCGGTTAATAAGCTAAAATATACCATAGGCTAAAACATGTATTAAAATCAGATAATTATGCCAATAATAACAGTTGAGCGACTGTGCTAGAACCACGGAACTCGGGAATGCCCAACACCTTCTCCCGGGTTAACAGAATTCCTTACCCGGATTTTTGGTTCGCGGACTGTAATACAGAGTCAACCCTTTCTCGATTCGGGATTTAAACCGGTGACTTGGGATACCATAAATCTCCCAATTGGCGACTCTGAATCTTTTAATAAAAAATGATCCCGTTTCGATTGTCACTTTAAGTTGGAAAAAAATCCCTTATATACCTCCCTTTCGTAGGGTGTAGGAAAAAGGAGGTGTGACAACTCTGGCGACTCTGCTGGGGATCGAACCCAGAATCTCTGGATCTGGGTTAAAGAATTCGAGCTTAGAATAATTGTTATATTTGACTCTGTTTATTATCTGGTTTTATTTACATGTTTGGGCATAATGTGCTAAATGTTTCTTTTTACCGCTTTGATATTGTTGAACTGTATATAAATTGTTGCGAAATCCTCCTTTCTCTGAGTTTTTTAAATCACTTGGGAAGTGTGCACTTCGTATGACTTCTCTTCTGTTAGAGTCATTCCAATTTTAGAACGAGGTTCGGACAAGTTGCAAAGCCGGCGAAGCTTCTGTATTCCCGATACGCTGCCCCCCGGTTCGAGCTGTCCGCTCGGGTAAACCAGGTCTAGAACAATAAACCCAGGTTTTCAAACCTAGTATAACATAGCCTCATGTAGAATCCCTTATAGTAACGCTTGTTTGCATCATGTGCATTTTGACTTTGGAGACTCAACACAGGGGTTAGGTCTGTCTAGGACAGATGTACCAGAAATGAAAAGACCATCCTGATGCATCTTGCTTGCTACTTGTGCATTTATTTGCTTCGGATTTGCATGCTGACCGACTTTTGAATAATAGGAGAAAGTTGGGAAATAGCAGTGTGAGGGTTAAGTGAGATAATTCCTGTTTGAAAAACCAATGTCCAAATGGTACCGAAACTCTGCCGAATATTTTTAAGAAAATGAAAAAAAAAGAAAGGGTTTATTTTATTTGCCCAAACTGCGCTAGTTTGATTCTCACAGGGTGTGAGATACGTAGGCAGCCCCCATCGGGTCCAACTTTCTTTTTGCAAAAATAGCCCAAAAGAACAAAAATTTTAATTTTATTGCAAATAAGTAAGGTGATGCATTCTTGTCTAAAATAGCTGAATGTCCCCAAAAGGGCGCCGGAAGGCCCTTTTTGCAAGAATAGCCACCTTTGGTCATTTTTCAGGATTTTTGCCGTTTAGCGAACACAACCTTAAAATCTTCATTTTCGGAGTGCTGAAAGGCCGTATTGGCAAAGTCGAATATTTTTGTGAAAATTTTGAAAAGAATAGTCATTTTTCTTGAGTCAAAATGAGTCATAGTTTTTTTTTAAATTAAAATCACCTTAATAAATGTGCAGGATGAGCACAATTCAAAATGAACCTTTCTCAGTCCGTGAAGCGATCCTGTTGGAGCTACATATGTGGTGGCATGATTTGGGAGACAATAGCAGGAAAGTGTTGACAAAAGCGTTGGGTGGTCTTGTCGGGCTCTTGAAGGTTAAGTCGAGAAAGGACATAATTGAGGCTTTGATACCATTTTGGGACCCAACACATAATATATTCCACTTTGCTGATTTCGAGTTAACTCCTACACTGGAAGAGATAGCAGGCTACACAGGTTTCGAGGGGAATCTTAGAAATCAATACCCGGTAGCACCGAGAACAGTAACCCCTCACAAATTTTTGGACCTACTAAGCATTAGTCGGGAATACGAGACAGAAATTTGGCCAAAGGATTCTGTACCTTCTACTTTTTGTACCGACGTTACAGGAATCCCCGTGGCTTCGAGACGCCAGATACCGCTCTTACTCACGCGGGAAACCAAGACAAGTGGGAAGCTCGGAGAGGATTAGCTTTTATAATGGCATTCCTGGGTACTTTGATTTGCCCCAGAAAAGACGGGAACATAGAGTTGGGACTCGTGGGGATAACCGACTTTATGATGAAAAAGGCAAATAGGACCATAGTGCCGATGATTATGGCAGAAATTTACCGAGCTCTGACCCTTTGTGGAGAAGGGGGAAAGTTCTTTGAAGGGTGCAATATGCTGTTACAATTATGGATGGAGGAACACCTTTGACACCGTCCTGAATACTTGAATTGTGGTATGACTAGCCTCGAGTGCATTGAAAAATATGAAAAGCGGGTAGATGGGTATGAGTTCCCGGATGGTACGGAAGCATGGCATGCTCATTTGAGATCTTTGACTGTAAATAAGATCGAATGGACATTCGGGTGGCTCTCGGTTAGTGAAGTAATTTATATGTCGGCTGAGGTATGTTTCTGTTGTTGATGGGTCTTCGGAGTATCTAGCCTTATGCTCCGCACCAAGTTCTATGTCAGTTAGGCCGATACCGTACCATCCCACACGATGAGTATTTGAGTCGGCAGGTTATTGAGTTGGAACCAAAAGCTGCTTTTCCAAAAGAAAAAGTACGTCGGCTTTAACATCAATGCAGATTCTTAGAGCCTAGAACTCAAGTACGAGATTTATCTAGAGGTGAGGTGGAGCCTAGTTACACTGCTTGGTATGGTAAAAGATCCCGAGTTCATCATGAGCCAGAAAGGCCCGCAAAGAAACCCCATGTCCAACAATTTACCGACAAAGCACAGGTGCAATGGGACTGGTTGACCAAAGAAAATGAGTATCGAGCCACCATAAGCAGGCTGGAAAGGCAAGTCATGGACCTTCAGTTTGAAAATGGTTTGTATGAGGGGGAAAAGAAAAAACTAACTCAGGAAAATGAAGCCCTCAAAGCTCAAATCCGGAAGATGAAAATAGCTGCTAGAAACCCAGAAAGAAGTCAAGCAGATGAAAGGCTTATAAGTAGTTTGAAAAAGAAAGCCCTTGAGTGCCAAGATGACCTGGAAAAGTCTGAGGCCAATCTGGCAAATGTCCGGGCACAATGGGCAAAGAAGGCGGAAGAGCGGGCACAGTTTGTGCAACAAATGAAAAGAAAGTATGAAGGGACAATCACCAGCCTGAAGAGAAAAATGACTACCCTCGAGAATGAGGCAACCAAGCAGGCCAATGACTTTAAAGCTGATAGGGAACACTATTATGATTTGATGGCTCGGATGGAGGAAGAAATGCAACAGTTGCAAATCAACATCTCCATGACACTCACGTGTTAGAAGCCCGAAATCAATAGGTGGGGCGTCTGCTTCAGGAAAAGGGTAGAATCCAAGAGCGGGTCAGAGCCATTGCCGACTACATTGTCGTGAAGTGCCAAGCATGTGAGGATATGACTCACACCACTTTCTTCGCGGCAGTGATGACGTTTGTCCGACAGATAATGAGTGATTTGGAGAGATTTCAAAGGGATCTTGCATATAGGCCCATGGCGAGACCGAATGATGTCCCGCGGGCCCTAGGAGCATTTGAGGCATTAATGTATTCATGATTTTCATTAGAGTCTGTTAGTCTGCGATTCTGTATTTTCTTTTATTGGAGTCTGTTGGTTGGTTTTCGAGTCTGTTGTTTTCACCTTTCTGTCAAAGTCTGTTGGTCTTGTTTTGAGTCAGACTCTGTTAATTTCCCTTTTCGAGTCTGTTAATTTTATAATTTGGTAGAATGAGTGGTTGTAATCAAAACTGTTTTATTTTATGGAAAAATTTAAAAATCCCAAAATGTTTTGTTATTTATTTTATGCATTTATCTCCCACAACTACGCATGGTTTGATTCATTCAGGGTCATAATACGCAGGCAATCTCCATAAGATTCGACCATAACCAAAAGAGAGAAAAAAGAGAGAGAGGAAAGACAAAGAAAAAAACAAGAAAAGAAAAGAGAGAAAAATAAGAAACCATGGGGAGGAAACAATGGCAAAACAAGAGAGAGAAATGAGAGGATAAAAACAAAGAGAAATCAAGCATAGAAAGGCATGAGTGAAAAGAAAGGAGAAGAAGTTGCAAATAAAAATAAGGAAAAGCCGGGATGACGCAAGCAACCGATCAATTGCATAGTAGAAATGGTTAACTGCTTAGGTGCATTCATTCCCCAAATGTGCGGTTGCTTATCTGTTAAAGCCCTAATCGCTAACAAGTTTGTTATTGATGAAATTCCAGTTCAGGCAGGTGGTTAGTTTGATTGGCATTCTGGCAACTCACTCCTACAACACCCGGTCCAAAAACAAGCTGAACATGGCTAACCAAGAACTTGAGGCCAACATTGTCGATCCGTCAAAAGAGGTGGAAGAATCAGAGGTTAATCTGAAAGATGAGTTGTATAAGCTGAAGTAGCAGATGGCTGAAATGTACCAAGCATGGGCAAAAGGGTACCCATCGCCAGTTTACCCCGCCAACCCTGCTTTTATCCTGCTATTGGCTCAGCCCCAGGAACCTCCCACTGTGACCTCATCTCCGGCCTTTTCCCTCTACCAACAATGCCACGACACCACTTCCCATACATCACAAGTTCCACCACCCAAACAAGTCCCGTACCCTCCTCCACCAGTCACTCCTATTTTTGTGGCACCCCCACCTGCTGCATTACACCGATCCTCTAGTGAGCCTCTATTCCAGACTCACGATAACTAGTATTACCCCCGGAACCCACTTTCAAGGTTCCCGAAACCTATTCCTACACTCCTCATTTTGACCTCCATGCGGAAACCGAAAAACCATCTAAAAATCCCGAACATGAGTAGATGTTCAGAAAAGTTAAAAGCCTGGAACAGTCATTCAGAGACATGCAAGGGTTGGGAGGTCAAGTAAGTGTGGCCTACAAAGACCTATGTTTGTTTCCAGATGTGCAATTGTTGACAGGGTTTAAGATGCCCAAGTTTGATTTGTATGATGGGCACAGTGATCCAGTGGCGCATTTGAGAGGTTATTGTAGCAAAATGAGGGGAGCTGGCAGGAAAGATGAGCTGCTAATGGTGTATTTCAGTCAGAGTCTGAGTGGATCAGCGCTGGAATGGTATACTCGGCAGGATCACGGAAGATGGTACACATGGGATGATATAGCCCAGGCATTTGCTTGTCACTTCCAATATAATCTCGAAATTATTTCGGATCGTCTGTCTTTGACGAAATTGGAGAAAAATCACAATGAAAGTTTCAGGGAGTATAGTTTTAGGTGGAGAGAGCAGGCAACATCAACCTCCAATGAAAGAAAGTGAAATGGTGGATTATTTTCTGTAGGCCTTAGAACCTACTTATTATGGTCACCTGGTATCAACTATAGGCAAGTCCTTCAACGAAATGGTAAAGATGGGCGGTATGGTAGAAGAGGGGCTCAAAACAAACAAAATTATGAGCTATTCGGCTATTAAGGCAACCACCCAGGCCATTCAAAGTGAAACTGGGGGAGTAATTGGAAAGAAGAAGAAAGAGGATGTAGCAACGATTGATTTAGGATCTTGGTTCAAACCTAGGGGTTCACCTCACCACTATCATCAGCCTCGGCCCCACCACCAAACCTACCCTCATACCCTAAATAGCCCACCACAACACTACTACCCACCACCAGACTCCCATTTCTCTATCCACCATGCCCAAACATACAGCCAACTTCCGGCCCACGCACAATGGCGTGCGCCAGTCCCACAAAATACATACCCAGCTCCACAAAATGCCTATCCACCCCTAAGAGCCTACCGAAACCCTCCTGGATCAGGTTTCCGGCCCAACCAAGCATTTAAGAACGAGAGGTTGCAAAAGAAGAAAACCTTCACTCCATTGGGAGAATCCTATACCAGTTTGTTCGACAGGTTGAGACAATTGGGTATGCTGAGTCCGATCGAGCCAAAACCTCCCCCAAGGAATCTTGATCACTCTATGAGCTGCGAATATTGTTCTGGTTCTCCGGGGCATGATATAAAGAAGTGCTGGCAATTGAAAACAGCTATTCAAGAGCTCATTGATACTAATCGGATTGAGGTCCGAGCTCCAGAGGCACCCAATATCAACCAGAATCAGTTGCCACCTCATCCTGAGACAAATATATCGAGATAGTGCATAGGGGAGGGGAGCCCAAGAAGCCTTCACAAACCGTCATGATGATTTAGTCCAGTGAAGTTAGGTCGGTTGAAAAGCCGATAAGTGAGAAATCATTGATCAGGTTGAGTAGGGCAAACAGTGAACCATCGGCGGTAGGCAAGAAGGGGTCCTCAAGTGAGGTGGAAGTGAAATAAGAAAAATCAAAAGTAGTGGTACCAGGGTTAGCAAACAATCCTGTTGTAGTTGTGGAGGGTGCTCGCACAAAACCTGTCATTATCAAACCTGTAACTCAGCTACCAATAGTCAACAACAAGGTCGTCCCTTAGAATTATGAATGAGTGACAGTGACTTACAAGGGTAAAAAGGTTAAAGAAGAAGTTTGTGAGACTCAGGATTTGACTCGATCGGGGAGATGCTTTGCCCCCGAAGAGTTGAGAAAAGCTAAGATCTCCAAAGATAACCCAGTACTGGTGAAGAAAGCTGTGACTGAGGAAGAAGCAGAGGAATTTTTGAGAAAGATAAAAGTGCAGGATTATTCCATTGTGGAGCAGTTGAGGAAGATACCGACTCAGATTTCACTATTGTCATTATTGATCCATTCAGACGAGCACCGTCGGGCTATGATGAAGATCCTGAATGAGGCCCACATTCCTGACAAAATCTCAGTAAATCACTTGGAAAAGATAGCTAACAAGATATTTGAGGTAAACATAGTCACTTTTTCTGATGATGAGTTGCCCGTGGAGGGTACTGAGAACAATAGAGCCCTGTATCTTACGGTGAAACGCGAAGATTCCGTGGTTACTCGGGTATTGGTTGACAATGGCTCTAGTGCGAACACTTGCCCTCTCTCCACTCTGAATAAGTTGAAGGTGAATGATGAAAGCATTCACAAGAACAATATCTGCATTCGGGGATTTGATGGTGGAGGGAAAGATTCAGTCGGAGACATAGTGCTTGAGCTTACAATAGGGACAATTGAATTTACCATGGAGTTCCAAGTGCTCGATGTGGCTGTTTCTTACAATCTGCTGTTAGGTCGACCCTGGATTCATGCTGCCAAAGCGGTCCTGTCCACTCTGCATCAAATGGTCGAGTTTGAATGGGATAGACAGGAAATTGTTGTGCACGGCGAGATAATTTGTGTGCCCACAGTGATGCCATTGTTCCGTTCATAGAGTTTGAAGACGACAAGGGGCCATGGGTTTATCAGGTTTTTGACACGGTATCGGTAGAGAAAATTCCAAAAGGGATGTACGTTCCAACTCCTATGGTAGCTGCTGCATTAGTCATGGTAACCGTTGAAATATTGAAAAATAGTTTTGTACCGGGCAAAAGTTTGGGTGCATCTCTGCAAGGTATCGTACAGTCAGTGTCCCTCTCCAAAAACTTGGATACATTTAGTTTGGGGTTCAAGCCCACAATTGCAGACATAAAAAGATCCAGAAAGTTGAAACAGAGGGCATGGGTCCTCCCAAAGCCCATCCCACGTCTCTCCAGATCATTTTTCAGGCCCGACACCAAGAAACGTAAAGCAACAACAGTTCCCAGTTCTGTGGTTGGTCCTAATAAAGAGTTGATTAAAAGGTTTGAGAAGTTATTCGATGATGTGAACATGGTGGAAGCTGGAGAGGGTTCTAGCAAGGTGGATGTGCAATTTGTTGGGCCCAGTGCAAAGATTAAAAATTGGGAAGCTACTCCTCTCCCCACCAGGAAGGAGTTTTGGTAGTTTGCTTTGATTTTTTTTAGTTTATCTGGATTATTCGAGGGTTGTAATTCATATTCTATGTACAGTCCATTTGGATGTATAAACCTTGTTATCTTTTAATTTCAATGAAATGCAACTTCCCTTTTTCCTCATTCCTGATAATTTTATTTTTGTTTTCTTTTCTTCCTTGTACAGTTCTTTTTATGATGGTTTCAATAACATGACATGCATGAGGAATCTTCGGCCCAGTCTTAAAAGCCAATCTAATTCTGAAATAGCAATTCAAGAAATAGAGTGTGATGATGAATCGGAATATGATGAGGATGAGGCCTTTGAAGAGATTAGTAAAGAATTAAGCCATTTTGAAGAAAAACCCAAGCCTAACCTGAGTGATACAGAAGCAATCAATTTAGGGGACTCATATAATATCAGAGAAACTAAGATAAGTGTCCATATTGAACCTCAACTTAGGGAGGAGATAATTAAAGCGTTACTTGAGTACAAAGACATCTTTGCATGGTCATATGACGACATGCCGGGTTTAAGTACTGACTTAGTGGTTCACAAATTGCCCACTGACCCGACATTCCCTCCTGTCAAGCAGAAGTTGAGGAAGTTTAAAACATACATTAGTGTAAAAATTAAAGACGAGGTCACAAAGCAGTTTGAGGCAAAGGTCATTCGGGTCACTCGGTATCCTACTTGGTTAGCCAACGTAGTACCTATGCCAAAGAAGGATGGCAAGACCAGGGTGTGTGTTGATTATCGTGATCTCAACAAGGCGAGTCCCAAGGACAACTTCCCACTGCCAAATATCCACATTTTGATTGACAATTTCACCAAATATGAGCTTGGGTCTTTTGTGGACTGTTATGCGAATTATCATCAGATCTTAATGGATGAGGAAGATGCGAAGAAGACGACATTCATCACACCATGGGGAACATACTGCTACAGGGTCATGCCTTTCGGTTTGAAAAATGTTGGGGCAACTTACATGAGGGCAATGGCAACCATATTCCACGACATGATACACAAGGAGATCGAGGTTTATGTAGATGATGTAATCATAAAGTCTAGAAAGCAGTCTGATCATGCCAGAGATTTGAGAAAATTCTTCCAAAGGCTTCACAGGTACAATTTTAAGCTCAATCATGCAAAATACGCATTTGGTGTGCCATCTGGAAAATTATTAGGATTCATAGTCAGCCGTCAAGGTATTGAATTGGACCCGTCAAAGATCAAATCTATCCAAGAGTTGCCACCCCCGAGGAGCAAGACTGAGGTGATGAGTCTATTGGGGAGGTTGAATTACATCAGCAGGTTTATTGCTCAGCTTACGACAACTTGTGAGCCTATCTTCAAGCTGTTGAAGAAGGATGCTGCGGTTAGGTGGACAGATGAGTGTCAAGAAGCATTTGATAAGATAAAGGGGTACTTGTCAAACCCACCTGTGTTGGTCCTGCCAGAACTGAGGAGACCTTTGATTCTGTATTTGACGGTTTTGGACAATTCATTTGGTTGTGTATTGGGCCAGCATGACATCACCGGCAGGAAGGAGCAGGCCATCTATTATCTCAGCAAGAAATTCACATCTTATGAGGTTAAGTACACTCACCTTGAGAGGACATGTTGCGCCCTAACTTGGGTAGCACAGAAGTTGAAACATTATTTGTCATCTTACACTACTTACCTCATCTCTCGCTTGGATCTGCTGAAGTATATCTTTCAGAAGCCTATACCCACAGGGAGGCTCCAAAATGGCAGATCTTACTAACAGAATTTAACATCATCTATATGACTCGGACTGCGATGAAAGCACAAGCATTAGCTGACCATTTGGTCGAGAACTCGGTGGATGAAGAATATGAACTTTTGAAAACTTACTTCCCTGATGAAGAGGTGATGCACATTAGTGAGGTGGAACAGGTCGAAAAGCCAGGATGAAAACTTTTCTTTGATGGGGCTGCTAACATGAAAGGCGTTGGGATAGGAGCAATACTTATTTCTGAAACAGGGCATCACTACCCTGTTACGGCTCAACTTCGTTTTTACTGTACTAATAAAATGGCTGAGTATGAGGCACGTATCTTGGGTTTGAGGTTGGATATAGACATGGGTGTCCAGGAAGTCTTGGTCTTGGGGGACTCGGACCTTCTAGTTCACCAGATTCAAGAAGAATGAGAGATACGAGATTTAAAGCTCATACTGTACCGGCAATATTTGCATGATCTTTGTCAACGATTTCGGGAAGTAGAGTTCAAGCATATTCCAAGGATCCATAATGAGGTTGCTGATGCTTTATCTACTTTGGCGTTAATGTTACACCATCCAGATAAGGCCTATGTTGACCCGTTGCATATTCAGGTCCACGATCAGCATGCTTACTGCAATGTGGTAGAAGAAGAACTTGATGGTGAGCCTTGGTTTCACAATATCAAGGAATATATCATGATGGGGGTATATCTGGTACAAGCCACAGGTGATCAAAAGAGAACAATCCGGCGTTTGGCAAGCAGATTTTTCTTCAGCGGAGGGGTTTTGTACAAAAGGACTCCGGATCTTGGATTATTGAGATGCATAGATGTTAGACAGGCCACATCTATCATGACCGAAGTACATTTTGGAGTCTGTGGACCGCATATGAGTGGGTACGTGCTGGCAAAGAAGATTCTCCGAGCAGGTTATTATTGGCTCACTAAGGAGCGAGATTGTATTAGCTTCGTGCGCAAATGTCATCAGTGCCAAGTGCATGGAGATTTGATTCATTCTCCACCATCTGAATTGCACACAATGTCTGCACCATGGCCTTTTGTTGCGTGGGGCATGGATGTCATTGGGCCAATTGAGCCATCAACATCAAATGGGCACAGGTTCATTCTAGTGGCCATCGACTATTTCACCAAGTGGGTAGAGGCTAAAACGTTCAAGTTTGTAACCAAAAAAATGGTGGTTGATTTTGTGCACTCAAATATCATTTGCCGGTTTGGGATACCAAAGGTGATCATTACAGACAATGGGGCTAATCTCAATAGTCATCTGATGAAAGAGGTATGTCAGTAGTTCAATATTACACATCGCAATTCCACCCCTTACCGCCCCAGGGCAAACGGAGCAGTTGAGGCGGCCAACAAGAATATAAAGAAGATACTTCAGAAAATGGTGGAAGGTTCCAGGCAATGGCATGAGAAGTTCCCTTTTGCATTGTTGGGTTATCGCACTACTGTTCGTACTTCAGTAGGGGCAACTCCTTATTTGTTAGTATATGGCACCGAAGCAGTAATACCCGTGGAAGTTGAAATCCTGTCCCTTTGGATTGTCGCTGAGGCCGAAATTGATGATGATGATGAATGGGTCAAAACCTGCATGGAGCAATTGAGCTTGATTGATGAGAAAAAATTGGCGGCAGTGTGTCATGGCCAGTTGTACCAACAAAGAATGGCTAGAGCATATAACAAGAAGGTGCGTCCACAGAAGTTTGAAGTGGGTCAGCATGTATTGAAACGTATCCTTCCACATCAGGCTAAAGCAAAAGGTAAGTTCGCCCCAAATTGGCAGGGGCCGTTCATCGTGACGAGAGTGTTGTCCAATGGTGCTTTGTATTTAACAGATGTAGAAAGCAAATGTGTAGAAATGGACATCAATTCTGATGCGGTCAAAAGATATTATGTATGATTTCTTTGGTTAAATTGTGTTTGTTTGTACTTGGCATGTTTTGAAGATTAGAATGACGAAGGCATTTTGTTCTGCTATCTAAACAATTTATCCTTTGTTACCTCTTTGAGCCTTATTTATTTCCTTTCATACCCCTCTTTTGGAATCAGTGACAAAATTCAGAAACGCGAGGGCAAAAGATAAGTAAAAGAAAAGAATGGAAAAAGAAAGAAAAGAATGAAAAAGAAAAAGGAAAAAAAGAGAAGAGAAAAGAATGAAAAAAACAGAAAGAAAAAAAGAAAAGAAAGGAAGAAAAGGAAGAGAAAAGTAAAAGAAAAGAAAAATCACAAGAACAAAGCAATTTCTATGACATGATCTACGTTCGACCTGATTCCTTTTAAGGATACGTAGGCAGCCTCATGATTCGGTCCCATCAAAATAAAATCCCAAAAGTCCCCAAGCAAAGAAACTGGGGCAGAAGTTGTGGTTGTTGCAAGAAATCTGATTCCAAAAGTTGTAATTTTGAACCCATTTGAATTGTTTTGAGCCTTTGATACCCTTTCTTTCTAACCCTATCCAAAAGCCCACATTACGGTCCAAAGAAAGACCTTCCGATCAGCCTTCGAGAAAATGCCAAGTCAAGCAAGTGGAGGTGATTCATATCAGGGGCAACACTTTGGGCCAAGCAGGAAAAAATAATGAAAATGAGAGCGTCTTATTGGTGAAAGACCTCACGGGCACCATAAGGCGACGAGAGCTGAGAGAAATAAAAAATAAGTGAGTCTTATTGGTGAAAACCCTCACGGGCATCGTAAGGCGAAAGTGAGTTGAGAGATGAACAAATGAGAGAGTCTTGTTGGTGAAAACCTTTCAGGGCATCGCAGGCCGAACAAGGTCAAGGTTTCAGTGAAGAAATCAGGTTATGGAAATGTTGGGGAAATAAAGTATGGTAACTGAATGTTGATTGGTTGGACAGATTGGGCCGATTAATCCAAAATGCATGTCATGATCATTGGCGCCAACTGCTCCACTCAGATAAGTCTCTTTTCTTTTTTCCCTTCAGATAGTCTTCCAGTTTTGAATTTTTCTTATCCTTAACTCTAAAAGTCATTGCATTTCATTTCTTTTGGGTTTATTTCTCTAAGATGTTCCTAATGTTAGTTTTGTTTAAGCAAATAAGAAGGAATTTCAAATCTTACTCCCAACTTCCAAAGTTGCACAAGGCACAGGGCAGCCAAGGCATTGCTAGAGATAGTATGATGTAAAATGGGGTATAAAAGGTCAGAGGAAGTTCCAACGGTGAAATAGTTTGGTAATTTTGTAGGGAATGCAGAGGTTCAAACAGATGGGGAAGAGATGTAACACAACGGTTTGGGTATAGAACACTTGGGTCATCCAGTGTCATGGGGTTTGAAAGTCAGTCGGGAAGTTAAGCGGTTCTTGGCCAGTTCAGGAGAAGTCAGTCAAAATAAAGCATGACAGCGGGGAGGTCATTTTCAGCAAGAATGCCACAAACTAACTACCACATTTTAAACTGACAAAAATTTTCTTTTATTGAAACAGGGGCAGGAAATTTCGATTGTTTCGGAGAAACCTACCGTAAGGAGAGGCAAGCATCAGACAGGTTTGACTGTAAATTTTCAGGACCCTCCTGGAAAATGGGACCTAGTTTAAAATTCAAAACAATCATGAGTATCATAATCTAGCATAAATGTAACCCTAAGGAATATAAGTTGGCTTCAAAGTTTGTATGTTTAAGATAGGATTTAATAAGAATTGTGAGAACCCTCCTGAATAATGGGACCTAGCTTTAAAATTTCCATTGGATAACAAAATTTAGCGTAAATTCTGGTGTAGGGTAATATAATTTAGCCGTAAATAGTCATCCTTAAGATAAAACTTGACTTTTGATTTGCAGGACCCTCATGGATAATGTGATATAGTTTTAAGACCTTCTTAGATTACAAGATTAGCGGAAGTCATACCTTTAGAAAACATAATTCAGCTAGGAGTTTTCGGGACCCTCCTAGATAATGAGATGTAGCTTTAATACTTTCTTACCTTCAGAAGATATAACTTAGATTTAAAATTGTAGTTTAATTAAGAGTTGTCAGGACCCTCCTGGATAATGGGATGTAGTCTAAAGATCGGCATAGATAACAAGATGTAGCAAAAGTAATACCTTTAGGAGATATAATTTAGATTTAAAACTGTCGTTTAACTAGGAGCTGTCAGGACCCTCCTAGATAACGGGGCCTAGCTTTCAAATTCTTAGTAATATTTGGTAATATGAGTCAGTTTAACACTCACATATGTGCCCAGCTACCAAACTGGGGCAGAAAATTTTCTTTGTTTTGTCTATTTTTGTTGAAATCAGGTACCCACTTGGAGAACAGGGAGAAACAATTCAAGTTCAGCAATCAGGCGCCCACCTGGAGAGCACGTGAATACATTTCAAGTTCAGCAATGAGGCGCCCACCTGGAGAGCATGGGAATACAATTCAAGTTCAGCTGTCAGGCGCCCACATGGAGAGCACGTGAATACGATTCAAGTTCAGCAGTCAGGTGCCCACTTGGAGAGCACGGGAATACAATTCAAGTTCGGCAGTTAGGCGCCCACCTGGAGAGAACGGGAATACAATTCAAGTTCGGCAGTTAGGCGCCCACCTAGAGAGAACAGGAATACAATTTATGTTCGGTAGTCAGGCGCCCACCTGGAGAGCATGGGAATACAATTCAAGTTCAACAGTCAGGAGCCCACCTGGAGAGCACGGGAATACAATTCAAGTTCAACAGTCAGACGCCCACCTGGAGAGCAAGGGAATACAATTCAAAGTTCAGCAGTCAGGCGCCCACCTGGAAAGCACGAGAATAAAATTCAAGTTCAGCAGTCAGGCACCCACCTGGAGAGTACGAGAATACAATTCAAGTTTAGTAGTCAGGAGCCTACCTGGAGAGCATGAGAATACAATTCAAGTTCAGCAGTCAGCGCCCACCTGGAGAGCACAGGAATACAATTCAAGTTCAGTAGTCAAGCGCCCATCTGGAGAGCACGAGAATATAATTTGAGTTCAACAATCAAGTGTCCACCTGGAGAAAGGGAAAATATCTCAGATTATAATTCAGGGATGCAACAAAGGGATTTCACCGGGAGAATACAAGTCAACAAGAACCATAAGAGCAAGTTTGAAGATATAGATAGGATTTTGTAATGCATAGATCATAGTCTAGTCTATCTTCTTTTTATTTTGACATGGTGTAATAAGGGGTTCAGTAAGCAGTCGCAGTAGCAACAGTGAAATCACAGCTCATGGTAGTCCCAGATACCAAAACTTCCCAAACTACATGGACATGATTCTTTTATATCCAAGGATATATAGGCAACCTCGAAAGTAAGGTGCGGTCAAATCTTTCAAAATATGCTTCCCACGGAGTATTCAAACGGGCAAAAATCGCTTGTATCCGCTCACTTTATCTTTGCACAAAAACTCTCCATGTTTCCGAGCAGAGAGTGTCACACCTCCTTTTTACCTATACCCCCGGAAAGGGGCATATGAGGGAGTTTTTCCAATTAAAGGACAATCGAAACGGAATTTATTAATTAATTTAGAGTCGCCACTTGGGAGATTTATGGTGTCCCAAGTCATCGGTTGAATCCCGAATCGAGGAAAAGATTAACTCTGTTTAACAATCTGCGCACCAGAAATCCGGATAAGGAATTCTGTTAACCCGGGAGAAGGTGTTAGGCATTCCCAAGCTCTGTGGTTCTAGCACGGTCGCTCAACTGTCATATTCGGATTAATTATCTGATTTTTATACAATTATGAACCTATGCGCAAATTTTAATTGTTTATCGCTTTTGTTATTATTTATTCAAAGTATTGCAACGTCGTGAGAATGCATCTCGAATTGCGCCACATAAATGTACCCGCAATTTTCAATACGTTCCAACTTCGTTGAGATTTGGATTTGGGTCACATAAATGTGCACCCGAGTTTAGGAAGATAACATTATTAAATATGCGCCTAAAGATACTAACGCATTGTTATTTTAAGAAAAGCCGTAAGGTTCGCTATGCGGCTTGTCTCGAAATCTAAGCATTTGAAATAACTGTCCGTTGAGGGCCCCGTAGTTTGTGTATTCTTGTATGTCAAGGCTCGTCTCATTCATTATTTTTTAAAGGAATTTTCAACGTCATGGAAATGCATCTCGAACCACGTCACAATCAATGTACCCGTGATTAGCGACACATTTCGACTTCGTTGAGATTTGGATTTAGGTCACATAAATGTGCACCCAAGTTTAAGAAAGTAAATTATTAAAAGTACGTGCCTAGCAGTGACTAACACGTTATTACTTTGGGGAGGGCCGTGAAATCTGCTAAACGGCCCATCCTGAATTCTATGTATTCATGATATTCCTTCACTGAGGGCCCCGCAACTTGTGCATTTTATTTGGCGAGGCTCATATCCTTTTTTTATTTTTATTTTTATTTTTTTAAAAATAAGCCTAAAGCAACTATAATTTGCTATTTTTATTGTCTCTAAAGTAAAAAAAAGAAGTCCTAATTAATTTGTTTTAAGAGCTACTTCCCCTTTAAGAAAGAAACTTATAATTAATATGCATCGGGCCTCCAAGGCCAACCCGTGGGACAGCCGGCTTTCATCTACAAATCCAAGCACAACTTTCCTAATCAGTTAACTAATTAACAATGGTTACAATTATTAGCTTAATAACACATTACCATTAATTTCCAATCTCGTGTTAACTATTGACCATTGTCTATTACTATCAGATTGAAAATGTGTACCATAACATTATTATTACAACTAAAATATGTTACTTGTCTAAACTACGACGATACAAGTTTACGCATTACAAAATATTGTCTAAAACTTGTCTAAACTCACTAATGACAATATTGTCTAAAACTTACATAAATATACGCACTATAAAATATATATATAAAAGAATTTTATGAGAATACATAGATACAAGTTTAATTCTTAACAAAATATGAATAACGGATGCATTCTTAATTAATAACCACATTTAAACCCATACTTGCTGATTTCAGCTCAGTTTTATCAGTGCAGGCGAAATGCATGAATTCGAAAAACACTTTCCTATTTCAGCTTGCAGCTTGCTTCTTATTTCAAAATTATACTACAAAACAACACTAAACCAATGTGACTATTACATAATCATATTCCAAAATCCAAACAGTCCTGGAATCAAGCAGCCCAAACAACTTATAAATAGTCCTAATTATACAGTCGTCCATTATTCATGTAATATAAACAGTCCTAATTCAAATCCGTGCAGTCCATATCATGTCAACAAGCCAACTAGTTAAAAAAAAACTAAATAAGTGCAACCTTTAATGAACTATAACTACAAGTATTCAAATGAACTCGACTTTGGCATAAAACTACATTTTTCACTCCAAGGTTGAACTTACATCAAGGGAATTCGAAGCATGTACCTTGTATTAACAATACAAGAAGAGGAAGAAGAGGATCAGCAGCAGCAATAGTAACAAACAGCAGTTGCAACAACAGTGCAACAACAAATAACCGACATCTATAAACGACTCCAAGTATAGAGCAGAAGTAAAACGGAAGAAAGGTTCTAGCTTTTTCAGATCCTAAGCGAGGCAATGAAAACAGTAGCTATTCTTTTTCAAGTCCCCCAAGCTCTCCAAAAATCAATCCTCCCCCCTTTTCAGTCCTGTCCCCCTCCCTTATATAGCCATCCAGACCTACCCTCTCTTTCAAACTTAACTGCCCGACCCCCTTCCCACTAAAAATATGCCTTTTTTCCACTTAAAACCCACTAAGGAAAGCTTTTCCTTATTTTCAGCCCCCATTCCCTCTTGTTCCCCATTACCTTATTAATTTAAGGACATTTAATACCCCATTAACAAGTCACTAACACTAACTGTTCCATTCCCAAATCACCCCTGAAACCCCTTAATATTGCTGCCCTAATACAATCTATTCATCTACATTAAAACCTTTTACTCTAGAATCTGTTCAAGCTAACAATTATCTAAAACTAATTCTGATTAACAGCTATAACCAACTTACTTCTGACAACTGAATGACTAAGGTTAAATTTAAATTAAAACAAATGAACTGAAATTAAATCAAAACCAAACTAACACAACACAGAATTCAACAGAATCCTTAAAGCTGAAACTGAAAATTGAATCAAAATGAACATGATTGCAGGATCATTGTCAGCCTATTGACAATGCCCTGAAGCTAAGTGTCCACAGATCAACACACACAACAACCATTTGACGAACTTATTGGTTTACAAACAAGAACGAATTAATCGACGAAAACTAATTAACCAATTGCCTACAACAATTGACATCAATCAATCAGAAATAGATAATCAGGCAATTCAAGCAGCATTGACAAGAACAGGGATTTGTAATAAAACTTAACTAATCGACGAAACTTATTTGAATCGATTACACAACCTATAATTATTCACAACAACGAGCAGAAACAAATTCGACCAAATAAAAAGGTCTGAGGGAGAAGAACAGAACAATCAACAAAAATTAAAAAATTAATACAACAACTAGACAAATAAATAGACGTTTAAAACATCAAAATAGAATAAAAAGAAACAAGGAAAAATACCTTAAATGGAACAGAGAACAGACAGACTTGAATTGACTCGAACTTGAACGAGGTCAAACGAACCTTAATCGAGTGTTCTCAACTGAGAACACTTCAACTAAGGTCAGTTAAACATCCAAATCCCCTTAAACTTTGGACAAAAACCAGTTTTGGTTTTCTAGGGTTCTTACGTTTCGATTTGGGGTTCGAGTGTTTCTAGCCAGATTTGAACCAAACCAACAATGGTTTGGTCATGAGGGAGGTTAAGGGGTGCCAGGGTGTGAGTTCAGGGCGGATTGGGGTAGGTCCAGGTTTTGCTCGAATCTTCAAATGAAGATTCGAGAAGTCTGAAGATGATTTGAAGCAAACGGGTACTGGATCTGTGTTGAGGGTGGTTAGAAGGTTCAGTGGTGTGAATTTCACGGCCATCGGAGCCGGTGCCGCCGGGTTTTTAGGCGAAGGGAACGAGGGCGGCTAGGGTTTTGGGGGCATGTCTGAAGGGTGTGAGAGAGATGATGGGGTGAGGGGGGTTTGGATTGGGGGCGGGGGTATGGTTTGGACTTATATACGGGAGGGGGAATTTAATCTTGGCCGTTGGATCTTTCACGATCAACGGTCCTGATCACTTCACTAAGGAGGAACGGTGTCGCTTGGAGTAGTACTGGGGCGGTCTGGGTATTGGAGTGACGGGTCGGGGGTCGGGGTTTGATCAAGGCTTTGGGACCGTTTGATCAGCTGAGATCAACGGTCCATATTGAAACGCCTGAAACGACGTCGTTTGGTTGAGGCTGGAGACCGGTCTGGGCTAGTTGGGCCAGTTTTGACCGGGTTTGGACGATTTTGTGTTTGGGTTGGGGATTTTTTGCCCAGATCTTGTTTTCTCACTTTTATTAATTCTCTCTTTATTTTCTTCCTATTTCTTTTATTCTTTTCATTCATTTTGATTTCTAAATTATTTTCTAAAATCATAAACCAAGTTAACTTACTAAAAATACTAATTATCTTTTAATAACATTTATCACATATAATTAAATGCCAATTAATAATAAAATCACACAATTCAACATTAAATGCTAAAAATGCCAAGTACATTATTTTTTATGATTTTCATTTTCATAAAACGAATCACTGGTTAATTAATCCTAAATTGTAAATGCAAATGCAACACAAATATTTTTGTATTTTTCTTAACTAAAGTAGAAATAAACACGCGCAGACAAAAATACCAATAAATTACAAACAACACAAAACCATTTTATTTTGAATTTTTGGGAGTAGTTCTCATAGAGCAAAAATCACGTGGTCACAGCTGCCCCTCTTTGTCCGAAAACACAAAGAGTTTTCGTGCAAAGATAAAGTGAGCGGATACGAATGATTTTTGCCTGTTGAAATAATCCGTGGGAAGCATTTTTTGAAAATATTTAACCGAACCTTTGCTTCAAAGGTTTCCTACATATCCCTGGCTCCGTGGGAAGTTTTGGTAGCTGGGACTACCATGGGACTGCGATGTTGCTGTTACTACTGTTGCATGTTGTTACCACTGCTTTTCGACCTCCTTATTACACCATTGCTAGAAAGAAAACAAAAGTTAGACTAAACTAATGATTACAGAATCTTATCTATCTTCGACTTGCTCTTGTAGTCTTCTTTCTGATTTCTGAAGTGGGATTCGTGCTGGGGGTATTTTTGTTGTGACCCTCCGTATTACTGACTTCTGACTTGCTCTTGGAATGTATTCCTCTGTTCTGCAGGCGGGCTCCTGACTTCATCAACTTCCAATATAACAACCTCTGGTCTAACAGGCGGGCTCCTGACTCCAACAACAACTTAAAAATAATTCAGCCTCCATTCTCCAGGCGGGCTCCTGACTTCATCAGCAACTTTGAAAAATAAATCAACCTCCATTCTCCAGGCGGGCTCCTGAATCCAACAACAACTTAAAAATAATTCAGCCTCCATTCTCTAGGCGGGCTCCTGACCTCGACAACTTCTTAAAATGTAACACCTCCATTCTCCAGGCGGGCTCCTGACTGCAACAACTTCTTAAAATGTAACACCTCCATTTTCCAGGCGGGCTCCTGACTTCAACAACTTCTGAAACATATAACACCTCCATTCTCCAAGCGGGCTCCTAACCTCAACAACATCTTAAAATGTAACACCTCCATTCTCCAGGCGGGCTCCTGACTTCATCAGCAACTTTGAAAATAAATCAGCCTCCATTTTCCAGGAGGGCTCCTGACCTCAACAACTTCTTAAAATGTAACACCTCCATTCTCCAGGCGAGCTCCTAACTTCAACAACTTCTTAAATATATAATACCTCCATTCTCCAGGCGGGCTCCTGACTTCAATCTTCTCAAGAAATGCGTTTTATTGCTGTTGTTCCTTCCTGCCTTCCGAACCATTTTCCTTCTACCTTGAATCATCCTCTTTCAGAACTGCCTCCCTCAAAACTGGTGTTTTATTGCTTGAAAACTGCTGGGGATAATACTGATATTTTATTTACAAATATATTATTTTCCTTCTTCAAAGACTACTTCCTTTAAAGCTGGTGCTTTCAATTCTCGGAAATCTGCCGGGGATAACACTGCTGGGGAATTATCTTCCTTCTTTAAGACTAGTTACTTTCCTACTTTTAACAATGGTGGGGATGACACTGATTCAGAGACCATTACCCTTAAAACTCGGGTTATCTCTCTTCTTCCAAGATTTCTTTCTTTAAACTTGTATTGCCTTCTCCCATAACTGCTGGGGATTCCACTTCTTTCAAAACTTGTGTTATCTTCCATCTTTCCCAAGTGGGTATCTGATTTCAAGAAAATTTCGCAATGGGAGAAAATTTTTTGCCCCAGTTTGATAATCTTCTTTGCGGCCATGTCTTCCCGCTGTCAATAACATTTCCTTTCCCTCGCAAATCTGCTGGGGATCCTCTTGGAGTTTGATCCATAACTTTTCCACTGTTGTTTTTCTGTTTTTCTCCAACTTCCCCTAGAAATTTGGTCCTCTTGGAATCTAAACTCATTCATCATTTGGTCTTGCGGAAAACTTCTTTTCACTTCGTTGCCTTATCTTTGGCCTGTCCTATTCGCATTTTGCTTCGCACCGTGTTGGCAATTGGTAGTAAGCTTTGAAAAATCCTTTTCAAAACAAACTGCTGGGGAGATAAAGTCTTTAGACCAAAAATGAAAAAAAAATGATGATTTCAAAAAATAGAAAAAGAAGTCTTTCTGAACAAATGCTGGGAAAAAAAAAGAAAAGAACTTATCTGAATGATATAACCTATCCTAACGATCATGTCGTGCATACCGGATTAGTCAACCCAGTCTATTTGTATCAATTAATCTTTCAGACGACCTCATCTTGCTGGGGATAAACAGGCACTCAACTCTGTGCCAAATGCGGATCCTTTCCGCCAATATTGTCTTGTCGCCTCATAGTGCCCTTCGAGGGGTTTTCACTAATAAGACTCTTTCATTTCTCTCACTCCCATCGCCTTATGGTGCCTGTGAAGGTTTTCACCGATAAGACTCTCTCGTTTTATTTCTCTCGACTTCCGTCGTCTTATGGTGTCTGTGAAGGTTTTCACTGATAAAACTCTCTCATTATATTTCTCTCAACTTCTTCGCCTTATGGTGCCTGTGAAGGTTTTCACCGATAAGACTCTCTCATTTTATTTTATTTTTCAGCTGGGGATTGGAGTGTTACCGATATGACTCTCTCTGCTGGGGATTCTTTCGGCTATCAATTCATTTCCCGCTTATGATCTTCTTCTTTGCTGGGGATCAGAGTGTTATCCCCGACTTCCATTTGCATGAATTGGCACTTCTCGGATACTGATCGGGAGTTCTTTTTTGGACATCAGTATGGGTTTTCGTGTATGGCTAAAAGAAAAGGGGTATCAAAAGGGTTTAAAATTATTTTGATGGGTAAAACAGTACAACTCTTGGAATCAAACTTTCTTTCCAAAATTACAAACACAAACTTCTGCCCCAGTTTTTCTTGCTTGGGGATTTTTATTTTTTGTTACACTATGACCGAGCCGTGAGGCACCTACGTATCCTTCTTTGAGGAATCAGGTCAAACGTAGTTCCCAATTCCTTTGTTTTTCTCTTGACTTTTCTTTTGTCTTTATTATAATTATTTTCTCTTCTCTTTTTCTTCCATTTTCATTACTGATTCCAAAGAGGGGTATGAAAGAATAAATAAGGCTCAAAAGGGGAAGCAAAGGTTAAAGTGTTTGGATAGAAGAAAGAATTGCCTCCTTCATTTCATTCTCCGATAAATACCATGCCAAATGCAAACAACAATTACAATTAAAAGAAATCATACATAATATCTCTTAACTGCGTTAGAATTGATAGCCATGTCGACGCATTTCCCTTCGATATCTGTTAAACATAAAGCGCCATTGGACAACACTCTGGTTACAATGAATGGCCCTTGCCAATTCGGGGCGAACTTGCCCTTTGCCTCAGCTGATGTGTGAGGATGCGTTTCAGCACTTGCCGGCCCACTTCAAACTTCCGGGGACACACCTTTTTGTTATATGCTCTTGCCATTCTCTTTTGACATAACTGTCCATGACACACAACTGCCAATCTCTTTTCATCAATCAAGTTCAACTGCTCCAAACGGGTTTTGACCCACTCGTCATCATCAATCTCAGCTTCTGCGACAATCCGAAGGGATGGAATTTCAACTTCTGCCGGTATTACTGCTTCAGTTCCATATACCAACATATAATGAGTTGCCCCTACTGAAGTACGAACAGTAGTGCGATAACCCAATAATGCAAATGGTAATTTCTCATGCCATTGTCTGGATCCTTCTATCATCTTCCTCAGTATCTTCTTTATGTTCTTGTTGGCTGCCTCGACCGCTCCATTCTCCTTGGGACGATATGGTGTGGAATTGTGGTGTGTAATCTTGAACTGTTGACATACCTCTTTCATCAAACCGCTGTTAAGATTACCACCATTGTCCGTGATGATCACTTTTGGGATCCCAAATCTACAGATGATATGGGAATGAACAAGATCTACCACTCCCTTCTTGGTTACAGACGTGAAAGTTTTAGCTTCAACCCACTTAGTGAAATAATCGATGGTCACCAGAATGAACCTATGACCGTTGGTAGCTACCGGCTCAATAGGTCCAATGACATCCATGCCCCAGGAAACAATGGCCATGGTGCTGACATTGTATGCAATTCTGTCGGCGGAGAATGAATCAAATCTCCGTGTATCTGACACTGATGGCATTTCCGCACGAAACTGATACAATCACGCTCCATAGTGAGCCAATAGTACCCTGCTCGAAGAATCTTCTTCACCAACACATATCCGCTCATATGTGGCCCACAAACTCCAGCATGTACCTCTGTCATAACTGTCGTGGCTTGACCAACATCTATACATCTCAACAATCCCAAATCTGGTGTTCTTTTGTACAACACTCCTCCACTGAAAAATCTATTTGCCAGTCGCCGAATGGCTTTCTTTTGATCTCTGGTGGCCTGCTATGGGTATATCCCCATCCTGAGGTATTCCTTGACATCATAATACCATGGTTCGCCATCCATTTCTTCCTCTATCATGTTACAATAGGCATGCTGATCACGAACCTGAATATGCAATGGGTCTACATGAATTTTGTCTGGGTGGTGCAACATCGATGCTAAAGTGGCCAAAGCATTGACAACCTCATTGTGAACTCTTGGGATGTGTCTGAACTCCACTGATCGAAATCGCTTGCTCAGATCGTGCAAACATTGTCGATATGGTATGAGCTTCAAATCCCTTGTTTCCCATTCACCCTGAATCTGATGCACCAGGAGGTCCGAGTCTCCCAAGACCAAGACGTCTTGGACATCCATGTCTGCAACTAACCTTAAACCCAAAATACATGCCTCATATTCAGCCATGTTATTGGTACAATAGAAACGTAGTTGTGCTGTAACAGGATAATGATGTCCTGTTTTAGAAATAAGTACCGCTCCTATTCCAACTCCTTTCGCATTTGCGGCTCCATCAAAGAAGAGCTTCCAACCTGGTTCCTCAGATAATTCCAACTCATCTATATACATTACTTTTTCATCAGGAAAATACGTCCTCAAGGGCTCGTATTCTTCATCAACAGGATTCTCGGCCAAGTGATCAACAATATTTTCCATTTCACCAATCTCCCTGTGGGCATAGGCTTCTGGAAAATATACTTCAGTGGATCCAAGCGTGAAATGAGATAAGTAGTATATGATGACAAATAATGCTTCAATTTTTGAGCCACCCAAGTTAGGGCGCAACATGTCCTCTCGAGTTGAGTGTACTTAACCTCATAGCCTGTAAACTTCTTGCTGAGATAATAGATGGCATGCTCCTTCCTTCCTGTAATGTCATGTTGCCCCAATACGCAGCCAAACGAATTCTCCAAGACCGTTAGATAAAGAATTAACGGTCTTCCCGGCTCAGGTGGAACCAACACAGGTGGATTTGATAAATATCCTTTGATTTGGTCAAATGCTTCCTGACATTCTGCCATCCATTCTACCGCAGCATCTTTCTTCAGTAGCCGAAAAATGGGTTCAAAGTTGCTGTGAGTTGAGCAATAAACCTGCTGATATAATTCAACCTTCCTAACAGACTCATTACTTCTGTCTTGTTCTTCGGCGGTGGCAAATCTTGGATGGATTTGATCTTTGACGGGTCCAACTCAATGCCTCGCCGACTGATGATGAATCCCAACAGCTTTCCAGATGGAACACCAAATACACATTTGGCCGGGTTGAGCTTAATATCGTACCTTCGAAGTCTTTCGAAAAACTTCCTTAGGTCTGCTACGTGGTCTTCCTGATGCTTGGACTTTATGATCACATCGTCCACGTATACCTCAATCTCTTTGTGTATCATGTCATGAAACAGAGTAGTCATTCCTGTCTTGTACGTTGCCCCAGTGTTCTTCAAACCAAATGGCATTACCCGTTAGCAATAAGTCCCCCACGGCGTAATGAAAGCCGTCTTTTTCGCGTCTTCTTCACCCATCAGAATCTGATGATACCCCACATAGCAATCTACAAAAGACCCGATCTCGCGTTCGGCATAGTTATCGATAAAGATATGGATGTTGGGTAACGAAAAGTTATCCTTTGGGCTTGCCCTGTTCAAATTGCGGTAATCGACACACACTCTGATCTTCCCATCTTTCTTCGGCACTGGCACCACATTAGCCAACCAATCAGGATATCGAGTGACCCGAATAACCTTTGCCTGTAGCTGCTTGGTTACTTTTTCTTTAATCTTCACACTCATATCTATCTTGAACTTCCTCAATTTCTGCTTGACAGGAGGGCATGCCGGGTCAGTGGGCAATTTGTGAACCACTAAATCCGTGCTTAACCCCGGCATGTCATCATACGACCATCCAAAAACGTCTTTGAACTCAATAAGTGCTTTAATTAGTTCTTCCCTGATATTTGGTGCAATGTAGATGCTTATTTTAGTTTCCCGGATATCATCTGCATCCCCTAAATTGATGGCTTCTGTGTCATGTAAGTTGGACTTGGATTTCTCTTCAAACTAGCTTAACTCTCTGTTTATCTCTTCGAAGGCTTCATCCTTATCGTATTCCGATTCATTATCATAATCGACCTCTTGTACAATTAGTTCGGCATTAGACTGATTTTGTAGACTGGGTTGAAGATCCGTTGTGCATGCCATGTCATTAGGACCAATATAAAGAGAACTGTTCAGAAAGAGAAAAACAAGAAAACAAAATTAGAACAAAATAAGAAAAGAAAAGCTTTCACTTTATTAAAATACGGGATAAAGAGTTCACGCTTTGCCGAATACAAAACAAAACTGGATTACAACCCTGGAATAATCCAAAAACAAAAAAGAAAAAATCAGAGCCCACTACCACGACTCCCTCCGGGTAGGAAGGGGAGTAGCCATCCAATTGTTGATATTGGCCCTAGGCCCCACAAACTGTATGTCTGCCTTACTGGAACCTTCTCCAACTTCTATCATGTTGACATCAGCGAACAACCTTTCAAAGCCTTCATTCAAATCTCCATCTGGCCCAATTAGTGGTTCGAGAACTTTCGGGACCGACAACTTTCTGGTACCTGCTCTGACAAATGATCTGGATAGGCGCGGGATTGACTTGGGAAGGACCCAAACTCTTTTATTCAACTTGCGGGCCCGTCTCACATCCATTGCTGTAGGCTTGAATCCCAGCCCAAAAGTATCCAGGTTCTTGGGCAAAGAAACTGGCTGAACAATACCCTGCAGATCAACCCCCAAACCTTTTCCTGGTACAAACCCGCTGTTTAACGTTTTCGAGGCTATCATGAAGGTCGCAACTGCGATTCTGGGAAGTGGAAGGCCCCCGCCCTCAGGAATTTTGTCCACTGAGACTGCGTCAAAAACCTGATAAACCCATGGGCCCTTATTATCGTCGGTTTTTGTGAAGGGCACAATGGCATCACTAACGGCGCCCGTACCGTCATCCCCGTGTACCACAATCTCTTGTCTATCCCATTCAAATTTGACCATCTGATGCAGTGTAAAAGGCACTGCTTTGGCTGCGTGGATCCAGTGTCGCCCTAACAGAAGATTATACGACACCGCCACATCTATCACTTGAAATTCCATGGTGAACTCGACCGGACCAATTGTCAGTTCCAGTATGATATCACCCACTGTGTCAGTACCACCCCCATCAAAACCTTGGATGCAGACATTGTTCTTGTAAATCCTATTATCATCAACTTTCAGTTTGTTCAGAGTGGCCAAAGGACAGATATTGGCACTGGACCCATTATCAATCAGTACTCGAGTGACCACTGAGTCTTCGCATTTCGCAGTCAAATAGAGTGCTTTGTTTTGTTCTGTACCCTTTACTGGCAACTCATCGTCATAAAATGTCACTTGGTTTACCTCGAAGATTTTGTGCACTATTTTCTCCAAATGGTTCACTGAGAGCTTGTCCGGAACATGGGCTTCGTTCAGAATCTTCATTAATGCCCGACAATGATCGCTTGAATAGATCAACAAGGATAACAACAAAATCTGGGCCGGGGTCTTCCTCAACTGTTCTACAATGGAGTAGTCCTGTGCCTTCATCTTCTTCAAAAACTCTTCTGCTTCTTCCTCCGTCACTGGCTTCTTTATTGTTATAGGATTGGCCCTTCTCAATTCTGCGGGAGCAAAACACCTTCCCGAACGAGTTAACCCCTGGGCCTCGCATACTTATTCCACAACCTCCTTCCCCTTATGCATCACCGTCACTTGACTGTAGCTCCATGGCACAACTTTCTCAGTTGTTATCGGCAACTGCATTACTGGCCTGATAACAACTAGTTCTACGCGGGCCCCCTTCACAACTAACACTGGTGTGCTTGGTACTCCCTGCAGCACTACCTTGACCGGCTCTGGCTTCTTCGCAACAACAGACGAACCTTTCCCCATTACCACAACTGGCTTGTCATCTACCCTTCCCAACTGTACCACTGCCTTTCCACTGGTCAACTTTTCGTTTGGACTGGCATGAATCATTATTACCATTTGTGAGGGTTTCTTGGGCTCCCCTCCTTCGTGCATTAGTTCGATCATGTGAGACTTATGGTGCACCAGCAATGGGTTCTCATTGATGTTGGGTGCCTTTGGCACCTGAACCTCGATCCTATTTGTGTCAATAAAATCTTGTACGATAGTCTTCAACTTCCAACACTTCTGAGTATCATGCCTGGGAGCCCCCAAACAATATTCACAGCTTACCGAATGGTCCAGATTTTTGGGATGGGGATTTGTCAACTTGGGCTCAACAGGACTCAGTAGGCCTAATTGCCTCAATTTGTGGAACAGAGTAGTATAGGTTTCTCCCAGCGGAGTGAATGTTCTCTGCCTGTGCACCCTTTCATTCCTGAAATCCTGATTTCCGCGGAAGCCTGGCCCTGAAGGATTCCTGTATGCCCTTGCTGGTGGATATGTGCTTTGCGGAGGTGGGTATGTGTTTTGTGGAGATGGATATGTATTGGGGAAATGGCGCACGCCATTGTGGGCGAGCCGGAGGCTGGGTGTAAGTTTGGGCGTGATGGACGGAGAAATGTGGCTCTTGTGGTAGATAATAAAGTTGTGGAGGGTTGTATGGAGTGCGTGGGTAATTTGGGTGATGGGGTCTAGGTTGGTAGTGAGGGGAAGGGCCTCTGGACCTGGACCAAGTACATGCTTCGACTGTTGCGACCTCCTCTCTCTTATTTTTCCCAAGCGCACCTTCCGTGCCGCTTTGGATAGCCTGAGTCATGGACTTGATTGCCGAATAGCTCATTATCTTGTTGGACCTGAGTCCCTCTTCAACCATACCACCTATTTTTACTACTTCATTGAAAGATTTACCAACTGATATCACCAGGTGACCAAAGTAAGTTTGGCTCCAAAGTTTGTAAGAAGTAGTCCACCATTTCACCTTCCCTCGTTGGTGGATCGACTCTTGCTACTTGTTCTCTCCAATGGAATCCAAATTCCCTGAAGCTCTCTCTAGGATTTTTCTCAAGTTTCAACAGTGTGAGACGGTCAGGGACGATCTCAAGGTTATACTGGAAGTGACCTGCAAATGCTTGTGCTAGATCGTCCCAGGTATACCACCTGCTAGGATCCTACCTCGTGTACCATTCCAGTGCAGACCCGCTTAAACTTTGACCAAAATAAGCTATCAGCAGCTCATCCTTTCCACCTGCCCCTCTCATCTTACTATAGAAACCTCGTAGATGTGCCATGGGGTCACCATGTCCCTCATATAGATCAAACTTTGGTATCGTAAAACCTGCCGGCAATTGAACATTGGGGAAGGGACACAGATCTTTATAGGCCACACTAACTTGGCTGCCCAATCCATGCATATTCATGAAGGACTGCTCCAGGCTTTTTACTTTACGAAGCACTTCGTCCTGCTCCGAATTCTTTGTCGACCTCTTAGTTTCCGCCGGGAGATGAAGGTAAGAGGTGTAAGTGTATGGCTCGGGTGCTTTGAAGGTGAGTTTGGGAGGATAGTATTGGTTTTCGTGAACCTAAAACACTAGTTCATCGGATGATTTTTGCATTGTGGCGGGTGGAGGTGCCACGAAAACAGGAACAGTTGGTGGATGAGGGTTTTGTTTGGGTGGTGGAGCTTGGGGATTATAGGAAGTTTCTCCCTGATAGTATTGGGCAATGGGGAAGCTTGTTGATGGACCAGTGGGAGGGTGTTCCAGAGTCCGAGCCGGTGAGAGGGTAGGAGTAGGGGGAGGTATTGGTGATGTTTGTCCCCTAGCCCAGGCTAGGTGCATCCCAACTATCTCTTGTCTCAACTTGTCTACTTCCTCCTTCATCATTTGCATCTCTTTCTTTTCCTCCTCAACACTTTTGTCCGAACCAAACATACTTTTCGGAATGGGCCCTTTAGATCTTGTGTGGTAATGGTAATCTGCCAGAACATTCTAACGAGCTAACTGTTTCGAAATCTCTGGATCAACAACAAACTTGTTAGCGTTAGAGTTTAACACATTTTGCAATTTCACGTTGGGGATGCAATGTTCCTAAGCAGTTTAACCATTTCTATCATGTCTTTGTTCTGACTGCATGCGTCATTCCGACTTTTTTTAAGTGCCTCTAAACTTTCCTTTTTTAGTGGTGGTCGAATCTTATGTGAATTGCCTACGTATCATGTCCCCGCATGAGTCAGACCGTGCGTAGTTCTGACACATAAATGCAAAAGCAAATTTTTGGGAATTTTTCATTTTCTTTACTGAAATATTATAATACAAACTAAACATTTTTTGCAAAGGAGAACGAACCCGAAGTAAAACCAATTACGGACTAAAAAAACTACTGACACATTTTGATGCAAAAGAGAATATACAGATAGACAACAGACTCTAAAAACAAAACACTGACTCGAATTATGAATACATTAAAGCTCCAAAAGTTGGTGCCCGCGAGGCATCGTTCGGCCTTGCCGCGGGCTTAGGTGCGAGATCCCTTTCAAGTTGCTCCAGTTCGTACATTATCCGCTTGACAAAAATCATTACTGCTGACATGAAGGTAGTACAGGTCATATCTTCACACATTCGGCATCTCCTAATGATGACATGGGCAATAGTCCCAATTTTGTTTCTGGTTCGACCTTTTTCTATGAGCAGGCGCCTTATCTGATCACTACAGCCCCCCAAAACCTAAGAATCCTGGAGATGCCGCCTTTGCAGCTACCGTATTTCATCTTTCATTCGAGCCAGTAAATTGTAACAGTGTTCACTTTTGATTTCATAAGCTTCAGCTTGCTTAGCTGCCTTGTCCTCGAGGTTGGTCATTTTCCCCTTTAGTTTGGCGATGGTTTTTTCATATTCCTTCTTCACCTTCTGTGCTACGGCACCCTCGGATTTCTTCAAGTCATCCCGGCGCTCAATAATTTCCTTCATTAGTCGATTAATCAATCTTTCATCCGACTGACTCCTTTGCTGATTCTCAGCATCTATCCTCATTTGTCGGATTTGAGCCTTGAGAGCCTCATTTTCTTGGGCTAACTTGTTCTTCTCTCCTTCATCCGCAGCAACTTGCACCCTGTTCTCAAATTTCAGATCCTTGCTCTGTTGTTTCAGCTTGCCTACTTCGGCCCGGTATTCGCGCTCTTTGGCCAACCAGTCCCACGGTTCTTGTGATGCCTCAATGAACTCTTGAATGTGAGGTTTTTTGGTTGTCCGTTCTGGCTCGTCCCTTACAACGTCTCTCTTCCTGTACCAGGCGATATAAGCAGGTGAGACTTTGCCTCTGGATAGGTCGCACACTCAAGTGTTTACCATTAAGTAATGGCATTTATTCCATATAGAACGAACGGTTTCTTCATGAAATTGGCCGTTGGTGCTAACCTCGATTGCATAAACACTAAGATCTTCATCTAGGTGTACCACCTGACACCTCCCTAACTGTCTCATCACCCGGTAAGGCGCATAAGGCTGAATACCTCGGAGTCCCATTAAGAGGAAGTAAAGACCCGTGGCAGGCATGTACACAATTTCTTCAACAGCAAGCAACCCAATGTCCATCCTATTTGTACTGCAGTGATGGCGCGAAGGAAAGATACCCACTCTTCAAACCCTTCTGGCAATTTGAGCCCTGAAACCCTCGTGTTATATCCTTGCAACCTTCATTTGTAGATCTATAGCTCATATACTGAGGATGATGATACAAGTGCTCGATCATCCACATCTGCAATAACAAATTGCATCCTTCGAAAAAATCTTCCCCGACATTACAGGCTGTGAGAGCTCGGTATATCTCGGACACTATCATAGGGGCAAGCGTGCTTTTGTTGTTGGTAATTAGGACCTTGACGACTCCAGCCACCTTCAAATCAATATTTTTGTCTTTCCGAGGAAACACCACAATGCCCAAGAATGCTACCATGAAGGCGAACCGCATATGTTCATCCCATTTTGTCCGATTCCCTTTGCTGCAAACCCCGCTTTCCAGATCGTCGAACCCTCCTATATGCCCATACCTCTGGTATATGAACTGCAGAGTAGAAAAACCTCTATCCAACTCAGAGTATGAGACTCCCTTGCGTATCTTCAGTAGATCCATGAACTTGTGCGAATTGACGACTCTTGGAGCAATCAGATATTTGTGCCTTAGCCCCTCAGTAATGTCCATATAACCTGCTACCTCTTCTAAGGTTGGAGTGAGTTCAAAATCTGAGAAGTGGAATACACTGTGGGCTGGGTCCCAAAATGTAACCAAAGCCTTTATGATGTAACATCTGGGTCTGACGTTCAACAAACTGGTGAGACCTCCCAGATGTAGTTTGATCTTATCTCGCTCTGACTTTTCCAAATCCTCCCACCACAAGCGCAACTCTAAAGGGATCTTGCTCCTAATTGTTATCGGCAAACTTGGACCCGGGCTCATTTTGTATGTTTGTTTGGGGGTGATTAACACTCATTGGACTCAAAGAAAGAATAAACTAAAATTGACACATATTTAAATAAAACTCCTGTCTTGTCAATACGGCCTTTCAGCACTTCGAAGAAGATTTAAAAGCTGTGTTTTACCAACCGGACAAAACCTTGAAAATGACCAAAAGTGGCTATTTTCGCAAAAATAGCCTTCCAACATCTTTTTAGGGACATTCGGCTATTTTTACAAGAATGGAATCACCCGACTTATTTATGACGAAAGATTAAAAATTTTGATATTTTTTGGCTATTTTTGCAAAAAGGGGAAGTTGGACCCGATGAGGGCTGCCTACGTATCTTACATCCTGTGAGAATCAAACCGGCGTAGTTCGGGCAACGAAAATAACCTAACTCTGAAAACGAAACTTGTTTTAAAAAAAATTACACTAAAAAAAACATTTTTCATTTTTCATTTTTTTTCCTTTTCTTTTTTTTTCTCTCTTTTTTCCCTTTTTTCGATATTCCAGTATTGTCAGAAGCCGGTCATCATGCAAGTCTGCGGCAAATAAATGCGTAAAATAAATAGGATGCAACAGGATGGTCTTTTCATTTCAGGTTGCTTGTCCTAGACGGACCCAACCCCTGTGTTGAGTCCCCTAAGTCAAATGCACATGATGCAAATAAGCATTCCTACTAGGGATCCGACATGAGGTTTTGTTATACTAGGTTTATCCTGAATGTTTGTTCTAGACCTGTCTTACTCGAGCGGATAACTCGAGCCGAGGATGAGAACTGCGTACCGGTAACCAAAAGATCATCCGGTTTTGCAACTCCTTCGAATCCTCGTTCTATTTTGGGATATGACACTAACAGAAAGAAGTCACGACCAGCGTGCACTCCTCGAGAGAGAATAGAGGGGCTTCGTAGCAGTTTATATATACAGTTCAGACAATATTAAAGCGGTAAAAGCAACATTTAGCACATTAGGACCAAACATGTATTAGAATCAGATAATAAATAAAGCCAAATATAACAATTCTTCTAAGCTCGAATTCTGAATCCTGAACCAGAGATTCTGGGTTCGGTCCCCAGCAGAGTCGCCAGAGCTGTCACACCTCCTTTTTACCTATACCCCCGGAAAGGGGCATATGAGGGAGCTTTTCCAATTAAAGGACAATCGAAACGGGATTTATTAATTAATTCAGAGTCGCCACTTGGGAGATTTATGGTGTCCCAAGTCACCGGTTGAATCCCGAATCGAGGAAAAGATTAACTCTGTTTAACAGTATACTCACCAGAAATCCGGATAAGGAATTCTGTTAACCCGGGAGAAGGTGTTAGGCATTCCCGAGCTCCGTGGTTCTAGCACGGTCGCTCAACTGTCATATTCGACTTAATTATCTGATTTTTATACAATTATGAACCTATGCACAAATTTTAACTATTTATCGCTTTTGTTATTATTTATTCGAAGAATTGCAACATCGTGAGAATGCATCTCGAATTGCGCCACATAAATGTACCCACAATTTTCGATACGTTCCAACTTCGTTGAGATTTGGATTTGGGTCACATAAATGTGCACCCGAGTTTAGGAAGATAACATTATTAAATACGCGCCTAAAGATACTAACGCGTTGTTAGTTTGAGAAAAGCCGTAAGGTTCGCTATGCGGCCTGTCTGGAAATCTAAGCATTTGAAATAACTGTCCGTTGAGGGACCCGCAGTTTGTGTATTCTTGTTTGTCGAGGCTCGTCTCATTCATTATTTTTTAAAGGAATTTGCAACGTCATGGAAATGCATCTCGAACCACGTCACAATCGATGTACCCATGATTAGCGACACATTTCGACTTCGTTGAGATTTGGATTTGGGTCACATAAATGTGCACCCGAGTTTAAGAAAGTAAATTATTAAAAGTATGCGCCTAGCAGTGACTAACGCGTTATTACTTTGGGGAGGGCCGTGAAATCTGTTAAACGGCCCATCCCGAATTCTATGTATTCATGATATTCCTTCACTGAGGGCCCCGCAGCTTGTGCATTTTATTTGGCGAGGCTCGTCTCCTTTTTTTATTTTTATTTTTTTAAAAACAAATAAGCCTAAAGCAACTATAAGATGCTATTTTTATTGTCTCTAAAGTAAAAAAAGAAGTCCTAATTAATTTGTTTTAAGAGCTACTTCCCCTTTAAGAAAGAAACTTATAATTAATCCGCATCGGGCCTCCAAGGCCTACCCGTGGGACAACCGGCTTTCATCTCCAAATCCAAGCACAACTTTCCTAATCAATTAACTAATTAACAATGGTTACAATTATTAGCTTAATAACACATTACCATTAATTTCCAATCTTGTGTTAACTATTGACCATTGTCTATTACTATCAGATTGAAAACGTGTACCATAACATTATTATTACAACTAAAATATGTTACTTGTCTAAACTACGACGATACAAGTTTACGCATTACAAAATATTGTCTAAAACTTGTCTAAACTCACTAATGGCAATATTGTCTAAAACTTACATAAATATACGCATTATAAAATATATATATAAAAAAAAGAATTTTACCAGAATACATAGATACAAGTTTAATTCTTAACAAAATATGAATAACGGATGCACTCTTAATTAATAACCACATTTAAACCCATACTTGCTGATTTCAGCTCAGTTTTATTAGTGCAGGCGAAATGCCTGAATTCGAAAAACACTTTCCTGTTTCAGCTTGCAGCTTGCTTCTTATTCAAAATTATACTACAAAACAACACTAAACCAATATGACTATTACATAATCATATTCCAAAATCCAAACAGTCCCGGAATCAAGCAGCCCAAACAACTTATAAATAGTCCTAATTATACAGTCGTCTATTATTCATGTAATATAAACAGTCCTAGTTCAAATCCGTGCAGTCCATATCATGTCAACAAGCCAACTAGTTAAAAAAAACTAAATAAGTGCAACCTTTAACGAACTATAACTACAAGTATTCAAATGAACTCGACTTTGGCATAAAACTACATTTTTCACTCCAAGGTTGAACTTACATCAAGGGAATTCGAAGCATGTACCTGGTATTGACAATACAAAAAGAGGAAGAAGAGGATCAGCAGCAGCAGTAGTAACAAACAGCAGTTGCAACAACAGTGCAACAACAAATAACCAACAACTATAAACGACTCCAAGTATAGAGCGGAAGTAAAAGGAAGAAAGGTTCTAGCTATTTCAGGTCTTAAGCGAGGAAATGAAAACAGTAGCTATTCTTTTTCAAGTCCCCCAAGCTCTCCAAAAATCAATCCTCCCCCCTTTTCAGTCCTGTCCCCCTCCCTTATATAGCCATCCAGACCCGCCCTCTCTTTCAAACTTAACTGCTCGACCCCCTTCCCACTAAAAATATGCCTTTTTTCCACTTAAAACCCACTAAGGAAAGCTTTTCCTTATTTTCAGCCCCCATTCCCTCTTGCTCCCCATTACCTTATTAATTTAAGGACATTTAATACCCCATTAACAGGTCACTAACACTAAAATATTACCCTAATTGTTCCATTCCCAAATCACCCGTGAAACCCCTTAATATTGTTGCCCCAATACAATCTATTCATCTGCATTAAAACCTTTAACTCTAGAATCTGTTCAAGCTAACAATTATCTAAAACTAATTCTGATTAACAGCTATAACCAACTTACTTCTGGAAACTGAATGACTGAGGTTAAATTTCAATTAAAACAAATGAACTGAAATTAAATCAAAACCAAACTAACACAACACAGAACTCAACAGAATCCTTAAAGCTAAAACTGAAAATTGAATCAAAATGAACATGAATGCAGGATCATTGTCAGCCTATTGACAATGCCCTGAAGCTAAGTGTCCACAGATCAGCACACACAACAACCATTTGACGAACTTATTGGTTTACAAACAAGAACGAATTAATCGATGAAAACTAATTAACCGATTGCCTACAACAATTGACATCAATCAATCAGAAATAGATAATCAGGCAATTCAAGCAGCATTGACAAGAACAGGGATTTGTAATAAAACTTAACTAATCGACGAAACTTATTTGAATCGATTACACAACCTATAATTATTCACATCAACGAGCAGAAACAAATTCGACCAAATAAAAAGGTCTGAGGGAGAAGAACAGAACAATCGACAAAAATTAAAAAATTAATATAACAACTAGACAAATAAACAGACGTTTAAAACATCAAAATAGAATAAAAGGAAAGAAGGAAAAATACCTTAAATGGAACAGAGAACAGACAGACTTGAATCGACTCAAACTTGAACTTTTTGAGGTCAAACCGACTTAATCGATTGTTCTCAACTGAGAACACTTCGACTATAAGGTCAGTTAAACATCCAAATCCCCTTAAACTTCGGACAAAAACCACTTTTGGTTTTCTAGGGTTCTTACGTTTCGATTTGGGGTTCGAGCGTTTCTAGCCAGATTCGAACCAAACCAACAGTGGTTTGGTCATGAGGGAGGTTAAGGGGTGCCAGGGTGTGAGTTCAGGGCGGATTGGGGTAGGTCCAGGTTTTGCTCGAATCTTCAAATGAAGATTCGAGAAGTCTGAGGATGATTCGAAGCAAACGGGTACTGGATCTGTGTTGAGGGTGGTTAAGAGGTTCAGTGGTGTGAATTTCACGGCCATCGGAGCCGGTGCCGCTGGGTTTTCAGGAGAAGGGAACGAGGGCGGCTAGGGTTTTGGGGGCATGTCTGAAGGGTCTGAGAGAGATGATGGGGCAAGGGGGTTTGGTTTGGGGGGGCAGGGGTATGGTTTGGACTTATATACGGGAGGGGTCGTTTGATCTTGGCCATTGGATCTTTCACGATCAACGGCCTTGATCACTTCACTAAGGAGGAACGGTGTCGTTTGGAGTAGTACTGGGGCGGTTCGGGTATTGGAGTGACAGGTAGGGGTTAGGTTTGGTCAAGGCTTTGGGACCGTTTGATCAGCTGAGATCAACGGTCCAGATTGAAACGCCTGAAACGACGTCGTTTGGTTGAGGCTGGAGACGGGTCTGGGCTAGTTGGGCCAGTTTTGACCGGGTTTGGACGATTTTATGTTTGGGCTGGGGATTTTTGGCCCAGATCTTATTTTCTCTCTTTTATTAATTCTCTCTTTATTTTCTTCCTATTTCTTTTATTTGTTTTCATTCATTTTGATTTCTAAATTATTTTCTAAAATCATAAACCAAGTTAACTTACTAAAAATACTAATTATCTTTTAATAACATTTATCACATACAATTAAATGCCAATTGACAATAAAATCACACAATTTAACATTAAATGCTAAAAATGCCAAGTACATTATTTTTTATGATTTTCATTTTCATAAAACGAATCACTGGTTAATTAATCCTAAATTATAAATGCAAATGCAACACATATATTTTTGTATTTTTCTTAACTAAAATAGAAATAAACACGCACAGACAAAAATACCAATAAATTACAAACAACACAAAACCATTTTATTTTGAACTTTTGGGAGTAGTTCTCATAGAGCAAAAATCATGTGCTCATAGAGAGGGGCAGCTGTGAGCACGTGATTTTTGCCCCATAAGAATTATTCCCATAAATTCAAACAAAATAAATTTTTTCCATTGTTTGCAATTTCGTGGATTTTTGTAGCATTTTTTTGTTAATTGCTTGCACTTGTCTGCGCATGTTTAATTTTGTTTAATTCATAAAAAAATACAAAAATATGTTGTATTTGCATTTAGAATTTAATTTTATATTTTTAGATTAATTAGTAAATTAGTATGTTTTACAAAAATAGAAATATTCACAAAAAAACTCATTTTTGCATTTAGCTTCGAATTTTATAGTTTTCTTTTAATTTGTTAATTAATTAGTTGTGGTAAATATTATTTTGAGTAATTAATCTAATTTGGTAAGATAATCTGGTTTAGGAATTAATTTAGGTTTTAATTTTGGAAAAAAGAGAAAAAAAAGAAGAAAAGAATTTTGAAATAAAAGGAAAAGGAAAAGAAGTGGAAAATGCCTAACTTTGGGCCAAATCCGTAAAATTCCCCAAACCCAAACAAATTATGCCCATTACCCATCGAAACCGGCCCAAACCCACGCCCCAACCTGGTCCAGCCCCACTTCCCAACCAAACGACGTCGTTTCCCCTCCCCGGATCCCAGCTGTTGATCTCCATTGATCCAACGGTTGGGAACCAAACTCCCCAGGCTATTTAACTGTCCGAAACGGACCATCCGCCCCCTCAGAACCCTCCGTCTCATCTCTCAGAACCCCATCGTCTCTATAGAACCCTAGAGACACCGCCCAGTTTCCACCGCATTGAGCCCGGCGCCGCCGCCTCCAATCCACCCAAAATTTACACCCTAGAAACTTCTTCATCTCCTCATCCCAGATATCCAGCCCTTTGCCCTCGAATCATAGCCTAGTTCGTCGAATCTTAGATCAAAGATGCAGGTTTATGAACCTTAATCTTGCCTCCCTTGTCAAATTCAAGCTTCTGGGCCGATAATGGTTCGAAGTTTATGCCAATCGACTTTTCTCCTCGAGAACGAGTGACTAGAATGGACTTCAATTCATTTCGAAGCTCATACGTCTCATGCAAGTCCAAAACCAGCAAGTCCGTTAAGAGAGGCTTGTCTCCGTTAGCTTTAGTACGTGTTTTTCCTTCTTTGTGTCACTTTCTTTTCTTTTCTGATCTCGGTTGAAATAGTCTATTAAGGATATAATTGGGGTCAAATGCTCTCAAGTTGTTTGTTCATTGTTTATTTGTTCGATTCATTTGTTTGGTTCATAAGTCTTAAATTGTTGATTAAGTGTTTTGTTTGAATCATTTGAGTTCTCGGAGACTCATTTCTTTTCCATCCCTGCATTCTTTTTGTTTGGCATGAATAGCTCGATTTATTTGAGCTTCAATGCTCTTTGAGTGATGGTCTGAAGTTGTAAGTTTGGGTTATGGTATAGACCCATGAGTTTGGGCTGGGTCTCGAGATAAATCGACCCAGGTTTGGTTGCCTGAGGGTAAATAGTAGCTACTTAAGGGGTAGTAAGAGTAATTTGGGAATTCTAGGTGAAGAGAATCTCTAATAACTGAATAGGAAGCTTCTTGGAAGTTGGGGTGGGGACTTAGCTGAAATTCTGAATTTTACGTTGAGGGTATGTAAGCAAAAACCAAAATTTAAAAAGGTTTCAAGTGCAAAACTTGAACTCTTTTAGGTAGCCCTAATGCCTTACTTATAGAGGCATCTTTACTTCACTAGCAAGAAAAAAGATAGAGACTAAAAAACTCCAAAAACTGAATCGGCTGCACTCTGAATTCCCTGCATTTTTTGGTTGAAAACTACTAAAATATTTGGTTGGTTTGGGTTTCCTGGTCCTCATTGTTTAGTTACATTTACTGAAAAAATGACAAGGTCTTGCATTTGGGCCGAATTGGATTGAGTTTTGAATCTTTAAAGTTTGGGTTGAAGTTTTGCTGTGGTTGTTACTATTTGATTGCTAAATCTGGGTCCTTGGTCTGCTGTCGTTGACTACTGATTCTTCATTTCCTTTGTTTTCTCTTTTATTCCCAGGTATGTACCGACTCCTGAGTAGCAGGTGAAATGCAAATGTGAAGGCCATATAACAAAACTTGAAGAGAAATGACAATTGCTAGCTTTTTTTTGTCAAATAACTACTAGAATTTATTACAATTTATCCATGTGTCCTTTAGTTTAGTTGCACTATGTATAGTTCATTCATGTCATTAACTTAATATTTCACTTTAAGGTTTGCATCTGGGGTTTATTTGAGTTCCGTTTGGGCCTAAGAATGTCCTTAAGTCTAAGATGATATGTATAATTGGAGAATTATGGTTCCTTTAGTCTTATTTGGTCAAGTCTTGCTGAACTTTGGATCTGTGTTTCTATAGTCGTGTATAAGTGCTCATCAGACTAGTTCTCCATGTGTTTCTCTTTAGAAAATCCGATATGCTCTGTTTTCCTTCCATTAGTTCCTTGTATGCTAGATTACTCTTCCATGATTGGCAGAACAACTCAGTCACTTCAGTTTGGTATCTGGACTTGCTTTACCCATGTATGAATGATTTGAAATTCATAAAGGCTTTCAAATGAATGTTGTGTTTAATCTAAGATTTAAGAGTTCTTAGACTCGCTTAACTCTTTACATCTTGTTGTTTTATTTCTTAGAAATATTGATTATGTTAAGATGTGTGGGGTTGAGTAGAATTTGGATTCATATATTTAATAGTCTCATGGGGTTTTGTTAGTTATTGAAATGAGGTTTAATCAAGTGTAGCATCTCGAGTAATTATTGTTTATTGAATCAGCTAGAGGACTAATTCGAGTGGGATAAGTCCAACGTCCATGCATCCTTTTGGTGCGCTGCAGGGACTCGATCTCGAGTCTGATTGGCCCTGTTGTCAATTTAGAAGATTTTCTTTGCCTTGGGGTTGGTTTCTGAATCCATGCTGGGACCAAAGGAAAGGATTGCATTCACAGCCTTTTGGGCCTTGTGATTCAATCCCATCCGTTTTCTCTTCAATTTCGAAATGGGTCCTCCGCAGGGATTTGTGGCTTGTATTCATTTGGCTTTCCTATTAAACGAATGTTTGTTAAGGGCAGCCTAGAAATTTGAATGAATTGGGTTTGAATCACTCACTCGAAGTAAGAGTTCAATACCTTTGGTGTTTAAATTAATTAAATCTCTTTAAACGGATTTGGGGTATGCCACATTAAGGATAATCATAGTTTATGGCCATCAAAACTGAGTTTTGAATTTCTTTAAAATTAGAATCGAGGGGTGCCATGCCAAATAAAATTTCAAAATTGTGTGGCCCTCATTTAATTATTTCTTTTAAAATCCTTAGCATTCGAGGAGTGCCATTTAGCAAATTTTTCATGGCCCTCGCAAAGTTAAAAACGCGTAGTTGCTTTAGGCGCGTTATTTTAATAATATTACCTTCCTAAACTCGGGTGCGTATTTCATGTGACCCAAATCCCAATCATGATAGCGTTGAATAAAATGTGTTTCGGATCGCGGGTGCATTTCATGTGGCATGGTTCAAGATGTGTTTTAGATAACGTTGAATCTTCCTAAAATTAATTAAAAGCGGTTAATAAGCTAATATATACCATAGATTAAAATATGTATTACAATCAGATAATTATGCCAATAATAACAGTTGAGCGACCGTGCTAGAACCATGGAACTTGGGAATGACTAACACCTTTTCCCGGGTTAACAGAATTCCTTATCTGAATTTTTGGTTCGCGAACTGTAATACTGAGTCAACCCTTTCCTCGATTAGGGATTTAAACTGGTGACTTGGGACACCATAAATCTCCCAAGTGACAACTTTGAATCTTTTAATAACAAATGATTCCGTTTCGATTGTCACTTTAAGTTGGAAAAAACTCCCTTATATACCTCCCTTTCGGAGGGTGTAGGAAAAAGGAGGTGTGACACAATTGAAATGATAATGTTTACTGGTGCGTTACTTTTTAAATATATATTAAATATCAGTACTCATTCTTTAGTCTGCTTGTTATTGTATTATTAGTTTTAGATCACGCTTCTATCTTAAAATTTAGAACCCATACACTTTAAATTTTAGTTCCGCTTATATTTTTTCATATAATAACAACATTTATAACCTCAAAAATCAACGCTAACATATGTTGTGTACATGTTAAGCAATTTAAACTTTAGAATGCATCAAGTTTTAGAAGCTGAGATACATATTGTGTACATCATTAGTACATATGTATCATCAACCGCAAAGTAGAATACTGATATATAATACTTTTATTTATGCAAGACAGACGATCAGTTCAAGATTTCAACAGATAAATAATTTATCAATAAAAAAGTTACTTAGAGCTTAAAAAATCAACTCTAACACATACTCCTATTGTGTGGAGTATCAAGTTAGGCAAGTTGAACTTTAAAAAGAAGAAATTACATCATATATCACTTGGGTCATATATTCCATTCGAAAATAGCCCACATTTAAAGCCCTTACCTGGTTTAGCTCAAGTTGTATATGTTATGAAATTTAGTTTTCATCCGCTAGCTCACAACTTAAAACAACGGTTTTAATATTTTAAATTTCAATTTCTCTGTTTGTTTTTCTCTTTCTTCCTCACGCTTTTCTTAGAGACGAAGGTAACCGACCTCCATTATTGGGTTCAAGTACTTCTGTGATGACCCAAAAGGTCATCACTTGTTTTAAAATGAAATTCTACGTTTTGAGGCCTTAAAAACCTCTCTTAGCATCACCTCGATTTGGGTGCGTAGTCCGGGCGACTAGCCGAAAAACGTAAATGTGAAAATCTGTGAAAAATGATAAGTTTTGACTATAAAATGAATTAGTTTGACTTCGGTCAACGTTTTAGGTAAACGGACCCGGACCCGTGATTTGACTATCCCGAGGGTCCGTAGAAAAATATGGGACTTGGACGTATGCCCGGAATCTAATTCCGAGGTCCCAAGCCCGAGAAAGGAATTTTTGAAAGAAATTATTTTCTGAAATTGTTTATAAGGTTTGGAAATGAATTTTGATTAGAACATGTTGGTATTGGGCCTGTATTTTGGTTCCGGCGCCTGGTAAAGATCTTATATATGATTTAAGATAATTCTGTGAAGTTTGAAAAGAAACGAAATCCATTTGACGTGATTCGGACCTTAAATGCAAATTTGATGTTTAAAGAAGTTTTGAGAAATTCCATTGATCTTGAGGTTTAATTCGATATTCATGATGTTATTTTGGTGGGTTAAGTACACGAATAAGTCCATAGAATATTTTTGAGGTTGTGTATATATTTGGTTTGGAGCCCCGAGGGCTCGGGTGAGTTTTGGATAGACCACGGGGTGAAATTTTGGACTTACGGAATTGCAGGCTTGCAGGCTTCGCATTTACAAAACGTTTTTCGTAGTTCCCAAGCCAGCAGCGGTTGGTTCGCAATTGCGACCTCCTCTTCGCAATTCCCATAATTAAGACTTGCAACTTTTATACTTAGCCGATTTTAAACCCATTTTTCACACCCTTTCAAAATATAAACACACTTAGACGATTTTCCAAGAGTTTATTCTTCTCCAAATTAATTGTAAGTTGTTTCTAACTAGTTTTCTTCAATCATTAACATCTTTTAACATGATTTCAACTTAAAATCAAAGATTTTCATGGGGGAAATTGGGTGTTTCGGGTAGAACCTAGGTTTTCCGAAAATTGGGGATTTGGACCTCGATTTGAGGTTCGATTTCAAAATAAATTATATATTTGGGTTCGTGGGGGAATGAATAATTAGGTTTTGGTTCGAACCTCGGGTTTTGACCATGTAAGCCCAGGGGCAATTTTTGACTTTTTGGGTAAAACTTTAGAAAACTCATATTCATGCATTCAAATTGATTCATTTAGCGTTTATTGATGTAATTAAGTAACTTGTGACTATATACGAGCGAATTGGTGATGGAATCGAGGGGTAAAGCTATAATTGAATCGTGAATTGCGTTCGTGGCATCGAGGTAAGTGTTTGGTCTAACCTTAGCTTGAGGGATTAGGGGTTGAGTCCTATGCTATGTGGTAATTGTTGAGTACGACGTATAGGCATGGTGACGAGTATCTATACGTTGCTGTCAAGCATGACCGTTAGTCTTATATTGTTATTTTCATGATTTCGTTGTATTATTCATGCCTTGGTTAAGATTTCTAATTGTTGTATTAAGTTTGTGGAAAGAATTGTGAACCATGATCATTGAGGAGCGTTGGCTCAAGTTGTATAACGAATTGTGATAGTGTAAGTGACAATTGAACTTTTAGAGCATTGGCTTGAGTTATGAAATGATTTTTGAAGGTATAGGTGATAATTGAACCTCTAGAGCATTGACTCGAGTTGTGAAGTGAATTGTGAAGTAAAAGTGAGAAAGAGAAGGTATCATTATGTTGTCACCCTTGTCGGACTATTATTGATTTCTTTGTTATATCCCTTGTCGGGATGTGGATATTATTGATGTTGTTCCCTTACTGGGATTTAATTGTTGACTTGTTGCTCCCTTTCCAGGATTCTTATTGCAAATTTCCCTTATTTCATTGCCCTATTGTTTGTGATTGTTGCTTGGGTGAGGAAGAGAGTTAAAGCACGAAGAGTGATGTCGTACATTATTTGTTTTGTGAGGAAAGAGTGTAAATCACGAAGGGTGATGCCGTGCTGCATGATGTACCATTCCGTGCTTATTATATTGATTTCATAGTGAGGATGAGAGTAAAAGCACGCAGGGTGATGCTGTGCAATTTATATTGATTCTTATGGCGAGGACAAGAGTAAAAGAACGAAGGGTGATGTCATGAACTTGTCTTTGATTTACCTGATTCTTACTAATAATTGAATTATGTTGTCCTTTACCTTTATTTTCTGATTTTCTGTTGTTGCTTGATTTTATTTCGATGTTATAGATTCCCTTACCCTATTTGCCTTGTGATTGTTGTTTGGGTGAGAAAGAGCGTAAAACACGAAGGGTAATGCCGTGTATTGTTTTGGTGAGAGAGTGTTAAGCACAAAGGGTAATGCCGTGCATTGTTTTGGTGAGAGAGTGTTAAAGCACAAAGGGTGTGTCGTATATTGTTTTGGTGCGAGAGAGTAAAAGAACGAAGGGTGATGCCATTCACTTGTCTTTGATTTCCTAATTTTTATTGATAACTGTGTTACAGTTTCTCTACACTGAATTGCTGATTACCTGTTGATGCTTGTTGTACCCCGCAACATGATTTCCCCTTCCTATTTTCAATACTGTGGCGATCATCATACTTATTTGTTGCTCTTCTATTACTATTCGATGTTTCCCCACAGCATGCTTTCCCCCTCCCATACTTGAATGTATATGACTGTTTCTTTCTGTACTTCTTTTCTGCTGTATATAGTTAAATTGCATAGGTTTATTTAGTAGTCTGGTCCTAGCCTCGTCACTACTTCACTGAGGTTAGGCTAGGCACTTACCAACACATGTGGTCGGTTGTGCTGATACTACACTCTACACTCTTTTTGCAGACCCTAGTGTTGTGGACTTCAGACCGTAGTGGGATTGCTAATTCTTGATGTTCAGGCGACCCGAGGTAGTCCTGTAGGCGTCCGCAGGCCTTGACGTCTCCTTCTATCTACTTTCCTATTTCTTACACGTATTTTCAGAAATAGAGTTGTAATTAATTCTTTCAGACCTTTATTTGTAGTATTCTTAGACCGTCTGTGAAACTATGACACCAGTTCTGGGTAGTCGATACTCAAACAGTTGTATTAGATATTCATGTTCAGATAGATTATTGTTTTTTTCTTCCGCCTGTATTAAATTCCGTTGTTTAAATGTTATTATTTCGAAATTTTTAATGAATATAAAATGGGTAAAAAGGTAAATTGTGCAATTAATTGGCTTGCATATCTCGTACTATTAGGCACCATCACGACTCCCGAGGGTGGGAATCCAGGCCGTGACAAGTTGGTATTAGAGATCTAGGTTAAATGGGTCTCACAGTTCATAGACAAGCTTAGTAGAGTCTGAGGGATCGGTACGGAGACGCCTGTATTTATCCCCCAGAGGCTACAGAGTTAGGAAAAACTTCATATTCATTCGTTCCCGTCATGCAATTTTGTTCTCTCAGTGCTAAATTGAAACCCCTACTCTTGTCCTTTCGCGAATGGCGAGGTCACGTACTACTTCTTCAGCCGAATAACATCATAGATCGGTGATAGATCAGCTACGTCTTCGGAGGCTTTGTAGAGGTTGGATATGTTTCACCAAGCTCTTCACTACTACTTTTAGCGGTGTATCTTCTAAGGATCTCTAAGATTATCTAGACAGCTGTCATGAGGTTCTCAGGAACATGGGGATCGTGGAGACCAATGGGGTCGATTTTGCTACTTTTCGCTTGTCTGGATCTGCCAAGACCTGTTGGAGAGATTATTGATTTGCTATGCTAGTTAGGTCATCAGCTTTGACTTGAGGACAGTTCACGCAGCTATTTCTGGAGAAGTTTCTCCTCATCACTCAGAGAGATGTCTATCGGAGGCAGTTTGAGCGTCTGCAGCAGGGTTCTATGACTGTTACTTAGTACGAGATCAGATTCTTTGACTTGGCTCATCATGCTCTTATCATACTTCCCACTGTGAGAGAGAGTGAGGAGGTTCATTGAGGGACTCGTCCAGATCGCTCAGTTAGCTAGAGTTGGAGGTAGAGGTAATAGAGGTGGAGGTAGATATGCTAGAGGTGGAGGTACAAGTACTGTTCTAGTTTGTGGTAGAGAAGCTTCAGTTTTATTTTGTGTCGTATCTGGTCATGCCTAGTGATTCTTTGAGTTCCCCTGTTTATGTGTCTACGCCGGTGGATGATTCTATTGTGGTGGATCACGCCCATTGTTCATGTATAGTGGTTATTGGATATCTTGAGACTCATATAGATTTGCTTCTTCTGGACATGGATGATTTCGGTGTCATATTAGGGATGGACTGGTTATCACCTTACCACGCTATCTTGGACTATCATGCCAAGACTGTGACCTTAGCTTTGCCGAGTTTTCCTCATTTAGAGTGGAGAGGGACTCCTGGTCATTCTACCTGTAGTGTTATCTTTTATGTAATGGCTCGACGTATAGTCGAGAAGGGGTGTTTGGCCTATTTGGAATATGTTTATGATTTCAGTGATGAGGCCCCTTCTATTGATTTTGTGCCCGCTGTTCGAGAGTTTCCTAATGTTTTCCCTTCAGACCTGCCGGATATGCCACCCGACAGGGATATTGACTTTTGCATTGATTTGGCTCCAGGCTCTCGGTCCATTTCTATTCCGCCATATCGTATGGCCCCACCGAAGTTGAAAGAGTTGAAGGAGCAATTGCAGGACTTGCTTGAGAAGGGTTTCATTAGACCTAGTATTTAGCCTTTGGGTGCATCAGTGTTGTTTGTTAAGAAGAAGGATGGGTCGATGAGAATGTGTATTGATTATCGGTAGTTGGACAAGGTTACAATCAAGAATAAGTATCCACTGCATAGGATTGATCAGTTGTTTGATCAGCTTCAGGGTGCCAAGGTATTTTCAAAGATTGACTTGAGATATGACTACCATCAGTTGAGGATTAGGGCATCCAATGTCCCTAAGATAGCTTTCCGCACTCGGTACGAGCATTATGAGTTCTTGGTGATGTCGTTCGGGTTGGCAAATGCCCCAGTAGCTTTTATGGATTTGATGGATCGAGTGTTCAGGCCTTACTTGGATTCGTTCAATAGTCTTCATTGATGATATCTTGATTTATTCCCGCAGCCAGGAGGAGCACGAGCAGCATCTTAGAGTGGTTCTTCAAACCTTAAGGGATAGTCAGTTATATGCTAAGTTCTCGAAGTGTGAGTTCTGGTTGAGTTCATTTGCATTCCTGGGTCATGTTGTATCAGCAGAGGGTATTCAAGTTGATCCAAAGAAGATTGAGGCAGTCAAGAACTGGCCTAGACCAGTATCAGCTACAGAGATTCAGAGTTTCTTGGGATTGGCAAGCTACTATCGTTGGCTCGTGGAGGGGTTCTTATCAATTGCAGCCCCGATGACCAGGTTGATCCAGAAGGGTGCCCAGTTCAGGTGGTCGGATGAGTGTGAGGCGATCTTTTAGAAGCTCAAGATAGCTCTGACTACGGCACCGGTGTTGGTTTTGCCCACAGGTTCAGGGCCTTATACAGTTTATTGTGATGCATCTCGTATTAGACTTGGTGCAGTGTTGATGCAGGATGGCAAGGTCATTGCCTATGCTTCGCAGCAATTGAAGATTCATGAGAAGAACTATCCGGTTCATGATTTGGAGTTGGCAGCCATTGTTCACGCGATGAAGATTTGGAGACATTATCTGTATGGCATGGCATGTGAGGTGTCCACGGATCACAAGAGTTTTCAGTATATGTTCAAGCAAAAGGAGTTGAATTTGAGGCAGAGGAGGTGGTTGGAATTGTTGAAAGATTGTGATATCACCATCTTATATCATCCGGGAAAGGCCAATGTAGTGGCTGATGCTTTGAGTAGGAAGTCAACAGTATGGCAGTCTTGCTTATATTCCGGTCGGTGAGAGATCGCTTGCTTTGGATGTTCAAGCTTTGGCCAATCAGTTCGTGAGGTTGGATGTTTCTGAGCCCAATCGTGTGTTAGCTTGTACAGTCGCTCGTTCTTCATTATTGGAGCATATCTGAGATTGGTAGTATGATGATCCCCATTTGTGTGTCCTCAGAGACACGGTGCAGCACGGAGGTGCCAAACAGGTTACCTTTGGATGATAATGGAGTTTTGAGATTGCAGGGTCGAGGCCGAGAGTTGATTTTAGAGGAGGCTCATAGCCCCAGGTACTCTATTCATCCGGGCGCCGTGAAGATGTATCAGGATTTGCGATAATATTATTGGTGGTGGGGAATGAAGAATGATATCGTTGCATATGTGACTCGATATTTGAATTGTCAGTAGGTTAAGTGCGAGCATCAGAGGCCTGGTGGTTCATTTCAGAGGATTGAGCTTCCCAAGTGGAAGTGGGAGCGGATCATTATGGATTTCGTTGTTGGACTCCCACAGACTCGGAAGGAGTTCGACGCAGTATGAGTCATTGTTGATAGGTTAACCATGTCAGTGCATTTCATTCTTGTGGTAGTCTCCTATTCTTTCGAGGGGTTAGTTGAGATCTATATCCGGGAGATTGTTCGTCTTTATGGTGTGCCCGTGTCTGTCATTTCGGACCGTGGTACGCAGTTTACCTCATGTTTCTAAAGAGTAGTTCAGCGAGAGTTGGGCATGTATGTTGAATTGAGCACATCATTCCATCCTTAGAGGGACGGGCAGTCCGAGCGGACTATTCAGATTTTGGAGGATATGTTCTGAGCTTGTGTCATTGACTTTGGATTCTCATGGGATCAGTTTTTGCCTTTAGCGAAATTTTCCTACAACAACAACTACCAGTCTAGTATCCAGATGGATCCTTATGAGGCATTATATGGTAGGCGGTGTCGTTCTCCGGCTGGATGGTTTGAGCCGGGAGAGGCTCGATTGTTAGGTACGGATCTGGTTCAGGATGTCTTGGACAAGGTCAGGATTATTCAGGATAGGCTTCGTACAGCTCAGTCTAAGCAAAGGAGTTATGCAGACTGCAAGGTTCGTGATTTGTCATTCATGGTCGGTGAGCGAGTATTGCTTCGAGTGTTGCCTATGAAGGGCGTGATAAGATTTGGGAAGAAGGGCAAGCTTAGCCCTAGGTTCATTGGCCCGTTTGAGATTCTTGATCGAGTGGGAGAGGTGGCTTATAGACTTGTATTGCCTTCGAGATTATCAGCCGTGCATCTAGTGTTTCATGTGTCCATGCTTTAGAAATATCACGGCGATCCATCCCACATGTTAGATTTCAGCACTGTCCAGTTGGATAGGGACTTGTCTTATGAGGAGGAGACGGTAGCTATTCTAGACCGGCAGGTTTGTTAGTTGAGATCGAAGAGTTTTCCTTTTGTTCGTTTTCAGTGGAGAGGTTAGCCTCCTGGGGCATCGACCTGAGAGTCCGAGTCTGATATGCGGAGCCGTTATCCCTATCTTTTCCCCGACTCAAGTACTTCCTTCTCCTGTCCGTTCGAGGACGAACGGTTGTTTTAGAGGTGGAGAATGTGATGACCTTTTTGTTTTAAAATGAAATTCTACGTTCTGAGGCCTTAAAAACCTCTCTTAGCATCACCTCGATTTGCGTGCATAGTCTGGGCGAGTAGCCGAAAAGCTTTAATGTGAAAATTTGTGAAAAATGATAAGTTTTGACTATAAAATGAATTAAACAGACCCGGACCCGTAATTTGACGATTCCAGAGGGTTCGTAGGAAAATACGGGTCTTAGCCATATGCCCGGAATCTAATTCCGAGGTCCCAAGCCCGAGAAACGAATTTTTGAAAGAAATTATTTTCTGAAATTGTTTATAAGGTTTGGAAATGAATTTTAATTAGAACACGTTGGTATCGGGCCCGTATTTTGATTTCGGCGTCCGGTACAGGTCTTATATATTATTTAAGATAATTCTATGAAATTTGGTAAGAAACGAAATTCATTTGACATGATTTGGACCTTAAATGCAAATTTGATGTTTAAAGAAGTTTTGAGAAATTTCATTGATCTTGAGGTTTAATTCGATGTTTATGATGTTATTTTGGTGATTTGAGTACACGAATAAGTCCGTAGGATATTTTTGAGGTTGTGTGTATATTTGGTTTGGAGCCCCGAGGGCTCGGGTGAGTTTTGGATAGGCCACGAGGTGAAATTTTGGACTTAAGGAATTGCAGGCCTGCAGGCTTCGCATTTCCTAAACTTTTTTCACATTTCCCAGGTTCGCATTTACCAAACTTTTTTTCGCAATTCCCAAGCCAACAGAGGTTGGTTCGCAATTCCCATAACTGAGACCTGCAACTTTTATACTTAGCCGATTTTAAACCCATTTTCACATCCTTTCAAAACATAAACACACTTAGGCGATTTTCCAAGAATTTCTTCTTCTCCAAATCAATTGTAAGTCATTTCTAACTAGTTTTCTTCAATCATTAACATCTTTTAACATGATTTCAACTTAAAATCAAAGATTTTCATGGGGGAAATTGGATATTTTGGGTAGAACCTAGGTTTTTTGAAAATTGAGGATTTGGACCTCGATTTGAGGTCCGATTTCAAAACAAATTATATATTTGGGTTCGTGGGGGAATGGGTAATTGGGTTTTGGTTTGAACCTCGGGTTTTGACCATGTGAGCCCAGAAGCGATTTTTGACTTTTTAGGCAAAACTTTAGAAAACTCATTTTCATGCATTCAAATTGATTCATTTAGCGTTTATTGATATAATTAAGTAACTTGTGACTAGATACGAGTGAATTGGTGGTGGAATCGAGGGGTAAAGCTATAATTGAATCGTGAATTGTGTTCGTGGCATCGAGGTAAGTGTTTGGTCTAACCTTAGCTTGAGAGATTAGGAGTTGAGTCCTATTTGCTATGTGGTAATTGTTGAGTACGACGTATAGGCATGGTGAGGAGTATCTATACGTTGGTGTCAAGCATGACCGTGAGTCTTATATTGTGATTTTCGTGATTTCTTTGTATTATTCATGCCTTGGTGAAGATTTCTAATTGTTGTATAAAGTTTGTGGAAAGAATTGTGAACCATGATCATTGAGGAGCGTTGGCTCAAGTTGTATAACGAATTGTGATAGTGTAAGTTACAATTGAACTTTTAGAGCATTGGCTCGAGTTATGAAATGATTTGTGAAGGTATAAGTGATAATTGAACCTCTAGAGCATTGGCTCGAGTTGTGAAGTGAATTGTGAAGTAAAAGTGAGAAAGAAAAGGTATCATTATGTTGTCACCCTTGCCGGACTATTGTTGATTTATTTGTTATCACCTTTGCCGAGATATGGATATTATTGATGTTGTTCCCTTGTCAGGATTTAATTGTTGACTTGTTGCTCCCTTGCCGGGATTCTTATTGTAAATTTCCCTTATTTCCTTGCCCTATTGTTTGTGATTGTTGCTTGGGTGAGGAAGAGAGTTAAAGCACGAAGGGTGATGTCGTGCATTGTTTGTTTTGTGAGGAAATAGTGTAAAGCACGAAGAATGATGCCTTGCCGCACGATGTACCATTCCGTGCCTATTATATTGATTTCATGGTGAGGATGAGAGTAAAAGCACGAAGGGTGATGTCGTGCAATTTATATTGATTCTTATGGTGAGGACGAGAGTAAAAGCACGAAGGGTGATGCCGTGCACTTGTCTTTGATTTACCTGATTCTTACTAATAATTGAGTTATGTTGTCCTTTACGTTTATTTACTATTTTTTTGTTGTTACTTGATTTTATTTCGCTGTTATAGATTCCCTTACCCTATTTGCCTTGTGATTGTTGTTTGGGTGAGGAAGAGCGTAAAGCATGAATGATGATGTCGTATATTGTTTTGGTGAGAGAGTGTTAAAGCACGAAAGGTGATGCTGTGTATTATTTTGGTGAGAGATCGTTAAAGCACGAAGGGTGATGTCATGTATTGTTTTGGTGCGAGAAATTAAAAGCACGAAGGGTGATGTCGCGCACTTATCTTTAATTTTCTAATTTTTATTGATAACTGTGTTACGGTTTCTCTACACTTTATTGTTGATTTCCTGTTGAAACTTGTTGTACCCCTCATCATGATTTTCCCTTCCTATTTTCAATTGAACTGTGGCGATCATCATACTTATTTGTTGCTCAATTGAGCTTTTACTCTTATTTTCAGGAAATTTTTGTTTCATTTTATGCTTTTACCACAATTTTGGTTTTGAATTTTGTTTTATTTTTAATTTCTTTTGCTTTTCTGATTATGCCTATTTTCTTTACAATGTTGTATTTTTTGTTTGATTTTGTGTCCCTTCTATCTTTGTTCTGGGCTTAAACTTGATGTTTCAGTTTGCATGCTTTGTTATTTCGACTTTTAGGGTAGAACTTTTTATTTTTTGAGTTTTGTTACAATTTGGAAAAATTGGCCTGTGCTTTGTGTTCATGGCATTTATTTTTGGTTTGATTTTTGTGTCTTCCTTCACTTGTCTTCACTTTTGTTAAATCTTTATTTGTTTGTTTTATTGTAGAAAATGTGTTCAAAAATACATGCTTCTAAAAGAAAAATAAAGGTTGCTGGAAAAGGCGTTAAGTTCGATTATGCGAAAAGATTGAGGGACTTACCCTCAAGCCCTGATTCTGAACCTAATGTGCATGTCCAGGCCCCAGATAATGATGATTTTGAGTCTCTTGCTCCTCCTAAAAACTCGCAACAAGAGAGCAGTCGAATGACTCGTTTGCAAACAAGGAATACTCCCACTCCAGTTAAATCATCGAGGGATTTGCCCTCAACCCATGCTTCTGCAGCAAATATGCATGTCCAGGCTCTTGATGATGATGATTTTGAGTCTCCTGCTCCTACAAAAAAGTTGCAACAAGAGAGCAGTCAAATGACTCGTTCACAAACGAGTAATACTCTTACTCTAGTTAACATCGTTAGAATAAGGAGTAAATGTGGGAGACCTGAAAAATCAAAAGAAAAGCTAAAAGTTGATTTGGTGTCACGACCCCAATTTTCCACCCTCGGGAGTCGTGATGGCGCATACTAATGTGAGCTAGGCAAGCCAAACCTCTAATCTAATTACTTCATTAACCAATTTTTTTTAACAAATATAAGACGATAACGTGGTAACAAAGAAAATTTAAATTTAAGCGAAAGACAACAATAAGATTTATGAAAACTGCATCTATTACAAATACTTAAGCCTTAACCACCCAAAACCTGGTGTCACGGTGTCACAGATTGTCTAAGATTGCTACATACAAAGTCTGAAGAAATAACAGTACACTATTTCTAAATAAAAGGAAAATGAAACAGGAAATAGGGATTGAGGGAGACGCTACGGCCTGCGGACGCCTGTAGGTCTATCTTGGGTCTTCGGATGGACTGAAAGAAGCTTCCAAGCTAGTGTCCAAAAGCTACTCCGAGATCTGCACATAGTGCAGAGTGTAGTATCAGCACAACCGACCCCATGTGCTGGTAAATGTCTAGCCTAACCCCGGCAAAATAGTGATGAGGCTAGGACCAGACTACCAAATAAACATGTGCAGTTCAAATATATACAGCGCAAAAGAAATAGAGAAATAAACAAATAAAGATAGGAGGGGAAAACATGCTTCGGGGAATAATGGGTAAAACAGAATATCAAGAGAATTATAAAGGAGTCAAAATCAACCACTAACAAGAATATGGAAAACAAAGGCAGATTTCACTTTCTTTTCACATCTTATTGCAAGCGTGCAACCCGATCCCATTTTCTGTGTCTCGTGGCAGGCATGCCACCTGCTCCCATTTCATGTATCTCGTGGCAGGCGTGCCACCCGCTCCCATTTCATTTACCTCGTGGTAGGCGTACCACCCGCTCCCATTTCATTTATCTCGTGGTAGGCGTACCACCCGCTCCCATTTCATTTTATCTTGTGGTAGGCGTACCACCCGCTCCCATTTCATTATATCTTATGGTGGGCGTACCACCCGCTCCCATTTATAAGCCAACAATAATCACAAGGAATCCCAGCAAGGGAACAATAATATCAAACAAACATCCCGGTAAGGGAACAATAATATCTCAACAATATCCCGACTAGGGAACAATAGTATCAAACAAACATCCCAGCAAGGGAACAATGATATCTCAATAATATCCCGACAAGGGAACAATAATATCTCAACAATATCCTGGCAAGGGAACAATAATATCAAACAAACATCCCAGCAAGGGAAAAATAATGATAATAACATATGAAGTGCAATAAACCACAATGGAGTCATAACAATTATAATACAAGACTCATGGGCATGCTTGACACCAATGTATAGATACTCGTCACCATGACTATACGTTGTACTCCATAATTAACATGTAGCAAATAAGACACAACTCCTAATCCCTCAAGCTAAGGTTAGACCAAACACTTACCTCAAACTTCCACGGCCAACTCAAGCCTCAAACACCACTTTCCCTTTTGAATTCGGCTCCAAATCAATTGTATCTAGACATAATCGACTTAATAACATCAATAAACGCTAAACAATCAAATTCCAATGCTTAATTATAGTTTTCCCATCATTCTTTTCAAAAAGTCAAAAATTGACCCCGGGCTCGCTTGGTCAAAACATGAGGTTCAGACCAAAACCCATTCACCCATTCACCCACGAGACCGAATATATAATTAGTTTCAAAATTCGACCCCAAAACCAATTCTAAATCACAATTATACAAAAGCCCTAACTCTACCCAAATCTTTAATTTTCTACCCTTAAGAACATGATTTAAGCCTAGAAATATAATGGGTGTTGATAAAAATGGAAGAAAACAAGTCAAAGCTACTTACCCAAGAGGTTATGGTGAAGACATTTTTCAAAAATCGCCCAAGAGGTGTGGAGAAGAAGAAGTTTGTGAAAAATGGGTTAAATCCCGTAATGCATTCTGTTTCTAGACTTTTAAAATAACTGGGCAAAATTGGTCTTCGCGTTCGCGATAGCTCAATGCATTCGCGATGCGTTAGGCATGACAAACCTTCGCGTTCGTGATAATCAGCTCGCGTTCGCGATAATCGGCTCGCGTTCGTGGAGAAGTAACTCCTCGAGCCTTCGCATTCACGCCCAGGTGGTCGCGTTCGCGTTCGCGTAGGTATAAGTTTCCCTCCCCCTGACCAGGCCATAAGCCTTCGCATTTGCGATACCAGGCCCGCGTTCGCGAAGGGAAAACCCCCCAAAGCTTCGCATTCGCAATCTGGGTCTCGCGTTCACGTAGAAGGAATTTTCCTTCAGCACAATTAACTCATCGCGTTCGCGAGGGTCCTCCCGCGAACGAACAAGAAAATACCAGAATACCAGCAACTGAAAACCTGCAACTTTTTAAGAGATTAAAACCTTCCGAAACACATCTGAAACTCACCCGAGCCCTCGGGGCTCCAAACCAAACATACATACTAACTCAAGAACATCATATGAACTTATCCGTACGATCAAATCGTCAAAATAACATCATTAACATCGCATTAAACCTCAAAATCAATGAATTATTTCAAAACTTCTTAAAACATCAAATTTTGCTTTTAAGGTCCGAATCCCGTCAAACGGATTCCATTTCTTACCAAACTTCACAGAATTATCTTAAATCACATATAAGACCTATATCGGGCACCAGAATCAAAATACGGGCCCGATACCAACATGTTCTAATCAAAATTCATTTCCAATTCCTTTAAACAATTTTTTTCAAAAATTCATTTCTCGGGCTTGGGATCTCGGAATTCGATTCCGGGCATATACCAAAGTCCCATATTTTCCTACGGACCCTCCGGGATCGTCAAATCATGGGTCCCGGTCCGTTTACCCAAAATATTGACCGAAGTCAAATTAATTTATTTTTATAGTAAAAAATTTATCATTTTTCATAGATTTTCACATATAAGCATTTCGACTACGCGCCAGGACTATGCACGCAAATCGAGGTGATGCTAAAAGAGGTTTTTAAGGCCTCAGAATGCAGAATTTTATTTAAAAACAAGTGATGACCTCTTGGGTCATCACATTTGGTTAATGAAGATAATGTAGGCCCAAGTGTTAAACCGAAAAGGAGAAAGATCAAGGACGATGGTGAGAGTGGTTTTGATTGCATATCGAAAGAACAAAGGTTTGCTATTAGCTGCAAATTGAATGAGAGAAAAGCTAAGATGAAGGTATTCCCTGTGTTGCTATTAATTTTATACATGTTTATACAATTTCATACAAAGTTATACAGGTGTTTATACATCTTTATACAAGTACTGCTACACTGATTTATACATGTTTAAACAATATTTTAGTGTAGTTTTTGTTCCTGATCTATTTCTTGTTATTTTTTCATATGCAAGGTTGGGGACTTCTATATACAACCAGTTGATCATTTCCATAATAGGATTAGTTCCCATACCGAGACTGATATTGTGAGCATTTTGAAGTAATGTTTGATTGACACACAACTTCAAATGTTCCGTGCTAGTTGTTTTGGGTACTTCTTGGACCTCCCTCAATTTAAAATTCAAAATCAACTTATTCATTGTATACTATTGAGGGAAGTCATACTAGGATGGGAAAGGGAGTTGTGGGTGAAAATTAATGGTTGTTTACTGCGTTTTGGCATTGGAAAGTTTATTGTTATCACTAGTTTGATGTGTGTAGAAGACGACACCACTTTCTATGACAAACCAGATATTAATAGGTTGCTAAAATTGTATTTTATAGGAGATGGAAAAAAGGCTATAACAAGGGGGCAACTTCTTGATCACTTCAAGAAAGGACTGGAATCGGACGAAGATGCGTTCAAGATGACCTTGATTGTGTTTGTCCATCATTTCATATTCTCAGATGCCAATGATCATGGTATCAATAAATATGATTTTGATATCATTGAAAGTGGTCAATATCAGACGTATGCTTGGGGAAAAAAGTCATTTGAAGATATTTTAAAGACATTGAGGGACAGACAGTGTGACTATTTGACAATGTATAGGCTTGGAGGTTTGACACTTATATTACAAATATGATTTTTTGAGTGTTGCTCTATGGTTGACAAGCATCTAGTTGTTTGCGTTGGCATAAATGTGCCACGCATTCTTAATTGGAAAGTCACTAAAACTCCAACATATGCAGATTTGACTGGTGGGGTGATCATGTCTAGTATCGACAAGGTAAACATTTTGTACCATAATACTTCTTCATATATGATTTCAATTTTTCTGTAAGTATGTATATTTATGAATATGTCACAATTTCCTTTTTCTACTATTGTTCCAGTTTTCTTCTTGTAGTTAAACTATAGGAACAATTCCCCTACTTGTGAAGAGATGTCAACTTTGAACATCGACATATTTTTTGAAGTTAATGCCGATGATATTGCATCAGGGGAGGTGCCTACCTTTCACACTAATGGTTATGTCGCTACATCGCCACCTTGTCCTCAGAATATGGAGCAACAGTCTAAACGACCTTATCCTCAGAATACGGAGCAACAGACTAAACGACCTTTTCCTCAGAATATGGATGACAGCCTAACCCGAGTTATGATCCTTTGGTGCGCATTGATCTGTTGAATGCTGAAGTTGAGAAGTTGAGGAGTGTTGTTGGAAAGATACTAGAGCTTTAGTTTTTCTGTAGTTTATCAGTACTTTTTGTATATACATGATTTTTTGATTATAAACATGGTTGTTGATTTTTTTTCTATTTTTTTTGTAGTTATTATGTAGTTTCTTCTTTTGAAAGAGTATTCAATTTTCTGAATATGAAGGAAACCAAGCAAACGAGGGAGGTTGTTACTGATTCTAAGGTAATTTTACTGATAAAACCAAATCACTCAACAGTTATGCCTTCTTTGAATCATCACTCAATAGTTATGCCTTCTCTTTCTATTGTTTTTATTATATTTATCAGCGCATGCCTGATGCCAATACATCTGGTCTCGGTGAATTTGATGGCTATCAATATGATGTTGTTCTTGACTTTTTCGATCAAGTGAATCAAGATAACGTGCTAGCTAACAAGGGAGTTACTGATGGTGTTGATCAAGGTATTTCTTCTGCATTTTATCTTTTTTGGGCTGATTTATCTTTTCTTCATTTTGAAAGTTTTTTGTTATTGATTTTCTCTGTCTAAGGGGCAGCAGGTGATGTCAAGGGTGATACATTTTGGGATGACATTGGCGATGAAGATTCAGCTGTGCTACAGATATCCCAAATTGTTCTTCACAAACCATCGATCATAGACGTAGAAGATGATTACATTTCTCCTAAACAGTCAGTTCGACAGATAGTACCAAAAAAATATGCCAAATCTCCATATTTGCCAATTTTTGATTCGGGGGCATCAGGATCGGCGCACAAGCTCATTGTTTATATCAAGAATCCTTTCACGATCGAAATTGATGATTTTGATCCATTGTCGACATTGGCTAAAGAGTTTTGTGCATTTGTTGATAATGGGATGGATACGAGGCGAAGGTATCTTCACTTTCTTTAATCTCTCATATTCTGATTTTATACTTGTCAATGAAGGTAGTTATGATTACTTTTTATTTTTTGTGATTTGAAGTGCCAAAATATATATACCGATGAAGTAAATAAGCTTGCAGAAGCTTTTACTTTTGGCTCGTGTCATGTGACCACGAAGGATTGGTTCCACTCACTTGCGTATTGTGGTCGACCTTTGATTGGCACGATATTTAATAACTTCCTGTTCTAATGCCTTTTTTTAGTTGTTGCATATCTTTATTGTTTGAGACCCCTATACTGTATACATAGCTTTGTATAATCACAGTATAAGATTGTATAACCTTGTATAAATATGTATACCTCTGTATAATAGTGTATAAATTTCTATATTTAAAAAATCTAGTAGTGATGGTTGTTCTGTTTTATTTCTTGTCTCAGCACTTAAATGTCCTCTTTTATTATTTGAGGAAGAGGGGAAAATATGGGCCGAATGTTTCCATGCGATTTACTACAACTGACTTTGCTTTTGGTAACAAAATCAACTCCCTGTATAAAGATTTCAAAGTGAATCAAGATCCTTTAGTGATTCCTGAAGGACATGAGATAGAAGAGTACATTAGCGGATATTATTGTGATGCAAATGTACCGTGGCACATTGTTGACCACGTCTTATTCCCTATCTATGTGAAGCGCGGAAGAGCAAAATTGGGTCATTGGGTTTTGGGGTTGTTTACATTCATAGATAGGTGCATCCACATATATGACTCTAACCGTGGAGCTATTAATGATAGACTTGCTTTGGATGCTGCATTACCTTATGCAATTCTGATACCTTACTTCTTGAAGAGTTTTAATTTTTATGTCGAGAAGAAGGGCATTTATTGGAACAATAGTGCATATACCAATAAATCCCATTCTGATGCTTTGCAGATTAATCTGGTTAATAATGTGCCCTAACAGATCATGGTAGGTTAATCTCAATTGTTTTACTATTTTACTATTAGTGTACCTATTTGAATCTGTTTTGTTTCTTTTTAATTATAGTGATTGTGGTGCTTTTGTTGTTGTCTTTGCTGAGTATTTCATCTTTGGTAAGGAAATTCGAAAAGATAATTTTGACATTGAGACACTTCGCACCAGGTGGGGATCTTTATTGTGGGATTATGGAAGGAAAAAACAACAGTCCGGTGCAATTAGTGGTGATGAAATCACAGGGAGACTTTTCAGGAAGAGGAAGAGGGGACAACCGAGAAAGTAGTTCTGTTTTTTCCATTTTACTATAGTTTTGCTATGTATCAGGAGTTATTGCCTAGTTTTGTCTAAGTACTATTCTGCTACTTGTGAGATAACCTTAAAGGATATTTTGTATAATTTGTGGTAGTCATTACACATTGTGGCTGTGAATGAATTATATTTTAATGAATATTCAGTTACTTTTGTCCTTTAACAAAGTATGTATTTTCATTATGGTTGCAATTTTGTTAATGTAGCAGCGTTTATACATATGTATACAATGATATACATAGTTATACAAATTTATACAAACTTATACTCTTATTTATACATCTGTATACATATAATACCATTGATTGTTTGCAGTTCCTTTTGTATTTGTACAATCTATCAATATATTTAGCACCATTAAAAATAGCAAGACACTATTATTGGATAATCAAAACATGTATAATGAAACATCTCAATTACTTGTGAAACTTAACTACTCAACATTTGTAACTCTATTGTTTGTGAAACTTAACTACTCAACATGACAAGAAATGTAATAGGAAGTGTTATGTTTCCAACTATTTATTTTGGTCGATTCCTACATGTTTTTCTATTGTGACGACCTTGTCCACACACAGAACATGAAAACGCCCTCTTAGATTCTTTCTCTGAAGCAGGTTTGAGTCTTTCCTTTCTTGGCCTTCATGTATTCTTTCTCCCTTTAGGTGGTAGGACCACATCTTCCAGCACCTCTGTTGGGATTACCCATAAACTCTCATGTGGCATCGAATTCACTGGAAATTTATAAGTTCTAAGGATTTATGCTTCTTGTAGTAAAAAGAGCAATACTGGCCAGGTTTCAGTTGCTGGTTCTTCAAAATTGCCCAAGCATGCGGACATGGAAGTTCATCCATTTGAAATTTTCCGTAACTGCATGTTCCCTCTTCAAGGCACACTATGTTTCACCTTACCCTTCAAACACAGTATATAACTGCTCCGTAGCAGGCCTCACCTGCAAACGTTTTTTTTAAAAAAGTTAAAGAACATTATACATTATTATACAGAGTTATACATACTTATACAAGCAGTAAAATGCAAGTCAGCAGTGTCCAACATCATTATATTTGATTTATTTTACCATCATTTGCTCCGATGCAATCAGATTTTCCCGAAGGAGTTTGTCGTACTTTTTGCCAAGCTCTGTAGATGTCTCCATTGCACTTTTTCTGTTTTTGTTGTTCCATTGTTGTAGCAAATTTGTCATATACTCCGGCAATTGCATTACTGGTAACTCTCTAGCATCCTTGTTTGCTGCATTAATTGACTCTGCAATATTGGAAGTCATTACCATCGACCTTTTTACTTTGGAATATGCCCTAGACCACCTTTCGTAGCCAACTTCGAACAAGTAAGGTTGCACCCTCGGATCAATTTTGCACATCTCTGTCATATGGTACTCAAACTTCTCTATCGTGTAAGCTCTAGCCAAAGCAAAGAAGATATCCTTCAATTGTTTGTGATGTTTCTTGAATGTGCGCTTTACATTCTGCCACAAGTGAAACATGCAAATACAATGTGGTACTTCTGGGTACACAACTTTTGTGGCATTGAAGATGCTTTCGTTTCTATCTGATACTATACACATCCCTTCCCTAACACCAAAAGTACCCTTTATCTGGACAAAGAACTACTCCCAAGATTTATTATTCTCTGAATCTACAATTGGATATCTAAGTGGAAGGATTTTTCCTGTTTATACAAAATAGATATTAGGATTCAAACAATTATACAAATCTTATACACAATTATACAACTTTATATGCAAATTTTATAAAAACAGTAGATGTGAAATCCTATACACTTTTATACATGAAACTAAAACATTATACAAACTGCAGAAACAAGGTAGGTGCAGTCAACTCACCAGCTCCATCCTGTGTGCAAGCAGTCAATATGGTACCCTTATATGCTGCTTTAAGGAAACTTTGATCAACAACCATTATCGGTCTGCAGTGTTCCCAACCCTTGATAGATGCATATAGCAAAACATATGCATAAAGAAAGCATCCATCTTTTGATTTGTGCAACTTTGTAACCGTTCCTGGATTTGTATGCTCCAACATATAAAAATACTTCGGCAACTCCTTATATGAATCACTCGGACTCCCTCTTATCATTGCCATTGCTATCTTTTTAGCTCTCCATGCTTTCATGTAGCTCACTTCAATCCCGCGTTGCTTTTGTATGTCCTCTATTATATTATTTGCGGTGTAAAGTTTTTTTGGATTAACATACTTGTCCTTGACTATACTAGCAATTACACCTGAAGTAGCTTGACGTTGTGTTAAATATCTTTCACCATAGCCGTATGTGTGATTATTATTGTAACTTTTCACTTTGAATATGTTTGCCTTGAAAACGATAGAAGATTTGAAACTCCAAGCACAATTGTCATCCACACACATAAGGTGATACCTAGGATTAAAGATCATTCAACTTCTAAATACATTTGTATACAAAAACATAACTAGATATATACTAATTTTAATACCTATATAAATATTGACATACCTTGTTGCGCTTGATCTCTTCACCTTGAATTGGAACCTCTCGTATACAGCCAAGTTCTTCATCACATTTATAACTGTCTCTTTATCTTTATAAACTTGATCCTCCTCAATAAATTCGTTCAACATATTATCTATTATACCCGTATTTTCACTAAGTTTCGTATTTTCAATCAATTCGATATCAGCCATAATCTCAGTGCTATCAATTGTGGATACATCTATAAAATTGGAACTTGTGGCAACCAAACAACTGGAACTTGTAGCAACCAAAAGATTATCATAAATCTCTTTTACTCACAAACAAGGGGTATTTAGTGAAATTCAAGTTTTTCTTCTTTAATTCAATATACACCTTAACACCTGTATCGTTGTAAATCAGGACCGGCAGAAAATCATCATTTGGGAGAAAGTTAATCTCTATTGTGTTTAACTCACCATCGATCCTAATCTGTTCTGAAATAGCTGCAACTAAATTGTTGTAACTGAATGCCGACTCGACTATTACACAATCGCTGACGAAATTGATAAACTTGTTTTCTTCCCATTCACCACTATGAAGAACGTAAACTGGAAAAAGCTCTATCGAACAAAAAATTGAAATCAAAATTACAGCAAGAATGAAAATTGCGCTGATTTGCAGGAAAACAAATTTCACTTTTCGTGTTTGATTTGTTGTTAATTCGAGATGAAGAAGAATTTCTAGGATTTTTGGAGATGCATTGACCGCAAGATCTCGTTTTTGTAGATTTGGGGAAGAAGAATGGAAAGAATGAGAGAAAATCCCGCTGAAAGATACAAAATCCCGCTTCTGACTCCCAAAAAACGAAAATAACGCCCCTTTTTTTGGATATGGGCCTCTTATTTTTAGGCTACTCAATTATAAATTGAAATATGAGCTATAAAGTTGAAAAGCAAGCAGTCCAGTTATTTTAATATGAAATTTTCCCCTTTAAAAAAGCATAAGTGTTGAAGATGATTAGGATATATTTGATTTTCAAAAGGCAAAACTACAATATAAAATCTGTAAGACGGAAGGAATTAATATTAAAATAGTTGCATGCAAAGATATATATGCCGCTTTCAATGAATAAGATAATGCATTAAACTACTTTTTACTGCCACTCTTAGCTAACAACATTTCACGTAGTAGCTCGAAGGTTACGTGATGCATTATATGTTCATGCAAAATATTTACATATATCGATAACCTAAAGAATGTTTACATTATTATGCATTGTATAAAACACAAATGCTAATTAACTGGTTATATATCTTCTTTTCAACATTCTCAAATTACCTTATAATTATGAAAAGTTTAACTTCTATATACACATACAATGTAACAGAACTTTTACTGTATAAAGTTACCGAAACGAAATTATAGGCAATCACCATAAAAAGTGAAATTATTGGCCTGAAAAATAGTGTATTTTACCTGCTACAAATATTACAATATTACATAACATACACAAGTTGTTTTAATCAAGGCGGATTCAGGACTTCAATTTTATGGATGGATCAATATTTAAGGTTGTTAGAATTGAACCCATCTTAATTTTACAGTTATGAGTTCATATTTACTATTTTCTTACAGTTTTAATGAATTTGCACGTAAATTTATGTTTGTCTTGAAAGTTATGGGTTCAATTGAACCCGTAACCATACCGTTATATCCGTCACTAATTTTAACCTGCTATAAGAAGTTAAAACACATTAGTTACATGCAAAGATGGACTTATGCTTGAAGAAGACGGATCACTGGACCCATTAATTAACTTCGGCAAAAGGTTTGAATATATAAGTGCATATGGTCATATATTTCGCTTGGAATCTTTAACATCAAAAGTCCGATAGGGGCACTGGTTGAACTGTTTGCTCATGTGTCCCGTCACCTTCAAATCATGAGTCCGCATCTGGTTACCTGCTATTACTGATTGAAACATATACCAATCAGTTATGTATATACATCTTAATTGTCCATGTATATAAGTAAAATTCTATTATAAAAAGTTATTTTTTTAATAATCTAACAACGCAAAAGATTTTTACCATTGAGATAGAAAGTAAACTCATAAGTCATAACTCTTACCACTTCTCTTTTAGTCAACATAAATCTTGCCACTCAAATATTATTGTCGTTGTTTGTACCTTGTTGCATGCGTCTTCCAACGAATTAGGCGGAAAATTTGATTTGGTATTCTTTTAATTAATTCCTTTGTCTCCGTTTCGCATCTAACCCAATTTGCACATTCTTTAATCCTCCTTCATTTGTCCCATTCTCACCCTCTCTGCTATAAAAATTTCTCACTGGAGATTAAACACCATAACTCCTAAAAATATGTCGATGAGAATCATTCCTGCATTAGATGATTTTCACACACCTAATACTGACAAGGAAAATCAAAACGCTATAATACCAGATACTGATATTATGATCGAGTTGCCTCGATCTTCCTCTTCAGAAAAGCGAGAAGACCATAGTCATGCTCTTCTCGCTTTCATTGGACTAAGATTCATATTATCCTCAATGCTAACGAGGATTCATGCAGGCTATTTCAGAATAAGCTTATCTTTATGTTGGGAAACTTTATTATGGAAAACACTACTTGACCCAACCAATAATGAAACAAAATTCTTACGTCATGTGCCTCAAATGATCTATCGTCCCATTCTAATTTTCCTATGGTCATTTGCACTATTGGTTCTAGTTTTGCTTTCTTTACTCTATCTCTTGAGGTGCTTCTTTCGATTTAATTTGGTTAAGGGAGAGTTCGTGCACCATGTTGGAGTCAATTACCTTTTTGCCCCTTGGATTTCTTGGCTTATATTACTTGAATCCCACCCTTTTATAGCACCAAAACACGTTGGTTTTAAAGCTCTTTGGTGGGTTTTTGCAGTTCCGGTCATAGTTTTAGACGTGAAAATTTATGGACAATGGTTCACTAAGGGAAAGAGGCTTTTAACAGCCGTGGCTAACCCTACGAGCCACTTATCGGTCATTGGGAACTTAGTCGGGGCTCGAGCCGCGGCTAAAATGGGCTGGCAAGAGGTTTCTGTTTGCTTATTTTCATTAGGGATGGTTCATTATTTGGTGCTTTTTGTGACGTTATATCAACGATTATCAGGAAGTGATCGGCTTCCAGCTATGTTGCGACCAGTTTTCTTCTTATTTTTTGCAGCTCCAAGTATGGCTAGCTTGGCTTGGGCATCAATTACTGGAAGCTTCGATACTGCGTCAAAGATGCTCTTCTTTCTCTCGTTATTCCTCTTTACGTCACTGGTAACGTTGCATTTGAAAATATGGCTTAGAAATTAGTGTTTCTTTTTTCTTTTTTTTTGGGAGTATTTAGGTACGGTTTAACTGGGGTCTTGAGTCTAGTGCTTAGGTCCCAAGATAAGCCCCTTTTCCCGCAAGAGTAATTAAAATATACGTAACTACTTTAGATCGACAGCACAAAATTGTTTTTATATTATCAAAATATTTAAAAAGTAACTTGAAGGTATTTGGTCCTAAAAAAAAAAGATAGATTAGCTGATACGACATGTTAAATACAATGATTTTTAGCACATACTAAAAGTTAAATCTTACCTATTATGAATAAAAGTATCTTTACTTGTTATCATAAAAATGATTTGATAGTGTAAAAATTTATTGGAATACAAAAGTTAAACTCTAATAAGTGAAACTTAGTTACTTAAAAATATAGCATATAACCTATTATAATATATGTTAAATTACAATGACGACATTATATTTTTACATTACCAATATATAATTAAATATAAGATTAGAAGAGTCATCCTCAACTTACAATAATCTTGGAAAGTTGATGAATATCGACTTTGTCTTTTTTTCTTTCTATTATTTCAAGATTTCCTCTACAAAACCTAAACCTAAGTTTAGGAATTTTCTGTTATGTTGCATGTGCAATAGATGAAATTGACCTCACAACAACTTTGTCTTCAAGTCTACGTATGTGTAGCGTAGAATTTAATATTGTTTCGCTACATCCTATTGTTTTATGATAGATTCAACTTGCTATTCATGTTTCTTTCAAAGTTTTTGTCTTTTTATATATAGAAAAATTCATGTTATTGGCTGCTATTTAACTATTGTCTTCTTGTACGAGCCGTATACATGCCGTGATCAAGACGACTCTCACTTGTCACTCTACTAGATCGACCAGCCCATAATTTCTCCTTTTTTACTTTCAATAAATCTCTTTTTTGGAATTTTTACACAAAGTAACTAGATGAATTTTTTTTATCGGTATACATAAATTATACACTAAATATATATATATTTTTACACGTCTTATACATATATTATACGTTTCCAGATTATTTTTAGTTTAAGCGGTTGAAAGACATCTATATAGAGTATAATTCTTCAATCTTCCAATTAGGAAATTGACTTATTTTGTTGTTGTTTTTCCTTTGAATTTTTAGATATGCAGGCCAACTCTCTTCAAGAAATCAATGAGAAAATTCAACGTAGCATGGTGGGCATACTCATATCCAGTAACACTATTAGCTTTGGCTTCCACAAGATATGCAAAAGAGGTCAAAGGAAAAGTGCCACACACCATAATGCTCATTCTTTCATCCCTCTCTGTTCTTGTTATTATTGCCCTCTTGTTATCCACTGCTCTCTACTCTAAAATGCTCTTACCTGATGAAGATCCTTCTCTCACTGCTAAGCTACCCAAACAATCTTCACGAATTGTTTGATCAAAGGCGTATTCAAAATTTTAAATTAATACAGTAAAGTAGATATTAGCAAAATATGTATTGTGAAAGACAATGAGCGCGTCCCATTCGCTATCAGACTGTTACAGAGTTAATTTAATGGTCTCCAGCACAGGGCCAGCAGGAGTCTTTATATATATGAGTCTATCCTATGTATTATATTAACTGAATAAGCTTAAGGCTGGTAGCTAGCAGTCATTATATTGTTTACTTGCCAATTTGCCATAACTAGTCTATATCTGTCGAGTTTAGACATTGTATTCAAATATTATTTGGGTTTCCATGTACTACTTTATAGTGATTTTTAATTAATAAAGTTTATATTGTATTTTAATTTTTGGTTAGTTCTCATCTTTGTCTAAGATCTAGCGATAATTAACATATGTGTGACGTATGAGATATGTCCATGTTTTCAGTGACCAACTAATTTTGTCTAAAGATATATAACAAATCACTATCGTTATAGCCAACTATTAGGTACCTGAGTTTGATATTTTAGTTATTTATATTTTTTTCCTCTGTTGAAATTAAGGACCTAATTTGTTTGTCGTAGATATTACCTGTAATATTGTTGAACGAGGCAGATAGTAAATAAATAAATAAATAACTCAACCAAAACATAAAAGAGGTTTGATGGGTAAGAGCATCAAATGTAGTCAACGTTGGTTTATAAATAGTACGTAGTACACATCTATGATCTTCTACGGACATGGGCGGAATTTGGTAAAATTATGCGGCACGTGAATCCATGGTCTTTCCGTAAATGTTAAATGATGCACTTGATTGAAGGTTGGATATTTAACGAGAGGAATAAGGATCACTTCCCGCTTAATACATTTTTTCCTTCTTTATTTAATAGTACACCTGTACTAGAAATATGAGATCCGCATCTATCTACAGATATGGAAAGATAAAAAACGGTGTTATCAACTAGCAAATATAAAAACTTTATGAAGATGACAGGTGAAGTTTCTCCCATCGTTAATATCATAGCAGTTGGAAAAGAGGAATGCACAAACATGTTTTAGTTGATTATAATTATCATTTGCTACGTTCCTTAATTATTTCAAGGACGGTAACGTATAATTTTTATTACTTTAACTCAAATTTTCATAAACCACTATAGTTTTATTCGCGTAAGTATTAATTATATTTGTTTACGCAATGAATACAACTAAGACAAAATACAGAAAAACAGAATGTTATTGTTGAGAGCCGAACTTAAGACCTTGGCTAACCAAGCGAGCTATAATACTCTAAAAATTCGGACCAGGTGTGAATATGTTAAATGGGTATTAATGTGATATTTTAGACATGTGAAGTCTCATCGAGTTGAGTATGTGGAAATAGTTATTTTGGAATCAAGGCGGAGAGTGGTACATAAGATTCGATAAAATCGACTAAGTTTATGGAAGGCATGTGTCACACCCTACATTTTGAGGGTCAAGTCATCCATGAGTTCTGCGTATTACAGTGCGCCAGGACGAATGTCAGTCGCGTAGGCGGCGTGTGCTGACAAAGTATTGTGAAGGAACATCCGGCAGAGGGACTATGTATGAGGCAACAACCATCAAGATATGTTGTGTTGCATGTCCTAAGTGTGCCAAGAGAACTTAATGGGAATCTAGAGATCTCGGCTGTAGGCCTTATTCCTAGTATGCCCTTATATATGCGCGAAGGAAGGCCATTCTGATTCTCTGACCAGAACTAGACGATTGCTGAATCTTGGGCTTTTTAATTTTAAGCATATATAAGGGGGGTATAGGTGTTGAAGCTCAGCCAGCCTCCCACGCGCGTGCTGCCATCAAGCCGCACCAAGTGAGCTACCTTGGGGGAGGACCTCAAGGGCCTGCCTGGACATCTCAAAGGAGTGTCTAAGATATCCATATGGGTTTGGGAACTCTATGGACGGCGCGACGCCTTAGGACTAGCGTTGGGCACCAAACCGGCACTGGAGGCTTGACATGAGGGACGGTTATGCCCTGCGGGCTACCGAAATGATGGATGAAGACCTCTATGCCGATTGGATACTTGAAGCACCTTTCGTAGGGGCCTCATGTGTCGACTTGTGAGCTTAGCTTGGGTTCAGCTAGGCGAGCAAGGGTCTGTTGGCCTAGACGTGCAGTTGTGGGGCGACACTGCACTATGTAGGATGGAAGTATATCGCGAGGGCTATGTTTGGCTATGCCATAAGACAAGGATAGGCATGCTACGAAAGACGCACATGACAGAGGCCAAGGACTAAAGGTTGCCCTACTCGGGCGAAGCACAAGCCGGGTGCGGATGCACGAGGCGAGTGTCAAGCTTGAGGATTAGGTTGTGCACGCGAGAGCGATGCTCAGTGCTAGGCGAAGGACGTATGTGTCCCTAGCCAACCCCGGGTGTGCGCATGGATGATGATCCGTCAGATAAGAAGCGCCACAGCTAGTCAAGGCTACGAGCCTAGACATCATACGGGTGGCACAGTTGGAGCGAGCCTTTTTGAGCAAGCTCCACCACAGGCACAGGATCGTGCTAGAAAACCTGGGATAAGGAAGGGTTGTCCTGTAGTGCGGGGTGACTACAGGCGCCGCACGGGCATTTTTGTGCCGCTAGCGTTCAGTAAAGAGTTAGGACTGTGACATGTGGTATCAGAGCCAGGTTAGGCCATATTTTGCCATGACAAATGATATCTAAGTAGAAGTTGAGATGGCGAGTGCATTTTGGATATCAGTGTGGAGATCACATCAAAGCAGAGATTGATGTTCATATGCCACCAGAGATCGAGAACCTGATACTACTGGTCTAAAAAGAGGGGATTGGTTGCGTGAGTTACGGCTAGAATGTGCTTTGTCAGCCATGAACTTCAACCTACAGAATCAGACCCTTTCACAGTCGTTGTTTCTGCCATCGTCTGTGTCTTGAAAGGTGATTTTGGGGCATCTTAGTTTGATTGAGATATCGTAAGGGATGTCTTCCATGCAGTGGGTACTGTTTTAAGAGGGATGCTATATAGGCACAGTTGGTTTGCAAAGAGAGCCATTGTGCGATGCTGTTGGGATAGTTCCACAAGAAGGGACAGACGGTTAGCAGAAGCTCAATTGTCTTAATTGTGATGATCCGACAGTGTGTCAGAAACTCTGTCAACAGTTAGTTAGCAGCTTTGCTAAGCAAAGCATGGTAAGGAATGTCGAATGGACTGAGCGTGTGTTCCTTGCGCGGGTTGAATACCGTTTGAACCATGAGGGTTCAGTAGCATTTGGGAGCTCGTCAGGTTGAGGCATTTTGTTCATGTTAAGCAGCAAGTTGGAGCTGTGGGCCGTTTTGACAAAGGAAATGGACAACCCTAGTTTCTTTCGTAAGTCTGTGCTCCAGTTGAATGTGATGATATACCGATGAGTCGGGTGGTCAAAAAAAGGCCATGTTTGCCAGGTCGTGTAGCCATATTACCAAGAGTGTGAGCCATGGACTATAAACAAAGGGCATGACCGTGAAGAGATCCTGCTGAGGATGCGAGAAGCGCATCAGTTGAGTGTCTTTCCTGCGGGATAGACTTATAGACTGCCTAAGGGCATTGAGATGTACCTAGCCATCTCAAGGGTTGCGATGAATGGCAGGAGAGTCCCTCGACAACAGCAAAGAAGGACCTATGTCAGGCTTCTTAGCGGGAGTGCATGAGTGTCACAATGGGGTGGAGTCAGCCACCAAGATTATGAAAAAGAGCCGAACCATTTGATGGGGAAGCATTGTGCTGAATTGCTAAGGTAAGGAGACAAATTCGAAGGAAATACGAAGCTCCAGAAGTGAGCGGGATTCTAAGTTAGAAGGTGTCGTTCTGGAAAGGGATACGCCAAGTGATCGGGGACCATTGAGATGGGGCCATGTGTGAGGCACACCGAACCGGGAAGCCATGCTAGCAGAACCAAGAGGGTTCTTGTCTATAGGGCGAGTAAAAAGTTACTACCGGGAGTATTGGGTACTTGCTGAGGAAGTGACAGTTGGAAAACAAAGAGTTTTGTTCTTGAATGCGGTGAAGCTATAACTTTGAGAAAGCAATACTCACTGAGGGTACGTCCCAAAGAGCGAAATGGTTGCCAATAAGGGACAGGTACATTGAGAAGTATCCTCCACATTGAGTGTGGGAGGATCTACCTATGCAAAGGCGCTGGTACAGAATTGTGTGTCCTGAAGTGAGCTAAACTTTCCAAGGCAATGAGGGCGAGTAAAGGGCTACGCGAGTTGCTGAACTGTGTGAGCTACGCCTAAGCACACTGAGGTGCTTTACCATTGAGGGAAGAGCTTCGGACATATGAAGGCCGTGAGGGTCATGGTGTGGTCGACTAGTGTGGGTCGCCACAAAGTTAGACACCAGAGGGTGCAAGTGCGGAGGCACTTTCCGAGCGAACACCGATAGGAGGTGCAGTGCAGAAGGCACGCTTGGAAGATACTTGGGAGGAGAAGTGCAAGGGGCACGACTCCATTTTGAGCTGGACTTTGAGAAAGTTTGACCCACAAGGATTAAGGGAGCCAGTGCACATCCCTGAGGGGGCAGACTCCGGGTTATCGTAGGCATTGTTGTGTTATCGGGGACGATGACAGATTAAGTGTGGGAGGATGTCACACCCTATATTTTGAGGGTCAAGTCATCCATGAGTTCTGCGTACTACAGTGCGCCAGGACGAATGTCAGTCGTGTAGGCGGCGTGTGCTAACAAAGTATTGTGAAGGAACATCCGGCAGAGGGACTATGTATGAGGTAACAACCATCAAGATATGTTGTGTTGCATGTCCTAAGTGTGCCAAGAGAACTTAGTGGGAATCTAGAGATCTCGGCCGTAGGCCTTGTTCCTAATATGCCCTTATATATGCGCGAAGGAAGGCCATTCTGATTCTCTGACCAGAACTAGACGATTGCTGAATCTTGGGCTTTTTAATTTTAAGCATATATAAGGGGGTATAGGTGTTGAAGCTCAGCCAGCCTCCCCCGTGCGTGCTGCCATCAAGCCGCACCAAGTGAGCTACCTTGGGGGAGGACCTCAAGGGCCTGCCTGGACATCTCAAAGGAGTGTCTAAGGAATCCATACGAGTTTGGGAACTCTATGGACGGCGCAACACCTTAGGGCTAGCGTTGGGCACCAAACCGGCACTGGAGGCTTGACATGAGGGACGATTATGCCCTGCGGGCTACCGAAATGATGGATGAAGACCTCCGTGCCGATTGGATACTTGAAGTACCTTTCTTAGGGGCCTCAGGTGTGGACTTGTGAGCTTAGCTTGGGTTCAGCTAGGCGAGCAAGGGTCCGTTGGCCTAGGCGTGCAGTTTTGGGGCAACACTGCACTATGTAGGATGCAAGTATGTTGCGAGGGCTATGTTTGGCTATGCCATAAGACAAGGATATGCATGCTACGAAAGACGCACATGACAGAGTCCAAGGACTAAAGGTTGCCCTACTCGGGCGAAGCACAAGCCGGGTGCGGATGCACGAGGTGAGTGTCAAGCTTGAGGATTATGCTATGCACGCGAGAGCGATGCTCAGTGCTAGGCGAAGGACGTACGTGTTCCTAGCCAACCCCGGGTGTGCGTATGGATGATGATCCAGCAGACGAGAAGCGCCACAGCTAGTCAAGGCTACGAGCCTGGACATCATATGGGCGGCATAGTTGGAGCGAGCCTTTTTGAGCAAGCTCCACCACAGGCACATGATCGTGCTAGAAAACCTAGGATAATGAAAGGTTGGCCTGTAGTGCGGGGTGACTACAGGCATACACGGGCATTTTGGTGTCGCTAGCGTTCGGTAAAGAGTTAGGCCCGTGATACATGTCTTATATTATAATTTCGTGAAAACCTGTTGAGAATTTGGGAAAATGTAAAACATGAAAGTTGTAGCCCTTTGATTGTCACGACCCGAATTTTTCACCTTCGGGACCGGGATGACGCCTAATATTGTACTCGCTAGGCAAGCCAACATTATAGAATATTACACTTTTTTCCTTTATCCTTTTATAATTAAAGTTTAATAAAGCTAAATCAGCGGAAATAAAAGCAGAAGTACAAAATTTAACTAATTACTCATATACTATTAACGGAAGCCGAAATAGATACCACCTAGAAACTGGTGTCACAACTCACGAACTTTCTATAGATTACTACAAATACTGGTCTGAAAGAAATGAATACATCTGTCTCGAAAGTAAATAAAATAGAAATGAAGTAAATATAGGAGGGGACGTCAGGGTATGCGGATGCCTGTAGGATTACCTTGGGTCTCCTGAATGCAGAATCAGCAACCGTCCTCTCGATCAGCCACTACCAGCTCCGAAATCTGCACAAAAAGTTCAGAGTGTAGTATCAGTACAACCGGCCACATGTACTGGTAAGTGCGAGCCTAACCTCGACAAAGTAGTGATGAGACTACGGTGGGACATAACAAAATATATAACCTGCAATAGTTTATACCAAGACAGACATGAACCGCAGAATGAAATATGACAGTAACTTGCATTAAATAAATATGGAAACCAGGCCTTCAACCGGTACTCGGCTATAACCAATCCTTAAGATATTTTTCAATACTACAATAATGAATTTCAGCAGAAAAGAATACATAGATAACACTTGATGCGGCGCGCATCCCGATCCCACCATATAATCAATAACAGTATAAACATTCACCCTTATTACTCCTTGTTGCAGCGTGCAACCCTATCACATCAGTCCACCCTTATTACTCCTCAATAAATATCATCCTTATTCCTTCTGTTGCGGCGCGCAATCCAATTCCACCTGTCCACCCTTATTACTCCTTGTTGTGGCGTGCAACCCGATCCTACCACACAATCACATTTCACCCTTATTCTTCTTGTTGCGACGTGCAATCCGATCGCAACATTTTAGTACCAAGCACAACACAAGAACATGTATTCCAAAATTTAACGTAAAATCTTCCACAACATTTATACCTCAAATTATAACAACGAGAGGTCTATGCCATTACAAAATTTCAACAGTTAATACTACATAGTGAGACCAACCAAAGTATACCATGAAGCACCAACCAACCAACTTCAACCAATAAGGTAATAAAATAAAATTATAAAACAATTAATACTTCAACAGAGAAAACAACAATTAATATGAAGTAATTAGACATGGAAACATTTATGAGCAAGTAGCAATTAAGACAAGAAGCAATATATTAGGAAACGGGAAAGGGAACATGCTAATATGATAATTTGATGGTGCATAGGTACTCGTCACCGCGTCTATACGCCACACACATGGAATTTCACATAGCAAATAAGTCGGGGATCCATAATCCCTCAAGTCAAGGTTAGACTAAACACTTACCTCAAGCCAACGGGTATTTCAAAGTTCAATCACCGCTTCACCTCTCGATTCCACCACTAATTCATTAGCATCGAGTCATAATTAGCTTAATAACATTAATAAATGCTAAAGAAATCAATTCCAATGCATAATTATAGGTTTTCTAATTATTTTTTTTCGAAAAGTCAAAAATCGACTCAGGGCCTGCTTAGTCCAAACTGGAAATTCGGACCAAAACTCGATTACCCATTCACCCCCGAGCCCGGATATACAATTGATTTTGGAATCCGACCTCAATTTGAGGTCTAAATCCCCAAATTTTAAAATTCCTAAATTCTACCCAAAAACACCCAATTCCACCATGAAAACCCTAAATTCTAGGATGAAATCTTGTAAAAAGATGAAATAGATAGAAAGAAATAAGTTAAGAATTATTTACCTATGATTTGGGGAAGAACTTGCCCTAGGAAAATCGCCTCTTAAAGTTTAGGTTTTGAAAAATGGGAGAACGAATGAAAAATCCCGTCAAAAAATTATTTTGAATAGTCGCAATTATCGCATTTGTAATCACAGGTTCGCAATTGCGAACTCACAAATGCGAACATTACTTTGCAAATGAGAAGCTTGGCCTGGCCTGCTGGCATCGCAAATGCGGCCTCTGTTCCAATCACAATTGCGACAATGAGCTTCGTAAATGAGAAAGTCCCCTTCCCAGCCTTCTGATCGCAAATGCGATGCGAGCCACACTTCGCAAATACGAAGTCTGCAGACCTGCAACATACCAGAAAATTTTCCTTAAGTCCAAAATCATTCTGTAGCCTATCTAAAACTCACCCCGAGCCCTCGGAGATCCAAACCAACCATGCACACAAGTCTTAAAATATTATATGAACTTGCTCGTGCGATCAAATCGCCAAAATAATTCTTAGAACTACGAATTCAACACCAAAACACATGAAATTTTTAAGATAGTTTCAAAACTTCTATTTTCTCAACCAATAGTTCGAATCACATCAAATCACTTTCGTTTTCACCAAATTTTACAAATAAGGTCTAAATATCATAACGAACTAGTACCGGGCTCCGTAACTAAGATACGGACCCGATACCAACAAGATCAAATATTGTAAATTATTATATTTTCAATCTTATCAATTTCTTTCAAATATTCATTTCTCAGGCTAGGGATCTCGAAATTCGATTCCGGGCATACGCTCAAGTCTCATATTTTACTACAGATCCTCCAGGACCGTCGGAACACGGGTTCGGGTCTGTTTATCCAAAATATTGATCGAAGTCAACAAAAATTATTTTTTAGCCAAAATCATCATTTTTAAAATTTTTCACATAAGGGCTTTCCAGATACACGCTCGGACTGCACATGCAAATCGAGAAGAGATAAAAAGAGGTTTTTAAGGCCTCAGAATACGGATTTGACTTCAAAAATAAGATATGACATTTTGGGTCATCACATTCTCCACCTCTAGAACAACCATTCGTCCTCGAACGGACATAGAAAAGTACCTGAGTTGGTGAAAAGATGGGGATATCGGCTCCGCATTTCGGACTCGGACTCCTAGGTAGCTACATCAACAGGCTGACCTCTCCACTGCACACGAACCGAAGGATAACTCTTCGATCTCAACTAACAAACCTGCCAGTCTAGAATAGCTACCGGCTCCTCCTCGTAGGTCGAATCCTTGTCCAGCTGGATAGTGCTGAAATCTAACACGTGGGATGGATCGCCGTGATACTTCCGAAGCATGGACACATGAAACACTGGATGCACAACTAATAAACCTGGCGGCAACGCAAGTTTGTAAGCCACCTCACCCACTCGATCAAGTATCTCAAAATGCTCGATGACCTAGGGCTTAGCTTGACCTTCTTCCCAAATCTCATCACGTCCTTCACGGGCGACACTCAAAGCAACACTCGCTCTCTGACCATGAATGCCACATCACGAACCTTACGGTCGGCATAACTCTTCTACCTGGACTGAGCTGTACGAAGTCTATCCTGAATGATCTTAACCTTATCCAAGGCATCCTATACTAAATTTGTACCCAGCAACCGAGCCTCTCCCGACTTAAACCACCTAACCGGCAATCGACACCGTCAACTATATAATGCCTCATAGGGAGCCGTCTGGATGCTCGATTGATAGCTGTTATTGTAGGCAAACTCCGCTAACGGCAAAAACTGGTCCCATGAACCTCCAAAGATAATAACACAGGCGTGTAGCATATCCTCCAAAATCTGAATAGTATGCTCGGAGTGTCCGTCCATTTGACGATGAAATGTTGTGCTCAACTCGACTTGTGTACCCAACTCACGCTGTACTACTCTCTAGAAATGCAAGGTAAACTATGACCTCGGTCAGAAATGATAAACACGGGCACACCATGAAGACGAACGATCTCACGAATATAAATCTCTGCCAACCGCTCCGAAGAATAGGAAATTTCCACAGGAATGAAATGCACTGACTTAGTCAACCTATCAACAATAACCCATAATGAATCAAACTTTCTCTGAGTCTATGGGAGTCCAACAACGAAGTCTATAGTGATACACTCCCACTTCCACTTAGAAATCTTAATCTATTGAAGCAAACCACCAGGTCTCTGATGCTCGTACTTTACTTGCTGACAATTCAAACACCGAGCTACATATGCAACAATATCCTTCTTCATCCTCCTCCACCAGTAATGCTACCGCAAGTCCTGATACAGTTTAGCGGTGCCTGGATGAATAGAATACTGGGAACTATGTGCCTCCTCTAGAATCAACTCACGAAACCCATCCACATTAGGCACACAAACACGACCCTGCATCCCCAAAACTCCATTATCTCCTACTGTAACCTGCTTGGAATCTCTGTGCGTACTGTGTCCCTAAGGACAAGGAAATGAGGGTCATCATACTGCCGATCTCCGATACACTTAAATAATGAAGACCGAGCGACTGTACAAGCTAGAACACGGCTGGGCTCCGAAACATCCAACCTTACGAACTGATTGGCCAAAGCCTAAACATCCAAAGCAAGCGGTCTCTTACCAACTAGAATATACGCAAGGCTACCCATACTAGCCGACTTCCTACTCAAAGCATCGGCCACTACATTGGCCTTCTCGGGATGATACAAAATGGTGATATCATAGTCTTTCAATAGCTACAACCACCTTCGCTGCCTCAAATTGAGCTTCTGCTGCTTGAACAAATACTGCAAACTCTTATGATCTATGAACTCCTCACACGACATGCCATACAAATAATGCCTCCAAATCTTTAGCACGTGAACAATGGATTCTAGCTCCAAGTCTTGAACTGGATAGTTCTTCTTGTGGATCTTCAACTGCTGTGAAGCATATGCAATAACCTTGCCATTCTGCATCAACACCGCACCAAGTCTAATATAAGATGCGTCACAATATACTGTATAGGTCACTGAACCTGTGGGCAATACCAACACCGGTGCGTAGTCAAAGGTGTCTTGAGCTTCTGAAAGCTCGCCTTACACTCATCCGATCACCTGAACAGGGCACCTTTCTAGGTCAGTCTGGTCATCGGGGCTGCTATGGATGAAAATCCCTCCACAAACCGACGGTAATCACCCGCCAAACCTAAGAAACTCCTGATCTTTGTAGCTGATGTAGGTCTAGGCCAGTCTTTGACTGCCTCAATCTTCTTAAGATCCACCTGAATACCCTCTGTTGATACAACGTGACCCAAGAATGCAACTGAACTCAACCAAAACTCACATTTTGAAAACTTAACATATAACTGGCTGTCTCTCAGAGTCTAGAGAACAACTCGAAGATGCTGCTCATGCTCTTCCTAGCTGCGGGAGTAGATCAAGATATCGTCAATAAAAACAATCACAAAGGAATCCATATAGGGCTTGAACACCCGGTTCATCAAATCCATAAATGCTGTTGGGGCATTTGTCAACCCAAATGACATCACTAGAAACTCATAATGCCCATACCGAGTGCGAAAAGTTGTCTTAGGGACATCAGATGCCCTAATCCTTAACTAATGGTAGCCAAATCTCAGATCAATCTTCGAAAATACTTTGGCACCCTGAAGCTGATCAAATAAATCATTAATCCTCGGCAATGGATACTTGTTCTTGATGATGACTTTGTTCAACTGTCGATAATTTATGCACATCCTCATCGATCCATCCTTCTTCTTAACAAACAATACCGGCGCACCCCAAGGGGAGGCACTAGGTCTAATAAATACCTTATCAAGCAAGTCTTGCAACTGCTCCTTCAATTCCTTCAACCTTGGCAGGGCCATACGGTATGTCGGGATAGAAATAGGCTGAGTGCCCGAAGCAAAATCAATGCAAAAGTTGATATCCTTGTCGGGTGGCATCCCCGGTAGGTTTGCAGGAAATACCTCTGGAAACTCTCGAACAACTGGCATAGAATCCATAAGAACCTCAACACTAGAATCACGAACATAAGCCAAATAAGCCAAATACCCCTTCTCGACCATATGCCGAGCCTTCATATAGGAGATAAACTTACTGGTAAAATGACTAGGAGTCCCCCTCTATTCCAATCATGGCAACCCCGACAAAGCTAAGGTCACGGTCTTGGTGTGACAATCCAATATAGCATGATAAGGTGACAACAAATCCATCCCCAAATTGACATCAAAATCAACCATATCGATAAGTAGGAGATCTACACTAGTCTCAAGACCCCAATAACATCCACACACGAGCGATAAACACGATTTACAACAATATAATCACCCACCGGTGTGGACACATATACGGGAACACTCAAGGAATCACGAGGCTCCACCAAATGTGAAGCAAAAAAAAAAAAAGACATAGGAGTATGTAGACCCTGGATCAAATAGAATTGAAGCATCTCTACTATAAAACGAAACAGTACATGTGGTAACAACATTGGAGGACTCAGCCTCAGGCCTGGCTGGGAAAGCATAATATCGGGGCTGGGCCCCACCACTCTGAACCATATCTTTGGTACGGCCTCATGCTGGCTGGCCTCCACCTCTAGCGGCCTAGCCTTCACTTCTAACGGCCTAATCTCCACCTCCAGCGGGCTGACCCCTACATTTGGTTCCCTGACCCCTACTTCTAGCTGGCTGGGCAAGCGGTGCCGAAACTATGGCACGAGAACTCTGCTGTTGTGACTAAACACTCACTAATCTCGGACAGGTCCTCCGGACATGCCCATACTCACTACACTCAAAACATCCATCTGAATACTACGGCTAAGAAAATTGAGGCTGACCCTGATGGGTCGGCTGACTACAATAATAGCTCTAAAGAAGGGGTGCTCTGATAGGAGCTCGTGGTGCACTATAAGCTGGCTGCCCTGAAGGAGGTACATAAGGACCACGACCGTTTGAAGCTCTATGGGATGTCTGAAGTGCTGAATGAAACGACCTGGGAGGATGGCCTCTACCAAAAGTACCTCGACCTCCCGATAAGGTCCCACTAAATCCACCGGAGTGACGAGGCCTCTTGTCAGACCCCTGACCACTCCCCTGAGCTAAAACCATATCAACTCGTCTGGCAACATTGGCTGCATCCTGGAAGGAAATCTCACTACTTGTATCCTTAGCCATTTGCAATCTGATAGGCTGAGCAAGTCCTCAATAAACCTCCTTACCCTCTCTCTCTCTCGGTAGGAAGTATAAGAAGAGCATGACGGGTCAAGTCCATAAATCTGGTCTCGTACTGAGTGACGGTCATAGAACCTTGCTAAAGGCGCTCAAACTTCCTTCGATAGTCCTCTCTTTGAGTGATAGGAAGATACTTCTCCAAGAATAGCTACGAGAACTGGTCCCAAGTGAGGGCTGGCGACCCAGCTAGTCTGGCCAAACAATAATCCCTCCACCATTTCTTGGCGGAACCTGACAGACGAAAGGCAGCAAAGTCGACCCATTAGTCTCCACTATCCCCACATTCCATAGAACCTCGTGACAATTGTCCAAATAGTCCTGGGGATCCTCTGAAGATGTACTACCATAGGTAGTAGTGAAAAGCTTGGTGAACTTGTCCAATCTCTACAAGGCATCAGAAGACATAGCTGATCCATCACCGGTCTGTGGTACAACACCCGGCGGAACTACCCCAACTGGCTGAGCTGCTGGAGTCTGAAACTGGGGAGCCATATGCTCCGGAGTATGAGTAGTGGGAGTCTGTGCTCCTCCCGCAACCTGAGAGACGGCTAGTGCTAGAGGAAGTATACTGGCCTGAGTAACACTCTCCATAAGGCCCACTAGACGGACCAACGTATCCTGAAGTGATGTGGTAGCTATGAACCCCTCTGAAACTTGAGCTGACACTGCTGGAACGGTCTGGGCTGAAACCTCATCATCAAATTCTACCTGAGGCTCTGCCGTTGGTGCTGCTGCTCGAGCTCTAGGCTGAGCCCTGTCCCTGCCTTGGCCTCTAGCACGACCTCGGCCTCATCCTCTGCCCCTCATAGGAGCTACCACTAGGGGCTTGGGCTGCTGATAACCTGATGAAGTGGTACGTGTTCTCGCCATCTGCGAAAGAATAGAGTAGAGAGTTCAATTAGCATTGAGAGATCAAACCGCACGACAGAGATGAATAAAAGTGAAATTATTCCTAATTTTGTAGCCTCTAGTCGATAAGCACATACGTCTCTGTACCGACCCCTTAGACTCTACTAAGCATGTTCATGAATTGTGAGACCTAAGCAACCTAGTGCTCTGATACCAACTTGTCACAACCTGAATTTCCCACCTTCGGGACCGTGATGACGCCTAACATTGTACTCGCTACGCAAGCCAACATTGCAGAATATTACACATTTTTCCTTTATCCTTTTATAATTAAAGCTTAATAAAGCTAAATCAGCGAAAATAAAAGCAGAAGTACAAAATTTAACTAATTACTCATATACTATTAACGGAAGCCGAAATAGATACCACCCAGAAGCTGGTGTCACAACTTACGAACTTTCTATAGATTACTACAAATACTGGTCTAAAAGAAATGAATACATCTATCTCAGAAGTAAATAAAACAAAAATGAAGTAAAGATAGGAGGGGACGCCAGGGCCTGCGGATGCCTACATGACTACTTTGGGTCTCCTGAACGCAGAATCAGCAACCGACCTCTCGATCAGCCACAACCAGCTCCGAAATCTGCAGAGAAAGTGCAGAGTGTAATATCAGTACAACTGACACCATGTACTGGTAAGTGTCGAGCCTAACCTCGACGAAGTAGTGACGAGGCTACGGCGGGTCATAACAATATATATAACCTGCAATAGTTTATACCAAGACATAAAGGAACCGCATAATGAAATATGAGAGTAACATGCATTAAATAAATATAGAAACCAGGCCTTCTACCAGTACTCAACTATAACCAATCCTTAAGATATTTTCAACGCTACAATAATAAATTTAAGCAGAAAAGAATACATTGATAACACTTGATGCAGCGTGCATCCTGATCCCACCATATAATCAACAACAATATAAACATTCACCCTTATTACTCCTTGTTGCGGCGTGAAACATGATCCCACCAGTCCACCCTTATTACTCCTCAATATATATCACCATTAATCCTCATGTTGCGGCACGCAACCCGATCCCACCTGTCCACCCTTATTACTCTTGTTGCAGCGTGCAACCCGATCCCACTAGACAATCACATTTCACCCTTATTCCTCCTGTTGCGGCGTGCAACCTGATCCCAACATTTTAATACGAATCACAACACAAGAACAGGTATTCTGCAATTTAATGTAAAACCTTCCACAACATTCTTACCTCAAATCATAACAACTAGAGGTCTATGCCATTACGAAACTTCAATAGTTAATACTACACAGCGAGACCAACCAAAGTTTACCATGAAGCACCAACAAACCAACTTCAACCAATAAGGTAATAAAATAAAACTATGAAATAATTAACACTTCAATAGAGAAAAAACTGTTAATATGAAGCAATTAGACATGGAAACATTTATGAGCCAGTAGAAATTAAGACAAGAAGCAATATATTAGGAAACAGGGAAAGGAACATGCTAACATGATAATTTGGTGGCGCATAGGTACCTGTCACCACACCTATACGCCACACACATGGAATTTCACATAGCAACTAAGTCGGGGATCCCTAATCCCATAAGTCAAGGTTATACCAAACGCTTACCTCAAGCCAACGGGTATTTCAAAGCTCAATCACCATTTTACCTCTTGATTCCACCGCCAATTCACTCGTATCTCGTCATAATTAACTTAATAACATCAATAAGTGCTAAAGAAATTAATTCCAATGCATAATTATAGGTTTTCTAACATTTTTTCCGAAAAGTCGTAAATCGACCCTGGGCTCGCTTGGTCCAAACTCGAAATTCAGACCAAAATTGATTACCCATTCACCCCCGAGCCCGGATATACAATTGGTTTTGGAATCCGACCTCAATTTGAGGTCTAAATCCCCAAATTTAGAAATTCTTAAATTCTACCCAAAAACACCCAATTCTACCATGAAAACCCCTAGATTCTAGGATGAAATCTTGTAAAAAGATGTAATAGATTGAAAGAAATAAGTTAAGAATCATTTACCTATGATTTGGGGAAGAACTTGCCCTAGGAAAATCGCCTTTTGAAGTTTAGGTTTTGAAAAATGGGAGAATGAGTGAAAAATCCCGTCCAAAAATTGTTTCCAATAGTCGTAGTTATCGCATTTGCGATCACAGTTTCACAATTACGAACTTGCAAATGCGAAGCTTGTCCTGGCCTGCTGGCATCGCAAATGCAAACAAGTGTTCACAAATGCGGCCTCTGTTCCAATCGCAAATGCGAAGGTCCTCTTCCCAGCCTTCTGATCGCAAATGCGAAATACCTTCGCAAATGCGATGCTCACATTTGCGAGCCAGACTTCGCAAATACGAAGTCTGCAGACCTATAACATACCAGAAAATTTTCCTTAAGTCCAAAATCATTCCGTAGCCTATCCAAAACTCACTCGAGCCCTTAGGGCTCCAAACCAAACATGCACACAAGTCTTAAACATCATATGAACTTGCTCGCGCAATCAAATCGCCAAAATAACATCTAGAACTACGAATTCAACATCAAAACACATGAAATTTTCAAGATAGTTTCAAAACTTCTGTTTTCTCAACTAACGGTCCGAATCACATCAAATCACTTCCATTTTTTTACCAAATTTCACAGATAAGGTCTAAATATCATAACGGACCTGTATCGATCTCCGAAACCAAAATACGGGCCCAATACCAACAAGATCAAATCTTTTAAATTATTACATTTTTAGTCTTATCAATTTCTTTCAAAAATTCATTTTTCGGGCTAGGGACCTTGGAATTCGATTTCGGGTATACACCCAAGTTTTATATTTTACTACGGATCCTCAGGGACCGTCGGAACACGGGTCCATGCCTGTTTACCCAAAACATTGACCAAAGTCAACAAAAAGTATCTTTTTAATCCAAAAATTATCATTTCTTAAATTTTTCACATAAATGCTTTCTGGATACACGCCCGGACTGTGCATGCAAATCGATGAGAGACAAAAGGAGGTTTTTAAGGTCTCGGAACATGGATTCGACTTCTAAAACAAGATATGACCTTTTGGGTCATCACATTGAAATATATTTCCAACGATATATTGTGGAGCCCGAAAAGATTTCTGAGCAAATAGTTATGTGCGATTTACTAGACAATATGCAGTATGCACGCCCAGGTGCGCACTCAGATGGTCCCATGCGCGGCTGCGCACTTGTGGCAGTGCTTCTGCCCTGCGTGTTCAAGTGCGCGTTAGGGCCTTCAGCTGCGTGAGGGCGCACTCAAAAAGCCGTTTTAAAAGTCCTACTTCGTCCCCCACACCCAAAAACACAAAAACTTGCTCTAAAAAGGAAAGCTCGCAAGAACCTAACTCCTCAAAGGTCCTCCATCATCCAAGGTAAGTTTTAATGATGATTCTAAGTTAATTTCAATTCTCCAACTCCTTACTAACATGAGTAACCCTTCAAATTATTAGATAATCGATTGGGATATCGGTTTTGAGAGACGAAATCCTAGAACTCGAATTCAAGAGGATTGAACGTTAAAATATAATATCTTCACCCTCTAAATGATTATAGCATTGGATTAATGATTATATACTCTAAATTCATGAGATATAAGTTAATGGTTTTTATTAAAAAGCGAGAACGATTATATGTATGGGTTGTTGATTGTTGATTATTAATTAAGGGTGTTGTTTATCTTATGAGTAAAGAAGAATGATTTTGATTATAAGAAATTTGAAATTTTAGAATTTATCTAGGAGCAAGAGCATGGGTTGTTGGGTGTAGAAACACCATTAGTGAGGGCTATGAAGCTTTATGCCCACCAAGTGTTTGAAAAAATACCTAAGTGGCCCAAACATGAGTATTATATATTGCTAATATGAAATCCCTTTGACTTGTATTGACATACATTAAAATTGAGAGGGTTGGAAAATGTTGTATTACTCTCAAGAGTAGGAAGCTAAGGTATGTGAGGCTAATTTTCTATGTTTGGGACTATTTATAAGTCTGCCTATACTACGTTTCTTTTATGATGTTACTAATTGCCTCATAAATATAGTCAAGCCTAGTTCCTTGAATAGTTGCACAACTTCTATTCTATTGAATCACAACTCGTTCACGACTTTCATTCTGAACGTTGTAAGCTCAGTGCGTAATCAATATAGACTTGGGTTTGATGCCCATGAGTCTCACTCTAGATTTCTCAGCATATCATAAACAATTGAAGTTTCAGATTTCATAATCAGTTCAAGAATACTTGTCTCAGTCTAGTCCTATTTAGTATTGCAGTATCATGTAACTCAATATGATTTAGTATTTTAGCATCACATATTGCAATATGATTCTTAGCTCCTGAATTTAAATCCCTGAATGTTGAACACCTGTATTTGGGCCTGAAGCAGTAGTTTATATGCTTTATGCATATTTGGGCCTGAGGCCATAGTTTATGCTTTATGCATGTTTGGGCCTGAGGCCGTAGTTTATGCTTTATGCATTTTTGGGCCTGAGGGCGTAGTTATGTATATATATACTTGGGCCTGAAGTCGTAGCTTGTGTACATATATATTGGGCCCAAGGCCATAGTTTATTCAGGTAAATAGGTTGTTCGTCATTCGGAAGAGGGAGTATTCATATCCTTACTTTCTTTGTTCAGTTCAGTTATCAGTATCATTTCAGTTATCAATTATCATTTCAGTTTCAAGAGCGTTTGAAGACGGCTTAGAGCTGCCAAAAGTTCTATTCGGACGTGTGGCGTAGAGACTTAGAGTTCCAAGTTGATGATTGGGTATTTCTGAAAGTTTCTCCTATGAAAGGTGTTATGAGATTTGGGAAGAAGGGGAAGCTTAGTCCCCGCTATATTCGGCCAAATAGAATCTTGTGAAAGATCGGATAAATAGCTTATGAGTTGGAGTTGCCACCAGAATTAGCGGTTGTACACCCAGTACTTCACGTGTCATGTTATGATATTCAAGTTTCCAGTACTCAGATACTCATGTCAGTTAATTACTCAGATACCCATGTTAGTTCAGTACTCAGATACTCATGTCATTTCAATATTCAAATACTTATGTCAATTCAGTACTCAGATATTCATGCCAACTTAGTACTCAGATATTGATGTCAGTTTAATACTCAAATATTCGTGTCAGTTCAATATTCATATATCCTTGTTAGTTCAGTATTCACATATCCATGGTAGACCACTATTCACGTATAAATTTCATGTTATGTTCATTATGATACCCTGTAAGGCTTGTCTTATGCTATGATAGCATGTGTTTTGGAGAAATGTTGAAGGTAACTGAAAACAACTAGGTCGGGAATCCAAATTAGAGTAAGAATTTGAGAAGTAAATGCAGAAGCAATAATAACAAGGAATTGAACAACTAGAATTAAAGAGATGAAAATAAAGGATATGGGAAGAATTCAAGGAAAGAATTCCAAGAACGCAAGTTCTATAGCCTTGACAAGATCAAAGTAACAACGTCTTGATTTATGGAAGAAATCAAACGCCTTTACTTAAAAAGCAAATCAAAACAATAGATTCGGATCTTGACCACTTTACGAGTAACTTGAGACAACAATTAATAACTAGTATTAATCGCCTTCTAAGAATACCATAAAGGAATCAAAGATATCATAAAAGAGAAGTAATCTTACTACCTTGAACTAAGAACTAGTAAATGTTGAAAGATAAATCTCAAAGCACAAGTAACAAAGGTTCAAAAAAACTCTCAAAGTATGATATACTTAATCAATAAATGTTGTGTCTTATGAATGAGAAGAATTCCTTATTTATAGGAGTTAAAAGCACTTAAAATAATGTAGGGGGTTGCCTAAAAAGTCATCTAAATTAGGTAGGGGGCTGCTAGGGGTCACAATAGCCATCAAACTTAGGTAGGTGGCTCCTAAGGGGTAACAAAAGCCATCAAAATTAAGTGGGGGGCGGCCAAATCCTTTTGGGGCAGATTTGGGCCTTAAAACTATTAGTTTGGGCCATTGGTTTGGACTCCAATTGGGCTCCTTTTGAAACACCCCCTTTTGGACCTCTTTTAAGGTCATTTTGAGCCCTATTGGTGGACTTCAAGGGCTGATTTGGTAACTCAATCTTCCTCCTCTTGGACTACCAAATAATTGTAAAACTTAGACAATTCATCTCCTTTGAGCTTGAGCTCTTCCTCTACAATTAAAAGCTTCTTTATTTGCCATTGAAGTCTAGCAACCTTAGCTTGCAACTCTTTAGCTTGAGATCTTGTATATGGACTTGGAGCTTCCAAAACTCCATCCTTGTCCTTGATGCTATCACCTAGCCAATTTACATCCTTTATCCTTGAGCTCTTCCTCCCAATTAATAACTTCTTTATTTGCACTTGAAGTCTAATGATCTTGTTTTGTAATTCTTTAGCTTGACATCTTATTAAAGATCATCTTTGAGATTCAAAAGCTTCATCTATGTCCTTGAATAGAGTTGAGCTTCCTAGAATGCTATCATTCCCCTCTTCTTGAAGAAAATTCGTCCTCGAATTTCAACCTTGCAAGAAAAAGAAAACACGCCCTAGTAAATGGTATCCACTAATCTAAAAAAATAGTAGGAATAAAATAAGATAGTGACAATGTGTCCATTTAACCCAATCAATCCTAATAGGTATAAATACTTCCTTATAAAGCATATGGACATCATCATCCCAATAAAATTTATGTCTACCTAGATTAATACAATAAAAACCTCTCTTATATGCACCATGCAATGGAACTTGCAATTCGATCTTGTCGGTACGGCAGTCCATGATTATACATGACAAAGAAATTATAAAAGAGTGACTACACATCCATTTAATATAAGTACTTTTACCACATTTATCAAACAAGATACATTCATGATATAGACTACTAACTACAATTACAAATCTCATGGATTCCTCTACATGAAAGAGTATTTGATCACCAGTATTACAACAATCATGCATATCCTCTTTACTAGAAACAAATACTTTTACAAGCTTACAATGAACATGACTTGAAGAATGACTCCCCATCACATAACAAAGATCACATTCCAGCACTTTAGCACATGAAAACTCATTATCCACTTGAATAAGATAAGAAGAAATATTTAACTCATTCGCAAGCCTCTTTTCAGAAATTCCATGCCTCTTTCCACCAAGTTGGAATAAGTAATCATCTATGTCATACACAATTTCAAAAGGAAGCGAATTACTCTTACACATTAACTTAGATTTTATAGTTAATGACTTGATGTGCATCAAAATATCATCATCTACAAAAATTATAAAGTCACCAATATAAGACATAAGAGTGTAATTCATTACCTCCAAAAATACCTTAGGTGTTCTAGAAAGACCAAGAATGCAAATAAACCAATTATACATACAATACTTGGACTTATTTACCAATGGAACATCATCACCTTGTATTCTTTTATGCAATGGCTCCACCTTAGCAATGCTTTTAGGCAACTCCATGTCATAACCCTGTAAATAAGAATCGAAATAGTCAAAAGGTTTAATAACAAAGAATTTAATCAAGCTTTTGTCTTCCACCATCCAACAAGAACTGATATTGCCGAATTTATGTTGGAAACCAATTGGATCTTTTGCCACCATCTCTTGCGCCTCACCACTCCTTTCAAAAGGCATTTCATCACGTGGCTGCATAAAATCACAAGAACTAAAATAAGAAAGAGTTAATGGGTTAGGAAGTAAAGAAACTTTTTTCTTGCTTACACTCTCTTTGGCTTTTATCGCAAGACTAAGGTTTTCCTCACCCTTAGCCTCTTTTCTCTCACTAAAGAGTTCTTTTCCTTCACTCAATCTCTCTTGTTTTTCTCTCTCTACCTCACAGACTTTGTTTCTCTTATTGCTTTCTCTCTTTTCTTTTTTCTCAAGATCATTGTTTACCTCACTTGACATCGCACTCTTTTTACTCAAGACAACCTCTCCTTTTTCCTCTCTTGGAATGTCAACATGCACTCCCTAACTCCTCTCATTCTTTTCTCTCTCGTATTTTTCCATATTCTCTTTAACAATCTTTTCATCTGCACAAATTTGTGAGGGAGTCAAAGGTCCAAGACTGAGTTTCTTCCCATTAACTTCAAAAGAGTATCTATTTTTTTCGATACTATATGAAGCACTTCTATAGATATTCCATGTCCTTCCCAACAAGATATGAAAACGATTCAAGGGAATGACATCACACCAAATCACATCCTTATACCTTCCAATAGAGAATGGTAATAACACTCTTTTATCTACCTTTACTCCTTTCAACATGTAGGGATCAATATGTTCAACACAAGGCAAGTTCAATTTTTCAACCATATAAGTGCTAATTAAGTTATAGTTAAATGGTTTGTCAATTCTAAGGGTAAAAATTGTAGACATCACTTTAGCTCTTGTTTGAAAAATAACTTTACCGTTGTCTTCTTTCCATTCGATATATTGTAATATCGACCTTTCAAGTTGTTGAGTGATAGATCTACTCCTTCCACTGCAACTACCTATTTGAGATATCTTGACATAGATTAAAGGAAATATGTATCTCTCAAATTTGGCTTCTTTATTTTTTTTTTCAATTGTTCTCTCACACACTTTACCTTTTTTTTTCTCGAAATAACCTTTGAACAAAATACTTTGTAGATTTATAATTAAACCCAACTCGTATGAAATTCTTAGTAGTAAAAATTCAGATTTTTGGGGAACTAATGAAAGAAAAACCAAATCCTAGAACTATTAGGCTCGGTTGAAACATGACGCGAACAAAAAGGAAAGGATTATATATTTAGATTTAGATTAGAAAGAGTAAGAAAATCTAGGATCCCCTCTTCTTGTTTCCTTTGTTAATATTTGGTAACAAATTAGATACAAAAGAAATATCCCGGAGAGCACGCAATTCTATTTTTTGTTCTAAAAACTGATTTTCGTTTTTTTTCTTTTCTTTTCTTTGCTCTTAGTATTCAAGAAATCCCAAGACTTACCAAGAACGAAATCTTGATAAAAACCACTCTGATACCACTTGATAGCAACTAGGTCGGGAATCCAAACTATAGTAAGAATTTGAGAAGTAAATGCGGAAGCAATAACAATAAGGAATTGAACAACTAGAATTAAAGAGATGAAAATAAAGGATATGGGAAGAATTCAAGGAAAGAATTCCAAGAACGCAAGTTCTATAGCCTTGACAAGATCAAAGTAACAACGTCTTGATTTATGGAAGAAATCAAACGCCTTTACTTAAAAAGCAAATCAAAACAATAGATTCGGATCTTGACCACTTTACGAGTAACTTGAAACAACAATTAATAACTAGTATTAATCGCATTCTAAGAATACCACAAAGGAATCAAAGATATCATAAAAGAGAAGTAATCTTACTACCTTGAACTAAGAACTAGTAAAGGTTGAAAGATAAATCTCAAAGCACAAGTAACAAAGGTTCAAAAGAACTCTCAAAGTATGATATACTTAATCAATAAATGTTGTGTCTTATGAATGAGAAGAACTCCTTATTTATAGGAGTTAAAAGCACTTAAAATAATGTAGGGGGTTGCTAAAAAGTCATCTAAATTAGGTAGGGGACTGCTAGGGTCACAATAGCCATCAAACTTAGGTAGGTGGCTCCTAAGGGGTAACAAAAGCCATCAAAATTAAATGGGGGGGGGGCAAATCCTTTTGGGGCAGATTTGGGCCTTAAAACTATTAGTTTGGGCCATTGGTTTGGACTCCAATTGGGCTCCTTTTGAAACACCCCCTTTTGGACCTCTTTTAAGGTCATTTTGAGCCATATTGGTGGACTTCAAGGGCTGATTTGGTAACCCAATCTTCCTCCTCTTGGACTACCAAATAATTGCAAAAATTGGACAATTCATCTCCTTTGGGCTTGAGCTCTTCCTCTACAATTAAAAGTTTCTTTGTATATGGCCTTGGAGCTTCCAAAACTCTATCCTTGTCCTTGATTCTATCACCTAGCCAATTCACATCCTTTATCCTTGAGCTCTTCCTCCCAATTAATAACTTCTTCATTTGCACTTGAAGTCTAATGATCTTGTTTTGTAATTCTTTAGCTTGGCATCTTATTAAAGATCATCTTTGAGATTCAAAAGCTTCATCCCTGTCCTTGAATAGAGTTGAGCTTCCTAGGATGCTATCAGTAACTAACCTTTATACTCAGACCTTATATTATAATGTCCATATCCTTCAATATTCAGTTATCTCAGTAGTCATTCAGTTCAGTATCTCATCAGTTCAGTAATCATGTATTCATTTAGTTTAGTATGCAAGTGTTCATAAAAGTTCATGTTTCCACCAGACCCATTTAATGTCCAAAGTTAGCGAAGTTACAATCAGGACAATCATTCGAGGACGAATGATCCCAAGGGAGAGGTAATGTAACACTCCAAAAATCGACAGAGAGTGTGGTGCATAAGATTTGATAAAATCAACTAAGTTTATGGAAGGTCTTTCTTATATTAGAATTTCGTAAAAATCAGTTGAGCATTTGGGAAAACGTAAAACATGAGAATTGTAGCTCTTTGAAATATCTTTCCAACTATATATTGTAGAACCCAATCAGAATTCTCAGCAAATAGTTATGTATGTTTTACTGGACAATGTGCAGTATGCGCACCCAAGTGCGCGCCTAGATGGTCCCGTGCACGGCCGCACACTTGTGGCAGTGCTACTGCCCTGTTGTACGTTCAGGTGCACGGTTGGGCCTTCAGTTGCGTGGGGGAACACTCAGGAAGCCATTTTTAAAGCCTTACTTCGTCCCCCATACCCCAAAATGCGAAAACTTGCTCTAGAAAGGGAAGCTCTCAAGAACCTAACTCCTCAAAGGTCCCTCCATTATCCAAGGTAAGTTCTAATGATAATTCCAAGTTAATTTCAATTCCCCAACACTTATTAATATGTGTAACCCTTCAAATCATTAGATATTTGATTGGGACATCAGTTTTGAGAGATGAAACCCTAGAACTCGAATTCAAGAGGATTGAACGTCAAAAGATAATATCTTCACCCTCTAAATGATTATAGCATTTGATTAATGATTATAGAATCTAAATTCATGAGATATGAGTTGATGGGATTGATTGAAAAGCATGAACCATTATATGTATGAGTTGTTGATTATTGATTATTGGTTAAGGGTGTTGTTTATCTTATAGATGAAGAAGAATGATTTTGATTATAAGAAATTTGAGATTTTAGAATTTATCTAGGAGCAAGAGAATGAGTTTGTTGGGTGTAGTAACACCATTAATGAGGGCTATAAAGCTTTATCCCATCAAGTATTTGACAAAATACTTAAGTGGCCAAAACATGAGTATTATATATTGCTAATATGGAATCCCTTTGACTTGTATTGTTATAGATTAAAGTTGAGAGGGTTGACGAATGTTGTATTATACTCAAGAGCAGGAATTTAAGGTATGTGAGACTAACTCTCTAAGTTTGAGAATGTTTATGATTCTCCCTACACAACATTTCTTTTACGACGTTACTAATTGCTTTAAAAATATAGTTAAGCCTAGTTCCTTGAATAGTTGCACAACTTCTATTCTATAGATTCATAACTCGTTCACGACTTTGATTCTGAACGTTATAAGCTTAGTGTGTAATCAATTAGACTTGGGTTTGATGCCCATGAGTCTCACTCTAGATTTCTCAGTATATCATAATCAGTTCAAGAATACATGTCTCAGTCTAGTCCTATTTAGTATTGCAGTATCATGTAACTCAATATGATTTAGTATTTTAGCATCACATATTGCAATATGATTCTTAGCTCCTGAATTTAAATCCCTGAATGTTGAACACCTGTATTTGGGCCTGAAGCAGTAGTTTATATGCTTTATGCATATTTGGGCCTGAGGCCATAGTTTATGTTTTATGCATGTTTGGGCTTGAGGCCTTAGTTTATGATTTATGCATTTTTGGGCCTGAGGCCGTAGTTATGTATATGTATACTTGGGCCTGAGGTCGTAGCTTGTGCACATATATATTGGGCCCGAGGCTATAGTTTATTTAGATAAACAGGTTATTCATCATTTAGAAGAGGGAATATTCATATCCTTACTTCCTTTGTTCAGTTCAGTTACCAGTATCATTTCAGTTATCAATTATCAGTTACCATTTCAGTTTCTGTTTCAACAGTTATCATTTCATTTATCAATTATTAATTATCAGTTACGTGTCAGTTTTAACATTTATATTTCTTTCTTTTAGTTGCTTTACATACCAGTGCAATTCAAATGTACTGACATCTCTTTTGCTCGAGGCCTGCATCTCACAATGTAGGTAATGATTTACAGATTGACGATTCATGGCGCTTGGATTCTCGTACCAGCTATTTGGTGAGCCCCAATTCTTTCGGGGTATTTTCATTGCTTTACAATCTTTTAGTATTTATAGATGGACTTTAACAATAGACGGGCTGGGCTAGACTAGCCCGCAATTTTGATGGGCCTTATAATGATCAATCCACCCTAGCCCTATCTGGGTTGCGGGCCCCACGGGCCGACTCATCATTTTTTAAAATATAATTTTATATTTAATTTCTAACTTTAAAAAAAACTTATTGGAAAAATTTCACAAAACTTTATACTTATACTGATCCAATATATCACAATAAACACTAAAAAAGTAAAAGACAAGACTATATTTCATTCACTAAAAGTCAAAACTTAAAATAAACTATTCTAGAGAACGTCCATGACGCTTATGGGATATCCAACACATCATCTTCATCAAACACATTTGAATCCGCTTGTGAGAAGGTTGTCTTAACATCTTCACTTTCATCTACATCTACAATTCGATGCAATATTAATTAGTTAAGTATTAAAAATAATTAAATTTTTAAAACTAATTAATGTTTTAAGACTTTGATCTTTTAATATGATGAACTTAATAAACTTTAAGCTTGGGATACTCTTCTTGATATTTTTTGTGTCATATATTTTATATAATTTAAATACATATTTTTATTAGGCCCACGGGCCAGTCCACCTCAATCAAGCCTTACGGGCCACGGGCTTACTCAGGTCGGGCTTAAAAGCCTCGTTTATAAATGGGCTACAAAAATTCTAACTCAGCCCTACCAAATTACGGGTTGGGTTGGACTGGCCCAACGGGCCAAGCCCATATTGACAGCTCTACCTTCGCTATATATAAGTTGGGCCAGCCCATATTGACGGCTCTACCTCCGTTATATATAACTTCAATTCAAAACTCCCAGCTGCAATGCCCATTCTGGCCATTTCATTACTAGGTACGTCACTGGCCATGCCGCTGGATCTGCTACTAGCCATGCCATCAATAATAAATAAGTTACACTCTTTAATTTAATCTTATTACAGGCAAATATATAGACCTCCCGAGCTGTCAATTTCTCATCTTGTTGACTAACCAACTGATGGATATGTAATATTAAATTCTCTCAATTCAATTGAGGTATCCGAATAAGATTTTAAATTCAGACTTAGAATCAACTAGATCTCGTCATTAAATTAGTAGTTAGAGCAGTTAATAAACAAAACAAGGTGAGAAGAGCATTGCGCAAATAAATTGCTGAACTTTAAAGTGAAGGAAAATTTTAAACTAGAAAATATTTCTTCTTTAAAAAAAGGAGTTAATACGCCTCGAAATAGCATAGTGGAGTATGCATATAGTATGTTGGAAAGACCAATTTAAGTGTCTAACCCCCTATTAAGCTGTTATAAGCAAGCTTAGGAAGTGCTTGGGTTTAAGCAATTATAGGACAAGATGAAGAAAGTTCTTCAATTTGATTAGTGCTTAACAATATTGGGATCTGTACACAAATAGTCAGCTGAATTCACTATTTACTTTTTTCTAGTCGGTATACATTTATTATACATGAAATTATACGTATATATATATTTTATATATACTGACTATCTTTAGTTAATGATTGAGTGGACAATTATTTAGGTTAATTTAACTTTACTTTTGTCTACTAGTAGAAATCAAGGCACCGTTTAGCCGCTTAATAATTATCATCACTCGTCATTATTCGTAATATTTTTTAAATTTAATTTGTTTCAGTTCAAAAATTGCCTCCTATCATTTGTTATTTTATGCCAAAAGCAGGACTGGTAAACGAGGTCGATTGGCAAATTGAAAAATCATATAAAATTACATGTTATAAGTTTGAATGGTTAATCAATTTTCGCTCTCGGTAACACAAATTAGTAAAAAGTCAAGATCTGCTTCTATTTATACAACTAATTAGTTCTTCCTAGGGCTATATACTACTAGAAACACATGAATTTCGCACGGCGAAATCAGTGGAATACTGATGGAAAAATTGAGTTTTCACACCGTATTCCCATCGAAACGAGTCATCAGGAAAACGCTTGATGGAAAATATCTTCCCACAGAAGTGGTGGAAAATTTTCTACGATTTTCCTAGAGAAACTTCAATAGGAAAAATAATGAAATTTCCCACCAACAATCGGTGGGAAATAGTATTAGTAATTTTTATTAATTTTAATACATTAGCCAGGGAAGTGATGGGAAAAATGCACGGGGAGCTGGAAATAAAGTATGAACTTTCTCACTGATAACCGTGGGATATATGCAAGTTCTAAAAAATAAAGTATGAACATTTCCACCGATATCCGTGTGAAATGTGTTAATTCTGAAAATAAAAGTGTGAACTTTCCCACCGATATCAATGGGATAAATGCAAATTATGAAAAAATGTATGAACTTTTCCACCGATATCAGTGGGAAATATGCAAGTTCTGCAACTAAAGTGACGAACTTTCACACGGAATCAGTGGCAATTCCGTGGGAAATTTGGAAATTATTTTTGTGCACAATGCTGTAAATATATTGCACCACCTGCCAAACAAAAAAATACAACCACCAACAACCTAAATACAATTAAATATTCACACACAAAAATCAGTATTTTTCGATCCATTTCGTTAATTAACAACCAACCAAAACTGAAAATACTAGAAACCAATAATGCAACTTAACATTCAAATAAGAAATTCGGCATTCAATCTTATCGAATTGATACATAACATCCAACATCATAGTCCTACCCAAAATCATATTAATAAAAGAAACTACTCCTTAGTCTTGTTAAAGTGTGATGGAGAACGTGGCACATGAAATGCACCAGATGCTAAGAGGTAGTTTAGCTGGGCCTTGAGGCTTTCAACGTCACCAGTGACACGTGTAAATGCAACATCCTTTCGCCTCATTTCTTCCTCCCTCCGCCTATCTTCTTCCTCCCTTCGCTTTGCCTCCTCCTCCCGCGCAGCCCTTTTCTGTGCATACAACTCAGTGATCTCTGCTATTCTTCTATTCAATAGCTCAAACTCATTCTGATTAATCGGGGACCTTGAGGAAGAAGAGCCACCAGATCCAAAAGACCGACAACTAGAACTAAACTCTGATCCAATGTCGTAAACTCTTCCCTTATGTACGCCACCAGCCGCCTTAATCCACAAGTCTATATAATTCTCCTGGGATGGTTGGATTGTCTTTCCTTGATCATCAATTGGTTGGCTTTGAATGAACTCCTCCAAGGATTGTTTGAAAGTATTCTGCAAAAAAGTTACAACTATTATATGAATATATTTAATTAATGAAAAGTATTAAAAATTAACTTGAAATCTTACATAGGTTGTCTCGGCTCGTGCCTCGATCCAAGTTGTCTTTATTCCATCCTTTAGCTTCTTCATATGCGTATGCTCAAATACCTCATCTTGAGTAGCTGGTCTTTTTAAAGACTTTTCCGGTTAAATTAAACATGAAAAAAGCAAAACTAAAGTGCTATGCCCATGAAACTTCAAAAAGATTAGTTAACCGTGTAATTAGTTACAACAACAACAACAACAGTTTCAAGTGCTTGACAACCTGAGTGTTTCATGCTCTAGTCCAAATTAGATTTTCCAACTTCAAGAAAAACATCAATTAATGATAAAGCTGAAACATGAACTGTGCCTTAATATTTCTTTCTAATATTGGGACTGAAAATAGAGAATAGTCAGATAACATCAAGAGATAAAGCACTAAATAAATCATTGAAGACAAGACAGTAAATTTCAAAATCCAACTCAACTCCGCTACAATTTAACTCTTTTAGAATAGAAAAACAGGAATCACTCCTTTAGAGTTAAAGACGGACTGCAAGTTATATCTTAAGACAACATGCACAGAAGTCATCTGGTGGTTAAAATCGATCAATCAACTAGTGTAGCAGTTGAAATGCATCAAAATACACCTATACTTGCATTGGATTTTAAATCAGGCCCCGCAACTCCCAACTTTCCAATTTTACAACCTCTGATTGGTCAAAATACACACAATAAACACCTCTACAAGATTGAGCCAAGTTGCACACAGGTGGATAACACATCACACATAACAAATCGTCTCAGCCTACATGCTAATGACTTCAAGTATACACAGTAGATAATGGGTTAAATAAGGAATTCTAATTGGAAAAGCGCACAGAACATGAGAAAATCCATGTTGAAACATGACAGAAGATCATCAAATTTTCATTCAGAAAAATAATTTCAAGAAATCAGCAAGATGACCAAAGGAAAACAAATTTTGAACCGTTTGTTATGGAGGAAAATGTTTTCCATTGGAAAATATATATAGTACCATTTTCTCCATCATTGTACAAGTAGAATAATGTAAAGATATTATTTTTTGTGTAAAACTTTTTTGTTTTTTGTGTAACACTTCTTTTGAAGTATGTTAGATTATAAGCAGATGTACCTAACTTGTAAAGTTAGATTAATCTGTACCTTGTTATGATATCAAAGGCATTCACCACAATACAGGCTCAATTCGCCATCCTCACGACCCACAAATAAGGTAAATTGTTTATGAGAAAATACAAGTCTCTTTAAAAGGTTAATATTACGCAAATTCCAACAAACACAGTTAACTCTTCTATTTATTCTCCTCTAGTCCTATCCTCGAATTACATCACAAGTAGATGCCCCTTTCCTTTAAGCTCACATATACAAACCTAGAAACCCACAATTGCTTCTGGAATATATCTTTCACTATAAATATCTACATTTATTTGTTGACATTTTAATGACAAGAGAAGGAGAGGATGCAAGTTCTACAAAATTAACAGAAAAGAAACTATATCAATGACCTACATTGGTTATCTCAAGTTAGGAGTTTGGTTGAATGAGCAGATATAACATAGAAACTTTAACTATGGAACAAAATCTAGAAACTGGATGCTAGAAGATTGAGAGGCCTATTTTCAAACTAGTAAAAGAAGAAAAGCTTCTGAAAATCTGTTACCTTAAGCTCTTACTGTGATTCTATACATAAATACGTTCCTCAAATGCCTCTCATTGCATCGAAAACACTAGGACATGCATAAACTTTGCAGGGGTATGTGGCATCCAGGGAGGTTACTATTGAATCAATATTTCATTCCAATGCAGCTGCAAACGTATTCGAATATCAAAAAATAGGTTTTGCTTTATATATTTTCCCAAAGTTAGGATATTATGTACACATGCATCCAAGGCAAGAAGGACAACCTTAAATCTATTATAATCCTCTTAATAGTATTTTCCTATAAAAGATATTCAATGTTCTTAGCCCATAACATAACAGCTTGGTAGTGATCTTTTAGGCTATATTTTTCCGTAGAACATGTAATCTGATAAACATTTGTACAGTTTGAACCAACACTTTGTATATATGCAGGAAAAATTAAAGAAGCACCAATCATCAGACATAGATATTAAGCAATATCACTATGTCCATGAAACTTCAAAAAGATTAGTTAACCGTGTAATTAGTTACAATAACAACAACAATTTAAAGTGCTTAATTGTTAGATCTAATTTTAATGATGCAAATAATATATCTGTGCAGGAAATCAATTACAGAAGAACAAGGAATCAAGGAGCTACTACAAGATTGTTGAAGTCAATCTGAATGCTTAAGGAAAGAAATCAATCAGCAAAGATTATGAATCAATCAGCAAATCTGGATGCTTAAGGAAAGAAATCAATCAACAGAGATTACGAATCAGTCACCAAAGATTACAGACAACTGCGATGGAAAGAATCAAGCAAGCCTAAACTTAAGGCATTAATCAAGGCCACTAGGAAGATCGAAAATTCTGTGAGAAGAGTAGCTCAGCAGCTAATTTCGGAATGACCAACAATCAAGGAGTAAACCCTCATTATTAACAACTGTAGAAGAAAAGCTGTCAATTTCCTCTCATCAAGGAAGAGCAACAGCAAGCAACCTTGTTCTTGGAAAGAATCAATCTCTTTCCAAGGATCAAATCTCTTGGATTGTCAAGTCTCGTCAGCAAACGATCTTCACCAAAGTATTTATACTCAACATTTAACCTTAGACAAACATACTTTGATCAAACCAAAAATTCTCTCTTTGTTCTACTGCAAAACAAACATTGTAGTTCTCTAAGATCTGTTGTATAACAAGTCAGAAAAAAAGGAGAGTGCAACACTGGTGAGGCAATGTATCAAAAAGAGACGAGTGTTATAGGAACTGATCTATCACGTCATTTCCATTGTACTCGGAGAGACGCATTTACTAAAGAGAACTCCCTTGCAACCTAAGGGGACTGGACTAGGATTCACATTGAATCCGAACCAGTATAGAATTCCGATGTCTTTAATTCCTGCACTTACTTTCTGTGTTTTACATTCTGCTATTATAACTGTTAGGTTATTGCATCTAGTCGACTAATTGACAAATTAGTCAACTAATAGAGATTAAGTTTAAAAAAAACAATTCACCCCCCTCTTGTACTTTCAATTGATATCTGAGCAAGGCTCACATTCTACTTTTTGCTTAACAGCTTGTGAGAAAAGATCATGGCAAATCAAGTTATCATATGAGCTCTCTTTCTGGAAGGAACTTCACAAGTTAGACCACCATACTTCAATGGATAATATTTTTCTCATTGGAAAGTGCGTGTGGAGATCTTTGCCAAGGCTTATGACGCCAAAGTTTGGAGAGTCATCAAAAAGGGGAACTATCCCCTACCAGCTGCTACTCCACCACTTGTTGATCCTGAAGATATAGATTCACATACAAAAGAGCAAGTGGAAGTGGTACAAGTTAACAATAAAGCGAGAAATCTGCTTCACAATGCTATAAGTGGTGAAGAATATGAGAAAATCTCTAGCTGTAAAACAGTCAAAGAAATGTGGGACAAGCTTGAGGTTACATACGAAGGAACCAGCAAAGTAAAGGAAACACATATTAACATGTTGGTTCATGATTACGAACTCTTCTCAATGAAAGAAGGAGAATTTAATGAAGAGACGTTTGCCAGGTTCAGCAAAATAATTAACGATATAAAGGCATTTGGCAAGCCATATACTAGTGGTGATCAAGTTAGAAAAATTCTCAGAAGCCTGCCAACTACTTTGCAGACCAAAGTAGTCACACTGGAATCTCAGGATCTAAACAAATTATCATATGATGAACTACGAGGAGAACTCATAGCCTTTGAAAAGACGCATCTCAAGAAGACTAGTCAAGAAGAAAAAAAGAAATAGTTGCATTCAAGGCTTCAACTAAAATAGCTGAAAACGAAATTGATGATGATCCTGAAGCTTTACAAGAAGAGATTGCTATGTTATCGAGAAACATGGATGGCTTAATGAGAAGATTCAGAAATACAAAAAAAAGGAAGAATTCCACCAAGACGATCCAAGCAATACAATGAACAAGACAAGAATGATAGAAAATGCTATAAGTGTGGAAGATTTGGCCACATTCAAGTTGAGTGCCCAAAACTAAAAAGAAAAATTTCTAGAGGCTTTAACAAGAACAAATCTTTTGGAAGCTGGAGTGATGAGGACAGTTCAGACCACGAAGAGATAGCAAATCTTTGCTTCATGACAATTCTGGAAAATGAAATGGACAAATCATCAGGATGCTGGACAGATGAGGACACTTCAGATGAAGAAAATGAAAACTGTTTCATGGCACGAGGTGAAACAAGTGAGGTAAGATCTTATAACTGTGGAAGATGCAATGAATTGCAGGATATTCTTGATTTAACTTTGAAAGAGTCTCAAAAAATGATAAATCAGCTTAAGAGACTAACCAAAGAGATTAAAGAGTGGAAACTCAAACATGAAGTATGTGAAATTGAAAAGGAAGTACTTCAAGAAGAGTTTAAGGAATTGCAAATGCAACTTAATGGCATGTGCAAATCCACCAGTCACAGTTTTGTCAGGTCAAACCAGATGACTTACAAGTCAACTAAAAATGGACCAGCCAGAACTAAGTCCACTAGTACTAACACTAATAAAAAACCTAAAGGTGGGTCAGAAGTTATGTGTAACTACTATAACAAAAATGGGCACAAATATTCTTTTTGTCGCTTTCGTAAGCAAATGTTTCAAGATGGGTTTGGAAACCAAAAAACAATTCTGAATCTAGCAATACTAACCCTCCAAGACCCAAGCAAGCTTGGGTACCTAAAAGAAAGTAATCACTTTGTTTTGCAGGAATACCACAGAATAAGCCGTAAAGAAAGATGGTATTTATACAGTGCGTGTTCCAGTCATATGACAGGTGACAAAAACCTGTTTGAAGTTACAAAAATTGATGGAGGAAGCGTTAAGTTTGGGATGACTCAAAATGTAAAATGATTGGTACTGGAACAATTCCCTTCAATAACAACTGTGACATCACTGAAGTTTATCTCGTCGATGGAACTACAACCTCCTAAGCATAAGTCAACTATGCGACTCAGGATATGAGGTAAATTTTAAGAAAACAAGTTATGCTATTGAAGACAAATCAGGTAAAATAGTCCTTCCTGGAAAAAGATATGGAAATGTTTACATCCTTGATGGTTTTGAAAAAATAGATGGTCATATTTGCTTAACGTCTATGTCTGATGATCCATGGTTATAGCATAGAAAACTTGGTCATTCTAGCATGGATTTGATAAAAAAATTGTCTAAACATGAGTTAGTTGGTGGCCTACCCAAACTGAATTTCTGTAGAACTCATATCTGTGATGCATGTCAAATTGGTACGCAGACCAGAAACTCTTTCAAAAATAAAGATATTGTATCCACTTCTAAACCTTTGCAATTACTTCATATGGATTTATCTGGGCCTAGCAAAACTGCTAGTATAGGAGGAAAGATGTTTGCTTTTGTTATTGTTGATGATTATCCATGTTTCACTTGGGTAATTTTCTTATCTCATAAGGATTAATCATTAAGAAATTTTGAAGTTATTCTGCAAAAAGGTTGAAAGAGAAAGGGGATATCTCATCTCAACAATTCAGAGTGATCATGGAGGAGAATTTGAAAGTAGAGCATTTGAAGATTTCTGTCATGATCAGGGATACACTCATAATTTCTCTACACCACGATCACCACAACAGAATGGGGTTGTAGAAAGAAAGAACAGAACCCTCCAAGATATGGCAAGAACCATGTTACTAGATCATTCATTGCCAAATCATTTTTGGGCAGAAGGTGTAAGTACAACATGTCACATTCTCAACCGATGTCGCATAAGGCCCATTCTGAAGAAGACTCCCTATGAATTATAGAGGTAAACGTCCCAATATCAATTATTTTCATCCCTTCGAAAGTAAATGTTTTATTCACAATAACGGTAAGGATAACCTTGGAAAATTCGATCCAAGAAGTGATGAAGGTATTTTTCTGGGCTACTCATAAAATAGTAGATCTTTTAGAGTCTATAATAAATGCACATTATGTGTGGAAGAATATGTACATGCTATATTCGATGAAAGTAATCCCTTGGTTGATAAAGGAATTACTGAAGGTGATGAAGATCAAGCTCAAGAAATTTAGGAGACAAGCAAATCTCAAGAGTCGACTGATATATCTGCTACGATAGAGTCAATTAATGAAATCAGCAGCAGTGTACCAGATCCTCCAATCGAGTCGACTACTAATGCAGTGCGTCTAAATGAATGGAGAAGCGAGCCTGAATATCCTCAAAAGTTTATCATAGGGGATCCAAATAAAGGAATGAAAACCAGAGGAGCTCTCAAAAAGAAAGCAAATGTTGCATTAATCTCTCAGGTTGAACCAAAGAAAATAAAGGAAGCTCTAAAAGATTCAAGTTATGTTCAAGCAATGCAGGAAGAATTAGATCAGTTCGGTAAAAATCAGGTGTGGAATCTGATACCCAAACCTGAAAATATTTCTATAATCATAACAAAGTGGGTCTTTAGAAACAAATTGAACGAGGATGGAAAGGTCGTAACAAAGTGGGTCTTCAGACTAGTTGCTCAGGGATACTCACAATAGGAAGGAGTCGACTATGATGAAACCTTCGCTCTAGTAGCTCGCTTGGAATCCATACGAATTCTTCTGGCATACGCATCATTTAAAGGATTTAGGTTGTTTCATATGGATGTCAAAAGTGCCTTTTTGAACGAATTTGTTGAGAAAGAAGTATACGTGAAACAACCGCCTAGGTTTGTAGATTCAAAGTTTCCCTACCATGCAAGCTCACTAAGGAACTATATAGACTAAAGCATGCTCCACATGCTTGGTATGATAGACTTAGTTCTTTTCTTGTTGATCATAGATTCACAAGAGGTAAAATAGACACTATCTTGTTTATTAAAAGATCATCAGAAGGTAATCTCATTATTCAGATTTATGTTGATGATAATATATTTGATAGTGCTAACCATCTTATGTGCAAGGAATTTTCAAATTTTATGCAAAGCGAATTCGAAATGAGCATGATGGAAAAGCTAAAATTCTTCCTTGGACTCCAAATTCAACAATCTGAAGAAGGAACCTTTATATGTCGGACCAAATACACAAAGGAACTTATTCAAAAATTTGGCATGAGAAATGCAAAATCCATTGGCACACCAATGAGTCCTTCCATAAATCAAGACAAAGATGAATAGCGAATCCCTATTGATAAAACTAAATATCGTGCAATGATTGGATCATTACTGTATCTGATGGTAAGTCGACCGGATATTATGTTTAGTATGTGTAAATATGCTAGGTTTCATTCACCTCCTAAGGAATCTTATCTGACTGCAGTAAAGAGAATCATTTGATATCTCATTGGGACTGTATCTCATGGACTATGGTATCCTGGCTCTAACTCTTTGAAATTAGAAGGTTTTTCAGATGCTGACCTTGCAGGTGATAAGAAAGATAGAAAAAGCACAAGCGGTACATGTCAATTACTTGGAAAGGCATTGATATCCTGGAATAGTAAAAAAAAAGCATCAGTTGTATTATCTACTACTGAAGCTGAATACATTGCCATTGGATAATACTGCACACAATTACTATGAATGTCCCAGGGTGACTATGAACTTTCTTTTAAACCTATACAAATTTTTTGTGATAATTCAAGTGTTATTTGTCTTTCAAAAAATCTTGTGCATCATTCTAGAGCAAAACATATAGATATCAAGCATCACTTTATTAGAGATCATGTTCTTAAGGGAGACATAGAAATATCTTTTGTTGGAACTACTGATCAGTTAGCAAATATTTTTACTAAGCCATTATTAGAGGATAGATTTTGTGCTTTAAGAAAATTACTTGGCATTACTTGCTTAACTAATAACCTATAGGACCTATGTGTACTGCAAATACTTTTACATGTGTAATTATTGTCCTTACTCATGCATTAATTACGCCTCCGTTTTTCCCTCTCTTTCTTTCTTCTTTCATATCAGTTTGTCATTTAAAGTTGGAAAGCCAATCATCGCGTCCCTTCAACTAACGCCTTTTCCTTTTCTGTACTCAACCGTCAGAAGTCTCTCTTTTTAAGGCAGAGAACCCTTTCAGTCACTTTCATCTCTATCATCTAGAAAACGCTTCTCCAAAGCTACGATCAAACCACTTTCCTTCAATGACCAAACAACCCAGAAACCCCTCTGCTTCCCCCAGAAAAAGTACCCTCTCCAAAGCAAAACCCCCTTCTATGCCCCCAGAACAAGTAGACCTAGGGTCCGATAACTCTGAGGGTTTCACCTCTTCTCAGGGAGATTTCTCTGATCACTCTCAACACTTAGGAGAAAAAGCCCTAAAAACGACCTATGGAAGACCCCCTGTTTCTTCTACCCCAAAGAAATCCAAGATTGATCTTTCTCGCTCCCTAGAATCTGACCTAAATTTCTGGGATTCTCTAAATAGGGATTTCTTCATTACTCTGAAGGACAAGCCCGTTGCTCAAGGAAGGGTAGTCGACCTTGACGACATGGAAGCCCTAAATTGCAAGGTCAAAAAACCTCTTTGTTCATCAAGGGTGGGCTAAGTTCCTCTCTATTCCTCCGCTTAAGTTCTATGAACCCCTGGTAAAGATGTTTTATGCTAATCTCTGTTCTAGTAAACGTAACAGGTTAGAATCCTTAGTGTTAGATAAGCGCATTGTTCTTGATTGTGCCCTGTTTGATTCGCTCTTTCAGTGTCGATGTTCTGGTTTTCCTATGCTTTTCAAAAACACCTGGCCCAATGATTTTGAAATTTCTTTTGACCAAGCCAAATAGTGTATTACTGAGTGTACCTCTAACTTCCTTCCCAACCAGTTAGGTCCCAATGATCTTAGTTTCGAAACTCGAGTTTTGGCCCATGTTGTAGCACTAATCTGCTTCCCCGTACTGGTTCCTTTTCAACCTTCTCTCAAAGAGACACTTTTTTAGTATAATTCCTTGTGACCAAACTCAAAATCAAGTTATCTCATGGGTCATTAATTTCATAATTGAGAGTGCTGAAGATCCCACTAGTCTACCATATGGCATGACAATCACTCACATTCTGGAAGCTCATCAAATTTCCCTGTCCAACTATCCCTTCATCACTGTTTCAAAGTCTTACAACTCTTGAGCCTTTGCTAGTATGGGATATGTGAGTGTGAAGGGCTCTTGGGTTAAGAAGCACGAAGGTGAAACAAAGTATGCTCCTATAGAGACCAAACCTAAACCCTTTGTCTCTCATTCCAGCCCTGATGATCCTGATCTTGGTGAAAAGTTTCGTGCAATTGACACTCAACTCTCTGAAATCAAAAATCTCCTCACAGCCACTCATTCTACTGTTGGTGACATTCATGCCATCTCCAAGGAAACTAGGTCTGATGTGTCAAAGATTAGAGTTGTTGTTCTTAGAGTTAGGGAGAATGCTATTAAAGCCTTCAGAGAAATTCATGATAGGTTGGATGGAGTGAGCATCTCAGCTAATGCTAGCTTTGAACAATTGAAGAAGGCCATCTGCAACACTCTTACTTATTTTCTGTGTCGTTAATGTGGTTGCTTAAGACAATTTTTTTATTATGCTGTTTTTGGGTTATTATCTCAATCATTGGATAATTTCTATTTTCCCCTGCTTCTTTTGGACTATAACTCTACTGTTTAATGTTATATATTCTGTTTAGTTCTTGGTTTGTTCCCTCTTTACTGATGCCAAAAAGGGTGAGAAAAGTATATGTTGTATCTGTACAGGTATAGTTGACTATGGCAAAAGCAGCATCCTTTATGGCAAGAGTCGACTCCAACCATGGACTAGTCAACTGCATGAATTGAGGGGGAGTACCATGAACTAATCAACTGCATACATTGAGGGGGAGTAAAACACAGAGAAGTCAACTGGTATTTATACATATATATTATTTTGTCATCATCAAAAAGCGGGAGATTGTCAGATCTAATTTTAATGATGAAAATAATATATCTGTGCAGGAAATCAATTACAGAAGAACAAGGAATCAAGGAGCTACTATAAGATTGCTGAAGTCAATCTGGATGCTTAAGGAAAGAAATCAACCAGAAAATCTGGATGCTTAAGGAAAGAAATCAATCAGGAGTAGATTACGAATCAGTCAGCAAAGAATACAGACATTTGTGATGGAAAGAATCAAGCAAGCCTAAACTTAAGGCATTAATCAAGGCCAGCAGGAAGATCGAAGATTCTGTGAGAAGAGTAGATGAGCGGCTAATTTTGGGAGGACCAACAATCAAGGAGTAAACTCTCATCATTAACAATTGTAGAAGAAAAGTTGTCAATTTCCTCTCATCAAGGAAGAGCAACGGCAAGCAACCTTATTCTTGGAAAGAATCAATATATTTCCAAGGATCAAATCTCTTGGGTTGTCAAGTCTCGTCAGCAAACGATCTTCACCAAAGTATTTGTACTCAACATATAGCCTTAGACAAATATACTTTGATCGAACCAAAAATCCTCTCTTTGTTCTACTGCAAACAAACATTGTAGTTCTCTAAGATCTATTGTGTAACAAGTCAGAGAAAAAAGGAGAGTACAAAACTGGTGAGGCATTGTATCAAAAGAGATGAGTGTTATAGGAACTGAGCCATCACGTCATTTCCATTGTACTGGCAGAAACGCATTTACTAAAGAGAACTCCCTTGCAACCCAAGGGGACTGGACTAAGATTCACATTGAATCTGAACCAGAATAAAATTCCGGTGTCTTTAATTCCTGCACTTACTTTTTGTGTTTTACGTTCTGCTATTATAACTGTTAGGTTATTGCATCTAGTCAACTAATTGACAAATCAGACAACTAATAGAGATTAAGTTTAAAATTATACAATTCACCCCCTCTTGTACTTTTATTGATAACCTGAGTGCTTCATGCTCTAGGAAAATAGCATAAATTACATGAAATCGTACTAATGGGGAAGTGTGGAGTTAATGATAAGTCTTGAAGTTTCACCTATTCCTGATAGTAGCATAGCTACAAAAGGGTATCATTTACTAAGGCATCACAATCAAGTTACAGTAACTGTTTTAGTCTTGCTTAATTATTAGTATATATTTCAAGAAGAACATTTTCATTTGACCTTAAAGTGGCAAACCACATCTAACACAATATTAAAACGAAATCTACACAGCCAAAATGCAGTTCAAAAGGTAAAATTAAGACAGAAGCACAAAAGTTTTTAGAAGTCTAAAAGTTTTCATTGAAAAATATTGACAAACTTGACTCCCTCAAATTAGATAAATCCATTCCAAGAAGAACAACACCCAAAAGTTTAATCTAGTCTTGGCAATGCAAATAATTAGATAGGTTGGATGAACCAAATATTGAAAAGATCAAAACTTTGGCAGATTTAAGTAGAACAAACCCAACCCATCAAAGTAAATTGTATTTTTCTTGAAAAACTATTTACTACAAGAGAGTGTGAGAATGTATAGGACTAGACTAGTATAATAAACACATACCAATCTTCTTCGATGAGCCCCAATACTTATTGAACCTCTTGTGTGCATGGAGCCACCTTTGTTGGACAAACGGGTTGCCTTTGCCAATTCACTTTCTTTTTAAATTCCCCAGAGGCCCAATACTCAGTTAGTTTAGTCCATATATCCTAAATAATCCAACCTGGCATCTCTTTCTTATTTCGAGCTTCTCGAAACATATCAGTCAACCTATCAACACATTTTTTTAAAAAGACGCCTCATACCTCTACCTCACGTTCAACTGTCCAAGCACACTTCATATGCAAATAATTAATTTGTTAGATTGGTTAAATATGAGTTGAAAAATGAAATAATTTATTTTACCCTAATTCATCAAACATCTTATCCCTAATGTTCCATGGAACATCTGACCAGAACCTCCAAGGTCCATGCTAAAATGAACACATTGATTCAACCATAGCTTTTGTAGCTTGAGTACAAGGAAGAAACCTGCATTAAATTAAACATGTTAGAAACCATATTTATAATTAATTAGAAAATAAATAAATAATACTTACCCAACTTTATCGGGAACAATAATCAACCTCCCGAGATCATCTAACCTTCCAACATTTGGAGGATCCTGAGCATGTATAGGAGGCTGTGTAACTGAATTACTATCGACGCATGGGGACGTCGGAGGGCTATCTACTCCAATATTTGGAGGATCCTGAGCATGTATAGATTCAGAATGCTTTGGAGGCCGACTAGAAGATGTGGGCATGCTAGGGGTAGAATGAAGGGGTATGACAGGGGAAGATGATGAAGGAATAACGGGAGACGATAATGATTAAATGCCATGGGATGAATGACTGGAGTAGATGATGGGGGTATGGCAGGTCTAGGTGTAGGCATAGATGGGCAAGCAGATCTAGATGAAAACGTCCCATTTATGTCTTGGAAAGACATATGATAATAGTAAGGGGTCGAGGACATAGCAGTATACCCTAGGTGTGGTATAGAGTATAAGGGAGGTGGAACTGAAGACAGACATATAGGTGGAGGCACATGCAGACCAGAATGTGCCGATGGTAGAGAGGTAGGGAGACGGCCTAAGTTACGTGAAACTTGTTTCTTCTTCTTTGATTTACCTCCAGCAGCCATCTGAATAATACAAGCATAAGAAAAAATAGCATATTAATTCTCTTAGCTACAAATTTAAAAGCATAATTACTACATAAGTTAGAAAAAACAAACATGTCAATTATCATCATCGCTTGTTTCATTTCATCATCCATTCCATCGTCATCTCTTGCTATATTTTCTTCATCAATTTCATCCTCCTCGCTTGTGTCATTTTCATCAGAAAATTCTTCCTCCTCAATGAATTAATTTTCATCACCTGAATCTTCCTCCGCATTGGCCATAGATGTCCCAATTCCATAAATTTGGTCAACTGACAGATCAACTTCTTCGTATATGCCTTCACTATGCAGCTCATATTCTAATTCATTATCCACAATTTGTTGAACACTTGATATATCATTTTGGTACGCTACAACTAGTGAATACTCAACTTCCACTCTTCCAACTGGCTTAGTTTTAATAACTACCCACCATTCATTCTTATTTTTATACGTCGACGGATAAGGAGCGTAATATACTTGCTTCACATTTTGTGCTATAACAAATGGATCATAGCGTTCGTACTCCTTCGCGTGCTTAACTTCTACTATTTTGTATTGTGGGTGTACTTTTGTACCTCTATTTGGTGTGGGATCAAACCACTTGCATCGAAAAAGTACCAACCTTTTATTTGGGCAACCAACATACTTTATTTCTAAAATCTCCTGGAGCACACCATAATAATTAATATCCCCACCTTGGTCACCATCACCACCTTTCACCCATACCCTGCTATTAATAATTTTTTTATTCTTAGACCATTCTTCCGTATGAAACTTGTATCCATTGACAAAATACATAGACATGGTTTTGACTTGTGGGGTAGGTCCCCAAGCTATATCACGCAAAAAAGGATCACATATACCATTTTTTGGATTATGAACCTATATAGAGTTGAAGAAAATCGAGAAGTTAGAAAATCATATAGTGTGTAAATAATAAAAAATTTGTTACATATTAATTAACACTTATATAGTCTCTAAACCACTCTGAAAATCTAAGATAAACATTAGCATGGCCGGACTGACTCACAAAGTAATTGTCAGGCATTTTACAATGTTTATTAGTTAAAAGAAGAATAGACTAGGTTAATAATATAATTCCAAACTTACTTGTAAAATTATTGAACTTCGGGGCAATTCAGTAATACATGTGTTATAACCGATTTTTTTTTCTTATCAGTCCAACTTCTTTTTTGACTTTTTCTCGGACCTCTACCCAATTGATTGAATATGGATATAGGAAGTTCCAAAGGATCATTATCACCTTCATCATGCTGATTCGGTCTATTTCTCATATATGGAACATGATTCTCAAAATAATACGAATAAAAATGAGAGGTTTCTCTAACTAGATACGCTTCACATATTGATCCCTCAATCTTGGCCTTTTGTTTCACGGTCTGTTTACATTTGCCAATAATCCTGCATAGCACACTTTTAGATAATAATTCTTTTTACCAAAATACATAAATAGAAAATAGTTAATGGTCATTACCTCTCGAAGGGATACATCCATCTATATTGAACCGGTCCTCCAAGTCGTGTCTCTTGTGCAAGGTGAATTAGGAGATATTCCATTACACTGAAGAAACCACATGGAAAAATTTTCCCTAGTTTATTTATGATTAAAGTAATATTACTTTCCATGAAAATTAGGTTTTCATCCCTTAATGTGTTGGAACACAAGTCCTTAAAAACAAGCTTATCTCTGTGATGGGTTTCAATAGTGATGATTCCAAGAAAATGTGACAATCGTGGCTTTTCATATACATCAACTTTCCTTCTTTCATGTCAACACACCTGGATAAGTTTGACGCATACCCATCGTGCATCTCTAAATTCCTAACCCAGTCACAGATCTTTCGTTTATCATCTAAAGTGTATGTATAACTAGCCTTAGGCTTCACCATCATGTTATTTCCTTCTTTTAGTTCTAATTCTCTTCGCCTGCAGTATTCCTGTAAATCCATCCTGGCCTTCAAGTTATCTTTTGTCTTGTTCTTGTCATCTATAACAATATTAAATAGGTTATCAAAAAAATTCTTTTCAATATGCATGACATCTAAATTATGTCAAAGAAGATTATGCTTCCAATAAGGTAACTCCCAAAATATGCTTTGTTTAGTCCAATTATGCTCAACGCCATAACCAGGTATTCTAGCAGATGGAGACTCTGTTACCTTAGGTAGATCTCTCCCAATTTTTCTCACCTGACAAGGTTAGTGGTGGCTCATCATAATCTGTTTGATTCTTCATAAACACACTAGTATTTTTCCTGAACTCATGATCCATTGGCAAGAATGGCCGGTGACAGTCAAACCATGTGTTCTTACCTCCATGTCTCAAAGTGAATGCTTTTGTATCTTCCATACAGTAGGGGCAAGCTAACTTTCCAGTAGTCGACCACCCAGACAACATTCCATACGCAGGAAAATTATTAATAGTCCATATCAAAGCAGCATGCAATCTAAAGTTTTGTTTAGTTGATATGTTGTATGTTTCAACACCTTCATGCCACAAAAATTTTAGATCATCAATCAACGACTGCAAATATACATCAGTTAAACCTTTTGGATTACTTGGACCCAGAACTATGCAAGTTAGGAACAAATATGGACTTGTCATACATATTTCAGGTGGGAGATTATATGGCATAACAAAGACTGGTCAACATGAATATGGTGTAGCAGAGACAGAAAATGGAGTGAATCCATCTGCACACAAACCCAACCTAACATTTCTTGGTTCATTAGCGAAGTCTGGAAACATCCTATCAAAATGCTTCCACGCTTCTCCATCCGAAGGATGACACAAAATACCCGGCGGCCTTCTATTTTCATGGTGCCATCTCATATGAGGAGCATAACTCATTGATGCATACATCCTCTTTAATTTAGGTATAATTGGTAAGTAATGCATCTTCTTAACTGCAAGTTTCTTATCTTTGGCATTTGTGACTTCCTTAAAATGAGATAGTACACAAAATTTGCACGCTTCTAGAGCCGCATCATTTTTATAATATAACATACAACCATTTTCACAACAATCAATTTTTATTGAGGAAAGTCCTAACTTGACAACCAATTTCTTTGCTTTATAGTAATCATTGGGTAAGTTAATGCTCGGATTAACTTCACGCATGAGCCCAATTATAGCATTCATGCCCGCTTGAGAAATATTCCAATCTGATTTAATAGTTAGTAATCTAACTGCAACAGATAACTCAGAGTGCATTGAGTCTTTATAGAGTGGACGACTAGCCGACTCTAATGATTCATAGAAGTGCTTTGCCTCATCATTGGAAGGCTCAGCAATATTTTGTTGGGATTGAACCCTTGGGTAAAAACCAAAAGCATCTGACACCATTTCATGTAATCGAGAATTCTCAACATTATTCTCCATTTGTGTACTTCTCCCACCACTAACTAGATTTTGAAAATGAACATCACCAATACTACAATAGTTCTCTCCATGAACAATCCACACATAATAATTTTCCCTAAACCCCTTGCTATAAAGATGAACTTTAACATTTTCCGGTTGCAATAATTTTTTACACTTGCATTTCACACAAGGACACCTAATTATTCCTTCGTTACGAAATTCAGCATTTTTGCATGAGCAATAAATCCTTTAACACCTTCAACAAATTCTTCCTTTAATCCACAACGATTAGGATGATTCTTATCGTACATCCAACTACGATGTTCACATTCCATCTAGTACACAAATACACACAAATAAATGAATAGACTTAGAACAATTTATTTGTTTCAAGTTAGTTTACAATTAATCTTGAATAGTATACCTTAAAGAACTCACTTAGTTTACAATTAATTATGTATACCTTAAAGAACTAATTTTTATTCGTCTTTTTATAAGTCAAGAAAAAACTATGGTTCTAGATCAAGTTACTATGAATGAAAAGTACTTTTTCATAGAAATGCTCCAATTAAGTTCTTGAAATCAGTTTAAAAAGTCAAACCAAGATTCTAACACATTCGTTATCATCCATAAATAAATTTAAACTTGGAGGATAGATATAATATTCACAATAAAGAATTTTTTATATCAAGGTAAAAGCAATATAAATTTATGTAGTTGTTCTAGCAATTTAACAACTTAACTTACATTTAACAACTGAAACCAACTTAGAGATTAGCAAATGAAGTTACCTCAAGACTTATAACCTGATTTGAGAAGCTGAAAAAATGGCTTCACCGTAGACTCCAGGACTTTGATTTTCAGTAGATCAAATGCGCACCATAGGTTCAAACCCTACCACAGACAACAACCTATTATTTAAGTGGAGAAGGATAAAGAGACAATCCCATTATAAATCATCTATAATAAACTGAGAAGTTTCAATCAAAGATCTGATTTCCTTATTCCAGTGGAGGGAACTCAAAAAGATCATCAACAATCCATCCACCAACTCAAAACTAAAAACAGAAACTAAAGAAAAATTTCGAAAAACTTTAGTCCGTATCAAAAGAGCAACTGGAAAACAAAATCTAGCAACCAAAACATAAATTACATCAATTAGAAAAGATTACAAACATTTATTACTAGGCATGGAGGAACCCTAGATTAATTTGTGAGGGAGAGGTAGTTGTCCGCCCCCACCCCCTTTTCCATCGGCTTTATTTTCCTTTTCGTTCTTCAATTAATCAATTAATTGTGAGGGAGAGGTGTTTGTTGAACAACTTGATAATAAGATACACTGATGACGAATTAAATAGACAAAATGTCGAAGATAAAATAAATGTTCTCATTTTTATTCATGTCTATGACTCTGTTGACCTAATTACATTCAAGAAGAATAGAAAAAAGCATATGATGTTTAAGAATCCAAAAATGAAAATAACACAATTTTTCTCAACTCTTTCCTCCGTGTTCCTGCACTTCACAGTTCACACTAACATTAACTGTAAAAAAACTCCAATGTAATCTTCACTAAAAACTCAAAACAAGAAGAAAAAAAATGAGACTTTGCTTCTGCCTCTACCACCCTTAAAAGAAATCCAAATTAAGGTAAAATCAGAAAAGGGAGAAAGAAGGGGGGGGGGGAGCGAGAGAGGGGGAGGGTCTTACCGATTTTGCATGAGCTTAGTGAAAGCTCTGATTTCTAAAAATGGGGGGAAATCAGTATGCCAAGAGAATGGAGAGAAAGAGAAGAATGAAATTGAAAAAGAGTAGAAAAAAAGGGTATACCTAATGTAATAGAAAATACTTTTCTACTGATTCACTGAGAAATTTGTGGGAATTGTCTTCTATAAATTCAATTTTTTTGGTGAAATAATTTTAAGCTCGCGGGTTTTTGAACCAAATACAACAGCTCGAAATTTTGAGCTTCCCACTGCATTAGTGGGAATATTAAAATTACTTTTTATTTTAGGTTCCCACTATTTCACTGGTAGATTTTAATAAATTTATTTTTAATGACATTCTCACTGATTCGGTGGGAAACAAATTACGTGTTTTTTTGCGCTAACTAGTTCCCACCTATAATTTGTGAGAACGTTTTAAGAAAAAGGTAAAAGAAATTTTTTTTATTTCCCACTGGATTTTTTTATATTTCAGTGGGAACTGCCACTGATAATATAATATATCTGTGGGAAATTTCCCTGGAAAATTTGCAGTTTTCTAGCCGTTAGCATCGGGACGGGTGGCCAAAACATAATTACATAACTCGTTGCTCAATGCGGTTGTTCCTCTTTGATTCACAAAAAAACCACAAGGCCTAGCATTAGCCAGAGGGTAAAAGCATAAACACACGTCATTAAATTTATATACATTAATAATTAATGATGTAAAATCTATTATGCATTGTCAATAATATTATTTGTTGTACAAGTAATTTGTCTAATTTTTTATATTACTAATCTCACTTTTTGACTTACATGTAATTATATTTTAGTTGGCCTAATAGTATAAAAAAAATTAAAATATTAATGTGCAGAAATTAAACTCAAACTTAATAGAAACCTGCATTATGTAATTAGCGAAGTAAACGGTGGTATGAAATTGGATTAGAACTTTTCTTTTTCTTTTTGACCTTTTGATAACTTATTTAACAATCTTATGAGTTATGATAGTAAGCAATTTCATGATTTAATCAAAATTTTGGTAACAAGAATTTACGACGAGACATGTACTCGTTTTACAAAAGAGTTGCACATCTTGAAACTTTACGTTAATTCAGAAAAGAATTAAAAGAAGAAGAAGGAAACAATGATCCACTAGTCAATAGAGACCCCATGGGTTCAGGCAAAATCTCCTAAACCAAATGAATCTAATGGAGTGCCTACCAAAATAGGTGGCAAAAGAATATGAGAATGGTCTTTTCATGGCCACTCGAAAGGACATGAACAACGTTAATATTTCCAAATTCCTTGTAGTAGACACAGTTCTAGGCTTTAGTAGTGTAACTTTTTAGGGATTATTGTTAAACCGTTGGTTCGTGTTCTGCCCCTTTTAGTTATCTAATCGTCTTTGCGATGCTTTCATGGTCAATCCGAGTAATTTTATTGTGAGACCAGTTTTATTAAATGTCCATGTTTGTAAAATTGGTTTGTCATTAGAATAGTTCTAGCGTTTCGCCATAGATTCCCAATTTTGTTTTGAAATATTTAATTTGAATGAAGTTTTGATTTGAAGATGAAAATGTGTTGGTACATCAGTTTTCAAAATATATTCACTTTTTTTTTGAAAAAATATGAAACATGACTTATATCCACAAGTTCTAAAAACTATCACAAATACCCAACAATACCTTCATCAATAAAATCTATTATATTATCACAAACCATTGTCCTGAACATAAATAAATTTGGTACAAAATTATTATTTTTATAATAAACTACATAATACACTATCAGATAACCGAGAAGACGAAGGAGCATTGTTACAAAATAATAAATGGTGGGCTCTTTTATAAAATACATAAGTTTGGGACAATTTTAAAAAAATATAATAGTAATATTTTGGGCCAAAACCAGCTCTTGGGTTTTGAAAATTTGCCCAAAAAATCCAAATAAATTTTGACAAAATCTATGGCCAAACGAGTCCTAATTCACTACAAGAAAATAAGGCGATGACGACATTTTATAAATGTCGTTATAGGTCACATAAATATCGCAAAACCATCAACCGATATTTAATTTACATTTAAAACGAGTGTCGGAAATTTCAATATCGGAAATTTTTCGATATTTAAATTAGTATCGATGAAAATCTAGTGACATTGTTTTACAACATTTTATCAAATGTCAGTAAGCTCTACCTTCAACTTATTTTGTTTGCGACACAAAACAGAAATGTCGGAAATTGCATTTTGTTAATAGTTTTCTATTTTTGGTTTTTCATATTAAAAGAATAATGAATTTTTAAAGATTTTCATGATAAAAAACCATTTGATACTTCAGAAACCACACACCACAAATATGAAACAACTAGTCACTTTTGCAATCTTTTGTGAATAACTACAAACTGTAATTATCAAGATATTATATTGTGAGCAACGTAACAATACATAATAATGTAACAATAAATATATAATCGTTCTCAGCAAATATAAATTTTCTTTATATTAAACTAAGATCATCTATAATCTATAGAATTAATAATCAGCAGTAGGGGGTCTTTCTCTAAACTTTCGTTTCAAGCATTATAAATCCAGCCTCTCCAGATTGATCGCCAAGAGACCTTCCTTGAAAAAGTCTTCACCCACATTGTGCATCCAGTATCACAATCGACGCCACTGATCCATAAATCCAAACTTGTCGAACCTGCAACTCGTTAAAACATAAACAAGTTATATACGGGTAAAATCGAGTCCGTTGAACATTTTGGTTTTCCGGTAAGACAAACGGAGCAAGAATATGATCATTAGGAATCGGAATCTGGGCGGAGAGCCTCTCGTATCGGGGTTCGAGCAAGACACCTTTCCTCGGGGGCACCACAACCACGTCCTCCGGGACCGGTTCAAATTTCGAGACTTTGGAGAACATTATCAAATGACTGCACACGACTAATGAAGGGCCATAGCATCCGTGCCCAGCCGGATATCACGACACAAATCTTAACTTGTATCAGCAATGAATCAGTGATTAACATGAAGAAGATTATCCTTTTTTAGAATTGTACTTAGGGTAAAACTCCCCTACTATATAAAGGGGAAACTAACTTTTCATTGGACACAATGTAACACTTATATCAAGGTAATATACTATTATTTTCCTCTGTTCTTACTTTTGCTCATCAGTTCTCCATTAATGTGAGCCCGGGATCGAAGGCAGACACTTCATTAAACCATTATTGAGTCCGGGATCACTCCCATTATTGGTTTGGCAATTTATTACGTCTTTTATTTATTTAACCTAACGCCATTAATTATTTGTATTGAATTAATCTGCATATCAGTAAAACCATATATAAATTCAATTGTTATCCTTTTTTAGGGCAAACAGTATGGTGCCCACCGTGGGGCTAATTAATGATAATAGTGTCAATTTGATACAAATTTCCATAACACACTCTTTTTTACTCTTGTTATTTGAGATTTTAATTTCAGGTAAATTTAAGAATGTCAAACTCTCAATCTGCTCACTTGAGCGTTGATGCTGAGCTTGGCCACCATGGCGAGAACAACAATATAGTGCCCATCAACGAGGTTCCCCCTACTGACCCCAACGGAGCCCCCGTTGTAGACCCAATCGATGCCAACATGTGGCCATCGATGCTAACTTGCCCACCGACCAAGAAAATAATATTCGTGGAGGAGCCAGGTCGGTAGTTAGGGGGACGCACGATGGTGAAGACGGTGGGATCAATGAACGAACCCGAAAAGGCTAGATAAAGCTGAAGTTGGGGCCAACCTGAAAATAATAAAGATGCTCAAGGAACTGACGAAGTGAGTGGAATCGGGGGAAAAAAAGATCAAAGCCAACGATAAAAAAGTGGAGTCCTATAACTCCAGGGTTGATCAGATCCCAAGGGCACCCCCGATATTGAAAGGCCTGAATTCCAAAAAATTGGTCCAAAAGCCTTTCCCTCCAAGCGCAGCTCCGAAATCAATTCCTAAGAAGTTCCGTATGCCCGAAATTCCGAACTACAATGGAAAAACTGATCCAAATAAATATGTGACATCCTACACGTGTGCTATCAAGGAGAACGACTTAGAAGATGACGAAATCGAATCAGTTTTTGCTAAAAAAGTTCGCAGAAATCTTGTCAAAAGGAGCTATGATATGGTATCACAACTTACCCCCTAATTCTATTGATTCATTTGCTATGCTTGCAGATGCCTTTGTAAAGGCGAACGCCGGGACCATCAAGGACGAGACCCGAAAGTCAACATTTTCAAAGTAAAGCAAAGAGATAATGAAATACATAAGGAGTTCGTGTCGAGGTTTCAAATGGAACGGATGGATCTGCCTTCGGTCGTGGACGATTGGTCCATTCAGCCATTCACTCAGGGACTTAACCCTCGAAGCTCCTTGGCTTCGCAGCAGCTGAAATAAAACTTGGTAGAATACCCGGTAGTAACTTGGGCCGACGTCCACAACAGATACCAGTCGAAAATCAGAGTCGAGGACGACTCGAGACCCCTTCCGGATCCGTATAACCGGTCAGAACTAGTGACAGATCTAAAAGACCTTTTGATCATAAACCAAGATAGAACAGAGATCGATATCAACCCTATAACGGAGATCGAATGGGTAATGGATCTGGATGCAACTCTGCGAGGAGTGAAAAAAGGAATGATCGGGGCCACAATATTCGGGGACTCATGAGCCAGAATGGTTTCGACAGACCACATAGGGCCAAGGAGGTGTAACGCCCCAAACTTGGGTGGCATGGCCGGCACCCGGTGTCATACTCGGACTGAGCGTACCACTCTGTAATTGTGAATTCTGGAGGGGTAACCCTCAACTTATGCTAATAAAGCCATATTCTGAATCGTTTCAAAATAATGTCTCTCTTATCAGTGGGGTAAACATGCCCAAAAGCTGATATATATAACTGTGCAGGCTGATGAAGCCGCCATGAACATCTACTAATATAAAAAATATACAGGACTCATCTACAAGCCTCTAGAAATAACTGAGTTGTACCATGGTCAGGACAAGGCCTCGACCTACCCATAAAACCAGTATATATAAAATGGACTCTACGTTTTAGACATGGTAACTCCGAGGAAGTGGAGCTTACCAACCAAGCTGATATTTGACTCTATCTGCGGGGAGGGTCTGTCCAACTGTCAATTAGGTCTTGTAGGCATGAAATGCAGCATCCCCAGCAAAAGGGATGTAAGTACGAAATAATATACCAAGTATGTAAGGCAACATAATAATTGAAAGCTGAAACTAAACTGATAATATAATAACTGAAAGTAGCTCGAAGTCAAAGATAATCTGAAGATATTCTTACTTGCTGATACTGAGTCAACTCTCTCAATATAGTAAGTAAAATAGTTGTCTGACCTTATAAGGCTTGGTGTGTGTAACTGCTCTCCCACAGTAGGCTCACTCATAGGTGCTCGACCATACTAGGCTCCGTATCTCGGCCATTATAGGTCGCTCATAGGCGCTCGGCCACAGGAGGCTCGGTATATAACTCACCATCTGATCATAGGTTTCCCAATAGGGGCCTACCCATCGATTATAGCTCGATGGTAGTGAAAATATTGTAATACTGTATATATATAGACTCTCTGCTCTCTTGAAAGAAAGAATACAAAACTAAACTGAATATGAAGTCCCGATAAGGGAGAATATTGTAACTTATGAGACTAGGAAAATGTAGATATGTTCAGGAATATGAACTTCTCTTTATGTCTCATTATCAAACACATGTAGTTACTAGATCATGCCAAAATGAAGCAAAGGATTAGCCTTAACATACCTTAACTCTGTTGAGTCCTTGATACCTTCCAAGCAATTCTTCACACAACTCAACTCAATTTACCACAACATAAGGAGATTCAAAATCAGTGTTGAGTAAAGGCTAAGTTCGGAACTTAAACTAGTACCTCGTTTACGTAAATTTTGGCAGCATCTCCCCTGTAACAAGGCCCTCCTCCAAAACCATTTACCAACAACAACAACAACAACACAACAATACCAACATGTATTCATCATGTTCCAACCTTATCTCCATCACAATATACCTCAAAATAGCCTACACCCCTAATCACTTCATACATAAAACGACAACCAAAGTAGTGCCAAACAACAAAAACAAATAACGACGAACAACCAACCTACCATTACGTTATTATGTGTTGTACCCCCACACAGTTTCTCCTCCAAAACACCATAAAACTTCAGCACAAGAGGCCAACACGAAACAACCCACAAATAATTCACTACAAGTCAAATAACTCGAACTCATAGCTTCCGATCACCGACCCGTGAGTTCTAACTATTAGGAAACATATTTATTAACATTCCTTGATATGTAAATACTTAAATACAGATATTAGACGTTTATTAACTTTAAAGTACCTTCCAAAACTCAAACTACAAAGAAAAAAGAGAGGCAGTATAATGATACTTACGTCGTAGGGATCGTTCTAGTATTATCACTTCTTGATTTTGTACCCGGGATGCTAATCCTCTTTGAAAACCTTGAAGAGAGCTTAAGTTAAGTTTAGGGGTGTTCTCTGGTCGTGTTCAATGAATAAATGAAGAGAAAAAACGAGATAGGGATTATATACCAACTTTTGTAAAGTCAAGAAGGTGCTAGCTTGGCACCCTCTCATTGGCCCATCTTCAGATGCTTATATCTTTTTATTCGGATATCGTATGAATGAACGGTTAAGAGCGATGGAAACTAAATTCTAAGACATTCAATTTGGTATATAATATGTCCCAAAAAACCTCATATATCACACGAAATGTATTGCTAAAAAAGCTTTAGTGACACACCTACTTGTCACCTATGCAGTCTGCGCAGTCTCGCAAAACAACAAATTTCTCTCTACTCCTATTTCGTATCGATGAAAAGTTTAATGTGGTTAGAAAATAGACTCGTAGATATTCAATTTGGTAGGTGTATCATACCCTATTTCCAAGTATATTGGGAGAAAAGCTCAGCTACATTTGACCTCAGTTTCACATTTATGAATATAACTTGTGATGACCTTTTCCAACTTTTGTTTCTCAACTCGCTTGACTTCAAATCATAACACACGTCTATCATACGACCAAAATAACTCATAACATAATCTCCTTATAATTTTAAACACCCTATTATCACCCCAAAAGTACATGTTATAACATTCCCAACTTATCGACTTTCTACGAAACTTATTTTCTTCAATTTGTTTAGCTTCTAAACCTTCAAACCCTCTTGGTACTTGGTATTCCTGATCATAAATATTTTTAAACTCTAAGGTAACATGATTAACTTACTTTATGTACTTTTAAATATGACCTCATTTATGAGCTTACATCAATTGGCTTAAGACGTACTCTTACGTACGAAAATATGGGGTGTAACAGGAGGCACCGAGATTATTGGAATGCAACTTCAGTGTCGATGCAGCTAGCATCGTATCCACCATCAGACGCATCAAAGGTACCAAATGACATCGACCATTGTAATACGAATTTGCTTAAAGGGATCCCAACCTAATATGCATGTATCATGGCACTCACGACTACAAAATTAAAGACTGCTGACAACTAAGAGAAAAGTAGCCCGGTTATTCACTAACGGACACCTCCGAGAATTTCTTAGTGATCGACCCGAAAATCACGTCAGGAATAAGGACTCCAATAAGAAGACCGAGCAAAAGGTCCAGCACGTCATTAATATGATCATTGGTGGAGTCGACGTCCCTTAAGGGCCGATGCTAAGCGCACTAAGGTGTCCATTATAAGGGAAAAACGGACTCCAAATTATATATGCAAAGGGGGGAGGGGGGACGTATATTTCAACGACGAGGACATTGAAGGCATCATGAAACCACATAATGATGCACTGATAATATTTGTATTCATAAATAAATCTCGAGTTAAGCGTGTGTTAATTGATCTAGGTAGCTCGGCCAATATCATCAAATCGAGAGTTGTAGAACCCCCGGGGTTGAACATTTTCAAGGGAGGCTCAGGAGTTGGTTCATCGATAGCCGCGCAAGGAGAGGACGTCTCAAGGATGACTGCATTGGGAGTGACCTCCTTGATTCAGCGGTCGTTTGGGAATAAGAAGAAGCGACTTGTTGAGGCACTGATTTTGATGTTTTTTCCATTGCTATGTGGAAAAGCTTGAAATGTCTAAAGAAAATGTTATGGAAAATGAAGAGTCAAGCATGCTGATTTGGGTAAAGGCTAGGTATAAACCTAGAAATTACTGAGAAATCTTGAAGAACGGAGGTAAAGATACAAAAGTATGAAGAAGGTTAGTAACAACTTTGAGAATTGAAGGTAGAAGCTTGGTCAAACAATGAATGAGGGCTTTTATAGAGATTCTGCGACGCTTCGCGTTCAGAGATATCAGGCCGATGGCTAACGTGTATTCGAAGTCAGAATGATACGATTGAAGGGACATTTCGAGTTCTTTTTCATTTCTGTTACGACGCATTAACGAAGGAGTTGAAAGGCATCTGTCGTTTCTTATTGTTTTAATAAACCTCAACTCTAAGAAACGAGAGGACTATATGTATACGGGTAAAATCGAGCCCATTGAACATTTTGATTTCCCAGTAAGGTAAACGGAGTAGGACATGATCGTAAGGAATTGGAATCTGCGTGGGAGCCTCCGTATCGGGGTCGAGCAAGACACATGCCCTCGGGGGCGTCAGAACCACGTTCTCCGTGACCCATTCGAACCTCGAGACTTCGGGGAACATTATCGAACGGCTGCACACGACTAATGAAGGGCTGTAATATCTGTGCCCAACTGAATATCACGGCACAAATCTCGGCCCGTATCAGCAATGAATCAGTAATTAACATAAAGAGAGATTTTTATCCTTTTCTAGGATTGTAGTTAGGGTAAAACTCCCCTACTATATAAAGGAAAAACTAATTGTTCATTGGACACATTGTAACACGCATATCAAGGCAATATACTATTATTTTTCTCCGTTCTTACTTTTGTTCATTAGTTCTCCATTACTGTGAGCCTAGGTTCGAAGGCAGACACTTTATTAAACCATTATTGAATTCGGGATCACTCCCACTATTGGTTTGGCAATTTATATGTCTTTTATCTGTTTAATCTAACATCATTAATCACTTGTATTGAATTAATCCGCATATCCTTAAAACCTCATATATATATTCAATTGTTACCCGTTTTTGATGATAAATACAAGTGAAAAGATAAATTTTACTCCTCTCTTCAGAGATAAAGATAGCTAGTTGATAATAATCCTAGATTTCATAATACCTTGTGGATGACCTTTCCCAATTCCATGATTTTTTTGACTTTTGCAAATGAGAATGTGGATGTTCTCTAGGAATCCCAGAACATTCTTGTCAAAGGCGAGAGGCGGTTAGGGTTTTGAGAGAAAAATTAGAGCGAGGCCTAATTTGCTTTTTGGTATTGCCATAAA